>NC_083705.1:45441319-46691319 GCF_033118175.1 Dama dama | reverse complement strand
ATCTTGGATGGGCTCTCGTGCAAGCAGAGCCTGAGGCAAGGACTTGTATTCCGGAAATTTATTTGGAAGGAGATTCCAGGACTGAAGGAGCAGGGAGGGTCAGACTGGGGAGAGAGAGAAACAAACGGAGAGTGTAATTGAAATCACTGCTGGGAGTAACTGCAATGCTTCCGTGGGGACCTCTGAGAAGATACAGGATGCCTTTGGGATTTCTGTCAGAGGGTGGAGGCTCTCGTGCCCCACCCAGATTGCTGGGTATCCCCAGGGCATCAGCACCCTGAGCTCTCCAGCTGCACTTCCCAGCAAGCCAAGCAGGTACAGCTTTAAGACAGCCCTTACAAATAAATCAGAAGGACACTTGGCTCCCTCCTGGTGCAAAGCTGTCAGGACGAGACCGCAGCTGCTGCTGAAGCCACAGGGAAGCTGAGGGGATGTGACAGGGACACAAAAGCATTTGCTGCACATGCCAAACTTGGTTTTCTCTTCTCTACAGCTCTGGGGCCTCCCTTCTTTATTTTTTCTCCCTTTAAGCCTAGAGGAGTTCCACCTCCCATGCTAACCTCCATGTCCTCAACTCCTGGTGTGCCCAGAGCCCTGAGTCCACTTCTGTAAATACTTCCTTCATTAAAGTGCTTCTGTTTGGAGAAGAAAATGGCAACCCACTCCAGTATTCTTGCCTGGAGAATCCCACGGACAAAGGAGCCTGACAGCCTTCAGTTCATGGCGTCTCAAAGAGTTGGACACGACTTCGAGACTAAATAACAGCAACAACAAATGTCTGAGTCTTTCTAGTTTCTAGAATAGAAAGGGAAAGATTGAGAACATGTCAATGAGAAAAAAACATCAAGAAGGTTGCCATATTTTCAGAAATTCATAGAAGGAGACTTTTGTCTGCAAAGTAATGAAATCAGCACTGATTGTGGAAAACACGTTATTCGTACATTTCAATATTTCCACCCTCTTGTCCATGTACAATCCTTTTGGATTCCTTAGGCAATACAACTCAACTTTCCTCTGAAAAAGAAATAGTAATAATAAATCCTTCTGTTGAACCAACAGGGTGGGACTCTACTTCCTGTTGGGACCCTGAAAAATATAGATTACTCTAGCTGCAGAATTAAGCTTTCCAGGGCATGAGATGGCGATCAGGAGTGTCAGTTGGGTCATTTTTTCAGTTATTCCAGCTGAAGATGATGAAACTGTGAAACTTGACCGAGGCATAGGGAGGGGAGTTGGACTGGAGTTGACATTTAAATGAGTCCCACCCCCTCTCCTGGAGATGGTAAAGGACAGGGAAGCCTGGCATGCTACAGTCCATGGGATCGCAAAGAGTCAGACACTACTAAGCGACTGAACAATAACAACCCCTACCCCAGGAGCTGCTGGAGGCTTGGCTAACCTGGGAAACAGGAGCTGCCATGCTGATCAGGCCTTAACAAGGGTCCTCTCCCTGGGATATGGCAAGGATGGCACAAAAGCTTTCATGTCAGAGCAAACAATTTAATAGTGGATATTCAGAAATGAAGAAATCAGGAGCAAAAAAGACTTGGACAAGGGTACGGTGTCAAGTTCCTCTTTGTATCCTTTTTCCTCAACCCCCCACTGCCAGCCTCCCTCCCTCTGCGCCTATAGGCAAGAAACAGATGATTTCTGAATAAACCTCCATTTCTAGTGCTGCTGTCCTTCTCACATTTGTCAACAGCTATCTTACAATAGGGGCTTCCCTGATAGCTCAGTTGGTAAAGAATCTGCCTGCAGTGCAGGAGACCCTGGTTCGATTCCTGGGTTGGGAAGATCCTCTGGAGAAGGGAACAGCTACCCACTCTAGTATTCTGTCCTGGAGAATTCATGGATTATACAGTCCATGGGGTCGCAAAGAGTCAGACACAACTGAGCGACTTTCAATTTTTCATCTTATAATATAGGGCTTCCCAGGTGGCACCAGTGGTAAAGAACCTGCCTACCAGTGTAGGAGACATGAGAAATGGGTTCGATCCTTGGGTCAGAAAGATCTCCTGACTGAAGGAGAGCATGGCAACCAACTCCAGTATTCTTGCCTGGAAAATCCCATGGACAGAGGAGCCTGGCGGGCTACAGCCCATGGGGTCGCAAAGAGTCAGACATGACTGAAGGGACTTGGCACACACACACACTCACGCACCAGGGGAAAGAGGGCATTCTAAACTAAGTGAAATTTAGAGTTTAGCTATTACACTAGATCTCACTTTTTATAATCTAAAATTTTCTGGAAAAGCAATGAGTCCTGCAGGAGACTTCTTCCAGGGTAGGGAACACACAATGAGTTTCCCAAGGAGGGTGAAAAAGAATTAAGTTGTTTTGTCTTATTCCCTTACAAATTGTGTTCCTTTCATAAATTGGTTTCACTAAGGAGTTAGTCCTTTGGCGCCTTCCTTCCACTGCCCTTGCTGCCTCTATGCTGGCAGTTCCACCAACAGCCTAGGAACTAACCCGGTGCTCCACCAGGTCACTTGACAGAAGTCCTGACCCCCAGTGCAGGACTGTGGCTTTGAGCGCAGGGCTGGGGCCACGTGCCAACCCCAGCTCCACCCCCTCACCAGCTGCGTAACCTAAAATTCTCTGTGCCTCACTTTGCGTGCTAAGTCACTTCAGTCATGTCCGACTCCTTATGACCCTACCAACTGTAGCCTGCCGGGCTCCTCTGTCCATGAGATTCTCCAGGCAAGAATACTGGAGTGGGTTGCCATGCCCTTCTCCAGGGGATCTTTCCGACCCAGGGATCCAACCCACACTCTTATGTCTACTGCACTGGGAGTTCTTTATCACTAGCACCACCTGGGAAGCCCGTGCCTCATTTTACTCACCTGTAATGGAAAATATAATCATCCCTACCTCATGGGGTTGTGTGATTCACATGACAGGAAGGTGGATTTATGCAGCCCAGAGAGTCACGCTGGTCCTTACTTCCGCCCCAGTCCCCAGGGATGGGCAGACAGGACACACTGACTAAGCCCAGCCTCTCCCACCACAAACAAGCCACAGGACCCTTCATTCCCCTACTTCTAGTGACTCCTTCTCAGAAGAGAGGTGGGAGTTTTGTGCTTATATTCCCATCACTCTACTGAGAGAAAACAATATCTATTTCCTTCCAACTCGTAATAGCTACCCTGTGTGAGAGAGAGGGGACATGGAAACAGAAAATCTGCTAATGGAATCTGAAATCAGTCTCTAAGGAGTGTTAGGTGCCCCTCAGGTAACACAGAGTTTACAGATGAGAAGGACATGATCCCAGTCATTCGGTTCAGGGACAATACAATGCCATGTGCCATTCAGGGCTAAACTGTGTCAGGCCGAGTGGAGTGGGCTGAGAGAGAGGCTCCAGGAAGCCTGAAGCAGCCTAGAGGCCACATCCTGGCCAGGACTGTCCCACTTAGTCAAGGACGAGCATCCTGATTCTGGGTGTTACTCTCCCAGAGGATGCGGATCCTGGGCATGTCCTGTCATCAGGTCTGACGCACATCTTTGGCTGGGGAATCACCAGATTTTCAAAACCCGTGACTCAGACCTTAACCAACTTTGATCCCACAGGGGTGTTTCCTTCTGACAGTGTCCGCTTCTCACGGCCGCTGCCACCCACCCGTGGCACCTTTGAAGCCCCAGGGGGAATAGCTTGGATGAAGCATTTGGCAGGGACATGCTTGAGCACCGGCAGAGCTGCTCAGGGCTACTCAGTCCTGCCAGATGCCTCTCATGTTCCCTCTTCCTTGTGAGAGGGATCTCTGCTCTAGAGATCTCTGTAGGACCACCTGAGGCCTTTGTCACAGCTCAACTTCTCCCTTTGCAACTGGAGCTATTCCTGAATCATTCTTCAGTTGACCTGAATGCATTGTTCAGAGGCTCAGGGTATGTTCCTTGGAGACTCCAACGTGCACCAGTGTGGCTGCCCGGAGTCTCTCTGAACTCCTCAGCAACTAGGCTGGACTCAGGTGAGGACGAGGTAGTACCAGGCATGGAATCAGAAGGACTTTTTCCTACTTCTGGGTCATAAGACCTTGGCAGGGCTGATGCAGGGTATAAGACCTCCTCCCTACAGCCCAGTGCAATGTTCAGTCCATTGAAGTTTCCTTCTGAGTGATCAATGCCAGTGGTACCATCTTTTGGTATCACTTCTGCTTCAGCATCTTACTTTAGGATGGCCTGAAGCCTTTCAGGGCAGCTTCCTGAATTTCCATCAAAAGTCTACAAAGCTCAGGAGTCCAGATATCTCCGGTATCTGAAACAAAGTGCAAAATCCTGCAACATCTAAACTCCAAAGTCCCTAAAGTGTTCAAAGAGCCAGCCCCACATCCTCTAAATTTTGCAGCATCATTCTAGTCCTGCCCTCTACCTACTTTCTAGTCCCATCTTGGCATCTCACTGGCTATGAAAACTAGACATCTCATCTCTCCTCACTAATCCTTAGGTTCCTCATTTGTAAAATACTGGTAATAAGGAGCACGCCATTTATAAACACTTTCCAGAAACATCTAGTCTAACACCTACTGAAGTCAGGAATTCCTCTTGAACAACATGGTGGCCAGTTTCTGCTTGACTACCCTCTGGCACCCCCACCATTTCATGAAGACTTTCAATTTATTGCTGGATGCTCTAGTTCTTAAAAAATTTTTCTTTATTACAAACTGGAGTTTCCTCCCTGACTTTCTGCCACTTGACCTAGATCTGCCGTAGGGGCTATAAAAATATGTTTAAGCTTTGTTCTACATGAAAAATATTCAAACATCACTCCCTTCTCCCCACCAACTACCAGGTTTCTTTTTTCAGGCTACTCTTTCTTAGTCCCCTTTTCACGTATGTTCCAGATTCCCCATCATTCTGGTTGTTTTCTTCCAGGAATCCTCTAAGCTTCGTTTTTAAATAGAAGACTTTAGAATGGAACACAATATTAAAGATGCTGTCTGGATAATAATTTCATTTGTGCATTCAAAATAATATTCAACTTGCATCAACTTCTTTACATCTATCTGTTCATCAAGATGTTTGTATATAAAAATATATTATTCTACTGCAAACTTAGAGATTTTCTTAGACTTGCAGGATTTGATTGGGTTAGCATGCATCTGGCTGCAGTGATAAAATACCCAACTAACAGTGGTTTAAAAAATAAAGATATTTAATTGTCTTGCAAGATGCAATGTGTAATCAGAGATTGGTGATTCAGATTTGATGAGAGGCTCAACAATGTCCATCATGGACACTGGTCTGAGACAGCTGTTGCACTTCTGTGCGCAACATTCTTATATATATGTTCTTGTGCATGAGTGCTAAGTCACTCTTCGTGACCCCGTGGACAGCAGCATGCCAGGCCTCCCTGTCCTTCACCATCTCTCAGAGCTTGCTCAAACTCATGTCCATTGAGTTGGCAATGCCATCCAACCATCTCATCCTCTATCGTCCCTTCTATTTTTCTATTAATATAGCCCACAATCACATTAGGCATCACATTTTTTAAGTCCCCCTCATCACAATTTCCTAATTCAGTTTATTACTATTGATGAATGTATAGTCAGTACATTGACTACACAAGTATTTATGTGTACTGCAATTCAACCAAGTCTCCTCCTTCTTGTAGAATTTATTCAGCTGGCTTTGTGGGCCAAGTACAGGACCTTTAATTTATGCCTATAACATTTCATCTTCTTGGATTTGACCCATCACTTTAACAAAAAGGTCTTTGGATACTGATTCGGTCATCCAACAAAATCCATATCTCTCTCTTAACAAACTCTAGGAACTGCTGTGAAGAATGTTCTGTAAATGTCAGACAGTAATATGTGACTCATGTCTGCTGCCAGGAATTTCAGACAATTTCACACTACATTTGAAGCTAAGCCTTTCAAATTTAAGACAAAAGAGGGCTGCTTGTTTTGTATCTTCTCCATTTTGCATAAGTATGCCTTGTGAAACTGGCAAAGAATTTAAAGAAAACAGCTCTTCTAGGAATTCGGAAAAGGTAGGATGACCACAATTACAGATGCATGGGAGTCTAGCCTGTACAGTGTTGCCCACCTGAGCCCTCATACATAGTCCTTTATGAAGGTTTTGTTTCCAGCGGCTTCTCCTCAACCTACATACCAGGTCCAAGTGCCCTTCTCCATCTCTTTCCCTGGCTTTCACTTTCCTCCTCCCCCAGCTTCAAAAGGCCCTGTAACAGGTTTAATAAAGGCCTTCAAAGATTTGCTGTTGTTACTGTTAACTGCTAAGTTGTGTCTGACTCTTTATGACCACATGGACTGCAGCACACCAGGGTTCCCTCTCCTTCACCATCTCCTAGAGGTTGCTCAAACTCATGTCCATTGAGTCAGTGATGCCATCCAACAATCTCATCCTCTGTCACCCCCTTCTCCTGCCTCAATCTTTCCCAGCATCAGAGACTTTTTAAATGAGTCAGCTCTTCACATCAGGTGGCCAAAGTATGGGAGCTTCAGCTTCAGCATCAGTCCTTCCTTTGAATATTCAGAGTTGATTTCCTTTAGGACTGACTGGTTTGAACTTGCAGTCCAAGAGACTCTCAAGAGTCTTCTTCAGTACCACAGTTCAAAAGGATCAATTCTTCAGTGCTCAGTCTTCTTTATGGTTCAACTCTCACATCTGTAGATGATTACTGGAAAAACCATAGCTTTGACTATGGACCTTTGTCAGCAAAGTGATGTCTCTGCTTTTTAATACACTGTCTAGGTTTATCATAGCTCTTGTTCCAAGGAACAAGCATCCAAAGATATCAGGTCCTAATCCCTGGAAACTGGAAATGTTAATATCCATGGCCAAAAAAAAAGGATCTTTGCAGATATGATTATGTCAAGGATGTTGAAATGGCAACATAATTCTGGATTATCTGTGTGGGCTTTAAGTGAAATCAAAAGTATCCTTCTAAGAGGGAGACAGGGAGATTTTACTGCATGCAGACAGAGGGGAGGAGTCAACGTGACCACAAAGGCAGAGACTGGAGTGATGTGGTCACAAACCAAGGAATGCTGGCAGCCAGTGGAATCTATAAGAGGCAAAAACATGTCCCCCCTTGGAGCTTCTGGAGAGAGCATGACCCTGCTGACACCATGATTTTGGCTCAGTGAAACTGATTTATGCTTCTTGTCTCTAGAACAGTGAAAGAATACATTTCTGTTTAAACCAACAAGCTAAGTTTGTGGCCATTTATTACAGCAACCATAGGAAGCTAGCACAGACCCTAATGACTCTGCTAGGAAATGCTCAAGTCCCAATACTTTTCTTTTCACTGCAGATCTATTGGAGTTCCTCCTACATCCCCCATTCTGGGTTGTTTACATATGCTTTTGTTTTATTGTCCCCCTTTTCTTTCCTCATAAATACTTTTCATGCTCTTCAAGATGCCAGTCCACCACATCCTTGCTCCTTCACGCTTTACCAGGATGTGCAGAACTGCAAGATTTGAACTCCCTCACAAGCTCCCTCCATACCTTTGACTAGTACCAGGAGCTCCACCTGGAAGAGAGCTGCTCAGAGCACAGCTACAGGGGGGCACCATTCACATTACAGCCTGTGTGAATGTCCTCTCTGACCTGCCTGGAGGACTCTCTCTCTCTCTCTCTCTCTTTCTCATACACACACACACACTCCTCTGCTCCACCTGTCTGAGTTTTAGCTTACATATCTCACTTTGCTTCCTTGATCACTCTGGCCAGAGGTGCTTTTTTGTTGTTGTTGTTGTTTTCTCTTTTGTTCTTCTTTCTGAAGTTATGAAGCTCCTCGTTTTTTATTCTGTTAAGACCTTCCTGCTATAGCTGGTCTTGACTTTGCCTCTCACTGCTGTCTGCTCTCGGGAGACAGCATTAATTAGGGTCCCTAAGCCTTTGTGTCCCCAGTGCGCTTCCCCATAGCTGCCCTCAGGACAGGTGAGACCAAGAGGTCAGCAGCTTGACCATGGGTTTACAAGTCCCATAGCTTGCTGGCCTTTAGGATTTATTCCAGATGGACATGAACTCCAAGCTCACAGAGGGTGGGAAGAGATGGTGGTAGGTTGAGCAGATGGAAAGGTTTATGGTTCTTAGCTGCTCCAAATTCTGCTTCTTCTGTGTTTCCTCTTCTGTGCATCTCTTTTCTGTAGCAGCTCCCATTTTGCCTCTGAGTATATTTCCTTCTTTCCCTTAAAGGACAATTAATACAGGGCTGCACACTCAGGAAAGTTTTGTGATGCAACTAGATTGGGCAGTTACATCATAGTCACACACAACCCAGCTTAAAACTGGATATCAGCCAAGCTTCTTCTTAAAAGACCCCGGTAGAGCTCACTGGCCAATGCCTTCTGCATGGGTGTCTCTGGGTAGAATCTGGGCTTTTCCATCTCACGTGCTCCTCTTTCTCTGCCCCACAGTAATATCTACCTGAAATGTCTTATTCTCAGTCATGCTAAGAAACTGAGCAACCTCCAGCCTCTTCCTAAGCCCAGACTCCAGGCCGTAATTCTGCTAACAGTCAGTCAAATGATTTGCTGAACAGGCCATTTGAGCCAGGGCTCCACCTCTGAGAATCAGAGCAGACATTTGAAATTATAGTTCTCTCTTTTTTGCAGACCAGTTCAAATTCTTAGTCTAGGATGACCTCTCTTCAACCCCTACTCATCCCACACCCCACTCCCCAAAAGAGGCAGAAAGAAGGGCACGTTTGCGCTTTGCAGCATTACTGGTTGACTAATGAAGATGGGCTGTCCAAGCAGTCCATCTTTGGGGACTGGTTTTACTTTACCAAGAGATAATGACCCATGGGACAATTTCACTCTCTCTTAATCTGAGTGGGCTGGATTTCTGTGAGGTTTAATCAGAGAAAGAGGAAATGAGCTAATGCAAAACCAAACCCCCCAGAGCCTCAGATTCTTAGTTGTTTTTTTTTGTTTTTGTTTTTTTTTTTAGTCATCTGTGCAATGCTTTCCTTCACTTCACTGGAAGGTGGCGAATGGGGAAGAAGATGTATTGGTTTTCTATGGCTGCTATAACAAGGTGTCACAGATTGGGTAGCTTAAAACCAGAAAAGTGTATCTTTCCAGTTCCAGGGGCCAGGAGTCTGAAAACCAAGATGTCAGCCAGGTTGATTCCTTCTGCGGGTTCCCAGGGAGACTGTTCCAGGCCCCTCACCTGACTCCCTGTGGTTTGCTGGCAGTCCTTGGAACTCCTGGGCTTGTTGAGGCATCACTCTGCCCATGTCTTCACATGCCTTTTTCCTGTGTACGTGTCTGTGTCCCAATTTCTCTCTTCTTCTAAAAACACCAATCATATTGTATTTAAGGCCTACCCTAATCCAGTATGACCTCATCTTAACTAATTACATCTGCAGATTGTGTTTCCATTCTGTGGTTCTGGGTGGGCATGAACTTCATGGGGAGAGACCTTATTCCACCCAATATAGGAGGGAAAAGGGGTGGGAGTGTGGTTGGCAGACTGCTGAACTCCTCTCTTATTTCTCATCAGCTGGCGCCCATCCTGAAGATGCATTTTTTTTCCCCAAAATTTTAAACACTTCATTTTATATTGGGGTATAGCCCATTAACAATGTTATGATGGACAATGTTCAGGTGAACAGTGAAGGGACTCAGGCATACATACACATGTATCCATTCTCCCCCAACACCCCCTCTCATTCAGGCTGGAAGAGAACATTGAGCAGAGCTTCCTTTGCTATACAATAGGTCCTTATTGGTTATCCATTTTAAATATAGCTGTGTTTACATGACATGAAGATGCATTTAAAAGGCAACATGGCAGAGTGGGTGAGGTTCCAGGCTCACAGCCAGTCTGTGTGTGCCCGTCAACCCAGCCTTCACCTTGTGTGAGCTTCTTCTCTTTTTTGGCCTCTGTCTCCTCACCTATAAAACGGGGATAATAAAAGGTTTACTTCAAAGGCTCGTTGTAAAGATCATTTGCATCCACCGATGTGGAATACTTGGAGCAATTCCCAGCACATGGTTTGTGCTCAATAAATGTTACCAGCTGACTATATTTTCTAAGTGCTTTTTGCTTGCAAGGGCCATTGGAGGAGGCATTAGGAACAAAAAGTGACTTAGGCAAAGGTTCTGCCCCAAAGGTACTTTTCATCTCATAGTGGAGACTTTAACAAGATAAATGATATAAATTTGTATACACTTCTGCTAAGCGGTGGGTGGCTTTGCTGGTAATTGAGAAGGAGGACAGCCTGTGTCTTGGCAGCCTGTGTCCTCTCTGGGGATGGAATTCGTAGAAGCCCTTTCTACAGAGAGCAATGCTCTTCAGGACTTACAAGGATACTCAAAAACTATATAAAATATTGACGCAGAGACAAGCACTTCACAGATCATCTCAAGCGATCCACACAGTGACCTGGTCTCATTTTACAACTGGAGACAAATGAGAGTCAAACAGGTTAGTGATTTCTCCAAGGTCACCCAGCAGATCCCCATCCTGAAGCCAGTCCTCTTTGCTTGATGCTACAAATCACTCAGTTGGACACGCCCTGGGCCCATGAACCAGACAGCTGCCTTAAAGGAGTAGAAGTCACAGGCTCCAGGAACACTGCATCTGCTGATAATGATGACAAAGATGACAAAGATGCTGCCATGCCTTGGTTTATGTTTACCCTGGGATTTTAAAAGTGGTTTGGGAATTGCTGACAAAACTTTAAAAATAGGTTTCAAACTGAACTTGGCGGCTTGTCTTGTTACTGAATAAAACGTGGCTGTCATTAAATAAACCATTTAGTGCTGAGTGCATCCTGGCAATGGGGAAAGAGTTGCTCATCACTTTGTCTGTCTTTATGTCATGGGGCTTTACTTAAAAAGAAAAAAGCAAATGATTTTGAACATCAGATTGTCTTCCTAAGAAACTCTTCCTCTGGAATTGAGGACCAATCCATAAAAATTTAACTTTAAGCTCCTATATAGTCAGCCTTCCTAGTCATTCATGATCTATAAATAGGGTATTTAAAGTACAAGAGTCACTATTCTTTATGTAAAGAAAGGAGCAATGTTGTAAAAATGTAAGAATCCTTCTATAATACAGTAACCTTGATGACATAGGTTTAATGTCCAGCTCTCTTTCTTTGATAATTTATGTAAATTTTCTTTTATCTATAAAATAGAAATAATAATATTTACTTCTTTGATATTAAATAAAGGATTAAATAAGGCAAGTTATAAAGGCTTAGAACACTGCTTTATTCTTGAAATTTTTATTATAGGCCTCAGAGTACTGACCATAAAATTTGTAAGGAAACACAAAAGACCAAAGAAATCCTGAAAAAGAACAAAGCTGGAGGCAAACATTTAAGGATTTCAATTGTATTACAAAGCTATAGTAATCAAAACAGTTTGGTACTGGCATAAAAACAGGCAAATAGATTGAATTGAGAACCCAGAAATAAACCCTGGCATGTATGGTCAATTAATATTTGGCAAGGGAGCCAGGAATACTCTATAAAGAGAAGACAGTCCCTTCAATAAATGATGATGGGAAAATTGGATATCCACATGCAAAAGTATGAAGCTGTACTCCTCTCTTATACCACTCACAAAAATTAACTCAAAATGGTTTAAAGTCTTATACATAATACCTGAAACCATAAAACTCCTAGAAGAAAACTTGAGGGAAAGATCCTTGATATGAGTCTTGGCAATGATTTTTTGGATCCAACCGTAAAGCACAAGCAACAAAAGCAAACATCAATAAGTGGGACTACATCAAACTAAAACACTCTCGCATAACAAAGGAAATAACCAACAAAATGGAAAGGCAGCCTACAGAATGGGAGACTTATTTGCAAACCACATATCCAATATGGGGTTAATATCCTAACTATATAAGGAACTCATTCAATGCAGTAGATTCAGAGTGTTCTTAAAGGGAGGCAATGTGTTTCCTCTCTCCATCCCCTTCACAGTCACCTTCATGCATTGTCACCTTCACCTCTCTCCATCACCTTCACCTATTGTCAGCAGAAGCAAGTTGCCTTGGCAACTTTGGAGCAACAGTTGTTGACTTCAGGACTTTGGTGCCCGACTGAATGCTGCCTGGCTCCATACTCTTCCCTGGACCATTCATAAGCACGTGGAATCAGGTGGTTTGCAGAGCTGATTTGAGACATTACTTGTTTAAGGAATTGAAAGTACCAAAACAGAGAGAGCAAAAACAATGTGAGAGGAAAATCATCCCAAGATGAGCCTTTTGCCCTTTGAGGTTGTCTGGCTACCACCTTATCCATGTCCGCAGGGAAGGAACAGCCTAATGAAACACTCTTGGAAGGCTGCCAACATCCAAACATCTGTCTCCAAGGAGGCTGGAGATGAGTTCAGTGAGACCCACTTAAGGAGCAGCAGGCTTGCCTCCTGAACATCATGCAGACACACTCACGACAACACTCATTTCTCTTCTTTGGCAGCTTTTTAATTAACCATCCTTTTAGTGAATTCAGCTGTGTGCAATTCATGAGCCATGGGCATGTTTTAATGAACTTTAAATAATAATTTTTATAAAACCAGCCCCAGAAATTATATGAGAAGCCTCTGCCTGAGCCTTTCATCTGGAGCAATCAGCAAACATCAACCAAGCTGCCTGAATGATTTCCAGAGTTCAAGCACATGATCCTTTTTCTCCCTCCTGAGTTTGTCCAGGTAATTTTGAACCTCTGCAGAGAGTTTCTTCATCTGGGGACCAAGAGAACCAAAAGTATCCTGCAGAGAGATTTCAGCATGTTTGTGAAGTCGGGGGGCTCAGAGAGGATATTTAGAATTTTCCTGAGCCTGGCAGGTTCCAGTCCATAGGATTGCAAAGAGTCAGACATGTCTGAGCACACATCTCCTCTCTTTCTCTTCATTATGAAGGTTGCCAACAGCCGTAGTCCTTATAGAAGTCCCTACAACTTTTTTTAACCAGGAAAAATCAAGGATATTTTCAAGGGAGTCGTTGCAAGTTGTTGTTCAAGTTGCTGCCTTGAAATAATATTTACTGACATCACTACCTCTAAAATAATTACAGACCCACCATTATTAAATGTATAAATGCATTATTAATGCATCAAATGCATTAGCCAAAAAAGCATGTGCATTTTATATCACAAATTTGTCTATGAAGCCTTTTGATAACTGTATTTCAACATCGTTGTGGTCTGCTTTGGAATCCTAGGAATTTTATTTCATACATTTTAAGACATTCTTTTGAGAAAGTGTCCCTGGGCTTCATCAGGCTGCCAGGATTCCAGGGCACAAATAAAGTTAAGGACCCCGCAGCTGGACTCATGGTGGGCCTCCTTCCTGTCCTCCTGCCCACCCCAGCACACTTGTCTTCTCTCATCCTCACGTGCAGCTTCTTTTTGTCCTTCCCTTAGCTAGCCCAACTCCTTCCCCACCCCCAGACACTACCCTGGGCTCCATTTCTGCTCAATCTTCCTAAAATATAAACTAAAAAGTATGAGAATTGCTTAATAAGCATGTGAAATGTGGACCCTCAGAGGGTTGTGGGAATGTTCATTTGGAGCTCAAAAGTACCATAAAGGACTTCAAAGTGCAAAAAAATAAAGAAAGAAGCTTTGCTGCTGGACCAGCAGGCAGTGGGTTCATCTGAGGGTAGCAGCCAAGGACTCCTCCATATGCTCCTCCATGAGGCTGGGAGGCCTGGGCCTACTTAAGTCAGCCACAGAGTTTCTCAGCGAGTGGCACTCCTTCATGGCCACACAGATGCACCATCCTGGAATTTAGTCCTTGGAGGACGTCTTGCAGTTAACCTTCAGCATGAGTTCACAGGACCATTGGTTGCGTAAGTGACACCTGACCAGATTTCAAAAGTTAATGTACAAAAATATATTACCTTTTATGGTCAAAGAGTGGCTGACTCATCAAAAAGGCTCACAGGACCATAAGTCTTTAAGAGACTCCTTGGTGTTAATATTAAGTTCTTAGACCTTGCTTCTCTTTTTTTTTGCCTTTCTTTTTTCCTCCTCCACTCTCTCCCTTTTCCTACGCTCTTCACGGGCTCTCTCTCTAAGGTTGGGATTTAAGGAACTTTCTGGAAGGAGTTGCCTTCAGTGGGTTCATTCTCTGTTTCATAAAAGAAATGAGTTTTGAAAGGAGGTCTGGGCTGGGACTTTGTGGGTTGGTGAGTAGGAACAACTTGACTAAAAGCCCAGGATATAAAATGTTATGGATGTAATCATCTGCTCTGGGATTGAGGCCCCATGTCTGGTAGTACTTAAGGCTGGAGACCAGCCTTCCAAATATTCACAAGGGAGAAGCCTGGCATCTTGGGATCCTCATGTTCCCCAGAGCAGTGCTGCCTTTGACAGAGGGGAGCTGTTGCCTGAAGACCAGCAGATCTGACCTTTGCATCTCACATTTGATCTTTTTATTTATGTATTTTTATTCCAGTTTTATTGGAATATAATTGACATATAGCACTGTATCTGGTTTTTTTTTAAGATTTTTTTTTCTCTTGGTGTGGATCATTTTTTAAAAAGTCTTTATTGAATTTGTTACCATATTGCTTCTGTTGTTTATTTTTATGTTCTGGCTTTTTGGCCGTGAGGCATGTGGGATCTTACCTCCCTGAACAGAGACTGAACCCCCACCTCCTGCACTGGAAGGTGAAGTCTTAACTGCTAGACCTCCAAGGAAGTCTCATAGCACTGTATGTTTAAGGTGTGCAGCATAATGATTTGATGTACATACATCATGAAATGCTTATCATGATAAGTTTAATGAACACCCATCATCTCCTATGGGGCTTCCCTCATAGCTCAACTGAATGACTAATACTTTCACTTCATCATCTCCTATAGATAAAGAAAAAAATATTATCCTTTCCTTGTAATGAGAACTCTTAGGATATACTCTCTTAATTATTTTTTTAACTTTTTGGCTGCACTGAACAGCATCCAAGATCTTAGTTCCCTGACCAGGGATCAAATCCACACTCCCTGCATTGGAAGTGTGGAGTCTTAACCACTTGACCAACAGGGAAGTCCCAGGATTTATCCTCTTCACAATTTGTATATATAACATACAGCACTTTTGATTATATTTATCACACTGTACATCTCTAGTACTTATTTATCTTATACCTGGAAGCTTGTTTGTACCTTTTGACAGCCTTCATCCAATTCCCCCTCCACCCAGCCCCCACCTCTGGTAACCACAGATCTCATCTCTTTCTCTATGAGTTTGTTTGTTTGCTTGTTTTTAGAAGTGTAATTGACCTACAACATTGTGTTAGTTCGTGTTATACTGATTCAAAATTTCTGTACATCACAAAATGATCACCATTCATCTCACGTTTTAATTACTGAACAGAATCTTGTAGGAACAGACAGAAAAATAGTGGTCAGAAACCACAAACTGGTGTGTGTTCATATGAAGAGATGAAAGAACATTGATCAGAGCATAGGGAATTGGGTCCTGCTCCCTTCCCTGTCCCTAAACACTGAGAGGCCTCAGCAAGACTCAGGTTCATTCATTTAAAAAAAGAGAGAGAGAAAGAGAATATCCACAGTTATTATGAGGCTGTGAAGAAATAATGGAGGGGAAAAAGAAATACTTGGAGAAGTAGAAATTTTCTGCTCCGGTAGATTGCATTTTTATTATATTTAGAAAAATACATTCTTCATGCTTGATGAACCTATTTTGAAAACTGTTCTCCACAATTTTTGAATGATTCACCTATAACAGGAAAAGTTTCAAAGCACACAGTGATCTTGATACATTTTTTAAGAATATGACACCCTCCTCAGGGTTGCCATTCTTATAATGTAGAAAGAAATCATTAGGTGAAATTTATGTTGACTTTGAGGCTCTACCAATAGAGGCCCAACATGAAGGTAAATCAGAGCCAGATTATCTTAAAAGCTAATCAGGGTTATGAATATGGTCCAACAGGTGAAAAGGAGCCATTGTATGTTCTTGAGCAGGGCAGTCACAGGAAGTACCACTTAGGAGAGTAACATTGATGAGAATGAGCAAGCTGAATGGAAGGGACAATAAATTGCAGTCACTGTGACAACCTAGAGGGGTGGGATGAGGTGGGAGATGGGAGGGAGGTTCAAGAGAGAGAAGACATATGTATTGTTGTTCAGTCACTCAGTTGTGTCTGACTCTTTGTGACCTCATGAAGCTAGGCTTCCCTGTCCTTCACTACCTCCTGGAGTTTGCTGGGACTCATGTCCATTGAGTCAGTGATGCCATCCAACCATCTCATCCTCTGTCGCCCCCTTCTCCTCTTTCCCTCAGTCTCTCCCAGCATCAGGGTCTTTTCCAGCAAGTCAACTCATATGTATACCTGTGGCTGATTCATGTTGATGTATGGCAGAAATCAACACAACATTGTAAAGCAATTATCCTCCAATTAAAAATAAATAGTAAATTAAAAACCAAATTAAAAAAAAAGAAACTGCAGTCAAAGCAGTGAAATGGTGACTCCTACACTCTGGCTGGCCTCCCTGTTCATCGTAAACTCTGGGAGTTTCCTCTTCTCACCTGAAAGCAGGGCCAGCCAAGGCAGATTTTTGAAGTCAAGGGATATTTTTATTTCTAACTTCATCTCTTAACCTCTGAGCCTCAGGATATAGAGGATCTCACACTATCCTAAGACCTTCAATAAGCACCCATCCACGTGGGTCCGACACCATAAAAGATCTCCCCTTCGACTTTGCTTCCTACCCCCACCACCAACCCCAGAGCGAGCCTTCTCCAGGTACAGCTCATCCCAGCTGGGCCGAATGAGATCAGTCTCCTTGCCTTCAGCTTACAACTGATGGAGACATTTATCCCCTCCCAAAGGACTCGTGCTTTCAAAGAGAATCCGTGTTCACACAAACGGATCTGCAATCCATGAAATCTTGTGTTGTGTGACCTGGTGTATCATAGGAGAGCGTGTTCTTGGCAGGCTTGGGTGGAGAGGGGGGAGTCATAGCTCCTTCCCGTCCTCTCTGAGAAGCCAGCCTTCTCAGACAGCTCACACAATCAGTATAGGGACAGCCTGTTACTCGGAGAAGGCTGGTGCCCCATCTGCCGTATGGAAGCTGGGCTTCCCTGGGAGACGTGGTTCCAGGCCTAGGCCAGGACAACAGGGGGGGCTCTGGCTACTGGTATCATAGCCTCACAGAGGGGTAAGGGCAAGAGGAGAGACCAGCAGTGGAAACAACCTCTACAGTCCAGGAAAATCCTCACCACCAACTAGAACCCTTTCCTCATCAGGAAAATGAAGCCCTTTCAGCTACAATATTTTAGGATCATTGAATTTCTTAAGGTAAGCTAGCAAGACACAATCTCTGGGTCATTGCAGGTCACCTCCCATCACAGCTAAAAGTAAAATTGGCCAATTAAGCTGTTACTTCTCAGCAGTTGTTCCATGGCGCCACTGATCAGCCAACTGGTTGACAGATTCCAAGTCTCTCCTCTATTGACTGGTGGATTTTCCCAAAGAAAGAAGTCAAACCTCAACATCCAGCCCGTCAGGCATTCACAGTCTGGGATGCTAGAATCAAGGATGTAGAACAACTTACCTAAAAGCAAGTGCTGTATAATAGAGTCCTGAGTCTATGGGGGTTCAGGTACCACGGCATGAAGGAAAAGCTAGAGAAAAATCTGGTTGATCTGGAAAGTTCTTGTGGAGAACAGCATCTAAGGCCAGGACCTGCTTCCCTTTTCTTTCCACTTACCAGTGGGCACAGCTCAAGATCTTGGGAGAAAGGGACAGGAGGCAGGCTCGGGGCCAGCCATTGCAAAAGCCACTAAAATTAGTATGTCCTATAGTGGCATGGGTGCTCTCTCGAGTCCCATTTTTCTATAAGCACCTCTGGGGATCACCTATTCCCCTGCTCAGTCTGAGAAACATCCCTACCCTGCCTCAGGCCCTGGGCCACCATGGAGCTGTAGGATAACATTACAGAGTTTCTCTCAAATGACACTCTCTGTCCCATGGCTGATGCTGGGTATATTTAATGGGTCCATGATTTATCTTTACAGCTGTCCTTGTTTGTTTTGAAAACATTGGAGCTATCAGTTGGCTCCTTCAGACAAGCCCTACTTTTGGCCTGCAAACTTGGAGAGCAGAACCTCTTCATGAAAAGGGAAAATGAGTCCCAAAGAAATGACTTTTCTAAAAAGTTTTAAGAAAGAAAAATGGTGTTAGAAGTGGAAGTCTACCTAAGAATGAAACAGAGGGAAAAGGCCCCCTTCATGAGTCTCACGAGGTCCCTCCTTCAGAGGGCCCCACACTTGGTTAATTCATGTTTGTCACCATCTTGAAATTCTTCAAAAGTTTGGAAGAAAGGCCTCTGTGCTTTAATTTTGTACTGGTTTAGTACAATGAAGTTGTACTAAAGCAATGAAGTTCTCACAAGCAATGAAGTTCTGGCCAGCTGGTCTGTTTTCAAGAAGTTCTTCTTTGTGTTCTCAGAGGACAGGGAGGAAGCTCAGAGGAGAAAATGGCCATCTTAGCTGTAAGGCTCAAGTCAAGGCTGCCCTGGGATACACCAGGCTCCAGGCTCACCCTCAAGATTCTGTTTGAAACTGACTGGCCCTCCTCTGGGAGAGACATCTTGTCCTAGAGCAAAAGGCCTTCCTTGGCCTAGGGTATCCACTCTGTATCCACACACTCCCCCGGCCACACTCCCTGAATGATGTGGACTCTCAGGTAATGGAAGTCCAGAATTGGAGGACCCAGAATTCAGATTGGCTGAGGAACTGCATTCATTTCCTACAGCTGTTGTAACCACCTCCCAAAGATGGGAGCTTAAAACAACACAAATTTATTCTCTTACTCTCTGGATACCGGAAGTGAGTACTCAGTCTTTCCTGAGCTCAATCAAGGTGTCTACAGGCTCCAGGAGAGAATCTCAATGCTAACTCTTCCAACTTCTGGCAGCTGGCTGCCGTCCATCCCTGGCTCATCACGTGGCCTCCTCGCTCCTGCTTCAGATTACTCTTGCTTCAGACTCTGGTCACAGAGGCTCCCTCATTTTTCTATCACATTCCCCATCACTCACCTAGAGCCAGACATCCTGGAAAGTGAAGTCAAGTGGACCTTAGAAAGCATCACTACGAACAAAGCTAGTGGAGGTGACGGATTTCCAGTTGAACTATTTCAAATCCTAAGATGATGCTGTGAAAGTGCTGCACTCAATATGCCAGAAAATTTGGAAAACTCAGCAGTGGCCACAGGACTGGAAAAGGTCACTTTTCATTCCAATCCCAAAGAAAGGCAATGCCAGAGAATGCTGAAACTGCCACACAATGGCACTCATCTCACAAGCTAGTAAAGTAATGCTCAAAATTCTCCAAGCCAGGTTTCAGCAATATGTGAACCATGAACTTCCAGATGTTCAAGCTGGTTTTAGAAAAGGCAGAGGAACCAGAGATCAAATTGCCAACATCCATTGGATCATTGAAAAAGCAAGAGAGTTCCAGAAAAACACCTACTTCTGCTTTATTGACTATGCCAAAGCCTTTGACTGTGTGGATCACCACAAACTAGGGAAAATTCTTCAAGAGATGGGAATACCAGACCACCTGACCTGCTTCCTGAGAAATTTGTATGCAGATCAAGAAGCAACAGTTAGAACTGGACATAGAACAACAGACTGGTTCCAAATAGGAAAAGGAGTACATCAAGGCTGTATGTTGTCACCCTGCTTATTTATCTTATATGCAGAGTACATCATTAGAAACGCTGGGCTGGATGAAGCACAAGCTGGAATCAAGAATGCCAGGAGAAATATCAGTAACGTCAGATATGCAGATGACACCACCCTTATAGCAGAAATTGAAGAAGCACTAAAGAACCTCTTGATGAAAGTGAAAGAAGAGAGTGGAAAAGTTGGCTTAAAGCTCAACATTCAAAAAGCTAAGATCATGCCATCTGTTCCCATCACTTCATGGTAAATAGATGGAGAAACAGTGGAAACAGTGGCTGACTTTATTTTTTTGGGCTCCAAAATCACTGCAGATGGTGATTGCAGTCATGAAATTAAAAGACACTTGTTCCTTGGAAGAAAAGTTATGACCAACCTAGATAGCATATTAAAAAGCAGAGACACTACTTTGTCAACAAAGGTCCATCTAGTCAAGGTTATGGTTTTTCCAGTAGTCATGTATGGATGTGAGAGCTGGACTGTGAAGAAAGCTGAGCACTGAAGAATTGATGCTTTAAAAAAAAAAAAAAGAATTGATGCTTTTGAAGTGTGGTGTTGGAGAAGACTCTTGAGAATCTCTGGACTGAAAAGAGATCCAACCAGTCCATCCTAAAGGAGATCAGTCCTGAGTGTTCATTGGAAGGACTGATGTTGAAGATGAAACTCCAATACTTTGGCCACCTGTTGGGAAGAACTGACTTATTTGAAAAGACCCTGATTCTGGGAAAGATCGAAGGCAGGAGGAGAAGGGGATGACAGAGGATGAGATGGTTGGATGGCATCACTGACTCAATAGACATGAGTTTGAGTGAACTCTGGGAGTTGGTGATGGACAGGAAGGCCTGGCATGCTGTGGTCCGTGGGGTCACAAAGAGTCGGAAACGACTGAGCAACTGAACCGAACTGAACCACCTCCCTCACGTAAAGACACCTAGGATTACATCTAGGGAGCACCTGGGTAATCTCTCCATCACAAGACAGAATCACACACAAAATACAGTCACAATCACAATCGTTTGCAAACAAAGGACTTTGCAAAGTCCTTTTACCGTGTAAGGTAACATTCACAAGTTCTGGGTATTTGAGGCAGGGTGTCTTTGGGGCGCCATTATTCAAGCTGCCTCAAGGGCAGTTGTGAGTTGGAGCTCTGCCAAGAAGCTCGAGGGTCTTCCTGCTTCCTAAGGTGGCTCTAGAGCTTCCCTCCCAGAAGCGCCTCACCCTGGATGTGAACCCCAGAGGGTCCTGGCAGCCATCCATACCTCTGCAGGGCCCCCAGTCCCACCTCCACCAGTTTGTACCTGTAAACAAACAGAGCAGGGAAGTGGGGATGGCCCCAGGACCTTGCTCCTCACCTCCTTGGCTACTAAGACAGGTCTGAGTCAATATGAGGGTCGCCTTTAATAAGATTTAGTCCAACTAAATCTTATTACTTAGTTGGACTCAAAGAAAGAACAAATAAAATAGTTTTCAACCCTGGAAGGGCCCATGAGGAGGAAACACTCAGTTAGGCCCTGGAGAATAAACTATATCAACTTACTAAATAGACAGGGAAAGGCAGGAGCAGCTTGAGCCCTTTATAAACACAGTGAAAGTGAAACTATTAGTCGCGTCTGACTCTCTTGTGACCCCATAGACTGTAGCCCACCAGGCTCCTCTGTCCATGGGATTCTCCAGGCAAGAAAACTGGAGTGGGTTGCCATACCCTCCTCCAGAGGATCTTCCCAACCCAGGGATTGAATCCAGATCTTCTGCATTGCAGGCAGATTCTTACCATCTGAGCCATCAGGGAAACCCATAAACACAGTGGGATGGCCTAAAATGAGCTCTCTGGGGCTGGGTCAGCTCTGTTTAGCCGCCTAACTTGACTGAGGACAGAACCGGGCAGGTAGGAAATAAGACCAAGTGGCCAATTATCCCAAAGGCTGCGGTTCAGCCATCTCTCACTCTGGAAAGTTTATACAGCCGAGAAAATGATCTAAAATTATCCCCCGGCAGTGAAAAGCCTTGACAATACCATCCCTTGGAAATAGGAAGGACACCCTCAGTGGTACTGGGTCTACAGCCGGTGCTGTGTGGGGCCAGCCCTGAGCGCCCGTGGGGTACACAGAGTTTTCCTCTGAGTCCCTCTTGTCCCCTAAGAACCTTTCTAATCCCTACCCTGTGCCACCAAGGTCCCCAAACATGCAACCCGCGGTACCCAATGCTGCCCCCATTTTTAGGGTCCTGTCAGGAAGGGTTCGGGGAATAGTAGAGGAAATTTAACACATTTTTAACAGAAAGGATGAACAATATACTGAAACCCAAATGCCGAATGCAAGTAGTTTGTACCGAAATTCAGGAGGAGAAGTGCTTTGTGAAGAAGGTGGTACTCAGAATTGGCCTTGGAAGGTGAATCAGACTTAAGCAAACAGAGGTTGGGGTAGTAGGAAGAGGACCAAGGAAGAAAGGAGAGAGCCACAGGAGAGAGTTAGTAAGAAGGCCAGCTGCCTTGAAAGGGAGGGGCTGGAACCAGAGGTCTATGGAGGATAGGCTATTGCTATAGTCCAGGAGGAGCTTTCCTGATGGCTCAGCAGGTAAAGAATCCTCCTGTAATGCAGGAGACACAAAAGATGTGAGTTCAATTCCTGGGTCTGAAAGATCCCCTGGAGGAGGGCATGGCAACCCACCCCAGTATTGTTGCCTGGAGAATCCCATGGACAGAGGAACCTGGTGGGCTATAGTCCATGGGGGTTGCAAAAAGGCAGACGTGACTGAGTGACTAACACACATAGTCCAGGACAAGGCTTAAACTAAGGTGATGGTAATAAGGATGAAGGGCAATGGGAATAGAGTTAATATGGCCCAATGAGAATCATCCATCCACCCACCCACCCTCAAATGTATCCACCTGGCCCTCCCCACACAAATAACGCTCCCATAATCCCCTACCCAGAAATCACCCTTGATTCTTTTCTCTTTTGCTCAGGGCCCTGTAGTTAAACATCATCAGCTGTTTTCAAAATGTATCCTGAACTGGATCACTTCTAATCACCTTCATGGCCACTCCTCCAGTTCAAATCACTATCTCTTGTCCAAGCTACTGAAATAGTCTTCTTTAGATGTATTGTTTCATGGGAATCATTTCATTCCTCCTGTTAAGTTATCCTTATGAGTTAAATTTATCCTATGAGTTATATTGTATAGCCTTATCTCAGTGATGAAGAAATTGAGACACTGAGAGAGAAATTGAGAGAACTTATATAAATGGCAGTTCTGGGGCGAGACCCCCAGCTCCCCATTATGCTATACTCTTCCCCATCTTCTGTGACCAGCTGAAGAAATGGTGCAGACCTAGGAACAAACATGGAAAGATGCTCAAGATGTACTGCAAAGTGAGAAAATAAGATCTCTGTGCAAATATAAGCAGAAACACATCTACCTGTGAAAAATGGTGTATGTTCATACACGCATTGAAGTGTACAAAGATACCAATAAAATAATATTAAAATGGAAGAATGGGTAGTTTTTCTCGAATTTATAGCTATAATTTTTTTAAATTTCCACAGCAACCTGGAATAGATCTTTGCTTACATTTCACCTTCTGGGTAAGTCTTCTCTAAGACCCATACATCCATTCTCACAAGCCACCCCCTCCCTCTCCTGCTTTATCTTTCTCCATGGCACTTATGAAATTGAAAGGGCTGGTTGCTCAGTCGTGTCTGACTCTTTGCAACCCCATGGACTGTAGTCCCCAAGCTCCTCTGTCCATGGAATTCTCCAGGCAAAAATACTAGAGTGGATTGCCATTTCCTCCTCCAGAGGATCTTCCCGACTCAGGGATCAAAGCTGGGTCTACTGCATTGTAGGCAGATTCTTTACCATCTGAGCTACCAGGGAAGCCCATGGCACTTAACACATTCAGTAATTAATTATTTTAGTGATTCTCTGTCTCTCCTCTAGAATGTAAATTCCATGACAGTGAGATTATTACCTGTTCTGCTCAGTCCTATATTCCTAGACCCTAGAACAGATGATTCATATAGTAAGCACTCATTTGTTGAACAAATTAAATTGTTGCATGAAAGGAAAAAGCATGTCATTTTTATTTATTTATTTATTTTTTAAGCATGTCATTTTTATAAGCAAATTTCATAGGCAACCTCTTCTCCTAAGTCAGACCCAGAGGCCACTGACACTGACACTCCTGTGACTCAGGTATCCCTATCAGCTTGGGATAAGTTGTTTGTTATTTCAATGCCACATCCTCAGGGCATGTTACTGCCAGAGGGCAGCCAGCCCTTTGCTTCCTTGGTGGCCTGCAGTGTTACCTGCCCATCCAATTCTTTCTTCTGTGTGTACAGAAGCCTGCAGCACCTGGAGACTTCCCTCCCAGCCAACTTCATGTAACTCTGCTCACCGCAGCCAGTGGAAGTGGTCCAAATCTCTTCCTGGCTGCAGTGGAGCAGCTGGTCAGGTCACTGGAAGCAAAGCCAGGTGCTAACTGCTTCCTCCTCAGTAGACTTAGCTCAATCCTCAGCCTCAAGAGTCTGCTATGCAATCTGTATCCCTCCTTCAAAAGACCTGAGGGAGAAATTCAGCCCCCAAAGCCTTCTCTGGTTGCTCAAATGGTAAAGAAAATGCCTGCAGTACAGGAGACCCAGGTTCAATCCCTGGGTCGGGAAGATCCCCTGGAGGAGGGCATGGCAACCCACTCCAGTATTCTTGCCTGGAGAATCCCATGGACAGAACCTGGCTATAGCCCATGGGGTCTCAAAGAGTTGCACACGGCTTATTGACTAACACACACATATAGCCATCACATTCCAGATAGTGCAAGAGCTGAGGACGTTTCTGGGGGTCAAGTGGTTAAGACTCCATCTTCCACCACAGGGGTGTGGGTTCGATCCCTGGTCAGGGAACTAAGGTCCCACTGCCCCGTGGCATGGCCAAAAAAGATAGCCCAAGAGCTGTAATTTTCTCTTTCTAAACAGCATGGGGACTTTCCTGGCTCCATCGACTTAATAGGTTGGTTTTGCAACAAACTGGGGGGGAAATCTAGAGAATTCCTCCTTTTAATCTCCTGGAGAAATATTGTATGTATGAGTATTTTTAATTTGATTTCTTTTAATTGTTAAACTATTATTATAAAAACGCCAAAGAAAATCCATCAAATGTCATCCCACCACTCCCACAATACAGTTCTCATTTTCCAAGGTCCTCTTCCTCTCTTTGATGACACATACAAACATCATCACACCATTATAGTCATGTTCCACACACAGATTTACACTCTGCATCTAAATTTTTTTTTCTTTATAGAAGACTTTTTAAATCTTCATAAGTCTAGTTTCTGATGTTGGTATTATATTCTTAGGACTTCCCTGGTAGCTCAGTTGGTAAAGAATCTGCCTGCAGTGCAGGAGACCCAGGTTCAATCCCTGGGTCAGAAAGATCCTCTGCAGAAGAAAATGGCAACCCACTCCAGTATTCTTGCCTGGAGAATCCTGTGGACAGAGGAGCCTGGTGGACTATAGTCCATGGGGTCACAAGAGTTGGACACAATTTAGTGACTAAACCACCACTATATTCTTGAGAAGATAAGGTGTGAGAGAAGATGGAAGGGAATCCTTGAAATACCAACCAGCTGTACCCTGTTGTCATTCCCACCCCATTCTGTGTTCAATCAAATGCCCTAACCCAGCAATTCTCATACCTTTGGTTTTGTGTTTGTTTTTTTCTTCCCATCCTCGATCCCTCTTTTTTTCTTTAAACTGAAGTATAGTTGATTTACTCAAATCTTTGGTTTAAAAAAATATTAGCAAGAAACACTTTTAATTTTGTGACCTCATCACTTGCTTAAAAGTTATTGAGGACCTCAAAAAGTGTTTGTTTATGTTGATTATAGGTATCAATATTTGCTGGAGTAGAGATTAAAACTATGAAATTTTAAAAATACTTATTCATATATTTATTAGAAAATAATGCCATTGCATGCCATCATAAATAACATATTTTTATGAAATATGTTACTTTCAAAATACTTTTTTAAGACAAAGGAAAATATAGTGTCAAAGCACATTGGTTTGCATATTTTCAAATTTCTTTAAAGTCTGGCTTAATAACAGACATCTGGATTCTTCATAACCACTTCTGCATTCAGTCTTTGTAGTATACAAGGAGGGTTTTGGTTGAAGTATATGAAGACAATCCAACCTCATCCAGAAGTGTAATTGGAAAAGGAAGGAGTATTTTAATAGGCTTTTCAAATAATTATGGATGTTCTTCTTTGTTCCTATTCAAGTCTTGACAAGTGGAGTTTCTTAAAGGTCAGTTGTAATGTGGAATTTGAAATGATATCAATAATTTTTTGTTGATATATGACAGAAATCAAACCAATATTGTAAAGCAATCATCAATCAATTAAAAATAAATATTACAAAAAACTTTTTATATCTGTCACATAAAAAACATTTGCCTGTCTTTCACTTGAGATGGCTCTTTTACCCATGCACGATTTTGAAACACAATACATTGGTCATTTGGAAGATACTGGTTTTCACTGAGTCATACAGAGTTTCCTAATGTTGACACATTTTATTATAAAGTATTTTAAAAATCACACTTGTTCATATCACCACTGAGTTCGTCAGAAAATTCTTTAAGTATTGGGAAACTCTCAAGCTTGTAGTGAGAATGCAAACTTTAAGAAAAAAAGTTGGGGTTTTTTTTTTTTTTTTTTTGCTTAAAAACTTGAATTTTATTATTAGCAGTGCATGATATCAGTTGTTTTTCTTGAACTAAAACTCACTGTGTTCATTTTGGAAAAATGTCTGCCAAATACTTTTATCTCAATAGCCATAGTTTGTCAGTCATTCTGTCAAGCAAAAATGGAACTCCATGAAATATGCAATTAAGTTCAGCTTGTAACTCAATCAGTTGCACAAGTGCTTTTCCTTATGGCCATGGTGTCCTTAGTTTTGCTGCAGAAATGCTTTATACTTGTCATTTCATCACACAGCAAATTAAAAAGATGTTAGTATGTGAACTTGACTCTTTACAAAAAAATGAATGTATGATGACTTTTTAAAAAATACAGTTTTAACACCACACTGTATTAAGGCATAAAGTCAGTACTTTGATTTTGTGGTACTAAGAGTTTAATTCACTATTGCTTTTGCACTGATCAGTAAAAAATGTAAATAACATCATAGTATTAATATGAAGATGGTTCGAGCTTGCAAATTTCCTGAAGGGGTCACAGAGAACCCCATCCCCACCCCCTACCCCGCACTCACCAAGATTCTATAGATCATAATTTAAGAACTGCTGCTCTAGGAAAGCATTGAGACTAATTACTCTGGGCAAAGGAATATTTATTACGATTGCAATTGGCCTTAGATACCTATCTGGGGTGAGCTGAGTGGGACATATGTAAGTTAAAAGGACTCTTGATCCTTCTACTCTAAAACTGTACCCAAAAGAGAACTAAGGGTCCTCGGTCATTTTTCTAAGTCACAACCTTTCCCTCAATCTCCTAGGTCTTACCAATCTGATGGTAAAAAGAACTACCTGAAGATATCCCAGGGTGACATCACCAAGATGGTGACCCGAATTGCGCTGACATTGCTCTTTCTCAGGAGAACAACTAACAACGCTTTAAGAACAAGACATCCCTGAGAGAATACTAGGACATGAGGGTGAGGCTGAGGCACCCCTGGCCCCAGAGAGACAAAAACACACTGCGTTAGAAAAGAAAGAGAAACAGCCACACACGGACTACCTTGCCCCTCCTCCCAGGACAGTGCTACCTCTGATTCCTCCAGTGGGAAAAGAGAATCCAGGGTGGAAAAAACCGGCCACCCCCAGCATTGTGGGTGGCTTTGCAGAAGCTCCTACTCTGACCTGGCCCCATGAGGATTTCAGGAGACTCTGCGGGGCTCACCCACCAGGAATCTGGCTGTGAGGGAGAAGGGAGGAGAGCTTGCAACAGCCAGCACAGGGATCTTGACTGAGTTCACATCTGTGGTCCCAAGTAGCAAACCCAACCAACAGCTTTGTTCACCTGCAGAACCAAGTCAGGGGTGCACACTGACCAGGAAACAGCAATGGGGTACAGATCTGCCTGATTCAGGTCCTCTGAGAGGTTCTGCTGGCCCGAGAGCCGGGCCTGCCCAGTCTCAGGTGAGGAATGGAATCACAGCCCTGCCCACTATAGAGAGTGTCTCCTGCCCTCGTCTGACCAGAAGGGCTGGAGACAACACCTGCAACTTGTACCACCCAACAGGGCTTGAGTTGAGAGGTGGGCTGGCAAAGCCAATAGTTTGCAGAGCAAAGCCATGGCCCTGCTCAGTCAGGGAACCTGGGATGTGAGTCAGCCTGAGCTAAGACAACAAACAAAGAGCTTGAGCAGTTTTAAAGCTGCTTCTCCCACTACACCCAGGTACAGAATCTAATTCACATTCCCACTTATTGCTGAATATGCCATTCAGCCTCTCTGACCAGGGAACCTCTCCAGGGCACACAGGAAGCTGCACAACCCATTCAACAGTCCTATTTACAGCAGCACTGAATAGAGAGAGGCTCCCCACATCTGCAGAGCAAGACTGCTGGACTCAGCTGACCAGGGAATCCGGTCCACATTCAGGCTGACTCAAGTTCCCGATGAGTGGTCCAGTCCCTGAGTCTCACCCTGCTGCCTTGCCAGGGCAGGGAAGCTAATTCATAGCCCCATCTACTGTGAATCAGTACCCAACTCATAGCCTCATCTACTACGAATACAGTACCCAGTCTTCACCATCTAGTAAACCCGACCAGAGAATTCAAGCAACTGCAGAGCCTCCCTTAGCTTCACAAAGGACTCGCCCAGCAGCAGTCCTATCCAGCTGTTCTCAGCCAGGGGCACACACCCCCAGCCCCATCCCTCAGATGGGGAACAGTAAACTTGCCCCAAAATAGACCTATACAGCAGGACCCACTTGCCCAAGGACTTTATCAGCAAGTACACTCAGAAACTCAAACTAAGCTGACTAGAGGAGAACTGTCTCTTCCAAAGTAAACCTATATAGTCAGGAAGAGGAGCCCAGTTACTCAAATGCATAGATACTCAATGTAAAGAATCCAGGATCATGAATAATCAGGTAAATATAACACCACCAGAGGAATCTAATAAGCTCCAATAACTGATCCTAAAGAAATGGGGATTTATGAACTATCATATAAAGAATTCAGAATAATCCTCTTAAGAGAGTTTAGCGAACTATAAGAAAACACAGATAGCAGTTAAACAAAATTAGGAAAACAATGCATGAACAAAACAAGAAGTTCAGTAAGGAAACAGTAACCTTAAAAAGAAAAATCTTAGAGTTGAAAAATATAATAACTGAACTGAAAATTCAATAGAGAGTTTCATAAGTAGACTTGACTGCGCAGAAGAAAGAATCAATGACCTGGAGGCTAGGACATTACCTGCTCCTGTCAGCTAGGACATTATTTGCTCCTGTCAGAGGAGCAAAAAGGAAAAAAAAAAAAAAAAGAAAGGAATGAAGAAAGCCCATGGGATTCATGGGACGCAATGAAAAGAAAAATGTTTGCGTTATAGGAATTCCAGGAGAAATGAAAGAGTAAGAATAGAAAATATATTTAAACTAATACTGGCTGAAAACTTCCCAAACCTGGGGAGATAAATGGACATGAGGACAGAGCCGTGAGGTCCAAAAGGCCCCACAGAAGTTGAACTTGAATAGGGCTATACTGAGACACATTTTAATTAAATTGTCAAAGGTCAAAGACAAAAAAAGAATTTTAAGAGCATTAAGAGAAAAGAGAGAGGTTACATACAATGGAACCAACATAAGACTTCAGTCAGATTCCTTGACAGAAGCTTTTCAGGTCAAGAGGTAAAGGGATTACATATTTAAACTATTGAAAAAAAATAACTGTCACCCAAGAATTGTATACTCTGCAAACGTGTCCTTCAGAAGTGAGGGAGGGATAAAAACTTTCCCAAACAAACAAAAGCTGAGAGTTTATTATCACCAGACCTGCTTTATAAGAAATGCTAAAGGCAGTTCGAGTGGAAATAAAAGAACATGAACTAACATCATAGAAACATAAAAAGATAGATGTAAGAGCCTGTTGTGATAATCATTTCACAGTATATGTAAGTCAAACCATCATGCTGTAGCCTGCCAGGCTCCTCTGTCCATAGAATTCTCCAGGTAAGGATACTAGAGTGGGTAGCCCTTCACTTCTCCAGGGGATCTTCCTGACCCAGGGACTGAACCCAGGCCTCCTGCATTGCAGGCAGATTCTTTATCACTTGAGCCACCAGAGAAGCCTTATCATGCTGTACACCTTAAATGTATACAGTGATGTGTGCAATTAATAAAGCTGGAAACTTTTTTCTAAAAAGTTACATATATCCCAAAGAAAAGTCTGTCTCTCCGACCCTCAGCAGAGTTGCCCAAACCACTTCCTGTGACTTTTTCTTTGGTCTGACTAAGCTTTCCCAGGGCAGTAAATCCCCTCAAGAGGAACAACTCCCAGCTTGCCCAATCCCCACCTACCTAAGGCCAAAAGCACGGACAAGAGTCCCAACTCTTGTTCCTCTTACTTTGTTCCAAGCTTTATTCCCTCTTACTTTGTCCAGAAATATGTCCTCAATTTTTATCAGAATGCAGAAATGGGCAAGGGGAAGTTTAAAGCTCTCTGCACCCAGTATTTGATAAGTGACACTCATACTGGCAATTTCCCTTTTTTGGACACTTGTGCTGCTTCTAATAGTTCACCGTTATAAATAATGCAAAACCAAATACCTTCAAGTGTATATATTTTTATATTTGACATTTTTTTCATAAGGTTAGTCATTCTACCTGTTGATTTTAGCCAGCAGACATTTAACATCTGGCAGGAGAGCACTTTTATATTAGGACATTAGGTTAGCTACCTGGGCACTCTATATTGTGTGTACCGCACCCTCAATTCCAAAATGAACTGCCCCTTTTCCGCAGGAAATGTTAGTAATACAAATGGTGTTAAGTGTCGAACAGATGTTCAGTTGCTAAGACCAGGGAGAGCCAAGGTAATGTTGGGGACCAGAATCCAAATAATGAGAAATAGTCACAAGATGCATAAGATTCTGAGTTCTGTGCAAACTGGGCTCTGTAATGAAGTAGGTGGGCAAAGAGCTAAAATATCTGATCTGAAGATTAAAGCAAGAAACTGTCTTCTAGGCACAGTCTAGGACAGTGGTTAACAAACACGGGCTTGAAGTCACATGTGTGCATGCTAGGTCACTTCAGTTGTGTCCAACTCTTTTCGACCCCATCCGACAGTAGCCCGCCAGTCTCCTCTGTCCATGGGGATTCTTCAGGCAAGAATACTGGAGTGGGTTGCCATGCCCTCCTCCAGGGGATCTTCCCAGCCCAGGGATCAAACCTGAGTCTCTTAGGTCCCCTGCACTGGCAGGCAGATTCTTTACCACTAGTGCCACCTGGGAAGCCCAAAGTCAAATCTATCTAGATTTAATTTCCAGCTCTACAAATTGTGTGTGTGACCTTGAAAAAGCTGCCCAAACTATCCCAAGCTTGGTTTCTTGTCTCTAAAATGGAAAATGTAGATGTTATGACCTTGAAAGGGCTCCAGAGTCCTCAGGCTTCCTTTTGGGTTTGGGCAACGAGCATACCAGCTGATGAAAAGTGGGGAAGAGAAGAGAAGGCCCCAGGTCCTCTGTACTAACCCTTGTGGTTCCTCGATTGCTCCCACATTCTTTTGTAATTAAGCCCTTAGGGAATAAAACCTCCTCAAATTATCCTATTTTCTTGTGCATATCTGATTGCTGTTGGGACCCACACTAACACAAAGTCCTTCCTCTGCTTTCCTCTGTATCACAAGGAACTACACTCTCCAGGCTTTCTGGCTTCCAAGTGAGTTCAGTCAGTAAGGACGGTGTTGAGAACTGGATAGTGGAAGCCTGGGGCTTGCCCATGTGTGTTCTTTCCTGCTTTCAGTGGTGCTCCTGAGGTTCCAGCTTCTACCCTGCGCTGGATCCTGAGCTTTCACAACCTGAGTCTTTCTCTTTTGCTTTCTGATCTTGCTAATCTCTCAGCTGCTTCACCATTGCTATCTGGTCTCTTCTCTTCCATCACCTGCAGAACCAGTTCCCTAGATTGAATGTTCTTTGTTTGGAATACTCAGAGGGTCTCTGTTGCTTGTTTGGACTCTGACTGAGACATTCTCTGAGCCTTAGTCTCCTCATCTGTAAAACAGGTAATAAAGAATACCCATCTTTGAAGGATACTGTGAGAATATCAATGTGTGAAAACTACACATAGTGTATATAGTAACTGTTGAATAGATATTGACCATTATCTATCTTCTCAGAGTTTCCAGTGGTCTTTGGGACAAAGTTCATCCTTTGTAATATAACTTAAAAAATCCAGCCCCTGTCTTCCTTCCAGCTCATGGTGAGTCAGGAATCCAGTAAGTCATGGGTAAAGGCATATAAAATATCTACTTGTCACGAGGAAGCAAAGGATCAGAAACCTGTATGGAAAACAGTGCAAGGTTACATAAACAAAGGAACCACACAGTGAGCATGAAACTGAGATAAGTTTCCAATCCAGTTAGAGGACCTTTATTCACTTCCTGATGGAACAGGAAACTGCTCCACCTCCCATTATGCAAGGAAAGAAAGGCAAATGGTGGCATCTGGTTGGAAAAGGAGAAAAAGGGATTATGGGTTAACTCTAATTCTCAGAAAGGTTATAGAGCACGGGTTGTGTTCCTCCAGTTAAGTGGTTCTGGTGGCATTTACAAGTCCTAGTACACAGTGAAAATCCAGAGCCCTCTCTTATTTCCCGTTTCACCATGGAGTTGAGTTTCTTGACTGGGTTCTCTGTACCATCAAATCAACCAGAAACCTAATCTTCTCTTGCCCTGGTGCCCACATCCCACAGAAGGGAAGGCAGTTAGCTCCCTCTTCTCCTCACAGCTGGTAAGAACTGGGTGGGTACATCTTGTGTTCCTGTTGTGAAATGGAATGCACAAACAGGGGATGTGATTCATGTCTGTAGACACATAGTATTCCTGACAGCTAATCAGGAAATGCCTTTTTATGTCTGGTCTTGTAAATCCTCTTCAAAAGTTTGATGGAGGCTAGATGGGAGCCATTGTGTTAAAGAGAGCGCTTGTTATCTCCTCAAGGACTGACACCACATGCCCATCACCACCAAGTTCCGAGAAAACTCTACATCCTCACCCCTTTTCCTCTGCCCCACGCCCATCCCCCCACCCACACCTCCAACACACACACATTCTTTGGAAAAGAGGTCACATAACATGAGGCATACTTTAGACTGAAGCATGTTGTTTGTTTTCATGGCAGATATTAAGTTTCGCTTAATTTATATGAAGTAGAGAGAAATATTTAAAAGCCTTGTAAGAACAAATAAATCCAGCTCTCATCTGGAGCTCAGGAAATGGCGAAGAAAGGAACAGGTAGGGAGAAGAGTCATCTATAAATCAAGTGGATTTAACAACTAGAATTGTGACTTCCTCCCGAAGGAAATGAAAACTGCTCCTCTGATCAGAGAAGCAGAGCTTATTATTTTATTTTTCATTCATTCATTTGTTTTGCAGGAAGGTGTCTAAATTAATGAAAAGGGCTAGATGTCAGGGAAATACAAGATTTTCACAGAAAGATGATGGAAACCACAATTTACTGGTGGCAACAGTGTGTTGCAAACCATTTCTTAAATATCTTAACAAAAATGAAAGTCTGCATTTTAGTGAACTTAGGCCAAGGGAAATTGTGTATAAAACCTTCTCAGAGTCAGGACTTTTGCTCAGTGAGTAAATAGTGTTTGGCTGGTTGATTAATAAGGACGTATTTTGAATTCCTTGAGATTTAACAAGACAACAAATTGGACTTGTTTAGATTTCTCCGTTGGACCAGCAGGAAAACTTTGACACACCTCCCCCACTGAGAGGACAGGGAGGGTGCTTCCTTGAACCCTTTCCCAGACTCTGAGCCCCCCAGGGCTGAAGTCACACACAGCTCAGGATACACAGAGGTGACCTCTGAATTGAGAGATATTTATTCAAAGCCTTCTCTAAACTATCAGATGTGGAGATGGAGGAGCTTTTTGTAAGACCACATATCACACCCTCCCCCCCAGAAAAAAAGTAAAGTCTGTCTCTCTGATCAGAAGAGCAGTGTTCATTCCCTTTGGAGGAAGCTTCCACTCAACTGGAGGTACATGGATGACTTCTCCGTCTCTATTTGCCTGTCCCTGTTTTCGAGCACAGTAAAAGCAGAGAAGTCATCCTTGTTTATCCACTCTCTTTTCTCACCAAGTCTGGCTAGTGCTTTTGAAGGGGGGCTCCAGCTTTCTCTTATCTCCATCCTTGATACTTTGCATGAGCATGTTTAAACAGCCTCTCTTCCTCTCCTTTGCCTCTGAAATCATAAGCTTCCTAGCACTCTGCTTTCATGTGCTGCTACCCCTCTGCAACTACCATGGGTTCCTTTTGCTGCCAGGCTGAGTCTAAAATCCTCTTCAGAGCTCTCAGTGACTCTCCCATTCTTTCCCAAACTCCTCCTCATCTGCTCAGTTCTCCCTCTAGTTCCAGAGGTTTCCTCTTCCACTACCCAGGCTTCTTTCTGTCTTCCTTCTCTTTTGACATGGATTTCACCTTCCATGGACATTACTTCCCTCTCTCTGCAGAACACACCTGCCCATCCCAGCCCTACTTCTTGAGGACTTTGCTTTCATATTATTCACTTTCTTTTTTTTTTTTTTTTATTCTTCTCTTTCTTGAAGCTTCCTCAACATGCTGAGTTTGTGGTGCTCAGTTTAGCCCCTGATTCGCCACACTCACAGATCATTTTCAAACTGCTCCATTTGTGTGACGCTTGTCTTCCATCAGTGCGACAAGGTTCTCAAGGACAGAAATCCATTTCCAAGGCTTGCCTGTATTTGGTGACTGTAGAAAAACTTTAGGAATGAATGCATGATTCAAAATGGATCCATTGACACCATAGTGTAGTAGAAAGGTCTTTGGAGTCAGACAGACCAATCTCAAACTGCTACCTCTTCACCATGTTGCTGAAAACTCTGAGTCTTAGTGTCCCCACATGTCCAAAGAGGACACTAATATTTGGCAGAGTTGCTATGCGTATTAAATGGCATGAAATTTATAAGGCTTCTGAGATACTGCTTGGCCCATAATTAGATGTCCAGGAGATGGTAGTAATTTCTGTTATTATTGAACTCTGGAGAAAGTAGGTGGCAACATTCAATTCTGGAACTGAGTGGGACTTACTGTGGGAGACCCTTGCCCTTTGATCCCTAACTGACAGCTAGAGAGAAAACAAGTGTAGGTTTACTGTCTGCTCAGCCCAGACAGAGTTGACTTGTGTCTAACTCACTGAAGGAGATTTACTTTATAAGGTGAGAATGCAAGTCTTTCCAGATGGGACCAGCATACCAGAGGCTCATTCCCTGAGCCCAACTCGTAAGCTCCTTGCCTCAGAGATAATGCAGGGCTCGGTGGTAGAGGTCAACATTGACATCCAAGAGCAATGCCCCAGAGACAAGAAGCAGACACTTGGCCTTGGCAGAGAGATTCTCCAGGCAGCAGGCTGGCGCTAGATGCATAAGGAATAGCTCAATCAATCCTGTAGCAACCTGGATGCTGAAAGGCACAGAGAAATATGAGGAATGGAATAATAGTAACAGACCCTGAAATAGTTCTTACTATGTGTCTGCATTGCTTTAAGAATTTCTGTATAGCAACTTATTTAATCTTCACAACCACCTATGAGGTACCTACAATTATTAAGCTAGATCATCTCTGTCTATCCCTCACCTATTGCAAAGAGATAGGGTATGGAAGCTTTTCCTGTTTCTTTCTACTCTCTTTTCCTCCCTCTGAGGATGAGGCTAATCCACAAAGATCCTAACAAAACTGGATGTGGAGGAAGCCAAGGTTTTTGCTCTGTGTCTGGGGCAATATTTAACTCAGTTGGTAGAAACCACTAAAAAGTAAACACAGTTTTGCTTTACATGCTTGTCGTTTCTTTGAGGGGTAGGAGGCTGCTCTTTGAGTGTCATGAAATCACTCTTTCCTCAAATGTGAAGAAGTAAACATTAAATGAGTAAATTCCCATCTAACTGGACAAGAAAAGAAAGGGGCATCCAAATGAATGTCACCTAACTTTCCTATAGACATTGATACAAAATGAAGTGCTATTTTGCAAAAAGCTTAACACTCGGCCACTTGGAATCATTAGATTTTGAGACTGCCTTTAAGGCTACTTCAATCCTTTTTCTCCTCTTTGGCATCCATTGTATTTATGGGACAATTCTTTAATTCACATGTAGTAGCTATGAGCATGGACTCTGAAGCCAGACTACCTGAACTCTATTCCGGATTGGCAACTCTTGGTGATTGAGTTCATCCAGGAGCTGGACTTGAGATGAGGGTTTGGGTACAAGTGGCTTATCTGAGAGCTAAGACCAGGAAGCACCAGTAAGGGAGTGGAGAATTTCTTTAGGAAAGGAAAGACAGACAACAAGGTGTGCGTTAAAGGGCCAGGCTACCTAGGGGTGCTGAGGATTCTAGTCCAAGAGCATTTCTCTGGAAAACTGTAGAGAATACACTTCAAAGACATCCTACCCAAGGGGCAAACAAGCTGAGGATTTATCAACCATGTCCCACCCCTCACTGGCTGAGCGCTGCCCCCTAGTATGTGAACTCCCTGGGATTTCTGGCCTTTCCTCTTACAAACCAAGCTTGCTCCTGTGGCCACAGAGGCCCTCTGGAAAGAGTGGGGACCTGTCTGCCTATGTGGGACCAGTGAGAGCCAAGGGATGCAGGTGGAGGACAAACAGCCTCAGCTATAGTCCACTCCTGTTGTCACACAGATCTATCCATGCATCTGTCTTGTCACTGAGTTTGAAGGTGGCTGGTCACAATTTCCAAGGGGAAAAACAGTGTACAACAGGCACATGAATGAGATAAGCCATCATCACTTCTGCTGCAGTTAGTGTGAAGGCTCTAATTCTGGTCTTCATCATCTGGTTCCTCTACCCCCTGACTTCACTCTGAATTCCTCTGACCCTCAGCCAGTCCTTTTGCTGGCTTAGGTTGTGTACCTGTTGGGATAAATTATACTCCCATCCCTGAGGGGTCTGAACCCCCGGTTTCCATGTCCTTGTCAGAGTATGATTGCTACTATTGCCCATCCACGGTCTAGTAGCATCGAGAGCGGGGGACCAGACTGTCCGCTGAATTCCAGATACACTTCTTCCTGTTCTCACCGTGTAGAAAGAAGCCTGCTTCCTTGAGATAATCAAGATCAACTATTCCTGCCAGTACATAAAGTCTTTTTTTGGGGGGCGGGGGAGCTTACTGTATACTGATGCAGGAGTTTTAAGGGACTAGGTGACAGACACAGCTTTAAATGTAGTGAAGCCCTGACTCAATTGTACAGGTGTTCCTCCCATTTACTTCAGAAACCACAGTCTTTAGGAAAAAACCAAAGCTGCAGAAATAGGAAGCACAGTCTCTCCAAGTAGGTCACTAGGAATGATGGTGAGAGGGCCACCTCCTGCTTTACTCCCCGGATCTGTGTATTCTGTCTCCCAGGGTCATGACTTGATGCATATACTGCACCTTGAAGACAGCACCCAAAAGCCCATGGTGTGTCATCCCCAGCTGATATCTTAGCTAAGTCTTCACGAGGTCATTTCAAAACTCTACCCCAGCCAGCAGCCCCCAGATTATGGGGTGTGTGATAGGATCAGTAGATCCTGTGGTTGTATGACTGTTGTCTTGACTTCACTGTAAAGTGGCTTATTTGGCCTGAAGTTAGGTAATGTGGATTCCCATGTTGGTAAACCAGACATTCTGTGAACCCTTGGTTAAGGGTGCTGGCACTATGGACAGGGAAGCTAAATCGACCCCACTAAGCACAAGTCTGTGTTTCCTTCCAAGTGGGATGGGGTCCAATATAATCAACTTTCAACCATGGGTAACTGACTCCTTGAGAGATGGTTCAAAACTGAGAGGTCAGCATCGGTTTCCACCTCTTGTAGGTCAGGCAACACATGCAGCAGTAGCTAGGTCACCTTGATAAGGGGATTCCATGCTGGTGCCTCCATCCTTGTCATCTTATAATCAAATGATAGGCCTGGTTTTCAGCAGCCTGCCCTCTGGCTGCAGAAGATGTGAATCTCTTTATTCAGCAGCAGAGAGGACTCCTCACCTTCTCCTTCTTCACTGACATGAAACGTTTCACTTATTTTTTCAGAGTGAATGCTGTAAACAATAGACAATCAATCCCCCAATCTTTGTAGCTAGCATTGCCCCCAAATCTTTCAAGAGCTGGTATGTGTTAAGTCATTTAGTCATGTCCAACTCTTTGTGACCCCATGAACTGTAGCCGAACAGGTTCCTCTGTCCATGGGATTCTGAAGGCAAGAATACTGAAGTAGGTTACCATGTCTTCCTCCAGGGGATCTTCCCTACCCAGAGATTGAACTGGGGTCTCCCCCATTACAGGTAGACTCCTTAACATCTGAGCCACCAGGGAAGTCCCAAAAAACCCCATATTCCAAACATGATCTTATGCTAAATCGCTTTAGTTGTGTCCAATTCTTTGTGACCCTATGGATTGTAGCCCACGAACTCCTCTGTCCATGGGATTCTTCAGGCAATAATACTAGAGTGGGTTGCCATGCCCTTCTCCAGGAGATCTTCCCCACCCAGGGATTGAACCCATGTTTCTTGAGTACCCTGCATTGGCAGATGTGTCCTTTACCACTATCGCTACCTGGGAAACCCTTAGGGCCTATGTTCAGACCATAAAAACTAACATGAGACTTCACATGATGAATCCCAAGGTGAGAAAACTCTTGGCAGTTTTCAATTTAAACTAGGTTGAATGCTTCAAGTTAAGGACCAAAGTCATGAGGCTGTCTTCCTTTGCAAATAAGGTGACTGGTCTCCTCCCTAAAAGAAGGGGAGATTACATAAGCAAATTAGTATTTCTTAAGATGTATAAATTTCCACTGTGGGACAGATCCCACAGATTTGGTGTAAATTTCCTAGTCTTGCCACTGACAGTTCCTTTGGCCCTGTAGTCTGGGTCAAAGCTCAATGAGAGATGGAGGTTGGAGAGTTCTTGCCCCTACTCTGGCATCAACCCATCACCAAACACTGAGTTCTCAGCCTTTTTGGACTTCAATTCTCTCATCCATAAAATATGGGTGAAATAGCTTCATCCATTATGTACAAATTAAATAAGATATTGTGTATATGTGAGGACTTCCCAGGTGGCTCAGTGGTAAAGAATCAGCCTGCCAAAGCAGGAGATGAGGGTTCAATCCCTGGGTTGGGAAGATCCCTTGGAGAAGAGAATGGCAACCCACTCCAATATTCCTGTCTGGGAAATCCCATGTACAGAGAAGCCTGGCATGCTACAAAGAGTCAGAGATGACTTAGTGACTGAACACATATGCATGTATATATGTGAAGGGTTTGTAAATTTAAAAATGCCATTTAAAATGAGTTTATATTAAAAAATAATTATTAACTCTGCAAGAGATGAAACCTGGGCCTTTGAATTTGGAGACAGACATCTGTAAGAATTACCTCTGGCTCCAGCCTCTCCCATTCACTCTGGTCCATGATACCTGGCCTGGCTAAATTTATGTCTTCTCTCCTTCAGCTACCTCCCCTGGGCTCTGTCCAGGTCTCTATGCCCTCACTCTGGCCACTGACCCTATTCCTACATTTGTACCCTGTGTTTGGTGTAACATCCTGGGAATATCTTGAGTCACGTTCCAACATCGCACCTCCCTTGATTTGAACTTGATTGTCCTATTTCTCTTCCTGTCTGAATTCTTCTTCCTTTGCCCAGCCTCCCACACTAGGACAATGACTCTGCTATGTTCATTTTTTATCAACATAGATCCTAGATGAGGGAGAGAGTATGATTTTTAACCAGCCCACGTGAACTACCAGACTCTAATTCTCAAGTTACACACACAAAAATAATTCAGAAAGGCTGGGGTATAGTTTGTTGATCTCTTTCCACCAGCCACAACTGCTCAGACTCCCTTTATCTTTCCATGGCATCTGGACACGCCACACAAGGGGAACCCACACCTCAAGGTAGCTGAAACTCAAGTCACAGTAAAAACTCATCAATTTGAAATTGATTCTGAATCAGTAAAGAATAGGATCGAGTCAAAAAGCATAAGACTAGGTGCCTGGCACATAATGAAAGCCCAATAACATCAGTTGAATGAGAGTCCCCATATGTGATTTTTGGGTCCATGCTTAATCGATAATTATTCACAATTCTGTCTAGGTAAAGGACTTTACCCTCTGGCCCTCGGTTTCTTCATGAATAGAACACGAGCATCTCTGTGATCCCTTCCAGAACCAAAATTCTCTTCTATGTAACTGGGTTAAAGTCCACTTTTGCATCACCGATGAAACAGAAGTTTTCTTCAGTTCTCTGCTCAAATGTCTCCTTGTCGGAGAAAATTTTCTTGATAATTCCATATTAAATAGCGTCTCTCTGTTTCCCCTGTCACCCTCTGTCCTCGTCCTCCGTTTTATCCTTCTTCGTGGCGCTATCAGACGCTCACTCACTATTTGTTTACCACCCGTCTCCTGCCCCTGGAGAAGCAGTGCCTCCACAACAGAGATTTCGTTCATTGTGTCCATAGCTGTGTCTCACTGCCAGCACCCAGAACAACACCAGACACGTGGGAGGTTCTCTATACAGAGCCCTTGAATTAACGTTGGATCTAAACAAGCTATAAGGAGTATAAATTGGGAAGAATATGTACCTATTACGAAATCAAACTTTTCCAATTCTCTGGATACCGTTTCAGATTGACTCATTTGCTATGAAATTAATGCAGCTTCCTGCAAACCACCTGTCTCCTTTATAAACCTAGCCCCTCCAAACCATCTCTTAAGCAATGCTTTGTAACCTTGATTCTAGTTATTCTTAATCTTGAAGGTCATCCAATTGCACACATTAATAATAATTAAAATTCAGTTTTATTTGTTCAAGCTGGATTTCCCTGATCATAATATCCCAGACCAATGAGTTCGGTGGCTGAGAGTTTATGACCACATGCTGGCTTCTCTACCATCTGAGAATCTGTTTTAGAACATAGAGATGCAGTGAGACTTCCTGAGTTTGAATGCTGGCTCTGCTAGTTGCTACCTGAGTGACTGGACTTCCCTGGTGGCTCAGATGGTAAAGAATCTGCCTGTAATGTGGGAGAAGCAGGTTCGAGCCCTGTGTCAGGAAGATCCCCTGAAGACGGGAATGGCTATTCACTCCAGTATTCTTGCCTGGAGAATCCCATGGACAGAAGAGCCTGGCAGGACACAGTCCATGGGGTCACAAAGAGTCAGACACACCTGAGTGACTAACGCAAAGCGAACACCTGAGTGATTTGAAGCAAGTTACTTAGTGTCTCCTTTTCATGTGTAAAAGGGAGGTGATAGTCACTCTATTTTTCTCCAGTTGCCTTTGCCATTCTGTATCCTAATCCATTCTAGGAGGCTAAACTTTGCTGAATGTAGCCCCTGGGGTTTTGGTCTGGGCGACAGGAAGGCCCTGGACAGGAGATCAAGGGCAACAGGAAAGGGGGTTGAAATATTTCTCCTCCACACCCTCCCTCCTTACCAGGATTTGGTAATGGCCATCTTTCTTGAGCAAAGTATCTGACAAACAGCTCAACTGCCATGACAGAAGATGTGACTGTGTGAGGTGACGCTGTCCTCTGCCCCATCCTCCCAGCCTGAGATAGTGTTTCCTGGGTTTGCTAGTTCCAGACATACCTTAATCCTTGAAGATCCCCTTCATCCTATCCATGTCTCTGAAAGCAGTCCCTTCACTGAAACCTCCTCATCTCATCCTTTGAATTGTGCTTTCTGTCTTCTGCCAAGTCCTAACCAAAAAGTGTAAGAAAATGTTAGTTGCTCAGTCGTGTCCGACTCTTTGCAACCCCATGGACTGTAGGCCACCTCTCCTGTCCCTGAAATTCTCCAGGCAAGAATACTGGAATGGGATGCCATTCCCTTTTCCAGGGAATCTTCCCCACCCAGGGATTGAATCCAGGTCTCCTGCACTGTAGGCAGATTGTTTACCAACTGAGCCAGCAGGGAATCCCAAATTCAAACCCAAGCATCATGAATGCACCACAAGGCATCAAATGAGTGAAAGCATGTAAAGCAAAGAGGACATTGCCTGACACCTTCAAGTTCTCAATTTGTGTTAATGATTATTATCTACATAACAAGACGAAGAGAAGTTGTACAAGACAGCATGTGTGAAAACACTGATACATTGTTCAGAACTGATGTACATTCTGCCTGATGGGGAAAAACTGGCGTGGTATACAGTCTTTTGTGTATGATCCTGAGTAAGTTAAGAAATCTCCTAGACTCATATGGTTGCTGTGGGAATGACAGAAGATGATGCATATGACAGATAGGTACAAGACCTGATAAACTGTAGGCATTCATACCTGTCAATCAAAAGGGGCAGGAAAGCTGGGCCGGCTTCACAGGTGTGTAATCTGTGCTTAGTAAGGACACTACACCTGGTTTAATGTTGGTTGCCACTTTGAAATTCTTAGTAATTTTTGAACAAAGGAATCTTTGTTCAATCTTTCTTTCTATATGGGACTCCACAATTTATGTAGCTAGTCTGGGAGGGAGGGCTCACTTTATTTTTCAAATCATTGATGTCACACTGTAATTCATGATTTCTTTTTGTATCAAACATAAACATCTAGCTGAAGGGAAATAAAACTCTTGAAAGATGGCATCTGGTGTTAAGTTTGCATTAATCAATTAATTAATATCTGCCAAAAAGCTGGTATGTGTATGTATCAGGCACTGTGCCAATTACTTCTTTGAGCCTAAAATTTCCTGCTTTGTGATTCCAGGCTGAGTTGATCAACATGTGACCGGATTGGAACTGACCTTTTTGTGAACCTTTCAGTCCTATCTGTGGTATCTGAGTCTTGGGAGAAAAAAAAAAAAAATCCGTTTCTTATTTCATCACAGGACTGTGACTAGAATTTGGACAGTGAATCATCCAAACTCAGTTAGAAGAACTGGCAACTAAAATCCTCCAATTAAAGGATTTTAAACTCCAGGAACAGCATACCAAATTTGGTATGACTTGAGGGATGATGCATAACTTTTCCAGGGTCTTAAGTTTGCAAAATTGAAAATGTGAAGCACTCAAAATGATTACCTCCTCCAGGTAACATTTTATACTGGAAGGTGTGCTGCGACCTTGAAGGAGAGTGAAGGAGTGAAAATAGAACATAGGCTTGTCTATTTAGGGAAAAAATTACTCTGTCAGGATCAGAGAAGGCGGGCCTGCTCCCTGCGAACCTTGGTGGTGGCCCAATAATATGTGTTGCCCTTGGAGATGCTCCTTGCTCATTTCTTCTGTGCAGAAAGGAGGTAGACATATATCCTGAAAGAAAGATGCCTTCCAAACAACGGCAACACATGCTAACTTTCCAGGTGAATGAAGAAAGGCTATGAAACGGGTCTTATATGTTTGACTGGAATCTAGAGGGATTGAATGGAGCAACACCTAGGAGCGTAGCTCTGGGCTAAAGGACAGGCTTTCTTTAAAATGAAGCATTAAATTAGAGCACTTTTTCTTGCTTGCGCATTACAACACACACACACAGAGCCAGTATTGCCATCTTTACAATACTAGTTAATGCCATTTCTAAAATATAATGAAGTAACGCTGTGAGTGAATTTAAGATTCACACTTTATCATGAAAGAATTCAGAGATGAAGTGATAGTAAGAAGTGGGTTATTTAGAGACAAACACACTCCTCAGAGTGTGGGCCATCTCAGAAGAAGAAACTGAGAGAGACAGAGAAAGAGAGCACGTGTAAGAGAGTGCTGAAATGTGGCCTGCTTAGTTTTTAGGGGTTGGGTAATTTCATAGGCTGGGGCTTCCCAGGAGGCTCAGTGGTAAAGAATCCACCTGCCAATACAGGAGATGCCGGTTCAATCCCTGGGTTGGGAAGATCCCCTGGAGGAGGAAATGGCAACTCACTCCAGTATTCCTGCCTGGGAAATCCCATGGACAGAGAAGTCTGGTGGGCTACAGTCCATGGGGGTCACAAAAGAGTCAAACATGACTTAGTGACTAAGCAACAACAATTTCATAGTTTAGTGAGTGGGAGGATTATTCCAATTATTCTGGGGAAGGGATGGGGATTTCCAGGAATTGAGCCACTGCCCACATTTTAGCCTTTGATGGTTGGCCTCAGAATTGTCATGTTGCTGGTGGGTATCATTTAGAGGCTAATGTGTTACAATGAGTGTATAATGAGGCTCAAGGTCCACTGGAAGTCAAATCTTCCACCATCTTGGACCCAGTTGGTTCTAACCAGTGTTTATCATGCGCTATGGTCATGCCTTTCTTTTAAAAGTTGTGCCTATCCCCCTTCCCTCCTGTTTCAGTAAGAGAATAGAACAGATATGGAGGATGGGAAATAAGAAGCTGATAGAGAATGTGACTGTCTATTTGTATAAGTAGTTCTAAAAGCAAAGAGACTAGTATTCATCTATATGATTAATATGTCAATCATCTATATGATGAATAAGTTCTCCAAGTTGTTTTTCCATGAGGCTATGGGCTACTCGAGGCTAACACTTGGTACAGAGTTTGTCTCCATATGGGTTTAGGCTGGAAGAAAACATGAAATGCAGCAATCTTTTTCAACCTCCCATGAGCAGGCTAAAACCAGTATGGAACATCTTTTCCCCATAAGAGTGCCTTTAATGCTCTGATACAACCAAAGAAAGATGTTGGAAGGGGGGAAATAGGCACAAAGGGTGATATGTTCTGGGCTTCAAATTCCTTAGAGTGCAGTCTCTAGATGGCAACTAGGAGGTAAGCCAAAGCAAGCTCATGCTGTTGGTTATCTTAAACTTTTGAAACTGCATACTGAGAGAACAAAAGGACCTGAGGACAGCTGCAAGTCAGGGAGTATCAGCCTCAGAATACGCTGGAGGCAGACAGGGGAGGGAAACTGTCATGGACCAAAGGTCAGTGGTGAGTCAAAGAGGCAGCCTCATCAAAATGCCTACAGCTGTGTTGTTTACAGCCACTGTTATCAGACTCTGAGGGTTTCTAGAGTATGCAATGGGACACAGGTGTAACTAATCCATAAGTTAATGGGCCATCTGATAATAGAGAGTACAATAAATATTTGTTGAGTGAATGTTGTTGAGTGGGCAGGGCTATAAGGATTCACATATTCATTATGAAAAACACGAATTTGTCCTCACAGGTTAACTCTTGTCAGAAAGACTGGACTATCTCATCCTGGGTCAAAGGTGAAGGATTCTAAGTCTCCCTTGCCTGGGGAAGGCCTTGGCCCTGTCCTCCTCGTCATCCTACTGTCCTTTGTTGACTTCACCCTCATAACTTCTCCTATCCCTCCTCCTCCCTGAGAGAGTATGTAGCGTCAGGTAATGTTGATTTTACCTGAAGAAAGGAAGACCCACCACCTTCTTCTCATCTCCTTCTGATCTTTTCTGTCCTATCCACTCTTAACCCTACCATCCGCATCTTCTCCAACACTGCGGTGTCTGTCTTCTCATTTATAGCCTCTTGTTTCTCCATCTCTCATCTAATTACTTATCATATATTTATGATATCATATATTTATCTTCTCTCATCTGATCGCTTTATCATATATTTTGTTTTGTTTCTTTTTTAAATTTTTATTGGCGTATAGTTGCATTACGATGTTGTTAGTTTCTACTGTACAGCAAAGCGAATCAGCTGTACATGCACATTTATTCCCTTTTTTAGATCTCCACCCCATTTAGGTCACCACAGAGCACGGAGTAGAGTTTCCTGTGCTATACAGTAGGTTCTCATTGTTATCTATTTTATGCGTAGTATCAATAGTATATATAAGTCAATCTCAATCTCCCAATTCATCCTACCCCTGCTTTCCCCCTTGGTATCCATACATTTGTTCTCTATGTCTGTGTCTCTATTTCTGCTTCGGGAATAAGATCATCTATATCACTTTTGGGGCTTCCCAGGTGGCTCAGTGGTAAGGAATCTGCCTGTCAAGCAGGAGTTGTGGGTTTGATCCCTGGGTAGGAAAGATCCTCTGGAGAAGGAAATGACAACCCATTCCAGTATTCTTGCCTGGGAAATCCCATGGACAGAGGAGCCTGGAGGGCTATAGTCCATGTCCATGGGGTTGCATGAGTCAGACATGATTTAGCAACTAAAGAGCAGCAGCATAACATTTTTCCCCAGATTCCACAAATGTGCTAATATGAAATATTTCTTTTTCTCTTTCTGACTTCACTCTGTATGCCAATCTCTAGGTCCATCCACATTGTTGAGAAAGCTAAATACTAAAAGTCATATGAACACGCCACCTGGGAAGTCATATGAACATGCACATTTCATGTTTTCCAAAAGATTGGATATTATTTTATTAACGGTAATACTTGAATGTACTTTTTTTTTTCCTACCACCCTCCTATTTCAACTTCCTGGGATATATTCCTTGGTCTCTCACATTATTTCCAAAGTCTGGAGTTAGAATTTCTATCATCAAGGTGTTTTCTCTTGAAACCAATCTGTTTTTCTCCATTACTATAAGCTATTGTAATATCAAAACAGTTGTTAATGGAAAGAAAATGCACTAAAGAAGTTTAAAAGAAGGAGGATTTGTTGTGGACTGGGAAGCTTATGGAAGACTTTACTTAGAAGGGCAAACTTGAGTTGGCCTTTAAAAATGTGTAAGGTTCAAGCAGGCCAAGAAGAGAAAGAGAATACTTTAGGAAGAGGAAATTATGTGGAATAAGGGATGAGACAAAAATATAAGAAATATTAAGTGTGAGAGGAGGAAAGAAGGCAGACTTGTATGAATGAAGCTCTACGTACCATGGCAGGGGGACATGACGATGAACACGATACGTGACAGCCACATGTTCACTATCAAGCCAAGTCTTTGAGCTTTACCTTTGCCTTGGCCAAGATGGTTTTGGATGAAAATAACAGAAAACCACTCAAACTAGTGTAAGCTCCAGGGAGTGAGGTAATTTAAAAACAAAAGGATCTAGATAAACTCAGAGACAGAATGGACAGCTGGGTCACCCCGAGGCCTGGAACCAGGAATGAAAACCTACCAGGAGCTAGAGCTACAAGTTTCCTAGTCTTCATCACACAACTCCACCCCAGTCATATACTTTCTCATCTTGCCTTCTGTCTGCATATCTGCCTCATCCTTCCCCATGAATGTGGTAGAAGACAATTCTTCCCACAGCTCACATGCTTACATCTCTTCAGTTCAGATGACCAGCAGAAGCTACCCACATCTTTGACTTCCAATTCAAATTTCCATGAAAGTGAATTTGGTTGTCTATTCCTAGGGCAACAATAGAAGTGATGTCATATTGAGAAAACATGGCTTCTGAGGCCTACCTCTAGGATGAAGCAGCGCTCAGAGAAGGAGTATGGGACAGAAGCCTGGACAGATACACTAACAGATGTCTTCAATGCTTTTAGAACCAAGTGAATGCTTGGCAGTGGGTGAATAAATAATAGAAATGATCTCAGGAAGCTTCAGCAGGGAGATGAATGGTTTAAAAGTGAAGATTCCCAAAGCAGGAAGACCAAAGAGCAGCTCTTTGAATCTAAGCACTGAAAACTTAAAATAATGGGGTCATAGTCAACCTGATCACTATTCTCTAGAAAAAAATATACTTGTTTAACAAGTATACCTTTGTATTTAGTTATGACAGGAACATGTCTTATTTCATAGATCAGAGCCAAGCTTGAGCTATTTGATAGTATATATAAACACTGTTATATGTTGGCAGTTATCTCCTTATCCAGTGGTTGTCCAACTTCCTGCTTTGAAGTTAGAACTGGGGATAATCTAAATTAGTAGAAGGAAACCCATAAAATGAAGTTGGTTCCATGCTGTCCTACTCTAAGGACTTTGTAAATTCTCACTCTCTGAAGCTGGTCAAAATTTGTTTTTCATCTGTTGCTAGTTAATTTGACTGGTTAACTGAGGTCGTAGTTATTGGTCTAAACCCACACATGGGACAGTTGGTTTCACTCTGTCCCTTGGCCACAAACCATATCCTCATGAAGCTCCATCCTCAGTTCCAGCTGAGGGAGGGTTGGGTGAACAGATACCAAAGCCCTACCCGTGAGTTTGAAAAAAACTAAAAATGCTGCCACTCCTCTGACATCCTCAGCTTGCTCCTGATCATTAGATGATCTGCTGCTCCTTATATTATGACTGTATTACTTCAGTATTACATGATGCTCTGTTTTTTCTGGCCTTCAGTGTTAAATGTTATAGCTACATCTTCAGGCTTGCTGTCATTATAATAGAATAATATGGATGCAATATCTTTTTTGTTTCTTTTAACAACTCTGTTAGAATAGAACAGAAAACCCCACTTAAGTGACTTAAAAAAACAAAAAATTGTATGGCCTTATATATCAAGGGCCAAATGTCAGGCAGTATATGTCTGTAAGAGCTGCGCCTAACTAACTAAGGAGCAAAGGCTGGGTGGCTTGAACAACAGGAATTTATTTTCTTTTCGTGCTGAAGGCTCAAACTCTGACATCAAGGTACGGGGAGCTTTGGTTGCTCCCAGGGCTTGGCTTGCTGCCTTCCCTTGGCACTTCCATCCCTATGCCCCTCCCTGAATGTCCTACTCTCCTCTTCTTATCAGGACACTAGTCTGATTGGATTAGGGCCCACCCATGAGATTTCATTTGACTATAATTACCTCTTTAAAAGGCAGTATTTGCCAATATAGCCAGATTTCAAGGCACTGAGGGTTAAGACTTCAATGTGTGAATTTTGGAAAAACACAATTTAGTCTACAATAGGCAGCTCTGTGGTTGGTTAATTCAGTGCTTCAGGTGTAGCCTCAGGCCCCAGGGGTTGCTGGGGCTTCCCTGGTGGCTCAGATGTTAAAGAAGCTGCCTGCAAGGCAGGAGCCCCATGTTTGAACCCTGCGTGAGGAAGATCCCCTGGAGAAGGGAATGGAAACCCACCCCAGTATCTTTGTCTGGAGAATCCCAAGGATAGAAGAGCCTGGCAGGCTCCAGTCCATGGGGTCACAAAGAGTCAGACATGACTGAGTGACTAACACACCAGGCGCTGCCATGATTCCGCTCAGTCATCTTCAACACGTGGGTCTGAGCCTCAGCCTTGTTCCTCATGTTGTAAAATGGCTGCTGCAGTTCTGGACATCACATCCAGGTAGGATAAGCCTAGTAGAATAATAATCTGTGTCTTCCTGGGTATCTCTCTCTACAGTCCTATTCAAGAGGACCCAGTATAGACTTCCCTTTGCTCACTGGCTGGAATCTCTTCATGTGCACTTGCTTAGACTAACTCCCAGTGAAAGAGAGAGAGATACTGCCATGGTCAGCTTGGGATAATCACAATTCATTTCCAACCTCTCTCGGAGCACAGTGTTGCTTTTTTAAAAAGAGGAGAAAATAGATAGCTGTGCAAAAACAGAGTCCTACAATCAACAAGGAAGGGGCAAAATGGGAACTGACATTGTCTGCTGTAACATTTCTTTCCTGGCACCATGTCCCTGAATTTCAACATGACTATAGACCCTGTGATATTCAGTCTGCTGCTAGTAAAGCCAATCTTTGGACCTGCAATAAAAAGTCCTGTAAAGAAATAGCAGTTTTCCTGGAAGGACCACCTGGAATGGGCAGTCTCCTCCAGTTTGTGTCTTCTCTTTTCCAAGCCCCTGACCCCACCCCATGTTTAGCTGCATCTTTGTAACACACCCAGTATCTTATGTTCAACTAGAAACCCTGATCCCAGTTTCTGCGCAGAAGATGTAAGAGTCTTCTCCCTGGCTAGTCACTGCAAATATGTATCACCGAGAATAAGATGAGCTGGACAAGAGAACATGGATCCCTCAATGCACACTCATCACCAATATTAAGAAAGTGACTTGGAAACTGTGTCATACAAATGGCGGGTGACCAGTTGGAGCATCATTTACGTGTGTTAGTTAATGCAGGGCTTGTTATCAATATCATTTAAAAACTAGTCCTTTACTACTGATAATTAATTAATTTTAGAAGGACATTCTATTCTACTTTCTGGTTAATTTCATTGTTGTATTGCTTACATCAAGAAAGGAGAATGGCAGGGGGATAGGAAAGGATGTTGTTTAAGGGTACAAACTTACAAGCAGTAAATAAGCCTTAGAGATCTAACACATAGTATAGGGAATACAGACAATAATATTGTATTATAACCATCAAACTTGCTAAGAGACCAGAACTTAATTATTCCAACCACCAAAAAAAAAAAAAGTATGTAATGTTATTAGAGGTGTTAATTATCACAATCATATAGCAATATATAAATATATCAAATTAACATGTCTGCCTTAATTTGTGTACTCAGTTCCTCATTCATATCAGACTCTTTGTGACCCTATGGGTCCATACTGTAGCCCGCCAAGTTCCTCTGGCTCCTCTATCCACCGGATTTCCCAGGCAAGAATACTGGAGTGGGTTGTCATTTCCTCCTACCAGGGATCTTCCTAACCCGGAGACCAAACCTGCATCTCCTACACTGGCAGGTGGATTCTTTACCACTGTGCCACCTAGGAAGCCCCATGCCTTAAATTTACACAATGTTATATCAAATATAGTTCAGCAAAAGTTCAAATCTGTAAAAGAAGAAAAATAAAGGGTTGTATTCTACTAAATATTAAAACAGGTTATGAATCTACAAATATTTGTAATATTGAAAATGTATTTACTTATGCTGACTAATGTTGAAATTTACCTAATTTTTTCAAAAAGGAGATTCTTTTGCTTTGTTTTTCCCCCAGACCATCCCAGAAGAACTTTAGAGTCTCTCATGTACTGCAAAGATGCTCAACATTGCTAATGATTAGAGAAGTGCAAATCAAAAGTACAGTGAGGCACCTACCACCTCACACGGGTCAGAATGACCATCATTCAAAAGTCTACAACTAACAAATGCCAGAGAAGGTGTGGAGAGAACAGAACCCTCCTACACTGTTGGTAGGGATGTAAGCTGGTAGTCACTGTGGAGAACATTATGGAAGTTCCTTGCAAAACTGAAAGTAGAATTACTATATGATCTAGGTATCCCACTCCTAAGCATATGTCTAGATAAAACTGTAATTCAAAAATATACATGCACCCCTATGTTCACAGCAGCACTGCTTACAATAGCCAAGTCACAGAAGTAACCTAAAGGTTCACTGAGAAATGAATGGATAAAGATAACGTGGTACATATACTACAATGAAATACTACTCAGCCACGAGAAAGAATGAAACAATACCATTTTTAGCAATATGGATGTAACTAGAGATCATCATATTAAGTGAAGTAAGTCAGAAAGACAAATACCATACGATATCACTTATGTGTGTAATCTAAAATATGACACAAATGAACCTATCTATGAAACAGAAACAGACTCATGAACAGAGAGAACAGACTGTGGCTGCCATGGTGGACGGGGTTGGGGGACAGATAGATTGGGAGACTGGAGTTAGCAGATATAAGTTATTATACATAGAGTGGATAAACAAACAGGTCCTATTATACAGCCAGGGAACTAGATTCAGTATCCTATGACAAATCATAATGGAAAAGAATATTTTTTTGAAAAAGGAATGTGTATATATGTATAATCAAACCACTTTGCTCTAAAGCAGAAATTAACACAACATTGTAAATCAATTTACTTCAATTAAAAAAAAGAACCTCATAGTGCAATGAAAAACCCACAATCTATTTTTAATCTCCCACAAGTCTCTTATTCTCTGACAATTCAATTTATTTGATTGAGCTCAAAATGGTTTTGATTCCAAGAAATAAAGGTTATTTTGTTTTGCTTTCTGATGAGCAAACAGCAACGTGTGAATAATTAATACAGAAAGAAAGCTTGCTTTCTTCTACAATTTCTACTTAATATTATCAAGTTCTTTTAAACTATGAGCTTCCTATGTCCCTGATTACTTATTTAGAATCACTTTCCCTATTGCAGCTCTCCTTTGACCAATGAATACTACATCGGAGTTGATTCTTATTTGTGTGCCTGTATATATATTTTGCACACATCAACCAATCACAACTGCATTCTGCTTTGGACATTTGTTTCTGATAAGCATGGAACAGAGGGGTGAAAGGGGCCTTTCTCTGGAATGAATTGAGCCAGAAAATGTCAAAGACAGCAAGTCACAAGGAGCACTGGTGACCACACACTGGCAGCTGGTGCGCCTTGTACCAAGAAAGAGGAGAAGGGCCAGGAGGGTCAGGAACTAAGTCTTAGGCTTAAGTCATCAGGAAAATTAGCCTTAAAAAAAGATGGAAACCTTGATAACTACCTTTAAGTATTTTTCATGAAGAAAAAAGAAAATGACAGTAGTCACAGCTAGATTTTACTGAGCTTTTACTTGGATGAAGATTTCAAAGAAGCAAATTATGCCCAATCATGAAAGACAAACATAGCCATCTGAGGCTAGAGTGGTTCTCCCATAAATTGCTGCCCCTGGGGTATACCAGTGCAAGCCAGCTGCTTCTCTGTTAATAAGACCCTGGAAAGGACTTCTTTTTTGAAGTGGAATGTTGAACCAGGTGATTTCTCATTTTCCTTTGTGCTGAATCTGTGATTTCTTAAAAGCCAGGAAAGCCATTTGATGAATGGCATTTTCTTAGAAAACATTTAATCCAAGCTACGCCACAATATAGAAACACCTCCTTTGGCATCTCCGAATGCTCTCCTAGATGACTAACACTAAAATGGTGCCTTCTCTCTCATTCAGTCATGCACTCATTCATTCACTGTACAGAAATGTCAAGAGCCTCTGTTATGTGCTAGGTCCTATGCTAGGCACAGCAGACACCACGTGAATAAAGACATAGGTTTGTCCTCAGGGACTTCCTAGTCCATTAGAGGAGGCAGACAGAAAAAAAAAAATCAAGTAGATAAATTACACGGCTTTGGATAAGTACAGCAATCAGAGCATGCACTTGGCAGAGAGGGAGCTATGAACTCTGTCTCTGAGGTCAGTGAAATCTTCCCAAAGAATTGAGAGCTAAACTAAGTTTGCTAAAAACAAATTCAAATTTTCAAACAGGCAAAGGAAGAGGGTATTCCAGAGAGAGAGAGCAGAATGGTCAAGGTAACAGGAAGGAAACAAACACTGAGGTTGAGCCAAATCTTGATGCCCCTACTTTTGCCAGACTAAGCGATTTGGAGATCATCTCGTAGGGGACGGGAGCCAAATCAGACCTGCATTTCTAGAACTGATGCTTATTTGAGTCTACTGCTCTGTCTGCTCTGTCCTATCCATCCTCCCCGGTTCCTCTTCCTGTCTACTTGTAGTCTTCCCATGTTCAGCATTGCAACTAGAAGGGTGAAGATGGTTCAGTGGGGCAGTCCTTTACCTCTGACATATAGCTACTTCTCCACTGCCCCAGGCACGCTGCCTGGACACATTCCATCCCATGATAAACCTTGCTACTCCACACCCAGACACAGACAAGATTGGACTTCATGAGTAACTTCTAATCATTTCATAGGTTTTCCGGAGTTTTATAAGCTGCCTCCCAACTCTTATTTCTTTGAAAAATAATGCTACTTCATTTCAGGAGAGATGCTTTGCTTATGAGTGATAGATTCTATCGTTTTGCAGCTAGTTAGAATAGAAATTTGCCAAATTAATGATCAGAGTTGTTGCATGACTGATAGTTATAAAATTAAACTGAAAGAGTACTAGAAAAAAAAAAAAAATTGCCCAGAAAAGACTCTCACCCCAGCCCAGAATAGCTGGGTCAGGATGACTTCATCATGGGTTATTCCACTTCTAATTTCTAGATTGCAGGATAATTTCAATAAAGATAGTGCCGGGCAGTTACCGAGTCAGCCACACACTTGGAGTTACTGCCTATAGGACTTTTACAATGGAGTGAGGAGATGAGTCACATTTTATTACAGAGTACTTATGTTCGATAGAGCTTCAATCCATCGGACTATGAAGAGGTCGAGCAAGAGAAAATATATCCTAAGGAATACACAATAGAGGGAAAATGATACACAGACTATCCCCTTTAACTTCAAGCACTGTCACATCCCCCAGGGGCTATTCTTAACCATCTATGAATGTTTTAAAAGGCAAAGATGACCTTAAAATGTGAAACATATTGTCAGTCTAATTTAATGGAATATAGTAAGACTTTCTTTTTTCCTGTTTTAAACTGGCAGATTGTGTTGCTTAAGTCTTGGGTTAGATCTCTCAGTTGTGAGCAAATGCATAAAAATAGCTTTCCATTCTGTAGTTGGGTCTAAGCCAATTAATAAAAATAAGGAAATGACTCAGTGGAGAGTCTGAGATACTCTACTTTTTAGAATTCATATTGTCCCCCATATGCACTCACTTAAAAACGGACTTGAGCAAGACCTCAAAAAAGTTTAAGATGTTCCCGTCACAAGGATAGCTATGTTCCAGAGACACTCCAAAATAGAGAGACACATGTCCAGTGATAAAGACTCCCAAGTAGAGGGGACTGTTTTCCATGCAAAGCACATCTCGTAAATATTCACTGTTCCAGAGTTCTTTTTTCAGTTCTCCTTCAAGTTTCCCTTCTTCCATCAAATGAGAGAACTTCTCAGGGTGATCATTTGAGTTTAACACCTCTCCCTAAACATCTTTTGCATTCTGATTAGTGACCTTAGAGCTACTAAGTTCCACTTTCACAAGAAGGATGAATTTTAGCTTAAAACATCCATGAAGAACAGAAGCAGTGAAAGAGAAAAGGGGGATGAATCTGGTGATAAGAATGTTCCATAACATTTAAGAAAGCAACACCAACTCAGAAATACAAATCATGAACCTGCATGTCCCTGGTGTGTTCTATACAGAGCACAGAGCTGTTTCTTGATCAGATTTATAAAAGAAAAAGCTGAGGATTCTACTTGAGAGAGTCAGTAATCTAGGATAAACTGAAACTTTTTAAGCTGACACTCTAATTTCCTTTTTGAGCCTGGGAAGAAAAGGCTTTCTTCATCTTAACCATGCAGCAAGCCTCAATTAAATGTGACAGGCACAGAGAAAAATTAGACCATTGGGAGAAAAATGAAAATAAACAAGGTTGGTAAAAAAGCAAGGGAGAAAAGCTAAGTAACAATCACCAGCGTAAAAGGAAATGTGTTGGAGTTGCTACAAAGAAAACTAAAAAGAGACGTGTGAGTAAGCTCTGAAAGTACTGAAAATGAGTGTAGGCAAGGAGCTGGAAACAGGAAACAGGACTATGTAGAAAAGAAAGAGAAGAGACAGAAGCAAGAAAATAATATACACTATTTTTAATGAGAAGTGGTTAATTCATATTTAATGCATTTTTAAAAGAATGAACCATTGTACCATGGGAATTCTAAGACTGCCCACTGCAAAGGTTATATAATCCATTGCATTATTGTGTAGGAAAATAAACACACCACAGACCCAAACCACTAGTCACTGAAAATGACTACCAGCATATATTGGTGGGTAATGGTTTTTCCTGACATTAGGATGTATTCCTGGAGCATCACCATAATCCACAAGGGAGATTTATCTTCAAAGGATGTTGTACATCACACATCCACTCAGTAGAAAGTCTCTTTCTAGCCTATAATACTGTTAAGAATTATGATTATATATCTATCACCCTATAGTACAATAATAAAATCTTTGTTGACTAAAAAAATAAATTAAATAAATAAATAAATGCAGGAGGTCCTATGATTGGCCCGGCCTCTAATTTCTAGCTGTACTTCTGGTTGATTACCTTATGTTTCCCTCTTACTGATTTTTTTGCAGAAGCAGGCCTGCCCTGTAGAGAAGGATTATGAATGGATTCCCTGAAGAGAAACCTGATACAAAATTGGACTTGGGGATTATGAAGCTCAGTGTTTATAAACATGAAAGAGATTTGAGATGAAATTTTTATTTACAAAGGAAACTGAAGATTAAGGAACTAACTTGTGAATAGTTAGATGTAGTATAGGACTTCTGCTTCTCTATGTGACAAAAAAGAAAAATGTTAAAGGCATCTGGAAGAGGAGAGGGGCAGGGAAACCAAACCAGCCAAAAATTACTAATGATTAATAACGAGAAAAAAAAAGTCTTGTTTTATTTAAATTATAGAACGTGGATTTAGTGTTGTTCAGTCACTAAGTCGTGACTGTTGCATTGCGACCCCATGGACCACAGCATACCAGGTTTCCCTGTTCTTCACTATGCCCCCGGAGTTTGTTCAATTTAGTGTAATTTTTATAAATCCTTGATTCAAAACCACGTGATTACATTGTTACACATAACTAGAAGGTGCAATTATATGCAAATAGAGGGTTTGGACGACCTCTTAGCAGTAATCTCTTCAGGGAGGTTTTTACTCATACTGATTGCTAGACTACCGATCATAAAATGTACCACCACTTGCACTCTCATCTTTTTGATCACTTGTGATTCTAGAAATTCCATGAGTTTTTAGAAGGAGCCTCTTCTAGGTGTGAATCGCAACCTCCCACCCACTCACAAAACCACATCTCCATGGGACTCTAAGAACGCAACCCAAACTGGTCTGCACTGCTGGTAGAACAACAATTCTTGGAGGCAACTGGACTAAGATTCTTCAATATGTTCACATCTTTAATTCAGAAAACTCACTTCTAGAAAACTATTCTAAAGTGATAGTCATAGATGATTGTAAAAATAGCTACATGCCTGTTCATCACAGCACTGTTTAAAATAGCAAGGAATGAAAAAAAAAAAAATAGCAAGGAATGAGGATCAACTTAAGCACTAAACCATAGAGGCAATTCAATAAACTATAAATTTTGTTAAAATTATGTTAGATTTAATGTGATGCGGTAGTAAAATATATAATATATAATGTGTAGCAAAATATATATTATATAAAATATATATAATAAAATATACAATGCATGTGGTCTTCCCTGGTGGCTCAGATGGTAAAGAATCTGCCTGCAATGCAGGACACCCAGGTTCCATCCCTGGGTCAGGAGGATTCCCTGGAGAAGGGAATAGCTATCCACTCCAGTATTCTGGCCTGGAGAATTCCATGGACAGAGAAACCTGGCAGGTTACAGTCCATGGGGTCCCAAAGAGTCAGACACAACTGAGCAACTAACACACACACAGACACACACCCACACACATGGACATACACACACATATATATGTTTCCACAATAGCTATAAAGATTTTTAATTTTACACTCCTAATAAAATGTTTGGGCTTCCCAGGTGGTGCAGTGGTAAAAACCCACCTGCCAATGCAGGAGATGCATGTTTGATCCCTGGGTTGGCAGGATGCCCTGGAGTAGGAAATTGCAACCCACTCCAGTATTCTGGCCTAGGAAAATCCCACGGACAGAGGTGCCTGGTAGACTATAGACCATGGGGTCTCAAGAGAGTTGGACATGACTGAGTGACTGCACACATATATGTTAATCTGCCCATTAAAATATAATTAATGATCATCTCTGGGGAGTGGGACTCTGGATGATATTTACTTTCTTTCTGTTCATCAGTAATGAAATATTGTTTCTCAATGAATATTAGTCTATAATAAATAAAAAAAGGTTAACTTCTAGAAAATAAAATTGTTTTCTAAAATAAAAGGATTTTTAAAAAGTTCCAAAGCTTGCAGCCTGTTGGATACGGAACCTGTTTCTCATCTGACCTTGCCCAATACTCTGTTAAGTAGATTAAGTAGGTATGTGGGAAAAAGATGCCAAACAAGGGACTAGTATTATTCTTGGGGGCATTCCATATCTTCTTGGCATTTGGGGTTGGGCGCCAGGCAGGCCTCCACCTCTTTGACTTCAACTATAACAAGACGGAATCTTCTGCCAGGTGGTGGGCAGCACCCTCTGCCCCTGCTGAGACTGGGGACTCTGTGGCCCCTGTTCAGTCCTGACCCCACACTCCTGGATCTGCCAGCAGTGTCTTGGCTGATCCCCAAGCTCTCTCAGGAGAACTAAAACCTTGGCAGCGCTCTGACCTGGCCAGATCACTGTCTCTGAGGCTAATATCCTGAGACAGCAAGCAGGACCAGCTGCATAACTGGCAGGTCTCAAGGTAAAATGAAAATGCAGAGCCCCCTGTTCAAAACTGAGGAAGAATGGCAAGATGGTGACCACAGAGCATGAACCAAGAGCAGGCTCTGTGAGCACATGGGCCCTGTGTGACTGCCCAGTTCACTCATCCATGGAGCTTCCCTGGCACCAGCCTTCTTATTTCTTATCAAGTCTGTTCAACTGCAAACTGTGGGCAAGTTAGTTTGTTCCTGAGCCTGAAAATGTGACCCCAGAAAGAGAGGCAGCTTAAACAGAGACAAGACAACAGTTAAGGTAACATAATTTATCTTCCAACACCCAAGGACCAAATTCCCTGTGATCAGGTTGTAATAATGCCACATTGTTTCAGAGTATGTCTGTGGGCAAATGAAAGGGGCATAGGGACAAGGAAAACCTCTCAACTGTCAAATCTGTTCCTCTCCCACAACCTTAAAAACAACTAACTTCCAATTATTTAGCAGTTTGTTGCCCAGTGGCAGGATTATCTTGGCCAATTCATTACAAAATCAAATTATAAATTTGTTACCAGTGGGGCTTCCCTGGTGGTCCAGTGGTTAAGACTCTGAGCTTCCACTGCAGAGGGTTCCACTGAATCCCTGGTCAATGAAGTTTCATGTGCTGTGAGGTGCAGCCAAAGGAAAAAAAAAGGGGGGGGGGGAATGAATTTGTTACCAGGAGTTTAGTGGCAATGATAGCTCCAATGTGATATTAGCACTTTCTCTTCCTCCAACTTGAACTTTTCAGAAAATTCCACCAAAAGGATTTCACAGTGCTAGCCAAGCCTGTGGGGTCAAACTGCCAGAGGAAGAACTCTGGGGGAGGCAGGCTGAGGAGTCTGAAAGCAGATCTGAGTTCTTCCTCTGTTACCTGTGTGCTGGGTGGTCTGGGAATAAAGACTTAATTGCTTTCTGCCTCACTCTCCTCGACAGTAAGCAAAGATAACAATACTCACAGAGCTAGCTGTTGCAAGAATAAAATGAAATAATATAATGATGTAAACTTTTTTTTCTAAGTCTATAATAGGCTTCCCTGGCTGTCCAGTAGTTAAGACTCCATACTTCCACTGCAGGGGGATGCAGGTTTGATCCCTAGGGGGGGAACTAAGATCCTGCACATCAAATAGAAATGAATGAATTAATTAAAAAGTGAAAGTCTACAATATATCATAATTATTAGTAAGTCATTCCCCGAAAATATAGCCATTTGGATAGGCAATAAAAGGGAAGTGATCAGGTACTAAATTGATATCCTGCTTTTTTTTTCTTTTTTCCTGCTTTCTTTTAGAAGGAAATAGTTTGTTTTCCTGTCCCTAGGTTCCCAGTGTACATCTGTACAGAATGTTTCTGAAAAAGGAAAATATCACCCCTCGTATCCTTCAGCCAAAGGTATACAACTGCCTTTTGTTCTGGAAATTGGACACCTAATAACCCCGCCAACTTTCAGAGTCATTATAATAAACGATGGACTGGGGCAGACTGCCTACCCATAGTTGTAACTCATTTATTTCAACTAATGTTTTACACTTCAAACTGCCTTGTAATAGAAGACTTTAGACAGACCTTGAAATACCATTCAACTTGCACTTCACCTGATTTCTCAAATGCCTTTCCCAAGTGTAGACCTAGATTATACAGGCTCAGACCCCACGCACCAGTTAACCCTGGGTCACTGAAGGCCCTCGAGATGGTAATAACGGAGGCAGGCCTTGTGCTATTGTCAACATTTTAAAACTTGTAGAGATTTAAAACTAAATCTGCCCATGGTGAGACTATACATGGAAATGAAACAAAAATCCACTGCTTTTGACTGGAATCTAATGAATTCCAAATAAGAATACTAGTTACTTAAAAGGATCAAAAACAAAACAAAAACCACCCCAAGAACATTATGATGAAGAGTGATCTAAAGTATGAGTTGCTGCGGTGACGTGGCTGAACAGTGGCACATGGATGTCACAGGGATAAAATTTTCCATTGTTTCATGTTTATCATTTGACACGTGGAAGTTCTCATATGTTAGGCCCTGTTTAGAACACACTCCTCTCAGGAAGGTTGGCACAAATTTACAGAAGGGATCTAGAAATAATAGGGCTGGAAGTAGGAGGACTCCCCAGGAGGCATGGATTTATCATTTATTTATTTTATTGGCCGTGCTGGATCTTCGTTGCTGTGTGGGCTTTTCTCTAGTTGCAGGGAGCGAGGGCTACTCTTTGTTGGGGTTCTGGGGCTACACTTCATTGTGGTGGCTTTTCTTATTGCAGAGCACACGCTCTAGGCACACGGGCTTCAGAAGTTGCAGCCTGAGGTCTCTAGGGCGTGGGCTCAGTAGTTCTGGCGTACCAGCTTAGTTGTGAAATCTCCCCAGACCAGGGATCAAACCCATGTCTCCTGCATTGAAAGGCGGATTCTTATCTACTGGACCACCAGGGAAGACCAGGAGGCATGGATTTAGAGTCAGGTCCCAGAGGAGAGGAAGCATGCTTTCCTAAGCCCTGAAAAACAAAGGCCACACGATTTAAATTTAAGGGACTCAGTGGCTCAACAAATGTTTATTGCTAAGGACCCAGTGCTGATCAAAATAAAGTCCCCATCCTCATTACGTTACTTCCTATTCAGAGAGCTAGAACACGAAACCAAAAAAAATAAATAGGAAAAGGAAAGGATTGCAATTAGCTATTAAGTGCTATAGGGAAATAACCAAGAATGATGGTAGTGAGTGATTGGGGTGGGGGGGGGGGTCTGCCACATCCAATGGCAGACTTGGGGTGTGTGGGGGGTCTCTGCCAGAGAGGGGCTATCTGAGGAGAGCTGAGACCTGAAGGATGAAAACAGTGAAGAGGTAGGGATTGTTACTCCAGGCAGAGACCAGCAAGTGTCAAGGCCCTGAGGAGGGAAGGGTCCTTGGTTTGTTGGGAGAACAGAGAGAACGTACTTCCATGGAGGCCTGGTGAACAAGCAGAGGTTGGTGTAGGGTGAGGCAGAAGAGCAGGGTGGCCAGATCTTACAGAGTCCTGCAGGCTGGATGAGGAGAGGAGGCAGAATGAGGGGCCATCAACACATTTGAAGCAGGAAATTGGTTTACTGTGTTTGAAGATACACTTGGCTTTGGCAGTTGGGCAGGAGAGGTGAACACAGGGAAGAAGGGAAGCAGAGACACTGGCGGGAGGTTCTACCGTCACCCACGTGAGAGTGGGAACAGAAGCCAAGATTCCTTAGAAGCCAACCACAGGCATTGAAATCCACTCTGCCCTGAAGCAGAGTTAACCTGTTTGAATCTACTGTGAATCAAAGACTCCTCTGCAAGAAAACCCAACTCTTCCCATGCAATTTCCCCCAAACTGGACCATGTTGGCCATGTGTATCTGAAGAGACGGCTGACTGCTAAGAAAGGCCCTAATGGGAATAAGGGACAAGTTGTGATTACAGAGTGAACACCTCCTCATGCTGGAAATTCTAGAAGTCCAATGGGTCAGGAGGTGGGAACATGGCAGGGGCCCCCCAGACTGGAGATTCACAGTTTGAGGTCAAAATGCAAATCAGAGTCAATAGGAGGGCCTCTGCACAGCACCCTAAGGCGGGGAGTTGGTGGGGTGGGGCCAGGGCAGGATCTACAGAGAGGGGTGATTATCACCTATTTGGAAGTGACTGTGTCCTCATAGTACCTTTGGTTCTCTTTCAAATTAATTCAAATTTATTTTTAGTGTTTTGTAAGCTCCCCATAGATACTATATATAGCATGTTCTAAACTGATAAGATGATAAAAATCTCATTCCTTTCTCTATTTCCGAGATAGTTTTCTAAGGACTTATTCCAACATAGGCTGGCAAGTTTACTCGGCTGCATAGTAGAGTGGAAAGAATGTAAGTTTTGGAGTCAGAAACGAATGAGTTCAAAGCCTGGCCTCATTCATAGTCTGGTTCTATTGTCTTGGTTAAGTTATTTGAACCCCCTAGTCTCAGTTTGCAGATCTGTGTAATGGGGATTGTAAGGATTATGAATAGTGCAATTTTCTGGTTGCTGCTAGATACTTTATGCCAGTATTATGTTTACAGAGCCAAGTACACAGATTCCTTTCTCACAGGAAGTTGCTATCTTATTTTATTTGTTTTTTAAATATTTTGGCCAGACGGCATGTAGGACCTTAGTTCCCTGATGGTGCATCAAACCTTTGTCCTCTGCATTTCAAGGTAGATTCTGAGTCACTGGACCACTAGGATGTCTGTAGATATCTTATTTTAAAAAAAGAGAGAGAGAAAAAAAAAGAGAGAGAGAGAAAAGAAACCTTTTTCTACTTCTGCAGATTGTATCAAGCCCTGACATATACAAGCAGTTACACAAAAGAGATTCTGGGTGAGAGGATGACTGGGTGCAGACCCTCTCCTACATCCCTCAACAGGGACAAAGACTCAGGAGCGACATCCCCATCACACCCACTTGTTATTTTTTACCTTCCTTTTTGAGGTTATGGCTGGAAACTATTAGAGTTAGGGAAACGACTAAAATAACTTTCTTCAATCATGAAATTATTGTCAATGTGGAAGTTCCAAGAACATTCAGCAGCCTCAAAGCACACCAGGGTGGCAAGCCGGAACCTATTTGCTTTTGAAACATAAACGAGGATGGTTCTTTAAATGTAACTTCTCACTGTGCCCAGAAATGAAAAATTCCAGCTTGTCACTGATCTCTTACGAAATTTGGAAGTAGCTGTTTCTTTCGTAGGCAGGATTCACATGAAAACAGCCCAACTCAGCCCTCATTCCTTTTTTCACTCCGTGTTTGGTTATAATTAAGTGTTTCATTCTTGAAGTCCCATATCCACCGAGCCTCCCTGTAGAAAAAAAGTTATCAGAGGCTTATTTCTGCCTCTGCAAAGCAGGGGGGAGGTCCCCCACCCACCTCTGTCTGAACATTAAATCAACAGGCGCTAGAAGTTGGATGGGGCCCCATTTTCCAATCCTTTGATATTCCTTCCAATATCCCAGCATGCAGGACACCAAACCCAGGAAAACTGTATGTAATTTTTTAAATCGTTCTTGTTCATTTAATTGATACCTGTAACTAGTGTTCCCTTCTTCAACTTTCGCTCATTTAGGTTAAACCTTGGATGACTCAGATGGTAAAACAATCTGCCTGCAATGCAGGAGACCCAGCTTGGATCCCTGGATTGAGAAGATCCCCTGGAGAAGGAAATGGCAACCCACTCCAATATTCTTGCCTGGAGAATTCCATGGACAGAAGAGCCTAGTGGGCTACAGTCCACAGAGTCACAAAGAGTCAGACACAACTGAGTGACTAACACACACACTTGGCAGGTCAAGCAATGTGTGGAAGAGGGTGGTAAGAAGATCAAATGTTGGAAGTAACTTATTTTTGGAAACTTTGAAAATAAAGGAGAATGAGATACACCTAGGATGGAGGTCAAGAAGTAAGACCTGGAAGTGATTGAGTCTTTTCCTCACTTAGGGAGAACAGAGTATTGTGGCTTGAGTTGGGTGTTGTGACTCTTGGTTGAGAGATGATGGAACATGGTTGAGTTAGTCAGAGCAAGTGGGTCATGCTGCGGAGAAGAGGAAACTTGGTCTCCTCTGGTGCCTCCCCTACAGGTGAAGGTGGACCACCTCTGCCCTCAGGAGTGCTGGCTCTCTTGCCCAATCCATTTCCATAAAAAATGAAAGAGAAAATCTCAGAGTAGGAGATTGGAATGCAAAGATGAAAACAGGCTTTCCTGAGTGTGTCATGACTGCAGCATGGCCCCAAATTAGGTCATAAAGTGAACTCGGGCAGCCATTTAAGTGGTATGATTTTAGGGACTCGGAAAAGCAGCCTGTCCTCACATCAGCTCAAAATGTTTATCAAGATTCTCTTCTGTGTGTTGGATCCTTCTAACTTCCTGGCAAAAGGTCATGAGCTATCTGAGAGAGGTAAACACAATGCCATTACTGCCCATCAGAATTTTAGTGTGACTTGGTTTCCCACTTAAGACCATGTGGGAGAGTGGAGGACAGTGCACGCTGGCATTTTTACAATGACCAGTAGGGATGGTCAAGGGTGGCTTGCTGCCGGAGAGGACCTGGGACAGACAGAGGCTGTCCTACCCAGAATTTTGCAAGCAGCTGGTCTGAAAGATGAACCCTGTCTCCTAGGATTAACAAATCAGTCATGAAGCACTTCCTGAGGGTCTGTTATGTGTCAGACACTCTACTAGATATTGTGGACCTCCTCAGGTTAACAAAAGGTTAGGAGACCACATGGCTGCCCAACTCTGCATTCAGCAGCATCATGATAGGCAGGTCAGTGTGAAAGCAGAGATGTGCACAGGGTCCTGTGAGGACACAATGAAGGGTGCTTAGCCCAGCTGCAGGGAGAGAAAGAAGATGGTTGGAATGGCTTTGTGGAGGAGATGATAGCTGAATCAATGTTTTCTTGCTTTCTGTGGTAGAGATGACCAGCCATATTTCACTGATTCTAAGATGTGCTTTTTTCCACGTTGTAGCAACTCTGAGCTCTGTCTTGTAATTGTTGGAGACATAGAAGCTCTAGGCCAGGCAAGCTGTCATGACATAATTATCATTACTGCACAGAAACAAACTTGATTACTTTGTCATCAGTTCATTTACTTGCAACATTTAATGAGGAGTTGAACTGCCATTTAAAATGTTCTCTAGAGATTACACATGATTTGGTATTACTGTAAAAAGATTGTCTACATAGAAAAGTATGGGAACAGAGTAAAAGACAATACGTTCATCACTAAGAAAGCAGATACACATCATTGGAAGAATGACCACAGTTCCATATTTTCTCCCAAAATAATAAGTATTTTACAAGACTCAAGGAAAGAGGGTAGAAGTAACTGAAGCTCTGTTACATTTTGTTACTATGATACCAAAAAAGAATCATCCATCACACACTAATCAATACAGCTAAAGGCAGGATAAATTGGTAAAACAAGAGAAATAGATATGAGAAATTGTCAAAGAAGCAAAGGCTGGTGGTCCTGATTCATATATGGCACAAAACAGCCGTTAAAGCATTATGGCATAATTTTAAAAGTAGAGGGTTCTTTCCTTATTATCGGCAATCTAGCCAATCAATAATGTTTACCTTAAGCCCAAACCAATAGTGAGCTAGAGAAAGTTCAGACAACACAGAAGGCAAAATGCAAGTGCACATCTCCTGCAGTGATATCAGTGAAGTCATGATAGCTTGAAATAGTCCAGAATGGGAGTGTTTACACCTTGGGAATTGGCAGTTGCTATAAATCAGGGCTTTGTTGTTTGTTTTTAAGAACTGGTTAAACAGTATCTCACTGCCAAAGTGGGAATTTGTGAATTATACAGAAGTATCTCGTGCAAGGCTTGCTAGGATTTGGAACCAGGTATTAGGGCTTCCCTGGTGGCTTAGTGGTAAAGAATCTGCCTGCAAATGCAGGAGACCTGAATTTGATCCTTGGGTTGGGAAGATCCCCTGGAGAAGGAAATGCAACCCACTCCAGTATTCTTGCCTGGGAAATCCCAAGAACAGAGGAGCCTGTCGGGCTATCGTTCATGGTGTTGCAAAAGAGTCAGGCACAACTTATTGACTAAACAGCAAAATAAATTTACCAAGAACAGAGGTCATTTCTTTATATGTTTCCATCAGTCTTTCCAGAACCACATGGCCTATTATCTTTTCTTAGGTCTACACATCTCTTTCTTCTCTCTCTCCACATTTCATGGCCATCTCTGGTACGATCAGGTTCAGTTAAAGTCAGGCAGTGTGCAGACCTGTCTTTTTAAGAATTATGGCTGAGGTGGGTTCTCAGGAAAGGGATATAGGGGCTGGACAAAAATGATGAGCACCTCAGGCCTCATTCTTAAAGGAAGTTGGTTTGGGTAACACACTCAGGTGGAAGGATATGAGCAGAAGTAACTGCTTTCAGAGTTGCTAGAACAAAAAGTGGAACCCGGGCATGATAGAAGATGAGGCTAAAGAAATGCACAAAGGTGAGGCATAAGAGGGGATGTTAGTTTCACATATGGCAGGGTTTTCAAGTCCAAAAGTATCCAGCCTAAGGGAACTGGAATCTAGACAGGCCCATGGGCATGCAAAGTCCTATGGCATCCAGCTCTTCGGTGAGAAGGCTACCACTAAGGCAGTGGAAAGCTTGAGCTGTAGATGTGCCCATTGACTGACCCCTTCCATAGCTGGGCAAGTCATTCATCCTCCCAATGCCTCCATTTCTTTATCCACAAGGTGGAGATAAATAAAGCTGCCATCTGACTACCTCAAAGGGTTGTTGGGGAGGCAAATGATCTACCGTATGAAAACCCTTTGAGGACTGTAGAACAAGATTCAAGCATATGGTATTTACTCATCTGTAAAATAAGGGGGTTGGCCTAGATGGGATTTAATGTTCTAGTCTTAAAGTTCTACAACTCTATTATTACCCTTATTATCTGATGATTATGCTAAAATTATGGGTTTTATGGACATGAAACACCCTTCTCTCATCTTGCCAAGAAGACTTAAGGCAAAGCTTTTAGGCTGAGAAATACCACTTCCTAGGTGGTTATTTCCACAGAAACACCAATAACCATAAACTTATGCAGGAATGTGAACTGTTTGGGTTTAAGTAGGAAGAGGAAATTGATTTATAAACCAGGAATAGAACCAAACCCCTAAAAAAGAATAGTTTCTTTCTGTACATTACACGTAAGTATGTAACCTGATCCCTCATTTTAAAAATACTGCTTTTTAGATATCTGCTTTTAAAAATATTACATATTATACTACAACTGAAATGCCAAAAGATTTAAAAGTGGTTTTAGAAAACTGTGGCTAAAATTTAGAGGTTTAAAATGATGAGGTCTAGAGATTTTTTTCATTCCTAAATTGCTCTTCAGCCACAGTGTTTAGTAAGTCTCTTGTATTTTAGAAAGGAAAAAGGAAACATCATCTTCTTTCTAGAAATATATCACCAAAAGTGTGCAGTTAATGACCAATAATAGTTTGGAATCATTGCTGATACTCAGAGGGCTTCCCGTGTGTCAGTCCCTGGCCTGAGCACTTTGCTTGCATCTTCTTATTTCCTTGCAAAATCTCAAGTGAGGCAAGCAGTCTTATTAGTCCCATTATAGAGATGAGAAATCAAGGCTTCAGGAGAATAATTGACTTGCTCAGCTAGCAAGTGGTGGCTCTGGGATTCATAGCTCCCTTGCTCCAGCCCTCATCCTTGCTATCCTGTGCTAGCTTGCTTCTGAAAACTTAACATGATTTTTTAAAAAACAGCTTTCCCAAAGGGAAAGATAGATGTCATTTCATATGTTGAGGGGTGGTTAGAAAATGATCTCATTGAAAATAGAGGCTCTGTGATACTTCAGTTATTAAGAGCTAAGAGTGAGTAGTATGAGGCCATAAAAAAAGAACAGAATGTTGTCATTTGCAACAACATGGATGGGCTTTGAGGACATTATGCTAAATAAAAGAAGTCAGAGAAAGATAATACTGCACGATGCCACGTATATGTGGAATCGAAAAAATACAACAAACTAGTGATATAACAGAAAAGAAGCAGGCTTACGGAGATAGAGAACAAACTAATGCGGACCAGCTGGGGGGAGTGGAGAGAACTACTGAATGAGGAGTTTAAACTATTAGGTGAAGATAGGCTCAAAGATGTATTATAGTGCTGCTGCTGCTGCTGCTGCTGCTAAGTCGCTTCAGTCGTGTCCGACTCTGTGCGACCCCATAGACGGCAGCCCACCAGGCTCCCCCGTCCCTGGGATTCTCCAGGCAAGAACACTGGAGTGGGTTGCCATTTCCTTTTCCAATGCAGGAAAGTGAAAAGTGAGAGTGAAGTCCCTCAGTTGTGTCCAACTGTTAGCGACTCCATGGACCAGAGCCTACCAGGCTCCTCCATCCATGGGATTTTCCAGGCAAGAGTACTGGAGTGGGGTGCCATTGCCTTCTCTGATGTATTATACAACACAGGGTATATAGCCAATATTTTGTAACAACTGTAAATGGAAAGTAACTTTTAATAATTGTATAAAGAGACTTCCCTGTTGGTCCAGTAGTTAAGACTTTGCGCTTCCAATGCAGGGGGCATGGGTTTGATCCCCGGTCAGAGAACTGAGATCCCACATGCCACAGGGCCAAAAAGAAAAGAAAAAACTGTGTAAAAATTTATAAAATTTTTTTCTAAGCATGAATAGTATGTTCAGTGTTCTCAGCACATACAAACAGACCATGTTTTCCAGAATGGCCAGCCTAAAACATTAGAAGCATCGTGTCTCAAGAAAGGCTTGGACTTTTAAAATGCCTCTTGTTCCATAAATAAACAGGAAGCTTCCTTAACTAGCAGGGATTTGGAGAGAAGGCAGGAATTCTCCATCCAAAACTTGGCTTCTTCTCTGCTGTTGACTGAAGCATCAATTGCAGCTCTTTCCGCCTATGGTTCAGAATTGGTAAAACTTGTGGAAAGTGAACGAGACCCTGTGGAAAAGATTCTCTCCCCATTTTCCAGGTAAAATGTTTCAATCAAGTATCTTTTCGTACATGCATTCAGACTTTAAAAATCCACTTACAGACAACTAAAAAAAAAATAACATTCAATTCTCCCTTTTTAGGTTAACCATAAATGTTTGTGAGGCACAAAAGCCCATAGTAGAGAGGAAAATAATCCAGCTGAGTAATAGGCTTCTATTTCTAGAACATAATTACCAAGAAGAGCAATCAAGGGGCAGGCATTTATTGAACATTTACTAAGTGCCTCGCTGCGTGGGATAGAAAATAAGAGCAGTAAGATCTTAATTAAAAGATCCCTGGGAACTAAACATTGTAAAAACAAAAAGCACACAGAATTTCTATATAAACTGTGCAAGCAAAGTTGCCTAAGGGAAGGAAAAAACATTAGATGGATGAAGAATTATGAAGCTGGTCCTTTCTTGCCAAGTCTTTGGGGGTCCTTTACCCTTCAGGGGAGAAATATCCTCTCTTAAATCTCTTCACATTCTCTTTCACTCAATAGATTGGTGGGCTCATAGATACTGGGAATGCAAAGAGGAACTAGATCCCACTAAGAAGCTATGATTCTAGCCAGGATGTATACAAAGCCTCTCACTCTCCTCCTCTGCCCAGCTCTCCAGTCAAAACAGGGTATGATCATCATTCCCACTGATACATAGATTGGCCGATGGCTTTTCAAACAAAGCTCGTGCACACTAAAATGTGACCTCCATCATGCTTTTGCATTTTAAGTTTGTCTCTTCTGATTGTAGATAAAGAGTTTTAGATACCACTATATGGGTTTTAAGAAGAATAAAGAGAAACAACCTAAATGATCATCAATAGAGGAATGGATAAAGAAGAAATAATATATTTATACAATGGAATATTACTCAGCCATAAAAAAGAATGAAGTAATGTTATTTGCAACAACATAAGTCTAGAGGTTATCATACTAAGTGAAGTTAAGTCAGACAGAGAAAGACAAATACCATATATCACTTATATGTGGAATCTTAAAAACTGATACAAATGAATTTACTTATAAAAGAGAAACAGACTCACAGATTTTGAAAACAAACCTATGATTGCCAAAGGGGAAAGGTGGCAGGAAGGGTAAATTAGGACACACACATAGCATATATACACACATATACAAAATAATCAATAAGGAAAAAAAGAAAAGAAGAAGAAGGCAAGCCTAGAGTCACCTCAGTCCTGCTCGTCTAGCTGGCACTGAAGGTCTCAGCTCAAATGTCACCTCTTTGGAGAGTCATTTTATGACAACTGGGTCAACTATTGGTATTCCACTACATTAAACTTTTATTTTATCCGTGGCACTTATCTTTACCATAAATTCTCCTATTTCTTTGCTATATGTTTTCCTGCACTTTTCCCTAAGCATTGTGAGAGCAAAGATCTTGTCAGTTTTGTTTTCTACTCTGTCCCCAGGGCCTAACACAGTGGCTAAAACACAGAAGATTATCACAGTATCAAGCTGAGTGGATGAATGAGTGAGTGAGGGGGTGAAGGAGTCAGGCTGACCACCTGACTTAGTTCCTCAAGTGTGGTTGGCAGAGTAAATCCTCAGAATTCTCATGACAGGAAAAAAAAAATAGATCTTATCATTTTAAGCCTTATGATCCAGTAATCCCACTTCTGGGTATACATCCAAAGGAAATGAAAACAGCATCTGGAATAGATACCTGCATCCCATGTTCACTGCAGAAGTATTCACATAATAGCAAAGATGTACAAACTACCTAAGTGTTTCTCAACAGATGAATGGGTAAAGAAGATGTGTTTTATATACATATATACACACATATACAATGAAATATTATTTAGCCATAAGGAAGAAGGAAACCCTGACATTTGCTGCAATATGGATGAAACTTAAGGGCATTATGTTAAGTTGGATAAGCCAGAAAGAAAAAGACAACTATAGTATAATATCACTTATATGTAGACTCTAAAAAAGCCAAACTCATCTAAACAGAGAGTAGAGTAGATGTTAACAGGGGTTGGGGGTAGGGAAATGGGGAGATGTTGGTAAAGGGTACAAGTTATAAGATTAATAAGTTCCGGGCATCTAATTTACAGCACTATATATATTCCATATATTTAAAGCATTCTATATATATATATATAAGATCTACTATCTTAGCAAATTTATATATATAATACATATATATGTATATATACACACACACATAGTGATTATAGTTAATAACAGTGTATTATACACTTGAAATTTGCTAAGAGAGTAGATCTTAAGTGTTCTCACCACAGAAAAGAAATGGTAATTATGTGCTGTGATGGAGAATGAGATAACCGCTACGAGGATAATGATTTTGCAATATACAAGCGTATTTGCTCAACACATCACTACCTCACTTTAAGCTACACACTGTATGTCAATTAAAACTCAAAGCTGAAAGGAAAAAAATAAGAGTGGTTGGCAGGGGTTTGGAGAATCAAGAGCTCCCATGCTGGTCTCTAAGCCCTAGACCAGAGTAAGCAAATGATGAGTCAGCCTCCTGTTCCTATAAGTAAAGTTTTATCGGAACACAGCCACACCCATTAGCTTACTCATTACCTATGGACATTTTTGAGCTCCAATGGCAGAGTTGGGTAGCTGTAATGGAGACCATATGATCTGCAACCTGAAAATACTCACAGTCTGGTCCTTTCAGAAACCATTTGCTGACCCTTCACCTGGACTCACCCCGGGGGAGTAGAACTGAAACCATGAGGCGCCCAGTTTATGAGCTGTGGGATACAAAGGAGTTAGTGCCTCTTCCTCATTTAATTGTTGGTCTCCTTTCATTAATACATACCGTCTTCTTGAATACAATTTTAAATCAAAAGCCTTTTGTACTTAAATTTTTAAAAAGTTGAATGATCTAAAGATAATGGAGTATGATAAATAGATGGGCTAGGTGTTGCTGCAGTAACAAACAACCCAAAAATCTCAGCAGCTTAAAATAGCCCAGTGCATCTCTTGCTCACATGGCATTTCCCGTGTTGGTTGGCGGAGGCTCTTCACAATGTTTGGAGAAGGAAATGGCAACCCACTCCCACTTCACAATGCTGTCACTCAGGAACTGCAGGCTGACGGACACCTGTCTCCACTCTACTGCTGCAACTGCCCAGAGTGGGGAAGAAGACTGCACTGAATCAGGCACTAGATGTTGAAGCTTCTACCTGGAAGTGACACATATACTCCCTCTCACATTTGGTTACCCAGAGGAGGACTTACGGTCACATCTTAATTCATCAGGGGGAGGATGTAATCCTCCCACCAGAGTGGGCACTCGTATTTGTGGGAACTTTGTAGTTATCTATAATTATTCTCTAAATACTGAGTTAAAAGGAAATGTAGTGGATTAGGGTCAGCGCCATGGGTGCTCATCCCAAGTAGAATTGAATCCACAGGGATGAAAGCCGGAAGAAGGGGCCCCTTTTCCTGAGTTCTACCCCTGAAGGTACCCCTGAGAGACCACAAGCTCCAAGTTCCATTGTTTTGTTTTCTTTTTTAAAAAAAAAACCAATGGAATTTGAGATAGGCTGCAATATACTATCAGATACGTTACTAACTTTAACATTTAAAACTCCACTGAGACCAAAATAATCTAGCAAATAATATCAAAACACTACTCAGGAATTTAGAACTTTTTGAGTTTCTTTACATGGGTCTATAACTCTCAAGGCTAAAGAAAAGTTCTCCCCAGGTCCAGCTGCAGCGAGAGTGCTCTGCATTCCTTCACGGACAGCAGCAGGCCTCTGGTGAAGAGCACAAGAAATGTTTGTCTTCCAAAGTCTCCATATCTCGGGTGGGGAACTGTCTGGCCTGGGCTTTCAACATCTTTTTCATCTCACTTCTAGAAATCAGTGCAAGCCCTAGAGCCAACAAACTGAGCATCTAGGGTAGGGTTGGTACAAGGAGCAGAGGTCATGGCACACTTGGGGAAGATCGATCGATCTTTTGCTTTTCAAGAGTCTTGGGTGAGAAAAAGAGCACAAGGAGGAACGCTATGGAAAGAAAGGAGGAAGATCTTTAATGATCTCACTCGGACTGAGGACCGAACTAGCTCTTGGTGCAGAGCAGCACGCATGGGTGCCCTAGAGGAGTCAGAAGGGAGTATGCTTTATCTCACTTATCCAGAAGATGAGTTTTGACCCTGAAAGGGAAAGCTTCACGTCCAATGACAAAAAGCAGAGACTGTTGATGAGCGTTACCCATGGAGGGAAAGCATGCACTGAAAAGAAAAAGTGGATTATCTTAGTTTGCTAGGGTTGTCATAACAAAGTACCATGGATTGGGTGACTTAAACAACAGAAATCAATTTTCTTGTAGTCCTGGAGGCTGGAAGTCCAAATTTAAGATGTTGGCAGGATTGGTATCATCTGAGTCTTCTCTCCGCAGCATTGAGATTGTCACCATCCTCCTGCCCCTTCACGTGGTTGTCCCAGGAGCAGGCACATCCCTGGGGTTTCTGTGTGTGTCCTTATCATCTCTTCTTATAGGGAGACCAGTCAACCTGGATTAGAGCCCAGCCTAATGGCCTCACTTCAACTTAATCACCCCTTTAAAGTCTCTCCCTCCAAAAACAGTCACATTTTGAGGTACTGGGAGGTTAGGGCTGCAACATAGGAATTTAGAGGGGATACAGTTCAGCCCATAATGTGGACTCTTTGCTGATATATAAAAATATCCCAAGCTCCTCAATCTGTTCAAATCAATAATGGATATTGAGTATGACTGCCCTGAACTCCCTGTCCTCACAAAATCTCATCTGGCAGAACCTTCCCAACACCGTGTGTATATGTGTGTCTGTGTGCAACTCAGATGTATTCTCAAAAATAAAACAAAAAAGTGGGGTGTACAAAATGAACAACTAGAATCTTGAGATAAGCACAGTGTCATCCGACATAAGGAAACTATCAGCCTCAATACCCTTAACAATATTGCCAATGTGATAAAATATAGGTGCAGTACCATCCATACTTTTTATGACCATGGAAATTTGAATGACATAGAGACAGGCATGGAGACTCTCCTGAAGAAGTTTAGGAGTTCCCAGAGTATAAGGCTGTCCTCACATTCTTCTGAAAATGTCTTATTTGCCCCCTGTCCTAGATGATGGTTTAGCAGGGTACACAATTTCAGGGGCACTTATTTTCTCTCAGCACTTTGAATTGTTCCTCTGGATTCTGAATCCTCTTGTTGTTAAGACTATTATATAATTATTGTATTTTTGGGGTTTTTAAAAAATAATTTCTTCTTTCTTTCTGGTTCTTTTTATGATTTTTTTCTTTTTGTTTTGTTTTCAGTTTTCTAAAGCTTCATTTTGATGTTTGTAGCAATGAATTCATTTTTATTTATTTTGCTTCAGATTTAATGTACTTCTTCAAACTGAGAATTCAGATCTCTCATCAGTTCATGTTTTTTCATTATTGCTTTGAATATTGCCATTCTTCCTTCTGTTCATTCTCCCCTTTTCTAACTCCAATTAGATATAATTTGAAGATCTACTTTTCTCCTTCATGTCTCAGCCTCAATTACATAGTTTCCATGTCTTAATCTCTCTGTATAGCATTTTTAGATGATTCTTCTCCCCTCTCTTCTAGTTTAGTAATTCTCTCGTTAGCTGTGATATATCTGCCATTTAATCTACCCATTACATTTGAAATTTCAAGTATTATATTTGACATTTCTAAACATTCTATTTGGCTCTTTTTAAAAGAACATTTATTCTTGATGGTCTTCTGTTCATTTCTTATGGTTACAATTCCTTCTATTTCTTCAGAGACCTGTGTTCGATCCCTGTGTTGGGAAGATCCCCTGGAGAAGGGAAAGGCTATCCACTCTAGTATTCTGGCCTGGAGAATTCCATGAACTGTATAGTCCATGGGGTTGCAAAGAGTCAGACACAACTGAGCGACTTTCACTTTCACTTTCAAGCCCAAAGTTCTTATTGTCTAATTCTATTGCCCATTGTTTCTGCTGAGCCCAGTTTATGGTGGCTTATCTTCTCACATGCCTCTCGTTTTTACACTCAGTACAAATAAAGCTACTCTTAAAGGTAAGAATCCTCAAGACTCTAGGTTGAGGTTGCATCCCTTCTAATACTAGGTTCCTTGGGGTGTTATGAACTAGATACACTTGTAAAATAATTTTTCTTCCTGGAGTTTCCTGGGTCATGTAAGTAGAGTAAATACTAAATCACTATCATGTCAGGCTTGGGATTATAAATTCGCAGTAAAGAGCTATTTTGTTTTCATTTTCAATGCCTTTTACCAAGGCTAAAATAGAGATATTTCCTTGTTGGCTTCCTTTTTGCTAGAGCATGAATTTTTTTTCCCTAATCCAACGTTTTACTTGAGAATGTAGATGTCTGAGACCCCTAACTTTTTCTAGGATCTCAATTTTCATCTTAACAGGCCTTTAGTCTCCCCTCAGAAAATCAAGCTCCCTGGATTGGCAGATAACCCCCAAGTGGCTCCATGCTTCAGGGTTTGCTGACCACTCTGGTTTCAACTTTTTTTCTTATAGTCTGTGAATCTTACTCTCTTACAAATTTAACTTTGTTTTTAACAAATTTTAACTTTGCTGTATATTACTCAGTGTTTCTATGTCTTGTGGGGAAATTTTTTTCAGAATTTCTAGGCAGCCATACTGCTGGAGACCAAAGTCTATTCCCCGGCTCTGAAGAACACAGTTACCTCCAGTTATACCTGAAGTAACTTGTTCTTGCTTCAGTCTAGTGGGACAGAGTGCCTCCTTTCCTTTGTATATCTATGAAATTCCAATAATCCATGGACATATCTTATATTTTTATAATTGGGGGAGGGGTAAAAATGTGACAAGTAGGTGTAAAAACACTTTGTTAACTCTAAGGAGTGGTTCTAGTCACTCTGTAACTAAGGTATGGTACCGGGCTCTCCTTTGGAAAGAGAATACTCTGTGCTCTGATATACCTCCTCTGGTGGGAGTTGGGGGCGGGGGAGGTGGGGGGGTGGAATCTGCTTAAGTAAGGTATCCTGTGAGGAAAGCTGAGCGCCGAAAAATTGATGCTTTTGAACTGTGGTGTTGGAGAAGACTCTTGAGCGTCCCTTGGACTGCAAGGAGATCCAACCAGTCCATCCTAAAGGAGATCAGTCCTGTGTGTTCGTTGGAAGGACTGATGCTGAAGCTGAAACTCCAATACTCTGGCTACCTCATGCAAAGAGTTGACTCATTGGAAAAGACCCTGACACTGGGAGGGATTGGGGGCAGGAGGAGGAGGGGACGACAGAGGATGAGATGGCTGGATGGCATCACCGACTCGATAGGCATGAGTTTGAGTAAACTCCGGGAGATGGTGATGGACAGGGAGGCCTGGCGTGCTGCGATTCACGGGGTCACAAAGAGTTGGACGCGACTGAGTGACTGAACTGAACTGAACTGACTGAAGGTATCCAGATTCATTTGCAAGGATTAAAAATCTACTTTTGAAGGGACTTACGTTGCAGAGAAGAAATTCTGACTCCATGTTGGAACTGTTTCTTTGACTTGCTTTTTATTGCTTTTGTTATTACAATCATACATAATGGCGTGTCTCAAAGGACCCTGTCCCTCTGCCTGACGGTAAAGTGCCTTTGTTCAGCTCATAGAGATAATCTGACCTTGCCCACCTGTGAATAGAAAAGATTAACACATCCCTTCCAAAGGCTGACACCTCTCAGAGATATTTTGCAAGACTTGAGTTCCCTGGACTGCAAGGAGATCAAACCAGTCCATCCTAAAGGAAATCAGTCCTGAATATTCATTGGAAGGACTGATGCTGAAGTTGAAGCGTCAATATCTTGGCCGCTTAATACAAAGAACTGACTCACTGGAAGAGACCCTGAATGCTGGGGAAGATTAAAGGCCAGAGGAAAAGGGGAAGACAGAGGATGATATGATTGGATGGCATCACCGACTCGATGGACATGAGTCTGAGCAAGCTTCGGGAGTTGCTGATGGACAGGGAAGCCTGGTGTGCTGAAGCCCATGGGGTTGCAAAGGACATGACTGAGCAACTGAACTGAACTGAAGACCCTTTTTACTTTACTTCCTCACTGCCCCTCCCTCTCCATTCTGCCTTTTGACTTTAGTTCCTCATTGTTTCTCTCTCTGACTCTGTAAAAGAACCTGGTATCCAGAACCCAACAAAATGATTACTTTGAGAGATTAGTCTGCCATCTTCTTGGTCAGTTTGTTTTCTGAATAAAATCATATTCCTTGCCTTAACACCTTGTCCCTTGGATTTATTGGCCTCTCATGCAGCGAGCAGAGTGAGCTTAGACTTGGCAACACTTAGCACATAGTGTATTCTACCAGTATGTTCCTTCTGCTTATAAACAGGACAAAACCACACAAAAAGCAAGGATTGGAAAGAAAACAAACTCTTAAATACAAATTGTGTATTTTTGCACCTTAGAAGTTCAGCCTATCTAAACATTTGTGTTCATTTAGTTCTATTGACTTTGCACTGAGTTTTTTTAAATCTTTTGGCCATGCCATACAACATGTGAGATTTTAGTTCGCTAAAACTGTGCCCCCTGCATTGGCAGCATGGAGTCTTAACCAGGGAAGTCCCACTATCTGACTTTTTTGAGTTTCTTCAAGTTCTTTAAAGATCGTGTCAGCTCCTCAGTCCAGATTCACTAGAAAAACACCTTCATCACTGTTCCTTGTTGCACCTGCCCATCTGTCTCACCTTGACCAAGGGAGTCTGCTCTGGATATCTCTAAGCTCCTTCTTTTTTTAAATTTTGTTTTAAAATTTTTATTTTATATTGGAGTATAGCTGATTTACAATGTGGTATTAGTCTCAGGTGTACATACCAGGTCTGTGTATTTTACCAGTGACCTGTCCCTTTGGAAAGGTCAGTGACTTCTGTCTTTCCCACAGATGTTTAGTGCGTACCCACACCTTGAATCCCCTTGTGTTTGTCTGCCTCCCTATTTTTAGAAATGGCAACCCACTTCAGTATTCTTGCCTGGAGAATTCCACAGACGGAGGAGCCTGGCGAGCTACAGTCCATGGGGTCGCAAAGAGTTGGGCATGACCGATGGACTAACACTTTGACTTTCAAAGGATTTTTTGTTTGTTTTTCCCCTCCAAGGTTTTAAAACTTGGCTACAAGGTATGGGGTGTGATTCTTCGGACCAGCGTGACGGTTCGGACCTTATTAAAAATGAGAAATCTCAAGCCTTTCTTCAGACCTACTGAATCAGAAACTGCTTTTTAAAGAGATCTCAGGCAACTCAGATGCACATTAAAGTTTCAGAAGCCCTGTTTTAAAAACCATCATACTGAAAGAACATTTTAAAATCAATCAATCATAAATAAAATAAAACAAACCATTTGCCAATGTTTTGTGTATGAGTCCTGTGGAATGCTCCTTAAACATGCAGATTTTCTGATTCACCCAATGAAGAGCCTGAGTCAGTATTTCTGTGGACAGACCAGTGTGGAGACCACACTGGAGAAGATTACTTTTAAGCAGAAAAAGTATTGCATCTTCACTGTGCTTTTCATCAATAGACAGTGTTTCTAGCATGTCAGGGTGATTCACTTCTGACACACTCGTGCAGGTATAAGTTCAGCAAACTTCACTTTTTTTTTCCCCTTTCAGAAACCTCCTTGATTCCTTAATCAAGGTCCCTAAATGTTCAGATTTTTTCCTCAAGTTTTCCCAGGGTAACTGTAGCCATCCCAGCTTTAACTGGCTCATGTGTGCTTTCATCTCTGCCTTCTGCTGTGTACACTTTGGGGAGAGGGGTCCAACGTGCATTAGATCACCTGCCCAGGAAGCCAGTGAGCATCTTCTCAATACAGTCCTTCAGCCTTGACTCTGATGGGCAGAGACAGCTCACTTTTCTCTCCATACCTGCTACAGGAGGGGACAAAAGAGAATGGTATTAAAAACATGGCAAAAATCTCTTTTAAATGGCCACTTTGTTAGATCCCTATCATTTGATCTCCTCCCACCTTCCTGCAACCAGAATGTACTCACAAACCCCTGTCCAAGCTGAATATTCAGGTTGGGCTCAAGTTCTAGCCCTGGTGATTTCTTACTATGTGAACTTGAACAACTTTCATAAGCTTCCATGATCTATTTCCTCATCTCTAAATAGAAATAGTAAGAACACATAGCCCAAAGTTTTTTGGGAGGATTTTCAAAGATAATGCTTGCCAAGTATTGCTCTACATTTGCTGCAAAATAATCATTGATGAATTTAAACATGTGATCAAAAAAAGATGGCTTGGTAGCTAAATACCTACCAGTGGTGGACAGGTACTTTGTTGGTCCCCAATGAGCCATGATTCCTGGCTCTTACAACCTTCTCTAATTGCTTTCTGCTTTGACTTTGGACTTGGCTGTGCCATTGAAATAGGGTGGCAGGGTACAACTTTTAAAATAATAATGTAGCCATAGGACATGAAAAAGACCAGTTGGAACCAATTAGGTCCAAGATGGCAGAAGATTCAACTTCCAGTGGACCGTGAGACTCATTATACGCTCATTGTAATACACCAGCATGATAAATGGCACACCCACTAGCACCATGATAGTTCTGAGGCCAACCATAAGAGGCCGAAAAGTGGGTGGTGGCCCAATTCCTGGAAATCCCTGCCCTGTCCCCAAAATAATTGGAATAATCTTCCCACTCATTAGCTGATGAAATTACCCAGCCCACAAAAACTAACTATGCCTTATTTCAAGGTTCTCTCTCTCTTGCCCACCCTCCATGGATGGCCCACCCTCCATGGCCTGTGTTTCTCCCAAGGCCTCTTGACTTCTGAGATGGCCCACACTCTGTAAAGTATGTTTCTCTCTAAGTAAATCCAGTTCTTACCTATCACTTTGTGAAATCTTTCATGATGAAGCTGCTGCTGCTGCTAAGTCGCTTCAGTTGTGTCCGACTCTGTGCGACCCCATAGATGGCAGCCCACCAGGTTCTGCCATCCCTGGGATTCTCCAGGCAAGAATGGAGTGGGTTGCCATTTCCTTCTCCAATGAAGGAAAGTGAAAAGTGAAAATGAAGTCGCTCAGTTGTGTCTGACTCTTCGCGACCCCATGGACTGCAGCCTACCAGGCTCCTCTGTCCATGGGATTTTCCAGGCAAGAGTACTGGAGTGGGATGCCATTGCCTTCTCCTCACGATGAAGCAAAAACCTCAAATTCATTGGCAACACTGAGGCAGGAGGCAGATGGGTTCCCCACAGGGTAAAGCAATTGGAGATTCATTCTCCACTGACCAAAACTCCAAGATAAGAATAGCAGGACCATTATGGGAGGAGGCCGGGCCCTGCTCAGACTACACATTTTTCCTTCCTGAAGTCAGGACACCTCCCCAACCATACATGCCATTCTGGCCATTCCAGAACCACCTAGTCAACTTACAGAATCATGAGGAGTAACAGACTCTATTGCTGTTGTTTGAAGCCACTAAGTTTTGAAGCTGTTTGTTTTATAGCAACAGATAAACCCAATAACCATTCTTCCCATTTCCATATTAGCAGAATACCAATTTTATTTGGTGTACAATGTACCCAGTTTAAAAAAAAAAAAAAATCTGTGTTCCCTTCCCTTTCAGAGAAAGGCAGCCATGTGATACAATGTTGATCAATAAAATTAAGTTGGATGGGGCTTTCAGAAAATCTTCCTGAGAGGGGCAGACCACACTGGCTATCCACTCATCCCCTTCTGGTGCCTGAAACACAGAATTGATACTGTAGGTGGGTACATTACTGAATCCAAACTCTCTCTGCTCATTGCACTAGTAACTGGAGAAGCTAGGGCTCAACTTGCAACCTAACAGTATCTCTTCCTTTTAAAAACTCTCTCATTTCTCATCTTTACTCCATGTAAGAAAACAAAGGAAAAAGAAGCAGTCAATCATGATTGCTGCCTAGAAGCTGACAAGCAGCTTTGGGCTGAGAAGTCCCTTCTCTGGGCCACACTGCAAGGGCTCCTGCCAGGATTCAGCTTCTCTTTTCTCACCAGTCTTCTGTAGATCCGGCCTCACATGTGATACTCTAAAATTTTTGCAAGTGCCTCTCTGACCTTGAATTGTTTTCTATCCCTCTGAACTGAACATGCAAGTAAGAACTTGGAGACTTGAAATAGAAGGCAGTGTGATCAGGGAGGTGAACTGGGATGCGAAGGCACACACAGAATGTCCTCATCATCTATGTTTCTTCATATGAACATGTTATGCTGGATAGGAATGAGGAGTCCTCTTAAGGCACACAGTTTAAATACAACCTTTTAAAATATCCTGCAGGAAAAAAAAAAAAAATCCTGCAGAAGTCCACAAAGCAAATGTGAAACCCACTCAGACCTCCCCCTTCCTCTCTTTGCCCCAAAGACCTGGGTTTTTCGGTGACAAATTTCCCAGACTAACTCAGTGCCAACCTAGTCTTCTGATGCTCCCAAATGGCCTCCAAAACTTCCTTCCCTGTTACATATTCAGAAGGACAAACTCCTCTACCTGGTCAACGGTGACCTCCCTATCGTCAACACCAGAACCCTGCCTCCTCCCTCTTATTGCTCTATTATTGTAAAGCCAATTTGTCATCTTGGCATTTGTGTCCTGAGGGTTCTAGGAATGCATGGCAGGCGGTCACCATGGCCTCTTTGCTTGCCTCTGCTGGTTTCTGTGCACCTTCCCCGTCCCACCTCGGCTCTGGGGAAGGAATCCGGTCCACAGCGATCTTTCTGGCTCCCCTGTGGTGGTGCCTCTGTCTTCTGGCATGTCATGGGACAGTCAGAAACATCTTCACAGCCTTCATTCTGTTCTGAAACGCAAACAGGAAGTCTAGAACAAGAAATTACAGGACTCTTCTTAAAGAAGGCAAAGGAAGAGTGATAACTTGACCTTAGAAGAATCTCCACCTCGAATGAGAGAAACCTGCTTACAGTGCATGTTTGGATCATTGAGGAATTTGTATTAAAGGCAAAGCAAACAAAGGGTGTGTGGAATTTTGTTAAATAGCTTCACAGTAGTGTAGTCGTATGTCTTAAGTATGAACTGTCTGACATAGAATGTCTCTTAAAAATGTGTTCTCTCACAAAGTCGAAAGAGCAATTTTGAGAACAAGAAGCAAACTACTTATATCTTCTAAGGATGTTAAAGAAAGCCACAAAACTGGGAATGTGAAAATGAATAACAGAAGCCAAATGGCTACCAAACCTTAGAAAAACATAAGCAAGAAGCCATACAGATGCAAAATAACTCATCAGCCAAAGTAGGACACAGATGTATTATGTGTGCATTGTTTAGTTAAGGAAGAAACACAAATTAAAATACCTTATAAGCAGAAGTTGATCTTACTGAAGAAGACAAAAATCTGGAGCTCAGTTTAGTGCCATAACAGAAAACAAATGGACCAGGCCAACAAAAATAGTGGCTTGTTTTAGAATTACTCTATGAAGAGATCATTCTGAAGCATCAGCTTTTGTAAGGCCTGTTAATAACTAACCCACCCTCTTCACTTAAACTCACTTTGCTTACAATGCTAAATCAAGAACTAGATGCTCCAGGCATGGCTGGGACAGTCAGGACAGCCAAGACTGCCATGGTACCACTTTATGACAATCTAGGGGGAAAATGCAAAATACCAATGCCCGGGCCCCACACCAGACCATTTAAACCAGTCTTCTAGGGTGTGGGGCCAAGGCAATGGGGATTTTTAAAGTCAGGTGATTCTAAGGAGCTGCTAAGATTGTGACCCACTGCAGAGGAAGCCAATAAAGCTACCCCTGCCACATTCATAGAATGACGTGCCCTGTTATTGCTTCTGACTGTGGAGTTTTGTAAAAGCCCTTGCTCTTAGCCTTTAGATAATCAGCTGTCTTCTTGATGTTTGTGAGCTCCTCACAATGCTACCTCCACAGCCTCAATGGCAAATATTTTCTGGAATTCCTGACATGCACAGTAGAACAACCAACTTGGCCCGTGGATGGCTCTTTGGATTATCTTACAATGCTCCTTCCGAGAAAGGAGAGGCCAACAAGATGGAGCTTTTGGCATTAGTTGCCTGTCCCAAGGTGATGACACCTGCGTTCTCATCTACTCTTATCCAGTCCTCTGCTAGAATGCAGAGAAGTAGTAAAGTCAATATAAGAGGTGTTTATAAACAGAGGGGGCCTGAAAGCAAAACAAAGTGGTAGTTAAGAGGACCTCTCTGGAGTTGGTCATCCCAAACCTTGATTCTTGGCTCCTTCTTTCCAGTTCTAGGATTTGGACAAGTTGCTCGAACTATTTAAAACTCAGTCTCTGCATTGTAAAAACAGAATCATGCTCTGTCCAAGTTGCTGTGAGAATTAAGATAAATGGCATCCATTAGAACCTCCATCCATATTAACTCTTTAGCAGACAGTGGTGCATAGCAGTTGAGTGAAGGGTCAAGAGCCAGACCGCCCTCGTTTCAATCACAACCCTGCCACTTTCCAGCTGTGTGACCTTGGGCAAGTTACTTAATCTCTCTGTGCCCCAGTTCCCTCGTGTGCCCAAAAGGGATTATAACAGTACTTATATGTTTGGTGTTGGAGAAAGAAATGGCAATTCACTCCCATATTATTGCGTGGGAAATCCCACAGACAGAAGAACATGGCGGACTACAGTCTATGGGATCACAAAAGAGTCAGACACAACTGAGCGACTAAATAACAACCACATAGGTTTGATGTAAGGATTACATTGACCTAACATTAAGGGGACTTGACATCTCAGTTTTCTCAGGACAGTTTCAGTTTATGCCTCTTGTTCGGATGTTGTGGCTGGTTGAGCATCTGCCTGCCCCACTTCACTCTCAGAGATGTCCCAGATTGGATAATTAAGTACTTGGCCATGGTAGTTAACGCGTATATCACGTAGAAGAGCGCCTGGTATATAGAATAGGTGCTAAATGTGTACTAGCTGCTAATATTAGCCCCCATAGCAATGCTATCCAATAGAAATACAATGTAAGCCACATAGTAATTTTTAATTTTCTAGTTAGCCACATTTTATTGTTATTTTATTTACTTTTATCTTTTGGCTGTGTTGCATGGCATGTGGGATCTTAATTCCCTGACCAAGGATTGAACCCATGTTCCCTACACTGAAAGCACAGAATCTTAACCTCTGGACCTCCAGGGAAGTCCTCTAGTTAGCCACATTTAATAAAGTAAAAAGACATAACTGAAATTAGTGTCAATTATATATTTAACCTAATATATGCAAAATATCAGCATTTCAATATGTAATCAACATAAAATATTTTGTGATTTTCTTTTTTAGCCTTTGAATTTTGGTGTGTGTTCTACATTTATGACACACCTCTATTTGGACTAGTGACGTTTTGAGTGCTCAGGAGCTTAGTTGATTAATGACGTCTCAGGTGTCCACATGTGGCTAGAGGTTACAATACTGGATAGAACGTTCTACACACTTTCCATTCCTCATAGACAGTGATGGGCCAGATGGTCTTAACACCTTCTCAGGTCTGTAGTGTCAAGGCTCAGATGCTTATCTTCTCTGCCACATTCCTATAAGCAGGGCTTTGATGTAGGGCTGTGGGATGTATTTTTACCGAGCATCTTAACTTCACCTTGCCATCAGGTGACCAAGGTGACTGAGAAGGGAAGGGTAGTAATCTACCCTTGAGGAAATTTCTGCTGGCTCCCTGGCAAGTGGAAAAACAATGGACCAATCAGAGTTTGCAGGCTTCTTCATTACTATGGTCTTGTTACATTATGAGAAGAAATGTCAGAGTTATTTTATTTTCTCCCATGTCACAGTTTCCTCCTATTTGGAAACATCACCAAGAAAACACAGAAGGTGGTTTTGTTGTGAATACTTGGGCTTTTGGGACTTCTCAAGTGGCTCAGTGATAAAGAACCTGCCTGCCAATGCAGAAGACACAGGAGATAGGTGTGATCCCAGAGTCAAGCAGATCCCTTGGAGAAGAAAATGGTAACCCATTCCAGTTTTCTTGCCTGGAGAATCCCATGGACAGAGGAGCCTGGCGGTCTACAGTCTATGGGGTTGCAAAGAATCAGACATGACTGAGTGACTAAGCACGCACACATATTTCGGCTTCTCCCCACAGATCATCTCTCTCCAGCCTTCTGATTGTGTTTTTGTTCCATTCTCTGGACTGGGCCCAATATCACCACATTCCTTTCAATTATGCTGCCTCTAACTAGACCCAGAGGTGCAGTCAGAGCCTGACCAAACACCAAAGAAAGTGGAGGGGTAATTTCGGCTCTGGCACTTTTTGGCCATCTCTATTTTCTCCTTCAGGGACAGTTTTTTTAAATCCCAGCAAGTCTTAGCTTTGGTTCCTCAAACTTAAAAAGTCCTTAATTTGGGAAGAACTGATATTGGTAAGAGATGGAGCAAGAAAGAAGGGATGTGACATTATTTAATTTCAAAAGTGAAAATTGAGCCCTACCAACCAATGGATTTCATTTATGGATCATGCTAAGTCCTGGATGGCAAGACTCTTAGGATTTACAATCTTATAGGTATGACAAGACTGACCTGCTAGATCAGACACTCTGCCAAACACATGTGAGGGCTACATAGCCGGTGAAAGCTGTACAAATGAAAGGAATGGTCTTAGGATGCTAGAGGCCATGTAATTCAGTGTTCTCTTTTACTGACTGGGAAAGTGGGCCAGGAGAGACCCAAACATGTGAAGTTCAAATGGAAAGTGAGTCAAACAGAAGGGTTGGGAAATCTGGTCCCCTGACTCTTCTTACTCCCAATACTATATATCACACCATAGTTACTTTGATTTGGGGGTTATTCTCCTACTGAAGTTCAGCATGCTGTTTACAGCCCCCAAAGTTTTATACAGTTGAGATGCTTCCATGTCTCAAACCCTTTCACCTGGGTCAGGTCTCCATCAGAGGGTCTCATCAATGTATCCCGATCCCAATTAGCATTTTCTAAAAGGCCTGGGTGAAAACAACCAATGAGAAGACACTGCTCAGACATACACTTGACCACCAATCTCCCTACAGGTGGCAGAACTTCAGTTGTGGTCTGAAGCTGGTGGTCTGCATTTCGATAGAGGGGGAGATCTGGAAAAGGGTCTTAGCACAGTGGATTAACTATAAGAGTCCTTTCCTCCACAGCAATCTCTCACTCAGAGCTGGACTTGCTGATAGAGAAGGTGGGATTATAAATTAAGGAGAATAATCACACAAGCCACCTGTGGGAACCATTCAGAGCTGACAAAGGCGGGTGGGCTCCCGGGAAGGTGGCTGGGACAGGATCTGGTTGTGTAAAAGAGAAAAATAATTTATTCCATGAATAATGTTTATTTTATGAATAAAAAAGGCTGATGACCCTGTGTGTGTTAAACACACAGAGTTGTATCCAACTTTGTGAGGCACCATGGACTGTAGCCTGCCAGGCTCCTCTGTCCACAGAATTCTCCAGGTATGAATACCGGAGTGGGTTGTCATTCCCTTCTCCAGATCTTCCTAACCCAGGGATTGAACCTGGATCTCTGGCATTGCAGGGAGATTCTTTACCATCTGAGCCACCAGGGAAGCCTTACACAATTATTGTTTGCTATTTTAACTCCTTCAGCTACAGAACGTGTGTGTGTGAAGTCGCTTCAGTCTGACTCTTTGCGACCCTAAGGACTGTATCTCACCAGGCTTCTCTGTCCATGGGATTCTCCAGGCAAGGTTCTTTACCACTAACACCACCTGGAAGCCCCAGGTACAGAATGCCCACATGTTAACTTTCCAAGGTGGGCTTCACTGGTGGATCAGATGGTAAAGAATCCACCCCCCAGCCCCCCACTCCCTCCACTTCCCCCACCCTCCAGCCCCCCTGCAATGTGGGAGACCTGGGTTCAATCCCTGGGATGGTGGAAGGCAGTGCGTATTCTGTAGCTGGGGCTTCCCAGATGGCGCTAGTGGTAAAAGAACCCGCCTGCAATGCAGGAGAGGCAAGAGAGGTGGGTTCCATCCCTGGGGCGGGGAGATCCCGTGGAGGAGGGCAGGGCAACTCACTCCAATCTTCTTGCCTGGAGAAGCCCCATGGACAGAGGAGCCTGGAGGGCTGCAGTCCATGGGGTCACAAAGAGTTGGACACCACTGAGCGACTAAGCCTAGCACACACACAACTTTTCAAGGCAGCACAGAACAGGGTGCTCCAGCGCACATCTTCCCAGCTGCCACCGTTCAGCGAGACTGACCCGGTGAAAGGGGAACAGAAAACTAACACGTGGCGGTATTGTTCCCAATAGATTTCCTACATTACACCATTCATGTGAACTGCAATGAATAACTGTACTGTGGAAATTGCCAGCATTAAACCAAAAAGAAGTTTATCAGTTCAGGTGTCTTTTAGAGGGTGATTTTATTTGAGAGGGATAAAAGACAGGAAGAGGAGTGTACACCTTGCTTTAAACCAGCTATTCATCACTTCTCTAAGGAATTGCTGACCTATGATTTAGGAAGGGAAGACCATGCAGCTAGTTACACAGCTTTTGTCTCTGATGTCACCTGTTAAAGCTAAGACAGGCTGTTCCTTTGGCTTGCTGCTGGTGGTGGTGGTAATGGGGAGGTAGGGGTACAGATAAAGTTTAACTGGTAGTCGTGGGGATCTGTTTAAGCCATTATAAACTGAACTTAGGTGAATTTCATTTGTATTGGATTTTTTTTTTTTTTTAGTCAATTGCTTTCAATTTGATCTCACCAAAAAGGGACTCATACCACATATTCCAGAAAGCTTCCTGCAAAGGACTTGGCGTTAACAGAACACAGAGGCTTTGGTGAAAAGACTTTTAAAGTCATAGCTGGTTGGCATGACCAGAATGAATCGCAAAGGGGTCCCAAATTAAAGGAGAGGCGGAGAGCTTTGAAATCCTTGGGAGTTGAAGCAAGAGTCCATTACGATTCAAATGCAGGGGCTCAGGGGGCTGGAGAAGGGAGAGTAACTCCGGGGGTGCTGAGGCCGGCCCCTCGGCATCCCAGACCCCAAAGGGAGGGCGTTCCGCACCGTGCCTCTCAGTTCAGACAGTAGGCGTCTCCTTCCTAACTCGCGAGCAGCGCTGAACGCTGGTAGTTTTCTCTTGCCACCTGATGAACGTTAGGAAAGTCGCTCCGACCAACTGGTTCAGTCCAGGGACTCAGCAGGTTTTAGTTTCCTTTCTGTTCAATAATTTTGGAAACTATGACCGATTTGATTCTGGGTAGAAGGCGCTTGGATTAGTGACTTGCGAACACCAACACGACCACAAACGACTTTGGACGTTAACCAGAAATGAATACTATTCAGGATCTCATCCTTTCTAAAATCCCGGGGGTCAGAACACCGGTGGTTTCCATTAGCTTCAGGTGACGATGATGCAAACAGATCCACGGGGCAGAATCCCACGATCCGCGGAAAACTACAAGCAGGCTGCGGACGCTTGGGGCGCGCGGGGCGGGAGCACCTCCCGCAGGTTGCGGCCGGAGCGCGGGGCCGGATCACCTGACTCGCGGAATTTGGGGCCGCGCGCGGTGGAAGAGGAGGGGAACGGTTAGCACCTCCCTCCCGGCTCCCGCGGGATCCGGGTCGGCGGGGGCCGGCGCCGGGCGGCCACGTGGTGGTGCTGCCGCCGCCCCCGCCCCGCCGGCCCAGCCCGGGAGCCGCGGCGCCCACGGACCCCCGCAGCGGGGGGAGGAGGAGGAGGAGGAGGGACCGAGGCGCAGGAAGCCGAGCAGGAAGCGAGCCCGGCGGCCGCGTTTTCCTGGGGAAGCGGCGGGCGGGGTGGCGCAGCCAGCGGGGCCGACCCGGGGAGCCGCTGCCGCCGCCTAGATGGGGTGAGTGCGCGGCGCCGGGAGTCGGGAGGCTTCCCGGCGCGGGGTCCTCGGCTCGGATCCTCGCCTTTGTGTCTGGGACTCCGATGAGGGTAGGAGGCGCGGAGGACGCGCAGGGCGGAGTGGCTGCGAGGGTCCCACTACCAGTCCCTTTCCCCCGCCTGCCGCCAAGTGTCTGCAGAGGGCAGGCGGAGAAACAGAGGGAGAGGGGAATGGTGGGGGTCCGAGTAGAGAGGGAGGGCGCGCCAAGTTACGAGAGGGGCTTCTCCGGCTGAGTCCCCGCCACTCGCAGGCCGGCTGGGGCAGGGGTAGGCGCGGAGGGACCGCGGGTGGGAATGAATGACCAGCTCCCCCACTCCCGGCGGGGCGTTCTGGGTACCCCGAGCCCGCTCCCAGTCCCACCTGCCCGGGCCGCCCGGCGTCTGACTACCCCAGGTCCCCGATTCTGGACTCGACCCGCCTCCGCGCTGAACTTGGAGGAGCTGAGGAGGAAGGCGCGAGCGGGAGACTCGGAGGGCTCGGGCGACTGAGGGTCCGCTATTGTTCTCTTCCTGACTCCAGGAGCCCTCAGGCTGCAGGCGGGACCACTCCGGGCCTGCAACTGCCCCCCAACCCTCCAGCTCCCCCATCTTGCGGGTCCTTTTCCCCATCGCAGCTCCGAGGAGGGCCGGGAGGAGGGATGCTGGAGTTCGGGCAGACTTCGGGAGGAGGGAGTTCTTGGAGCCCCAAGAGGGGCGCCCGCCAGCCATCTACCCCATCCTCTGCCCAGGAGGGTGGGTACCCTCCCTAACCCACCCTCCTCCCTTCGCTGCTGACTCGGGCAGGTTGTGTGCCCGCGGTTTAGTTTCTGCAGTTTGCAGAGTTCGTCTGCTAACCCTGGGCTCGCGCTCTCCTTTGCTCTGGACCTCGTACCCCGCTTTTGTGGAGGGGGGTGGGGCTGAGAGCCGGGAGAGACCGCAGACGCGGCAGATGGAGCCGGGGGTGAAGTGGAGAGGTTGCAAGTGATCTCCCAGCGCCTGAGTTCTGTGGCCAGGCTTGCGCTTCTCCGAAGAGCCCGGCTCAGCACAACTTCGTTTCCGATGATTGGGGAAATATGCGAACTCGAGGTCGCTCACCTGGGCCTGTGGCCTCGCTTGACCTTACGCTCACAGGTGATTTAGATGGGATCTGTTTTCTTTCCGGGAGAGACTGCCGAGCACCCTGGGATGGGGGAAACATTGCCCCTTCTCTGGAGAATGTGATCTCAAGCTCGTCAGAGCCTGACAGAGGGAGGAGTTGGTTTTGTCTGTCAGTAAGACTTAGCAGAATCTCATCTTAGCAAGGAGAGTTTCACCTTCATGAGGTTTGGACAAACTATCAAAGGAGAGCGCATCACAGGGAGGCTGGATTTTGATTGCTTGGTCTCCACCCTGCGTAGTCCTGTTTACAGGTGTGGCTGGGAATTTTATTACTGATGGATGTAATCTGATTATCCTTTCTTAGTGATGCTTAACTGGTGTCATATTTTTTTCTCTTTTGCATGTAAAATAGTTGATTTTATGTGAGGAAATGTATCCTGTTCTTACAGTTTTTAACTAGTCCTTGCATGACTTGGAATGGGAGTGGGAGAGGTGGTCCCATTCCGGGCTGTCTGCATTCATTGAGATGTTTCAGTAAAGCATTTATTGTGTCATTTACACTCCTTAGATGTATTTTTAATGTCTTTTTTGAGGGGGAAGGGATATAACCCTGTTGAAAAATCTTATTACTATTATCTGTGAAATTGAAATAAAGTAATGGCTGCTGGGCCCTGGAGATTCAGTGGAGACAAGATGTAGTGCCCTTGTCTGCCAGTATTGTATCTGACAATGAAGTTCTGTCTCCAGACTGCCACTTCTGTAGCATCTTTGAGGCAGGCACATCTAGCATCACTCACCTCTTAAGGGTGAAGAACCTGAGCTTTGAAAGTTAGGGAAACTTGGCCTTGGAGTTACTGGAATGTGGTGGAGGAGCTTTGTCTATCCCTTCTTTCTATCCTTCCTGTTTTTTTTTTTTTTTGTTTGTTTTGTTTTTTAATAAAAGTATGAAAACTTTCAAACATACATAAAGAGAACATAATAAGACTTCCATTTTCCACTACTTATGTTGGAGTTACTGATCTTTATATATTTGCTTCATATCTCCCTCTTGTTAAAAATAAACTGCAACTGAAATATTTTATCCATCCCTCCTCTTCTGCATCCATCCTCAGATAACCACTACTGTGAAGTCAGTATACAGAGTGTCCGAACATGTTTGTACTTGTGTGTTACATATCCACAAACCATATCCCCAAGCTTAACATTTTATTTAAGTAGCGTGATTCTATATACATACAGCTTGCATTTTTAAATTTGTCAGTATGTGTTTGAGATGCCTGTAGATCTTATTTACTTTAGCTGCTGCAGAGAATTCTAGTGTATGAATAAATTATAGCATGCTGTTTCCCTTGCCAAGAGAAAATTTGAGAGTTTCCAGTTTTTCACTGTTACACTTTTTCTGCATAGGACAGTTTCTTTTTCTACTTTTTTTTTTTTTTTTACTTAACAGTGCTACAGTCAGCATCTGAAATGTGTTCTCCTTAAGCAATTTCTCTGTGAAACACACCTATACAATTGATTGCTGGGTAGTGGGATCTCGGTAATGAAGCATTTATTCTTCTTCTTCAGCATGTATGTAGGGTATATGTCGGGTCTCTCAGTTACTTGCTGAATGACAAGTGAAATTGATCAGTTTTAGCTTTTAAGGTTATGTTAGTTGGCTGAGTTCTTCAGTTTTTTTCAGTTTTTTTTTTTTTCTTTTTAGAAAAACAAGAGAACAAGAGTGCCTCTTAATTTTAAAGTGGGAAAGTGAAAGTGAAAGTCACTCAGTTGTGTCCGACTCTTTGCAACCCCATGGACTATACAGACCATAGAATTCTCTAGGCCAGAATACTGGAGTGGGTAGCCTTTCCCTTCTCCAGGGGATCTTCCCAGCCCAGGGATCAAAGCTTGAGACAAAAGTGTGATGCGAGTTTGGGATATTTATACTAAAGCCTTTTCTTGGCTGGTCACCCAGGTGTAACCCTGGATTACTTGCTCAACCTTCTCTTCCTCATTTCTTCGAGCTTGGAAATATTAGGGGCTTAAGTGAAGTGAAAGTCACTCAGTTGTGTCTGACTCTGCGACCCCGTGGGCTGCAACCTGCCAGGCTCCTCTGTCCATGGAATTCTCCAGGCAAGAATACTGGAATGGGTAGCTGTTCCCGTCCCCAGGGGATCTTTCCAACCCAGGGATCAAACCCAGGCCCCTGGCATTGTAGGCAGATTCTTTACCATCTGAGCCACCACCCATTTACAGAGGCATGCTCCTGCTCTATGCGTATATGAAAATATGGCTGTGTTCATGACATTTTCCATCTGATTCTAACTCTGTTAATCTGGAAGCAGTTTAAGGCATTAAAACCCTTTGGTTTCCTCATTGTTACTTCAAGTTGCCAGGCACACTCCTGCCTCAGAGCCGCTGCATTTACTGTTCCCCATTGTTTGGATCACTCTTCTCCTAGATGTCTCCAGGGCAATGCCACTCAACCCCTCAGCTCTTCACTCAGAAATCATCTTCTCTGGCCACCTCTTTATGGAATACCCTGGTGCTCTTCTCTCTTTCTCTTTTTTTTTTTTGTTTTTTCTTTTGGACCAGGGATTGAACCTGCTCCCTTGGCAGTGAAAACTCTGGGTCCTAACCACTGGACCACCAGGGAATTCCTGTTTCTCCTTTGTTTTCTTCCTAGCACTTAATTGCCTCCTAATTTGCCAGGAGTTAATATTAGTTTAGTTCACATTACTAGTCTGTCTGCACTAGAATCTGTGCTCCATGAAGACAGGGATTTTGTCTCTTTTGTTTGCTATTGAATTGGTAGTGTCAAGAACAGTGTTGCACACAGTAAGTACTCAAATATTTGAATTTCATGCCTTTTGTTGTGATTTTCTACTTAAAATTTCTCTTAGCACATATTGGGTCTCCTTAATGGTGCTGGCTGTTCCCCCAGCTGCCGTTGAGTGCCCCAGATGTCATATTTACAGGTTCCATCAGGATAAAAAATACAGGTTCTTATAAACAGAGCACTCTATTAAATCCGTGTGATCTATCCCACAAAACACTTGTGTCTTCAGATTTTTTTCTGCAACATTTGCCTTAACCTGAATTCAGAGGAAAACAAGTAATATGATGCTCAGAAGCACACCCATCTTTCCTTTTCTTAGTGCCTTAGCCTTCCAACAGTTCAGCTGTGGATGCGCGTGACCAAGTGATACTCATTCTCCATTCCATACAGGATCCAAACAGACTAGAAATGATCTCGAGTAACACCCACCACACTGAATTTCCAAGAACAGAAAGTGTATGTCTCTGAATTGTTGCAGAGGGTTTATTCATCATTGCTTTGATTTTTGTGCATTCATCCTGAGGTCATGTTTTCTTTTTTCTCTGGTTGAGGGGAATGGTGACCTTAATCTGAAGATTCAGGAGCGACCAACGTATAAAATAGTATACCCAGAAATATGTAAAAGAAAAACTGTCACATCAGAAAGTCCTTAACTTACGGTACTGAAAGCATTCACTGTTCGTGCTGTGCATTATTTTGCTAGAAGCCGACTGAATATCCTCTGTGTAGAAGAAATGATGAATATAGGAGTTGACAAGACAAAGCTAAATATATCAAAGGCCTCTTGGGTGTATTTTAAATGGGTGATAGTGAAAAGGATTCTAACCTCCCCCCCCCCCCCCATTAATGATTTATATAGGTGTATGATACTGTTGGTATCCTTTTAAGAAAGTCATGGAAAAAAAAAAAAAAAGAAAATCATGAAGATGCTGCATGATTTAGAGATTATTTCTTGTTTTATTGCTACCCATGAGCTGAAAAGTACAGTTGGTAGTAGTTTAATGAAAGATTGTTAATCAAACTGTTTCCCAACTCCAGCCATCTACCATGAACAGACTGCTCCAGCCTTTGACATCAGGCTCACTGATGGGTATTGGTAAATATATCAATATTTTAGCAAGTAATTTTACGGACGTACCATGTGTTTTAAAACAAAACCCCTTCTCCCTGAAGTATGCCTCATTCTTCAGTTTTATATTCTGTGTATAGTTAAGTGTCTGTCACATAGTAGGTGGTTAACATTGAACTACACACACCCACCCACCCTCCCATGTTGTCATAAAGCCCTTCAGGGTGTTCATCAGATATTGAACTTTCGGGAGCCTGGAGGAGAATTGAAACAGAAATCAAAAGTTCCGAGGAGTGGAGGGAGTTACCCAAATGCAGGCTGAAGCTCAGAAGATGTATTCCTCTTCAGGGAAGTCGGATCACATCTCTGAGCCTTGGTTTTCTTTCTTTCTTTCTTTTTATTTGAAACTGTTTAGTTGCAAAGAGTGAAGTTTAGCCAACTGTTATGGGCTGGATTTTGTATGCCTTCTCCACCACCCCTCCCCCACACACAAAATATTTGTATATTGAATCCTCATTCCCAGTGCTTCAGAATGTGACTGCATTTGGAGGTTGGGTCTTTAAAGAGGTGTGTGCATGCTAAGTCACTTCACTCATGTCCGACTCTCTGCGACCCCGTGGACTGTAGCCTACCAGGCTCCTCCGTCCATGGGATTTTCCAGGCAAGACTACTGGAGTGGGTTGCCATTTCCTTTTCCAGAGGATCTTCCCCACTCAGGGACTGAACCTGGTCTCCCTCACTGCAGGCAGACTCTTTACCTTCTGAGCTTTACCTATAGTTTAAAAACCTGCTTCCGGCCTTTGGAACAGTTCCTGGGTCTTGCCTGCTTCACCAGCTGGTTTTGTGTGATAGGTCTCACCTCATCTAACCTGAACCTGGGACCTAGTCCAGTTCTTCCTGTAGTAACTGGCCTCCACTGGAAACAGTGTCTTGCCTTGTAAATTCCACAGCCATCGGTCACCCCTGGGTAAGGGGCAGTCTTTGGGAGTTCATGACTTGTTTCTCCCTGCTTCTAAATGAACAGAATCCAGTTGTGAGAAAAGTTGGTTGTAGGCCAAAGAGTTTATTGTACAGTGTGAGAAAATACATAATGTTTTCCTTTATTTTTTTCTTAAATTGACATTTAGTAAACAGCAAAATTTATCATCAAGTAATCGAGCATAAGCATTTTGTCTTCTGCTATGTCAGTTTTCCTCACTGTCAATAATTACTTTTCTAACCTTAACTCTTCTTATCCCTGTTAAGTATTGCAGTTGGTAACAGTGATATCAATCTACAGTTGTTGTTTTTCCTTTCCTTCTAGATGAACTCAGTTTGCTTAATCCAGAATGTTTTCTTTTTAAAGAGCTAAATGAGTCTAGAATTAACAACCCCAGCAGCATCTCTCTTTTCACTTTCACTACGTCTGTCCAGTTCCTTTTGCTGGCTGAAATGACAGAAACCCAGCCAGGAAAGAAAGCCTTGGCAGAGCTCACTGGTGGGGAATAAAAGGCGGAGCAGCTTCCTTCGCTATAGGGCAGCACAGAGTCAAGTGTTTTCCTCCAAGAGAAGTTCATTTTGCAGACTGAGGCAGGCCATCTAGCAGGAATTCTGAAGTATTTTTGAGTTAAAGATGGACATTTTTGCAAATTGGATGCAGGTGTTGGACCACTTTTCCTAGAGGGAACTTCACTTATATGCAACGATGCTATCCACTTGTAATCTTTGTTGGTTTCAAAAGGTTCGTGGAAGTCCCTGGGCTCAGCCCAGTTGTGAACATCTTTGGAATCCCCAGATTAACCCAAGGTCTGTTGAATGTACCTAGAAGATCTTGTTGCATTTGTCCTATTTACTTTTAACAGCTGCCTTATAAGGTCGGGAGTACAATGACAAGGGAATCTGTTTTCTAACAAGTGCCACTATTCCTCAGACCTGACGATATCATACATGCATGTGTGCTGTTGCTCAGTCATGTGTGACCGTTTGCGACCTCATGGACTGTAGCCCACCAGGCTCCTCTGTCCATGGGATTTTTCAGGCAGGAAGTACTGGAGTGCATTGCCATTTCATCCTCTAGGGGATCTTCCTGACCCGGAGATCGAACCCTGTCTCCTGCGTCTCTTGTATTGCAGGCAGATTCTTTACCATTAGTGCCACCTGGGAAGCCTTATCCTACAAGAGTGCAAAGTAATAACTGTGGGTCTTATATCCCCAGTAGGAAAACCAGTTTATATACCATCGACGATTTTTAGGAACTATTTCTATTGGAGGCAGTAAAATGCTATTTAGAAGTAATAAGTAGTAAACCTGTCATATGACTATTTTGCAGAGATGTGCTGGATTCTAAGGCTGGGTCTTGAGTTCCTCACTCCAGGGATATTTCTTGGTCTAGTGCTGGCACATACCATTTTCTGCTTTGCAGGGGACAGCAGTTTCCTCCCGTTACTGTTGAAGGAGGGAACGAAGATGTCCCTGGGTCCAGCACATGACACTTCTAAGCTCACGGGGTCAATCTCTGGCTGCTCAACCAGGTAGGGGGAATATCTCCAATTCTCTGTGTCCTCCTCTAAGTCTCCTAGCCTATGGGGCTCCCTCCAAAAGGGACCTGAGGAAGACAGGGTCACATTTCCTAGCTGGGGAACTGGTTCTCAAATAGCAGCTGGCTTTTCCAGAGGAACTAGCCCATCCCTGGGAAGTAGCAAGTGCTGGGAGAGAGTCATCCCACGGTCATCGGCCTTGCTCAGGAGCTTGTTCTGTCACTATCCATCTTAGGTGACATCCTCTATCTCTTTAATGAGTATTTGGGCCAAAAGGGATGGTGACCTGGCTATAACAGAAGGTGAATAATGTAAGCTTTTTTCGACAAGTCCTTTGAATTGACTTGAGCACCTTCTCTGCACCAGTCACTTTGCTTCTAGACTGGCAGATTTCCGGAGGTCTGGGCCGTCTTACTCAGCACCAAATCCTTTGTGAGCAGTACATGCTGGTGGAGTCATTGAGTGGTAGATAGAAGATCTGGGGATGAACAGCAATGCCTGCCTTCATGGAGCTTTGAGTTTTAATGAGGTTAACATATTTTCATTCCACTGGAGTACAAGGCTCCAGTGGTTGGAGTGGGGTGGTGGGGGGAACTCAACCGACAGCAGATGTTGAGGTCTAGGAAAGAGAAATGAGCCCTCTGAAAGTGGCACAGTCAATAAGGGGCAAAGGTAGAGGTGAGCCTCAGTTCTGGCTCCTCTTGGCACAGGGCTTCTAGATGTTGTCCTTTTCTTTTTCTCTCTGATATAGACAGTGACCTTGGGAGTCCCACAGGTAGCTAAGGACAAGTATTATGAATGAAGAAGACTGGTATAAACTCGGACTTGCTGCAGTGGAGTCTGGTGGGGAGTCCGAAGTGAGGCAGATGGCTTTGAGCAGCAACAGGAAGGTTGGAAAAGGAACTGCAACCCAGGCCCTTGGGATCCTGCTAGGCAAGAATCACATAAACAAACCCATTTGTCAAGCTTTGTCAGTGAGTTAACAAGATCTGTGCTGAGCCTCTTCGTTTGATGAGAAGGCTCACATAACTTGACCATCTCCTCCTACAAGAGTTGACCTGTTTGTGATTGATGGCTTTTCAAAAATGAAAGGGAGTGCTGACTTTGGGTGGATGGTTTTGACCCATAGACATTTCACTGGTGGGAGAAGCAGCCTGTTCACAGTGGCTCCTCCCAGCTGCCCCAGAGGACGTGGGAACCTCTGAGCTGGAAGGCTAAGGGACTTGTGGGTTGCTTTTCCTTTCTTCCTTACCAAAGGCAGCCAGAAGCAAAACACAGTTGACCCTTGAACCGTGTAAGGGTTTAGGGGATACCTCCCACCCCACTACCACCAAGTTGAAAAATCTGTGTATCGCTTTGACTCCCCTAGAACTTAACTTCTAATAGCCTACTGTTGATGGGAAGCCTTACTGATAACACAAATTGTCAATTAGCACATATTTTGTATGTTGTAGATATTATTTATTGTTGTTGTTCAGTTGCTTAGTCGTTTCTGACTCTCTGACCCCATGGACTGTAGCACACCAGGCTTCCCTCTCCTTCACCATCTCCCAGAGCTTGCTGAGATTCATATCCATTGAGTCAATGATGCCATCCACCATCTTGTCTCTGTCACCCCCTTTTCCTCCTGCCTTCAATCTTTCCCAGCATCGGGTCTTTTCCAATGAATGGGCTCTTTGCATCAGGTGGCTGAAGTATTGGAGCTTCAGCATCAGTCCTTCCAATGAATATTCAGGATTGATTTCCTTTAGGATTGACTGGTTGGATCTCCTTGCAGTCCAAGGGACTCTCAAGAGTCTTTTCCAACACCACAGTTCAGAAGCATTAATTCTTCAGCACTCAGCTTTCTTTATGGTTCAACTCTCATATCCATACATGACTCCTGGAAAAACCATAGCTTTGACTAGATGGACCTTTGTTGGCAAAGTAATGTCTCTGCTTTTTAATATGCTCTCTAGGTTGTTATAGCTTTTCTTCCAAGGAGCAAGCATCTTTTAATTTTATGGCTGCAATGATTATCTGCAGTGATTTTGGAGCCCAAGAAAATAAAGTCTGTCACTGTTTCCATTGTTTCCCCATCTATTTGCTGTGAAGTGATGGGACCAGATGCCATGTTGGTTTTCTGAATGTTGAGTTTTATAAAAAGCCAACTTTTTCACTCTCCTCTTTTATTTTCATTAAGAGGCTCTTCAGTTCCTCTTCATTTTCTGCCATAAGGGTGGTGTCACCTGCATATCTGAGGTTATTGATATTTCTCCCCTCAATCTTGATTCCAGGTTGTGCTTCAGCCAGCCAGGAATTTTGCATGATGTATTCTGCATGTAAGTTAAATAAGCAGGTTGACCGTATACAGCCTTGACATACTCTTTTCCAAATTTTGAACCATCCATTGTCCTTGTCCGGTTCTAACTGTTGCTTCTTGACCTGCATACAGATTTCTCAGGAGGTAGTAAGATAGCCTGGTATTCCCATCTCTAAGAATTTCCCATAGTTTGTTGTGATCCATACAGTCAAAGGCTTTAGCATGGTCAATGAAGCAGAAGTAGATGTTTTTCTTGAATTCTCTTGCTTTTTCTATGATTCAGTGGATGTTGGCAATTAGATCTCTGGTTCCTCTGCCTTTTCTAAATCCAACTTGAACATCTTTTAGTTTTCAGTTCACGTACTGTTGAAGCCTAGCCTGGAGAATTTTGAGCATTACTTTGCTAGCATGTGAAATGAGTGCAGTTGTATATTGTAGCCTTACAATAAAGTAAGCTAGAGAAAAGAAATGTTAAGGAAATAGTGTAAGGAAGAGAAAATACACTTCCAGTACTGTATATGTATCGATACCCTAAGTTTACATTGTCTGTTTATGTGATTAGTTATCAATATCCACATCAGTATAGTCTTATGGTATAAAACACTGCCGATGTTATATGTATTACTAATACTGGACATCAAAAATGAAGAGTTGTGAAAACATTCATATTTATAGGAAGAAACAGTGGTGTGATTGCTTTATGGTGGCTTAGTATAATTGATACAACTGCTTCATGGTAGTGTAGCCTAGACACTAATGAATGAATCTTTATAAAATCTTATGGCATACAGTATTACAGTTATATTCATAATACAGTATTGAAAACTGTTACTTTTTTAAACAAAGCTGCTTAGCGTGTTGATAGACTGATAGGCAGTTTCTCCTATTATGAGAGAGAGGCATGCTGTAATTTTTTTTGAAAGCAAAGTTAGAAAACAGTAAGAAACCTAATGCATTATTAGTTTTATATTAAATATCACCCACCTTATGCCTATTTAAGGATAGACTAGTATCTGCACATTTTATGCGTTCATGATATACCTTTAAAAAAATTTTTTTTATATTTCTAGGCTACATGGTTCATCGGTAAGGTTTTTCAAGTTGTCCCAAATCTCCAAAAGGCTTTCCAATCTATTTATTGAAAAAAAGTTGCATGTAAGTGGACTTGCACAGTTCAAACCTGTATTGTACAAGGGCCGTAAACATATGTGCGGCCCTGAAGTCCCACGTTGAACCATGTCAGGAAGGCCTCACCCACAGCCAGGTGGGGAGACGCCTACCATTCTGTCTCCAAGTGAATCTTATTTTGGGCTCAATCCACATTCATCGTGGATGCAAGTTACTTCGACGAATATGCTCAGGACCTTCTTGAATCTTCGTTTTAAAAAAAAAATCCTTAATTTTCTTTGGGGAGAAAAAAGTTTCACATTTCTTTCCTTTGAGCTTAATTATTTACTTAAAAAAAATATTTGTTTGGCTATGCTGGGTCTTTCAGCATGCAGAATCTTTAGTTGCAGTGTGTGGGATCTAGTTCCCTGACCAGGAATTGAACCTGGGCCCCCTGCATTGGGAGTGTGGAGTCTGACCACTGGACCCAGCAGTGTATATTAGTCACTCAGTCGTGTCTGACTCTTTGCAACCCCATGGATTGTAGTCTGCCAGGCTCCTCTGTTCATGGGATTCTACAGGCAAGAATACTGGAGTGGGTTGCCATTTCCTTCTCCAGGGGATCTTCCTGACTCAGGGATTGAACCCGGGTCTCCTGTGTTGCAGGCAGCTTCTTTACGATCTCAGCCACCAGGGAGGCCTCTGGACCACTAGGGAAGTCCCTTTTGAGCTTTTTTAAATCGGAAGAAACTAGAAAATATAGGCGTAGACACTAACCAGGATCTGTATACCAACCAGGATTTCCTAACACTAACCAGTATCTGTATACCAACCAGGATTTCCTAAGAGTTTTTTTTTTTTTTTTTAAGGAAAAACTCCTTTCTTCCACTAACCTTGTGTATACATCCAGTCAGCAACACCTTGATAATTAGATTCTTTCTGTGCTATACAACTTTAGGTCATGTTTGGTGTGCTGTTCGGTGACTTTTTCTATTGCTTTTCCTCTAGAGTCTCTAAAAGCTAGAAAGAGATGACCCCTGTCCCAGCCTGTCTCCCGGGCCGATCTGTGGACTTCTGTGTTACCACTTGTGCCTTGTCTGGCAACAAGCTTGCTTTCTTCTTGTACTTTAACACAACCCCTGATTATTTTAAGTGCATACCCCTTGGAACAAAGCGCATTTGATTTTCATTACATTGCAGATGGGTGTTTTTGTCCACGGTGGCAAAAGAAACAAAGAGTGGCTCACCCTATCCTGGTGATATCTGAGGTGGCAGGCTGCTGGCTGCGGGTGCTTGTGTGTGTGGCTTCCAGAACCAATACTGCCTGCACCCCCTGCCCCATTACTGTCTCACTAGTGATTGTTTTAGGACAAACTTTTATTATATCAGTGCTTGTAATGGTTGTAAAGCATTGTAGTATTTCATTTTTTTTTTTTTTTTTAATAGCTTGGAAAGAGGTAGTATACAGGACGTTAGAATAATTTCCTAAGGAACAGAAATGTCCTAGTGATGGGGAAGGATTTAAATATCTAGCTGTTCTGCTTTTTCATATTGTTCCAAAGCATGGAAACCTCCACCCAGTCTGGAGTTGCCAGCTCAGCTGAGTATAAAAATAGCCACTTCACTTGTCTGTAATTATCTTTACATTTTATGTTATTGACTGGGTATCTTTAGCCAAGCTGTATGGAAAAGGATTTTTTTTTTTTTTGGACTGGTGAGCTCATTACATTTATTCACTATGTGTATGCCTCACATGTTAAAAGGACAAAGAAATAAACTGCCACCTTCCCCTGGAATGTTGTGAGGGCAAACAGCCAGAAGGGAATGCCTTTTTTCGTATTGGTCCGTTCAGACTTCCTAGGGGGAGCTCTGTATATGCCAGTGGCTGATCTGAGGACTGTTCCATCTTTAAAGGCAACAAAATTTTTTTAAGTTGTAAAAAGGTTGGTCTGTTGGTCAGACTTTTTTTAAATTACTAGTGCTGTCTAATATGCAGCCCGGGAACTGAACTTGAGTGTCAACCCAGCCTTCTCTATTTTTAAATTGTGCCACTTTGGCCAAATAAACTTGCTTGGTGGCAATTTCCTAATCTTGAAACTGAGAATAAAAGCAAAAGCGTCTAATTTTGAAGTGGTGTGGTGTGAGCATTAAATGAGATAATACTCATTTATAATCAGATAGTAAAAAAAAAAAATTTTTTTTTTTTTTTGCAAAGTAATCATGTAAATGACAGCTATTGTTACTGTTACTAAGGTTATCATGTTCTGTATCCTACCTTTGAAGAACTGTTGACAGATTGGCCAATATGATTGTATCTGCCATTATAAGCTGTAGCACTAAAAAGGGGTTGCTCCCATATGTCATTGAAACACATTTGCCAGGTATCTTCTGTGCAGTTTGGGACTGTGTTTTCCTGTGTTATCATTCCTCCATTTAGTCCTTCTCTATATCCTTAGGTGGACAGTATAAAGGCATATTTCCTATAGTTGTGATCAATGCTGTTCCCAGTTGTATTAACACATTCCTTAGTCTCATCAGACAACTTTTGTTTCAGTCACCATCTAGGCACAGAGGAGTAGTCTTGTGGTTAAAATGAAGATAGTAGTGTCTAGAATGAAGTGATGGGGAAGTTAAATTCCCTTTTGAATCCTTTGGAAAATTGTCCACCTTTTGATAGAGAAAAACAGACATGTTTTCTCAACCATATATAACAGAGTAATAGTTTGCACAGAAATCCGTCAGTCTTGAAATTAAAAAATTTTTTTTAAATTGGAGGATAATTGCTTTACAGTGTTGTGTTAGTTTCTGTTGTACAGCAACATCAGTTTAGTTCAGTCGCTCAGTCGTGTCCGACTCTTTGTGACCCCATGAATCGCAGCACGCCAGGCCTCCCTATCCATCACCAACTCCCAGAGTTTACTCAAACTCATGCCCATCGAGTCGGTGATGGCATCCAGCCATCTCATCCTCTGTCATCCCCTCCTCCTCCTGCCCCCAATCCCTCCCAGTCAGGGTCTTTTCCAATGAGTCAACTCTTCGCATGAGGTGGCCAAAGTATTAGAGTTTCAGCTTCATCATCAGTCCTTCCAGTGAACACCCAGGACTGATGTCCTTTAGGATGGACTGGTTGGATCTCCTTGCAGTCCAAGGGACTCTCAAAGAGTCTTCTCCAACACCACACTTCAAAAGCATCAATTTTTCGGTGCTCAGCTTTCTTCACAGTCCAACTCTCACATCCATACATGACCACTGGAAAAACCATAGCCTTGACTAGATGGACCTTTGTTGGCAAAGTACTATCTCTGCTTTTTAATATACTATCTAGGCTGGTCATAACTTTCCTTCCAAGGAGTAAGCGTCTTTTAATTTCATGGCTGCAATCACCATCTGCACTGATTTTGGAGCCCAAAAAAATAAAGTCTTACACTGCTTCCACTGTTTTCCTATCTATTTCCCATGAAGAGATGGGACCAGATGCCATGATCTTAGTTTTCTGACTGCTGAGCTTTAAGCCAACTTTTTCACTCTCCTCTTTCACTTTCATCAAGAGGCTTTTTAGTTCCTCTTCACTTTCTGCCATAAGGGTGGTGTCATCTGCATATCTGAGGTTATTGATATTTCTCCTGGCAATCTTGATTCCAGCTTGTGCTTCTTCCAGCCCAGCATTTCTCATGATGTACTCTGCATACAAGTTAAATAAGCAGGGTGACAATATACAGCCTTGACATACTCCTTTTCCTGTTTGGAACCAGTCTGTTGGTCCATATCCAGTTCTAACTGTTGCTTCCTGACCTGCATATAGGTTTCTCAAGAGGCAGGTCAGGTGGTCTGGTAGTCCCATGTCTTTCAGAATTCTCCACAGTTTATTGTGATCCACAAAGTCAAAGGCTTTGGCATAGTCAATAAAGCAGAAATAGATGTTTTTCTGGAACTCTCTTGCTTTTTTGATGATCCAGCGGATGTTGGCTCAACATAAGTATACATATATCCCCTCCATCCCACCACTCTATGACATCACAGAGCTCTGAGCTGAGTTTTGAAATAAAATTGTTGATTAATTATCCTTTCTTCTGCATGTGGCAGAGTGACTCTTTTAAACTAACTTTCATCCGTTATCAACTTGTGGGATTTACTGGATCTAAGCTTCATGATTTGATAGTAAGTGAGTGTTAAACATGATAACCTATACTTTTTTTCCCTTAATTTTGTGCCTGCCTTGTAATAATAGTAAGATGCTGTTATTGCCAGTTGTGCCAGACTTTGAGGGGAAAATGTGAATCATTACTGTCTAATAGAATATAAGCAAGCCATAAATACATGCCATCACAAGTCATTTCAAAGTTTCTAGTAGACATAATAAGGAAAATGAAGCAACTGAGATTGTAATCATCTTTTATTTTTATCTAGTATATCCAAAATTCTGTCAACATGTATTGAGTCATATAGTTGACTTTTTTTTTTAATAGTAAATCTTTGAAATCCATTGTGTATTTTCCACTTAGAGTGCATGTCAGTTTGTGTTGGCCATGTTTCAAATGCTTAGTGGCCATGTGTGGCCAATGACTGCAGTATTGGACAGCACTGGTCGAAGTAGTATGTCCTTTTGTAGGTCCTGTAACCCCAGTCCTACCTGACACTTAGAATGCCTCAGTAGATGCAGGTTTGATTAAGCTTCGCTGTGTCTTTACCTAGTTATCTGGAATTTTGCCCTTCGTTTTTAGTGTTTCCTTAGAGAAGTATGATAGCTCGCTAGCTTCATCATAATCTGATTACACATGAAATAGTGGACATTTGTGTTCTTGGTTTACAAATCTGTGGGTCTCTGCTTTCTTGCATGCGTGCTAATCAGCATGGACTTTTTTTTTTTTCTTTGTTGTAGGCAGGGATTATGTATGGGACAGTTTTCTACATCTCCCTATGTACTTTGGCCAGAGTTGGTAGGCAGTGCCTGTGAGTAAACAAGACAGTATAGATTTCTTAGTTTTCCTTTTAATTTGCGGGTTCTTGAGTAGCCGTGATGTTTTTACTCTTTAGAGCCTCATGGGATCGGGTGCCAGGTATGTGAGTTTGTGTGTGGGGCCCAGGGTGGAGGGGAGTGTGTTTTAAATCTTTGTTGCAGGTGACAGAAGTACTCCCCATCCTTTATGTTAATGCTATTTTATTCTATCCCTCAATACAGAAAAGGTTGAAAATTGAAAGAAGGTCCAGGCTCTCAAATTCAGTCAACAGAGCCTGTGTTCACTGTGAAGGTGGTTCTAGGCCTCCCGACAGAGCACAGGCTTGGAGTGGCCTGGGGCTTTTAGTGGAAAGGATCTGGAAGGCTTTTCCATTTGCACTGCCAGGAGAGTAGTGTGGCAAATCCAGGCCAGCCTAACCCCTGGGGGGTGATGCTTGGTGACTGAGCCACTGTGTCGGGCTTCTCTTCCAGGTATCTTGTTTAGAATCAGTTAGGGTGAGTGAAAGCATGCTTCCTTATCATATCTTCAGCGATATTCAAGGATTAACTGCTCTGAGAATTATCCTTGGTGCTTGAGGTCTCCTGATCCAGCTGAACCCCAGCGTTCCACCCCCTCCTCCAGGCAGCTTCCCCACTGTCTGCCCCGTCTCGTTGTCCCCACTCCCCCCTGAAGTCCCTATCTTCCTCCTGAGCTACTTCACAGGGTCCTTCAGGACCCAGCTGTTATGATGGCTTTTCATTTCGTGAGGGTTTTTAACAGTCTAATTCTGTTATTCATTTCCAGTTACTCGTGATTGTTTCCCTTATTGGCAGGTTCCTGTAGGAGAGCGAAAGAGCCGGTCTTATTTTCAGAGTGGAAATAGCCCAGAAGGTGGGGCTTGCTGGCCAGGTGTTCTGTGGTGAAGAAAGAATGGAATGCTTGGAGGTGGGGATGGGTGAGGGTATGCTGGCAGATCAGGGAGCAGCTCATAGCCAAACAAATGGATGATAAATAGGCTGTCCCTAACCTATGGGTTCAAAGGGGACCTTGTAGGTCACCCCACTGTATTCAACCACTTAGACTCTGGAGGGTGTGTATTTCACTTCTGTAGATTCTTAAAGTGAATTTAGCTACAGACTTCCAAATGAGCTGAACAGACAGACGTACAAGCTACAGCAGGGCTGCCGAGGTTCTAGGCTCCTCTCACTGTGGCGTCTAAGGTGACAGCCTGAGCGGGATTGACTTGGTGGGAAGGCAGCAGGGGATTTGTCAATATTCGTTGATTGCAAGTCACAGAAACTCAACCTGAACTAGCTTAGGATAGGAGGGAGGGCTTCCCTGGTGGCACTGGTGGTGAAGAACCCACCTGCCAATGCAGGAGACGCAAGAGACATGGGTTTGATCCCTGGGTCAGGAAGATCCCCTGGAGGAGGGCATGGCAACCCACTCCAGTATTCTTGCCTGGAGAATCCCATGGACAGAGGAGCCTGGTGGGCTACAGTCCGTGGAGTTGCAAAGAGTCAGACATGACTGAAGTGATTTTGCATGCACGTAGGTTGGGGTGAGGGGTGGGGGGGCAACTTGGCTCAGGGGACGCCAAATTCTGTGCTAAAAGGGTGTTGGGGCCTCCCTGGTTCCCTCCCTCAAACCAGCTCTCTGCACTGACTTAGGAGTGTCTTGGACAGCTGCCAGGCTCACATTTTCCTAGTTTCTCCGCCAGAGAGGAAGGCTTTAATCTTCCCTTTTTCTTCCCCGTTCTGCCCCCTTCTCTTCCTTCTTCTTGTACTCACCCCTTCCCTGTCCCTTTCCTCTCCCCCCACCCAAAATTCCAGGGGCGGTCTCTGACAGCCTTGCTAAGGACACCTTTCCATCTCTTGGGAACAGCTACGGTCAGGCTATAACCTGACTGGGGTAGGGGGAGGGGGAAGGGAATAGGAGGACAGCTTCCTAGAAAGAAATGCAGTTATCAGAAGAAGGCTGGGCACTCGGAGTCATGGGGCAGACAGCGTGCTACATGGCAATGTGTTAGGTTAGAGAAAATGCAGAGACGTGCCTTCAAGTGAGCTGGGCTGGAGATGAGAATATATGATTTGAGTACGTGGTGTTCGAATGACATCCCAACATGGTAGCTGGGGCAGCAGAAATGGTTTTTGTGCTCTCCATCTGCTGTTCCACTCCTGCTTCTAGGGCATCAGAATTCACAGTATCCATGTTGTTAACTTATTTATCCCTTATCCTCAAAAAGTATTTGAGGCACTAGATGACTGATTCATCAGAAGCATTGTGATTATCGTAAATGACACTTCCTGCATACAAGAATGTGGAGAGTCTGAGTTACCCCATTTTAAAGCCAAGTCAAAGAACTGATGATGTCACAGTAAGTCAACATTTGACCATTTAATCTTTCTAGAGTAAAACCAAGGGAATCTGGTATAACCATCCAGGGAGCTACCCTCTCGCACTCTAAAGCTGTTTCTCACTAACAACTTAGCATTTCACTTTTTGTATTTCATCTTGTTAAAAACAGCTTTATCGAGGTAAGATTTACATTCCACAAAATTTACCATTTTTAGTATACAGTACTGCTCAATTTTTAATAAATTTACAGAGCTGTGGAATCATCACCACAATTGAGTTTTAAAACATCTCTCTCACCTCCCCCAAAAGAGCCCTCATGCTCATTTGCAATTCCTCCTTATCATCCCCCTCCCTAGGCGACTGCTAATCTACTTCCTGTCTATAAATTTGCCAGTTCCAGACATGTCGTACAGATGAAATCTTACACTGTGTGGTCTTGTGTCTGACCTTCACTTGGCACAATGATTTTGCGCTGCACGTATCAACCCTTGGTTCCTTTTTGGTCCTGGATAGTCCGCCTTCCCCTGTATGGAAATGCCATGTTTTGTTTACCTAGTTGGTGGATGTTTCAATTGTTTCCACTTTTTCACGCTTATGAATACTGCTGCTGTAAACACTCATGTGCACGTCTCTGTGGACACGTGTTTTCATTCCTTCTGGCAAGACACATCATGTGATTGCCAGGTTGAATGGTAAATGTATATTTAAGCTGCCAAACTACTTGCCACAGTGACTTTGTGCTTTCCACATTTTATATATTCACCAGTAACATTTGAGGAGTGGCCCTGTCTTTTTGAACTTGAATGACTCTTTTGGATTTTAAGGTGGGGGAAAGCCAAGAAATGGACTTGCGATGGAGATGGTAAGGCACTTGGCACATACCCCTTGCTGTTTGGGGTTGATTACTAGATGTGTGCAGGGCAGCTTTTTTGCTTGAGAGATGAACACAGTGTTACCTCTTGATAGAGCTGTTGACACCAACATCAAAGATTTGGAAATACACCCTGGAAACAGCATTTTAGAGATCAGCTTAAAAATAACCTCAAAAGGGGGGATAATCACATGGCGTTTCTTAGTCCTGGAGTGATTTTTGTATTCCACAGTTGGCTTGTTTTGATTAAGCCCATGCTTTTTAAATTGGATGGATTTAGGGCATGAGGTAACCTTGGGGCTTTTCTTTGGTAGGTTTATCGGAGCATGTGAGTAGCAGATTTGACAGCCCAGATAGTAATGTTGCCAGAGCCCCGACCAGTTCTATATCAGTGCTGGTGGCTCTGACTGATTCATGGACCAAGATTGGTCCTCATTGATGGCAGGTTTTATTTTTAAAGAAGAATGATGTGTTTGTTTCTCAAAAGAAATGTCATCCCCTGATAAAGGCAAGTTGTGAATATAGGGAGGGAGATTAATGTTCTTAAGAGTTTCACTTCATGATCATTATGGTATATTATCTGGATGGCACTTATGGTTTTAAAAGAGTGTGGTCATTTTTGGGGGGAGGGAGTGAGATATTACAGTATTTTAGGAAGGATTCATCATCAGGATGACACTACTGCCTATGTCTTTTTTTCTCCCTCTTACCTTTCCCTCTTCTCTATCATCTGGGCAATCTTTTATCTCACCTGCACCTTAGTTAATATATGAGTGCTCTCAGCCCATAATTAATGCTTAGTAAAGTTTGCATGTTTCTTGAGTCATTTATTCATTTATCTATGTGTATCTGGTCTGCTGAATAAATAAGACACCTAAAATGTGATCACAGAGCAGCTTTGTTTTGTGTCCCACTGACTCTTTAAAATTTATTCAGAGAGGTTAGCCTATCTCATGCCTCTGGGTGAAATCTATATCTTTTCTGATTCGATTTTGTAAAAATTCTACAGTCAATTTCAGTTGCTAAATACTCTTAATTTATAACTTGGAATGCCTGATTTAAAATAAAAGTAAAAATTTCAAATTCGATTTAAAAGAAAATATCTTCCTTTTTCTCCCTTTCTCCATTTTCTCCTGTTACTCTACCCCCTTTATCTGACTGTAATGGTCTGTGTCCCCTCCAGGGTTGCAATGCAAACTGGAGGCAGGAGAGGGGAGATGAGAGGTAAGAAGAATGAGAAAGTTCTTACTTGATGGTACACAGGAAGACAGTGCTCTGCTCTCTAATCCTGACAGATATTTTGAGCTGATTCTTGCTCTTTGAGGAGGTACTTTAGGCTGGACCATGTGCTCCTAAAATTCATATGTTAAAGTCCTGACCCCTGGTACCTCAGGACGGGACTGTTTGTGGAGGTAGGGCCTTTAAAGATATGATTAAGATAAATGAGATTCTATGGGTGTGATTGGTGTCCTTATAAAAAGACATGAGGACAAAGGCACACAAAGAGGAAGCACTCGTGAACACAAAGGGAGAAGGAAGCCATCTACACCCAGGGAGAGAGGCCTTAGTTCAGTTCAGTTGCTCAGTCATGTCTGACTCTTTGCAACCCCATGGACTGCAGCATGCCAGATTTCCCTGACCATCACCAACTCCCAGAGCTTACTCAAACTCATGTCCATTGAATCGGTGATGCCATCCAACCATCTCATCCTCTGTCATCCCCTTCTTCTCCTCCTGCCTTCAATTTTTCCCAGCATCAGGGTCTTTTCCAAGGAGTTAGTTCTTTGCGTCAGGTGGGCAAATTATTGGAGTTTCAGCTTCAGCATCAGTCCATCCAATGAATATTCAGGACTGATTTCCTTTAGGAGGGACTGGTTTGATCTCCTTGCAGTCCAAGAGGCCTCAGAATAAATCAGAATTGGCTTTGCTGTTACCGTCTTCTTGGACTTCTAGCGCCCAGAACAGTGAGGATAGAGATTTCTGTTGCATAAGCCACCAGATGTGACACTTTGTTACACAGTCCTAGCAAACCAGCAGAGGCGGCCTTGGAAGATCCTTCTCTCCTCCTGGTTCCACTCCTGGACCGTCACTAGGGACCCCTCTGATTCCTGTGTTGCAGGTTCTGCTTTGTCGCTTTTCTGTCTGGGACTTGGCCTCTCTCTGCCCTCTTTACCCTGTAATCCACTCTGTTAGAATCCAGGACAGCTTACTACCCTTCCATGAATTGCCTAGGTCAGGTTTACTGGAGACAGACATCTGTGCGCAGATAAACTTCAGCATCAGGCTGATCACAGCCCAGCAGCTACCATGCCTTCATTCCCACCCTCAGAACTTAGGCCAGTTTCTCTCCGAACTTGTAGATTTTCCAGGCGAGGATCAGACCCCTGTCCAGTCTCTCTAAGTGGTCCTGTAGGCCTTTCTCATTAGGTTGAGTAGGCCTGGTGGGAATCATTGCATCATTCCTTCCCAAGAAAGCTGCTGCTGCTAAGTCGCTTCAGTCGTGTCTGACTCCGTGTGACCCCATAGACAGCAGCCCACAGGCTCCTCCGTTCCTGGGATTCTCCACTGGAGTGGAGAAAGAACTTCCCCCAATCTCCATGTGCTCTGACCCATTTAAACCCTGGATGTGAGTGAGGGTTCAAGAGTCCTGTTACTAGTTTTCGGCTAAATCCTTTGAAATTGTGCATCTTGCACTGGGCGCGGTGAAATGTCTGTTGTATCTTTGTGCTTCCAATTCGACACCCAGTGCTTGTTCAGGTGGCATTGAGTAGTAAAGAACCTGCCTACCAGGAGACCTAAGGGACGGCTTGAATCCCTGGGTCAGGAAGACCCCCTGGAGGAGGGCATGGCAGCCCACGCCAGTATTCTTGCCTGGAGAACCCCATGGACAGAGGAGCCTGGCAGGCTACGGTCCATAGGGTCACACAGACTCGGACAGGACTGAAGCAACTGAGCATGAACACTTGTTCACCCATCCCTTCTCTCAGCCTCAGTGAACTTCCGCTGAGTGTGGACCATGGAGAAAGTCCTGCTGAGGTCAGAGGTGAACACTTGGGTGTTGCTCAGTTCAGTCACTCAGTCATGTCTGACTCTCTGTGACCCCATGGACTGCAGCTTGCCAGGCTTCCCTGTCCTTCACCATCTCCTGGAGCTTGCTCAAACTCATGTCCACTGAGTCGGTGATGCCATCCAACCATCTCATCCTCTTGTCCCTTTCTCCTGCTGTCAATCTTTCCCCACGTCAGGGTCTTTTCCAGTGAGTCAGTTTTTCGCATCAGATGGGCAGAGTATTGGAGCTTCAGCTTTAGCATCAGGTGCGGCTAGGATGTACTTTTTCCTTCTTGAGACGTTCCCTATCTGGAAGTGGTAGAATCTCATGCAAAAATAATAGGTCAGGCCTGCAGATGCAGGGGAGCCCTTGGCCTGCTTTGCTTCAGGCTGATAAAATCTCTGTCCTAAGTAAGCACTTGCCCCTTGGGGGTTTTAGCAGCTGGTCCTTGCTCTCTATTGACACTTACATTCCATTATTCAAATGGTCAGCTCCCTTGGCTAAGCTCAGCGTGTGATTAGGGAGATGCTGCCGGAGGCGCACAGCTCAGAGAGATGAGAGGGAGGTGGAGGGAACAAAGAGGAGCAACCTGATAAGATTTATAGGCCAAATGAGATGGTGATTTGGGGTTTTTTAAAACTTAGTGCTTTCATATGTACATGTGAAAACTGATCACGGCATTTACTTAATCCTATTGCAGCTAACCCAGTCCATTTAGGACCAAAAAAAGCCTTGCTGAGGTCAAAGATGAAGTCTACAGTCTACCCAGGCACCTAACCTGTATCTCTGTCCTGCACATTGCTTCAGGAAACATTTATTGATTTTTATACCAATGGCTAGCACCCAAGTAATAAGCAAAATGAAAACTCTACCCTGAAAATCCTCCATTGCAATGTAAACAGCCTGAGATGTACATTTTCAAATTTGCCAGAAAAACTGGTAACTGGGACTCTTGAACGCCTTGCTTATATCCAGGGTCTAAAAGGGTCAGGGAATGGAGACTGGTGGAGAGTCTCTTTCAGAGAGAAGTTTGCATCAGTTCCTACCATGCCTGCTGAGCCTCCCTAGAGAAGCTTCAAGGACTGCTGGCAGAGTTTGGACGGGCGTTTGACCTTCACTTCACCTGGGATGGCTGTGCCCCGTCTTGTAAGAAAGACCCGATGAGGAGCCCTCTTCCCGTCAGCCTGCCCATATCCTCAGTTTCCTTTTAGAGACACTCAGACCCCTACCTCTGTGCTGAAGACTTCTCTGATTTTTCCTAACCCTCAGAGATTTCCATCCAGGAAGCAGAGTCTTAAAGCAGCTTCTGCCCCCAGCGGCAGTTTAGTTGGCAGGACAGGCCTTCGTCAGGGTCTTCTTTATCCGGGGGGACCTTTGACAGCATGTATTTGTTCTGCCGCCTTGAGTGTTTATGCAGCTTTGGGTTAAAATTCCATTTTTTGGAGAGAGAAGATTGCAGAAGCAGGTACTCAAGGGAGAAGAGGTAGATGCTGAGCAAGAGAGAAGTGTTTTAATCTCAGTGTCTTGCATTTGTTCAGGGTGATCGCCAGTGCTTTGGATTTTAAGTCTCATGTACTTTTTACTTGGAAGAAAAATTCTCAAAGCCAGTCTGGGGGTGCATGTTTAGTGTTCTGGTGTTGCTGAAGATTCCGAGGAAGTATCTCACATTCCATGACGGAGGGATTAGTTAGAGCAAGGACATTGTTATTCACTCAGGTCCTCTGGTGCTATGATGACTCAGAGGGAACTATTTTAAACCACTGCCCTTGAATCCTGGGGTATGCCATCTTGGATGCTAATATATCCCTGTGATTCAGGAAAAGATACATGTGTGTATAGCTGCCATTTGCCTTTGTGAGTTATTGTTTCTTAGTGGCCATGGTAACTAGCTAGTTTCTCTCTTAGCTTTTAATGTAGAATGCTCCCCTCTCATCCACCCACAATATTTTGAAAGATTCAGTCAATGTTCAGAAATACTGATCTATCATATCTACTTATGCAGTGTCTCTAAATTAGTTTTAATGAAAGTGTCAATTATAGGTATGATTAGGTGGTATGACATGTATAGAACAGTGGTTCCCAATCTCATTGAGCATCCAAGTCACCTTGTGAGTTAAAAAAAAAAAATTACAAGAGACTTCCTTTGCAGTCCAGTGGTTAAGACTCTGCACTTCTAGTGTAGGTGTGAGTTCAATCCCTGGTCAGGGAACTAAGATCCCACATGCTGTGGGCCATGACCAAAAAACAAACAAAGAAAAAAACCCAATTCTGAGCCTCACTTCTGATTACAGAATCTAAATACCTGGCTGGGGGCTCCAAGGGTGCCCTTATGTGCTGACATAATTGTCAGCATTGTCTTACGGAATAACCTTTGGGTCACATGTAGGAGTGGAAGTGGGGGTGAGTGGGAGAAGGAGTGGTTTGGTAATAGAAGAGAGGAACTTTTTTCCTCTCTTTTCCTCATGATTACGTTTCGGTTGGAGGTGGCTTGTGGTAGAGAAATAGCTAAGGAGAATTTAGGAGCAAGGAACCTTTTAGCACTAAGGACATTGCTTATTAACCTTTGTTCCTTCAAAATTCATTTTCAACTAATCCAGAGGTTCTCAACCTGAAATTTTCCTAGCTCTACAGATTGGAGAAGGTAATGAAGATTATTAAACTATTTAAAAAAATAACAGCTAAAGAATTAACATCTTTGTGGAGATAAGTCACATTCTATTCAATTTACCCATTTGAATGGTACAGTCGATCAGTTTTTGGTGTGTTCACAGGTTGTACAGCCATCATAGTAATAAATGTAGAATGTTTTCATCACCCCAAAAGGAAAATTCTATATCTGTTATGTCATTTTTAATACTCAAAGAAGTCTAACTTGTTAGTTCACAGTATAGCTCTATAGGCTAACATCAAGGCTTTTTGATTCAGGCTAGAAATTCTATTCGATAAGGGTAGTTCATGTTCAGCTTTGGTTGAGAGTTGCATTATTTTAAAGGGAAAATGGATTAACAAACACTGTTTGTTGGATCTAGTCTTTCAGATGAGAGGGTCACCGTCTGTACCTCCCTGCCCTATTCCATCCTCACTGATGGAGTGACATCGCATGGTAACTGGCAACGAAGCAATGCTTGTTAACTTATTTTGGGTTGAGCATGGAGTAAACTGACCAACATTTTTGCTCAGTGGGTAGACAGGCTTTGAGAGGATTTAATTCAAATACCTTTTCCTGTGTATGTGAAACATACCCTTCTCTTTTTGAACCATCCAAATTAGATTCCCATGCAGCTAATTCAGCTTTATCGCAGCTCTTTTGACCTAAGCACCTTAAGTTGTTTTTCCAAGGACTGCTGTTAGTGTGGCTTCACTAAGTTGATAGATGTCACTTTATCCAGTCTGGGCTTTGGAAGTTTGAATCTGGGAATTGGAGCCGAAAAATTCCAGCTGAGCCAAGGAAGGCAAGTCACAATTGACTCATGGGTCCTTTTGGGGAAGAGGGCGTACTGAGGCAAAGGGAGCCCAAGTGACTTCCCACAAGTCCTGACTTCTAGGACTAGGTCCTGGAGTTAGGTCCTTTTACCAATTCCCGGAAAGCAATGATTTGTTACTAATTTTAATTATCCCCAGCTACAGTTCTTGTTTCTAGTTACTGTTTTGTGGGTTTCTAAACCTTTTTACCCTTGACCCCCATGTCTGTCATCCCAGAGTTATACCCTTGGACCACCCAGCTCTCAAACGCCCAGAGCTTCCAGAAAAACATTCATTTTCACAGCTAATACCAACCCCTGGGAGTTTTTGGAATTACTTGCTTTATTTACTTAATCTTCTTTAAATGAGCCTTTGCATACTTCTCACTACCATGCTGAGGGGTGGGGGGGAGACAAAGACAAACACACCAAACTACTAGCACCCACACCCATGCAACACGCTCCCCCACCTCTAGCCCTAGGCGCCCCATGACCTCAGACAAAAATCTGACCCAACTTTGGCTGAGACATTGTGTTCTTGCCTGAAAGAATGCTTTGGGTGGTTCCACCTTGGTGGGTTACAGAGTTTGTGGGTTATCCAAGGCTGGGTTTCTGTTTGCTTCTTTTCCTGGTGCATGGATTTGTCCTGTTATCTTGGTTATTAGCACTTCACCTGGAGGGTGGAAGGAATTGAACTTCAGGGGTAATTTCCATCTTCTAGCTGCATTTGGTGGAGAACCGTGAGCCGGTGTCAGGTTGGGAACATCTGCTTATCAGGGTTTCTACTTGGATTCATCAAAAGATGGTTGCTCTGACATGATGAAGGGCTGTTTCATAAACCAGCACAGCTTTGATAAGGATATTTCCAGTTCCACATACCTCATTTCTGACTTCTCAAACTTGTATGCCAGAGTCAACCAAGCAGATTCCTTGGTCCTGCCCTTGAGATTCAATTTCCAGGGAATTTTGCATTCAGCAAACTGTCCCCAGATTCTTCTGATTCAGATTAAGTTGGGGGGCCACCCAGAAGCACTGTCCTCAGAGTTTATCCTTTGCCGTTCAGGTACCAGCCCAGCCTTCTCTGTGGTTAAGTACATGGCAATTAACAAGGTGTAATTACAGTGCATGCGGTTTCCAAGGCAACAGACATTCTGTCACTCCTGCTGAGGCTGGGAAGATTGAAAGGGACCACAGGGAGGCCACAGGAATGGTGTGGCCTCCAGATTAATGTCATTGAGGTGCTTTGTGACCCGTCCAAAGGTCCCTGCTTATGGAAAGCAGCAATAATGAAAGTCAAAACTTAGCAAATTAGAAGCCAGGGAGCCACTGGACCACTTCTGGAGGTGGCAACAAAGACCTCAAGAGAAATGGTCCAGCCATTCAGTTGCCTGCATTTCCTACCCTGCCCCCAACCATGCCATCTGTTTCCTCAGATCAGTTTAGTCCAGAATAAAGATGGTGGACGAGCATGATGACCTTGAAAGGCTTTTGAAAGGTAATGATCAACTGTGGTCAACACCTGACCATCGTTCCTTAGTCCTCAAATAGATGGGCCTCTTTATGTTCCACTGTTCTCACTTTGTAAGCTGAGGCTTGACGTTACATTTCTTGAGTGCTTTCCAGGTGATAAGAACTTGTACATAGATTTTTCTGTCATTTTTGACCTAAACATACACTTTCCAGGTTTCAGGATGGAAGAGATCAAGTTCATGCCATGTTTTAGCCCAGGAGTTTACTTTCAGGTTTTAGTTTTAAAGCTGTAGGGCAGTGGAAAAGGCATTCACCCATTAGTCCAACTTTGGTTCTGAATTTTATCATACAGAGGTGTGGGGAATGCAAACAGGTTTCTTCACTTTGAGATTCCATCTCTTCCTCTGGAAAATGAGGGGCTCCAACTAGATCTATAGTCTTACCTTTTGAAGGGTGACAATGCCTTTGCAGAATCTGATGAAAATAGGAACTTTCTTTCCAGCAAAAAGTACAGGGACTTTGCTGGTGGTCCAGTGATGAAGACTCTGCAATCCCAATGCAGGGGGCCTGAGTTCGATCCCCTAGTCAGGGAACTAGATCCTGCAGGATTCATCTAAGACCCGCCACGGCCAAAAAAAAAAAAAAAAAAGTACAGATATACTGTCATTCCAAAAATTTACCTTCATTTTCTAAAGGCACCACAGATCCCTCCTAAATGAGGTGGTTTCTTAAGACTTTTCCAGCTCCGGATTGGAATCACTGGGTCCCACGAGGACCTGGGGAGAGTCTTTCACTGTTTTGAGTAGCTTCCTGAGGAATGAGGTATTTGATGAGGGAGGTTTTGTTGTTTCTTGCATTTTCCCCTCATTGCCCTGTGCATCTACGAGGGGGAAAAAAAAACACACTGAGAAAAATAAATAGGGAATGAATGGCATCTGGAATGTGAGCTGTGCTTCAGTATGCTTCACTCCTGTGGCCCTTTCAGAGGAGGTGGAGGCTATAACTGTACCGTGAAGGGAATGGAGAGGAGGGAGTGAGGCACTGAATTTTGTGCAGTGACAGGCCAGCCTTTACTTAAGCTTATTCTACTTTGAATGAGGAGTTGGAAGAAAATGAAAAGTTTCAGTTAACTTGAAAATGTTGGACGCTTCAAAGGAGTATCACAAATGGGAAGAACATAACATTCTGTACCACTTCCCAGCCCTTAACCCTGACCACCTTCCTAACTTAAACCCAGACGCTTACCCGTGGCCCAAAGTCCTGGTCCAGCTGGGAGGGAATCACTGTAGTGTTTCTTTGGAAACCTTGAAGTGTGTATGTGAGTTGCTCTGTCATGTCTGATTGTTTGCGACCCCATGGACTGTAGTCCACCAGGCTCCTCTGTCCATGGGATTCTCCAGGCAAGAATACTGGAGTGAGTTGCCATTCCCTTCTCCGTGGGATCTTTCCAACTGAGCAATGGAACCTGGGTCCCCTGTATTATAGGTGGATTCTTTACCATCTGAGCCAGGAGACCTTGATACCTAATTTCTTTTTTTCTCTCTGGCTAGGTGCTGAAGGTGTCCTCTAGAACTGTGGAAGGCTGAATGGACTAAACATGAAGAGCTTGAAGGCCAAGTTCAGGAAGAGTGATGTAAGTACTTGTGACTCATGTCTGGCTGCAGAAACACCCTCCCTTGGACCTTGATAAGGTGCTGGGTTAATCAACTACAGAAGTCAGAAGTGCTCTGGGGCCCAGCTCAGCATGGCTTTTGTGAATGACGTGTTCTTGCTGTTTGTGTATATAGCTTCTAAAAATGACTTTTTTTTTTTAAATTCTGATGTCTGTGCCTTGTAGGGAAAGTAACAGTTAAATTAAACATCTTAACAAAAAGAGTCAAATACCTCAGCATTTCTAAATCCCTCCAAATCTGACTCAGAATGTCATTTTTAGAGAGTGATTTTAAGGAATTATGTGTTAGCGTGGTTCATCTTGGGTGTTTAGGAAACTTAAATTCTGTTAAGGCTTTTGTGGTAAAACAGCAATATCTATTGCCGCCTGCACCTTTATTCCCCCTTAATTCCTGGGGTTCTTCCTCACTTCTTAGTCATCATACAAGCCTTTGGATTGGAGGAACCAATGATGATGCCTGAATTATGAGACAAAGTCTCTCAGAGGAGAAAATGGAGAAAAAGAACACAGCAGTGGGATTATATGTGATGCTATTGTAACAGAAGGTCAGCTCATAAACCCTGCTGAGGCTCCAGTCTTGTGCTAGCTGCTCCAGATACTTGGAGCAGAGTGGATGAAGGGGAGAAATACATGGAAGGATGTTTGATGAATGTCAGCGATGTCACCCTCCTAATGGGCTTGCTTGGCTGTCATTTAACATTGGGTAATTAAAAGTAAACCTGGATTTTATTGCTTTGCTGTGAATTATATGACAGCTTGGCAAAACCACATTTTTGCTATAAGTGGAGACCATGTCTTACAGCTAACATGTCACGCATGCACATATACACGTGAACACACATACCTCCTCTTGGCTGAAGCTTATCTCCTGAGGCTACATCATGACATGTAACTTACTGCCCTGATAAGGCCCAGACTGGAGGAGGTGCTTGTGGAATGATTGCAGAATCTTGTTATGCTGAAAGGAAGTTTGAGCTCTAAGGAGAAAGGGTTTTTAGGAAAAAGCGGACTTCGCCTCCTCATTCTTCAGGTAAGTTAACTAAGACTCAGAGAATGTGACTTGGCCGAAGTTGTCCAGGTAACCTTTAGCCGGAGTGATAACGTTGGTCATCTGACTTCGTTGACCTCTTGCCCCTGCCACTCCGCTAAGAAAACTTCCTTCAATGTTCTCATTTGTTGGCCAAGTGATGCGACAGTCTCTAGATCTCATTGGACTTTCAGTTAATAAGGAAAAGGCAGTTAAATGGAAAATGTTGTCCAGCCAGGCCGATTCGGGTTTGTAACTTGTGTGACCAGGTTCACAAATACCTCTTCCATTCCATTGGGCAGCCTCCATTTGTACAAGCTGAAATTGTTTTAGCAAAATTTAATCAGTCTAGACTTCCATGATATATGAACAGGGGCAAGGGGGGAAATAATAGGAGCATACACTTTAGGTTTATAAACTGGTGGCTGTAGGGAGGGTATTGCTGGAATCTAGTTTTTAAATAAAAACTGAAATATTTCCATGATTTAGGGGGAAAAAGTCACAGTAATAACACTATTAAAAGCTTCTGGAATTTGGCAGTTGAAAAGCTATGATTTTGGCAGTTAGCGCAAAGGGAAGAAATGTTAGAAGAGCAAGCTTGGGAGAGGAGAGCAAAAGAAATTGGTATTATGGGGCCAGATGGTATCAGATGGCTCCCCAGTTTCACCCCAAATTGCTTCCCAAAGCATCATCCCTCCACTGCAAGATGGAGGGGATGAAAGCAGAAAAGAAAAACGTTTCAAACCCCAGCTTGTTAATCCGCCCTGGGTTAGTAAGAGCTAACCATTATGAAATATTTACTTTGTGTCAAGTGCTGGGCCAAGCTCATTATGTGAACTTTGTTTAATCTTGCTGCAACCCTTATGTGGTAGGTATTATTGGCAGGCTCATTTTCCAGATGAAGAAACTGAGACCCAAGGAGCTCCAGTCCCTTGCCTGGGCCTGAGTTCTTCTAGCTCAAAGTTGTATAGTCAGTGTTTGCGCCCAAGTAGCCTGATTCCAGACCTCAGGTTTTCCAAAAGAGGAAATGTGGATGCAGGTCTGATTTTATGAGACAGCAGTCCGGGCAGTAGCTTGGGAAAGCGACTTCGGACCTGGGTCTGTGGGCTTGGGCAAGTCTTTTCTCTGTCCTGAACCCCCAGGCTCCTCAGCTGAAAACTGAAGATAGTGTTACCTCATGAAGTTGTGAAGGTTAAGTGTTCTCACACCTGTAAGGCACACATTTTAGGCCTGGCATTCTGGAGATGCTTGGTACATCTTTCTACCTCTTTCTTAATCACAGACACCCATGCTGGAGTTGAGAGGACTTCAGCTGTATGGTTGGCAGGCAGGTTCAGACTCACCACAAGCTTTACTTGGGAAGGTGACTACCTCCTGCTCGGGCATTGTAAGTGGTCTTCAGAGCACAGACCTGGGTGGTGAGGGCCTTCTCTGACAACATGTATTTCTCCCTTTAAGCAGTAGATTTTAGATGAAAATGATATCAGCATGATTGTAAAACAAAAGCAGCAGCTTGTTCTCTCCTATTCTCTGTGTGACCACTGGGAATTTTTACTTGTGTCTGAAATTTCAACTAGTCAAATAGGACAGACTGCAAAGTGATATTTTTGTTGATGCAAACTTTATTTCATGTGTGACATCTTTTGCTGACTCCTGAATATTTTTAAAATTGAAAATTATTATTAAAAAAATAAAGAAGGATATTCACTACTGCTGACCTTCCTTTGAAAAGTAATTGGAGGTGAAATGTAAATTGTCATATAAAAATGTTTTAAAAGGCAAAAAAAAAAAGTGAAAGTTGCTCAGTTGTGTCCAACTCTTTGGGACCCCATGGACTATGCAGTCCATGGAATTCTCCAGGCCGGAATACTGTAGTGGGTTGCCTTTGTCTTCTCCAGGGGATCTTCCCAACCCAGGTCTCCCAACCCACATTGCAGGTGGATTCTTTACCAGCTGAGCCACCAGGGAAGCCCAAGAATACTGGAGTGGGTAGCCTATCCCTTCTCCAGTGGATCTTCCCAACCCAGGAATTGAACTGGGTCTCTTGCATTGCAGATGGATTCTTTACCAACTGAGCTATCAGGAAAGTAAAAAAAAGAAAATTATTATATAGAAATTGCTAATTGAAAGTAAAGAATGAGTCAATAATATAATTATGGTTTATAAAAAAAAAAAAAAAAAGCAAACACAATGAGAAGTAGGCAGAAAAGTGTATGTGGTCCGGAGGGCAAAATAACCTGTAACTAAGTTGCTGTCTCTCAGGAGGGATATAGAACTGGGAGTGGGTTGGTGGGGCAGTGGCGGGGTGGGGAGGATTTTGCTTTTCACCGGGTGCTTTAGGCTTTCATTTTTTGGTATATGTGTATGCATCCCCATGTGTCACTTGTTACAAGAAAAACAAGTTCTAAACTGTTTACATTCGGTTCAGTGAGCCAAACTGTACTCTTCTTTACCCAAAGTGAGTGGTCTCTCTTAGGGAATAACCCTAAACCCTCACCCATCAAATTGCCTGCTAGTTTTTGTGGGAGGCTGAAAGAAGGATAAAGAAAGGGCCCTTTGTGTTTCTGGGGGGTAGGAGGAAGAGGGACAGCAGATCATGTTCATGCTCTCGTAAAGAGAAGGCAGGTGACCCGCGGGCATGATCACATTTCAGCCAGCCCGTGTCTGGGAGGTCTGCAGCCAAATGAGTTTGTGACCATTGAGGGCAAAACCCAGGAGTGAGAAAGGATAAGCGTGGCCCGGAAGAGCCCCCGTGGACGCCTTTAAGGTCATTGTGCTGCACTAGGACCATCAGGCAGACAGATTTCTTCCGAGCATCCTTTCCAGAATGCTTGACTTAGGCGGCTGAGTTTCTGTGCATGACCTAGGGGGAGGACCTTGCCTGTTTCTTTGGGCTGTGGTTAGATACCGTCCTTGTCTAGTGGCTTCCATCCCTAAACTTAATAGGGAGCCTGCAGGTAACCCACAGAGGCCAAAGAAAGTCATGGAGCTTAACAGATGTTCCCCCTAATGTGGGTGACACTTTCCGATTCCTGTTTCTAACTTGATTTGGTCATCTTTGAACTGGGGTTAGGTACTGGAAGGGATACTGGAGAAATATGCGGGATGCTGGTTGTCTTGAAGAAACTAAAAAACCCACATCAGAGGAGAAAAACTACACACAGGCAATAACTAAGACAGAATGCAAATCCTATACAATATAGATATTAATAGGCTATCCAGGATGATATAACCAGTTGTTAAATTAGGAGACCTGAATCATAAATGCTATAGATTTTCAGAGAGGAGTGAATCTCTGGAAATGGGAAAATTGGTAGGAGGTTTATGGATCTGAAGCTTCTTCTAGGCCTCAGGGAGGCATAGGATTGGAAGGCTGGTTAGGAGAGGAGGAGAGGGTAATGATGGCGAGCAAGTTGTGAGGCACAGTGGGTAGACTCACTTTCCAAAAATAGCCCTTGACCCACAACAGTGACACTTAAGGAGCCCAAGAGAATGCCCATGGCATGGCTCTGAGTCTTTGCATAAGAACACTGTAAACTTTTCATTCTAGTCTAAAAAATGGATGTACTTGACTTTTTATGCTTATAAAGTAAGTACAGGGTTCTAAATCATCATTATTTATTTCTTTTATGACTAGTTTGAAAGTAGCTTCTTTACCTCTTTAAATATTTGCAGCAACCAGTACGTGGTTCCACTTGGAAAAATGAGCTGTCATCATGAGAAATGAAGCCAAGAAGGTTGGGATTTCCCTTTGCTAATAAAATGCTCAGGCTTCTGGAATTTCTTTGTAAATGCCAATTTTTAGTGCCTTGAGTGAAATGGGTGGAGGTTGAGGGATTCGAAAAAAGGGTTGAAAGATCTTTGTAACAAATCTTGAGAACTGCCTCTCCAACATGATCGAGGCCTTCAGAGTTTACTTTGTGGGTGTGTGTTTAATTTTATGACAGATTTGTTCCCAATTATGTTTTCCACTGTAACAGGGAAGCAGTGGACATTCCATTTAGGGGGGGAAAAAAAGGCATCCAGTTTGAAATGGCTGTGTCCATGAGAGATTAAATTAATGGTATTTCTTTATGGAGCAGCTACTAATGATGGCAGCTTTCAGCCAAAGAATGCACACACCCCATGAATCTTGAGGAACCAGACACATCCTGCTTAGACAGGAGTTTGAATTTGTTGCCTGTTGAGAGAGTGGCTCTTGTGAAGGTCGATAATCGGCATCTCTGCCAAGGTATTTTTTTCAAGTTTTTAGTTGTTTATAGTAAGTTTTTATACATGCCCATGCCTCCCTCCCCCACCTCACATGCAAAAAAAAAAAAAAAAAGAGCTTTTAAAATCCGAGCCTCTTTTGACAGAGGAACCTTGGCTACATCTATCGTAAAGCTTAGCCTCTTTTTTTCCCCCATAGATATAATTTAAAAATACATCATAGGTGACCATTTGGGGAAGAGGCCTGAGTCTGTTGTAAACTTGTGCAGAGAATGTGTCACGCTACATAGTTTCCAGGTCCTGTCAGCCCATCTTAGTGAGGAATCTGCTGCTGCCTGATTTTACCTTGTATTAATTTCCTGGGGTGGGGGTGGGAAGAGTGAAAGTCTATCCCTCAGTTGTCTGAATCTTTTGCAACCCCATGGACTGCAGCCCGCCAGGCTCCTCTGTCCATGGGATTTTGCAGACAAGAATACTGGAGTGGGTTGCCATTCCCTACTCCAGGGGATCTTCTGGACCATGGGATTGAACTCCTGTCTCCAGCATTGGCAGGTGGATTCTTTACCACTGAGCCACAAGGGAAATCCATTAGTTACCTAGACTTGCTGTGAACATGCTTTGAGTGGCTTATACAACAGTAGTGTATTAGCTCACAGTTCTGGTGACCAGAAGTTTGAGATCAAGGATGTTGGTGGGGTTGCTTCCTCCCTCCTGAGGCCTGTGAAGGTGAATCTGATCCGTGTCTCTCTCAGCTTTGGTGGTTTGCTGACAGTTATTGAGATGCATCACCTTGATCTCTACGTTCATCTTCACATGGTGATCGCTCTACATGTCTCTGTCTTCAAATTCTCCTTTTCATAAGAAAACCAGCCTTATTGGATTAGGGCCCACCCTAAGGACCTCGTTTTAACTTGATGACCTTTGTAAAGACCCTATCTCCAGATCAGGTCATATTCTGAGTACTTAAGACTTCAACTGATCAATTTCGTAGAGTGTGTCAGGGGTGGGGCTCACAGTTCAACCCCAAACATGCCTCCATCCTTTTCTGTCCTAGAATAGATTCTCCAAAGCCCTGGCACCCCCAGCTGAGCACGTGTGCTCATAAACTTTAGCTCCACCATTTCTTCATCTTTTGGACTATACATTTTCAGTGTCTAATAAAGTGAGGCTGGAGTATCACAGTTTTTTAATGGGTGTTGGTGCCTAATTTTGTTGTTCAGTTGCTAAGTCATTTCTGACTCTTGGCGATTTCATGGACAGCATCATGCCAGGCTCCTCTGTCCTCCACTGTCTCCCAGAGTTTGCTCAAATTCATGTTTATTGAGTCAGTGATGCTATCTAACCATTTCATTCTCTGCTGCCCCCTTCTTTTGCCTTCAACCTTTCCCAGCATTAGGATCTTTTCCAATGAGTTGACTCTTCAGATCTGGTGGCCATATCTTCTGAATGGTCATATCTCTTTGCCTTCCTTACTGTCCATGGAGTTCTCTAGGCAAGAATACTGAAAGGGTTTGCCATTCCCTCCTCCAGTGGACCACGTTTTGTCAGAACTCATCACTGTGACCTGTCTGTCTTGCATGGCCCTGCAGAGCATTGCTTATAGCTTCACTGAGTTGCACAAGCCCCTTTGCCATGACAAGGCTGTGATCCATGAAGGGGCAGCACCTAAACATAATGTTAATCACAAGGATAAACACAATCACACGAGTAAACATGTATTGATCACTGACCTACTACAGGAGAAATTAGGAGAAGAGTTCCCATTGATTGAATGCTTGCCATGTGCCAGGCACTGTACCAAAACCCTTCATGTGTAATGCTTACAAAATTGTATCCAATAAAGACCATTGCTGTAATAACAATTTACAGAGAGAAGTTAAGGTTGAGAGAAGTTAAGTAACTTGGGTAAAGTTGCACGTTTGATAAATGGCAGAGAGATCTGAATCCCGGTTTCTCCTGATGCCAGAACAATAGCTATGCACAGTTGTTGACACAGGTATTCCCTTTCTTAAGTTTCAAAGCTGCAGACTGCAGAAAGTGAATTTTGCTCCAATACTCTAAGCAATAAAGACCCATGGATTGATTTTGTCATTGTCAGCTCTCTCCACCGATGGTGGCAAAGCTCGCCAATAGTGTCATTCCCCGGGCAGAGGAGGCTCTGGGTTGCTTTGTGGGAGGCAGATGCACTTGAAACTGAACTTTTGAAGCAAGAGAGGACAGATGCTGCTACTTTTTGCTCTTCCTCTGTAGTTCAGAAAACTAATTCTGATTCTAAATGGAAGCCCCATTACTGGCTAACTAGACCATAGCCTCATTCTAGTCGTTGTTCAGTCGCCCAGTCGTGTCTGACTCTTTGAGACCCCATGGACTGCAGCATGCCAGACCTGCCTGTCCTTCACCATCTCCTGAAGTTTGCCCAAGTTCATGTCCATTGCACTGGTGATGCCATCCAGCCATCTCATCCTGTGATGCCCTCTTCACTTTCTGCCCTCAGTCTTTCCCAGCAACAGGGCCTTTTCCAATGGGTCAGATGTTCACATCAGATGATCAAAATACTGGAGCTTCAGCTTCAGCATCAGTCCTTCCAATGAGCATTCAGTACTCTTAAAATTGACTGGTTTGATCTCTTTGCTGTCCAAGAGACTCTCAGGAGTCTTCTCCAGCACCATTTTTCGAAGGCATCAATTCTTTGGTGCACTGCCTTCTTTACAGTCCAGTTCTTACAACTGTACATAATCACTGTGAAGACTATAGCCTTGGCTATACAGATCCAGAAAAACATCTATTTCTGTGTTATTGACTATGCCAAAGCCTTTGACTTTGTGGATCACCACAAACTGTGGAAAATTCTTAAAGAGATGGAAATACCAGACCACCTGACCTGCCTCTTGAGAAATCTGTATGCAAGTCAAGAAGCAACAGTTAGAATTGGACCTGGAACAACAGATTGTTTCCAAATCGGGAAAGGAGTACATCAAGGCTATATATTGTCACCCTGCTTATTTAACTTATGTGCAGAGTACATCATGAGAAACACTGGGCTGGATAAAGCGCAAGCTGGAATCAAGATTGCCAGGAGAAATATCAATAACCTCAGATATGCAGATGACACCACCCTTATGGCAGAAAGCGAGGAGGAACTAAAGAGCCTCTTGATGAAAGTGAAAGAGGAGAGTGAAAAAGTTGGCTTAAAGCTCAACATTCAGAAAACTAAGATCATGGCATCTGGTCCCATCACTTCATGGCAAATAGATGGGGAAACAGTGGAAACAGTGACAGGTTTTATTTTGGGGGGCTTCAAAATCACTGCAGATGGTGATTGCAGCCATGAAATTAAAAGACTCTTACTCCTTGGAAGGAAAGTTATGACCAACCTAGACAGCATATTAAAAAGCAGAGACATTACTTTGCCAAAAAAGGTCTGTCTAGTCAGAGCTGTGATTTTTCCAGTAGTCATGTATGGATGTGAGAGTTGGACTATAAAGAAGGTTGAGCGCCGAAGAATTGATGCTTCTGAACTGCGGTGTTGGAGAAGACTCTTGAGAGTCCCGTGGACTGCATGGGGATCCAACCAGTTCATCCTAAAGGAAATCAGTCCTGAATATTCATTGGAAGGACTGATGCTGAAGCTGAAACTGCGATACTTTGGCCACCTGATGCGAAGAACTGACTCATTGGAAAAGACCCTGATGCTGAGAAAGGTTGAAGGCGGGAGGGGAAGGGAATGGCAGAGGATGAGATGGTTGGATGGCATCACCTACTCAATGGACGTGAGTTTGAGTAAACTCTGGGAGTTGGTGATGGACAGGGAGACCTGGCATGCTGCATTCCATGGGGTCGCAAAGAGTTGGACACGACTGAGCAACTGAACTGGTACAGATCTTTGTTGGCAGAGTAATGTCTCTGCTTTTCAACACAGTCTTGGTTTGTCAAAGTATTAGAACTTGTAAACAGTATACCTGAAGAACTATGGATGGAGTTCTATAATATTGTACAGGAGGCAGCAAACAAAAACATTCCAAAGAAAAAGAAAAGCAAGAAGGCAAAATGGTTATCATTCTAGTTACCCCAGACCATAATTGTAGGAATTCTTAGTTAAACCTGATATCGTTCCAGCTGTAGCTGGAAACCGATATGAAACTCAGAAGCTGGCCCCTAAACTTGGGGAAATCTGATCGTCTGCACAAGCAGAAAATCATCTAAGTTATTACCTCTTATCTCTTTATTCTGAAATTACCTAATCATTTTGAACTATGGCTGACTTCGGTGTTTTTTGCTTGACAAATTCTCGTATGTAACTTTTCTTTTGAAGTGGAATAGGAGTTGCTTCTGAATTCATTCCGTGGAGATTTTTCAGTTGAGTTTCTTTCCATAGATCTTTGCCATAGGAGGTGGTTCTTTGCATTTCTGTGGCAGCAGGTGTCAGCATGAGTTGAAGGCACAATGTCTATTAGGATGACATTAGTGACAAGCATTGACTTTCCTTTCGAGTTCCCACCTCCCTTTAAACAAGGAAAGTCAGTATGTTCTGATTGACTTGGTTTTCCAATCATTAGTTGTTACCATGTGAAAGTAGTTTCACTTTTCAAGAAGCACTGCCTAAAAGGATTTCATTTTCTATCTTCTTAGGAGGCTGAAGGACATGGTATCTCCCTCCCTCCTTCCTCTTGGGCTGTCCAGTGGGCTGACTGACTGGGAGGTGCAGAGATTTATAATGTGGGAAAAGGACAAAAAAGTCTGAGGATCCACATGTCCTCCTGGGATGGGTTTATTTTGAAATGTATTTTTCAATGCTGAGAATGTTTCTATGGTAATTTTTCAAACTTGGGCTGTGATTTTGGAGGTTTCTTTATTTTTCCATGAGAGTCAGCATCCATGCTTTAAAGGGTTGTTTCATAACTGAGAAGCTGCAGGGTCCTGTTGGGAGACCCCAGAGGACATATTTATTATGATACGGGGTAAGCTGTGATAACAAGATACGTGAAATTGAATAGATAGAACTGTTTCCTTAAGTAAACATTTCTAACACTCTAGAGCCAGCAGGACAGTTTTGCTTGATGGACTCATCCAGGGACCCAGGTTCCTCTCTAACGTCCTTGTGCTGCCCTCTCGAGCCGTGTTTTGTGTTGCAGTAGGCGGTTGCTGCATGTGGCTCTTGAGCACTTGAAATGTGGCTAGTCCAAATGGAGGTATTCCACAAATGTGAGATAGCCACCAGATTTCAAAGATTTAGTACTGAATAATAAATGTGTCAAATACCTTAATAATAATATTTATAATTGCACACTGAAATGCTAATAGTCCAGACAGAATGAATTAAGTAAATTTAAAATTCACTCCCCTTGTTCCTTCTTATTTAATATGGCTCCTAAACTTATATCTTACTAATTCCTTTGCACAGTGCTGGTCTAGGCTGTTCATGGTGCATATTCTATATGTAAGAACCAGAAAGAGGGAGAATGAACCCCAAGCATCTCTTTTTTTTAAAAAAACAAACAGGTCTTAGTTGTAGCACGTGGGATCTTAGTTTCCTGACCAGGAGTGGAATCTAGGTCCTCTGCATTGGGAGCATGGAGTCTTAGCCACTGAACCATCAGGGAAGTCTGGTAGCATTTTTTTTTAAAGGATGTGATCCCGAAGTCACACAAGTCATTCTCCCCTCACATGGAACTTACTGGAACTTAATCACATACCCCTACCTAGCTACAAGGGAGGAATTCTGAGAGGAAACACTCTTTCCAGATGGCAGCCATGAAACCAGGGACACCTCAAGGGATAGGAGGAATGGGTCCTGGAGGAGATTACCTCAGTGATCTGGGTTGAATTGCTACCCATCCCCCAAAAGATATATTGAAGTCACATACTGAGTTCCTCTAGGACCTTATTTGAAAATTGGATCTTAATAGAGGTAATTAAGTTAGACTGAAGTTATTAAGATGAATGCTAATCCAACATAACTGATGTCCTTATGAAAAGTGGACGCTTGGACACAGACCTGGGCAGAGGGAAGACTATGTGTAGAGACAGCAAAAACACCACATGGAGATGAGGGCAGAGAACTCTGTGATGCACCTGTAAGCCAGGGAAAGACCAAAGATTGTCTTCAGACCCCTAGAAGTAAGGAGAGAGGTGTGAAATAGACTTACCCTTAGGAGGAAACAGCCCTCCCAACACCTTGAGCTTGAGCTTCTAGCCTCCAGAACTGGGAGACAATACATTTTTGTTGTTTTAATCAACCCAGTTAGTGGTATTTTATGGTGGCAGCCCTGGCAAACCATTACACTTGGCCACAGGCAGTTTCCACAGTGAGTTTCATCTGAGAGAGTTAGGTGGTAAAGGTGTGTCATATGTTCTTCATTTTGATTGCTTTTACCCCAGTAGTGAACATTGGTTGCCCATTTGTCCGATTCTCCATGTTCTGTTGGTGGACATGCTGTTCACGTGATGTGAAGTGCTTTTTCCGTGTTTGAAATGGAAACTGCTCCTAAGTGTCGCCAACTGGTGACGTTAGGTTGTCAATCAGGCTTTTCCTTCTAGTCCAGTAATAGGCTGGGTTTGATGAGAAGTGGGATTAAAAGGACCTGTGTTAAGTATACCACAGAGTCATCATTCTGAGATAGTTTGCAGCAACGGGAACTGTCCTGACCTGATCCTACACCTTCACAGGGAAGTTTGGGAGTGATGTCAGCCTACAATTATACATTTTAAACTTAGTTGTAGGTTACACTAAAGTGCATACATTCATTTGGTCAGTATACAATCTATGAAATTGTGAAACATGAGGATTCTTAATTATATCAGTTTCATTTGAACATATGTGCCCGTTTGTGACATATGTGTCATACTTTCAAGCTGAGGCTTAGAATTCTGAGCAAAACATTAGATTTGTTGTAAAAGAACTTAAAATAGTGGCATTTCCCACTTCTCAGTCATGTAGCTTTGTTACTATAGCCTGACATAATATTAATTTTTTTTTTTTTACCCTCATTCCCCTTTTCATTCATAGTTTACTATTGATTCTTTTCTACCACTGTTGCTTTCAAAGTCTTGTCATTCTCTTTGTGGGCTTGGACTGTTGAATATTTGAATCCAAATGCAAGACACTATATTTATCCCAGTTAAATTTTATTTTCTTAGTTAAGTTTGTTCAGTAATTCTGTTGCTCTGGTTTTTGCATTAAATTCTAACTCTACCATAATCACATTGTCATCCATCTTATCATGCTCAGCCACTCAGTCATGTCTGACTCTTTGCAACCCCATGGATTGCAGCTGGCCAGGCTCCTCTGCCCATGGGATTTTCCTGGCAAGAATACTGGAGTGGGTTGCCATGCCCTCCTCTAGGGGATCTTCGCGACGCCAGGATCAAACCTGCATCTCCTGTGTCTCCTGCATTGCAGGTGGATTCTTTACCACTGAGCCACCTGGGAATCCCCAAAACTTAGTAGGCATTCCTATTTAATCTAAGTCATTAATGTATGGTACATCTAGCTCTGTCTTCAGATATGACTATATAACCAGACTCCAAAGAATAAATTAAGGCAATGCCCATTTGGAAGGATGTCAGTGGTTAATATGTATCACCTTGTCATATATTATATATATATGTATATATAATATACAAGCATGCTTCATTTTATTGTGCTTTTCAGATATTGTTTATTTTTCCTAAGAAAATTGAAGGTTTATGGCAACGCTGCATCGAGCAAGTCTTCTGGCACCATTTTTCCAACATCATTTGCTTACTTCATTTCTCTGTCATACTTTGGTAATTCTTACAATATTTCAAACCTTTTCATTATTGTTATATTTGTTGTCATGATCTGTGATCTTTTATAATGCCATTGTAATTGTTTTTTGTTTTATAATTTTTGACTGTTATGCACATTGTTTATTTAGACATAATTCTATCTCATACTTAATAGACTATAGTGTAAACATGACTTTTATATGTACTGGGAAACCAAAAAGTTCCTGACTTGCTTTATGGCAATATTTGCTTTATTACAGTGGTCTGAAACTGAACCCATACTATCTCTGATGTACACCTGTATATAATTATTAGCAGCCTTTCAAATGGGCAGTGCCTTAATTCACATTCTTTGGGGTCTGGTTGCAGCTGACCCATTATACTATTTCTCAACCCTGTTTATCTTGTCCCAGTTTTATTCTTTACTATCTATGCAATATTGGACAGGTTACATAATCTCTCATCTTTGATTTTCTCATCTGTAAACCAGGGTGATGCCAGCACCTTCCAGCATCATTGTGAGGATTAGGATAAAGTCTGGCACACAGTAAGTTTTCAGTAAATACTACCCAATGATACCGGTTAACCCTGTTGCCTTGCCTGGTGCCTGGCATTAGTAGGTCTTCAGTAGTGTGTGATGCATGAATGGTCTCTAGGTTTACTGTCTAGTTGAGGTACTGTGATTGACATGCATGAAACAGGTACAGCAACAGAAGGCTTGCGTCATTCAAAACAAAACCAGGAGCCCCAGTGATAAATACTGTAAAAGTTAAGGGAGGGCTTCATTGGAAAGGGTGAGTTTGGAGTTGGGCCTTCTTGACTGGTAGGTTAGGATTAAGAGAGGAAGTCAGTACTGGTGGGGGGTTGTCCAGAGGAGAGATCAACAAGAGGGAGATGAACCGAATAACTGAGTTTAGGTGGGAGGGATGGACTTCTGCACAGCATCGGAAACTAAGGGTGGGTGGTGTTGATAAAGTTGCAAAATGAGGGTTGAAGATGATTGCATTTGGGGTGGTAGGATGGTTTAGGTTTTTGAGAGACTAATGGGAGGAAAGGGCCAGGACTCTAGGGCTGAGGCCCCGGTGGTGGCTGCTGCGGGGAGGGAATGGATATGGTACTTTGAGTGGGTGTGAGACCAAGAGCAGAGAAGAAGATTCCTGTTGCACCACACCCTGCCCTGGGCACGCCAGCCAAGGGAGGTACTCCCCATCTCCTGAGAAATCTGGCGTGGGCTGTTATCACACTCGCCTTTTACTAAGCAGCTTTGTGGGAAACTTCAAGAGGTCTAAAAAAAAAAAGAGTGAGAATCTCCTTGATTAAAAAAGAATGTTTGGAAAACATTAACATTCAAATGCACTGCTCTGCCAGGCATTGTTCTAAACAACAAATTGTAATCTGCTTCTTGTCTCTGTTAGAGGAGTACCTTTCTTATCCCCATTTTACAGATGAGAAAGCTGTGACACAGTAACTCGCTGTGTTAGATTGCTAGCATGGTTGTAACAAGTAGTATAAATGGAGTGGCTTAAATAACAGAGATGTATTGTTTCGTATTCTGGACAGCAGGAGCCTGAGATCAAGGTGTCAGCAGGATGGAGGGCCATGAGGAAGAATGTGTTGCCTGCACCTCTCCTCGCTTCTGCTGGTTTGCTGGCTATCTTTGGCGTTTCCTTGGCTTATGGGTGCATCTCCCAGATCTCTGCCTTCATTTTCACACACATCTCTGTGTGTGGGTCTCTGTCCAAATTTCCCTTTTTCATGAGGACACCAGTATTATTGGATTAGAGGCCCACCTTTCTTCAGAATGACTTCATCTTAGCTAATCACACCTGTCATCACCCTATTTCTAAATAAGGTAATGGGGGTGAGGATGTGAACATGTGAATTACAGGAGGACACAATTCAACATAGCACCTGTCCAAATCAGAAAGGTGAAGCAGGAACCAAGATTGGTGCCTGGGGACTCTGGCCCCACAAGCCACGCCTTCCCCCACAAGCCACGCCCCCACAAACCACGCCTTCCCCACTAGCCACGCCCCACACCATGCCTCCCCACGCCACGCCTTCCCCCATAAGCCACGCCTTCCCCAGAGTGTCTGTAGTCGCTGCTGTGCACGGGTGTTGGCTGGCGGAGCTATAAAATATTCCAGCCAGCCAAGTAAAGTCCTGAGATTGGATTTCGAATTCTTCTTTCCATAGTACAATGGCAACTGACCAGTGATAATTATGGATAAACTATGACCAAAACATGTTCTGGTAAAGCTCAGTAGCTGGATTCCCACTGATGGGTCTGAAATCCTTTGGTGTCAGAGATAAGCGGGGGCGGAGAACATGGAAAGCAAAACGAAGTAGTTAGACCTGTTCCTGGAGGATCCAGGCCTACAGACACATTGGGACCTGTAACTTAAGGAATATCTGTACAGTTTTTTGTGTTGAAAACTACAAAGGGCGGGACTTAGGCCAGCCTGGCTGTGCCTTTGACTGTTAGGGGCACAGCTATCCCTGAGTGGTGGATCTGGCCCTGGAAGGGGTCTCAGGGCATCAGCTGTGCCCCGTGAAGAGGTGCAAGATGGGTTGTTTGGTAAGGTCTGCTGAGTGTGCAGCAAGTCCCACAGTCGTGGGACCCTGGTACTATAGATTCCTGCCTTTTGGAGTGCCTTTGGAAAGCGACTTCTGCGCTTCCCACACAGCGAACCATGGTAGGCAGGATGAGATCGTTGTCCCTGCTCTGTCTGCAGCATCCGCCCAGCTCCCTTCTCCAAAGAGTGTGATGAATGAATGAATGAGAGCAGCATGGAAACACTGCTCTTTGTCACCAGGGCCACACCCATTCCTCTAGTTCCTGTTTGCTCAATATTTACTACTCTCCCCCTGTGGACAGAAATAGATGGGCAGAGGGATTTTCTGGGTGGGTTTCCTTCAGAGTGGCCTGAATGTCCTCTCGGCCACTTCTCGTTGTGTTATATGACATTAACAAGCATCATCAGAGGGCCTGCCTTGTTATGTACAACCCAACTGGGTTTTGTATCCATGCTATGAAGTTATTTGATGTCTGTAGTGCATTAGCTGAAGTGGTTGGAGAACCACGCCAAGACCAATCATGAACTTGGATCTGATGTAGGCTAAATAACTAGCTTGTGTCCTATGGGCAAAAATTATCTAAATTGAGACCCAGTTTACTGACTAGCTTCTGTGTCTCCTTGGTCATGAGAGAGCTGGAATGTTTGATTAGGAATATGGCCACTCGATACCAGAAACAAAACAGTGCTTAGGTCATAGTTAAGATGGAGCAGCTATGCCAACCTCATTTAAAGGAAGCCATAATATCACTATTATTCATTTTTTAAAATGTATTTCTAAATCATTTCGCCAAAGTTGGTCAAAAAGAGTCTGTACAGCTTGTTCCTCGCCGCGGAAGAATTCTCTCAAATAGTCAAGCAAGTCCTCAGTCAGGTAGAGGCCTCAGTTCATGGCTCCAGGTATAACATGGTGAATGTTACTTATCTTTGAGTCTTTGATAACTTTCAAGCCCATTGTGAGCCCTGTTCACACATTCATTTCTCTACTATAAACCTGTTTAATAAATAATACTATTGGGTTAGCCACTGTTAAGATTTTTGATCCACTTAAGGGAAGCTATGTAAAGGAACGAATCTAAAATATGGAATTTTTTGGTCATATTATTTACATTAGTAAAAAATGGAGAGCAACCCATGTTTTGGAGGAGTATGCAAATAAATTATTTCATCCACAGAGAGGAGTGTTCTAGAGTTCTTACAAATACTAAGCTTAAAAAATTATGCAGCAACTGGGAAAGTGCATTTAATAAATTGAGTGGAGAGAGATTCAAGTTACAAAATCATATGACATTATAATTACAAAAAGCAAGTGCATATGGTACATATCAACACTTAGAGGAATACTTAGGAAGGGTGAAAGGATGGGTGAAAATATTTAGCCTTAAGGATATTCACCCTGGTGATACTCTTAAATATATGAAAACTAGAAACCAGTTTAGCATTACAGTAAAAAAAAATTGGCTGGGTACATTTTTTAGTACATATTACAAAGCCATTAAACATGTTGCAGAAATCTATTAGCGAAAGCTGTTTTGTATATTATTGAGAGATAACAGTAAGTTCTTAAACATACTTGTGATGGAAGATATGAACAAGGTAAGAGACTGCTAAGGACAGATCCAAGTTTTGTGGAAACAGGGTTATACAGAAGTATATGGAAACCCTCCTTAAAAAATTTTTTTTTTTTTACTTTACAAATTTTACAAAGATGAAAACAAACAAAAATATATGTACATACACTGGGAACACATTGTCAGGCCTTGAAAGGGACTCATACAGGGAAGGGGTCCCTTAGGTTTAAGCTTCAGTAGCTTCTGGGTGTCTTGGTCTGCCTTTTTGCATCTTCTGACCTGAAAGTAGAAGGCGGCCAAGCCTGTGGCATTCAGTCCATCTCAGATTGCAGCAGTTATCTCCTAGGGGCCCTCTGCTGATACCATCGTAGGCCTAGTAAATTGCCCTACACAACAGGGTTTGTAAAAGGCTTTGTGGTGGTTCTTTTCTTCATCTCATTTAAGTACATTTATCTTTCTTTTAGTTTGGTCAGTTTCAAAGAGCATTGTCTGGACCATCCACTTAGCATTCCTGGGGAACTTGTTAGAGCTGCAAATTTGGGGCTACCTAACTAGAAACTCTGGGAGTGGATCCCAGCCAAACCCCCAACCCCAGGCTATTCTGGTGCCAACTCAAGTTTGAGGTCTAGTCCTATAGCTGTCAACCCTCATTTTACATGATAACCACCCAGAAAGCTTTTGTAACTGCTGATTACTGGGACTCACCCCCAGAGATTCTTTGTCCTATGAGAGGGAAAAGAAATCCTTTACCACTGAAAGTGAAGGATTTATCGTTTATGGCACTTACAACACAAATGGAGAGCTGTGTAGATGAACACTTCATTAGCGTGCTTTGTCCTTCTGAACTCTACAAGGGAATCAGTATCTGTAATTACTTGACTGGCTGAACAGTGTTTTTGCACAGAATCCAGAGTTATCTCTTGAGAGTTAATTTCATTCATTAGTTAAGCCCAGTTTCTTGGACTTCCCTGTGAGTCCAATAGTAAAGACGCCACACTTCCAATGCAAGGGGTATGGGTTCATTCTCTGGTCAGGGAACTAAGATCCCACATGCCAAATGACGCGACCAAAAAGTAAAAATTACAGAAAGAAAAAAATAGCCCAGTTTCTCTGCACTTCACTTAATAGCTCTGCTGCTGCTGCTAAATCACATCAGTCATGTCCGACTCTGTGCGACCCCATAGACGGCAGCCCACCAGGCTCTTCCATCCCTGGGATTCTCCAGGCAAGAACACTGGAGTGGGTTGCCATTTCCTTCTCCGATGCATGAAAGTGAAAAGTGAAAGTGAAGTCGCTCAGTCGTGTCCGACTCTGTGCGACCCCATGGACTGCAGCCTACCAGGCTCCTCCATCCATGGGATTTTCCAGGCAAGAGTACTGGAGTGGGTTGCCATTGCCTTCTCCGTCACTTAATAGCTCTAGCCTCTCTGAACCTCTGATTCCTATTCAATAAAATAGGAATATGAGAAAAGTACCTCCCCCCACTAGGATAGTGTGAAGATTAAAAATAAGATAAAAGTGTTCAAGTTTTTCAGATCCCTTTTGCAAATACTTTCTAATTTGTCCCAAGTAATAAACTCATCTGTCAAATCTATTTTTAAAAAGTTTCTTCCATTTCTATATTCCATAAGCTGAATTTCAGGACAGTTTTAGATAATGAAGGAATTATTTTTTTTCTCCTTATGGACTGACTTTTGTTGCCCAGCTTTTATATTCCGTGGGCAGTTGGAGGGAGAAATGATTCCCGTGATGGTGGGACAGGGATGGTTGTTTGAGACCTATGTTGTCCCCTCCCGTAGCCCCTTGAAACGTGGCTGGGGTGGCTAAGGAATGGAATTGAAAATTTTTTTTTCAATTTCAATTTAGAAATGGATTACTCAGTTCAGATGTTGGAAACTTTTTACCTTGGAACAACTTAAGTTTGTGAATTTACCTGTTCAAGCATAAATTATGTGAAATCTAAATACACATCAGGTATTTCTGATAAAAATGTCACATTACAATTGAGATAGAAGACTGTTGACAGTCCCTTGGGCAGCAAGGAGATCAAACCAGCCAATTCTAAAGATAATTAGTCCTGAATATTCACTGGAAGGACTGATGCTGAAGCTCCAGTACTTTGGCCAACTGATGGGACGAGCCGACTCACTGGAAAAGACCCTGATGCTGGGAAAGATTGAGGGCAGGAGGAGAAGGGTATGTCAGAAGATGAGATGGTTGGATGGCATCACCGACTCAGTGGACATGAGTTTGAGCAAACTCCGGGAGATGGTGAAGGACAAGGAATCCTGGCGTGCTGCAGTCCATGGGGTCACAAAGAGTTGGACATGACTGAGCTACTGAACAACAACAATAATGTAAATGTAGAGGATGTTGAAGACTTAATATGAAAAAAAAGGATGTAAAATTCCTGTTAATAGTTTTCATGTTGATTTCATGCTGAAGTGATAATATTTTGGTTATATTGGGTTATATGAAGCATTAATTTTGTCTATTTCTTTTTATACTTTTAACTGCAGCTCTCAGAAAATATAAAATACGGCTTATATTACTTCTCTTGGACAGCACTGATAGACACTAATAAGAAACAACAGAATTGAAAAAGCAAGCCACAGAACTGTTAAGACAAAGTAAAATGATAAAACTGGTCACCTAAGTCATTTTACCTTAACCTAGTCAGCTGTCATCACACTCGGGAGCACTGCACTCCCTTAAATTTGCTTTTATGGGAGCAATTTAGAGCCCTTCTCCTTTTTTCTCATGATGTTTGCCAACAACCTCTGTGTTGGGAAAATGTCAGAGCCTACCATTTGCCCTCCAAATCTGAGAGGAGTTTGAGCTGTAGCTGCTGGTTTAGCCACACAAATTTCAATATGGAGCATCTCAATGAAATTCATTTTTTAAAATATGTGATTTTGGCCTTTGTGTGTTTTTTTCTGTGAAGTGCTCTTTTAGCATAGGAATGTAATTGTTCTGCCCCGGAGTTTTGCTCTGTCCATACAAGGGAGTTACATTCTTGGAATTCAGATTTATAACCACTTCCTTATTTTGGTACTGCCTCCTAATCTACTTTTAAAAGGGGACTTGACCTTCATATAATTCATATTTTTCCTTGAAATGTTAAACCACCACTTCAGCTGCCTTGGCTTTAGGTGACCCATGGAATGTATCTTCCCGGATTGAATGGTACTCATTAAACTGAGCACCGTGAAGATTTCTTGTAAGGTAAACATCAATACAATGCCACTTAAGGGTTATTTTCTGCCTTTATATGGCTTTTGTCCCATTTGGGGGGCCCTTAGTCAGAATATCTCTGGCTGAGTAATGGATTTGAGGCTGCTTAGACACTTATGTTGACATTTCCAAGGTGACACTTGAGACATGAAGTTCTGAACTCGTGGAAGAAATTTTTTATTTCAGAATGTCACTGCACGGGTGTTTTGCCTGTTGTATCACCGTGCACAAGGTACTGCAAGCTTTTCCCTCCTGATCTGGGTAGTATACTGTTTGTTGGTGGCTCCTGTGACAACAGGAGTGTTTTTTCTCAGCGTGGAATCCTAGGTTATCTGTGCCACCATTGGGGCACCAAAGTTATGCCTGTGCCCCCTCTGGATATGCCACACGTGGTTCTTTGACGAACTTTTGTACGGAGAATTGCGTGTGTGGTGAGAAATATCCTCTTTCCACTCCAAAAAAGCTTTTTATCATCTTAACAAGAGGCAGTAACTCAATCAAGACCTCCAGCTCTCACCGCTCCCCACATCAATTACAGCATATTAAGAGATGATAAATATGCAAAACATGAGGCCCACAGAGGCAAAGACGTTGTTGGCTCAGCGTTTTACTGTTTCTTCCGAATGGCGTCAAGGCTTGGCAGCCGATTTTGTGGACAGGGCTCCAGGCTCCATTTACGGATCTTAGCTCTGCCAATTACATGCCTGAGACTGCTGCAAGTCTGTTCACCTCCTTTGCTTTCCACATGTGTAAAATAAGATGCTCTCAAAAGTCTCATTAAGCTTTAAAGTCCTGTATTTCCTGGTAAAGTCACTTTCCAACCCCCCTGTGCTCCCATTCATCTCTGCATCCACTGGTAATTGCTTCTGTAAGAGAGTCAGAAAGCGGTACATTTATTTTTCCTGGAGTTGTGTGAAGTCCCAGGGGCATGTGGAAAAGAAAGAATACACATCTTAATTGAAGCATGTTCAAGTCTCCCCAGTGCCTCATCAGAGTGTACCTTCTTCCTCTCGTCCTTGGCATTTCTTATACTTTCTACTAACTAATGTGATCCTGTTGTATTGAGTGATTATAATGACATTTTTTTTTGAAACATGAGGGTCTTTTTTTTTTTTTTCTCCTTCACGTTTCCTTAAGCACAAAGGCAGGGCCCTAGACAGGAAATCTGTCTCTGACCTCTCCAAGGGGAAAATCAAAGCTTTGTAAAATGGCCAAAGAAGAAAGAGATTGAGATAGGAAGAAAGGAAGGAAAAGGCTCTTATGTCATAGGTATCTACTGTATTTATGAATTTGTTTTGTTTCTGGAGTAAGGAAGGGTTATCTTTTTTTTTTTTTTTTTTTGAAGGAAAGGTTATCTTGTCCAGAAATTAGGTAGTATAAAAGCTCAACTCCTCCTAAGTTTTATCTACCTATAATTGAAGATATGATGTAATATACTCTTTAGAACCATGTTGAAAGTAACAAAGGAGCTAAGCAGTAAGAAATTTAGAATTTTTAAGAAGTCTTTAGAGTTCTGATCAGTTGAATAAACACACCAGCTGTTAAACAGTTGTCAAGTAATTTCCTTGCCCCTTTCACCAAAACAAAACAGGGGAAACTTGGCTTCAGTTTATTCAGAACATATTTCCTAAGTGGTGGGTAGCTCTGAATTTGGATATTTTGCCAACTTGCAATAGTGAAAATATCAGTAGCTTAAAAAAAATGACTAAAACTGTTGCTTTCTGTTAAAACTACAGAGGGTGAGATTGAATATAAAAGACTATTATGCCACAGATAAAATTAGATGCCTAAGAGCCCGCCTGGAGCCATTTAGTTCAAACACTGGTAATCAAACCATGATGGAACAGTTATTCATACGGAAATTGATTTCTAAAGTCAGCTTTCAAAGTCTGTAGCTACTTAATGTCAGTTTCACACAGGATGGGTTTTCCTATTATTTCTGAATTTTGGACACTCCCCCCGCCCCAACACCGAACCCACACACAAGCCGTTGATTGAAAAAAAAAAAAAAAACCATAACCCCTATAATCTTGGGCAGTTGTTTAACTCCTACTGTACATTAAGATTGCCTGGGGAGCTTCAAAAAAAACTAAATCCCAAACTATTTCTGCTTCTTGCCCCTTGCCGGGCCCGCCCCCACCCCCCACCAAAACCGACTGAATCAAAGCTTCTGGGGAGGAGCCTGGGCTGGGTGAATGTCCGGAGCCGAAAGTGTTTAGAACCACTGATCCAGGATAGCAAGTGGTCATGTAGCAAGGAAGTAAGTATTGTAGATACTTCTCTGATCTGAGAAGCATCTCGATGAATTATGTCCATCTTCACCTACTACCGATTCCCCCAGTGATAAGAAGTAGAAAAACATGGTTTTCAAAGCATCCTGGAGAAATCAAATGCATGGAAAGCTGCATTTAGAGCAATTTAAATTGTTTTCAAGTGGATGTTTGCAGTTTGTTTGGCTTTCAGGCTGAGTTGTGCAGGCAGATAGCTTCAAGTCTTAGATCAGGGACATTTGAGTTTGACCTTGGTGAAGAAATACATTCTCACTAACCAATTGTGTTTGTTTGCTAGAGCTGCCAAAACAAAGCTCCACAATCAAAGTGACTTAGAACAACAAAAGTATATTGTCTGGCCTCTGGAGGCTAGAAGTCTGAAATCAAGGCTTGCAAGGTTATGGTCCCTTTGAAACTTGTCGTCCATGTTTCTTCCTGGTTTCTGGTAGTTTGCAGGCCATCTTTTGATGACTTTGGCTTAGAGATTAATCATTCCAATCCTCTGCCTTTCCCTCCAGGTGTTTATCTCTGTCCAAATTTCCCGTTTTTATAAGGACAGCAGTCCATTGGATTAGGGCACACTCTGTTAACCTCAGTTTAAATTAATTACCTCTAGAAAGACCCTATTTCCAAATACGGTCACCTTCTGATGTACCAGAGGTGAGGACGTTAATATATCTGTTTTTTGGAGGACATTCAGACTGTAACACCAACACATGAAAAAGAAAATTCCTTTAACATGTTTACTTCATTCTTTTATTCATTCTAAAGGTGTAATTCTTCACTCATAAAGCAACATCAGACTAAATGTAGGTTGGACTCATTTTCCTCAGTAGAAAGACTATGGCAGATTGAAGCTGAACTGCTAGAATGGTTTGTTTGGAGGAAATAAATGTTGCGATGGACAGGAAAACTAGACTCCAAATCAGGAACGAGTGACTTCTACGTGTTGCAGCGTGCACTACACGTTTGATCTGTGTGTGTGTGCATGCGTGCTCAGTCACGACTCTCTGTGACCCCGCCAGGCTCCTCTGTCCATGGGATTTTCCAGGCAAGAATACTGGAGTAGGTTGCCATTTCCTCCTCCAGGGGATTGAACCCACATCCCCTGCCTTGGCAAGCAGATTCTTTACTACTGAGCCACCTGGGATCTATAGTTTTACTTCAAAAAGAGGGAATTCTCTGGCAGTCCAGTGGTTAGGACTCAGCCCTTTCACTGCTGGGGCCTAGGTTCAATCCCTGATCCAGGAACTAAGGTCTTGCAACTGTGCATGGCCAAAGAAAAAAAAACAAAAACAAAGAGAAACCCATCCAGCCATAGGCTAAAGGCTTTCAGGCAATCTGCTGGAGAGCCCTGACATGTTGCAGGGCACCTGGAGCGTGGGAGACTCTGATGCTTGTCAAACATATGTCCCAGTTGGCATAAAAATATGCTTGAAAAAATTAGAGGACAGTCATTCTCAGGCTTTCTGTAAGGAAATGGGCTGATTTTGTATGATCATGTTAAGAGACAAAAATTCAACCAAGTCCATTTGAAGGTCTAACTAATTTTTTCAGGTGATTAATGAATAGGGCTGCACCACATCCAGCAACCAGAAGGGTGCTCCGAGGGACTGTACAACATGGAAGGTGTATACAGAGAGAAGGGGCTTTGGGCTGTTAGTCAAGGAAAGAAAGGATGATTTTTTTGTTTGTTTGTTTTTAGGCAGGACATTATCCTTCTGAGGGAGGAAAGCAGGCGGGGTAGGGGCTATTATCATGCAGATTGATGCCCCTTCTTCCTCTGGAGGGTGAGAGACCCCACCAGGAGACCTCATTGGTGCTGATCAGAAAATTCCAGACTAGATTTCCCTGGTGGCCCAGTGGATAAGAATCCACCTGCCAATGTAGGGGACACAGGTTTGATCCCTGGTCTGGGAAGATTCCATATGTCGCAGAGCAGCTAAGCCCATGCACCATAAATGCTGAATATGTGCTGTAGAGCTTGAGAGCCATAAGAGCCTGAAGCCTGGGAGATCTCAGGTCGGAGATGTGCAACTACTGAGCCTGTGTGCCACAACTGCTGAAGCTTGCACCTGGGGTCTGTGCTCCGCAAGGAGAAGCCATTACAAGGAGAAGCCCGTAAATCGCAACAAAAAGTAGCCCCGGCTCACCACAGCTAGAGAAAAGCCTGTACAAAGCAGTGACGACCCAGCATAGCCAAAAGTTAAAGGAAAAACAACAACAACAACAACAACAAAAAATTACAGATCGGTTGATAAGATTACACTTCCGGTGAAAGTCAAAACTGCTGTTAGGTTGGGTATTAAATCTAGGTTTGGTACCATGGGCTTTAGCACATGTGGCACCGTTTTGGTCTTGTGGTTTTTCTCTTTAGCAATCGTGTTTGTTTGTGTGATGGGCCTGGTGGGTTAAAGCACTTGGTTGCCAGATTCATAATTACTTTGGTATGATTCCTTAATGGTGAAGCCCCCTTGGGTTCTTCCTATGGGGTTGGCACTCTGATGGAAGTTGTGTCAGTATGAGGGAGTATGTCCATGTCTCTTGTTGCTCAAGGATGGACTGACTGCCTTTGGGGCACCAAGGCTCAGGAATTTGCTGAAACTGCCAAGCTGGGGAAAGAGTAGATTTCAATGGTTCCCAAACTTGCTTGATGATAAGAATCACCTAGGTGCTTGTTAAAATCTCTAGGTCATCTCCCTGGAGATTCTGGTTCCGTAGGTCTGGGTGGAGCATGGGAATTTATATTTCAATGAGGATATTCCCTCCTACCCCTCTACCACCCACCCCACACACATGACTCTTACCAATAAACTTGAGAAACACTGGACTAAATGATTTCTGACCAGCAACCTAAGACAGTGATGTTCTAATATCTTATTCCTCCTTCCTGGCAGAGACTACTAGTCGACTACCCAACATCCATTTTCCTGTTCTTTCTTAGTAATAGGACTTCATTTTTAAAATTTGAGATTCAATGTATTCAGCTCACAGATCACATGTGACCAATGAGAAGTTGACATGGGGACTGGGGAGAGTCTCCATAGGGATCTTACAACTTTCCTGAAAGCTACTTGTTTTTTACCTATTCTGCCATCATCCTCTATTTTTTCTCCTGGGATCAGGACTTGATGGCTAGCATTCCAGCTGCCATTTTGGGCCCTATGGTGACCTTAAAGATGGAAGCCTTGTATTAAGGTGGTGGAACAGATAGAGTCCTAGTCTCAACTGCCTTGTCAGCTCTGGACTGACTCTTCTCAGACTCTGTTTACGTGTCAAGACTTCTATCTTGTTTAAGCCACCATTTTGTTGAGTTTCCTTTCATATGTGGTTGAACCTAATCCTTAACTGATGTATCTCTAAATGTGGAACTTTGACTTTCCTCTAAGCTAAAATCACATTACTGACCAAGTCACCCAATTTCTCTGTGTCTCTAAGGTAGATTTTCTAAAACGAAAACCTGCTCTTTCTCTCCCCAAGGGTAAAGGGAACAATCTGTAATTTATATCTAAGGATTCTCTCAGTTTCAAGATGTGGGAACAAGTCCCTTTGTGGGACAAATAAGTTGTCACATATCCTTAGTGACTCAGAGTTGGTAATAGAAGTTTTCAATTGATAGATGCATAAAGAAAGGAATGTGAGTGAGAAGTCAAGGGTGCTGGAGGATAGGAAGACAGTTTCCTTTTTTAAAAAAATTTATTACTTTAAAGCACCTTGTGAACTGTACCATGTCTCATGTCTGTTGTTTACTGAGCACTTCGTTGTATATATGATGTTGTTTCAGATACTTTAGGCCAGTTTCCTCAAGTGGCTCTGCTGAATTTTTAACAGGCATTATAAGGAAGAAAAGTTTCCTGTGTCAAAGAAGTTTGGAACATGTCCCTTTCAGCAAAATAAATAGGTTTGTTTATTACAGGACTGCCTGGTGCCTTTAAGCTGTTAATGTACATTGTAAATGTCTAAGAAAGGGGAGGGTTGTATGTGTGGGGTTGGTTGGAGGCGGGGGGGAGGGGGGCGGAGGGAAGAATGCCATGTGGTAGGTAATCTTTTTACTTCACAACCATAGGATGTGCATCTTGGACAGGACCACCTTGGAGAAATGCAGCTTTGTAGGGGAAATCACAGAATATGTAAGAACACAGATTTAGTGCTGGCCAGATGCAAGGCCCTGGATCCCCACAGAAAATGGGAGACGTGGTTCTTGGCATTGGGGAGCTGCACTTTTCTCTGGGGGGACAAGACATTTACATGTAGAAGAAGAATATTCAGAATAGAATCTTAAGTGCTGCATGAGTGATTTCAAACAAACAAACAAAAACAGGCTTTTTAAGTTCAGATGAAGGTACAGTCTTTGTGAGGTGACTATCAACATGAATTTAATGAACATTTCAAAGCACCTTCCATGAGTGCTCCTGAAGATGCTGAGGTGGTCTATTTGAATTTTATTTTCTTTTTGAGTAGTGAATTTTAGTTCTATTAAAACTGTTTAAAATTCTTCAGATAGAGTTCTAAATTTCAACCATAAAGACTCCATTACTAGATTTCTCTATCACTTTTAAGCATCCATTAATAAGTCATTTTAATCCTCTGCTTGCTGGCTTCTATTGCTCAATCAGTGTTGTTTAGAGTAGCTTTTAAAGTCACATTAAACATCCTTGGGTCAGGAAGATCCCCTGGAGGAGGAAATGGCACCCACTCCAGAATTCTTTCCTGGATAATCCCATGGACAGAGGAGCCTGACAGGCTAGAGTCCATGGAGTTGCAAAGAGTCATGACTGAGCACCCACATACATAAACCAAACTGAGATTTGCAAAATTATTTTACATTTTTAGGCAACCATGTGAATGTAGCATTGTGTTAATTGGGATAGGAAAGTGGAGGGAACCAAAATTAAGTATATATAGCTCCTAGTGGACATTCCAGCCAAGAAACCAGAAGCATGATTTTCTGTTTGATTTTCAGGGCTGAGTGGTTTCATTCCTTCCTGGACTCAAGGTCATACGATTGTGATCATATGTTGCCATAAGTAAGAACTATTGGCCTAACTAGTTATTGGACAGGAAAGGAAGCAAGAACTCCCAGCTTTAAAAATCGAACAGTATGTAATAATAATTAAGCCTCTTCTGTTGCGTACAAGAGCCAGGAGTGTTTAATATGCAATTAGCAATACTATGTTCAAATACCTTCCTGACATTCTCAGAAATTCTTAGCCTTAGGATTCTGTTTTTCATTACAATTTCTGTCCACCTCTCGGATAAGGGGCATGGATGGTGTTTGCTGATTCTATTAAGATTAGAGCTTGAAACCAGCCTTGAAAACAACAGCAGTAAACCAGCCTTGAAAACAGTAAACCAGCCTTGAAAACAACATATATGTAATGAAAGTCAATTCCAGCCATTGAAGAAAAGGTGGGGCCAGAGAAGGGGACTTTAAGGCCATGAACGTTCTCCTGACATCTCCTTACAGGAATGTTGTTATGTTGGGGGTCAGGGATATTTGGGTTACACAAAGAAAAGATTGTTTTTCAAAAAGCACCCCAGTATTTTAATAGGTGCTTGTATATAGTATTTCTACTTTTGCAGTAAAGGCAGTATTTCCTCATTTTATAGAAGGAGCTGAGACTCAAAAATGGAAAGTTTTCCCCAATGTCACAGAGCTAGGAGGTAGCAGAGCTGAAATTCAACTCAGGCCTATCTGATGCAAATGCCCTCATTTCTGTGTCACATCAGCAAAGCTATTTTTGTGTGTGTTTATTTTTAATAAAAAAGTCTTTTAATATAACAAATTCTCAGGTGTCCAGAAACCAGTTCTCTAACTAATAAATTAGTGTATATTGAAAACTTCAGATTTTTTACTCTAAGTTTGTAATTGCTGAAGTATAGGAAGCTCCGGTGACTCAGATGGTAAAGAGTCTTGCCTGCAATGCAGAAGACCCAGGTTCAGTTCCTCGGTCTTGGAGAAGGAAATGGCTACCCACTCCAGTATTCTGGCCTGGAGAATTCTATCGACAAACGAGCCTGGTGGCCTACAGTCCATCAGGTCACAAAGAGTCGGACATGGCTGAGTGACTAACACTTAAGTTTTTATGGGCTTCCCAGGTGGCACAATGGAAAAGAACCTGCCTGCTGATGCAGGAGGTGCAAAAGACTGTGGGTTCAATCCGTCAGTTGGGAAGATCTCCTGGAGGAGGAAATGGGTCCCCACTCCAGTGTTCTTGCCTGGAAAATCCCATAGACAGAGGAGCCTGGCAGATTGCTGTCCATGGGGTTACACAGAGTCAGACATGACTGAAGTGATTTGGCGTGCATGGCATCCCACTCAGTAAAGCAGAGTCCTTTCCAGGTCTGGAAGCCACCCTCTTGTTTATTCTGCTCCAGGCTCACTTATAAGTTCCTGAGCCCACCCAGCCTTTCACATACTGTTCCCACTCTAGAAGGCTCCTCCCCAGGCACCCACAGGGCTGCCTTCCTCCAGTAAATGTCACCTGGAGCTCTCTTGAGCTCTCTGCTCAAATGTCACCTGGAGAGCTCTTCCCTCACCCTTATTGTTGTTATTCATTCACCAAGTCATGTCCAACTCTTCATGTCTTGCGACCCCAAGGACTGCAGCATGCTAGATTTCCCTGTCCCTCCACCATCTCCTGGAGTTTGCCCAAGTTCATGTCCACTGAATCCCTGACACTGCCCCCCTACCCCAATCACACATTCCTCTCACTTCCTATCCTTACTTCCACTTGGTAAACCTTTGTCACCCTTGACATGTTATCTGCTTATCTTCGACTGACTGCTTAGTGTCTGACCTGTCTCTCCCCTGAGAGCAGCAGCCCCTGTGAGGACCTAGGCTTCAGCTAGTTCACTGCTGGATCCCCTGGCACATAAGGGGTGCTCTCAAGGGATCTCTGTTGAATGAATAAGTGATGAATGAATCACAATTACCTCAGTTATAAATGAAGAATGTTATCATCTGTCTTCCCAGAAGTTTTACAAGGCTGGATACTTTGAAGGAAATGAGCCTTTAACAACCAAAAAAAAAAAAAAAAAAGGATTTCCTGGCTGAAATGTATGTCTTTGTGTGCAATACTTGGGTAGTTACAGTCCGGTACAAGAAAAACAACTGTATTTCCTGTCCTCTAGGAATTTGTGATCTGTAAAGAACTCTGACCTTGGAAATGCCTGATAGTATACATCTGGAGTTGTTTGTGGCAAAAGATGAGGCAAACAGACAAATATTCTATATTATAGGAACGGCATAGGTTTTAAAGGATAAGTATGGATGGATTCATGGGGCCCACATCTTTTGAGAGAATGGGAATTTGTTGGCACTGGTGGTAAAAAAAACCCACCTGCCAATGCAGGAGACGTAAAAGACATGGCTTCGATCCCTGAGTCAGGAAGATCCCTTGGAGTAGGGCATGGCAACCCACTCCAGTATCCTTGCCTGGAGAATCCCATGGACAGAGGAGCCTGGCAGGCTACAGTCCATGGGATTGCAAAGAGTTGGACGTGACTGAGTGACTTAGCATGCACACATGTAATCCAGGTGAGGCAGAAGCTCCTGGTTGTGACCAGTTCCACTGGGGGCCATGTACCTCCTTGGTCAGCAATCCTGCCTCGATTTAGAAAATGAAATGGTGAAAGACAGAGAAAGGTCAACTGCTTTTGTCAAGTGGCTAGTGAATTATGAATTTGGTGTTAATTTCTTAAAATATCTTCTACTTCCTACTGTTCCACTTACTCTCTTGGTTTCTAGGTTCTTTTCCTTTAAAAGGTAAGGGGGAGAGCATGGGTAGACCAGATAACTTTCCGTGAAACTGTCTTCTCCCTCCTGCCTTCACTGAAGTTGATAGATTGATGAGATTCTAGGAGAGAATGGAGGACCTTTTGGGCTAAAGCCTTTGCTCTGTATTTGGGAGATAGGTTCTCTGACTGTTGGTGGCCAATATGTGAATCTTAAAAGTATTTGTGCATGTGTGTATATGTATTGGCTTCTAGTTGTGCACTTGAGATGAAAGATGTATTTTTTTTTCATTTATGAATTAAACAGTGATTAATTGGTATTTCATTTTAAGACTGTTTATTTTGAAGAGTTACCACCACCAATAATCCTTAAATTTTTCACATACCTAAAGTTAATGATAATAGGAAATGTGCTTTCAAAAATCTTGAGTCTTATTTTCTTCTTTCCCCATTTAATCAGAGCTGAACAGCTCACAAGCAGAAATCATGGGGTTTGGTGTATATAGACACAGTTGTCAAAACTGCACTTTGATTTTTTTTTTTTTAAACAAAACGTGGTTTTATGAATTGGAATTTTAGTTGTTTTGGCACCGACCACCTTCATTAGATATTGTAATTCCCCTCCTTTATCTCCCCCTTTTTGAGAAGAAAGAAATCCTTGTGGAATGCAGTGATTTAAGAGCTTAGGGCTGGGGAGAGTAGCCTGGGGGCTGTCACATGGTAGGACTTGCTTCCCAAAGCAAGGCCTTCTTGAGGGTATGAATACCGATTACTGCAGCTAAAGAAAAGAACCCTGGGAAGAGGGAGTACCTCCCACCCACCCCAGACATGCCCATTTGTCTCAGGCTGGAGGTTGCTTCTTGCTCAGCATCCCGTGTGAATGTAATGGCAAAGGACTCTGGTGAAACTGCCTTTCTTTTCTGAAAGAAGCCTTTCTAAGGCACATGAAGTACCAGCATTCTCGCCTCTTTAGCACAGATCTGAATGGGGTGGGCTCCCATTTCTCAGGGAGGTAGTGAACTTGCTGTACGTCCCTGATGAATAATAAAGTTGTCCCCTCATCTATCACGACCTTCCCCTTCCTACCCCAAGGGAAGCAGAATGCCTACTTAGTAGGATTTCCTGAAGGACAGAGGAAAGGCGAGGACGGAGAAAGGTCCATTCTTCTCTGCCCGCCATCCCTGTCACTTGCCTGTATATGGAAGTGGAAAGACACATACATCATCATTAGCTCAAGACAGAATGCTGGCCAGTGGTCAATGGGAAGAACAATTAACAAATTAATGAACTGTGGCTGGGGAAACTCTCTCCTCTCAGTGCCCTGGGTAACCACCTTTATTAAAGCAGCACAGATGGAATGTTGTTGATTCACAACTCTTGCATTTTCCTGTGGTAACATAGCCCAACTTACCAGGCATGAATGTGAATTCTATGCATGGAGGTGTGTAGTTCATGGTTCCCAACTTTTTTGTTGTTGATTTGTTTTAAAAGATCGTGGTAGATTTATTAGTACTAACATGGAAAAATGTCCAAGGAACAGTGATAAACGGAAATGAAAAGCACGTTGGAGAACATTATACATGGTGTAAGCTCACATGTATAAAGAAAGAAAACAAATATATTCAGATGTGTTAAAAGATACCTAGAAAAATTCATAGGAAGCTTTAACAGTAGTTGCTTCAGCGAGGAGTAAGTTTAAGGCTGGGGATAGCAAGAGGAGTTTTACTTTTGGCTTTATATCCTTCTCTACTATATGGATTGTTTTACAATGCCCATGTGTCACTTTTATAGGAGAACCAAATTTAGAATTCCCAATGTTTTTAAGTATAAAAACCCTGTCCTACTATATGTATAGGAAGTTTACAGACCTTTAACTTCTGGTAGGTATTCTGTTATCATCTGTTAGTTGAGAAGATACATAATTAGGACCAAAATCATAATCAAAACCAAGATCAATAATGTACAAAATGAATTTGAATTGTAATTATTATGGAGTTTACTGTATTCAAAAAGTGTGTGTGTGGCGGGGGGTTAGACGCGAATGACACACAGACTGATGCTCATGGATTAATGACGCTTTCTGATTTCCACCAAATTGAGGCTCCTTCCCCTACCCCCATCCCTGTCCCAATCCAGGGCCAAGGCCTGGTGTCGCCTCTGCTGCTTTCCATCACTTGAAACGGTCACGAAGTCTTCTCCAGATTCAAGGGGAGGAAAAAATAGACTCTTGACTCTTGATGCCGGTGGCAAGGGTTTGGAATAGCCATATGGGACCAGAAATCTTGTAGTGCCACTTTTGGGTTGGGCTCCACTGGGAGAGCAAAAAAATTGTGAATTTTAGAGTCAGGCAGATATGGGATCGGAGGATTCCCAGGTGACTCAGTAAAGAATATGCTTGCCAATGCAGGAGACGCAGGAGGTGTGTGAGTTCGATCCCTGGGTTGGGAAGATCCCCTGGAGAAGACAATGGCAACCCTCTCCAGTATTCTTGCTGGGGAAATCTTATGGACAGAGGGGCCTGGTGGGTGACAGTCCTTGGGCTCCCAGAGTTGGACGCAACTGAGTGCACACGCACAGATATGGGGATAGACTTCAGCTCTCCCACTGCCTGTATGAACCTGGATAAGGTACTAAACATTTCTGTGCCTCAGCTTCCTCATCTTTAAATGGAGATTGCACTTAAATCTCACTGGGATTTTGGGGGAGTTGAAGTTTTAAAGTTTTCTCGTACATGACATGGTGCCTGGCACAGGGGAGTTGGCACTTAAATATTTGTGTTTCTGCTTCCTGCCTACGCTTTCCTACCTGCAAGACAGACCCAAAGCCAGTTATGTATAAAATCAAATTAATCAGTGAATTCTTTTTGCTTGTGAGTATTAATGTACATTCCAGCTACTAGGACTGTTTAACTGCCAAATTTAGTGGCATGAAACATTTACTACACTCACACTCTTCTGGACAGGGTACACTGGGACAGCTTGTCTCTCTGATCCATGATGTGAGACTTAGCTGGGGAGAGTCAAAGGCTGGGTGTGGGAATCACCTGGAGGCTCATTCACTCATCATCTGATGGCAGCTCGTACCTTAGACTTTCAAGTCTTTTCAAAGCATTTTTGTCCCCTCTGTGTAGCCTGGGCTGGGTTCCAAGAGAAGCACCCTGAGAGAGAGCCAGACAGAAGCCAGGTCACCCTGGTGTCGCCTCTGCTGCTTTCCATCACTTGAAACGGTCACGAAGTCTTCTCCAGATTCAAGGGGAGGAAAAATAGACTCTTGACTCTTGATGCCGGTGGCAAGGGTTTGGAATAGCCATATGGGACCAGAAATCTTGTAGTGCCACTTTTGGAAAATACAGTTTGCCACAGTATATGAACAGTTTATAAGCTTATAGGCAGAGGTGCTTCCAGAAGTTTCTAGCACTGGTGTTCCTTTGGTTACTGCATTACCTGCCAGCAGGTACACTTACCAGAAGCTGAGAACTGAACATGAGGGCCTGGAATATGGCATTTTGAAGTCTGTCCCGGGATACATATCACCTTCCAGCTTTGAACTTGAGCCTGAGTTTTCATGTAAAAGTCACAGAAATGTTTGGTTGTCAACCAAATGTTGGTAACAGAACTCAAAGGTGTAAGACACACTTGGAAAACCAAAGATCAATCCTTTTCTTCGCCTAGTGCCATAAGGTTATTTTATTTCCTGACAAGAGCCGAGTTACCTGTATACCCTACCTTGACCCCACGATAACAGTTCATGAGCTTTTTTTCCTGAGATTTATTTTAAAATCATTTAGATTGTTCTAGGAAAGTTGTAGTGTTTGAAACAGCAGCTCTGGAGGAGAAGAGTTGACCTCTTCAAATGTGATCACTCTTATTTTTCCCAGTAGATAAATATATATCAATCACTTTTCTCTCAGCTTGTTTGTCAAAGAGCTATCTTTAAAGCTAAACAAACTAAACTCTCAGGAGTATAAAGCCAAAAAGAAATTTTGTGGAGAAAGAGTGAACACAGAACTTTAAAAAAAAATAACATATAGATCACATACTTTGATTATGTATGAACTAGAAAGCCTAACGAAGGAATGGTGGGGTGAAAAAGGACTGTAGTTGTTGATCATTTCTATGGACTAGAATTAGTCTGTGAAATATTCAGTTACTTCCAGATTCTGCAAGACACTTCAATGACTCTGTCTCAGATTTTTGAAAAAACTGTCAAGTAAAAATAACAGTTCTGTCAACTGAAAAAAATTGCATAGCCTAAAAGTTGAGAATTGTGTTTAATTTGACGGACAGCTAAGGACTTCAATCCCAAGAGAAAGGACTCTCAGAGAGCTCTGAGGGACTGCCTCAAAGAGGTAAGGATATATATATACACATAGGAATTTTTGCAAAAAAGGCAAGGTAGTTAGAACATCAAAAGATTCAAGAAAACCAGATATCTCAAGTTAAGGAATTTAGCACTCTTCTATGTGTGGGAAGATGCAAGAGTTTGGGCTCAAGAAATTATGCCTTTGATATGCACCTCAGCTATCTTGGGCGAGGATCCTATTCTTTTCTGTCCTGAATCCCCTCAGGGCTCATGGTAGGGAGCAGCTGCAGTGGCTGTAACATCCTTTGTTTACTGATGTGACAGGCAGCATTCTTCATTCACAGTTCAATGAGATCTCATTGGGGCTGTTTGGGATACACCAGGAATTGTTGTTGTTGAATCACTAAGTCACTTCCGACTCTTTGTGACCCCATGGACTGCAGCACAACAGGCTTCCCTGTCCTCCACTATCTCCCGGAGTTTGCTCAAATTCATGTCCGTTGAGTCAGTGATGCCGTCTAACCATCTCATCTTCACCAGGGATAACAGAGGTGAAGTCTTTGGAAAGGTACAATGCTATTTACATGTGAAGTTCTGGCTTTTTTTTTTTTTTTAAAGTCAAAGTAGGACCCTGGCATGCTGCAGTGCTACTAAGAAAGGAGGGACAAAGTCCAGCCCCCACATGCTGGACTTTCCCGTTTCTTGTCTTTCCCCTCTTCTTTCCATCCCCTTTCTTACCTCTTTTCTGCTCTGTCTTCCTACATCATTCTTTCCCCCTGTGTCTTCTCTAAGGCCTTGGGTCTCTACTGATGCCTGCCGATATTGCCTGTTAGATTAAACACCAAACAGCTTATGGTCAAAACTATGTCTTTAATATACATTTACAAAGATTTTACATCCTGCCTGGCCCCAGGCTTAAGAGGGTTTGGTAACTGATTTTATGATTACTATCTAGCCTGTGGGGAAACTCCCTTGTCAGGGTCAGATAAACGAAGTCCTTGCTGCTTTCTACACCAGAACAAGATGTAAAATATTGCCCAAGTGACAGATTAGTGCCTGAAATTCAGAGTGTCTGCTTCGATGCCTTGGACTTGGGCTCTTGTTTAAAATCATCTCTTTATTTTCTCTGCCAGACAGTGTTGTAATAGATTCGCATATTTTTCTTAATTGGACATTTCTGCCTGATCTAGAGGAAAATAAAAGTCACTCAGTCGTGTCCAACTGTTTGTGACCCCATAGACTGTAGCCTGCCAGGCTCCTCTGTCTGTGGGATTCTCCAGCAAGAATACCGAAGTGGATTGCCATACCCTTCTCCAGGGGACCTTCCCCACCCAGGGATCAAATCCCCGTCTCTTACATCTCCTGCATTGGCCGGCAGGTTCTTTATCACTAGCACCACCTGGGAATCTAGAGGAAGGCTATCTCTAAATTGTTTAGTCACTCAGTCATGTCTGACTCTCTGCAACCCCGTGGACTGCAGCACCCCAGGCTTCCCTGTCCTTCACCATCTCCCAGAGCTTGCTCAAACTCATGGCCATTGAGTCAGTGATGCCATCCAACCATCTTATCTTCTGTTTTCCCCTTCTCCTCCTCCCTTCAATCTTTCCCGGCTTCAGGGTCTTTTCTGATGAGTCGGCTCTTTGCATCCAAATTGCTTTCCCCCCCAAAGTGAGCTTTATTTATCCATGTAGCCTAATAGTAAGTAAATCATTTTTTTTTCAGAGAGACCCTCCATTTTGGACTGGATTGTGCCTCTCACCCCATTCATATGTTGAAGCCCTAGCCACCAAAACTTCAGAACGTGACAATATTTGGAGATCAGGCCTTGAAGGAGGGGACTAAGTTAAAATGAGGCCTTTAGAATGGGGCCTAACCTGAGTCTGACTTTTGTAAAAAATTTGAACCCACGAGGAGACACCAGGGGTATTCAAACCCAGAGCAAAGACTGTGTGAGGACACTGCGTGAAGGTAGTCACCTGCCAGCCAACGAGAGAGGCTTCAGAAGAAAGCAAACCTGCTGGCACATTGACCTCTGGCTTCCCAGCTGCCAGAATTGTGAGCAAATACTTTTCTGTTGTTTAAGACACCCAGCCTATAAGCGTTTTGTTACAGCCGCCCCAGCAAACTAACATGCCTCCACATTTAGGGAAAATTTGTAAAGTCAGGCTTGTATAATGTGGGGACAATCAGATAAATATAAACTTGTTTCGCTTTTGGGGAACAGCTATAGAATGATGGTGAACCAGAATGGGGGTGTGTGTGTGTGTGTCTGTGTCTGTCTGTCTCTCTGTCGAGAAATTCTAGGGAATGGGCTCACACAGCCAGGGGACTGACAAGTCTGAAGTCTGCAGGTTCAGCTGAGGACCCAGTGCAGAGCTGACATTGCAGTGCCAAGTCTGAAGCTAGTTGGCAGTCAGAATTCCTCTTTGCGGGGGATCTCAGTCTTTTTTTTTTTTCCAATGGTCTTCAGGTGTTTGAATGAGGCTCCCTTGTATTATGGAGGATAATCTACTACCCTCAAAGTTTCCTGATTTAAATGTTAATCATATCTACAAAGTACCTTCACAGTAACATCTAGGCTTGACCAAACAACTGGGCATCAGAGCCTAGCAAGCAACTTGACACTTGAAGTTACCTATCTCGTGACAGTGATGCCAAAGTGGCACCCTGAACTCACAGCATAAGAAAAGTGGGATTTCAGAAGCTGATTTAAGAAAAGCTAACTTTCAAATGGTATTATTAATAATGATGTGCTTTTGCATGTATAACCTCATTTGATCCTGTCAACCAAACGTTTTTTTCTCTTCCAGTTTTATTGAGACATAATTGACATACAGAGTGTGTAAATTTAAGGTGTACAACATAATGATTTGATTTACATATATCATGAAATGATTACCACCATAAGTTTAGTGAACATCTGTCATCCAACCTCTTGGTGTGATGCATGAATGTGAGTTAACCACACATTCAGTCATAATGTACTCATTACCCCTAAACTTCTGTTCATGATACAGGCATTAAGTGTGATGTCGACTGTGCTGGTATTTACACAATGCTTCTGCATTTCAACACTCTTGCTACACTCATTTTATAAATCACTTGGTCTACAGGTTTTTTTGGTTTTGTTTTGGGTTTTTTTTTTCTCTGCCTTTGTGTCTTAAGCAGAGTATAGAAAACTGGTGAGACTTGTACTTAATTTTCCTTGGGACTTTGTATCATAATCCTGCTTTGCTACCGTGGGAATTCCTGCTTTAAAAAGAAAATCTAAGCTCTAATTGAGGTAATATTTGAGTTTTACTTTTCTTCTGTTACTCCTCCTGGCCATTCGATTGAGGCTTAGAGAAGTAGCCATCTAGTAATTCAAGCTGCTTTTCTGAGGGGACAGTCTCTGATAAAATGGAGAGGTGGGATCTCCTAGGTAACCAAACTTGTGCCTCATAATTGCCCTCATTTTAAAAGAGTCTGGGTCTATTTAAGATGTGTTGGTAACTGTTAAAAAGGAAGCCATTAACCAACCCTCACCCCCCCTCCCAACCAACTTCACTGTGATTTAAATTAATCCCTGCTTTTCATTCTTGCAAGGAACTAATTAACACCCTAATGAGATAGAGTGCTTTAAAACTAGGTGACTGGTCTCCCCTTTCTCTGGAAGGGGTTAGAATATTTCTTTGGGAGCAGTGGAAATTTATGGGTAGTTTACTAAGGGATTCAAATAATTTAGAAATATGCTTCTACTATTAAACTTTATTCTCTGTGACTTAGGTGTTATGGAGATGAATTCTGGGATTCACACAACCTAAATAGCTTTCTGAGTATATGACCTGAATGTACTTAACATTGCAGATTACTTAGAGAAACTAGAAGAAAAGAGAATTGAATAGTAATTATATCTTTGAAGGAAGGGAGGTATTCTGAGCTAAGAAGCAACAGAAGGACTCACGAATTGCACTTAAATTAGAAAGCTTAAATTCACTGGGTAGTAGATGGACTTCAGGACAGATGGACTCAGTCCACTTCCTATTAGTAGAGAGATAGAAGACTGAGAACATATTTGTAGCAAAAAAAATGGTCATCAGTCTTTATTATTTTCAACCCATCAACTCAGTTCAAAACAAGCAGAGGACATAGCCAGTAAATGAACACAGTGGAAGTGTTCTCACTCAATAATCAGATGCTACACATTAAAGTCAAATGCAAAAATATCTCATAATACAGGGGAGGGAATGTGAATGTGCTGTGCTTAGTCGCTCAGTCGTGTCTGACTCTTTGTGACCACATCGACAGTACCCGCCAGGCTTCTCTGTCCATGGGGCTTCTCTAGGCCAGAATACTGGAGTCGGTAGCCTTTCCCTTCTCCAGGGGATCCTCCCAACCCGGGAATCGAACCCAGGTCTCCCGCATTGCTAGAGGGAAGCCCAATACAATGGAGGGAATGTGAATACAGATCAGATATTTGGTATTAAGAAATTATTATTAAAGGTCTTAAGCTTTATAATAGTATTTTTTTTTAACCACTGTCTTTTAGAGATAAACGCTGAAATGTTGAGAGATAAAATTATATGATGTCTGGGATTTGCTTCAAGATAGTCTAGATTTGGAAGAGAGAGAAGTGAGTAAGGGTGTGGATAAAATAGAATAAGGGAGAGGGAAACCAGTGAGTTGATACTTGTTAAAGCTGGGTGATGGGTAGAGCGGGATTCTTTTTTTTACGATTTGCTTCAATGTGGACCATTTTTAAAGTCTTCATTGAATTTGTTACAGAATTGCTTCTGTTTTATGTTTTGACATTTTGGCCACAAGGCATGTGAGATCTTAGCTCCCCAAGTAGGGATCAAACCCACATCCCTTGCATTGGAAGACAAAGTCTTAACAACTGGACAGTCAGGGAAGCCTCCATTGGGGATTCTTTATATTCTTTTCTTTCCCTTTGTTTGAATTTTTTTTTTTAATAAAATATTTTAAATGGTTTCTAATAAAAAGTTAAAAAAAACCAGAGTCCACACTAACTTCAAAGAAAGAGGAAACCAGACATGTTGTGCCTTCCAATGGAAATACATAACACCTTCTATGAAATATTTGTTATTGCCAAAACATTGAACTTGAATTTAATCAAGGATTGAGATCCTCCTGATTTACAGGGAATAGGGAGATAGAGGAACATGTTATAAATGTCATTATGAGATGCAGTTTGTACAAGCTCTGTAAGACGGTTGATCTCACTTCCCTGGTGGCTCAGATGGTAAAGAATCTGCCTGCAATTCGAGAGACCCAGGTTCATTCCGAGGGTCAGGACGATCCCCTGGAGAAGGGAATGGCTCCCCACTCCAGTATTCTTGCCTGAAGAATTCCATGGAGAGAGGAGTCTGGCAGGCTATGGTCCATGGGTTCGAAAAGAGTCAGACAGGACTGAGAGACTAAACTAACACTTTCACTTTTCACTTTCTTCAACAAGTAAATTAAAGAAAAAGAGGGGTGGGGAAGGAGGAGAACCTATAGATGAAGAGATTGAAGAATGGAGCCACCATTTACAGCGTAAGGACCTTGTTTGTATCCTGATCTCAACAAACCAAGAAAAATTTATGAGACAATGGGGAAAATTTGGATTTGTCTAGATGTTTGATGTATTAAGGCATTAGTGTAATTTTTTTTAAAAGATATGATGTGGTATCGTACTTATGTTCTAAAAAAGTTCTTATCATTTAGAAATATTTATTGAAGCTATGCTATGTGATTTGGGATTTACTTCAGATGATCTGGGGCGGGAAGTATTTAAACTGGGAGGATAAGTGAAAGGAGACCGCACCAGTTGATAGTCTTGGAAGAGGAGTATAAATTATTTCCTCTACTCTTGGATACTTTAAAATATTTCCATAAAAAAATACCAGTTTTTGCTCATTGTTGTATAATCAAAAACATTTTTCCATAGTGATGATACTACCCAGTACCCTCATTCTTTGCTGGTATCCTTCACAGAAAGCAATTTTATCTGAGATATTTTTGAAAACTATATGCACAGATATGTTTCTGGCTGTGTTCTTTGTGTCACTTCCCTGAAAATAACCGAAATTTTAAACAACAAAGGAATGTTAATTTTTTCAAAATAACTTCTGGAATTTTCTGTATTCTATTAATATAAAATAACAATGAACTGCCCTGTAAAGTTGCTTTTAGTACATTATTAGCATGAAAGGAAGCAGGGCAAAAATTAAGCTAGAAAAGATATCCTTAAGAAAATTGACTAAAAAGAAGTAAAGCTAAATGTTTGACTTTTTTTTTTTTTTTTTTTAGCAGAATATCAAATTATGGGTGGGGATATTCCTCTTGTGTATCTCTTTCTAATTTGTTCTTATGTGATTATATTTTGTTTTTGAGATCTTAAGGTAGATGGATTAAAATGTATAATGTTGTGAATTGAGAAAATATGCTCACATACGTATATTCAAACTACAGTATTTATCTTCACCTAAAATAAAGATACTGTATTTAAGAAAGTAATATCTTGGAGGCTTATATTTTAAGTGAATGATAAATTTTTTGGCAGTTATATGCCCCAGAAAACTCTTCTATAGGATGTTTATTTATTTGCATCTTTTTGCATTTACTTATTTTGAAGTAAACAAGAGTAAGTAGCCTTGATACTTTTGATTTGTGGGAGATTTTTGCTTTTTCTTACCCAATGTGGGGAGGCTGCTGGCAAAGTTGACTTACACATAGCTTTTTCATTTTCTAGTTTCTTGGCACTCAGCTACCTAAGTGCTTCCCTTTTGTAGGACCAAAAAGGGAAAAGGAAAGAATAAGTGGCATCTTGTAAATAGTTTGGGGAAAAATAATTTAAGGAAATGACTAGTCAAGTCACTGATAATCTGGTTACCTTTCTTGGTAAATGTTGTCATCTCAGCTCCTGTTTTGATAGAGGACAGTTGAAAGCACTGGGATTGCACCATCCGGGTGAAGGTTGCACGGGTTCAAAGCAGGAAGGTTGAGGATTAACCAGTGATGGATGGCCTGACCTTCCCGAAGTCTAGCCAGTGTGCATGTTGTGCTAAAGCACTAAAGAGCACTAGAGCGGTGGTGAAACGCTGCCTCACCCTTCCTCGGCCTGTCTTCTGCCTCTTAAAGCTGCAGCAAGGAGTGAATCACAGGCCCCGAGTGGAAGTGGTCCCTGGAGATGAGACAGATGTGGGCCCAACCAGGTGTAGTCAGGAACCACCAGCCCACCCAGGGATTGCCCAGGAGCCTGGGGCCTGAAGGCTCAGCTGAATGGGGCTGCCCTGCTGTGGAAAGGTGACATCTGGCCACGTGGTGGGTTCTCTTCTGCTCAGCAGTGATGCTGTGCTCCCATCCATGGACCAGTGCCCAGGAGGGGCCTGATTCTCTTCAGGTACCCAGAAAAATCTGGCTCGTGGGTTAACTTTATTTTTCTTGGCCATGCCATGCAGCATGTGGGATCTTAGTTCCCTGACTAGGGCTTGAACCCACGCCTCCTGCAGTGGAAGTGCAGAGTCTTTACCACTGGACCCCCAGGGAAGTCCCTGGCTCATGGGTTTGATGGTATATATTAGAGCCCTAGTACTGGATATGTTGAATCACCAGAGCTAATTTTACCAAGACAGTTCTGAGTTTCTCCTACCTTGTAAGAGTACTAGTGCTTACCATTAATTTTGCAAAATACTTACTCACTCTGGGTAGTTTGAAATGATTTATATCAATGATTTGGTACTTACAGGGTTTTTTCGCTCCCTCATATCCAGAAACTGTGATCATGAGGCAAGAATTAACACACAGGAGACGAGCTATTACTGGCATCTTCCCGCAGTCTCTTGCCCACCTCTATTCTGGGAGCCTGGAGTAACTTTATTGTGCTTAGAAGCCTCCAAGTGACTTGTGCCTGGGTTTCTGAAACACAAGCTGTTCATCTTGTGTTAAATTGTAAAAAAAAAAAAAAAAAAAAAAAAATGTTTTATACTCAATTTCCAGGATCCTTAGAAATTTATTAAGGTAAAATAGGAGAACATGATTCTCTGAGGAGTCTAAGGCCCAAGAAGTTTCAGAGAGTTGTCCGGAATTGTACATTTTAGCTGGAAGTTATTAATAACTTCCCACGGCACAGGGCTTTATCGTGGGTCTTGTTCACTACTCTGTCCAGTGCACGGGAGGTGCTCAATAAGTTATCTGCTGAATGAATGAATGGGCCAAGCCAGCCTGGGCCAGTACTGTAGTGTCCCTATTGAATATGCGCACTGTACCCTATTGGAGCTGTAACTGATCTGATGAACTGTCTCAGGTCCATGAGGAATAGCATTAAGAAGGTCTTTATTTCTCTTCAGTCTTTGCTTTCAACCGTGCCACTGAATCTCCCTTTCCTGTCCCTTCACAGCTGCAACCTCCACAAACTTCTAGAAATGAATCCAGTTTGGGAAATTAACCTGCAACATGATTTAGATCTTCTCCTCTCTTTCCTCCAGTGCAGCTTGCCCTAGTTTCAGCACTGGACGTGAGAGAGACATGGGGTATCCTGCCTTTCACTCTGGCCTCTTGCTCTTTGGGGATGGAGCCCCACCTGGAGCGAGGACAGGAGAGATGCCTGGAGGTGGCAGGGAAGCTGAGCAGCTCTAGACTTAGCTAGTTGCAGCTGCTGCCCTCCTCTTCTCTCTGGTCAAGGCTGTTTCTCACCAGCAGCTCACTCAGAATGCGTCCCAGGTCTCAGTAACCTGACTCAGGAGCTGTGTCTCCAGCTGGCCCCTTTCTGGCTCCTCTCCCTACCCTCTTGCCCTTGGACAGCCGTATTGGTCAGGGTGTGTCAGCAAGATGGCTCAAGTAAGTCTTCATAACGTGGCATCCGTTTGAGTCCCAGGAAATCCACTGGTCCTTGCCTCTCCAAAATGTGGGTGCTGCTTTCCTGGATCTGCCTGCCTCTTCTGCTCCCTCCCCTTTCTCTTCTCTGTTCTGTCACTCAGGACACAGGGAAATCAGTCAATCCACTGCCTAAGTAGATGGACAACCAGTGAAAGAGATTTTGGTTTTTTCCTTCTTGAAGGCCCCCCCCCCTCCCATCTCATTTTGTTGGGGATGGGGAGTGAGCTGGGTGGCTGGGGTGCCTAGAAGCGAGAACCCTCCCCTCCCATCAAGGATCTCTTGTTCTCCACCACCCGCCCAGCTGCCCTAGTTCTACTAGAGACTGGGAAGCTGGTATTAGTAACTTTAGTTACTTTTTAGTAACTTCTGGAGGAAGTATACAACCTCAGTCATTTAGAAGTTGGGTCACTTACTAGTTTTTTTATCCAAAGCAGTAGGCTTTGTCTCTCATGCTCAGGCAGTAAGGAAAATGATATCAAGATTTTACCAGACACTTAGGTGTCAAAGACATTTTGGTAGAAGATAAAGCAGTTACGTTGAGTGACACCATTAATGGTCTGAAGGATCAAAAAAATTGTAAACTTACAACCCAGGATGTTAATTGGCAGGCTGGGTAAATTCCAGTAGCATTTGTGCCTCATCTCATGTATTCTTCAAGTCGCAGTATGCTGTACAGATATAAATGTTCAGTATGTTCAAGACAGAGCTGTGCATAATCATGAGGACCTGGTAACAACCTAGATGGTGTGAGAAACCTTTGCTATAGCTCGTTAATGATATGGGAAAATATTCAGCATATATTACCTGATGAGAAAAGCAGGTCATAGAGTCATAGAAGAAAATATTTGTTTTATGCATAGAAAAAAATATGATTGGTACAAAAATTTAGGGCTTCCCAGGGCACTGGAGAAGGAAATGACAATCCACTCCAGTATTCTTGCCTGGAGAATCCCAGGGACAGAGGAGCCGGGTGGGCTGCTGTCTATGGGGTCGCACAGAGTCGGACACGACTGAAGCGACTTAGCAGCAGCAGCAGCAGATGGTGTAATGGTAAAGAAACTGCCTGCCAGTGCAGGAGGTGCAAGAGATGTGGGTTCAGTCTCTGGGTGAGGAGGATCCTCTGGAGTAGGAAATGGCAAACCCACTCCAGTACTCTTGCCTGGAGAATTGCTTGGACAAAGAGCCTGGAGGGTTCATGGGGTCATAAAGAGTCAGAGTGAATGACTGAGCACTTCAGCACAGCACAAAAATATACAGGTTTATTAATCTTGAAGGATAGGATTGAAAGTGATTCTATACATTTTTTTCTTTTTAATTCTCTGTGGTGTTTGAACTTTTCTGCAGAGTCTTGTTTACATGTATGAAACATTTTAAAAAGAAATTATACTATTAACTTGATGAAAAGCCAGAATATGTACTTGTATAAGCTGTTTTGTCTTTTACATGTCTTATATCCTTAATTACTGACGAATTTATACATTTCTTATAATTTCTAAACTTTAATACTCTTTAGTCAGTTTTTCTCCTACTTGGCCTAATAACTATTACTTCATTCCACATTCTTGCTTATATTTCAACAACTGAATGTCCTAAATATTATTTGGCACTTATAAAGGCATATGGTAATTTGGAAAAATGCCTTTATTACAGTATAAATCTTCCAAGTAACTTTAAAAATTATGTTGTGGTCTCCATTTTGAAGACCAGAAAATGTGAACACTCTTAACTTGCGGAAAGAGCCTCCAAATGCTATTTGTCTTTTATCTTGACTGTTCTGTAATTTATTGGAATCACTGAAGTGTTTCAGGGAAATAAATTCCACAGGGTTTATTTAAGTGCCTAGGGCTTAATAAATTAGAATGGAGTTTTAAGCACGCAGAGAAATGTTGCGTCATAGGTCTGCATCTCTTCGTTTGTGTGAGTCGAGTATCAGCTTATAAAATCTGTGGGTTAGGAACCTGGCTATGGATCTGGTTTTCTGTGGGCCACCCCCTACCCCGAGTCTACAATCCATGGGGTCACAAGAGTCAGACACAACTGAGCAGCTAACACTTTCATACTTTCCCCAGGCCTAGCATGTTGCATGGTACATGATACACTGACGGTTGTGATAAAAGCAAACATTTACTCAGTTCTTGATATGTGCAAAGTGCCTACTATGCGATTTTCATGCATTATCTTGTCTAGCCCTCAAACAACTCAGAAGTAGGTGATTTTGAACATTTTCTGAAGTGGGGAGGGTGCAGAGCTAGAGTATATGTAGAGTGATATATGAGAAAAATGTCAGTAGTTGGGATGCCAGAGTGAAAGTGAAAGTGAAGTCGCTCAGTCGTGTCCGACTCTTTGTGACCCCATGGACAGTAGCCCACCAGGCTCCTTCGTCCATGGGATTTTCCAGGCAAGGATACTAGAGTGGGGTGCCATTTCCTTCTCCAAGCTGGCCTCAAATTCCACAGTTACAGACATACCTTGGAAAAGCTTTTGATTAAGTTAAAATTCAGGTTAAATTAGACCGTTTTCATGAAAGTCCGTGTACAGCATAGGTTTATATAAATTGAGATAAACAGAAGGCACAAAAATTCTTTAGTGTTATGAGAAAACTTTATAAGAAGGATCTTTTCAATGGTTGCCACATTTTACTTTATTTAAAACCTATAGAATCCTCTCTCTGTTCTGAGTACTGTCATTGGAATAGTTAGGATACTAAATAGAGCAGTTCAGAGTTAGGATGAGCCCGCAAATTATTCTATTATGGTGTAGGATGCGCTGGGGGTAAAGGTGGTGGCATTTAAGCTATGCTTGAAGGGTTTTTGACAACTTAGGGAAATTAGTATTATTAGCATAAAATTTTGGAGGCAGATCTTGAAAATGGGTTGGGTTTTGTTAAAATCACTCTGGGAGGGCTTCCCTGGCAGCTCAGTGGTAAGGAAATCCTCCTGCCAGTGCAGGAGACAAGGGTTTGATCTCTTTGCTGGGAAGATCCCACATTGCCATGAAACAGCTAAGCCCATGCGCCACAGCTATTGAGCCTGTGTTTTAGAGCCTGGGAACAGCAACTACTGAGCCCATATGCCGTAGAGCCTGTGCTCCACGACAAGGGAAGCCACCGCAATGAGAAGCCCTTCCACCACCACTGGTAATCCCCCTGCTCGCTGGACTGGCGAAAAGCCCACACAGCAATGAAGACCCAGTACAGCAATAAAGAAATAAATAAATAGAATTATTTTTTTAAAGGAAAAAAAAAAAACACTCTGAGGAATCATGCAGGTGTCTGAATGAATACATCATTCATTAGAAGAAGACCACCATCTCCCAGCAGGATGCTCTTCATATAAAGAAGAGTGTACTGGAGCAAAATGTGCTGTCTTACACTTTGAAATGTCTAGTATAAATGTTCAGAGTAGTGGCAATCAACATTGCATTCTTGTTTTCATGTTCCAAGATGGCCTACATCTTCGTTGTTTTGTATATTAACCGTTTTACTCCTTTTGCTACACACCATTTATGTCAACCAAATTTTCTAGATTTTTGGATTCTTATACTTTGATTCATTCCTTGATCAAGGAAGGAGACCATGGCTTTGAAAACTTAGTGAGCATTTAGGTGAGGGCGTACTCATGATTTCTACTCCAGTAGAATTGCCACATGATGCTCAGTGCCTCTCGAAACTCTGTTGGTTTTTATTTATTTTAATTAAAAATATAAAAATAATAGTTAAAAAAACAAAACTCTGTTGGTGTTGGGCCACTGCATCTTGGTGTTCAGTATTGTAGGGAAATCTGAGCCAACCTGATTTGGGGAGCCTTTGAAAATAATCTTTTTACAAATTTTAAAAAATTTCAACAAAATGTGGCTCAAGATGCTGGTCTCTTTCCCCCTGCTCTCCATTCACTAATTCTAGCCACATTTGGAGACATGCTTTTCTTTAGCTCATGGTAGTTTTTTTTTCTATTAATTCTTTTATTTCTTTATTTTGCTTAGATTTCTATGTCATATTTTGCCAGGATCTTTTTTCATATCTTTTTTCTTCTCCTTTGTATTATATCTCTCTACTTTTCCTTTGAGTTAAATTTTTCTTATACTTTAGCTCCAGATTTCCAAGATTCCTCAGTCTACTCTTCACCATTCCCCACACATTTTAAATTTGGCATCTTCGTGTAGTCATCTTTGATTTCAGATTGTTCTGTGGAATAGTTTCAGGTTTTTTTCTCCTGAATCTGGTTGAAAGCAGACATTTGAAAACTGCTCTAGTTTCTTAAAGCATAATTCTGTTTCATGCTAACAAATGTGCTCCGATTCCTCGAAGAAACTTGCCTCTTTTGGACTTGTTGGAGCTGTTTTTAGGACCTGTGCTGTCTGGGGCAGCTAATATTTATAGAGAGAAGGCTGTGCTCATCATCCAAAATGGGGGGGAGAGGTGGGTTCTATCAGATACAATAAGATTCCTATTTGAATATTTCAATCCACAAACCCATTTCAAAAGGCCAGGAACCTGAGGAATGGGTGACTCTGAGGTGACTGTAGCAAGAAGCTCTCATCTGTGCTGGAGTTCAATGCCAGGAACAGCCTGCAGTTTGCTGGCACAGTGCCCCTTTCTGGGCTGGCCACGGGTGCCTCTTGTGTCTTTCAGTGTCCTGTTGGAATGGGGTGCACTCCATGGTGACGCTGAGTGGTCACCCTCACCATCTCCCTGTATCCCTTTAATTAGGCATCATGAATGGAGTTCATTGGAGTCTCTTCCTGGCAGGCAAGCTTGTCGTCGTCATTAGTCCATTGGCTTTTCCTCCAGCTTGTCCTGTCTGACCTGAAACTAGATACAAGAGGTTCCCTGGAGTTTCTGGCTTATGGCTATCATCCTTCTGTGGTTTCCTGAGCAGATGCAAGTTTTCTCTTCATTTTATATTTTGCAGTTCATTTTAACAAGACACTGATAAGTCTGTCAAGATATTTAAGACATCAATGAATTTTCCTGAGGTCCCAACCACTTTAGTAGCTTAGCTGAGAGTTGCAGCTGGAGCCTCAGGACTTGCAGACAGTCTCATCTGTGCTGTTGCCATCAATTGAGATTGATGGGAGCATATGATGAACATGAGCCTCAGCCAGTCTTCCTAGAGGAAGAGAACCACTGTTCAAAATAGCAAAGGGCCTTCCCTTAGGAGTGTGAAAAATAACCATATTAGCAAACACATACTCAATGCTTACTATGTGCCAGACCATGTTCTAAATGTCTTGCAAATATTTGACTTAATTTAATTCTCACAATCATTCTATGGTAGAAGTGACTCTTATTATCTTTTATTTTTATAGCCAAGGCACACAGGAGTTAAGGAACTTGTCCCAGGTCATGGGGCTGGAAGCAGGCTGTGACCCTAGGAAGTCTGGCTTCTTGCTCCCTGCTTTAAAGCACTACCTTATACTGCGTTTCAGTAAGCAGGCATGAAGTTGGGGATCTGATAGTGAAAAGAGTTTGGATTTGTTAGAATAAAGAGGAGAGAGTCAGTTGATGACCAGGAGTGCAGAAGGGGTGTCAAGATGACAATGTCAAGATGATAACATTTAATTAGCTCCCAAGAGGAAAGACTGTCTTGGGAGAATGGTTAGATGTGTCTACTTCCTCAGTGGTTTCATAGTAGCACTGCCATCTTTTAAAAACCCGAATGCTTTACTAGAGTCTTTCACTTGGGGAAACATTCAGTCATTCGATGAATGTATGTTCATCATGGGCCATGTGTCAGCCCTGGTGCAAGGCACCTGGGATACAGAGGTAAAAGCCAGAGCCCCTGCCCTTGAACTTGACAGTCTGAGATACCACTAGATATACACCAAGCAACTTTCAGTAGAAGTGGACCATGAGTGATAATAAGCTGTGTGTAACATGCTCTGGAAAATGGAGTTTCAGAATTTCAAAAGCATCCATGTTGTTTATTTTTATTTCATTGTTGTATCAAAAGACTCATTCATTTCCAGTACGTATGTCCAAACTGCAGATTCCCGACTTCTATATTAGATGAAGGTCAAAACCATAGCCCGAGGCCACACAGAAGAATTCCAATATTGCTTGACTAGAATTTTCCCTCTTTAGGCGACTTTTGTCTGAGTTTTCTTGGCACTCAGTGCCTAGCTGAATCATCCAATCCTAAGTAAGATGCTTTTCTGGGAATCCCTTGTGCACTCGAAAAGGATAATGAATGAGGCTTTACATACGGGAACCTTGATGAGTTTTCCAAAGTTCTCTCCCTTGGTTTTGACTTGTCTGTTGTGCTTTTTAGGAAATGTGCAGTTACACGCTTCTGTCTTCTTGGGCTCTGCTTGGGAGCCCTTTGTCTGGGGTAATCGGGGAGACAGTGATACAGGAGAGCTATCTATACACGAGCTCATGGGAAGTCTCAGAAAGATCATACTGTTGGTAAACGTCACAGCCCCTGGTCTTGTGCTTTTCAAAACTGCTGCCCTCTGCCTTCAGACTTCAGGCTGAAATAATTATTTGTTGGAACCAGATTTTTTCCCCTGTGGGTGGATATTGAAGTTTATTTTGGATTGGCTATTATTGGAGTGAAGAAAGGCTATAACAGATATGCCGTTTCTTGAGAACTACAAGAATTCGGGTGTAAATAAATCAATGGTATCTCTTGCCTCAAATACATTAAAATAGCCAGACTGTTTAAAAGTAACCTCTGATAACATTAGACAGTGTGCTTATGTGTGTAGTGTTTTGATTATTTAAGTCACTTTCTGATCCTTGAGGCTTCCAAACCCAGCGGCAGCACAGCTAGAAACTTGGAGTGGTGGTGATGAGTGGGAGCCCTGGGAACCTGGGAACCCAGTTTCCTCTAAAGGGGAAAGGGTTTATTTTAATGTATTGATTCATTTAAAAAATATCCAGATAACTCCAGAGGCAGGGGGCATTGTGGATGAATGTGAAATTTTCTGTCATCAAGTACAGTCTGTTTGGGGAGTCAAATGTTTTTAAATGTTCTGTTATCTTCTATTTTACAAATGAGGACACAGAGATACAGGGAGTTAAATGACTTCTCCAGGGCGCACAGCTAGTGAGCAACAGAGCCAGGGTTTGACTCCAGGAACCCAGACTCCAGGCTCTTAGCCCTGTATTCCATGGCCATTCTGTGAGACTTGAAATGGGAAAACCATGTACTTCGAATACTAGTCTAAAACTTTGTTTAAATGGAAGGCAAGGAGCAACTTTATGCCTCCTCAGCAGATAGAGGTGGCAAGATAAAAACAAGAGTGAGGAAAAATTGAGCAGTTTCATGTAGAAGGGGAAAGAGTAACTTGGATTCTGGAGCCCAACAGATTGGCTTGAGAGGGATGTTCATGTGTGGGGGTGGCAGGGGCCAGAGGGAGAGCCAGGTGAGCAGGGTGGAATTGAAGGTTTGAAATGGAATTAAGAGACGTCCTTCCTTGTATGTGTGTGTGGAGAGCTGCTAAAGAGTATGGGGTCCCCTGTTGGCCATAGATAGCCATGGATGCTTTTGTGAGCCAGAGCAAGAAGCAAGAGCATTTAATCTCCAGAATAGTGGGCTTGGGAGAAGGGAGGGCTGGGGGTGGTGAGGAACTGGAGGTAGAAAGGCCAGTTAAGAGGCTGTTGTCCAGATAAATGTCCCAGATAAACAGTGATCAGTGTCAGAGCCTCTTCCCTGGTTCTTTAAGTGTCTGTACCTGTCAGTGTGCCCAGGACTTGGCAAAGAGGAGAGCCCCATCCAAAGTGTCTAACACAATGCCTGGCAGTAGTACGTGTTTGTGGAACTGAACTGGATTAATTAAAGGCAGTGGCTGTAAGATGGAAAACAAGTCAATGCAAGGGAAACTGGAGAAGCAGTTGTCAACAGTGGTTGGTGAGTAATCATCTGGGGAGAGAGAGGGAGAGGTAAGCCAGGGTCTCTGGCTTGATGGGTAATATGATTTTAGTAACAATTACAGTCGGTGGGCTTTCCACACACCTTCAAGCGATTCACTGACGCCAGCTGGGTGTCCTGCTAGTCAACCCAGTTCTGTCACTGTCTACCTGGAAGTGACATCAGATTCCATAGCTTAAGGGCTCAGTGCCACAAGACTACCCCCAACCTCAAGTCCAGGTCATCACCTGTACTTTTGACTGTCTAGCTAAAATTCAGAGGCTCTCATAACCCTTCCCGCCTTGGGTTTGATGAATTTACTAGAACAGTTCTTAGAACTCAGTGCCTGCGTGCCTGCTCAGTCGCTTCAGTTGTGTCCCATGGACTGTAGCCCACCAGGCTTCTCTGTCCTTGGGATTTCCCAGGCAACAATACTTCAGTGGGTTGCCATGCCTTCCTCCAGGGGATCTTCCCAACCCAAGGACTGAACCCATGTCTCCTGAATCTCCTGCATTGTAGGCAGATTCTCTACCTCTAAGCCTCCTGGGAAGCCCTTTTATTTACTAGAACTCTGGTTTATTATAAAAGGATGCATCTCAGGATCAGCCAGTTGGAAGAGATATCTAGGGTGAGGTATGGGGAACAGGCATGGCGCTCCCATGTCCTCTTTACATCTGCAGGTATTCACTAACCTGGAAGCTCTCCAAACCCTGTCCTTTTGGGTTTTTATGAAGGCTTCTTTACACAGGCATGACTGATGAAATCATTTGCCATTGGCAGCGGATTAAACTTCCAGCCCCCTCTCCTCCCCTGAAGTTGGGGGAGGAGACCGAAAATTCCAACCCTCTAATCACATGGTGATTTCTTCTGGCAGTCAGCCCCCATCCTTAGTTGTGATCCAAAAGTCACCTCATTCATACAACAAAGGATCCCCCCTTTTTCCCTTTTGCTCTCACCACTTAGAAAATTCCAAGGGATTTAGGAGCTCTGTGCCAGAGATGGGGACAGAAATCAGATATATATTTCTTATTGTTAGATCACAATATCACAGGTGAACGTACCCCTAACCAAGGCACCGGCATCAAGACGAGGGACCCATTGAGAGGAGGGTGCAGTGAGGGTGGTTCAGGCTCTTTTCTCATTGTGGGACATCTTGATTGCCTACTGGGACTTGTTCCATCTTTAGTGCAGAAAGGTAGGGAATGTTGAGATTCACCCTCTCGTCCAGTTCAGCTTTTAAACAGAAACAAATGTAGTTAATATCAGGCTAACTTGTCATCTTCATTGTTGCCCAGGGAAGAATAATTCTGGCTGATCATAGAATCACATGGAGAAATTTTAAAAGCTAACCCTCATGTTTTTTCCCAGAGACATAGGTGATTCTATTATGTAGCCACCTAGAGCCACGTAGCTGTGCTCTTTGAAAAACATTGGGTATAAGCAGTTACGTTGTTTATTTTAATCATAAAAAGTTTTTTCCTCTAAAAATTTTGAAAAGCTTAGATAAGTGGATTTTTAAAAATTTGTCAGTCCCACCAGCCTTGAGATAGACTCTAGGCACAGCCACCTTGATGCAGGCTCACCATGTCTGTGTGTCTGTACCCTGGTGACTGAATGAATACGTACCGAATCAATGTCATCTGTGGGTCTCCCAGAAGGTTTCTGTTGACCCACAGTCAGTGGGGATGGAGTCCTTGCAGGCTATTTTGTGCTGGGTAAGCAACCCTCTTTCCATGTATCATTGTCTTAGATTCCTAGGACTACCACAAACTGGATGGCATAAAACAACAGAAATGTATTCTCTTACAGTTCAGGAAGCCAGAAGTCCAAAATCAGGGCCCAGGCAGGGCTGGTTCCTTCTGGGGAGTGCTGGTGGAGAAACTATCCCATGCCTCTCTCCTGACTTCTGCTGACTGCTCGTATCCCTTGGCTTGTAGACACATCACTTTAACCTCTGCCACCCACTCACTGTCTTCACCTGGCCTTCTTGCCTGTGTCTGTGCCTTTGCTTCTTGTAAGGATACCAGTCATTGGATTTGGGATATCTCAAAATCCTATTTTCAATTAAGGTCACATTCTGAGGTTCCAGATGGATATGAGCAGAGGACATTATTTGATGCACTGTAGTCCCTTGTGACTTGCCTATGGCTAGGGTTAGGGGACACTAAGTTGGGGGAGCTGCATTGGCCTCCCACCCTAAACTCGGGATCCTCAAATATTCTCTGAGTCTCCGAACAAGAAAACGAGCCATTGGCAATGGAGATACCCTAGTCCTAGGTGGACACCTGTCCCATTGAGGAGTCCAGCTTTCACTGGTTGAACCCGCTGGTTCTAGAAGGGAGAGTTGGGAGAGGGGAGGACCAGTGCAGGGGTGGAGAAGGGGCAGCAGAAGGTACAGAGAAGTTCAGATCTGGTAGAATTTGTAACTCCAGAGACTGTTTCCATTGCTCATAGATTTCTTTAGCTCTTATTTTGTCCCTTGGTCTTCATTTAACATCTATAAAGGGTATGATGCCTGGGCATGATGAGGGCAAGGGACCACCCTGGTCTTTTCTCTGACCACTTAGACACTGACCGTGCATTCAAACATTTGGCTTAACAATGTGTGGATGAAGTCATTTCATCTGGATACTTCATGTGAAATCTATATTGTGTCCCTTGGGTAAAGAGCAAATCTCAGGAGTTGTAGCTGTCTGTTATGCTCAAGTTGAGGCCAAAAATACCTGTGGTTTGTGCTTGGATTATAGCCAGACATGTCCCCAAGTGTCCTGTCTGTGTGGAAGTAAAGTCTTGCTCAGGCCTTAAGATGTTCGTTATTGCACATATATCACCCTTTAGGCAATTAATATTCTTTGATTAAATCAAATCTTATTTGTATATGAATCATAAATATGTATACAATGCCAAAGAATGTTCAATCTACTGCACAATTGCACTCATCTCACACGCTAGCAAAGTAATGCTCAAAAAATTCTCCAAGCAAGGCTTCAGCAGTACGTGAACTGAGAACTTACAGATGTTCAACCTGGTTTTAGAAAAGGCAGAGGAACCAGACAGAGATCAAATTGCCAACATCCGTTGGATCATAGGAAAACGCAATAGAATTCCAGAAAAAAACATCTACTCTGCTTCATTGACTACGCTAAAGCCTTTGGCTGTGTGGATCACAACAAACTGTGGAAAATTCTTCAAAAGTTGGGAATACCAGACCACCTGACCTGCCTCCTGAGAATCTGTATGCAGGTCAAGAAGCAACAGTTAGAACCGGACATGGAACAACTGGCTGGTTCTAAATTGAGAAAGGAATACATCAAGGCTGTATCTTGTTACCTTGCTTGTTTAATTTATATGCAGAGTACATCATGTGAAACGCTGGACTGAATGAAGCACAAGCTGGAATCAAGATTGCCAGGAGAAATATCAATAACCTCAGATATGCAGATAACACCACCCTTATGGCAGAAAGTGAAGAGGAACTAAAGAGCCTCTTGATGAAAGTGAAAGAGGAGAGTGAAAAAGCTGGCTTAAAACTCATCAAAAAACTAAGACCATGGCATCTGGTCCCATCACTTCATGGCGAGTAGATAGGGAAACAGTGGAAACAGCGACAGACTTTATTTTTGGGAGTTCCAAAATCATTGCAGATGGTGATTGCAGCCATGAAATGAAAAGACGCTTGCTCCTTAGAAGAAAAGCTATGACAAACCTAGATAGCATGTTAAAAAGCAGAGACATTACCTTGCTGACAAAGGTCTGTCTAGTCAAAGCTATGGTTTTTCTAGTGGTCACGTATGGACGTGAGAATTGGACTATAAAGGAAGCTGAGTGCTGAAGAATTGATTCTTTTGAACTGTGGTGTTGGAGAAGACTCTTGAGAGTCCCTTGGAGTGCAAGGAGATCCAACCAGTTAATCCTAAAGGAAATCAGTCCTGAATATTCATTGGAAGGACTGATGCCAAAGCTGAAGCTTCAATACTTTGGCTACCTGATGCAAAGAACTGACTCATTGGAAAAGACCCTGATGCCGGGAAAGACTGAAGGCAGGAGGAGAAGGGGATGACAGGATGAGATGGTTGGATGGCATCACCGACTCGATGGACGTGAGTTTGAGCAAGCTCTGGGAGTTGGTGATGGACAGGGAAGCCTGGCATGCTGCAGTCCATGGGGGTCGCAAAGAGTCAGACACAACTGAGTGACGGAACTGAACTGATATGAGCTTACTGTTCAAAGAGGCCTTACTTTGAACATGCTTATGAATAAAACCATACTTTAAATGCTTTGTATAACTATAAAGTTCATGTACCATAACAAGTTTGCTTTTTGGGAGTTCCTGCTTTTAAAAGAGACTTAAAGCCCAGAGTTTCCAGTCTCAGTGCCACCAGACTGAGGTCTGTCCCTCTGCTTCATGTGGCCCACCACGCCACCCTCTGTGTTCTGCCTGGGTTTCTCCAGTGCAGTGAGCATATCATAGGAGCAGGACTGTACAGTGGAAAAGATCCAGAGGTCTGGGGTTTGAATCCTGATTCTCCACTTTTTCTGGCCTTGTGAGTTTGGCCAGTATATGTATGTTTGCTGATCATCCGTTTTCTCATCAGTAAAATGAGGATAATAATAGCAACCTGATTGGATGGTGTGTGAATTTCCTAGAACTGCCATGAACTGCCATAAACCAAGCGGCTTAAAACAACAAATGTGTTCTCTCTCAGATCTGGAGGCTAGAAGCCCAGATCTGTGGGTTTCTACAGCAGATCTGGTAGATCTGTAATTAAGGTGTCAACAGGCCCATACTCCCTCCAAAGACTCTAGGAGAGAATTCTTACCTCTTCTAGATTCTGATGGTTGCCAACATTCTTTGTTTAATGGCATCAGTCCAGCCTCTGTCTCTGTCATCACATGGCCTTCTTCCTGTTTCCTCCATGTCTTCCTCTCTCTCTCCTTGTAGAGACACCAGTCAGGAGCTTGAAACCTGCAAAAACCCTCTTTCAAAAGAAGGTCAGGACTTCCCTGGTGGTCTAGTGGATAGGAGTCCATTGCCTGCCAATGCCCGGCACATGAGTTCAATCCCTAGTCTGGGAAGATTCCATATGCCAAGGGGCAACTAAGTCTGTATGCCACAATTACAGAACCCGTACCACAAACTACTGAAGCCCACACACCTAGAGTCTGTGCTCCACAAGAAGACGAGCCACAGCAATGAGAAGCCCGTGCATCACAATGAAGAGTATCCCTTGCTCGCCGCAACTAGCGAAAGCCCGCACACAGCAACAAAGACCCAGTGCAACCAAAAAAAGTTAAAAAACTAAAGCTTAAATAATTGTCACAGTCTAGGGTTGGGCGGGGGGACATGGATTTTGTAGGGACACTATTCAAGCCAGTACAGGTGCTTAGACTGAAATGAAAGCAATTCTTTAGAGCAACCAGGAGGGACTAATATGTAGTAGAAACTCAGTAAGTCCCAGGAAGCCATTTCTTTAAAATATAGACCTGATCCCTTTGCCCTACAGCCTCATCACTCCTTTCCCTTTTTGGTTATGCTGGGCCACCCTCATCTCACTTCCTCACCATCTTTTGGGGGCTGTTTCTCCGGGAATCTGGTTACCAGCTTCTATTTTTCCTTTCTGCCATCATGGTGGAAACTCTGACATTTATCTAAATGACCCACCCAATAACCTGCCTCTGGTCGATAGCACTGTGCCCTGGACCTTACCCTTATCTGCCCCGATCCCACGGTCATTTCAAATACCTGTTCACTGGCACCTCCCGTCCTCTTGACCCTGGAATCTCTGCTTTCTCTGTCTTCCCAGTCTCCAGGCATGGATCAAGCTACCCACCCTCTGCTCCCATGCTACCTAATGCTTCTGGTGAAAAATCATACGACTCCACTAAATGCTTTCTTTATGGAGTTATAATTCCTACTCTCAGCTGGACCTTCAGGGCTGCTTGAAAACCCCTTTACTCATTTCAAGTGGGTTTCCTCTCTCATTCCCCCAGGAGCTAGTGGGAACATTTGCTACTGGGAACATTTTTCAAGCTGCTTAGCCCCCCACTGACTCAGCCTCCTTTACCGCCTGCCTCCCCGAGCAAACAAAAGCTGTAAAACATGAACTGACGTCTTCTTGACGACTGTGGCTCTGATCACCTTCCTCTTCTGCCCTTCTGTCTTAACACGCCTCTAATGCACAGATCAGCCTTCTGCCTGAGTTGAATCCTCTCTTCTGCCCCCTTCAACCTTATGTTTTTCATTCCTCCTTTCTCCACGGACCTCTGTGCTTGCCTCAGTCTGTAAACAGACTTAAATCTTGCTCATCCTGAAAAGTGCATCCATTTTCTTTAAATTGAACTGCGTTTAGCTTTCTTCTCTTGAGAGGACCAAGAATACATGTTTCTTAGCTTCTCTGTGCCGATTCCTCATCTGTAAAGTGAACTCAGGATGGTACTTGCCTCATAGGGTTATTCTTAATATTAAATTGTATTTATATTCTTAGGTCATGTTGTTGAAAACTGAAAGTGTTAGTTGCTCAGTTGTGTCCGACTCTATGTGATCCTGTGGACTGTAACCCATTGGGTTCCTCTGTCCATGGGATTCTCCAGGTAAGAATACTGGAGTGGGTAGCCATTCTCTTCTCCAGGGGATCTTCCTGATCCAGGGATTGAACCCAGGTCTGTCCCATTGCAGGCAGATTCTTTACCATCTGAGCCACCAGGGAAGCATTTATGTAATATTATGTAACATTGTATGTAATTGCAATTATGTAATATTAAGCAGGAACTATAGTACAGTTCTTAGAACTATATGGTTTTGGCTGTTTAGGGTAGTAATAGTATCCCCTGTGGGCTTTGATAGGATTCAGTTCACATCACTGGCTGAGCACTGACAGATGATGTAGTAGTTACTGTGTATGTTTCTATCCTCAGAAGTATGTCAGTTTCTTCAGGGTCAACAATACTTCATGTCCATCTTTTTATCCCTAGGGCTTTGCATAGTAATGCACACAGACACACACACTGGGTTGATGTATGTTAATAAAACAAATGAGTGCCAGAGCCTAAATGAATTCGATGGAACCATCTTCAGGGTCAATATTACTTCATATCTGTCTTTTCATCCCTAGGGCTTTGCATAGTAGCATTCACACACACATACACACACACACACACACTGGGTTGATAAATGTAAATAAAATAAATGAGTGCTTGAGCCCAATTGAATTGGATGGAACCATTTTTCTCCCTGAAGGGTAAAATTGGTTTGACCTGTTTCCAAGCTTTTGTCTGTTCCCATGAGACTGTTTTTACCTCATGTGACGTGATTTTGACGTATAGAATAATGTTTTTAACACTGGCCAGCATAGTCAGAGGAAGGCATTTGATAGGAGCATGGAGCCTTTATATATCTTTGGGGCTAAGACAAAGGCATCAAACGAGGAGGGGTTAATCAGTACCGGCTCCCGAAGTAAGAGGAAGAAAAACAAAGCTGGTGAAGGACCAGCTCTGAAGTGAGCCCCTACCATCTGGCAGCAGTGGGCCAGGGGCCAAGGCTTTATGACAAACAAGACAGATGCTGGCCATTGGCCGGCCGTTGGCCATTGGACTGGATTGAACTCATAGTCCAGTGAGAGTTGACAGACCTTTAAAGACATTTTAGGAATACTGTTTAATTAGAGTTGTGCCAAATGCTATGGAAGAGGAGGACAGGAGAGCCCAGCAAGGGGAAGTGACCTGGTCCAGTGATGAGCAGTGAGTGAGGGGCAGGGAGAAGTGAATAGGGTGGTCTGTGAAGTGGGTTGGGTGGGGGGACCAGCCTGTTTCTGGATGGAGGTGTTTATGATAATGTGTTATATCCATGTCATAGCATGCATCGTTTATGTGGAATCACATAACACAGTCTGTTAAAGGGAAGCTGACAGATTTCAGAGTGATTTGCAGACACACCATAGCCTGCATGTGTGAATAATCTGACATAAAAGTGTGGGGAGAGGGAAACTCATTTTAGATGAACTTATGTTTTGGTCCGAAGTAGCTAACATTATATAGAAGGCTTTTTATGATGCTGCTGGGCTTGTTAGACAGGAGGATGGTGAGATTTTAAAGTCCTGGTGTATTAGTAATTTTCTGGGTTTTCCATGGATGCTAAAAAGGACAGACTTGTAAGGCCTCACTTGGATCAGCTCACTATTTACACTCTCATCTAAATACATCTTGCATTTTTCAATTGTTGTGTCTTCTCTCCATTAATGTAAATATTGCTCATTACAGAGTCTAGTTTATCATCCAGTCAAATAGCCTTCCCGCCCCAGCTGAAAGTTGTCCCTCTCTTTTATTGGACTGATTTCCAATTTTACTCCCTTTTTCACTCTGATGTCTTGTTTTATATTGTTGGCATATTTCTCATATTGCTATATTTTGTCTCAATATGTAGAAAATTCAGTAAAGACTATGCCAATCATGTAAAAAAGTTTGAATGATTTAAAGAACAAATGCATGAATGTAAGATCTGTAGACTGGGGAAGATCCCCTGGAGAAGGAAATGGCTACTCACTCCAGTATTCTTGCCTAGAGAATTCCATGGATAGAGAAGCTTGGCAGGCTGCAGTCCGTAGGGTCGCAAAGAGTCGGATACCACTGAATGACTAAGCACCTTAGAACACCTAGAAGGTAGATATCTAATAATTACTGGCTGGTACAGTCAATAGGGAAAAATACCATCTGGCTTGAAGTGTGTCAGCTTCTTGTCCTCTTTCTTAAAATGAGAGCTATGTGTTCTTTTTTTCTCCCCGGATGGTATGAATCTGAGGCCTTCCCAGTGGTGAAAATGGTGTCTCCTTTGTCTAATGTTCATTTTAGCCTAACTGATTGTTTTGGCAAAACAGTCTCCTTTCCATAAACTAGAGAGAGAAATGCTGTCTTTCCAAAGATAATCTCTCAGATAGACCTCTCCAGATGGCTGTTCAAGCTCCATCCAACAGGAGCTATGCAAGTGTTTGATCCTTAGGGTTTTCAGCATTTTTCCCAAAGGAAGTCTAAGAAACTTTCTCTTCCTGGATCACTCTGTGCCACTGGATTATTTTGGTTTGGACTGGTATATTCCAAAACTCAAACCTGCCCACTAGCCCGCTGCCTGTGACCACTCAGTTTCCACTGGTTTTTCAGTTCCCAGTGATTAAACCAAAATAAAAGAAGGTGATGCCATGTCTGGCCAGGGGCAGACGCTGCCAGTTGCCAAAGCCCTGTGTTCATCACGCGGTTGACAGGATCTCTGCTATCCTGGCAGGAGGCATGCTAGACTTTCAAAAGGCCAAGCGTGAAGGAAAAGCTCTTAAGTAAGTGAGTGTCATTTGGAAATGATTTGATGAATAGGACAGTTACAGGCCAGCCATTGAAAATCCCCTATGTGATATATTAGCAGGAATGTTTGGAGCCCACATGGAAGGTAAGGTCTGCCTTTCCCACATGCTGCCCTTCATAGCTGACACATTACACATGTCTCCGGAGCGTAACATATGGCTTCCTGAACTTGCAAATGGGGCCCAGCATGCTCTGTTGAAATAGTGTCTGTTTAAACAGTCTCCTGGAGAAGTGAGCCACAGTCACTAAAATAGTTAATTTCATGTCTGCGAATGTCTTCTCTAGAGCCCTTTAAAATGTGTGTGTGTTTTTTTTAAGGAGCATAGTAGAAAATTTGCAAATTTAAGGTGTTGACTGCCTTTGAAGGGGTTGTGAACCATGCTTACTAATTTGTACATTTTGAAAGAATCAGAGCATAAACCAAAAATGGAACAGTGCAGATCATCTAATTCAAGCCTAATCATAATCACTGTTTTTATTTTTTTGGTGCCTTATATGTGCCAGGCCCTTTATATTAGGCTGAGCGGTAAAGAATCCACCTGCCAGTGCAGGAGACATGGGTTTGACACCTGGGTTGGGAAGATCCCCTGGAGAAAGGAATGGCTACCCACTCCAGTATTTTTGCTGGAGAAATCCTATGGACAGAGGAGCCTGGCGGGCTACAGTCCATGTGGTCATAATGTGCTGAGCGACTAAACAACTACATTGTATAACCAGGTAGAATTCCTTCCAGCTTATTGATAGGAATAGAGAGACTCAGATGTGAATAACCTGCTCCATACCACCTACATGGGAGGTTTTGGTGCTGGAATTTCGACTTAGAAGCACTAAAAATATGAAGCATGTCTTTCTCTATGCCAGGAATTCTTAATTTGGGCTTGTGGATGGGCTGGGGTTAGGGATTTAAGCTGGAGAACCCTCTTTTGACTGCGAACGTTTGTGTGTTTGTGCATTATTCTGAGTAAAGTCCATATGTTTATCAGATTCTCCTGGAGGTTTGTGTGGCCTCCTAACAACTGTATTTTGACAGCAGGCTCCATTCAGTGTAGAGACAAGAAGACATCAAGTAAGAATGCAAACCTTCCAAAGGCATTTGATCTGGTGTTGGTATGACCAGAAAATGAACCACAAGTCTTCTTTCTAAACTCTGTGTGTGTGTGTGTGTGTGTGTGTGTGTGTGTGAAATAAATCACATATAGAGAAAAGTGCAATAAATGAGAATGTAGCCTTTAGTGAACATCTCTGCATGCTGCATGCTGTGTCGCTTCAGTTGTGTCTGACTGTGATCCCATGGACTATTGCCCACCAGTCTCCTCTGTTCATGGGATTCTCCAGACAAAAATACTGGAGTGAATTGCCATGCCCTCCTCCGGGGAATCTTTCTGACCCAGGGATCAAACCCGTGTGTCTCGCGTATCTTACATCTCCTGCATTGACAGACGGGTTCTCTACCACTATCATCGGCAAGAGGCACTATAACCAGGTCAGGAAATTGAGCCAGACTCTAGAAGATGTCCCTTTCTGATCAGATGCCATGCCTCTACCCAAACTACTATCCTGACTTCTATGGTAACCTTGTGCTTTTCTTTATGGTTTTACCATCTTTATGTATATGTACCGTTAAACAATATGGATCCTTTTTTCCTATTTTTATCTTTATACACGCACAGTCATACTGTTGTGTTCTTTGGTGTCTTGCTTAGTTAGTTAGTGAAAGTTACTCAGTTGTGCCTGACTCTTTGTGACCCCAAGGACTATCCAGCCCATGGAATTCTCCAGGCCAGAATACTAGAGTGGGTAGCCTTTTCCAGGAGATCTTCCCAACCCAGGGATCTAAGCCAGGTCTCCCGCACTGCAGGCAGAATTTTACCAGCTGAGCCCCAAGGGAAGTTACTTTCACCAATATTGTTTTAGCTGTCTGTCCATGTTGTTGCATGCAGTTGTAATTCATTCACTTTCATTGCAGTGTTGTATTCCATTGCTTGGTTATATTGAAATTTATTCATCTTCTGTTATTGGATATTTGATTATTTGTAAATTTTGCCTATTATGAGCAATGCTTTCGTTAACATTTTATTCATGTCTTATACATGGGTTCCACATGCAACTCCTAGGGAAAGCCTAGTATATTTATTAAGCTTTTGTAGGAAGTGAAATACTTTCTTTCATGAGACAAAAGTGAAGAATTCTTCTCTTCTCCCATCCCTGTCCTTAATAACACTTTGTGGAGGAAGAAAATTCTTCCAAGTAAATTCTCTGCTTAGCCTTAGCATGTGTTCCGGTTGTTCCCAAATTTGCAATCAGATCCAGTTGAACCTGGATCAGTCCAGGGCTCTCTCCCCAGCCCCACCGCCTAGCTCACTGAGACTGGAACCTCCAGGATGGGGCCTGGGGGGAGTCTGTGTATTTAACCAGTTCCCAGACCATCCCCGTGACTGGGAGACACTGGGTTTACCCTGATGAATTGATGAGGCGTGGATCCTTGGTTGGGAAGAGATTTGGAGGAAGTGTATCTATGATTAAAATCTTGGAAAACTGGCCTTAGAAAGAAAAGTTGAGGGAGCTGGATTTGTTTAGCTTCTGTAAAAAAAAAAAATCTGAAACATGATTAAATAGTTTTTTTTTTGCAAAAGGATGAAAGAGTTTTAGAAATGAAAAAAACATTTCCCAAGTCAGAGACTGTGGAAGAAACTCCTACTAAAATCAGCAGATACTGAGCATTTACTCGGCACCGTGGGGGTAAGAAATAAAGGCTGTTGTCAGTGCCTTGAGGGAGCTGGAGACAAAATGAGTACATGCTGAGCTGGCGCACAAAAGCCAGGACGTGATATTTCATCCAGTCTAGACTACAGGCTTCAGTGGAGGTGAGTGGGCGGGCCCTTGGGAGGAGAAGCCGAGAGAGGTCACCGGGAAAGGCTGGAAGTGCCTGCAGGGTGTGCGCTGGGCTTTAGAAGGCTGCCCCTCTGTGGGCGGAGGGATGGGTTGACTGCACTCTGAAGCAGTGATGTCCATTTATTTTTTATTGTGATACCCCAATAAGAAATATATTTTATATCACTACCCACTACATACTTAAAAGTTTCATGGAATGTTTAGCCTTATTACATATTATACATGTGATGCTTAAAATTTCTTCATATATATATATATATATATATATATATATATATATATATATTTTTTTTTAATGTTTGAGTAACCCAATACGAGGTTGAGAACACTGTTCTAAGGGGGCCGGGAACCCAGTGTGAGGCAGAGCTGAGTCTGCCCTGAGCCTACCTTATTGGGATTGCCAATCAGGGAGAGGGGTTCCATGGAAAGTGGTGAGAGAGGACTTGCTGATGTGATGGTGGGCTCCCGAAATCTTCCTCGATTCCAGAATGTGAGTGAATTACTTTGGAATGTTATGGCAAAAGTTCACACTTTACCTATCATGGGTGTTGAGCCAATAGACACAACCAAGCCAGAGATCTGGAGAAGGAAGGATTAATTATTGAAGCAAGTAAGGGAACACTGGGAATCTCACCCAAACCAGTGCCTCCCCAACAGCAAAATGGGGGAAATTTTAAGCTAAGGGTACATCCATATTCCACTGGAAAAGACCCTGATGCTGGGAAAGACTGAGAGCAGGAGGAGAAAAGGACAGCAGAGGACCAGATGATTGGATGGCATCACTGACTTAGGAATTTGAGCAAACTTCAGGAGATAGTGGAGGACAGAGGAGCCTGGCATGCTGCAGTCCATGGAGTCACAAAGAATTGGACATGACCTAATGACTGAACAACAACATTCATATTCCTGCAGGGGCTTGAGCAGAGGAGAACTCAGCATAGAATTGGGGTATAAAGATAACAGAATCCAAGCTTTAGTTAATTGAAGTCAGGAGGTTCAACATCATCATTCCATCCTCCACCTGGGTGGGGGACTTAGTTCCTGCAGGTATGTGAGGCAGTTAGTTGCTCAGTCGTGTCTGACTCTTTGCCACCCCATGGACTATAGCCCGCCAGCCTCCTCTGTCCGTGGACTTCTCCAGGCAAGAGTACTGGAATGGGTAGCCATTCCCTTCTCAACCCAGGTCTCCCGCATTGCAGGCAGATTTACCGTCTGAGCCACCAGGGAAGCCCTTCTCAAAGATGTATTGTTGTTATTATGTCTGTCCCCTGAGGAGGAACTAGGACTCTGTCACTGCACTATCGTTTGCCTTTTTCTGTTTCTGCAATCCTTGTTTTCCCTGATTACTGAGACTTGTTCAAGGGCAAGCACTGTGGCCAGACTCAGATCACAAAATGGCTTAGGACAGAGGGGCTTCTCTTTTGTCAAGAAAGCCATCCCTGGATTTCTTTCTCCAGGGATCCCCTAACCTATCTGCTTACAATACCAGATAGGAGAGTAGGGTGTCCTTCATATGAAGAAAGTTTTCCAACTTTCCTGACAAAAATTGGGTGTCCAACAATTCAGTTCAGTTCTGACACTAATGCTCTGGAGTTAACATCTGATTCCACAGGCTAAAGCGCTCAGTCCCACAGGATTGCCCCCACTTCAGATGCCGGTTTCAAGTCCTCAGCCAACCATATGTCTCACTGACCAGCTGTAAAGTCCAAGGGTTCCCACAGCCCCTTTTTCCAGGTTTGATAATTCACTAGAAATACCAGACAGAACCCAGGAAGGCACTTCACTTTCTAGTGTCAGTTTTATTATACATGATACAATTCAGAAATAGCCAGAGAGAAGAAATGCTTGGGGCAAGGTATGGAGTGTGTGCACATGTGTGTGGGCGCCCAACTCTCCATGGCTTCTGCAGCAAAACCATGCTCCCAGTACCTTTGTAACTGAGCAGGACGCCGTGGGGCCTCCCAGGACAGACGCCCCCCCCCCCCCCCCGCCCCATATTCTCTGCTGTGGGTCCCCTCTGAAGTACCTAAATAATAGTATCTCATACACATTTCCTGAGTTTTTCAGATGCTCGAAAACCACAACTAAATGGAAGAACTACTTGATGATTAGGAGCACAGAGCCCCCAGACCTTCTGGCCCCTAAGAACAGATGCTGTTCACCACCCATCAACCACTCAGAGAGTTGTGCAGGAGCTGATCACATACCCTGGGACACCCCTCCCTCACCTGACCTTTAGAAATGCTTTGCTGAAACCTTCAGGGAGTTCAGAGTTTTGGGGGGGGCGGGGGGCATGAGCCACCCTTTCTCCTTGTATCGCCCTGCAATAAACCTTTCTCTGTGCCAGATTCCAACATCTCAGTTTCTTGGGCCTCACTGTGTGTCGGGCACAGGAATGTGTGTCCAGTAACATGCACATGTAACTAATTTTAGGGAGCCCCTGCAATCAGATGTTTCTCCACCAAGAGTCGAGTGCCTTAGTTGCACTGAGAAGGAAAATCCTTTCATGTGGCCTTTCTTTCCTTAAGTACTTTCAATCATGTCCTCTGAGATTTAATATCCTTTTGATCTTCCCAATCCAGTTTTAATTGGGTCAGTTTAAGTTAGGGAAGGATTTTAAAAGACAGCACTAATAATGGAGCAGTTAGGATGATGTAGATAGGAATAACTGGTTGGAAATGTGCTTCAGTAAACGTTTTTTTGTTTTGTTGTGGCTTGTAAAATGCAGTCTGGAGGGAAGTAAGCTGCAATCCATTTCTCTTAGTGTTTGCTACATTTTGTCATTAAGTAAAGCCTGCAATTCTACTGACAAACACTTGTGCCTTGGGCAATGTATTTGTTCTGTTCCCCTTCAGTAGGAAGCCTGATTTGTTTTTTTAAGTAATTTTTTAAGACATGTGAATTTATATTATTAATTTTTTGGCCATGCCATGTGGCATGTGGGATCCTAGTTCTCTGACCAGGGATCAAACCCATGCCCCCTGCCTTGAAAGAGTGGAATCTTAACCACTAGACCACCATGGAAGTCTCAGGAAACTTGATTTGTAATAAAAGATAAAACCAGTGTCTTCTCTGTGAGTAAATTGTAGGAGAATGGTGGATAATTTGGCCTAGACACGTTCTTTCTTTGCTAAACAATGTTTAGAGAGCCTTTGTGTAGAGCTTCACTGTTCTATGTGATATCTACTAGCTACTGGCACTTGATATCTAAAATTAAATTTTGAAATTCAGTTCCTCAGTCTCACTGGCCACATTTTCAGTGCTCAATAGCCACATGTGGCTAATGCGAGATTGGTGGTTGAGGCCAGATAATTGTTTGTTGGGGGAAGAGGGGTATCCCGAGCATGTAAGGTGTTTAGCATCACCCCAGCTACCTACCAGATGCTGGTAGGACTCCCTAGTCATGACAATCAAAACTACATGTCAGGATTGCCAAATGTCCCTTGAGGGCCAGTCACCCCTGGTTGAGAATCACTGGCCCAGTGGCTACAGTTTTGGGACAGTTGCAGATGTAGAACATTGCCATCATCATAGACTATGCAATTCCAGAATAATTCTTAGCAGAGTTTGGCTTTGGACATTTTCTAGATTAAACCTTTTAAGTTTTAGAGCAAGGACAGTGATTGTTCAGTTCAAAGCCTTGGGAAACTGAGACATACACAGGTGTTTTTTTGTTTGTTTGTTTTTTGTTTTTTTCAGGTGACTCAATATCTGAAGCATGTAAGTACCCCTGTGGTGTTCTGGACTTCATGCAGCCTAGAGGACAGATGTATGATTTTCATTCAGACCTACTTCCCCTCTCTCTGTGTTCTTGGACTCAGTGATGGCAAGGAGAAGGAGGACTTCCCTTTCATGGGGAAAGGAGAATGTCCTGAGAAATGGAAGATATCCAGCCCTGAGACTCTCAGAGAAGCAAACTTCTGACTTAAGCCCTGGGTTACCTCTTCCGTGGCCTGTGGCTTTCTCGAAAGCCCTGCCTCTAGGCTAGGGTTGGAGGGAGTGCTGGGGCCATCTGCTGGCCCCACCCTTGCTCTATGAGAGGCACAGTGTTACTGAGTTTTCTGGTTCCATGAGTGCAGAGAGATGCAAATTGTCCTGAGCCCATGGAAGTCTGCAGTCCTTTAAAAGATTCCCTCTTGTTACTTTTAAATCTCCAGTGTCTCCTCTACATTTTCCTGGAAGTGGTCCAGGGCAGAGTCTTTAACATGAATTGCCTGGTGATTCTTATTTTCAGGGTCACAGGGAAGCAGCCAGCCCTAGAGACCTGTCTGTAGAAAGTGCTGGGGAGAGAGGAAGATTCCCTTTCAGGGCAGAGGTGTCCATCCCTGGAGGCGCCAGAAAGTAGGCTTAGCAGGGGTGCGGTGGGGGTGTGTCTGGAAAGCAGGCTGGGCTTGCAGTTTCCCAGGGTCTCTTCCTCCTCTGTGAACCCTACGTGCCTCACACACCTCCTGTTGACTCTTCTGCCATCACGAGTTTGTTCTCCATTCTAAAATCTTCAGTGGCTCACCGCTGCCCTTCCACGTTGGACACTTCTTAGTACTCAAGGCTCTTTTTGCTCTGATATCAAGATCTTCTCTATCCCTTAACAAGATTCTTGTGCCGCCGAAAGCTTTCCTGTTACTGCCATTTGCAGAATTATTCTCTCAGGGCTGAGGGTCCGTGGTGGTGGGCACTTTGCTCAGGGCCATTTGATGTGTAATAGCTCGTTCAGGAGGAAGTTTTGTTTCTGGTGAGATTCTGCTGAGTTGGAAGCCTAGACAACTACTTTAAACCAGCATACGACTCAAAACTGCAGTAAACTGGCCAGGAGCAGTGACAGTGAAAGCAGACGGGGTGTCGCGTGTGTAAATCCTCAGGCTGCCTTGGGCTGGTGGCCGGTTGGTCCTGTCCCCTTATGGGTCCAGTGAGCTGTGGACCAGGTCAAAGGTCAGTGTTCTGCGGTGCCAGCTGTCAAGTTTAGCCGCAAATAAGCTAATGTGTAAACTGGCCTCTTGGTCTTTGAAAGTTGCTTCATCTTCCCCATTTCAGTTGAAAGAAGTTGCTTTGTTTCAGAGTTTGGGGACCGGCCGCTATTTCATTGAACTGTGGATGTTTTCTTTTGGGAAACCAGTCCTTTTGGGTGTCTCCATGGTGAAGGGAAAGGTATTTTTAAAGTTGCCCACTGCGGGGCAGGTTCTCCTTTGAGTGACGGGGAGGGTGGAGAGCCGGGAGGTTCGGGATCCTGGTGGCAGGATAGCCATGGCTGCTCTCGCTTACTGGCTCTGCGTGTCCGCTTTGCCCCACAGACCAACGAGTGGAACAAGAATGATGACCGACTGCTGCAGGCCGTGGAGAATGGAGACGCCGAGAAGGTGGCCTCGCTGCTGGGCAAGAAGGGGGCCAGCGCCACCAAGCATGACAGTGAGGGCAAGACCGCGTAAGTTAAAGAGATTGGCTTCTGACAGCTGCTTCTGGGTTCTCAGCTTGTTCTCTGAAGTTCTCAGGGTCCCTGGGGAAACTTTGCAAGTGCATCTAGTACTACCCCCACCACCCACCGCTTGTTAAAATATGTAAGAGGATATTTTCGTCTAGTTCCTGTCTCTCCAAGTTCCAAGTTTGAGTTTTGCCTTGAATGGTTACATTTGTTCCTGGCGTAACCACAGATTTTGCCAGAGAACAAATAGCACCAGCCTTGTAACCAGCTAACTGATAGGTGGGAAATGAATCCGATCCCAGGTTAGAAATAGCGTAAAAGAGAAAGGTTTTTTTTTTCATAATCTTGAAACCTTCCTTATTATTTATAGTATTTGTTGTTCAGTTGCTCAGTGGTGTCTGACTCTGTGACCCCATGGACTGCAGCACGCCAGGCTTCCCCGTCCTTCACCATCTCCCAGAGCTTGCTCAGACTCATGTCCGTTGAGTCAGTGATGCCATCCAACCATCTCACCCTCTGTCCTTCCTTGCTCCAGTCATCTTACAGAGAGGTTATTGACTTTAGATTTCTAATCTGGACTTTTATCAGCTAGGATTGTGTAGTCCTTGCACCTTAATTTCTTCACTGTACAGTGGAGATGACAGTATTCAGCTTCTAGGGTAGTTATGAGAATAAAACAAGATACTGACCTTGGTTGGGTGACCCCAGAAGCAGGCTGTGAGGTGTGGATTTGAGTGTAAGAAGTTTTTATAGCCCATGATCTCAGCAAGTGGACAGTAAGGGAATGAAGCCTCTATAGCATGTTATTGACAGGTTACTGCTATGAGCAACTGAGACTCATTCCCACTGAGGACCTCTGGGAATCTGTCTAGACTTAGAGCAGGGGTTGGCCAACTATGGCTCAACTGTCTGGCTTTATAAATCGGGTTTTGTTGGAACGCAGCCACACCTATTCATCCAGCCTTGTTTGTGGCTGCTTCTGCACTGCAAAGGCAGATTTGAGTCTTAAGACAAGGACTGTGATGCCCACAAAGCCTAACATTTTAACTAGTTTGCTTACCCCAGGTTTAAAGTATGCTTCAGAGTTGTCCCACCCAAGGGGTGAGGAAACTGGGGTATCTATTCCTGGTCTCCTGACACTGCAAGGTTGAGTGTCTTTGCTAGGGGCGATAACGCTCATGGCCAGAACACCTCTAAAAAGATGATGGAGGGGCGCCTGGAGCCATAGATGCCAGGTGTAAAAAGCTGCACAGTGCCCAGCCCACAGTAAGCACTTGATAAAGCCAGCTCCCTTCCTTTCTTGTCCTAGATTAGTGTTGCTCAATTCTGGCAGCTCTGGCATTAGACTCTCCTGGGGTGCTTTTATTTTTTTTCAACTTCGTTTTTGGTCCTGCTGCACCTCTTGTGGGATCTTGGTTCCCCGACCAGGGGTTAAACTCATGTCCCTTGCATTGGAAGGCAGATTCTTAATCACAAGACTGCCAGGGAAGTCCACCCTGGGGTGCTTTTTAAAATATGGATGCCACACCCACCCTGATGTTCTGAATCATTTGGTCTAGGCAGAGGACCAGGAATCCATATTTTAAAAAGTATCCCATGTAGATTCAACCAGAGAGAACCATTCTCCAGAAATTAGATTGAGTGTAGATTGAAGCAGAGGTATCAAGAATAAATGGCAAATTGTCAGGGAAAATTGTCCCATTTTAGTGCTACGCTACGTGCTAAGTTGTTTCACTCGTGTCTGACTCTTGGCGACCCCATGGACTGTAGCCCACCAGGCTCCTCTGTCCGTGGGATTCTCCAGGCAAGAATATGGGAGTGGGTTGCCAGGCCCTCCTCCAGGAGATCTTCCTGACCCAGGGATCAAACCCACATCTCTTATGTCTCTTACATTTGCGGGCATGTTCTTTACCACCAGCGCCACCTGGGAAGCCCCAAATTAACCCCTCTTCCCAGTACCCATTGAAAAGGGTGATCCCATAGAAGAGACCCCAACTCTGTTGATTGGGAGCCACAAGGAAGCTCAAGGGGCTAAGCTTTCTGTAGGAACCAGGCTAGCCAGCACATAAAGAGGAGAGGGTACACGTTCTCACACAGGTCAGGGTCTGGTTCTGTAGGAGATGGGCTTGTCCTTTCGGCCAGCCACCCTAAGTTGAACTGCACCCCCCTCCCCAGTCTCAGCTTGACTTCCTTCTTGGCGGAGGGCTGTCTCAGGTGTGGGCACAAGGCTGTATCCCTGGGAGCCCTGACTTGCTCGTTGGGGCAGTAGGCTGGCTTTGGGTGTTGGCTAATGTTTTGTTGCATCAGTTGCCTACTCAACCTTATGTAACTGTTAGTTCTTACGTCTCTTGCACTCTAGACTATAATTTCCTTGCTAGAAGGGACTGTGACCTTACAGTTCCCAGCTGGAATTATCTAGCCAGCGGCTTGGTTTATAGTTTTCTTTTAAAAATAATTTTATTTATTTTTGGCTGCACAGGATCTTCACTGCTGCACAGGCTTTCTTTAGTTGTGGCGAGCAGAGACCACTTTCTGTTGTGGTTCATGTGCTTTTCATTGTGGTTTGTCTCATGGAGTACAGGCTCTAGATGCATGGGCTCAGAAGTTGTGGCTCACAGACTCAGTAGTTGTGGTACAGGGGCTTAGTTCTTCTGGCATGTGGGATCTTCCCAGACCAGGGTTTGAACCCTGCATTGGCCAATTCTTAACCATTGGACCACCAGGGAAGTCCTATAGTAGATAGTCAATAAATATGTGTTGGATGAGTTAATTAACCTTTTCTTGTGATGCTATATTTGGAGTTCATGTTCTCGGAACTACAGTGGCAGAGACCACCCTCCAAAGCCTGTCCTGAGATTTTTTTGCAGTTTGTATTACTCTGTGTATCACCATACAGCTTTCTAAGCTCCTCCTCATCCCAGTCTGGCTCTGCAGATGTCTGCACAAGACAACCTTTATAGCCACCCCAGAGAAAGGGAAGGGAAGTGCTCGTGATAGTTTTGTCTAAGACAATACTCACTTTAAAAAAAAGAAAGATTAGCAGCTTTGCCATACTTATGATCACCTTGATCAATTTGTGCCTTTTGTTAATAAGATATTCATTATGTATAGAACAGATGGTCACATTTATTTTCTCTTCTCTCTCTTTTTTAATTGTAAAATATGCACATCATAAAACTTAACCAGTTTAACCATTTTAAAGTATCCATTTCAGTGGCATTAAGTACATTCACAGTGTTGTACAACCATCATCATCATCCAGTTCCAGAAATTTTTCATCACCCCAAAAGGAAACCCACACCCATTAAACAGTGACACTCCTTAACTTCCCCTCCCACTCTTCCTGGCGACCACTAATCTGCTCTCTGTCTTTATGAATCAGCCTATTCTAGATATTTCATATAAACGCAATCATACCATACGAGGCCCTTTGTCTCTGGCTTCTTTCAGATTAATGTTTTCAAGGTTCATCCTTATTGTAGCATGAATCAGTTCATTCTGTTCTTTTCAACTAGAAATGCACACAGCAGTTATAAAAAAAAATCACCACCTCCATTTAAAAGATGATAAAACTAAGGTCCATGTGACACATCTCTCCCTAAATTAACCCTGAGCCATTTCTAATATCTCTGCCTTTGCACTTACAAGCCACCATTTTTCCCTTCAGTGACACCTAGTTAGAAAACTAGAGAGACACTGTGCAAAAGGAAGAGAGGAGATAATTAATTTTTCCGTGCAAGATTTTTCATAAGACATCATCTGCTAAAGTTAAACTTTTCTGGTTGGACTGTTCCTTTTGATTTTTAAAATTATTAACTGATAACGGTAAGAATTTAGTTTTCAAAGCCACCATAGAATTAAATCTATCTGACTTCATGTTTTCTTTCAGATCTAATGGTCTTAGTGTTGAGAAGGAAGCGGGGTTGCTGTGGGGTCGGAAATCCTCTCTCTTGTCCCTTTGTCTCTGTGTGTGTTAGTCGCTCAGTTGTGATTGACTCTTTGCGACCCCATGAATGGTAGCCCTCCAGGCTCCTCTGTCCATGGGATTCTCCAGGCAGGAATACTGGAGTGAGTAGCTGTTCTCTTCTCCAGGGGATCTTCCTGACCCAGAGATGAAACCCGGGTCTCTTGAATTGCAGGCAGATTCTTTACTGTCTGAGCCACCAGGAAAGCCCGTCCCTTTGGTACCATGTAATTCTGCAAGGCCAAGTGTCTGCCGTAATAGTGAGCCGCAAGCAGCATTGTTCCCTTGGTTTCAACATTCTTACCTTGCAAGTCTGCACTTCTGGCTTTGGGTTAGTCTAATCTGTGCATTCCTGCCTGAGTGTATGTGCATGTCCCTCAAGCTATGGAGACTTTGCTGTCCTTGTTCCTGTTCTTTCCGTGTGCATTGGGTTTGGTGTCAGGGGAACGGGGCACTCCCTAGGAGTTGTTCTGAATTCAGGGCGGGTCAATGCACAATGTTCCTCCCTCAAGAACTCTGGCTCCATCAGCCCCCTGGAGCTTGCAGGGCCTGCATTTGGTGGAGGGTGTGTATAGAATGTTTTGCATTTGTCTCCAAAGGGTAAGACTAGATCACATACCTGGAAGTTAGGTCCTTGACAGGACTTGGCCTCATTCTATGCCCACTCATTAGGGTTTATTTACCCTTTGATTTATGCACACCTCCATATCAAACTGAATTTGGAGGCCTATCTTCTAGTGAGCTTTTGTGATAACCCATTTTGTTATCTCGCTCAGTGATGCACAGTGTTTTCCTATTGCCTAACAGCTTGGAGTCCTGACTTTGGCTTTCAAGGGCCTCCTGGTGGCCCTGTCCTTGTTTTGCTGTTTTCTTACTCGTTTCTTCTGCTGGAGGTGGCACTGTCTGCTCCCTGCCTTCCTCTCCTGTGAGACATCTAGGTGTTTGCCCCAGGTTCTTTAGTCCAGAATGCCTTCCTCCCTGATATTCTCAGTCCTTTGTCTTCTCTTTGAAATACTAGAATCTTGATTGAAAAACTTAGAAAAGTCTCTCCAACTTAAATATGATCTGTATTTTTTTTTGGCCATGCCATGTGGATGCGGGATATTACTTCCCTGACCAGGGATTGAACCTGTGCCTCCTGCATTGGGAGTGCAGAGTCCTAACCCCTGGATTGCTAGGGAAGCCCCCAAGATCTGTGTTTTCTGAATGACTCAAATCCCTTATAACATGGAAGCTCTCTGAGGACAGGGATCCTATGATTTCAGCGGTGGTGTTGGTCTTTCCCACTGTTCCAGGTTTATAAGAGGCACTTGGCGGCTATTTGTGGAAGTGAACTTTTCAGCCTGGTTCTAATGGAGAAAACACTCTTTTTGCTGGTACTATCTCATGGGTAAAGTTGTTAGGGATGAACTAACTTGGGGCTGAAAAGGAAAAAAGCTGGTGAACATCACAACCTGACACATGTCTCTCCCAGCTTCCAGTGCAACTTCAGTAGAGACAAACTCAGCCCTCACTACCTAGAGAATCGGATGACCCAGAAAGTCCCAAGAATGAGGCAGCCATCTCGGTTGACATTCTCTAGAAGCTTCCATAACCCAAGGTCAATAACCAGATGGGTGGTTTAGTAATTCTTCAGACTATTCAGTTCTTCCTAGAACACTTCCTTTAGGGAGAGATAAGAAACCTTGTCTGACATTTTTCTTCCTCTAAAACTGATCTGAAAGGGGTTAAAAAAGGGGGTGGAAGCAATCGAATAACTGAAATTCATTTCACAAAGAGTAGAAGCAGGGTGATGTCTTGGGTCAGAAGAGAACAAAATAGAGCCGGGCAGAGAGTTTCAGCCGTGGGCTGTGTTTATGGAGTCAAGCTTGGCTTCCCTCAGCCCATCTGTTCTCTTTCCACAGTGGAGGTGAGGAAGGGGGAGATGCCATTGCCCTGAAACCTCTCACCATAGAGCAAGCTAATTGTTTCAAGGTGGTTTCCCCTACATTTGGATGTGCGTTTAATTAAAGTTATGTGTGTTTGTTTTAGGAACAACCAGACTAAATAAAATCACTGCTGGGACTGTGGTATTTGAAGAAATACCACCCAGCCGTGTGTGTATAGAGACATATATATATATATGTTGTCTGCATCCATATTTAGCCCACCTTTCAAAAACCTGATCTTTTTGACTTTGAAAACAAGAACTTGTGCAAGTATTTTTAGATGCCTCGGTGGCACTTACATGTAAAATAGAGGAGGTAGTCCTTGAATTCTGCAGATCAGTATGAGAAGGGGCTTCTCTGGCGGGTGGCTTGTTGTATTTCTGACTCTTCCTGTTTTCTGGAAGAGAAAACCAAGAGATTTCCAAGACTGAAAACCCTTGGAAATCAAGTCATACCACCTGGTTGCCTTCTCTCACAGCTCTCAAATTCGTTTACCTAAAACTGCAGTATACTTTATGTGTAATTGCAGCCTCCTTCTCAGCAAAATCGCCTTCCAGGCAAAACCACCCTGTGTTTTGTCTAAATCCTGTTAATATCTGGCAGAGGGATGAACTGAAAGCTATAATTTCTTTATAGCATATCTACTCTGCTTCTGGTCAAGTGCATTTTTGAAAGTGACATAATGTCTGTTCCTGTCTTGCAAATGTACCCAAATGTTTGCTTCTAGTTGGGAGGTATTAAAGTGCTCCAAAATCATTCATAAGCACATAACAAAAAAAAAAAAGGAGAAAATATGGTCCTTGCCTACAAGATGCACAGCATCTGGCTGAGAAGATAAGACCAACGGAAGTACTGGAGAAGAATTAAGTGCTAAATCGTAACATACTAACTGTAAGGGGTTCAAGATGGGAAGAGGTGGTGATGCACTGGAGTGGTGAAGGAATGCTTCCTGTGATGCAAGGTGGCCCTGAGAGGATGGGTTGGGAGGATGTAGGTGGGGACAGAGGATGTGGTAACCGTGTGGATGGAGGCCATCCCAAATGGAAAAGAGAAACAGTACCATGGTCATTATTTCCTTCCCTTCCTCCAGAGCTTATCACAGCACTTCAAGGTCAGGGACCCACTTGACAACTAGATCCGTGGTTCTCAACCTGACTCCCATTAGAAGCTTCCTGGACAGCTTTGAGAAGTGCTGGGCATCACCCTCAGAGCTACCTGTGTTTAATTCCTATGGGCTGCAGTCTGGGCATGGGGTTGTTTAAGCACACAGGTGTCTTGAATGGTCAGCCCAAACTGATGAGGACCATGGTGCTGGTCACTCTGCAATGAGACCCCAGGCTTTATAGCCCAAAGCTTCCCACAGGTTTTCCCTCATGACAGGTTACAGGGGGACTGGGGAAGGCCCACGGAGCCCAGGTGAAATGTTTTCTAACACACATACACCTGTGTGTGTATGTGTGTTTAGTTGCTCATTCATGTCCAACTCTTTGTGGAGTTGGAGCCCGCCAGGCTCCTCTGTCCATGGGGATTCTCCAGGCAAGAATACTGGAGTGGGTTGCCATGCCCTCCTCCAGGGGATCCTCCCTACCCAGAGATTGAATGCAGTCTCCCACATTGCAGGCGGATTCTTTACTGTCTGAGCTACCAGGGAAGCCCATCCACACATATATGTATATACATGCTTGTGCACAGAGTAAAATTAAAAGGAAAGATAAATTTTGTCATAAAGTAAATTATGTTAAAGTTATATAATTCACAAGGTGTTTATAGGGAAATAGTGTCATGGGTTAAAGCTGAACAGATCATGTTGCAAAACTGTGCTTTGGAAGGAAGACTTGTAACCAGGGAAGTGGTGCAAATTGATGAGAATAGGTATGGGGATTAAGAACTACCGTGATTAAAATATTGGTGGGGTCACAGGATTTTTTTCATTTTGAAACTTTGCAAAGCTGGATTAAGTATATTGAAAAGGAAGGATTTTAGACACTCAGATGGCTTATTGTTGCCCAGGGTTGCAGCAATCTGGCTTTGCGTCAGGGGCGAGACCTGCCACCACATGCAGAGGTCAGGAGAGCCTGGGAAACGGAGTTGTGACAGAGGGCGGAGCCGGGGCGGGTGGGCGTGGCCGGCAGCACACGCAGGCGTTGACCTGCATCCAGAGTAACCTCGCAGGAGGAGGGGGCACCTGGGGCAGGAGGTTCTCACGCTGGCAGCCACCAGACAGTTCAAGGGTTGAGGCACATGACATCGCTCAACACACGCCTGTCCTTTAGAAATACTCCTGCTTCCTTGCCTGCGTCCCTGAAACTGACACTTTACAAAAGGCCGCCGCCGCCGCCGCCGCCGTTCAGGCAGCAGAGTCATTCAAGGTCCAGTTTGCCCTCTTTCATTAAGTCTTTTCTAATTTCCAACAGGGATGAGCTTGACCTCAGCCACTACCTCTCTTAAACCACCTAGAACTTGATGGGTCTTGTTTACCTATGTACTTACATTACACAACAGACAACTCTTATTGATCATGTTAATATTGATTAAAGCCCCCAGCCCCCAACACTGGGCTGGGGGCTTTCGTATGTGTCCTGCAGTCAACAGACAGTTGATCTTTCACCCGTTAGAAAGATCATGTCAGTTTCCCCCAGTGTTTCTCATCTGATGCTCTCAATCACCCTGGAGTAATTTGTGAAGAGAAAAGTATGGGTCAGAAAGGTTTGGAAATTGGTACAAATCACCCATTCTGGGTAGTAGAATCTGGGGCTCATGAATCAGTTCAGTTCAGTCACTCAGTCGTGTCTGACTCTTTGCGACCCCATGAACTGAAGCACACCAGGCTTCCCTGTCCGTCACCAACTCCCGAAGCTTGCTCAAACTCATCTCCATCAAGTCAGTGATGCCAACCAACCATCTCATCCTGTGTCGTCCCCTTCGCGTTCTGCCTTCAATCTTTTCCAGCATCAGGATCTTTTAAAATGAGTCAGTTCTTCACATCAGGTGGCCAAAGGATTGGAGTTTCAGCTTCAGCATCAGTCCTTCCAATGAATATTCAGGACTGATTTCCTTTAGGACTGACTGGTTGGATCTCCTTGCAGTCCAAGGGACTCTCAAGAGTCTTCTCCAACACCACACTTCAAAAGCATCAATTCTTCGGCACTTAGCTTTCTTTATAGTCCAACTCTCACGTCCATACATGACTACCGGAAAAACCATAGCTTTGACTAGACGGAGGTTTGTTGGTGAAGTAATAGCTCTGCTTTTTAATATGCTGTCTAGGTTGGTCATAGATTTTCTTCCAAAGGAGCAAGTGTCTTTTAATTTCATGGCTGCAGTCACCATCTGCAGTGATTTTGGAGCCCAAGAAAATAAAGTCTGTCACTTTATTTTGGATTTTGGAGCCCAAGAAAATAAAGTCTGTCACTGTTTCCATTGTTTCCCCATCGATTTGCCATGAAGTGATAGGACCGGATGCCATGATCTTAGTTTTTTGAATGTTGAGTTTTAAGCCAACTTTTGTACTCTCCTGTTTCACTTTCATCAAGAGGCTCTTTAGTTTTTCTTCACTTTCTGCCTTAAGGGTGGTATCATTTGCGTATCTGAGGTTATTGATATTTCTCCCAGCAATCTGATTCCAGCTTGTGCTTCATCCAGCCCGGCACTTCACATGATGTACTCTGCATATAAGTTAAATAAGCAGGGTGACAATATACAGCCTTGACGTACTCCTTTCCCAATTTGGAACCAATCTGTTGTTCCATGTCTGGTTCTCACTGTTGCTTCTTGACGTGCATACAGATTTCTTAGGAGGCAGGTAAGGTGGTCTGGTATTCCCATCTCTTGAAGAATTTTCCACAGTTTGTTGTGACCTACACAGTCAAAGGCTTTTGTGTAATCAATAAAGCATAAGTAGATTTTTTTTCTGGTATTCTCTTGCTTTTTCGATGATCCAGCAGATGTTGGCAATTGGATCTCTGGTTCCTCTGCCTTTTCTAAATCCAGCTTGTACATCTGGAAGTTCACGGTTCACATATTGTTGAAGTCTGGCTTGGAGAATTTTGAGCATTACTCTGCTAGCATGTGAGATGAGTGCAATTATGTGGTAGTTTGAACATTCTTTGGCATTGCCTTTCTTTGGGATTGGAAAGAAAACTGACCTTTTCCAGTCCTGTGGCCACTGCTGAGTTTTCCAAATTTGCTGGTATATTGAGTGCAACACTTTCACAGCATCATCTTTTAGGATTTGAAATAGCTCAACTGGAATTCCATCACCTCCACTAGCTTTGTTTGTAGTGCTTTCTAAAGCCCATTTGACTTGACATTCCAGGATGTCTGGCTCTAGGTGAGTGATCACACTGTCGTGGTTATCTGGGTCATGAAGATCTTTTTGTATAGTTCTTCTGTGTATTCTTGCCACTTCTTCTTAATATCTTCTATTTCTGTTAGGTCCATACCATTTCTATCCTTTATTGAGCCCCATTTTTGCATGAAATGTTCCCTTGGTATCTCTAATTTTCTTGAAGAGCTCTCTAGTCCTTCCCATTCTATTGTTTTCCTCTATTTCTTTGCATTGATCATGAATACAAGAGACAAATCATTTGCCCTAAGGAAGATTTCGTATTTCCCAAGTACTACTTTCAGACTGCATTTGTGAAACCAAACAGTCCTGAAGAAAAAGAGCCAATGTTCAGCTTAGGTGTCTTGGGATTTCCTATCTCTGGGTATGTGATCTTTCATCTCAGTGTGTCGTCCTCCTGTCACTAGGAGACCTCTGTCCTGAGAAGAAGCATGGCTGACTCTATTAGCACATTATGGGCACTTAACAACAATAATCCTGTCTTTATTTATTTTATGCCAGTCACCTTTTATTATATCTACCTGAAATGTTTACCAGGAGAAGGCAACCAATGTTTCCATTTTTCAAACTGTCTGCCACCTCAGTTACTGATAGAAGCAGTGATCAGAGTCACTGTTGCATCTACCTTTGAAATAGCTGAAACAGAGGCAGGCCTACCACTTCTCTGCCTGAGGCGATTTCTCTTGGGCCTGTGGAGTTGATCCCTGCTAGAAGAGAATAGTTTTTCAAGGCTTTTTTGACTAGAAGCTATCAGACAGGGATGCCTTCCTTTCCCTCAGATTATAATCTGAAACGGAAATCCTGGCCTAAGGATTAAGGATTGTCCCACTGAAATATTTGGTGTATGCTAAGCCTCATTTGAGGCTCAGTGACCTCATTAGAATTTAGGTGTTGCAGCAAGTAAGTCCCATGAAATTCTTGGTAGGCTGGGTTGGAATCACAGACTTTAGAGCTGTAAAAGGCTTCAGTGGTCATATGGACCAGGTGAGTAAACTGAAGCTGACGAATGTGGGTGACTTCATTGTCTCATACTTGGAGATTGCATAATTAAGACCAGAACCAAAGAATGCTGGCTTTTAGTTCCTGCTCCTGCCTATAATGCTGGTGGTCCTAAAAATTGGACATGTTTCAGAATCACGTAAGGGGTTTGTTGAAACACAGGTTGCTAGGCTTCTTCCCTGAGTCTGAGCAAGATCCTAAGAATCTGCATTTCTAACAAGCCCCCCCTGATGCTAAGACTGCTGGTCCAGGGGGCACACTGTGTGATATGATGTTGGGAAGCAGAGTCAGTAACATAACACAAATTCTCTCCTAAAAACTTACCACCTGAAAAAAACATGGCCATGCCAGTTTATAGGTGTACCTTGGTTTGTTGTTTTTTTAGTCACTAAATCCTCTTTGTGACCCCATGGACTGTGATCCCCCAGGCTGCTCAGTCCATGGGATTTCTCAGGCAAGAGTACTGGAATGGGTTGCCATTCCCTTCTCCAGGGCATCTTCCCAACCCAGGAGTTGAACTCGAGTCCCCTGCATTGGCAGGCAGATTCTTTACCACTGAGCCACCAGGGAAGCCTGTCCCTTGGTTTAGTGAAACACAAAATAGAAACTTCAGATAGACAGATTCAAAACTGAAACCTGCATTACCCCCACCCCGCACCCCAGATCGCATCTCTCTGCTAGGAAAATTGCAATAGGCTAGACAAAATCTCTGTCATCATGGAAGGTGTATTCTAACAGGGCAGTCAGACAATAATCACATGCCTCTTTAACATAATGTCAGGTGCACTGAACAACAACAAAAAAGCAGCAGCTAGGGGCCACTGTGAATAAACCTGGTTAAGAAAGACCTCTCTGAGCAGACACCTTCATTTGAGCAGATTCCTGAATTGGAATGAGGTGCAAGCCATGCACTTTTCTAGAACTGTCCTGGTGGAGGGAACAGCTGGACAGATGCTCTGAGGTAGGAGGGTGCTTGATGTGCTCAGCGAACAGGGAATGAACTAGAAGGTAAGATCACAGTGGGAGCCAGTAGCCCCTCATATAGAACCTGGTGGGCCACGGGAAGATTTTGGGTTAAATCCTAATTCCAAATACTTAATTTCCCTTATTCATATGATCTAATATCTTTTCTCCCTCCAGAAAGATCCCTTACAAAAGGAATGCAGTTAAAGTATAGGCGATTTGGGGAAATGCTGATGTTCTCAGTTCAGTTCAGTCGCTCAGTCGTGTCCAACTCTTTGCAACCCCATGGACCACAGCACGCCAGGCTTCTCTGTCCATCACCACCTCCCGTAGCTTACTCAAGCTCATGTCCATCGAGTCGGTGATACCATCCAACCATCTCATTCTCTGTCGTCCCCTTCTCCCGCCTTCAATCTTTCCCAGCATCAGGGTCTTTTCCAAGGAGTCAGTTCTTCACATCAGGTGGCCAAAGGATTGGAGCTTCAGCTTTAGCATCAGTCCCTCCAATGAATAGTCAGGACTGGTTTCCTTTAGGATGGACTGATTGGATCTCCTTGCAGTCCAAGGGACTCTCAAGAGTCTTCTCTAACACCACAGTTCAAAAGCATTAATTCTTTGGTGCTCAGCTTTCTTATTTATTTATTTATTTATTTTTTTATAGTCCAACTCTGAAAAGCTAGTTATTATTGTGAAATAATAATATAAATAAGAAAAGGAAAAGCTGGTTATTGTTGTGAAGTATTTCTGAGTCTCACTGACCATTGTTACTCCTCTCTTGGAAATAAAGAGCTTTAAAAAGAAAGAAGGGAGATGTGGGCTTAGCAGGGAGAAACTGCTACTAGGGTCAGGGCAGTGAACTCAAGTCCTGATCTTTTCCACATTTTCCTAACCTCTCTTCCCTGGTGGCTCAGAAAATGGTAGAGAATTCACCTGCAATGCAGGAGGCCTGGGTTTGATCCCTGGGCCACAAAGATCCCTGGAGAAGGGAATGACAACCCACTCCAGTATTCTTGCCTGGAGAGTTCCATGGGCAGAGGAATCTGACTTCCATGGGCAGAGGGGCCTGGCAGGCTACAGTCCATGGGGTCACACAGAGTCAGACAGTAACGGCTGAGTGACTGACACTTTCACTACTTTCAACCTCTTTGAGCCTCAGCGACTTCATCTATGAAGTGAAATGTTAGACCAGTTTATTCTTCTCAGTCTTCTAACTCGCTGGGATTATTATGGGTGTGTCTGATGGTGCTAGTAGGGTTTGGTGTATGGTCATTTTCTATAGCTTGACTTTGGGTGTGAAAAATTGATTGCAGAAGCAGTGGACAGGACTAGAGAGTTGCTGGTGGTGGCCAGCCTGTTGCATTCCTGACCTCACTCTGCTGGCCAGCTCTTTTGGGATCGGGAGCTGGGTTGCTTGTGAAGAAAGAAAGAGTTGGGAGTGAAATCCTTCATTCAAGAAAGAGTTTGAATGAAATCTGTGAATGAACATGCGTTAACAATCCAGGTCTTCTGAAAGTAGCCATGTGAGTTTGTGTTTCCTCCAAATATATGCTTCAGCTGGCAAAGAGGAACCAAAAGAATTGTGCTGGTAATAGCTCTACAAGATAGAAGGAACCTTCCCGGCCATCACTCACAGGCTTTTGAATAGCAGCAGTTTCAAATCTCCTTCGGGTGAAGGGCCTTGAAGAATATCGTGGCCTTGTCCCAAGGTTTTGAATTTGAGAAAGTTTGCATAACTTGCTGAGTGATTTTGAAGGAAATGAAGCCTCTGTTTTGGGCTCTGTGTGCTGTGGCAATTGGATTCATTCCTTTTCATTTGAGATCATGGGCAACCCTCATCTGCCCCAGTAAGAAGCCTGTATTTGCCTTTTGGCCAAATATTTCCAGTTATTTTAATTTAAACTTTGTTTCTTTAAGAGCGGCACAGCCAGTAAGTTGTATTATGTGGCGTTTCATAGTTTGCAGACAGATCTAACAAGTACTGTGGTTTCTCAGCGTGGTGATGAAGGGCCTGATCTGGAGGCAGAACACCAAGGTCAGAATTCAGGCTCCCCTACTTACTGGTTCTGGGGCTTTGTGCAAGTTCACTGGACTTCTCTGTGCCTCAGCTTCCTCCTCTGTAAAATGGGATGATGATAATTATTCCTTCCGGAGCCTAGTTAGCGGATGTAATGAGTTACAGGGGCGTGGTATTTCAATAGATAAACAGCTTTTAAAAATATTTTTTAACTTTTTATTTATTTTTATATTTGGCTGCTCTGGGTCTTTGTTGCTGTGTGCGGATTTTGGCTACTCTTTATTGCAGTGCATGGGCTTCTCATTGCAGTGGCTTCTTTAGGTGTGGAGCATGGGTTCTAGGCACAAGAGCTTGGTATTTGCAGAGTGCAGACTTAGTTGCTCCAGGGCATGTGGAATCTTCCTGGACCAGGGATAGAACCTGTGTCCCCTGAACTGGCAGGCAGATTCTTATCCACTGTATTCTGCCAGAGAAATCCTGCTATTATTGTTGGTGCTGCTGTTGGTTTTTGTTTTTTGTTTTTTTTTTCAGTTGCTCAAATATGGTTTAGAGGTGAGAGAAGTGAAGTTAGTACCTCAACCCTGATGACAAGGCAGCAGACCCAGCCATGGTATTTCAGCCTCCTAGGCTACTCATTTTTTTTTCCTGCTCTTCTTCTTCTGTGCCTTTGGGCTGCCACCCAGCTGTTGTTCTGGGCTCTCCAGGTTTTCTTGGTCTTCTCTTGGGAGTGGGAGGGAGAGCGGAGGAAGAGGAAAGGGTGGTTGGTGGGTTCCGGGTGGGATGGGGAATCAGAAAACTCTTAAGCGCAGAAACCTTGGGAACTTTCCAAGTGACAAAAGCAGAGAAATTCCAAATATCAGTAAGCAACAAAGGGATCAGAGGAGCATGATGTAAATCTTCAGGCCGCTCTGTTTTTGCCTTTTAGTTACCCCTCTGTGGAAGGGCCCAGCTGAGTCTTTTTTACAAGAAAGCTAAACATGGCCTATTATAATGAAACTTAAAACAGCATCAATTCCTTTTTTGTGGGGCAAATCCACAAGATTGCTTTCAAGGCTAAGGGATTATGTTTTCAAAAGAAGTTTGAAACAGTGGGTGCCTTGGTGAAAAGGATGGTGTGAGGCTCTGAACTCGCCCTCCGTTTAGAGCAGCACTTGGAAAGCAGTCACGTACATGGGGATCAACTGGGAAACTTGTAAACACAGCTTTTGAAGCAGTGATGCTGGGTGGCGCCTGAGAGCCTGCCTGTCTAACAGCCCCTGGTCCATGGATCACCCTGTGAGCATCCAAGATTCGGGCTACTGAAGAGCTGTCACTTCAGCTGTAGTAGAATCTGAATGGCCACCCTGCTGTATCCCTGGGCAGAGACGAGTGTCCCTGCCACTGGGCCTGGGGTTGGACAGATGGATAGAGGTGTTTATACCCCTCCCTCCTCCACTGAATTCTTGACCTCTCTAAGTGAAGGGATAAGCCAGTAGACTCTCTCATAAAATGTGTTCCTATCAACACTTGAGTGATGTTTCTTGTCTTTAAAAGTAGAGGCCCCACTTTTTAATTAGTTGTAAAAGCCTACAGAGACAAAGCCCAAGGATGTTCTGATTTCGTTTTGCCTTCGCTTTTCTATTCCTCTAAGGGGAAATTTCAGCTGATAATTAGTTACAATAACTACCTCAAAGGGTTCATTAAGAAAGACTGAAGTGTTTCTTCTGTGGGAAATTTAGGTGTAATTAAAATTCTCATCTCTCAACTTAAAATTTGCCAGACAACACGTCTTGGCTAGAATGTGGACAAATTAGAGCCCTCATGTTGCTGGGGGTGTAAAATGGTGCTTTAGAAAGTAGTCTCGCATTTCATTAAAGACTAACATAGTTACCATATGGTTCAGCAATTCCACTCCTAAGTCTATACCCACTAGAACTGAAAACAGGTGTCTACACAAACACTTGTACACAAATGTTTTAGCAGCCTTATTCAAAATAACCCAGAAGTAGAAACAACCCAAATGTCCATAACCAATGAATGAATAAACACAATATGATATATCCGCTCAGTGGAAGGAATATCATACTGTATGTGCTACACATGGGTGGGCCTCAAAAAGAGGCCAAACATGAGAAGACAAACACAAAAAAAATCTCATACTGTATGACTCCATCTTGATGAAGTGTCCAGAATAAGCAAATCCATAGATAAAGTAGATTACTGATGGCCAAGGGCAGGCATAGGATGGGAAGTGAATATTAGTGGGTATGAATTTTCTTTTTTAAGTTGATTAAAATATTCTGGAATTAGATAGGGACGTTGGTTGCACAACTTTATGAATATACTGAAAACAACTGAATTGTGCGTTTTAAAATGCCGAATTGACATACCGTAAAATAAAAAGTTTGGAATCTGCCCATGCTGTTTCTTAAGTCTTTATTTAATTTGTTTTAATAGGATTATATCTCAACATCATGGACTTGTTTTAAATAGTTTATCATAGAGTTTCTCAACCTGGGCACTATTGACATTTTGACATGTTGGTATGATTCACATTTTAGACTAGTCAGAGAATTGTTTGTTGTGGGGAGCTGTCCTGTGTATTGTAGGATGTTATAGCAGCATCTCTGTTCTTTCCTTGGTGGCTCAGTGGTAAAGAATCTGCCTGCCAAGCAGGAGACGTGGGTTCAATCCCTGGGTCGGGAAGATCCGTTAGAGAAGGGAATGGCAACCCACTCCAGTATTCTTGCCTGGAGAATCCCATGGACAGAGGAGGCTAGCAGCCTCTAGTCCATGGGATCACAAAGAGTCGTATATGACTGAGTGACTAGTCCCTTCCCTTTCTTTCCTGGTCATTATACATTAGATACCATCCCTCACCCTGTGAATAATAATCACAACTGTCTCCAGGTGTTGCCAAATGTCCCCTGCCAAAATCACCCCCAGTGGAGAACCACTGGTTTATCTTTAGTCTTCCTGTTAAAAGCTGAGATCCATGAGGACTTCTTTATTCATCATGTGTTTCTCAGTGCTTAGAACAGTGTCGAGCACATAAATACCCTACTATGGTAAATATGTAAATGAATTAATATATTCAGCTATAGAGATTTATAAAAGTAGACAACTATAGAAATGATTCCATGCTCAAATTAGTTCCAATGCCCTGGGATTAACTTTGTCAAGAACAGCCTCTGTTTTGGGATGAGGGGGCTGTTCTTCAGCCTAGTACTTTTCCTACCCACCTCACCCAAGTCTGCAAACTGTCTTTACCTGGAGGTGTGTTCTTTTATCAGCTATCCAGGGCACAGACTGTTAGAGGCCACCAGCCAAGATCTTCAGTATTTGTGTGCTGACTCGGGGTGCCATCTCCTGCTTAAGCCTGAGGCAACACCACAGATGCCACCTGTAGCCCAGACCAGCACCCACCAGTCACCCGGACTGCTGCTCTGAGGATGTCTGCATGTATCAGGCACTGCATAAGAAAGGAAACATACTCACTGTCATTTACAGATCCGGGTTCTGTGAATGACTAACCATGTTTTCCCACCCAACCGAACCCAACGCTCCACTTGAGTATCTTATAAAAAGTTACTCAGGTGGAGGCTAAATGCTATTGAGGCTAAATGCTAATGACTTGTTGCTGCCACACCCTGCTTTGGGGATTGTCACTTCTGGAAGGTGCCTGAATCTTAGCAGCTCAAGTGTGAGCATTAGACAAGGCTGATCTCAGATGGTTTTTGTTTTTGGTGGTGGGTTTTTTTTTTTTTTTTTTTTGTCATCAATGACTGGTTATAACACTTTCTTGCTTTTCTTTCTTTTTTTTCCTCACATTTTTTTAAAATTGGAAGATAATTGTGTTACAACATTGTGTTGGTTTCTGCCATACAGCAACACGAATCAGCCATAAGTATACATAGATCCCCTCCCTCTTGAACCTCCCTCCCAGGCCCCCTTGATTTTCTTCTTGGTTTGCTCCTCCTCTCTTCTTTTTTTTTAATTTCAATTTAATTTTATTTTTTTTAATCAGAGTATACTTGCTTTACATTGCTGTGTCAGTTTCTACGTTATAGCAAAGTGAATAAGTAACGTGCATGCACACATCCCTTCTTTTTTGGATCTCCTTTCCATTTAAATCACAACAGAGCACTGAGTAGCATAAACCCAGAGAAAACCGTATTTCTTTCATTTCTTAAGCAGTGATGGTTCTGACCTAATTTCTGTTGGTCTGTCTTTTCTGAACATTGAGACAGATCCTTTTCTTAAGCAGCATGTCTCTATCTCTGTTCCTTGCCTTGTGTTGATGAGGCTTGGATAATTGGTGGCATTTCTTTGGATACGTATTCATGCTTCACCCTTTGCTAAGCACTTTTTACATATACCTCATTCATTCCTCATAGCCCATTTTACAGATGTGGAAACTGGGATACAGAGAACAGTTGCCCAAGACCACTCAATGTTAACAAGCAGCGGAGTGCAGATTCAAACCCAGTTAGCCTGAGCCCTTGAAGATGATGTGTATTGCCTCCCCAATATCCTGCTTCTTGTTATACTTTCTCATCTGGCTGCACATGTTTGTCCTTCCTTTAAGCTTTGATAAAGCTCTAAAGTTTGGAAGTTTTGTCTGATTTTTTCAGAATCTTGGGTGTTTGGAATAAGGACCAGATTTTCTGAAGTTAAAGCCTTATAATGACTGGATATCCAAATTAAGTACACACAGAAGAATAGCAAGGTAGTTTTCCCACCTTGCCCTTCTGTATACTGGCTTAGGAGCTTGGTTAGGAGCTTCTTCTAGGCACAAGGCTGGGGGAATGAAAGAGGGAAGACAGGGCTTTCTCTTCCAGCAGCTGGAGGAGAATTGACCAAACAATGCAGCTCCATTTGTTGGTCATTTGTTGCTTCTCAGGTGTAAGGTAACTGGATTGAATGTATAAGTGGTGTTGGTGTGAGGGACTTGCTGACAGAGTCACCTCATTGTCTACTTCGTACCTTATTTCTTCGGCATTTGTACAGTTTCCTTAAGAACAGGGCAAAGCTAAATCAGTATACTGATCATTTGGGTGTTCTTTGATGTGATAATTGATTTAGCAAACTCAGGTTATAGACATTTTATCCCAAATAAGGTAGTAAAATGATTTTTGTATATATTATTAAATAAAGGGATACTTTATAAATATCAGAGTATTTAATCACAGTGATCAGTAAATACCAAATAACTGTATGTCTTGGTAGTTATTCTTTCTTATTTTATATTTTCTCTTTCTAAATCTAGCCCACATATTTTTAAATGCTAGAACATAGTATAAAATAGCATGTATCGTATGTATTACAAAGAATAGTGTATCGTATTTATATAGAGTATAAAATGTAGAATATGCTGTTGAAGATTTTGCTTCTAATTCATTACTGAAGAGGCCTTGTTATTTCACAGGATATGCTCATAGAACTTTTAAAGACTTTCCCAGTTTTAGAACACGGCTGTAGTATGTACAGCCATGTGTGTGCCCATATGTGTTGTAGATGGGCTGTTGGTTACTTTATCAAGAATAAATATACAATTTAAAATCTGAATTATAGAATTTCTTTTTTTGCATCATGTTCTAGACTGAGCACTGGCTCTTATTTGTCAACTGTTTTTCTTATCTTTGGAGTAGGGTGTCTTAAACCTTTTAAACTGGCTCCTACTTTGGCCTTAACACTATATCCAAAAATCCTTTTGAAGTCACTTAACATATTCTGTACAATTAAGGTGATTTGACACATTCTCCCATCAAAGCATTTTGGTCACGATGCCCAAGTATCTTAAACAGTCAACTCAATTACATGCAGAGTTGAAATATTTTTGGCAATGGGTTTGACATGCATTTATTGTAGTATTAAATATGGGGATGTACAGTGGTGAAAATGCTTAAATTTGTTTATCAAAAAATCTGGAGAACTGATTGGCTATCATACACGTGTCTATTTAACTTACATACATTAATCTTCTCACACCACATCGGTCTCCTTTAGAAGACACAAGGCCACCAACTCGTTCTTAAGAAAACTTTCGTTAAAGTAAAAGATCAGATGTGTCTTTTTCCTGTATGAACTGTATTTCTGGAAAACTAAATTGTCATCAAGGGAATTTTTTTTCTCTATAAAAATTCCAGCTAATGAATAAGAAAAAAATCATGGATTAGAATGTCACCACTTGGCAAACCACAAATCAAAGGACGACTCCAAGTAGTGATTATCGGTGGTTGCTAACATCACTGAAACGGAGCCAGCTAGACATTACGTGTCTTCAATGAAAGTACGCGATACCACTCATGAAGTTGCTTTGCCAAAAACTGAGCCTGTATCAAACCAAGCCCCTAAACCTAGCTACAAGTTTACAGAACAGGTAGAGACAAGAGAAACATGTTAAAAAATACTATGGGGAGGGAGGTGCAGAAAAATCCAGATACTGAAAATTCTACAGGCCCAAGTGCATGGCTTTTTCATAAAACAAATTGCAAGGACCAAAAAAAAAAAAAAAAGGGAACATTATTAGACATCAACCAGATCTCAGTATGTTGACTTTTTTTGGATTTTGATTTCCATAAACTATTCAAAAATGATAATATTTATGAAACAATTAGAAATAGTCAATGCCTGAATATTTGACATTATTGAAAAATTACTAAAACTTTCAGTTGTGATGATATTGTTATTACATTTTCATTAAGAGCTATTTTATTTTAGAAATACATATTGAAATATTTAAGAATAAAGTGATATGAGATGTGCTTCAAAATAATAATGGTTGGTAAGGGTATACATGAAACAAGGTTGTTGGATACAAAAGATTTCATCACATTATTTCTACTTTGTAAAGTGCTTATCTTTTAAGTATATGTGTAGAAAAATTCAGAGATGAAAAGATATGATAAATGAGATCCTTAAGAACAATTTTTATGTGACATCCACAATAAACACCTGGAAATGAGCCTCCTTTCAGAAACACCTTGAAATATTGGTTTAGTTAGTTGAATTTTATCAACTAAGAATGATTTGATTAGCTAAAAATATGAGATTCTGCATTATAAAAATACCAGCATAAACATCTATCATTATATATGGATAATTGGCTCTTTATAATTATTTATCTTTATACTAGTTCATTTTCTCTGTAAGAACGAGTGCTGAAGTTTCAGGTGAAATGTATGAGGATAAAATTATGAATTGGGAAAAGACTCATTTCATTTTCTCATCAGAACACAGTGTTCTGCAGAAGAATAATTGGAGATTTCCCAAAATAAAGGAAAAAGTCTCTTCATGATCAAAACTCTGAGGAGAGAGGGCAAAACAAAATCACATGCACACTATTTATTAAAACATATGCAGTGAAACCTTAATTAACTGGATCCCTCAAAACAATGTGTTATAACCATCAAAGATGGATTGCTTTAACAATTTCATTTTTAAAAGCAATGTCTAAGAAAATTGGATTGGATCGTGAGCCCAACTTCCTAACACCTCACTTTTCTTGACTTATAATGACCACTGACCTTTCAAATATGATGCTGAAAATTATACAACTGCCAAGCTATCCATAGAATATTGTGTCAGATTCATCAGAGCACATTTATCAGCATGCAGAAGTGGCCTTACAGAAATGGTTCATTGTCACATGTTCAAGTCACGTGTCACAAGTTGAATGCCCTATAAATATAGCGTGCAATCCAGAGAAAATACAGGGCTCCCCCTATGACTCAGTGGTAAAGTACCACCCACAATGTGGGAGATGTGAGTTCAATTCGTGGGTCAGGAAGATCCCCTGGAGGAGGAAATGGCTACCCACTAGTATTCTTGCCTGGAAGATTCCATGGACAGAGGAGCCTGGTGGGCTACAGTCCATGGGGTCACAAAAGAGTTGGGCATGCCTGAGCAACTGAGCATGCATGCAGAGGAAATCCAGGAAGTCTTTTTTTTTTAGCTTTTAATCTAAATTTTATTTTTTTTTCCCATTTATTTTTATTAGTTGGAGGCTAATTACTTTACAATATTGTAGTGGTTTTTGTCATACATTGACATGAATCAGCCATGGATTTACATGTGTTCCCCCTCCCACCTCCCTCTCCACCCGATCCCTCTGGGTCTTCTCAGTGCACCAGGCCGGAGCACTTGTCTCATGCATCCCACCTGGGCTGGTGATCTGTTTCACCCTAGATAATATATATGTTTTGATGCTGTTCTCTCGAAACATCCCACCCTCGCCTTCTCCCACAGAGTCCAAAAGTTTGTTCTGTACATCTGTGTCTCTTTTTCTGTTTTGCATATATGGTTATCGTTACCATCTTTCTAAATTCTATATATATGTGTTAGTATACTGTATTGGTGTTTATCTTTCTGGCTTACTTCACTCTGTATAATGGGCTCCAGTTTCATCCATCTCATTAGGACTGATTCAAATGAATTGTTTTTAACGACTGAGTAATACTCCATGGTGTATATGTACCATAGCTTCCTTATCCATTCATCTGCTGATGGGCATCTAGGTTGCTTCCATGTCCTGGCTATTATAAACAGTGCTGCGATGAACATTGGGGTGCATGTATCTCTTTCAGATCTGGTTTCCTCGGTGTGTATGCCCAACAGTGGGATTGCTGGGTCATATGGCAGTTCTATTTCCAGTTTTTTAAGGAATCTCCACACTGTTCTCCATAGCGGCTGTACTAGTTTGCATTCCCACCAACAGTGTAAGAGGGTTCCCTTTTCTCCACACCCTCTCCAGCATTTATTGCTTGTAGACTTTTGGATAGCAGCCATCCTGACTGGCGTGTAATGGTACCTCATTGTGGTTTTGATTTGCATTTCTCTGATAATGAGTGATGTTGAGCATCTTTTCATGTGTTTGTTAGCCATCTGTATGTCTTCTTTGGAGAAATGTCTGTTTAGTTCTTTGGCCCATTTTTTGATTGGGTCATTTATTTTTCTGGAATGGAGCTGTAGGAATTGCTTGTATATTTTTGAGATTAATCCCTTGTCTGTTGCTTCGTTTGCTATTATTTTCTCCCAATGTGAGGGCTGTCTTTTCACCTTGCTTATAGTTTCCTTTGTTGTGCAAAAGCTTTTAAGTTTCATTAGGTCCCATTTGTTTATTTTTGCTTTTATTTCCAATATTCTGGGAGGTGGGTCATAGAGGATCCTGCTGTGATTCATGTCGGAGAGTGTTTTGTCTATGTTCTCCTCTAGGAGTTTTATAGTTTCTGGTCTTACATTTAGATCTTTAATCCATTTCGAGTTTATTTTTGTGTATGGTGTTAGAAAGTGTTCTAGTTTCATTCTTTTACAAGTGGTTGACCAGTTTTCCCAGCACCACTTGTTAAAGAGGTTGTCTTTTTTCCATTGTATATTCTTGCCTCCTTTGTAGAAGATAAGGTTTCCATAGGTTCGTGGATTTATCTCTGGGCTTTCTATTCTGTTCCATTGACCTATATTTCTGTCTTTGTGCCAGTACCATACTGTCTTGATGACTGTGGCTTTGTAGTAGAGCCTGAAGTCAGGCAGGTTGATTCCTCCAGTTCCATTCTTCTTTCTCATGGTTACTTTGGCTATTTTTTTTTTTTTTTTGTATTTTTTTTTTTTTTTTTTTTTTGTATTCCATACAAATTGTGAAATTATTTGTTCTAGTTCTGTGAAAAATACAGTTTGTAACTTGGTAGGGCTTGCATTGAATCTATAGATTGCTTTGGGTAGTATAGCCATTTTGACAATATTGATTCTTCCAATCCATGAACACGGTATGTTTCTCCATCTGTTTGTGTCCTCTTTGATTTCTTTCATCAGTGTTTTATAGTTTTCTATGTATAGGTCTTTTGTTTCTTTAGGTAGATATACTCCTAAGTATTTTATTCTTTTTGTTGCAGTGGTGAATGGTATTGTTTCCTTAATTTCTCTTTCTGTTTTCTCATTGTTAGTGTATAGAAATGCAATGTATATCTGTGTGTTAATTTTATATCCTGCAACTTTACTATATTCATTGATTAGCTCTAGTAATTTTCTGGTAGAGTCTTTAGGGTTTTCTATGTACAGGATCATGTCATCTGCAAACAGCGAGAGTTTCACTTCTTCTTTTCCTATCTGGATTCCTTTTACTTCTTTTTCTGCTCTGATTGCTGTGGCCAAAACTTCCAAAACTATGTTGAATAGTAGTGGTGAGAGTGAGCACCCTTGTCTTGTTCCTGATTTTAGGGGAAATGCTTTCAATTTTTCACCATTGAGGATAATGCTTGCTGTGGGTTTGTCATATATAGCTTTTATTATGTTGAGGTATGTTCCTTCTATTCCTGCTTTCTGGAGAGTTTTAATCATAAATGGATGTTAAATTTTGTCAAAGGCTTTTTCTGCATCTATTGAGATAATCATATGGCTTTTATCTTTCAATTTGTTAATGTGGTGTCTTACATAGATTGATTTGCGGATATTAAGGAATCCTTGCATTCCTAGGATAAAGTCCACTTGGTCATGATGTATGATCTTTTTAATATGTTGTTGGATTCTGTTTGCTAGAATTTTGTTAAGGATTTTTGCATCTATGTTCATCAGTGATATTGGCCTGTAGTTTTCTTTTTTTGTGGCATCTTTGTCTGGTTTTGGAATTAGGGTGATGGTGGCCTCATAGAATGAGTTTGGAAGTTTACCTTCTGCAATTTTCTGGAAGAGTTTGAGTAAGATAGGTGTTAGCTCTTCTCTAAATTTTTGGTAGAATTCAGCTGTGAAGCCATCTGGTCCTGGGCTTTTGTTTGCTGGAAGATTTCTGATTACAGTTTCGATTTCCATGCTTATGATGGGTCTGTTAAGATCTTCTATTTCTTTTTGGTTCAGTTTTGGAAAGTTACACTTTTCTAAGAATTTGTCCATTTCTTCCATGTTAAAGTAGAAAAATAGTTATCACAGGGAGAAAGGAGTTAGCAACTAGAAGGGGCACATGGAGATCTTCTGGGGTACTAACAGGAGATACAAGGAGGGATTTTGGGCCTCTGGCCACATTGTGTTTCTTCAGTGTGAAAGCAGAAGGGACATGTTCCACTTGAGAAGTTTTAGCAAACTATACAATTATGAGATGTGTAGCTTAAATATGTTAGAGTGAAAGTTGCTCAGTCACGACCAACTCTTTGCGACCCCATGGACTATACAACCCATGGAATTCTCCAGGCCAGAATACTGGAGTGGGTAAACTTTCCCTTCTTCAGGGGATCTTTCCAACCGAGGGATTGAACCCAGGTCTTCTGCATTGCAGGCAGATTCTTTACTAGCTTAGTCACAGGGCAAGTCCATATGTTAAACTTCAGTCCAAAGTTTTGTATCTATACACATTTGCATGTGTGTGTGTGTGTGTGTGCATGTGAGTGTGATAATTTCTATTCCTGGTATTCTCATCTTTAGCAGAAGATTTTTGGCTGCCTTGTCCAGATCATTTTGATTGAGTTCTCCCCTGGTCAAAGGATATAGCAGAGTGAACAGCTTAGAAACAAGCACATAGACATTAAGAAAAGAAGATAAATATTAATAAATATTAGGGCTTAATAATCTGGGGTATTTAGATCCATCACTTTGAAAGCAGAGTTCAACAACTGAGTCTCTTAGTGGTTTCATGTCCTCAAGAGCAATTAAATTATGTAATATACACTGTTACTGCATGTGCATGAATGCTAAGTCACTTCAGTTGTATCCAGACTCTGTGACCCTATGAACTGTAGCCCACCAGCCTCCTCTGTCCAGGGGATTCTCTAGTCAAGAATACTGGAGTGGATTGCCATGCCCTCCTCCAGGGTATTGTCCCAATCCAGGGATCAAACCCGTGTTTCTTACGTCTCCTGCAATGGCAGACAGGTTCTTTACCACTAGTGCCAACACTGTTACTAAGGGTGGGGAAATTTTAGAAACCTTTCACTGTGATTAAATGATTTACTGTTTAAAGATGAAGTTCATTAATTGTAAAATTAAGTTACCCCAACAATGCTGAAAACGGGTGTTACTGTTTATTGTCCTGACTTTTGGTGCGGTTATTTTGGTTAAGCAGTATTTAATCAGAAATTTCACTTAAACAAGTCACACGTTCCCGAGTCATTCCATATGATCAAAGCTTCACTGTAATGTATAAACATTATACAATATGTGTAAATCTATTATAAAGTAGATTTTGACTTTAAAGAAACATTACACATAAGTTGCTGCACAAATGAAGAAACGGTCAATGTGATCAGAGCCAGGGAAGCTAAAATGATAGAATGTAAGAGCTGGAGGGAACATTAGAAAGCATCTGAGTCTATCTGCACCCTTGACAGTGAAGGAAATTTAGGCTCTGAGAGCTTAAATTGACTTCCCAAAGATACATAGCTAACATATGGCTGATCTGCAACCAGAACTGATAGAACCCTATTTGCTTACCCGCCGACCCTCAGTCGGCCCAGTTCTCCAGAGCAGAGTTGTGGGGTCAAGCTCATTTGAGTTTGAATCAGTTTAGCTCTTGGATTTGCTACTTGGGTGTGACCGTTGGGCCCAGTGACAGATCCTGTCTTATGGAAAAATATTGCCTGGGTATTAATTCAGAGGTACAGACACCAAGTATCCTGAGAAGGTAACTCCCTAAGACAGGTCTGAGGCATTGGAGAGCTCAGAGGTGCATTAACCTCCTCAAGGCATGGCTGCTTAGTGGGATTCTGCTTTCCTTCTGCTGTGGAAGTGCCCCTCACCCTGGGATCTGCGGGGAGGATGGCTGTGGCCTTTGGATGTTGTCTCTTTTTTTAAATATTTGTTTATTTTAAAAAATATTTATTTTTATTGGAGTATAATTGCGTTGTAGTGTTGTGTTAGTTCCTGCTGTAAACAACGTGAACCACCTATATGTATACATATATCTCCTCCCTCTTGACTCTCACTTCCATCCCACCCATCTAGTTCATCACAGAGAACTGAGCTGAGCTTCCTGTGTTATAAGGATATTATCTCTTTCTAATGATAAATCTAAACATGCTGAGCAAGGTTTGTACCCTCAAGTGTCATTGAGTTCCAATGCCTAACTGTGGGCTTCCTTTAATGCTGTTTGCACCTGAGTGTAGACACCTGCCATCTAATGGAGATGGTGTTAGGACTCACATCAAAAGGCTTTTATGGTGAATTCCCTGGTGGTCCAGTGGTTAAAACTCCCTGCTTCCAATGCACAGGGCAGGAGTTCGGTCTCTGGTCGGGGAACTAAGATCTCTAACATGCTACTTGATGTGGCCAAAAAAATTTAAAAAGGCTTTTATGAGAATGAAAAGAGCTAATGAAAAAAAAAAAAAGAAAGAAAAGAGCTAATGTACTAAAGTGGGTAATAAGATGCTTGGCACACATTACCCATGTAAAATAAGTTGTGTAGTTATGTACACACACTTATTGTGTACAACACACAATAAGTTGTGTAGTTGTGTACAACTTCAGTTAACTATTGTTATCTGCTAGAACACAGCAATGGATTTGATACTGATGCTGTCCAAGAACTCTGACCATTGTTTGACTTGGACAAATGGCTTTGTTAAAAACACTGGAAAACAGAAAAAAAAAGTTGATTAATTACTTATATATTTAGGAATTGAGTCAAGTTGGGACTCTGGTTATTTTTTCCTAAAGGAATAAGGAATGTAGTTGAATTTTACTTTTTTCAAGCCTATCTTTACATGGGAAGACCTAAGATGTAGCTCCTAATCCATTACTTAATAAAAAGTATCAATGAGAAAATTATCAGACCACTTCAAGCATCTGTTTTCTCCTTTTTAAAATGAGGTTGATAGTACGACCTACTCATGAGGTGGTTTGGAGCTTAAGTGAGAGATAGTGTACACAAGAGGCAAAAACATGGTCGGGGTAAGTCTATAAAGAGTGGCAATCTGAAGGAGATTGTGTTACCTCTTTTCCAGTTTTCACCTTGCTGCTACGAAAGGACACGTGGAATGCCTCAGGGTCATGGTTACACACGGTGTGGATGTGACTGCCCAAGATACTGCCGGTATGTCATCTTTTTCTCTTAAGCCAGCAGGCCAGCAGGAAAGTAGGTATCACAGAAATGATACGTATTCCTTGTAGAAAATTTACACTCTATACAGATCAACCAAAAGAAAAACATAGAATCTCCTCCAGTGACGGGGCTCTGATGTGGTTTCATTATTTGGCCCTTTACAAGTGTTTTCATCTTATATGTGGTTAGTCAACTAGAGACTATGCTTCTTATCCCCCATTTAAAATTTTTATTTTCCAGGATGATATATATGGACCAAGTACTCTCCCCTGATTTTTGTTCTTACGAATCCTGGTACAGTGTAATGAGTGGAGTGAATTATTCAGGTGCTCATTTCATCAACTAGCTGAGGTGGACTCTGTGGACAGAAGGCAGGATCTTCACATGGATCAGCTGCCCTTGGTCTTCACCCCTTACTGTATTTTAGTGCATCTGAATCACCTGGGAACTGGAGGGGAGGAAGGGCGAAAGAGCTTAAAGGGGGAAAGGAGAAGAAGGAAAAGAATAAACAGCGCGCACACACACACACCTACAGACAACCCCCACATATGTATCCCAGCTCTGTCTTCAGAGATTCAGAATGTCTGAATGTTTCCAGCCAGTTGGTACTTTTGTAAAGCTCCCAGCTGATTCTAACGTGAAACCAGTGTTGATAAGTGATGATCAAGTCAGATAGAAAAGGAAGTGCAGTCTTGTCTTTTATGAACATTGTTTTATGGGAAGGAGTCCCTGGGTTGCCAGCCTGGGTTTCTGCCCCTGTTGTCCACACCAAAAGGTGGAAGCAACTACTGGTGGCTTTTCACTTCTCTATTATACTTGAAAATCTTTGTCTTCTAATAGACTTTTGTTGGTTTTTACTGGAATATAAGATTAGCCTGTTCTGTAGTCTTTATTGAGGCTTTTCATTAATCTGTGATGGATCCCTTTTGCTTTCCACCTGAAAACACTGACACCTCAGAGTAGTCATCTTGGGGGCAGATTGGTCAAGTGTTATGAAAATACAGTTATTACTCAAAATATGGCCGGAAAACTCATATTTCAGAATTGTTTTCATAAAGTCTGTGGCACTTAAAAAATAATATCAGGGTCTGGGAATATTTATTCTTTGAGAATAGACTTGTTTTTTTAAGACAGATGAAGCCACTTAAAGTCAAGTCAGGTAAATGAGGTGTCAGTCTGGTAAAATCATTTTTGGTTAAAAATAGGGAGTGATTGAAGTAACAGAATGATTTCCCAGAGCAGTGCCACAGAAAACTCCCAAAAAATATTTTGAGAAATGGCAATACTTCAGGTGACACTAGTGGTAAAGAACTTGCCTGCCAATGTAGGAGACATAAGAAATGCAGGTTTGATCCACAGGCCGGGAAGATCCCCTGGAGAAGGAAATGACAACCCACTCTAATGTGCTTGCCTGGAAAATTCCATGGACAGAAGAGCCTGGCAGGCTGCAGTCCACGGGGTGTCAAAGAGTCAGACATGACTGAGCACAGATTATTATAATACCAGCAGAAGAAAGAATGGTTTCTCTAAGTGATTCCCTTGAAGGGAACACTAATTTATGTTGCTAATTAAAGTCATCTTTAATACCAAGATCCATTTTTTTTTTTTTAAGTTTATTGTTACTACTTTTAAAGTTGTACCACATGCATACAGAGCAGTATGAGTGGCTACCATCCCCGTGATGAGGTGTGTCCTCTTAAGTAGAAGAGATTTCTTTAAGAAAATCATAATCTAAAAAAGTTTGTTTAGTGTGAATAAATTTGAGCTGTAATATAATTTTGTTTAACTGCATTTGATGTTAAAAAATAGATTAGGAGTCTCATATTTCCATCATAACTGAACATCGCTACCCTATGTTTTTATTAAAGGGAAAAAAATGTTTAATACATGTTCATTGTAGAAAATTTGGGAAATACAGAAAACTACCAAGAAGATAACCAGTGGTTCTACTCCAAGAAAAAAAAAAAAATCTACTGTTTTGCTGTATTTCCTGCCAGATTTTCCTGGTGCAGTTTTACGTAGTTGAGATCACATTATATAATAAATTCTAAATCCTGCCATTAAAAAAAAAAAGATTACCATGATCATTTTCTGTACTAAAAACTTAAGAAGCATAGTTTTTTGTGGGTGTCTAATACCATGTGGATAGAGTTTGTATTTACTACCAGAGCCCTCACTCAGTTCCTGAAAGCCAGGGGAGTCATGCAGTGAGACCTGGACACCCCAGCGCAGTTCCCTCTTCCTTGCCAGTGGAGATGACAGTGCTCTCCAAGAAGCTTGAGGGGAGGACTTCCCTGGCAGTTCAGTAGTTAAGACTCCATGCTTCCACTAAAGGAGTCACAGGTTCGATCCCTGGTCAGGGAACTAACATCCCACAAGCCACAAGGCATGGCCAAAAAATAAAAAGCTAAAAACTGCATACCCATCCTCCCATCCTGGACTCTTCTCTGAGCTGGTTAGTGGAAACTGTCACAGCCCATTTCTTTCAACTCTGATTGAAACTGGTAGAATCCATAGCACTTGGCAGCCCCAGAACACCTGCCATACATCCTGTGAGTTGGAAATGTCTCAAGCTGCCTGTCACTTTTCTCTCATTTCTAATAATGAGGTCAGCACTCTGGTCCTCAGGCTTATTGTTTTGCTTTGGTCTGAGTGAGACACTGACTTCTCAGGATTTCTTGAAAGCATGCAAACAGAACCCAGAAACAAAAGAAGGAGAAGTGGCATGGATAAAAGTACATGGAAAATCTGTTGCATTATCTAGAACAACACTTCTCAGAGTTTTTCCTGTTACAATGAACAAGATAAACGTGATAGCCTTTACTGCTCATGTCCTTCCTATTGGCTATAACATCCACTCCTTTCTCTCCTCAAGAATGCGTGTCAGAATCCAAGGGAAGGGCAAGGACATTAGTCACTGTGCATTAGTGGTTGTCGTTAGCCCAAGACATTTGATAAAAGGATGAATTAAATGGCTCGGTTGCTGTTGTGTCCAGCTTTTTGCAACCCCATGGACTGCAGCACACCAGGCTTCCCTGTCCTTCACTATCCCCTAGAGTTTGCTCAAACTCATGTCCATCAAGTCAGTGATTCCATCCAACCATCTCATCCTCTGTCGTCCCCTTCTCCTCCTGCCTTCTATCTTCAATCATCAGGGTCTTTTCCGATGAGTCTTCTTATCTCATTATCTTATCATAGTGCTCCAAAGTAGTGGAGCTTTAGCTTCAGCATCAGTCCTTGCACTGAATATTCAGGGTTGATTTCCTTTAGGATTGACTGCTTTGATCTCGTTGCTATCCAAGGGACTCTCAAGAGTCAGCTCATAGATGCTGTCTTTTCAGTCAACCTACCTGAAGTGTTGCTATGTTATTGCTAAGATCCAATTATCTTCAATTCTAATACCCAGTGAGAACTGGTATGAAAATCTGTTACCATAAACCCAACTGCCCTACAGAGTTTCAGAAAAAACCCTGCTTTCAAAATATATCATTACACTGACCCTTTTAATTCTTTATATCCACACAGTGTATAGCATGGTTAACTTGGTACAATTACATACTTCTTAAACTGGTGACTGGATTTAAGTTCAGAAGCAAAGGGATTTTAGTATCTATTTCTTTATCAACTATCCTTCTACATCAAATGTTTGGAAGTCTGACCACAGGCTTTTCATAAATGCTTTACAAACAATCTCAGGAATCAAACACTGTCAGTAGATAAAGCCTTGTGTGTGGTACCAATAGTGTGAAAGTGTTAGTCACTCAGTCGTGTCTGACTCTTTGTGACCTCATGGACTGTAGCCTGCCAGGTTCCACTGTTCATGGGATTCTTGAGGCAAGAATACTGGAGTGGGCTGCCATTTCCATCTCCAGGGCATCTTCCTGACTCAGGGATTGAACCTGTGTCTCCTGCATTGCAGACAGTTTCTTTACCTTCTGAGCCACCAGGAAAGCCCAGTACATCTCAATTATCATCATTTTAGATGGCTTTGGAGGCTTAGGTGAAAGCATACGTGTGAACATCCTAGCGCCCAGTCTCTTTTGCACATCAGGTTTTGAAAATATTTCACATCTTAAAAAAAAAAAAAAAAAGCTGTGATTATCACCAAGCCAAACACTCTCATAGTACAAATCAGAAAAAGAAATCCCCAAACTGGCAGAAGCTCATGACTCATGTTTTTGGTTTGTGGAGGTTCCCCCATTCCTTGGCTTCCCTGGTGGGTCAACAGTAAAGAGTCTGCATGCCATGCAGGAGACACAGGTTCAATCCCTGAGTCAGGAAGATGCCCTGGAGATGGAAATGGCAGCCCACTCCAGTATTCTTGCCTGGGAAATCCCATGGACAGAGGAGCCTGGTGGGCTACAGTTCATGGGGTCACAAAACAGTCAGACACAACTTAGCAACTAAACGCACACACCCCATTCCGTATCACCTATTTGCCAAATAGCACCATAGACACAGTGATAGCAGTCAGCTGGGAAAGTCTGCTCCTAGGCTCACAGTGCTGACTCTAAAGAGGACCTTTGTGTTTGCTTGTGTTCTTCCTTGATTTAGGAAGTGGCATTCTGTTTCTTTAGAAATGAATCATTTCTCCCAGATGTGTAGGCTTTTTTTTTTTTTGGATGCCTGTAATTAGCATCTGGAAAGATAAGATAGGATTAAACAGAGCGTTAACAGAAGATGGAAGAAGACCAAAGAATCTTCTGTTTATTATCAGTGCTTGTCTGAAGTATTAGCTTGCAGACTCCCTTTTTTAGCAAGTGTATGCATTTGACACAATGTGACCCGGTGGCTTAAACAAGATAGACTTTTCTCTCTTTCAATTAAAAGTCCCAAATTGCTATGGCCACTCAGCTCCACACTGAGGACTCTTACCCAGACTTGTTACTCCACCATCCAGGGTATTGCCTTGGTCCTAACGGCCCAGGGGAGCTCCCAGTCCCAGCTGGCAGGAGGGAAAGCCCAGGTCATGAAGCGGCATACACTCAGATCTCACTGGACACTGAGTGATCTGTGGCCACTCCTGCCTTTAAGGGAAGCTGGGAATTCTGGGCAGAGCAAGAAATTGTCCAGTTTAATAATATAGAGGGGGGGCTTCCCTGGTGGTCCAGTAGCCAAGACTCCATGCTCCCAATATAGGGGGCCTGGGTTTCATAAGATCAGAGAGCTAGATCTTATCACATGCCACAAGTAAGAGTTCAAACACCGCAACTAAAAAATTCCTGCCTGCCACAACTAAGACACGGTGCAACCAAATAAATAAATAAATGTTAAAAAGTATGTATAGAATGTTTTGCTGTAGAAGGAAGTATAAATAGAAATTGAAGAATGATGTGTGATTTGTCACACTCCCATATCTTAAATTTTCCTTGATCCCTTTGCATACAAAACTTATTTTCTCATAGAAGAAGAGAGTCTTAGGAGAGTGAGAACTGAGCTATGGAATATGGAGATACCATAATGCACAGAGGCCTCAGGAGGGAGACACGGGAGAACCCTTCTTCCTTTCTAGGGTTTCTGGTATTCGCTTAGCTTTTGTTTGGGTTTCTGGGTGGCCCTCCATTCCATTATGCCCTTAATCTGTCTCACATATAATACCATATAATACCAATCTAGCTCACATATTCTAGCCCAGAACAGTTATATCTTAAAACTCAAGTACTTGAGAGAATGGGTCATTTAAAATGTAATGGCAGACTGTAGTCCATTAAGTATTTCATATTTAATTTGGAATAAAGGCAAGCCAGAAATTGATTGCATGATTATAGTTCTTTACTTCCTGGTTGTGCACGTGTATGGCATGTCTGAAGGGCCAACCAACTATGTACAGTTCAGTTCAGTTCAGTTGCTCAGTCGTGTCCGACTCTTTGTGACCCCATGAACTGCAGCACGCGAGGCCTCCCTGTCTGTCACCAACTCCCGGAGTCCACCCAAACCCATGTCCATTGAGTCGGTGATGCCATCCAACTATCTCATCCTCTGTCGTCCCCTTCTCCTCCTGCCCTCAACCTTTCCCAGCATCAGGGTCTTTTCACATGAGTCAACTCTTCGCATGAGGTGGCAAAAGTATCGCAGTTTCAGCTTCAACATCAGTCCTTCCAATGAACACCCAGGACTGATCTCCTTTAGGATGGACTGGGTGGATCTCCTTGCAGTCCAATGGTCTCTCAAGAGTCTTCTCCAACACCACAGTTCAAAAACATCAATTTTTTGGCGCTCAGCTTTCTGTATAGTCCAACTCTCTCATCCATACATGACTACTATGTACAGTGATCAACATAATCTGGCCATGAAAACATTTCAAATGATATATACATGCAGGAGGTGCAAAAAAAAAAAAAGCCTTTTGCTTCAGTGTAAATCACTATGCAAGTCTATTTTGTGGAGATTAAGGGATAATTTCAAAATTCTAATAGTAAGAATGGTTATTAAAAATCTCTGTGTGTGTGTGTGTGGTATGTGTATATATATGTGTGTTATACACACACATAACTGAATCACTTTACACCAGAAACTAGTACATCATTATAAATCAACTACATATACTTCAGTAAAAAAGACACAAATAAAATTTTATTATTTTTTATTGCAGTATAGTTAATTTACAATGTTGTGGATTTTTTTTTCTTTTTTAAAAAAAATATTTATATCGGGGCACAGTTGATTAACGTGTTAGTTTCAGGTGTACAACAAAGTGATTTAGTTATACATATACATGTATCTATTCTTTTTAATAAAATTTTTTTAAAGAAAGAAATACATCTTTCATGCTCTGATCTCTCCCCTGGAACTATAACTAGGTGAATAGATTTATGCTTCAGTGGTTGAAAACTTGATGTAAAGATAAGCATTTCTAAGAACAATGTTTAAATATATTTAACGTAAATAAAAATCAAATTAATTACCACTTTTATTGTTTATATTCAGCATTTTGAAACTCTGGTTCTTAAGTAGAGATTTCAAACCACGTCTAGTTGAGTATCTTTTAGCTCTCTTTATTTTTTGAAATGTTTCCTTATTACGATCTGAAACTGATTTCTCAGACTTCAACCTTTGGGTGGTGTTTCTTTGCCTTGTCTTCATCTCAACGAATTCATCAGTTTAAACATTTGTCACCTGCACTTGAAGACTGTGTTCTTAGTCTCATCAGTAATTCCTTCACTATATGAGTGAGTTCTGTTCTGTTTCTGTAGCAGTCTGAAATCATTGAATAAGTGGTTAATGTCCAAGTTAGCTTGGGGGATGGTGTTCCATGGCTGCAATGGCTGGGCCATCCTTCTTAGACTCTTTGAATAACAGGATTCTTAAACCACCTGGAATAGCCTCTGACACTTGGCTTACGAGTAGCACTGATGTCTTCATTCACAGACAGAGTTCTGCTGAAATGCACCTGAATTAGGGTTGCCTTGTCATTTTCCTAAAGGGAAATTGCTTTCTGATATTCCAGACAGATCCACAGCCAAATGGGGCCAGTCTTATGTGGGGGCTGGTTACAGTGAAGTTCTGTCACTAATATATTCTCTCCAGAAAATTTTGCATTTGGAAAGAGATTTTGTTTTAATGGTAGCTGTGAGAGACATCTCGCTCCAGGGTAATGTTGTCCAGGGACTGATGCATCATTGGAATTTAGAGATTCTTTTAAGTGAAAAATGCCTTTGTGCTCCTGGTTAGGGAAACCTATCACAGGGCCAAGGAATAAAAGTGTGTTATTTCTATAGAAACACAGTGCTTACTTCAGGTATGGCTGGAACTCTTGCACTGAAAATGAAAGACTGTTATTTATTTTATGATGGTTGTGTAAATCTCCCTACCCTCTTGTCTTTGGAGAACTGTGCCTTTTTCCAGTGGGTACTATTTATGTATTAGAAGAGCTTTTGTCTACAGGATAGACAAAAGTTAATGCACTGCATACATGACATAAACAGTCTTCTACTTACAATCAGGATGGGTTCCAAAAGTTCATCTGCAAGGCATTTGTTTAAAACACAGAATGTGCTCCTCCTTAGAAACACTGATAGAAATGATGGTCGAGGGCCCGGCTAACCCACCAAAACTCAATTCATAGTTTAAGCAAACTCACTATTGTATGTTATACCTCCTGAAAAGAGGTTTCCTGTGGTAAAAGGAGGAAGGGGAAAAGAAGATACTTGTCTTCCTACTTCCAAAGATCTCATTGCCTTATTTCCTGATTGTCTTCATCCTTATCCGTTTGGGCGGAGGTCAAATGGAATGTTCTACCTCTTCCAACCAGCTCCCGCTATGCATACCCTTAAAATCTCTGTGCAGATTCTCAGCAAAGAATGTATCTGATCTTTTAACCTTACATTTGCTTTTGTGCAGCTCACTGTGGTCCTAAAACCTTCTAATTTTAAATATGGTATTTCCTAGCTATATGATTCTTTAATAATTAGTGGATTTCTGGTCAGTGTTATAAAGACTAATTCAGAATGGAGAAATGGTATTTGGAGACCAGATCACCATATAAAAGAAGTTGTTCCTCTAAGCCAGGGGTTCTCAACTGAGTTATGTGATTGCCGTCTATCCAAGGGATGTTTGGCAATGTCTGGGGACATTTCCGCTTGTTCCATCTGGACATTCAGTTGATAGTGGTCAGAGATGCTACTCCTCATCCTGTGGTACATAGGGCCACCTTCCATAGCTTCGAATTTCACTGACGTTAAGGCTGAGAAACAAGCTTTAAGTGTGGGTTGCTTACAGACATTACATTGGAGGTATCTTGATCAGTTTACAAATGCAGGATTTAGGAGCTTGGTTCCCTGCCCCCAAGCCTCCCTCCCCAGACATTCACAATGGACAGACTCTCTGATTCAAATTTACAAGTGTGTATGGAGAGCCTGGTCTGTGTTAGCACACACATGCTGTTTCTTTGGTCTTCGTTTAGGCTTCCCAGGTAGTGGTCTTTCTTTAGGCTTTGCTTAGGCTTCCCAGGTAGTGGTAAAGAACCCATCTGCCAATGCAGGAGATGTAAGAGACGCTGCTTCGATCCCCAAGTTTGGAAAATCCCCTGGAGAAGGAAATGGCAACCCACCCCTAGTTTTGCCTGGAGAATCCCATGGACAGAGGAGCCTGTCGGGCTATAGTCCATAGGGTTGCAAAAAGTCGGACACAACTAAAGTGACTTAGCACACATAGGCACTTGGGATACAAACTTTATATTCTAGAGGGAAAGGAAGAAGAGTTGACTATATAAATGTGTGTGTGTGAGTGTGTGTGTGTGTGTAGGAGGAAGGGGAGTCAGGTGAGAAGGGAAGGTTGAAGGTGCTCAGTGCTATGAAGGACAAAGAAATGAAGCAAAGAGATGAGAGGAGTGGGGGAGGAGTTTTAAGTGGTGAGATCAGGAAAGGTCTCATCAAGAAGCAGGTTTCAGTGGTATCAGGCAGATAAGCAGGCAAACTGCATGGTTATCCTAGAAGAAGATGATCCAGGCTAAGCAAAGAGCAATTCTCTAGGGCCCAAGGATGGAAGCCTGCTAGCCTGGTAGCCACAGCAAGGCTGTCCCTCAGCCCCTCGCCCACAGATGTTCTATAGGCCCACTAGATGGTGCAGGGGAGGGCACTGGGTGTAATGTTGTTTAGTCGCTAAGTCGTGTCCAACTCTCTTGCAACCTCATGGTCTGTAGCCTGCCAGGCTCCTCTGACCGTGGGGTAGAATTTCCTAAAGTTATCTGACCACAGAAATGTCAGACAGTCTCACGTTGGCGTCACATTCTTTGAAGGGAACATAAAGGGATGCTCCTTTGATAGTGTTGTTTTTATAACTCTTTTCCTTCTTCCACCGGTTCCAAGTTTGAACATTTGAACTACAGGTAATTCCCGTGCAGAGCTGGAGCACATTTGGAGGAAAGCGAAAGGACAGGTGGAAGTGGGGTTTCATGCGGGTGTTGGGTGTGTTCTCACATGGCCGCCTGTGCTGGGTTCCGGGGCCCATAGCAGTCGTGGTCTGGTGTCAGTGTTGTGGACGCAGGGCATCTGGCACCCTTGCTGACAGCTGAAAGCAGAATTTCCAAGCTGCATACCTAGAGTCTACCGCAGGCTTCTAGCCCAGAGCTTAATTGTACCCCAGGAGAACGGCAGCTGGCATGGGCCCTGAATGCTATCCAGAGGGCAGGATGCTGTGTTCTCCCCACTTTTGTCACAATGAACTTTGCAGATAAGAAGTGGAGGCGTTACTTTCAAGAATAACAATTCCGTCTTTGTTGGAGAACAGTTTATTTCCTCATAGTTGTCTTCATCACAGAGATAAGAGATTTAAAATGTGTGGTCTTTTTCTTCCAATTTTTTTTTTAATCCATTTAGGACACAGTGCTTTGCACCTCGCAGCCAAGAACAGCCACCATGAATGCATCAAGAAGCTCCTTCAGGTAAAGTGAAACAACTTAAAATTATAAATGTGTCATTTTAAAAACTTGAAAGTAAACTTGTGTATGTGAAAGAGCAAATAAATACACGCATACTCCTTTAAATATTACCCCAGAATCTGGGTTCCCTAAGAAGCTTCATTATTAAAATTTCAGATAGCTAAGGAGAAGATTATTTCCACAGCAGTTTCACTGGTGGAGAAGGGGATCCTAAGAAATTTGGAGTGCTTTCCTGGGATCCAGCTCTTTTGTCCCCTTTATTCAGCTGTTTTTTTTTTTTTTTTTTTTTTTCTTTTTGGAAGGACATGTACCCTTCAAACAGTCACCTTAAAAAAAAACTTCCTGTGCTGCTGGAGATCCTTACAATACAGGATCTCTAATATCCTAGTATTTATTCTCGCTCAATCATTAGTAGAATGCAGCTTTTCTTGAGAAGCAAAACTTCAACCACTATTTCCTTGAATGTAACTTGATGAGCTTTTAGTTCTTAGTTTTTGTTCAAATTCTTGGTTTTATTCTTCTTTGTAATTTTAGGTCAACTCCCTGGTTGGAAACTTCCGTGCCAGGAAGTTTTTATAACGATCACTTAGGGTGACAGCTTCTGTCTATCTTTGAAGATGAATATTTAACGAAATCCCAATAGTTCATTCAGTTACTTCCATCTGTTGCCAGTCAAAATGCAGTCTTGGCTGTTTTCAGGAACAGCACAGAGCAATAAACTACGTGTTTGGAGTACTGTCTGTTCTGTTGAGCTGTCGTCTCGGCCTTCCTGAGCCCTGTTTGGGACCCAGCATCTTGCTTTAATTTGGCTTCGCAATTGTGATACAGAAATGTGGGCACATTCTTCAAATTGTCCTCCTCTGTTGACCACACAGCTTCTTGTCTTGCGTTACATGATGCAAGCTACCTCCAGTGCCAGGAATGCTTAACCTTAACAGGTCTTTGACGTGAAATTCAAGAAAGATAGATCAACATCTGTGATGATGAAGATGATTTTTATTATGAGGATTCTCTCTAAAGAAAGTTACCATAGAACTTTTCTTCTCTGCCTGCTCTGGGGCTGGATACCCTGGATAAGTGAAAATCATTGAGTTGCCCAAGTGCCCTGCCTCCACACCCATGGTCTTACCTTCAATTTTTTTTTTTTTTTGGAAACCTTATTTGTATTTTAAGTCTCTATTCCCATCCTGGCTTGGCTATCCAGACTTTGCATCTGGCTCTGATTTGAGGGAAGAAAGAACTTGACAAGCTGGAAATCCTCATGGGCAAGGACCAGATATTCTAGCCTCTAATGTAATTTTATATCTGGTTATGCAAATAGATTGGTTTTTCTCTGGAATCTTTGAAGCCTTTAAACAGTTCCTTGTGCTGTTCTAAAATTAGGCCAAAGCATGGTAAGTTGTAACATGATCTCTATTCTTCTTACCACTGAAGGGCAGACAAACATTTCCAACATTGCCTGCTCTCCACAGATCATCTGAATGGTGTTCTTCTTTCTGGGTAGTTGTGAAAACCAGAGGCTTTGATGGCCTCCTAGTGGGTTGTTTACCTTGAGTCCTGCACTCCTCTGATCTCTGCTTCACTTCTTGTCTGGGCAGCCCACACCCTCTGCAATGGGGCCACTGCCATCTCCTGCCAGCCCCTCACCCTGCACCTTCTGCAGCTACTCCTTTCTCTCTGGCCTTTTGCTCTTACTGTCTGTCTCCTGGAGAGACTTCCCTTCTCCAGGGGCTACCATTTCAGGGTTCTACCTCCTCAAGGTAGTGAGCACAAAGAGAGCCTTGTAAGAGTCTTCAAATTCAGATGACCTCTCCTTCTCCTACCCCCCTCCCCCATCCCCCTGCTTTGTCTTCTAGCAAGTGGTCCCTGGGCCCTGTGCGCTGTGTCAAATGGTGAGTGTTTACTCACGAACAGAGCAGCCCCCATCCTGCTGGAGCTTGCCACTTGGTGAACAAAGACACAAATGCCCATGGCAAATTGCACATCACTAAGAAGCAAACTGGCAAGAGTATTGTGAGAGGTGTTCAGGAGGGCCCCTGTAGAGGAACTGAGATTCAAGCTGAAAATTAAGCAGTGCAGAGAGCTGTGGGAGAGCATTCCAAGCTGACAGAAAAGCAAGTGCAAAAGACCTGTGGTCGGACCTTTTGCAAGTGCAAAAGGTTGGAAGGGCACTAAGTAGTCAGGGAGGAAAGAAAGCCAGTGAGGGGACCTGGGGGAAGTGAGGGAGAAAGAAAAAGAAGGGCCCACAGGACTTTCCTGACGGTCCAGTGGTTAAGACCCTGGGCGTTCACTGTAGTGGGTTTGATCCCTGATGAGGGATCCCTCATGCTACACAGTAAGGCCACCAAAAAAGAAGGGCCCAGGATGCAGCCTTGTGTGACATGATGGAAGTGCGGAGGACTTGGAAGTAAAGAGCTACACTCACAGTTTAGAAGGTCTCTCTATTTGTGTAGAGAATTGACTAAAGAAGGAAAAAGCAAACCATGAAGACAGCCAGGTGGCCGTCAAGGCTGTCAAGGTGAGCAGGTATTGGTTCAGACCAGGTGGTGATGATGGAGGAAAGGAGGAGAGTTGATTAGGGTGTGTTTGGGGTACAGAATTGACCAACGTGGTGGTAGACTAGATGTGAGGGAGGAGGAGGAAGCAGAAATCAAGGATGACTCGGTGGTTGCTCAGGGACTAGAGAGATGAATGTGCTGTTCAGAATGACAGGGTGGCTTGGGAGGATCAAGCTGTACCAGGAGGAGACCCCAGAAGTTTTGCTTGTGCTGCCTTTGAGGTGCCCATGAGAAATAGGCAGGAGGTTATGAAACCCAGGGCTCAGAGATGCCATCTGCTGTGTACTGACATGAACACAGGCTCCACGCAGCCTGTCTGAATCTGAATTCTAGCTCTGCCAATTACTGTGACCCGAGCAAGTTACTAACTTCTTTGTACCTCAGTTTCCTCATCTGTAAATGGGGTTAATGGTATCTAGTCAGGGTTGTTAGCAGCCTTAAAACCACTCCTGGAACAGTGCCTGGCACATAATAGCCAATACTTGTGAAGTAGTTTTGTTGTCATTGTTAAGATAGACATTTGGGAGGCATTAGCCTCTAGACGGGGTTTCGAGCTGTGGATGTGGATAAGATGACCCAGGGTGATAGCGTAGAGAAGAAACACCAGGGGCCCTGTGTTCCCCTCTGGTGAAGGGTGGCCAGAGCAGTGGGAGGGAAACCACAATTGGATGGGCCAGACAGGGCTCCAGGAGCCGAGAGGAGAGTGTTTGGAGAAGAGGGAGTGGATCACAGGTGAGAGGTTGATGAGAGAAGGACAGAAATGTTTGTCGTCATTAAAAACATGAAGGTGGTTGGTGACTTGGATCCCCTGATCCCAGGAATATTCCTCAAGGAATATTGAGGGCAGACGCCCAACTGCAGTAGGTCCAGGAATGAACAAGAGTCGGGGAGATGGTGTGTGTGCAGGCCGTTCTTAACAGAAGGTTGGTCTTGTGAAGGGGGATAGAGAATTAGGGCAGGAAGTGGAGGGACAGGTGGGATCATGATGAGACTTCCTAGAGCATGTTGTTTAGCTGGTGGGGATGATCTGTTGGTGACAGAGCTGATGGAAGGGGGAGAGGTGACAGTTCATTTCTGTCTTGACTGCTTCAAGGTGAGTCTCTCCCCATGAAACCATATGCTCCTGGAGCACAGCAGCTGGGGCTTATTCAGGTTTATACTTTGCTTAGTAAGTTGCATCATACCTTGCAGGAAAAGGATGAACTGAATAGAACTGAAATTTACTATATATATTTATTGACTTTTGTCTTATAGTCTAAATGCCCAGCTGAAAGTATCGACAGCTCTGGGAAAACAGCTTTACATTATGCAGGTAATTTTCTTTCTCTTATTTGTTGTCTTCTACCATGAGAAACAGTACATTTTTATTTTCCTTATTTTATTTAAGCCATTAACTTTACCATTGTTATTCCTGATGCCGTTTTCTGTCATCCTTCCTAGACATTATTCCCCTCTTCCTCAGTTTGCAGATTGTGTAGGGTTTTACTGAGGAATACAGCCAGAATTCATCAACTGCCTGCCAAACAGCTAGTAAACATTGTCATGATTGTTATATTTTAATTGTGAGATTCTCGTTTAAGAGAGATGTATGAGCATTTGTAGATTTCAGGTAATGTGTGATACAGATTTGTTTTTGCTTGGGGATCAAAAGGATCTTCAATCGATTTTATACATCAAAGTTTGGTTTTACTATCGGTCACACAGTTTCAAGTGACAAAACGTTGATACAGAACTCTGGGATGATTAGATTTACACATTTCTTTTAGTGCTAGTTGTAGAAAACCTTGGGGCTTCCCAGGTGGCACTAGTGGTAAGAAACTTGCCTGCCAGTGGAGATTTAAGAGATGCAGGTTCAATCCCTGGGTTGGGAAGATCCCCTGGAGGAGGGCACGGCAACCCACTCAAGTATTCTTGCCTGGAGGATCCCATGGACAGAGGAGTCTCGTGGGCTACAGTCCATGGGGTTGCAAAGAGTCAGAGATGACTGAAGTGACTTAGCATACATGAAGAGCTAAGCCAAATGTTTGCCTAAAGGCAACCAACAACTGGCAAGCGCTGACCGTAGGTCTGACGACACTGAAATTAAACGGTAATTTAAAACACCGCTTGCTTATCCATCCTGACATCATTTCTCTTCAGTGTAGCCACGTATCACCTGCATACTGGGTGGACGTGAACTTTTCTCTCCTAGAAGTGTTTGATGCCCCGGGTTGTGAGACTAGCCTTGTGACTTGCTGTGGTTTCTGTGTCTTCCTTCCCTTAGCCGCACAGGGCTGCCTTCAAGCTGTGCAAGTCCTTTGCGAGCACAAAAGCCCCATAAACCTCAAGGATTTGGTAAGTACCAGATGACCATTAGAAGTGGAGATGGACCCTGGTTTCCAGAGCACCATGGGCTCCTTCTGGAGCATTTGGCAAAAGTCTGCTGCTTTCTGACCTAGATTCTCTTGTGCAAAACAGATTTCGGTGTTAGCCCCATTGGTCCTTAAACCATTAATAAAACATTTTGCAGCATGCACTTTCAGTATTTATTTCTAAGGATGGACATATGGCTTACTATCAACCTAAATATTAATAAGACTTATTTTATTGACTTTTAGTAAAAAATAAGTCTAAATAGTTCTATTATTTTCGTTCTGTACCCCATATATCATCTTTGGTGCTCCTGGATAGTGTTTTCTAACTATAAAGACCACTTATGCCTATTTAACCTTGCTGGACTGTTTCGAGAATAAATTGACATGCCTCTTGCTCCTGTTTATGGCATTGAATTTCCTGCTATAGCATGAGACTTGGCATGTGTAAGTTACACTTGATGGGGACATTGTGAAGTGAGCATTTAAAATCTGTAAATAAATTCACACTTGCTGAATCTCAATACTTTATAACCAGAAAGTATTATAACATCACAGAGATAATTTTCTAGGAATTCTGAAGTTCTACTCTGAGTGAATACTTAATCTTTAAGTAGCAGTTGTATTTTTAAATATCCCCACATTATAATAATTGAATATATTGTAACTCTTTTTTTCCTTTGCCTATTTGAATACATCTGCCTTAAAATTATTGTCAACCACATATGTGGGGTATGTTCAATGCAAGAACAGAATAAGAGCTTCTCTTTATGGCTTGCATAATTTGAGTCAGGTCCCCTATTCACCCTAAGATTGTGGAAATTGTCACCCATAAATTCTCCTGGTATTTTTTTCATTTGTTTTATACTGTGATGTTGAGATTCTTAATTCATTTTGCAATTTGTATGAGCTGGTAATCTAATTTTTTCTAAAGAAATTGTCAATTGTTATATTAAACAAACCTTTCTTTCCATCAATCTCTTTATCTTGTCATGTGTCAGTAATGGACAAATAAACTCTTAAGCTATGTTTTGATACCTAGTAAAATTATGAAAGCATATGCTTTCCAAGAAGACAGTTGATGGCATGGCAGGATGCTAGGATACTTAGAAGAAAGTGCTTAGAGAGCATGGGACCTAGTAATGCCATAAGGAAACAACCCTTCATTTCTCCAGAACATGGAGAGCCATTTCTCAATGAACATGGTATACTTGCCTCAAGCCTTGACATAAGTACAGAAGGAATCAGGACCTTTGCAAATCTGGTATTTGGCTTCTAAATTAAAATCTTAATCTGAATTTGTCTCCTAGGATGGGAATATACCACTGCTTCTTGCAGTACAAAATGGCCACAGTGAGGTCTGTCGCTTTCTTCTGGATCATGGAGCAGATGTAAATTCCAGAGACAAAAATGGAAGGTACCACAGAATTAGAAAGCATGTGATTTCACTGATATCCACATTCTGAGAAGTTTTCACAGCTGTACTTTGGATCATTTGTATTAAAGCAGTTTTAACTTCTTTACTGTGTTCTGCCTTTTTTGGATAATTAAGAATCTGTTTTGACTTAAAAAAATATTTTCTCCAGACCTCTGGGAGCATCATAACTGACTGTGTCTATGATGACATTATTAAATGTTAAAATGGATAGGCCATTTCCTTTGATTTTTCAGGCATAATAAAAGTAAACATATTGGTTGTTTTAAAAAAACAAACAGGCTTAATAATGTTATAGGTTCTTTATAAAACTTGATTTGAGAAAAAGACAAGATTTGTGCCAATCATATTTAAATTCCATCGTAGTTATGTCTATGTTATTTGACCTAATATTTTTTATGATTTAATCTGAGCTTTTATAAAACAGTTAGCCGATTTTGGTAGCATTCCACTTTGAATTTCCTGGAGTATTAAGAGTAGTACAGGTTTAAATGCACTTAATCTCCTTTTCTCTGTTTTTAAGACAAATGAAATTATTTCCTAGCAGAAGTTTCCAGATTTTGTTTTCCAGTACTGATTTTTTGTCTCCTCATTCTTTAGAACTGCTCTCATGCTGGCTTGTGAGATTGGCAGCTCAAACATCGTAGAAGCCTTAATTAAAAAGGGTGCAGACCTAAACCTTGTAGATTCTCTTGGACACAATGCCTTACATTATTCCAAACTCTCGGAAAATGCAGGAATTCAAAGCCTTCTATTATCAAAAATCTCTCAGGATGCTGGTATGTGAAAGAAAATAGCCAATGTTGTTTCAAATTTATCCCACTCCATTTTCCCCAAAGAATAAAGGAATTTGTACATTATTATTCTTTTAAATATATTCCTGGGGAAAAATGAAGTGTTGAATATTGTGTATGTTGTGTATATGGGTGTTTTGTGTGCGAGTGTGTGTTTATATACCGCCCCCCCCCCCCCACCCAAAGTAGATATGAGTCATTATGGTTGTTATAGTTTTTTTTTTCTCATTTTTCTTCTATAGATTTAAAGACACCAACAAAACCAAAGCAGGTATTTATCTTTGGAAGAGGAGATTCTTTTTTATCATTCCTTGTGGGAATTTCTGATTAAACCACTCTGTGGGCCATTAGGAAAGTGATTAAGACTAGGCTGAAACTACTTAAGAAGTAAAATACCTTTGGAATAAATGATTCGTTGTAAGGTGGTAAATATTTTCTTAATGATTTAACCTGTTCCCAAAGCATGTAACTTTAAACTTGCTACTCATATATTCATCTTTTTTCTGAAATGTACTAATATTTCCTACTGGTGTGAAAAGGTTTGATGTGATTTTTAACTCTGAGAACAACAGTATTTTAACTACTTGTAATATCACATGAATTACAGCACTGTGTTAAATATTTAATGAAAATATGAGATTTGCCACTTTCATTTTAGTTAGATATTTTCTAAAATGTCATTCATTTTACACAAATAGAAATTGAGAAGTTTACGCTGTTACTTTGGAGTTTTTCTTAAAAACATAGTCACTATTGTCTAAAATGGGCTATATATTTGATTATTTATAAGTCAAGGTTCTTGGAAAAATTATCATACTGAGCAAATACTTGATACTGAATTTATTTTGTACCAATTGTGTTATTTATTCATAAACTTCAGAGAGGAAGTTCTCCCTTTTCCCCATATTCATAGTCATTCCTTGGTATCTGCAGGGAATAGCAGAATCTGCAGACACCCAAGTCTCTTGTATAAAATAGTGTGGTACAGTTGGCTGTCTGTATCTGTGACTCTGGGATATGCAGACGGTTGAATCTGTGGGTGTGGAACTTGTGGATATGGAGGGTCAACTGTACATTTTTAAGAAAAGGAATGGAAGTAGTGAAAAGGTAGGGGAAATACCACTGCTTTGCATTAAGATGGGAGCTAGACTATGAACATACTCTGGGTTCTAAATTGTGGTAAACAATTCCTTATCCTCTCCTTTCCAAGTTCTGCACACCAACTTAATCTGGTTTTGTCTTGTGTTTTTTATTTTCTTACTTTAAAGCATGAGCTGCTAGAAGAACACTTGGAGCATGCATATTACTTATTTTTATGTTGGTAGCAGATTTCAGAACTTGATAAAGTAAAAAGTGCATGAACTGTTGAGGTTTTTCTCATTTGTTTGATGAAGCTATTTACTCAGACTTTACTAACCTAACTAACCCACCTCCATTCTTTGGACTGTGATAACTTTCAGCATGATCAAGTCTCTAAAATAAGCTCAGAGAGAAGTGGAACTCCAAAAAAACGCAAAGCTCCACCACCTCCTATCAGTCCTACTCAGGTAAAAATGAAAGAAAACCAACAATGAAAAAAACATAACAAAGCCATAATTTTGTTATTTTGTGTTTAGGTCAAAAAGAACTGTTTTAAAATTGACCCGTAAATGAACATTTAAAATTTTCTTTAGCAGTTTTAAACTACAAATAGTGATATAAAGAATTTTGATTATAGTAGGGAAATAATGTTGATTCTTACTTATTTCAAAGCTGAAGAATTAGACTATCTTTTTTTAGAAGTTTCAAAATTCTGAAAATCCAGAACAGGACCTTTTTCCTTAAGATAATAAGCTCAGACAGAGCTCACATTAACAGCTCTAGTAAAGTGGGGAGAATGTGTGACTGGTGAAGCATTAGTTGAAAATGAATTTTAGTTGGTCTATCAAACATTATTGAAATATATTTGCCTTTCATATTACATTTAAGATTGACTAACATTAAAGGAGCTTTCATTTTTGAGCTTATAGTGATTACTGAGTAGAAGAGAAAGCTTGAGTAACTATGAGATGATAAATAAAAACAAGCCAGGGTTTATTTTTAAAAGAAGCATAGGCCATAAAAAGAATAATCCTTATCAAGTATTTAAGAGGAATATCTCCTTCAATAAGTAGTATTAAATATGTTAGCATATTCATTAATATTCTCAATCTGCAATAGAAGTTTTATAAACTTGTAAAGTTAATTCTAGTGAATATAGGAGCAAAGTTCCTTAGTTAATTCTACTCTGTAAACTTTCAGAAAGTATTTGAGATAGGTGAATTGTATTGAAAATACATTACCGTTGAATTAATTGAAACTAAGCATAATTACTGTTAGATTTATTTGCATTGGTTAAATAGGCTAATTCTTTGGCACTGGAGAAGAAAAACTTTTGAAGAAGGATTCCTTATTGATGGTTTTCATTTTGGTTTTTTAGTTGAGTGATGTGTCTTCCCCAAGATCAATAACTTCAACACCACTTTCAGGAAAGGAATCAGTATTTTTTGCTGAACCACCCTTCAAGGTATTTCATTTCTGTGTCCAACTTATTACTTAATTTTAAGATATACAATAGATTTGACTTAAGTTATATAGCACGGGTAAAACAGAATATGCTTCTGAGTCATTGGTTTACAACCTTTTCATCAGAAGTCGTCCTCTGATTATTTTTTCTGGTGAGGACTCCATAAAAAAAGAGTAGACTGAATATATATATTAACTAATATTTAATTTTCTTCATTTAAGAAAAGGACAAAGATTAGAACTTACCTGATAACCAGTCATCTTTCCAAATTGAGTTGACATAATATCAATCAAAAAGAAAGAAATGGATAGTCGCTGATGTCTTACTAAGAAGTAATTATATATTTTTATATAATTATAAAAGTAATATGTATTTATTTTTAAAATGTTAGTAAATCCATTCTACCTGATTCTCTAGATTTGTGGTTGGAATGTATTCTAAGGAATGAGAGGGTATTTCAATTTAATATTTGTTTACCTAAGTATCACTAGGAAATTATACTTGGAAAAAAAAGTAAAATTTATATTTGTTACAGTGAAATTTCAATGGCATAATTGTGTATTTATTTCCCCCATCTAAGAATTACTAAAAATAAATTTGTGTTTAACTTAGATGCACATTGATCTGAAAAAGATTCTATCAACCTATCATCTCGTTTGTGTTAACTAGATTTTATTAAAATATAAGGCAAGGAAAGGAAGTTATGCCTTTATAACTACCATCCTAATATCTTCTAATATGATTATGGCTCAAAGGTAGTAAATGCATTCCAAAGAACAATATGACAAATTATGTTTTTCAGAAATAGAGTGTAAAAAGACTTATTTCTTTAAAAAAATCACAGAAAGATAAAAGGGACACAATCTGCAATAGTTAAAGTTTTAAAAGATAAAAAGATGCCAATGGGTGGTGATGATGTGGAAGAACTAGAACTCTCATACTCTGTTTGTTGGATTTATAATGGTACAGCTACTGCAGCCCTCCAGGCTCCTCTGTCCATAAGGATTCTCCAGGCAAGAATACTGGAGTGGGTTGCCATGTCCTCCACCAGGGGATCTTCCCAACCCACAGATTGAACCCAGGTCTCCCACATTGCAGGCAATTCTTTACCATCTGAGCCACCAGGGAAGCCCATAGCTACTTTGGAAAACCATCTGACAGTTTCTGTAAAAGTTCAACATACACCTAACATATCGTCTAGCCATTCACTCATAGATGTTTACCCAAGAGAAATTAAAATATGTCTCAAAAAGTACACAAATGTTTATAGCATCTTTTTTCAAATATCCCCAAACTAGAAACAGTCCAAATGTCTTACAACAAGTGAATGGATAAAGATAATGAGATATATCCATATATAAGAGCATTAATCAGCCATAAAAAGAGAATGAAGTGCTGGCCAAGCGGTATCATAGATGAATCTGGAAACCATCATGCTGAATGAAAGAAGCTAGGCTCAAAGAAGTTCATCCCTTGTAATATTCCATTTATAGGAATTCTAGAAAATGAAAAAAGGAGAGTAGTGTGATTGCCTGGGAATGGCAGGGATTGGCTAATGAGGCATAAGGAAACTTAAGAGGTAATGGGGATATTCTGAATCTTGATTATAGTGGTATCTTGGGTATCTGTTAAAACTCCTCAAATTAAAAGCTTTCAATGTATATACTTTATTGTACTGTAATAGAGTTGAAAAATTAAGTGCTTATTTTTTAAGTGAAAATAAAGCTTTTGTTATGATAAGCACTTGCCAAAAATGAGCCACTCTATTTTTAGCATTTGAGCATTTACAAAAGTTCCTTTGCTGAAAAATTATCTCTCTCATCATGGTCTATGGCATATCTAGATAAAACCTAGTAATTTCTGGCAAGAAACTGTATTTTGTTTTGGAATGAGAGTTTGGCTTTGAAGTTACAAGAATTTTTCCAATATACTAAAAGACAGATATTCGGGGATACAGGTTTAGAGGAAATCTTTAGGAGATTGTCAGTCCACAGCCATAAGAATTCTTATTCCCTTATAAAATTACCTGTATTTTCCCTGACAGGTCTCATTGATTACCATTTCTCTTAAAAGCAATTAATATATTAATGGTTTATTGATAAAGTGATAAAGCTAAAAATACTTCTAATGTATTTTAATATATTACCCAGATAAGTAAAACTTCTATTTGTCTTTACTATGAAAGTAGTATTCACAATCTCAAGTTTTAGCACACAGCCCAGTGAATTAGCTATTATGTAAGTTTATTATAATCTTCAAAGATTTTTGTAATATTCATGAGGTTTCATTTTGTAATATTTTGAGAATATATCCTTAGGAACCTCTAAATAAAAATTTTATCTCAGGGGTTAATTGTTGCTTTTATGTACTTATATTTTAAAATATCTTCTTTCCTGGAGATGGTCTGTTTTCATACCAACCCGTGTAAACTCAAGGAGAAAAATTCGCTGGACTCTTTTGCAGAGTGTGACATTCAGGAATATATTTTAAGTCATTTTTGTGTTCCAGCAGGCTGAGATTAGTTCTATACAAGAGACCAGAGACAGGCAAAGTGCCAGTACTACAGGTAAGACGAAGGGGCCTGTCCCCATGACTGGTCTCTATTTCATGTCCCTTTAAGACAGCAAAGGCCAAGGAGAGATACCCTGTCTGGGGAAGTCAGAGAACCTCGGGTACCACCCAAACACTGCCAGTCTTTCACAGTCTGATGCTGTCTACTTCAGCAGGCTTTCACCTAGATTTTAAGGAGTCCCTGAGCTTGGATATGAAAAAAGAAATCTCTGTTTTCATCTGTTCCTAATTTAACATTGGCATTTCCTTCAGTGATGAATATAGACAGAAAGCCCCAGTAGTGTTAGCAGATCAGTGATTTTGACACCAAGAGATCTCACAGATGGTATCATATCCCCTTACTGTTATTATAAATATCTTGAAAGATCATTTATAGTATCTCTACTAGAAACTATGGCAGTTATTAGACCTGCTTCCAGATCTTGTTGTTTGGTGGGTTACAAAAGAAGCTTGCTGATTGCTGTAGCTTGTACATTCTATTTTATGCATTTTAAGACACTGTTTTGCGATGAGGTCCACGGGCAGCCAGCTAGTGACCCTTCTTGCGACTGAGCAGCAGGTTATTTCTTGAAGAGAGAGCCAACTGAGCACCTCCACGGCTGCCATAATTGAACTTTTCTACTTTGGATTTTAAACAGACGTGAAAAGAGTGTCAAATCACATGCAATCATATTGTCTTCAAGGAGGTTTGATTCATTGTATTGAGTTCATCCTGTTGCTTTACCCTTTAAGAATGTAGTACAGTACCTTCAGCATCAATTTGAAATGTGGAGTAGATTATTTCAAAAGGCCCCTTTTTTGTTCCAGCATCCAGTTTCTCAATCTGTTATGCACATCATGTGTGTTTGGAGCAGTTAACTTACAAAATTTAGACATATAAGCATATTATTGGCTGGGGAATTTTTGCAGAAACTAATGCTTGAGACGTTAATACAGCTCCAGTTAATAATGTGTTAAGAAATATTCCTGGTAGAGAACAATGTTAATATAACTGCACAACTGTTACATTGGATACTTTAAAAGCCATCCATCCTATCTTAGAAGTAATTTTTGTTGCTTAGAATTACCCTTCTGCTCCCAAATCCCCTGATTCATTCCAAGCTGACCAGACTCTATGTCAAGAACACTCATAAAGCTGTGGTTTAGGCCCCAGATATCATTAGTAAGCATTTCTGTGAAGAGATGTCATTTCGCATCCTTCTAAATTAAGACTCAAGTTTTCATCTTTGCATTAAATGGTTTTGAGAAATTTTTTAAATAGAGGTGAAAATTTGGATCAGTGCTGTTCAGAGTGTGGTCTCTAAACTGTTGCCAGTCTAAAATTAAAAAAGGGATTGCTCCAAAAAGTCATCCAGCCAAGCACACTGTTTCATCCACCTGACAATTTTTATCCATAGGAAGACTTTCTGGGTGAAGGAAGCAGTATATTGAATGACATTCTGGAGCACATTTCTTGTCTTATCTCAATGAGAACTTTGAGTAGCATAGCTTTAGATGTTATTTCAGCATGATAATCAGTAGAATGTCAAATAGTTGTGGTTTACCAGCAGTGTTTATTGTGGGATTCGGGAACTCATGTTTCATGCAGGGGTGGTCAGCAAATGCCTTAAAGAAGAGGCAGGGTCTGATGTGGGTCTTGAAGGATGCCTAAGAGTTATCCAGCCAAAGAGATGCTACAAGGGCAATCATATGGATGAAAAATTAAAGAAGCAACCTTATGTTGAGAATAGAGAGGGTGTAAATCTGATGAAAAGGGGATACTGGGGAAAGACGTGATGAGTCATAAACCTGAAAAAAAAGTAGATTGAAGCCAGATCCAAGAGGCCTTAATCCAGATAAAGGAAGTTGGAGATTATTTTTGGAGGGAGAGCAATTAAAGCACTTGAACCAAAGACATGACTCCATCTAAGTATGTTTTAGGAAGATTAGTCTGACAGTGTTGTTGGTACAGGCTACATTTTCACTAGAGGAGAGAGAGAAAGATTTGTTAGGAAGCCATTTGTACAGTTACCAGGTATGGTGATGAAGTCTAAACTAGGGTAATGGGGATGGGGATAAGAAGTGAACCAGATTCCAGAGATCTTTCTAAAAGGATTCATAGAGTGGGATATATAGGGCATGGGAGGAATAAAAAACAACTAAGGTGTGGCACAATCAAGTGAACAGAAACTATATGACCAAATCCATCAGTTTTCAGATGAGTTTATTTGTATCTAGGCATCTAGTATTATGCTAGGGAGTGAGGAGACCCCATCCAGCTGAATGGGGCTTTCATCCCTAGTCTGGACGAGAAGGAAGAACTGGATTGGGTAGAAAGTGAGTTTGTTAGAGGTCAGAGAAATAATAGTTAAATTTTTAAAATATTATTTTAAATTGCCTTTCTCTTTCCTAAGGTGCTGATAGCTTATTGGATGTAAGTTCTGAGGTTGACCAGCAAGATCTTCTTGTCCTGTTGCAAGCAAAAGTTGCTTCTCTTACCTTACACAATAAGGAGTTACAAGATAAATTACAGGTAGGTAAATAGATCACTACCACAGTCTGTTCAGTCGGGTCAAGCTATTGGATTTCTCAGGGTTAGTTGGGTATTTTGTTTTAGACACCAACATTGGTTTCTTCTTTTTAAAATATAATTACCCTTTAGCATTTTATGCTTTCAAATTGTTTCTTGAGACTTACTCACTAATTTATTATTTTTATAAACTGGTAAATTATATAATTATATACTTAGTATGATATATATGACAATAGATAGCTATATGCACACCATATATATGACTAGTTATTCATTTAGTAAAGTTGATCATTTCACAGATTTAAGAATGTGGTAAGAAGTAGGGCAACTACAATAATGTGAGAAACAAAGAAAAATTTGAGTCAGAAGCTCTGCAGCCAAAACAGGTCTTGCATTTTTAAAGTGGCAAACATAATCTGTCCTTCAAGAGCACAGAATAAGCTTAGTGTTGTTAAGCCTGACTCTTGTGTCCCAGACCATATTTTTTCATGGGGCAAGAGGACGCGTGCAGAATGATACTGCTGCTCCCCCATACTCAAGGTTTGGATTTGCTCCCTGATTGCAGTTGCTTGCTCATCTAACCACACCTTTGGTGTCATTTCATTCTTGCCTTCTTTCCAGGCCAAAACACCCAGGGACGGGGAAACAGACCTGAGCTTTGACTCTTACCATTCTACTCAAACTGACTTGGCCCCATCCCTGGGCAAACCTAGTGAAACCCCTCCTCTAGACTCCAAACCATCTCCATCTGTCATAACACATTCCTCAAGTAAATCCACTCTCGACAGCGATGTCAGAATCCAGCAACTCCAAGAGGTTTTACACGACTTGCAGAAGAGACTGGAGAGCTCTGAAGCGGAGAGGAAACAGCTGCAGGCCGAGCTCCAGACCAGGAGGACAGAATCAGTGTGCTTAAACAACGCCGAGATCTCGGAGAACGGCTCCGACCTCAGCCAGAAACTTAAGGAAACTCAGAGCAAGTACGAGGAAGCTATGAAAGAAGTCCTGAGTGTGCAGAAGCAGATGAAGTTGGGCCTGGTCTCACCGGAAAGTGTGGATACTTACTCGCACCTGCATGAGCTGAGGATCACCGAGGAAGAAATGGACGTGCTCAAGCGGGACCTCCAGGGTGCCCTGGAAGAAAGTGAACGAAATAGAGAGAAAGTGAGAGAGTTAGAGGAGAAGCTGGCAGAGAGGGAGAAAGAGGCAGTTATTCAGCCACCGAGGGAGGAGTACGAGGAAATGAAAAGTTCCTATTGCTTGGTGATTGAGAATATGAATAAGGAGAAAGCATTTTTGTTTGAGAAATATCAAGAGGCACAAGAAGAAATCACAAAACTGAAAGATACATTGAAAAATCAGGTGACCCAGGAGGTGGGTGATGAAGCTGAGGACATGAAAGAGGCCATGAACAGGATGATCGATGAACTCAACAAGCAGGTGAGTGAGCTGTCCCAGCTGTACAAAGAGGCCCAGGCAGAGCTGGAGGATTACCGGAAGAGGAAGTCTCTAGAAGACGTCACAGCTGAATATATCCATAAAGCGGAGCATGAGAAGCTGATGCAAGTGACCAACGTATCCAGAGCGAAGGCCGAAGAGGCACTGTCCGAAATGAAGTCTCAGTATTCAAAAGTGCTGAATGAGCTGACCCAGCTCAAACAGCTGGTAGATGCTCAGAAAGAGAACTCTGTCTCCATCACAGAGCATTTGCAAGTGATAACCACTCTGCGGACCACTGCCAAAGAGATGGAGGGAAAAATAAGCAGTCTGAAAGAGCACCTGGCGAGCAAGGAAGGGGAGGTGGCAAAGCTGGAGAAACAGCTCCTAGAGGAGAAGGCGGCCATGACCGACGCGATGGTGCCCCGGTCTGCCTACGAGAAGCTCCAGTCATCTTTGGAAAGTGAAGTGAGTGTGTTGGCCTCAAAATTAAGGGATTCCGTGAAAGAGAAAGAGAAGGCCCATTCAGAGGTTGCCCAGATTAGAAGTGAGGTCTCACAAATGAAAAGGGAAAAGGAAAACATTCAGACTCTCTTGAAATCCAAAGAGCAGGAAGTAAATGAACTTCTGCAAAAATGCCAGCATGCTCAGGAAGAACTCGCAGAAATGAAGAGACATTCCGAGAGCTCCTCAAAACTGGAAGAGGATAAAGACAAGAAGGTTGGTGAGACTGTTGCTATTGAATTTCTAGCTAGCAAACCCTGGTACTTTGAACCTTCATTTACTGAAATTAGCATTTTTAGCATTTGTTAGCACTAAGCTATTGTGAATGCACTAAGGCTCCACACAGGACTCCATCTGTCCCCAACACCACATTAAAAATAGTAGGGTGGACATTTATTTAAAGAGAGAGAAAGCACTTATCTTCCTCTACTTCCCTCACACCAGAGTATTTTCAAATGTGTGGTACATATTTTCCCCTTAAAAATTATTTTACAGAAGCTCTGCCAAGTGTCAGGGGCCAGAAGTGAACCCCCCGGCTGAGAAATATTTGTGATCCATCTTAAACTTCTACTCCGTTGGAATCCAGACAGATTTCCTCTGTCATATGGAAAATCAATTACTGCCAGACTTGATACTGCTTCCCTAAACCCCATGAGCTTACTCTTGAGTCAGTTTAAAAGCCCTCCCTGGTCCTCATTTTCAAACGTGTGCAACAGGAGAGAAAGGGAGGAATGTGGGGGACCAGGCAACTCGAGATGGGCTGAGCATGGAGGAAGGTGGAGAGTAAGGGAGAAGTGAAGGATGCTTCTGTGCTTGGATCTGCTCTGCATCCCCAGATGCCCAGTCTCCCAGGTTAGATGTTCTGAACAGCATTCACTAGAGAATTATTTATTTTTTATTCCTTTATTATCATGAATGTTTCCAAAAGAGCTTCCAAAGCCAAGGAGGCAGGGGTTTGAGAGGAGGTGGGCGTGGGGATTGTCTTCACTACAAGGTAGGATATCAGAGATACCAGGGTTCCCAGAACTTATTTCTGATTGCCTATGGCAGCAATAGGGAACAAAACCTAGCTGGCTCCAAATATTAAATACCTGAAATTCTGTTTTTGATTTAATTTTTTTAAACAGTCCCCCATCTTAAGGGTGAAAGAAGGGAATCCACATAACAGATGTTACCTTCATGGCCCCAAGCACAGTCTCATTCCAGGGCTCTTGTCTGCATAGGCTTGTTGGTTTCCCTGACTCTTACCTGTTTTTGTTTCATTGTATGGCTTTTCTTTGAAAAATTAAGAAAAGGGATTGCTCCAGGCCCAGAGGCCAGTCGAGGCTGTGTTCCCAGTGGAGAAACAGCTGGCATCTTGCCTCTGCGGGTGCCTTCTCTCCTGATAAGAGCTTTCCTTTCTCGCTAGATAAATGAGATGTCCAAGGAAGTCACCAAGTTGAAGGAGGCGCTGAACAGCCTCTCGCAGCTCTCCTACTCCGCCAGCTCCTCCAAGAGGCAGAGCCAGCAGCTGGAGGCGCTGCAGCAGCAGGTCAAGCAGCTGCAGAACCAGCTGGCGGTGAGTGGGGCTGTTTCCGTGGCTGGCTGGGGGGTGGAGGTGGGCGACAGGTGGGAGCCAGGCAGAAAGCTGCCCAGCCTAAGAGAGTCGTGCTTTAGTGAGCAGTTGACTAAAGACCTCTAGGTGAGGGCCAGAGAGGGAGCTGGTGGGTTTCCCAGTCCTTACCTGCAATGAGAATTCCGTGTGTCACTGGGAAGGGAGGCGTCTGCAGGATAGTGGCAGGAGCCTTCTTGTCTTATTCCCTCTTCCACTCACTCGCTCCCCTTTCTCCGTTTTTCTGCTTCAGTAGTTACCATCTCTGGCAGTGGCTTGACATGTTTCTTATTAGGGGGCCAGGATGCTTGGTGGTTGTATATCCACATGTCTGAAGCTGCTTCTTGGCCCCTCTCCTGATTTCACCCAGGAAAGCTCTTTCACGTCTGTACTCGTTTCTGGTGACTGTTGTAACAGAGCAACAGAAACTTGGTTTAAAACAACACAGATTTATTACTGACAGTCCTGGAGATCATAAGTTCAAAGAAATCAGTTTCACAATAGTAAAGTCTAGGTCTCAGCAGGGCTGGCTCCTTCTCAAGGCTCTAGGGGAGAATCTGGTTGACTTTTCAAACTTCTGGAGGCTGCCTGCTTTCCTTGGCTCATGGCCCCTCCCTCATCCCCAGAGCACATCCCTCCAGCCTCTGGTTCTGTCCTTCCACCTTTGACCTTTTTGCCTCCTCTTGCTGCGATTCATGGGGTCGCAAAGAGTCGGACACGACTGAGCGACTGAACTAAACTGAACTGATAGGACCCTAGTAATGACATTTAAGGTCCACCCAGATAACCAGTATAATCTTTCTTTCCATCTCAGGATCCTTAATCTAAAAGGTCCCTTTTGACTGATAGGTAACATTTATAGATTCTAGGGATTAGGACATGGGCATCTCTGGAGGGCCTCTCAGGTTGAGAGACTGAGAGGCCAGGGTGGTGGGTGGTTCATCCATGTGGATACCGAAGTCAACCAAGTAATGACAGAAGCAGGACCAGAAAGGAAGACAGTGATCAGAAGACAAAGCTATAGAAAATGTAAAGTTTTCATTGTTGCGTGCTCACTCAGTTGTCTTTGACTCTTTGTGACCCTGTGGACTGTAGCCCATCAGGCTCCTCTGTCCATGGGATTTTCCAGGCAAGAATACTGGAGTGGGATCCATTTTCTCCTCCATCTCCCCCACCAAGGGATTGAACCCGAGTCTCCAGCATCTTCTGCATTGGCAGACGCATTCTTTTACCACTGAGCCATCTGGGAAGCCCTTTAGTTGATGAGGGTATGTGATGTTTTCTACATGAAGATTAGTTTACCCTGGGCTGTTGCTGGCTTCCATTTACATGAACTTGAATTTTGTGATTCCTTCAGTACAGATCAATACTAGTGAATTCAGGTTTCTACAGTCCTTACTTCCTCTGGCTACAAAGTTCAAAGCTTTTTTATGTTACCAGCTCTAGCAGTGGAGTCGTAGTCAGGGAAGGAGAAGATGCTCTTGACTGTTTTGCAGGTCATTTTTCTGATCAAGTGGTTATCACAGACTCATAGATAAAGTACTAATGGTTTATATAGTCATTCTTACAATTATCCAACATGCATTTAATGAGCTTCTATGTTATCAGTAATGTACCAGGTGTCCATGATATAAAAATGAATAAGACACAGTCCCTGCTTTCATGGAATATAATGGCTTATTCAATGTACTCAGTGTGGTAAGCATTCGTTGAGAGAGTACCAACATGCTGTGGGCATAGAAAGGCAATGTGCATAGCCAGTCTGGGTAAATCTTGGAAGGCTTCCTGCAGGAAGTGATGCTTGTACTGAATCTTAGATGAGTAGGAGGCAGCAAGGATGTGGCATTTAGATGGCCCATGGTAGCTGCAGCAAGCACAGCTTGGAGTGGAGGTGTGGAGTGTGGACGGCTGGAGAAGTGACTCAGGAGCTAGGTATCTGCGTGAGCTGAAGAGAAACAGTGGGAGGCAGGGGAAGCCTTATACAGATTTGCTAGAAAGACAGGAGATGGTGGTGAGGGAATGGGATGCTTTCAACTGAGATCTTGGAGATAATGACTGAGGCAGGGAGGTAACCATACGAGTGAGTGGCTGGCAGGAAGAGAGACAGGTCATGAAGCTGAGGTTGAGGGACTGAAAGGCCAGGGTGGTAGGTGGTTCATCCACGTGGATACTGAAGTCAGCCAAGTGATGACAGAAGCAGGACCAGAAAGGAAGACAGTGATCAGAAGACAAAGCTATAAATGATGGAGTGGAGGGAGCCAAGAGGCGGGAGGAATCAGCACAGAGAGAGCTACCAAGTATACTTCCTAGTGGCATGAACTTCAAAGATCAAAGGTTCCAGGGTTGTCCTTAAATGGGAAGGACACCTCATAACTAACACTGATGAGAAGGAGGTAAGAATAGATACTGATGGACCTCAGCTGGTTTTTTAAGTGATCCATATGTGATAGTTTCGATTTCCATTGGGAAATAGGAAGAAAGGCCTCTTCTTAGAAGAGTTAAGAGCTGAGTTGAGATCCTTGAAATAGTCACTGAGAGGAACTGGAATAACATCTCAGCAAGAAGAAATAAAAGCATTAACAGCTGTGCTGAGGGGCCATTTGAGATTGGGGTCATCACCCTGTTTACCTCCTCAGTACACAACTAAATCACTGAATTCCCCAGGGATTATATACCACTGGTCACACAGTAGGTGATCAACAACTCTTTTTATAAGATTACATTTTAAAAATTAAATTAATAAATATTTGGTCATTTTAGAAAAGTTGAAAGATTAAAAAAAAAACTCTGAAGAAGCTAGTCTAGATACACATTGTCTATAATTTAACCACTCAGAGACAGTAACTGCATTTGATGTAGTTCCTTGCACTGTTGTTTACTTTGTTTGAATACATTTGCCTAAGTATGTGTATTTATATTTGTTTAAACAAACATGGGATTATAATAACTACTTTTTACAGGAATTTTCTTCTGGAGTTGACATATGCCAAGATATGAAATAGATTTTTTTTCCCCTAAGAATATTGACAAGTGTTCCAAACCACACACCCCATCAAGTCCACAGCAATTTCAAAAGCTTCCTGTGCTAGTTGCTGGAAGGAATCACTAGGGTAGCATTTGGCCACAGCCTTCTCCTAGGATTTTTTTTTAAGGTCTCCTAAGCCCCTGATGGTGGCTCAGATGGTAAAGAATCTGCCTGCAGTGCCAGAGACCTGGGTTCAATCCCTGGGTCGGAAAGATACCCTGGTGAAGGGAATGACAACCTACTCTAGTATTCTTGCCTGGAGAATTCCATGAATAAAGGAGCCTGGCAGGCTCCAGTCCATGGGGTCTCGAGTCAGACACGACTGAGTGACGCACACAACAAGCTCTTGAACAGTGTCAAATTGTCTCTTTCTAGGAATGCAAGAAACAACACCAGGAAGTGATATCTGTTTACAGGATGCATCTTCTTTACGCTGTGCAGGTATGATGTCGGGATCCTAAAGAGACACCACAACAGGGCTTGTCCAGATCCCCGTCTTGAAACTAGCAGAACGGATGAGAATTTGAGGAGATGGATTTTCAGTGGAAAGTTTTTTCAAATACCTTCTGCCTTGCTTTGGATTTTGTGTTGGGAGCCCCTTCCCCTGTTAATGGGGAGCTGCCTCCTTTGTTGAGTGCTGAATGAGGAGGTAGCCGTTACATGCCCCGAGAAGGAGTCTGGGGGTTACTTTCCGGGCCTGAGGGATATTTGCTGAGCCATTGGTGCCGTCGCATTCCTGGGATGGTCAGTGTTCTGACTGGCTGGGCTCTCATTTGCTGTTAAGGTTCTAGAAACCCTTTGTTGAGGGCTCTGCTGGGATACCCAGCCTCCTTGTCCTCTGGAGGAAAAAAATCAGGGCCCTCACTAGCCTCAGTTCCTCCTGGAAATGTGGGAATGGGTAGGGCTCACATTTCCTGGGAAGATCAAGGGGGACATCTAAGGGCTTATGCCTGGTAGTCATCTCACTCCCTAGGTGAGGGAGTGCCAAGATTTAGGTCCTAATGAGTGTCATTTTGTTTTATTTTAAACCTTTTTGACACTCACTTTTCTAACAAGCATTCAGCCTCCCCTCTGCCCCTATTATTTTCTGCATTTTGATGCTCCTGTGGGACAGCAGCCTCTGCCTTTTATTCACCTCCTTCCTCGCCACCCCGCAACGTCCCACATGAATTGTGTCCAAGGCATGATATCATAGGTTATTCTAATGAGTGTCTTGTGTTGGAATTTCCTAGGGCCAGATGGATGAAGATGTCCAAAAAGTACTGAAGCAAATCCTTACCATGTGTAAGAACCAGTCCCAGAAGAAGTAACGTGGATTCCTTGGCAGGACCCTGGCCCCTTGTTGTCCACCTTTGTGTTATATCCAGAGTCGTCGGCAGCCACTGCCGTTGTTCTCATTCGTGGTATCACTGTGACCCTTATCAGAGAACTTCTTCCCTTTCCAGAGACTCCTTTCTGAGGACAGGTCCCTGGAGAAGAACGTCCTCCGTAGAACCGCTGAGAGACTTCAGAGCAGCAGAGGGGAAAGATGCAGTTACCCCTTCTGATCCAGAGCTGGCATCAGTCACGCCCAGGAGTCTGGTCCCTGCGCTGGCAGCGGGGCATCTTCCCTGGTACCTGCCTAGCTAAGGGGCTCCATGGCTGCATGACACGTTGACGCTCCATGCAGCCGTGCTTCTGTTCCTACACTCGGCCGAGCCATTCAGCACAGTAGGGTTCTCTTTACTTTTGGTTTCCTAGCCCCATCCCCACCCCCAAACACGACTTAATTTCTAACCAAATTAGTATGACACTAGTTACACGCTATGCGCTTAAGATCCTTTATCATGATGTCCTGTGGATTTAAAAACTTTAATTCCATTTTTTCCCCATCTGCCTTATATTTCTCACCACCCTGCTTGTCAATCTTACAGTCAGATGAGCACTATTAACTTAAATATGAAGTTTAAAAACAAAAGCAAATTGTCCTTAAAAGTTCTTTCTTAAGTACATTGCTGACATGTTGCAAATTTTCTATGCAAACTTGCCTCCTGCTGTTTGTTATCCACGAAGCTCAGGAAATCCAAACATTTGTGTTTCAACAAGGGACAGTAAACTGTGTGTTTACAGCCAAAAGAAATGCCTCATAGTTTTTAACCTCAATTTTTTAAAAGTGTTTTTTTTTTCTGTACAATATTTTTATTGGCTCTTAAAGATGTTTTCATATCTAAATCCCTAAGTAACTGAAATTTACATTAGACTATATTAACAAAGTATTTTTTAGGTAATCATGCTTAAGACTTTATATATATAACTTTTCTCTCCACGTTTTCAGCTATATCAGAAGGTGGCTATATATTCCACTCAAAATGAGCTGCCACCAACACCCCTAGACTTTCTACCATTGTGTTCTTAGGACTGTAGCACGTCTCTAAATATAGTAAATCCTCTTTAGCCCATTGAATATTTCTGAGTGCCCCAACTCTACCAGCACCTGTAAATTACCTCGGGAAGGACTGTGAGTACCAGTGGGTTTTTCAACTTTGAAACAAAAAATCCTGGTAAACATTATGGTGCCTAGCCGAGGTCTTGGGAGAAAACATCTCTGTTCCCTTTACTTTCAGGTTAAAAATGTTTCTGACTTGCTTGCAGCTTCCTTTATGGCCTTGATCTTATAAGGGATATAAACTGAAGACAGAAGTCTCTAACGTATAGAACTGTTAAGTGTAGGCCGGCTCTGACGGGGCTGCCTGCGCTCAGAGGCCACTTGGCAGCCCTGTGCTGAATGAGGGCCAATGACAGCGAAGCAGAAATGGCTTTCGAACTTGGTGTTACTTTTCTTAAGTTGTTTATAGTTCAGCAATTTCGAACATGCTCCAAAGAAAAATGTGAAAGGACTTTCTGTCACAGCACTTAAGAAAACACAAAACCACCCCCACCCCACCCCCACACAGAAATGCTGCAGAGTGTAAAACTTGAGACATTTTGTAGGACGCCTGACAAAGTGTAGCCTTTTATCTTGTTTCAGGATGCATATTTATTTCAAGTACTCTGGTTAAATACTGAAGTTACATGCTGTAGTTTAGCATTTTGCCTTTGTAATTTACAGAAAAGTACTGCAGAAAATAAACTTTTGTTTCGTTTTGCATCTCCCTTGTTGATTTTGGGTGCCTTCATTAGCATGCCCTGTAGGGCTTCTGAAGATCAGCTCAGTAGCTCTTCAGGGTGACGGTTTTTATACCACGTGTCGTGTTCAGCAGGTGGCCGTTGTCTGCTATCTCTCACGCAATATGTCATACCGTTCCCATCTTCTAGCTCCTGGGACCATCTTAAACTCTCCCCCAATCATCAGCCACTTTTGAACACTTTCATCACAGTTATTTCATTGAAAATTGCCTCTCAGTTGATCTGCAGTCTTTTTTTTTTTTAACCATTTAAAAATCTCCATTAGATTTTTTTTTTCTCTTCTATTTTTGAAAAAGTAAAAAAATGTGTGCTAAGTCACTTCAGCCCTGTCTGACTCTTTGTGACCCTATGGACTGTAGCCTGCCAGGCTCCTCTGTCCATGGGATTCTCCAGGCAAGAATACTGAAGTGGGTTGCCGCGCCCTTCTCCAGGGGATCTTCCTGACCCAGGGATCAAACTTGTGTCTCTCATGTCTCCTGCATTGGCAGGTGGGTTCTTTACCACTAGTACCACCTGGGGAGCCTGAATACATACACATGGTTTATTTTTAAAAAGTCAGAGACATTATCCTGTCACATTACAAAGTTAATTCATTCCTGAAAAAAACTCCTGTAGGGTGAATTCTTGCAGGTTGAAATCATAATTAAAACACCAGATGACAATGAAATGGGTGCAATTATTTAAGTAGCTCATATTCTTCATAGCACAGTGTAACAAGGCCATCTCCCTTTGCTCACGGGCTGCTGCCGCCAAGGCATACCATAATACTCGACTGAACACTTGCTCACCTCCTCCCTCTGAAAAGAAAAAGGACAAAAGATACCAATGAAAATAATGCAAAAATATAATGTCTGAGGCTACTGTTATTTTAAATTATCAAGTGCATGCTCCCTAAAAAGAGCTTACCTCAACAGAGGCCAACCGTTCAACTCAGAAAATAATTTCCTGGGGACACTCAAATGAGTTCTTAACTTAGATAAATCCAAACCAGGCTTCTTAAATGGAAAGAACTGTCATATGCCAATGGCAGGGTAAGAAAAGAAACAATCATCCCTCAATGATTATATATCACAGTATAATTGTAGGATAAATGAGATAAACTGAAAGTAAGTCTCTCCTTCTGACCTCCCCAGAAGTAACAGCTATTTAGTTTCTTGAATGACCTAAGACAGTCTGTGTCTATATGTATTGGATCGTTAATGAACATTTTGGCCACCCTAACATTTTACTTTCCTCTTTAAATATGGACACTTCATTCATTCTTCAGGACCATACTTTTTCCACCTAAAATATCCAAGAGATTGTTGTTTGTCAGCACACAAATCTCATCCTTTTTAACTGCTGCATAATGTTCCATAGTATAATTGTGCTGTATTTTATTAAACTAGCTCCTCATTGATGGGCATTTAGTCTGTTTCCAGTATTTTACAGCCCTAAAACTGATGTGATGACTATGCTGTGTGTAAATGTCTGTGTGTATGTGTGTGAGCATCGTTTGGGTAATTTTCAAATTGTCCATTTGCACACTGGCTTCCATCAGGTGATACAAGAATGCAGAGAAGGAAAAAGTAGAATAGCGTGTGGATTGTCACAGTCAGAAAGAAAGGTCTTTTTCTTCACATGGGTTTCGTAAGAGTCATCAACTTGTTTTTCTTACGTAAACTTTCAGACTGACTCCAAAGCCTTTAATAATTCAACTCACCGATCTTAAGATCAACACATGATATGCTGTGTGGAGAAAATGCTCCCAAAATATGTTGATGCATAACCTTTTGCCATGTGGCATAACTGGAATGCTGGGTGCTGACAGCAGTTGAAATACCACCCAGCCAAGATGGGGGTGATGTAAGGTTTAAAAGGCAGACTGCAAGGCAGAGACTGAGCTGAAAAAAGCAATAGACAGAGGCATTCACGAGAGCAGTTTCTGTTTACCTGCTCAGGGCAGAGAACTGTCAAGCATTCAGGGAGTGTGGCATATTTGTGAAGCAAAGGACAAAAACCCATCAATGACAGTCACCATAATTGAGCCAACAGGAGCTGGTAGAGGGAGCAATCGATGTGGGTGGGTTCCAGCAGATGAAAAGGCTCCTTTGAGGAGTAAATCCTCAAGAGATGGAGGTGGATAGAAGGGAAGAGTCATTTCTGCACATTCACTATAAGCCAAGCCCTAAAAATGGGAAGGAACTATTTCAAGAATGGCGACTGGGTGTACCAGATTGTTAGTGGAGAATATGGAGGGGAGACAGAGGAGCAGGACACGGTCAAATAATGTAGGATTTAACAAAGGAGAAGGGTAGTAAGAATTACCTGTGTGTCACCATCAGATGTTTTCAAACCTATACATTTAAATCAGGCTAAACACACTCTTCATAGGCAGAATAACACCCTCCCAAAGAGGCTCATGTCCCAACTCCTGGAATTTAAATAGTTTCTGTTATATGGCAAAGGAGAATTAAGTTCTCAGATAGAATTAAAGTTGTTAATCAGCTGACCTGATTAGCCTGATACAGAGATTATCCTGGGTTATCTGGGTGAGCCTGTGGTAATCAAAAGGCTCTTGTAAAGCAGAGGAAGGAGTCAGAGATTTAAAGATGCTGCACTGCTGACTCTCAAGATGGAAGAAGAGCCGAGAACCAAGGAAGGCGGGTGGTTTCTAGAAGCTGGAAAAGGCAAGAAAACAATTCTCGCTGAGAGCCTGTAGCCCAGCCATGGTCATGCAGACGTTTGACCTCCAGAAGAAGGAGGTAATAAATTCCTGTCGTTTTAAGCTGCTAAGTCTGTGATGACTCGTTATAGCAGCAATAGGAGACATAACAGAGACCAGAACCTCTAATAATGGGGAGTTCCTGAAGATGACACAGTTTACTGTTATTGAATATGAGTAATAAGCCAGGCACTCTGCTGGATGCTAAAGGTTCAGTGGTGAATATAAACCTCCTGCTCACAGGACCACGCATCTGGTCAAATGGCCCTGCCACGGAGCAGACATACCATGTTCATTGGATGAGTGGGTAGGTGGAGATTTAGATGGATGAATTGCTTATAAGGCCCTGCATCATGATCTCCTCTTAGGCTGACTCATTCTCCTGTCTCTCTTCCTCTCATTCTTTCATCACGTATTTATTTTTCACTGTGCTGGGCCTTCATTGCTGTGTGCGGGCTTTCTCTAGTCTGGGCAAGTGGGGGCTGCTCTCCAGTCGCAGTGCACGGGCTTCTCTTTGTGGTGGCTTCACTTGTTGCGGTGCACGGGCTCAGTAGTTGTGGCACACAGCTTCAGTGGCATGTGGAATCTTCTTGACTAGGGATCAAACGAGGTGTCCTCTCCTGTGTGCAGGCGGATTCTTAACCACTGGAACACCAGGGAAGTCCTCTTTCTCTCATTCTTAGTTGAACCTTTTGTTCTTTGAATCAATTAAATTTGCTCTGTCCCCAGGACTTTGCGCTTGCTATTAACATCCTATAATGCCCTTGTTGACATTTGCCTGATTTGCTCCCTTATTTCCCGTGGTCCCTCCTCAATGCCACCTTGTCAGAGAAGTCATCCTTAAGGGCCCCATATAAACCAGCACAGCCCTCCCCACCTGCCCACATCACTTTCTAGATCCCATACTGTGTTTTGTTTTTCTTTGTATAATTTGTTACTTTCATGGAAGGTGGTTCATTCCTTTCCCAAAGCTGGACCCCTTAGCAGGGGCCTGAGACCAGCGGGAAGAAGGTTTTCTCCTAATTCACACAAGGCATGCTCACTTCAGTCGTGTCCGACACTTTGTGACCCCATGGAGTGTAGCCGGCCAGGCTCCTCTGGCCCTGGGATTCTCCAGGCAAGAATACTGGAGTGGGTTGCCATTTCCTTCTCCGTAATTCACACAAAGTTGCTGCCTATTCCCTAAGCCACCTGCCTTTTTCTAACTTGCAGGGTGCTTACTAGCAGCCCTATGTTTTTCTTCACCTGGTAGAACAGAAGCTCCAGGAGAGCAAAATCTTCATTGCTTTGCCTGCTTTTGCTTGCCTAAGGCTTAGAAAGAGCAGTGTCAGGCACATGGTAGGCATTCAGCAGGTATTTTTCCTTAAAGGGATGGACAGATACATGGAGAAACTCACAAGTAAATGGAGCACAAACAGCCTTAGGTGTGTGACTATGAGACCACGGATGGGACACCAAGGGAGCTCGGAAGAAAGACATCCAACCCTGCCTTGGGAGGCCGGAAAATGTGTTTTAAGAAATTACACCGTCCATGAGAAAGTTTATTTGGATTTCCTTGTCTTCAAGTTTCACAGTTCCTGGGTTTGGAATAATCTGGAGATAATCACATTTGATTGGGGATTGGAAGACTTTAGAAGGAACCCTCTACGCATGGTTCCTCTATGTGATTTCTGCAATAGCAACGCTTAATCAGGATGGAGGGAGAAACTTTGTGTGAACAGACTGTATTAATAAAAGCACTGTCTCAGATTACTAGCATTTCAATTCAGAGTCAGTAAACAGAACTGAAGCACACCTACTATTGAGACAGAGGGAAAGGGCAAGACACAAATGCTTGATGACGGAGTGAGGCTGCTGGGATGCAATAAAGACCAGCTGGAACCAGCTGAAACCAAGGTGGCTTTCAGAATAGCCGGGTCATTGATCTATATAGCTCATTATACCTTCATTGTAATACTAAAAATCACTCCCCTTATGCCATGCTGGTTCCGATGTGGGCCATAAAAGGCCAAAAAGTGGACAGTGGCCCAGTTCCTGGGAAATCCCTACACTGGTGGCTCAGACGGTAAAGAATCTGCCTGCAATGCAGGAGACCCAGGTTGGGAAGATCCCCTGGAGAAGGGAATGGCAACACACTTCAGTATTCTTGCCTGGGAAATCCCATGGACTGAGGAGCCTGGTGGGCTACAGTCCATGCGATCACAGAGTCAGACAGGACTGAATGACGAACACTTCCTGAAATAGCAAGAGGCCTCCCTATGAAATTACTTAGACCATAAAATGCTATGGCCCCATGCCCTGAGGTCGCTCTCACTGAGCCGACTGCATTCTACCTATGGAATGTGTATCTCTCTAAATAAATTTTCTTTCCCTTTACTGTGGCTTGCTCTTGAATTCTCTCTTGCACTAAGCTAAGAGCCCTCACGTGGCAGTCCATCCTAAGGATTCCTGCAGACTCCAGGTCGTGGTGATATTTCCCTCTCCTGCAGCTCCATAACTAAGATTACATCTGTAGCCAAGGTTGAAATGCAAGGAAAGAAAAAAAGTCACAGAGGTTTAGAACTCTAAGAGTCTTTAAAGTTCTTCTCATCTGATTTCTAACTTTACAGATGAGGGCAATGTGCTTCTGGTTAGAACTAATTACATGGAGATGGCACCAGAGTGTTAGCTTTAGGAATGAGAATTCAATGGCTGTTCAGCACCTCACTTCTCACCAGGACCAGCAAAGCAAGTGTTCAGGAAAGAGAAGTTATTTTTATTACTCTTGGAAACAATCTCATAGGCACTTCCTACCATGACAGAACATTAAAACTCTTCAATCCAACAAAGACCAACTTGTAAGGTAAGGGTAAGGGAGATGTGTCAGAGAACAGGAAACAACTTCTTCCTTTTTATCCTCATACATGTTAAATATTATTCATAGAATCACAAAAATCTCTGGTTTAACCTCACAGAATCCTGAGACTGGAAGGGGTTTTAGAAAGCAAGTGGTGCAAATACTCTCACAGTAGAGGCGAGAAAATCGAGTCCCCTAGACTATGACCTGCCCCAGGGCACAGAGTCCAAAGCAGAACTCTGCCATTTCAAAGCCCAGCTCAGTGCTCTCATTGTGGTTTCATGCTGAGGATTCTTTTAGGAAACAGAGAATAAAGCAGGTGGGATCTTTCTGAAATTTTGGCTCAGGAGCTTGAGGGTAGAGATTTAAGCTTTAATAGGCCATCCAGGTTTAAACTTATGGGATATTAAAAAGCAAACTCACTTAAACAGCTCCTCCAACTTAACTCCAGAAAGGCTATCTTGGCAGTCCAGGAGCAACAGCAATTAAACGTCAACAAAGGAACTGGAAAGAACAAACACTAAATGTAAACACCACCTGTCAAGTTCTTGGTAAATATTTTCCTTTTCTCTCTACTGAGCTTGCTCGTTTTTGAAAAGGAGAGGACATACCAGTTCCAATTTGACTTGTCATAGGCCCCTAACTCATTGTGGGGTTCATGACAACTCCTTAAACACAAGGCTACTTGAGCCAGTGCCATTTATCTGGGTATTGACCACAACTGCCCCTTCACCTGGCAAATCTAAATGATTGTTTTCACTCTGTGTCTTTCAGGCCACTGAAGGTGGGTAGGATAAGGCTACATGGTGTATAACTTTGCGCTATGTAGTGTTTGCCAAGTGTGCCCTGTACCCTGGAAAATATTCTCTGACCTGCCAATCATTAGCAGAACTAGTGGACCATTTCTTAAGCTACTGACTCCCTACACTCCGCTCCACTACTCACGTGTAGCGCGAATTTTACCAGGAGAGGCAACACAGACGGTGCCAGCACCGTCAATAGTTCTGAGGCTTTCCTCGCCGTGCCCCGAGAGACAGAACACCCGGGGAACCGCAGGGTGCAGGGTGCGCGGGAGGCGCAGGGTGTCGCCGAATACAGCCTGGGTACATCGCGGCTTTAAATAAAGTCGAGGAGCCCGAGGCCCCATTCCATCCTTCGATGGGATTTATCGCCTCTTTCCGGATCTCCATCTCCGAGAGGTAAAGTCAAATTGAGAAAAACAATAGTAGGCGGTACAGCTGCAAGAGACGGAAGTGTCAGGACGAGACTCCGGACGCCCTCATCTCGCTTGGGAGGACCGGAAAGCCTCCGGGGCGGCAACAGCTGTAGTTGGCTGGGGCAGCCCGGGATTCCACAGGACCGGAAGTGCCCGCGTCGTCATGGCTACAGGCGCGGACGCTAAATGCCGCTCGCAGCATTCCGTTCTTATGGTAACACCATTGTCTCCAGAGCCAAAACCCCGGCGGCGGACGCGGAAGGCAGAGCTAGCTGAGCGTCTCGCTCCCGCAAGGCAACCTGTGGCGCCTTGAAGGAGGTCCGCAGAGGCCAGTACACTGAAGCGCCCCACGGAAGGCGAGCAGAGGGTGCCCGAAAGCCTAGTTCCGGGCCTTCTGCCCTCCGCCAGGTACCCCGCGACACTTGCCTCTCGGCCGCCCTCGCCCTCTTTTCTGACCAGGGCCTCTGCGGCCGGTGCGCCGCTGACAGGAAGCCAGGGTGAACCTCCGACGGTGCTTGAAATGTGTTAAGATTTACGAAGGCGAGACAACTGCAGAAAAGAGGAAAGCGATTTGCACTGGAGAGAGGGGCCAGAACTTGGTGTTACAGTTCAGGGCCATGGGAAATCTCACAGGAACAGAATTTAGGAGATTGAGAAGTTAGAACCTCACCCCCTGGCCACAGTTTATATATATGCATATATATATATATATATATATATATATATATATATATATATATAGGTGTGTGCGCGCGTACAGTTTATGTATGTGTGTATGTGTGTGTGTTTGAACTTCGCCCCCGGCCACAGTTTGTGTGTGTGTGTGTGTGTTTGGCTGCACCTGGTCTTAGTTGCAGCACTCAGGATCTTCATTGCAGCCTGAGAAATCTAGTTCCCTGACCAGGGATTGAACCTGGGCCCTGTGCATTGGCAGTGCGGAGCCTTAGCCACTGGACCACCAAGGAAGTCACCGGCTACAGTTTTGAAAGTAGAGATTAGAAAGACAAATTAGTGAATCTTCCCTTCTAGTCTTTGGGTGGAGCATTAGTCAGAGACCTACTCAGGGCTCAGGTGGGAATGAGTGACTTTCTGCATGGTGAAATTAGGAGAGACTTGGTGAGTGCTAATGTTCATAAATAATTGCATTGCGTTTTTATTGGGTTTAAGCAACGGGGATAACCATAAGGGTTCAATTTAGAAAATAATATAAATCATTTTTTTCTTTTTTTGGCCATCAGTTTTCACTGTTTCCTCCATCAGTTAATGACAGCAATTAAAATAGATGCATGTGTTTTAGCTCTTTAACTAGGATCACCTACTAAATAGATGTCTCTAGGGACATGAAGAATTAACAAACACACTATTAGTGTGTTAGTTGTGAGAGCTGGTCATCTGCAAAAACAATATCTGACTTGAGTAGGAGATCACAGTTTCCATGATTCAGGAGATGTAAATGTGTTGGCTTAAGGGGTAGGAAAGATCAGAGATTGGGAGGTAATGTGGAGTAAAAATTAAACAATAGAAATTTAACTCAGGGATTTAATTTGGCAAATGTCTTTAATTTCTGCTTCCACCATTCATGAGTGTGTGTGTAGTCTATTTGTGGACTTAGGATGGGTTATATGTTTGGACAGTTTCAGTTTAATGCTAATAGCATCCAACAGAGGGAAAATAGAACAGACTTCTAAGAGTTTTCTTCCGAAGCTAATCTCACATGTGATTCTTGGTAGGAAGAAGATGCGAGCCAGCCCCATCCGCATCCCAACTGTCACCAATGATACCGACTGGGACTTCTGCTTCCATCTGTAAGTGCCACAGAGTCTTAGCATCACTTTCCACTGGCCTGAAGCACTGGGACCTTCACTTTTTTTAATATACGAAAAGATTTTGTTTTTCAGTGTTTACATTTTATGTTTTTTAAAAGTATGTTCAAATTTAGTAGACATTTTTATTAAATTTTTTTTTACTTTGTATTGAAGTATAACTAATTAACAGTGTTATGATAGTTTCAGGTGGACAGTGAAGGGACTCAGCCATACATATACATGTATCCATTCTCCCCCAAACTCAACTCTTCTCCCATTCAGGCTGCCGCATAACACTGAGCAGAGTTCCCTGTGTGACCTCCACTTAAGGCCAATCTTGGTGAGAAGCTTTGCATGCGTGTTATAGGGAAGATTGAGCTTCTGTGTTGTTTTCTAATCACAGTTCTGGACTTCCCTGGTGGCTCAGACGGTAAAGCATCTGTCTACAATGCAGGAGACCGGGGTTCAATCCCTGGGTCGGGAAGATTCCCTGGAGAAGGAAATGGCAACCCACTCCAGTACTCTTGCCTGGGAAATTCCATGGACGGAGGAGCCTGGTGCAGGCTACTGTCCATGGGCTCGCAAAGAGTTGGACATGACTGAGTGACTTCACTTTCACTTTCACCTGTGCAAGGGCTTCCCTGGTGGCTCAGTGGTAAAGAACCTGCCTGCCAGTGCAGGAGATGTGAGTTCAATCTCTGGTTTGGGAACATACCCTGGAGAAGGAAATGGCAATGCACCCCAGTATTCTTGCTGGGGATATCCCAGGGACAGAGGAGCCTAGCAGGGTACAGTCCATGGGGTCACAAAGAGTTGGAGAAGACTTAGTTGAAGCACGCACACGTGCAACCTGCGCAAGATGGAAAAGAAATGTTTTTTCCTAATTTAAGGGAGGTTTTAACTCTTTTTTACAAAGATAATTTTAACAAGATTGGTAAAGTCATGGAGAATTAAAAAGTTAATGAGCAAATTGAAATTGTTTCATGAAATAGTATTAGTCTCTCAGTCATGTCCAACTCTTTGCAACTGCATGGACTGTAACCCACCAGGCTTCTCTGTCCCTGGGATTCTTCAGAAAAGAATTCTGGAGTGAGTAGCTATTCTCTTCTTTAGGGGATCTTCCCAGCTCAGGGATAGAACCCAGGTCTCCCGTATTTCAGGCATATTCTTTACTGTCTGAGCTATCATGGAAGCCCTTCATGAAATAGACAATAAGTAAATTAAAATTTTTACATCATAGCAACTAATACTTATTGAGCAAATACTATGTGCCAGGCTCTGTTCTAAGTACTTTTATATTTTAACTCAATTAATTTCTTCAACAACTCTGTGAGGGAGGTACTGTAATTACCCCATTTTTTAGATGAAGAGTATAAATTAAAGAAAGGTTAGGCAGTTTGCCCAAAGTCACATAGCTAGTAAGTGTTGTTCAAACTGGGCAGTGTGACTTCCGAGTCTATTCTTTAACCACTTCTCTATACCAGGGCTTTTCAACCTTGACATTATTGACATTTTGGATTAGATAATTATTTGTTGTGGGGCTATCTTGTGCATTGTAACATCCTTGGCCTTTACCTATGAGATGTCAGTAGCTCCACCCCAGTTGTGACAAGCAAAGTTATCTCCTGACATTGCCAAATATCCCCTGGGAGCAATATCACCCTTGGTTGAGAACCATTGCTGTATACCAATGCTATCAAGTAGAAATACAATGCTAGCCAAAAATCTAATATTAAATTTTAAGTCACCATATTAAAAAAAAAGAAACAGGTAAATGTAAATACTATATATATATATAATATTATATAAAATAGTTAAGTATTTTTCTTCATATTAAGTCTTTAAAATTCGGTGTGTATTTTACACTGCAGCAGATCTCAGTTCAGGCCAGCTACATTTCATGTGCTTAATAGCCAAGTGTGTCTAGTGGTTAACATGTTAGTATAATTCATTCTGTACCATCTTATAAAATATTTTAAGGATTATATAACTATAAAAATTGAAGTTAAAAATGTAGAGTTCAGGGATTTTTCTGGTGGTCCAGTGGTTAAGAATCTGTGTTTCAGTGCAGGGGAAATGGGTTCAAACCCTGGTCTGGAAACTAAGATCCCACATGCCCTGCAGAGCAACTGAGTCCACTCACCACAACTGGAGAGCTTATGCACCAAAACGAAAGATCCTGCATGATGCAATGAAGAACCTGCATGCTGCAACTAAGACCCAATGTAGCCAAATAATAAAATAAGTATTTTTTTTAAAAAAGAAAAAATGTTGAGTGCATAGTAGAGTATCTTGGAAATAGTCAGATAATTCATATCTAATTTTACTAGTAAGAATTCATATTTATGATGGCAATATATAGAATAAGTTAGAGACCTAGCAAGGCAGATCATTCATTTAACTGGCCTAATCTTTATATATATATATATATATATATGTATATATATATATATATATGTTTGGGTTTTTTTTTGGTCATGTAGCACAGGGGATCTTAGTTCCCAAACCAGGAATCAAACCAGCTTCCTTTGCATTGGAAGTGCAGAGCCTTACCCATTGGACCACCAGGGAAATCCCTGGCCTAATCTTTTTATTCTGACTATCCTCTGAGATATCTATCTGGTCAGTTTTCTCCAGGTATCTTTCTTACCTTTCACAGCAACAAATTCAAAGCTAGTTCAGAGCTTTGCAGTCTCAAGTCATTTATCAAGACTTGAACGTTTCTTCTTCCTTTGAGGCCCTGCTATTAAAGCTTAGGCTTATTGTTTTTAATATTGAAAGAAAGTTAATAATATTTTTGGTGACCCCAATAGATTGAACTTCTGCTCCAGGTATATGAAATATGCAGCCTAAGCAAGGTCTTCTGTTGAGGGACTAAGTTTTCTTTCTGTGAGTTTCTTGAGTTAGGCTCTCTTGCCACAGATTTCCTCTATCATCAGTCTTTTTCAGGCATCTTAAAGACCTTACACTTCCTTTTTCCATTCATTTGTTCATCATTAAATAAGCAGTTATTTTTTCCTACTGTGACCCAGGTATCAGGGTTTCTTAGAAAGAAATGAGACTCAGTCCCAGCCCAGGTGGATTTTACTTACTAGGAAGCAAAGAAGTCTCAGAAACAAAACAAATTTTGAAAAAGACTATAGTGTGATTTGCACTATAGTCGAAGTTGGAGGAAACTTTCGCAAGCCTGTAGAGGGTGTTTGTACTGCTACTCCAGTGTGATATTTCCAGCAGAGGTGACACTCCATTTGGGTCTTGGGAGAGTATGGAATTCACCAGGCAGAGATCAGGCAAGTTTAACTCCTATTTCCCAATGTCATGGCTCCGCCAGGCTTCTCTCCCTTTTCCATTGAGTTTTTGCACGTCGTCTGAAAGCACACTTGTGTTTGGGCTGAGGGCAGTCCTGCCGGGGCCTGGGCCTGGGCCTGGGCCTAAAGCAATGTTGCTGCCCTGTCCACATGGTTTACCCACATGCCTAAATAAATATAGGTTATTTAGAACAGAACTCTGGATGGATATTAACATGTCATTTATTCGAACCTGGTGTAAAAGGTTACATTTGACATTTATTTTCCTTCTAAATTTTCTCCTTTTTGTATTCTTGCAGGGAGCATTCATTACTTATCTAATTAGTGGAAAAGGAAGATAAAATTTATTTTGAAAACTATGCAGTTGTTGAGCTTTTAAAAGCTGTCATGAATACAAAGGTGATTCTTTTGGGGAACTTACTTCTAATTAAAATTTCTGCTGTTCCTCTTAAGATCTTAGAATTCTATTTCTTCTGGATCACTTTATGATTTTTCTGGTAGAGTTAGGATATGGTTACCTCTTATGTTAACATAGGATTCACTCTTTGGACTTTATCACATCAATTACCCATTCATAATTATGTTTAGCACTGAAATCTGAGATTTACGTTGTCTGTGTGTATGCATGTGTATGTGTGTGTTAGGGGTGGGGCAGGGGTGCTGGGGAAGAGGGAGAAGATTTTTCAACCCACTCAGCTCTTTCTTCAACACGTTTTTGGTTTATTGTTTTTTTTCTCCTAATAATTGAAAAGGTCATTTCTCTCCTGAATCTGCACTTGACCCAGTGTGCGTTCCCCTCCCTTCTCCTTGGTGGAACTACATCCTCTTTAGTTACGGTTTATATTGAAGCTTTTAAAAAATTTGAAAGAGGACATGTGAAGTTCCAACCTCAAAATGTTAGTTCCCTTGAGCTTATTTCACTGTGTCCATTTTTGCCCCTGGTTTGGATCAGAATTTAGAACACTAGGAATCTTGGAGATGTTCCAATTCAACATCCTGAAGTCATGGAGCTCATAAAATAATAATAGCTAATGTTAAAAGAGCACTTACTAAATAGCAGGCACTGTGCTAAGTGATTTATGAGTATTACCTGACTTAATCCCATAACCTCATCAGGTGAGTGAGTGTATTGACTTCATTTTACAGAGAAACAAATTAATAACTTCAGGTCTTATGGTTGGTAAGCCACAGAGTTACAGCTGAGTGGGTAGTTCAACAAATCTGTTTTGTTTGAACCACTACATTGCTGTTCTAATTCTGGGTTTTGCAGGTGAAATGAGTTTGCTACTTGGCTTTATTCTTCAGGTCTGTTTTAAAGATCATATCCCCAGCCCCAAGTTGGGAGGGCTCTGTCCTTCAGTGCCATGTTGTTTGAGATATGCAAAGGTCAAACCTCACTCCATGTCCCTCTCTAGTACCCACAGGTCCCAGCAAACCAAGATCCCAGAACATCAGCGAACAGATGAGTCATCTCCCACTAGTGGATCTGAAGAGAGTGAGGAAGACACCAAAGCCAAGGAGAAGGCCATAGACTGTATGTCTCATCCCAAAGAGAAATTGGCCCAATCCCAGAAGAAAATAGCTCAGCTGATTAAGGGGAAAAAGGTAAAATAAAAATTCACAAGGATTTCCCTTTTCAAATGGAAATTTCCATGTCCATGAAGGCCATGAAGTGAAGGAAGGTGTTAATATTTCTGTATAAGTGGGAGAGAATAGAGCAGAGCATAGTTGGTAGCCAGCCCACCTTCCAGCTCCACACATGGGTCACTAAATACTTCCTTGGAGTATTTGTGCTCTTGGCTTTAAACTGAAAATTGATGTTGGGTCTTCCTGTTGCTGTTTGGTTCTTTTAATTAACAAACAGTTTTTGATTTCTCTTGAAAGGTTTCAGGATAATATCTTTTGGGTAACAAGAAGTCCAGGATAGTGAGGCAAGAGACTGAGAACAAGGGTAGCCAGGCGCAGTCTAGGCTCAGGCCTAGCAAGGATATGGTAAGATGCCTGTGGTTACAGTGGAATCCTAAGGAAACCAAAGGACAGGAAGTGGGTGGTAGCAGCAGAGGTCAGGGAGTCCAGGTATCCATTTCCAAGAGCAAAGCCAGGACTTGGGAACTACGGCCTCAGAGCAAATGTTTAGCAGGAGTGTTCAAAGTCCAAGAACATGAGACAGCCTGTCAGTGACCCTCGTGATTAACACACAGGCACCAGCCTGCTCCCAGAGCATTATTTATCAACAAAGAATTCTTATGCTGACTTACTGACTTCCTAGCCGTTCCCAAACAAGGGGAAAAGTACTTGTGTGAAAGTCTGCAGATGGCTTAGGAAAGGCTGAGAGGCATCTCAGAAGACAACAGAAGTTGATACTTCCCTGGATGGATATATCTGTAAATTTACCTGTGTAAACTACCCAGAAACTTGGAAAGGACCATCATCCTGACCCATTAGTATTTCATGAGCCTAGGCTAGAATGATCAGTTCTAGAAAGACAAGTACCAATTGCTGTGGAATGTAAGTGTGAACTTCTAAGATTTGACAGCTCCTAGACCACTTTGGATAACGACAGAGATTGAGATTTAGGAGTTAAATCTAGCCCACCCCAGTTCTCACCGCCCTGAAGGACAGGAGGGTTGGTGGTGCAGTGGCAACGCTGGGCTGACCTCTGGAGCCCATATTGGTTGCTTGTGTCCCCAGGACAGGAAGTGTGGGGACGGATGAATACACGATGTCCAGAGCCAGGAAAGGACTCAAGGTGTTGGACTCCCATTCTAGGTATTTTTTATGGTATTATGCTTCCTCCTTGGAATAGAACTTAGTACTTAGTGTGCGGTTGGCCCATGAAGAACACTCACATGTTCTAACCGAATGGCTGTTTTTAAAGCATGAGGGAAAATGTCCCTCTAACATTGTTTGCCTCTGTGTGTTTGAGCTGAGAGGGATGAAGTCTAAGGTGAGGAAGGATGTGGGGGTCGCGGGGGTCAGAAGAGAACAGTCCTTAGACTTCCTCTGTGTTACTCTGTAAGGATATTACAGTCAGATAATACAGAACAGATTCAGATCCCTTTGATATTGACTCACTTTCCTCTAGAGTAATTCTGTAAGGTGAGTGGTATAGATCTCTAAGTAGAAAAGGAAGCTGGGACTCAGGGTGTTCTTGCCCTAAACCTCACAGTCAGTAAATGTCAGGATCAAGATCAAAATTCCTGGATCAAAATAAGTGCCTGACTTTGTCAATCAGTGCAGCTACCTGGTGACCATGTATGTAAAGTTACTGACATCTGTGCGTTAAAGATGTAAGTCTGTGATTTCGAGAGCTCTGCCCATCAGTTCTACAGGGCCAGGGACTCTTTTCCCCCACCCCATCCTTATCTTTGCCAGTAGAGAGATGATTTATTCAGCAAGTGCTGAATGAGTGGCCTCCTCTGTGCATGGAGCATACAGTAGTGAATTTGAGGAGTAAACTGTTCTTGGGGAACCTATTTTCTATTTGGGGAGACAGATCATAGGCAGAAAATTTTAGTTAATGGAATATCAGAGAGGTAAATGACATGAAGGAAAAAATTAAAATTGGTAATGGGGTATAGTAAGTGATGGGGTGAGAGGCTGTTTTAGATAAAGTGACCAAGGAAGGCCTCTCTGGGGTGAACAAAATGAAAATGACACAAGAGGGTAATGATCTGTGAGAGTGTCCCAGGCTGGGCAACAGCAGGTGTACAAGCCCTGAGCTAGAAAGTAGTTCACTGTATTCAGGAACATCAGATATATTTTAAAATCCTATGATCATAAATAATAATAAAAATTAGAAGAAGGAGAAAAAGATGGAGGAGGAGAAGAAAAAGAATGATAAGCTCCTAGCTACTTGGTCACCACTGGTGGGTGCTAGTGAATGAACTCATTATTTGGAAAGCTGGTAAATTAAGGGAAAGATTAAAGTATATATCCTATCCTTCTGATATGAGCTGTACTGTTGGGTAACCAAGAAGTAGATGAGGGGAGATTTCATTTTTATAAAGTTAGTCCAGTTAACAGATGAAGAAGGAATGATTGAATTAGGATATCATCATTCTATTATCTTTTATAGATTTATTCATACAGTTGTGACTTCATCAGCAAGAGACAAGCAAAGGTTAGGTGTCTTCTGATGGTAGAACATATGAAGTAGTTTTGCTTGGGTAAAAAAAAGCTAAAGGTAACCAAACTTCTAAATCCAATGACCAATATAAAGGCAGAATGGAGGATGGAAGGACATGTTGAGTAACACCATAAGGATGCAGTCAATCCAGTTTCCATCTTTGGGAAACACTATAAATCAAGTAACTCAGTTTCTTCCATAAATAATTTTCAATGAAAAGAATTAGAAATAAAGGTGGAACCCATGGATTAAAGGAGACTCAGGAGATAGATCTCAGTATTTGGACAATCAAACTGCAAAATATGAGGTAATTATTAGATATATGGGAGTAGGTTGCCGGGGTCCAGCCCCAGCAGGATCCAGGGGAACCCTCAGGATGAACGGCGTCAGCGAATGAGAGAGAGAAAGAGACCAGACTAGGATATGCAGCAGAGTCTGGCAGTTGCTTTATTTTTCACCGTAGCCTTTATACCCTAAGTTGGTACATTTCTAAGGGGCAGATAAGCATACAGACTTAGTTTAACATTATATCAGCTTGTCCTTCACGAAACCAGGTGTTCTCTGTATATTTTTTGTTTATGAGAGTCTTTTCCCATAGATTTTTTGTACATTATCTTCTGGCCTTGAGGTTAGCAGAAAACAGAAAAGTGGCAGTCTCATGATACAGCAGGTTGCAACATAATAGAAATACAATCCTGTTAACATAAAAGTCAGTCTTTTTGCAGAAATTCTCAGCTAAATTTATCTAAAAAGTTTAGCACACAAAGACTCCACGGCTCTGGTGAGGGAGCCCCTGTTTAGCACTCCTGGTTAAAATTTACAGTTATCTTATTGTTTTTACACTAGGGCTAAACTCTTATTTTTCTAGATCTCCAACTATATTAACAATAGTTTCCACTGCACAACCTCAGCACATTAACATCAATCAAACATTGATCTAATAACCACTTTTAAAACAATATTTTTTGTATTCTCTAATAGGGCTTCCTCACCCCCCAAAGGGCTCTGTGCCTATTAGGGCCCTTTTTATGGTTAATCTCTATGTATAATATCTTTTGGCTTTCAGGCCTGTTGACAATTTATGCCTTGCACCTGGTATAACTTTAAGCAACTTCAGTAGCCGACCCTGTCTTTTTTGTGGTTAATCTATTTTTTTTTTCTATTAGGTGTCATCTCCATGGGAATTAGATAGGATTACATTTTTACAGAACAGAAACGCAAAGGATTGCAAAAACAGCAGATATGGCACAAAACAGGCTCTTAGTCTAAAAGTTAACTACCTGCAAGAAGTCACCAGCTAATCTCTATCTAAACTATTTTCTATTAGGCACATTTGTGGCTATAATATTTGTGGAGCTTTTCTCACCCCGAGAAGGGGCCTATGCTTAATAGTTTCTTTTGTTAGCATACTGTGCTTAGGATGTTTAGAACAATCATGAGCATTTTTTGCAATGAGAGCACATATTTATCAAACAAGCCAGAATGCCAGCAAAAGGGTTTGAATTGAAGCATTTTCTTCATCCCTGGCCCCTTCATAGGGTACCAGCGTCTAGGAGATTTATTAATTAGGGTTTTAAGTTGGTCTTTATTTAGTGAAAGAGGAGCAGGAGAGCTCTCGGCAGGCAACACAAGAATTCGCAGCAGGGCAAACAAGAACAACGGCAGAAAAGGGGGGAGGATACAGGGTGGGGTAGAGGCCGAGGCCAATCTGGAGGGTCCCTTATCTTAGACAGCCTTTCCTGTCAGGTTTTTTCCTCATGACCTCGTCATGGATGGGATCCCGGACGGCCTTGCCTGTCCGGTATTTTCTTCATGACCTCGTCACGGGCGGGACCTCCCATAACGGCTCCCGGCAGTAGGTATTTGATAGCAAGGAATCATTGTTAATATTTTGGTGTGATAATGATTTTGTGATTCTGTTGGTTTGGCCCAAAAAGTTCATTCGGGTTTTCCCTGAGATGTTGCAGAAAAACCCAAACGAACTATCTGGCCAATCCAGTATTTCTAAGTCCATATCTTTTGGAGGTACTTATGAAATATGAGATGACTTAGTATCTTGGATTTGCTTCAGAGCCATAGAGGGAGAAGGTGAGTACATGTGGAGCGTAGATATGAAACAAAATTGACCATGAGTAGTTACTTGAGGCAGCTAAGTGAGTCATTGTCCATTCCGTTTTTGCATACTGTTAAAATTTTTCACAGTGAGAGGTGAAAATAAGTCCCTCTGGCTGTGATGTAGAAAGTTAACTTTGCGGGGGCAGGGGTGGAGGCAGTAGAAGGGGCTGAGGTCACCCAGGTCATAGGTGAGGGTGGCTTGGCCTGGGTATGCATGGCAGGAATGAAGAGAAGAGCTTAGCTTCAGGCCTTAGTAGTAAGGTGGAGCTAACAGGACTTGATGGGTTGGTTGTGGGATGGGAAGCAGGGAGGAGGGAAAAAGATGACAGTGGATGCAGTCCTGCATTCCTGTGATGAGATGCGGGCCAGGGATTTTCCTCTTTTCCAGAAAGCATGATGACTTGCTTGCTCTCTGCAGAACATTGAAGCAAATAAGGAGCTGATTCGCTGTGTCATCCTTTCTCGGATTATTTTTGGGGAAGAACACTGGAAATGTGCACAGGCTTTGGCCACCCTGGCTTATGGCTACCTGACACTGAGAGGTACTCTGTTTCCCAGTTGGGTGTGGGTGGGTAAACCATTGCTGAGCAAACACAACTGCAGTGGGGGTGGGGATGACCAGGGGAGGATCCATCCTGTCCCCAGCGCACAGCTTGTCAAGAGAAGGGAAAGCCCATGGGTGAGGCAGGCAGTAGGATGGGGGTCTTAAGAGGTAAAAATAATAATGAAGGAAAGAAGGCAGAGGGCAGAAGACTGAAGGACAAAATGGGGTAGAGGAAGCGGAGCCAGTGAGGAGATAGAAGAATCAGGAAGGGCCAACTCAGGGAAGCCAAGGGAGAAGAAGGCATTTCAAAAGAAGCTCAGTGTGATTTCAGCAGGTTCTGATGGCGGAGAGAAGTCAAATGGGGTGAAGGCTGAAGAGAGACCCGTGGATTTGTCCATCAACAAGTCATTGACAGTTAGTATGGCACCAACAAGTAAACTGCTTGGGCCCTGGGAGAGCCCAGATTCAGGAAGACAATTTAGGAAACTGTTTCTGAAATTCTGACTGGAGGTGAGGGCAACTTGAAACCAAGAGGAAGGTACCAGAAGCATGTGAGGGGGATGTTGTCTGAACTGAGGGAAGGTAGACGCAGCCCCCCTTTCTTCAGAAAGATTACTGAGTGGGTCTGTGGAAGGAGGTTGGGCTTCATCTTCTGAAGTCAACACTTTCTATGAGCAGCCCCAGTAGACCTTGAGTTTTGCTTTTCCAGTTAGATTCCAAGCTGACTCAAGACAGGTAAGCAAGTCATGTCACAAAAGACGCTGGGAGCACTGCCCTCTTTTCCCTGACTCACAGTTCTTCCCGCCACATGAATGGGCAGCCACATTTGAGTCATAGGTTGGAGGGGGGAAAAGTTTTCCTGTAAAGGAAGGTCTTTTTTTTTTTTTTTTTCCATTTATTTTTATTAGTTGGAGGCTAATTACTTTACAATATTGTAATGGTTTTTGTCATACATTAACATGAATCAGCCATGGATTTACATGTATTCCCCATCCCGATCCCCCCTCCCACCTCCCTTTCCACCCGATTCCTCTGGGTCTTCCCAGTGCACCAGGCCTGAGCACTTGTCTCATGCATCCAGCCTGGGCTGGTGATCTGTTTCACCCTAGAAAATATACAGGTTTCGATGCTGTTCTCTCGAAACATCCCACCCTCGCCTTCTCCCACAGAGTCCAAAATTCTGTTCTGTACATCTGTGTCTCTTTTTCTGTTTTACATATAGGGTTATCGTTACCATCTTTCTAAATTCCATATATATGCATTAGTATACTGTGTTGGTCTTTATCTTTCTGGCTTACTTCACTCTGTGTGATGGGCTCCAGTTTCATCTATCTCATTAGAACTGATTCAAATGAATTCTTTTTAATGGCTGAGTAATATTCCATGGTGTATATGTACCACAGCTTCCTTATCCATTTGTCTGCTGATGGGCATCTAGGTTGCTTCCATGTCCTGGCTATTATAGACAGTGCTGCAATGAACATTGGGGTGCACGTGTCTCTTTCAGATCTGGTTTCCTCGGTGTGTATGCCCAGAAGTGGAATTGCTGGGTCATATGGCAGTTCTATTTCTAGTTTTTTAAGGAATCTCCACACTGTTCTCCATAGCAGCTGTACTAGTTTGCATTCCCACCAACAGTGAAAGAGGGTTCCCTTTTCTCCACACCCTCTCCAGCATTTATTGCTTGTAGACTTTTGGATAGCAGCCATCCTGACTGGTGTGTAATGGTACCTCATTGTGGTTTTGATTTGCATTTCTCTGATAATGAGTGATATTGAGCATCTTTTCATGTGTTTGTTAGCCATCTGTATATCTTCTTTGGAGAAATGTCTGTTTAGTTCTTTGGCCCATTTTTTGATTGGGTCATTTATTTTTCTGGAAGTGAGCTTCAGGAGTTGCTTGTATATTTTTGAGATTAATCCTTTGTCTGTTGCTTCGTTTGCTATTATTTTTTCCCAATGTGAGGGCTGTCTTTTCACCTTGCTTATAGTTAAGGAAGGTCTTTTTGTGTGTTTGTTTTTTCTTGATGGGGAAACCAACTTCCTGGTTAAGTGTCCACATAATATAATAGTGCTCAACCTTGCACCCAGACTTTCTGAAGCCTAGCCTAGAATTTTTCTAGGTTATGATCATGACCTTTCCTTGAGAATAGCCCAGGGTCTTTTATTTCAAGTATAGGCTTTACCCAATTTCTTCACTTTAACTTTTTTAAAAAGTCTGTGGTCCTTCAAATAAAATAACAAAAGCTTTGAAAAATCACAAACCTTCAAGAGGGATGAAGTGCTTACTGAATTCCACTTAGTTTTGTTGTCATTAGTTCTGCAACTGCTTTAAAATGGACAGAATTTATGAGCCAGGCTTCCATGTAGGCAGAACATATGCATCTGTGCATGCTCATGCCTCGCTGCACATGTCCGTGTTTTATGGCCAGCAGACCTGCCTGCCTCATTTCCCTGGGAGCCTTTTCCGGTACTGGGGGAAGGGCTTCAAGCCAGAAGACTGATTTCTCTCAATAAACAGTCTTGCAGTATTTAATGAGACATTTGTATATAGGAGATGCTGTGAAGAGGACTCTGGGAACTATAAGGTACAGAAGGCACAGTCGTGGCCTTTAGAGAACTTACAACCATGTAGAAGGTGAGCTACACATAGACAACTATGATAAGAAGGCACCAGAAGGCAGATGCTATGTGACTGGTTTAAATACAGGGCTTTGGGGATGCTGTTGTTCAATTGCTAAGTTGTGTCCGACTCTTTCTGACCCTATGGACTGTAGCATGCCAGGCTTCCCTGTCCTTCACCATCTTCCAGAGTTTGCTCAAACTCATGTCCATTGAGTCAGTGATGCCATCCAACCATCTCATCCCCTGTTATCCCCTTCTCCTCCTGCCTTCAATCTTTCCCAGCGTCAGGGTCTTTTCCAGTGAGTCAGCTTTTCACATCAGGTAGCCAAAGGATTGAAGCTTCAGCTTCAGCATCAGTCCTTCCAGTGAATATTCAGGACTGGTTTTCTTTAGGATTGACCGTTTTGATTTTCTTGCTGTCCAAGGGACCTTCCAAGAGTCTTCTCTAGCACCATAGTTCAAAAGCATCAATTCTTTAGCACTCAGTCTTCTTTATGATCCAACTCTCACATCTGAATATGACTACTGAGAAAACCATAGCTTTGACTAGATGGACCTTGGGGTCATTGGGTGAAATCATTCCTTGCTGAAGGTAGTTAGTGATAGATTCAGGAAGAGATGCCGTTCAAGAAGGCTCTTTGAAAAATGTCTGGGGTTGGGTGGGCAGAGGACGGGGTGGACATTTCTGATGAATAACAAAGCCTGGGGAGAGGCCTGGAGATGGGAAGGTGCAATGTGTGTTTAGAAAGCAATCAGCAGCCTGGCTTTCTACACTGAGGACTGCTTAGGTGAGCCGGGAAAGGGCACCTGGGGGCAGGCTGAAGAACTAGTCCTTTGTTTGGTAAACAAGGAGGACTAGTAGAAATTTTCTAGCAAGTGGTGAATAAATAAAAGTGGGCCTGTGGGAAGGTCAGTTTAGCAATGATAACTAGAGTGGAAGCCATCTCATCTAGCTGTTAACATCTAGATGTAAATTCAGGCTGATGACAGGGCCATAAGTGAGAAGGTAAGGATTTGAGAGTCTGTGATACAGATACCCTTACCTTTTGAGCCAGAAATCCCACTTCTGGGACTCTTTCCTGAATCTACAGTTATAACCTGGATGAGACAGTTTGGCTGAGATTATTCTTTGCAGCACTGTTTATGATAATAAAAGATTGGAAACAACCAAGTATACCCATGAATCACTCATATGTACAGTGGGGGTATGCAGTCTTAGAAAGGGCACGAGGAAGTTGTGTCTACAACCAGGGAGGGATCTCCTGATACATCTTTAGGCGACAGAGAATGCACCATGCCGGACGGTGTTTGTAACCTGCCTCTTTCTGGGTGAGAAGGACGGGAGAGAAATGAGAATATGTGCTTATGTTCCCATAAAGAAATACTGAAGGAAACAGAAGAAGGAAAAGTTACCTAGAGGTTGCTTGTGGTAAATGAGGATAAAAGTGGAAGTGAGATCTCTCAACATTTACCTTTGCATAAAATTTTGACTTTTGAACCATGGGTATGTACTGCCTATTCCAAAAGACTGTGAAGGAAGAATTGGCAAGACATGGCACTGGATTTGGGTTTGAGGAAAAGTGAGGCCCCAAAATGACCGTGAAGTTTCAGGCCTCTCAAGATGCCACTGTCAGAGACAAGCAGATCAGGAAAGAAAGTGGAGTGGAAGAGGAAATGTGGATCTGGTTTTTGATATACTGATTTTGAGTTGCAATAGCAAAAGCCACAAGTATGTTTTAACTAGGTGCTAGAAAACTGGGACCAGAACTTGGAAAGAAAGGAAGGGAATCATAAGCATGGAGGAATATTTGAGACCAGAAATAGGGAGGGGCTAAGCATGAAGGCCAAGGTTGAAGTTATAGGAGTTGATAAAACTTCTGGGAGGAAAGAGAGAAGAAAAGGAAGAAGTGAAAAGACAGGTCCTTGGAGAATGGACACATTTATGGGAGGGAACAGGGGACCCTGGCAGAGTGAGCAATGTCAGAGGTTTATCAAGGAGAATCAAGTTAGTGCAGTACCTTGGAAGCCAAGAGGAGAAGCCAGCAGCCAGGGTGTCTAATGCTGCCATGAGATGGGGGTGCAAGAAACCGTGAACACACTGATTCAGTAGGATGCCTTTGGGGACCTCACAAGAACCTGCAGAAGGGTTGGAGCAGAAGCCAGATCCCAGGAGTGAGGGCAAGGCACAGGGGCCAGCAGTCTAGACTATGTATGTCACATCCTGCATAGTTAAAGTGATGTGGGGTAATAGAGGGTAGTTAGGGAAGGCAGAAAGGTCACATGAAATTTATAAGAGGAGGAGACTTGGGAAGATTTCTCGCAGTGAGGAAGGAGCCAGGTAGAGAGTTTGAAGGTTTTAAAAATAGAGCAATGGATGCGATGAGTCCATAAGTCAATACGAGAGAACACAAGGCCTTTGCAAAGCAGAGTATAAAAGGCTGTGGGCTGGTAAAATAGAGTAAGGGGACACTCGAAGTGGAACTCTGTCACCAGCTGACCCGATGAGAACCGTCCTGAGGCTAGGGCTTCCGTGGTTGAGAGAAGGGCAGGTGGAGAACAACGGGGTGGCCGGTCACCTTGTTACCGCTATTTCCAAGTGTTTAGGAGGAAATAGTAATGTGAACAGGCAGTTTCCTGAGGCTTTTCCTATTTTTAATGAAGCAATGAATTAATCTGTTAGCCTGTTTTTACTGGGGCCTTTCCAAGTATATGGGGCTCTATTATAAGTTCTGCAAAACACCAAAAAAGAAGTATAAGTCATGAACCCTACCTTCTCTGTCTAGTTGGTTAAAAAAAAAAACAAAAAAAAAAAACTGGTATAGGAACAAAAAGAAATGATAAAAAACCCAGGTGATCAGACCTTCAGGAAGCCTAGTACCTATCTTAAGTGAGTGTGCATTTGAGAAGGCAGTCTTTTATAGAGATGCTGTTAGCAGCTTTATGAAGAATGTCCAGTGTATGTAAGGACAAGTATAATAAATTGCTTAAGAGGTACGGACCCTGGTAGTAATGATAATAATGGCTAATATTTATTTAAACTCATTTCCCACCAGTGTGCCAAGCACTGTTTAGTCCTTTTTCATGAATTAAATGAATCCTTGCAACAACCATACAAGTTAGGAGGTATTTTCATTGCCATCTTATAGATGAATAGACTAAAGTACAGGTAGATTAAGTAACTCATTCAGGTAGTGGCTAAGCTGACTTCTGTACCTGGAAGTCTGGCCCTAGACCCTGCTCTCTTAATCACTACTGTGAGAACTTCCTAAATATAGGTGATGTTCTAAGGTGACAAAGGCTGAGGAGCTCTGAACAGATTGTCTGTGGCCTGAGTCAGAGTAACAGACATCAGTGGTGGAATCTTATCCCAAATTAAAGAGAAATGACTGATACATTGGGTGAACAATCTCCGGACCCCTTTCCCAGTTTATCAGTATGTGCTTGTGATTTCTGAGTCTCAGGCTTCAGAAGCAGGTCTTGCTGCTGCCCTTTCACTTCTGTAGCTGCTGCATTCCTGGTGCAGGGAGAAGGTTGGTGTCCTTGGCTTGGGAAAGCAAGTAAAGGAAACTGACTTGGTCTCAGAGCAGATGTTGGAACTGGGGAGTTGGGACTCGGAGTTAGGGAACAAGGTCACTGATCTGTGAGTATCCTCTGGAGAGAGAGGAAATGAATCTTACATGTACACGTATATGCAGATGCTATTTTTCCACAAAAGAGGGTGTTCTTGTAATTATGAAAAAGCAAATTCTTTTTAAAGCATTAGATTCTGACTCATCGTATTTTTTGTCATCCTGAATTTTCTCGTGTAGGGAATGTTATAAAAATATTATCACAGAGTGACATTTTTTAAATTTATTTTATTTATTTGGCTGCATTGTGTCTTAGCCATGGCGCATGGGATCTTTGTTGCATCATGCAGGATCTTTCATTGCTGTTCGAGGATTCTCCAGTCATGGCGCTGGGCTCCAGTAGTTGCACTGTGTGGTCTTAGTTGATCCATGAAATGTGGGATCTTAGTTTCCTGACCAGGGATTGAACCCATGTCCCCTGCATTCCAAGGTGGATTCTTAACTGCTAGACCACCAGGGAAGTCCCAGAGTGAGATTTTTTTTTTAAAAACAAAAAAAGGACTTTTTTCATACTTGGAAACTTTAGAAAAAACATTTGTCTGAAACTATAGTCTCTAAACTCTTGAGAATTAGCTTCCTTAGCACTAAAAAAGCTTTGTGTGCTCTCCATAAATATGTATTTATTATAAACTATGTACAATGGTATTAAATATTATGTAATATAAATATTCATTAAAATGGAAATGAACAAATACTTTTTTTAAAAAAAGAGAGAAGTTTTTATCCCCTCCACACACCCTAATGGCATCTTGCATACCCAAGAGGGTATACACATCCCACTTTGGAGACCAGAGTGCATTCTGGGAAGAGTAAAGGAGTCATTTTTCTTTTTTTTTTTTAAGGAGTCATTTTTCTTTAGGGCTGAACTTTCAAGTTTAATGAGCTGTTTAGTTCAATTTACTTAAGGCCCACTGGTCAGGAGCTCTGCTTTTTCATCAGAAAGACCACAATGCAGTGAAGGGGAGACAAGAAACTATATAATTAACTAGCTGATGCATTTAGAGAAAGTGTTCCCTTGGGGATTTCACAAGCAGCGCTGGGCCCCCAGGGCTGGGGTGTGGGGCTGGGGGGGAGACTTGCAAAGCCTCAGAACAACTTCAGGATTTGTTTCTCATTTAGGAGCCCAGGAGCAGTGTTGTGCTGATCCGGGAGTGGTTTTCAGTGGCTCATCCAGTTTCACTTTGCTTCTTCCTCTACACCCAGGGAAGCATCTAAATGTGGTTCCTGCTCTCATTACTGACATACTCCCAAGGGCCCAGCTGGTTGTGGAAAGCAAACTATTTGATAAAACGACTCTCAGTTTCCTAGTTAGTTGTCTCAGTCTGATTACCTGGCAGAGTTTTCTGTTGCCGGTACCTTCTCAGGACCTGTAAAGACTCCCTGTCACCCCGTAGATCAAGTCCAGCCTCCTCGTCTTGGCATCTAAGACTCCATTTTCCCCATCCGATTCATATCTTCCATGTCTTTCAATTTAAACCTCCCTTTAGTCAGACTGGTCTTCTCACAGCCTTCCCTATTATTCCAGCACATGTGTGTGCGCGCGCGTGCGCGCACACACACACACACGTTCTGTCTTTTTGGCCTCAGGCTGTTTCCTCCTAGTGGAAACCCTTTCTCATTCTTCTCCATCAGTCACACACACACACACACACACACACACACACACACACACACGTTCTGTCTTTTTGGCCTCAGGCTGTTTCTTCCAAGTGGAAACCCTTTCTCATTCTTCTCCATCAGTCACACACACACACACACACACACACACACACACACACACACACACACGTTCTGTCTTTTTGGCCTCAGGCTGTTTCCTCCTAGTGGAAACCCTTTCTCATTCTTCTCCTTCAGTCACACACACACACACACACACACACACACACACACACACACACACACGTTCTGTCTTTTTGGCCTCAGGCTGTTTCCTCCTAGTGGAAACCCTTTCTCATTCTTCTCCATCAGTCACACACACACACACACACACACACACACACACACACACACACACGTTCTGTCTTTTTGGCCTCAGGCTGTTTCCTCCTAGTGGAAACCCTTTCTCATTCTTCTCCATCAGTCACACACACACACACACACACACACACACACACACACACACACACGTTCTGTCTTTTTGGCCTCAGACTGTTTCTTCCAAGTGGAAACCCTTTCTCATTCTTCTCCATCAGTCACACACACACACACACACACACACACACACACACACACACACGTTCTGTCTTTTTGGCCTCAGGCTGTTTCTTCCAAGTGGAAACCCTTTCTCATTCTTCTCCATCAGTCACACACACACACACACACACACACACACACACACGCACGTTCTGTCTTTTTGGCCTCAGGCTGTTTCTTTCAAGTGGAAACCCTTTCTCATTCTTCTCCATCAGTCACACACACACACACACACACACACACACACACGTTCTGTCTTTTTGGCCTCAGGCTGTTTCTTCCAAGTGGAAACCCTTTCTCATTCTTCTCCATCAGTCACACACACACACACACGTTCTGTCTTTTTGGCCTCAGGCTGTTTCTTCCAAGTGGAAACCCTTTCTCATTCTTCTCCATCAGTCACACACACACACACACACACACACACACACACACACACACACGTTCTGTCTTTTTGTCCTCAGGCTGTTTCTTCCAAGTGGAAACCCTTTCTCATTCTTCTCCATCAGTCACACACACAAACACACACACACACACACACACACACACACACACGTTCTGTCTTTTTGGCCTCAGGCTGTTTCTTCCAAGTGGAAACCCTTTCTCATTCTTCTCCATCAGTCACACACACACACACACACACACACACACACAGAGGTTCTGTCTTTTTGGCCTCAGGCTGTTTCCTCCTAGTGGAAACCCTTTCTCATTCTTCTCCATCAGTTGCACACACACACACACACACACACACACACACGTTCTGTCTTTTTGGCCTCAGGCTGTTTCCTCCTAGTGGAAACCCTTTCTCATTCTTCTCCATCAGTCAGAACCTACCTACTCTTCAGGAAGGAGAAGAGTCCCACTTCCTGCATAAAGACTTTATTAACTCACTGTTTCTCTAAGTGTGGTCCTCAGAGAGCCTATATCAGTATCACCTAAGATAGCTGTTATAAATCTGAGCCCTTGGTTCTCCCCTTAGAACTTGTGAACTGTAACTACTGGAGGCCCAGGACTCTGCACTGTAACAGGTGCTTTCAATGCAATTTGAGGACCCCTGTCATCTGGTAACTTGAGATCCATTTTTCTCTTCCATTTGAGACCTACAGAAAGGGCATTTCTGAGTGTTCTAACAAAGACTTCTTGGCTTCTGGGTCCCTTTTAGGGCTCTTTCAGATAAACCATGTTCTCATTGTTGCAATTCATTAAGAAGGACCTACACATTTGGAACATATGAGGGCTTTAGGCTTCCAAAGCAAGTCCTTTAAATCACCTCTAATGCTGCTGACTGCACTGCACTGTGAAGGCAGCTCCAAAGGCCAGTGCTGGGTGCTGTGCTTAGGAGCTCAGTCATGTCCGACTCTCTGCGACACCATGGACTGTAGCCCACCAGGCTCTTCTGTCCATGGAGATTCTCCAAGGAAGATTCTGCAAGTACTGGAGTGTGTTGCCATGTCCTCCTCCAGGGGAATCTTCCCGACCCAGGGATAGAACCCAGGTCTCCTGTATTGCAGGCAGATTCTTTACCCTCTGCGTCACCAGGGAATCCTAAGAATACTGGAGTGGGTAGCCTATCCCTTCTCCAGGGGAGCTTCCCAACCCAGGAATCAAACTGGGGTCTCCTGCATTGCAGGCAGATTCTTTACCAACTCAGCTATCAGGGAAGCCCCCCATGGGCCAGAGGGAGAGCAAACTGGGGGCTAGGGTGGGAGGGGCAAGTCAAAAGCACAGCGGGCCTCCTTCTGTGGCAGGGTGATATGTTTCCCAGACCTCGGGTCTGCGGGGAGGAGAGCTGTGCCAGCCATGGGTGGTCCTCAGGAGGGCAGAGGAGAAGGCTTCGGTGTTCCCTGCTGGCCTTTCTCTTTTCTCCAGGGTTCCCCTTATCCATCAGAGATCACTGGACATGAGCTGGGGGGAAAGATGAGGAAATAGTTCTATAACCTGAACACTCCCAAGTCTCCCTCTGTTAACTGGACTAATTCCAGTTCAAATAAGTGCCTCAGGAACATCAGCCTTTAGTTAGAAAACAAGGGGAAACATGCCCCATATTCTGTCTTGTGGGGTGTTGGCATCCCTTTTGTCTTCTTTCTCTAGAGAGGGGCCTCACTGCATTAGAAATTAGATCCTGTGTGTGTGACCAATTAGTATCAACAATTTCATCTTGGATTGAAAAAAAAAATCCCCAGATGGAAGTAATTGTATTCATAAGCCCCTGTCTTTATAGAATCCCTTTTCCAGCAAGCTCAAAGCATGCACTCTGGTGGCATAACCCAGTTCATTTCTGGACTGTCTCCATGTGTTTGGTAAAAGGGCAGCTGCTGTAATTTTGTTGTCATTTCACATTTGGGGGATGGAGAAGCTCTGTGGGTTGAAAAAGTCACATGGCATTAGCAAGCGATTGAGACCGGGATCCTCAGCTTCCTTTGCTGTCTCCATCACTCCATCAGTGATGTCCAAATAGAGTCTGTCGATGAATGCCAGGATAGCTGCATAAGAAACACTTGTGCAGTTAATTTCAAATATAGAGTCCTGGACACTCTTCCTCTAGAGATCCCAACTCAACAGGTCTAGGGAGGGGGTGGCCAGGAGCCTTATTCTTTACAAGCCTTCTAGATGATTCTAATGCACTGCAGTTTGGGGAGCCAGTACTAAAGACTGTACTGACAACCACACTGCCCACCTTAGCCCCTCCCAGGAATGTCTTTGACTGAAACGTGCCTTCTTGATGTTTTCCTTCTTGCCCTCCACCCTCTAACTCTCCCAGGCCTTCCAGCTCAGGCCAAGAAACATGCCGAGTCCGCCAAGAACGTCCTGCTGACCTGGAAGGGAACCACAACCTCAGACAAGGAAGAAAAGCAAATTCTGGAGACTCTGGTCATGCTCTACTACACTCTGGGGGTGGCCTGCCTCCTGCAGAACCAATATCCTTTCCTTCCCAGCAGGGTCTGGGGATCAGGGCCAGGGGCCATCCATGCCAGATGAGTCATCTCACACAGGGTGGGAGGTGGAACCGAGGCCTCGTAGCTCCATTCCAACGTCCAGGCCCTCCATGAGCCTCCACTTGGAAAGTCCGTCTAGAAAGTACAAATGTTCCTCCTGCGTCTATTCACATGAGCTCTGAGTTGAGCCATGGGAGGGTTCTCACTGGGGACACACCTCCTGGGCACCTGAAAGTTTGGGGAGCCTGTCTTGTGCTTCATTGAGCCCTCAAGACAGGCAGTGTTAGCAGTAAGGAGGTGGGTGATAATGGCAGTGGCCATGTAGGAAGATGGAGGATGGATGGTAATTTGAAGCACTGTTTTTCAGAGTAGGCTACACATCCTCGTCCCCTGAGGAGCTTTAAGAATGATTGCTATTTGGGTCTCACCCCTGAGAGTTTGATTTAGTAGACCCCAGGTGCATCTGTTCCCTGAGATTTTTTTAAAAGCCCCAGGTGACTTGTAACACACAGCCAAAAACATCTGATTTAATGTACACTTGATGGTTTTAGTTTTTCTAAAATGCTATTGAGAACATTGCCCATGAAGCCAAAGGCCAAGCAAAATAGACCAGAGAAATAGTTTTCTGTATTTCAAGGGAGAACAGTTAAAAATGCCTCTCCTCCAAAAGCTTGTGATTTTGACAGCCTGTGGGTACTATCTCTTCTTGAAAACTAAGGGGTCTTTCATGTTTATGAATAATCATAAACCCTCTTTGACCTTCTCTCTACACATCCCCCCTCTACATTTTTGGTCCTGGTACTCAGCTTGCAAAATCTGATACACTTCCTTCCTCTCTTATGCTGTTCGCCAGAGGGCTATTGAGAATGCGGGAAATGGAAGGATATTGGGAATTAAGGGGATTTTCTTTCCTGCTGTTTGCCTCTCGCCAAAAAGCTGCTCTGCTTGGACTTTCTAAATGACCCAGAAAGTCCCTTTCAGCAAAATTAGTTCCTCTCTTTTGCCATTCACAGAGACCAACTTGGGAAAAAATGAATAATTGTCACGCAGTAGATGCCTCTAAGGAAATCCGTGTAATTCACAGTTTCCGTTCACTCCCAATGCTTGCCACACATCCTAGCCCTGGACTCCTGCAACACCACAAGACACCCAGGGCCCCGTTCCTTTTCTGAAGAATCCTTCCTTCTTGACAACACATATAGATGAAAAATAGAGAACAGAGGGAAGTGTGTGTTTCCAGATAGTGTTTCGTTTTCCCACGGGTCCCTTTGGTTTGCTCACCAACTCTGCCCTGGTCGGTGGGGGCGTTTGTGTACCTGGCACTTTCCTTGACTGTTTCACTGGCAGAGAGGCGTATTTCAACCTGCAGAAGTCAGAGAGAAACATGAAGGAGCTGAGGAAATCATATAAGGGAAGCACTTGTGGGTTACAGGTCTCAGAGAACGATCTAAGAATCGCTTTGGGCAGGTGAGATCTGGGCTTAGAGAAGCTTGCATTTTTATGACTTTTGTTCTTGTTCAGTCACTAAGTCTTGTCTGACTGTTTGCAACCCCATGAACTGCAACTCACCAGGCTCCTCTGTCCTTCACTATCTCCTGCTGCTGCTAAGTCGCTTCAGTCGTATCCGACCCTGTGCGACCCCATAGACAGCGGCCGACCAGGCTCCCCCGTCCCTGGGATTTTCCAGGCAAGAACACTGGAGTGGGTTGCCATTTCCTTCTCCTCGCTATCTCCTGGAGTTTGCTCAGATTCATGTCCATCAAATTGGGGATGGCATCCAACCATATCATCCTCTGTCACCCCCTTCTCCTCCTGCCTTTAATCTTTCCCAGCATCAGGGTCTTTTCCAATGAATCAGATCTTCACATCAGGCAGCCAAAGTAATGGAGCTTTAGCTTCAGCATCAGTCCTTCCAATGAATATTCATTCTTATGACTAAGGCCCGGAATTACATGATTGTCCTGTACTCTGTATGTAAGGGGAGAAAAATATTTAGAGCAAAAGAACCAGAGACTCAAATAATAGTAAAAGAGGCTCATGTTTACCAAATGCATACTCCATGTTCTAAGTTTTCTGTGCTCTTTCCCATTTAATCCTCATAGCCACCCCTGAGGTAGCTGGTGCAATTACTTATCTCATTAGAAAAAGGGCAAAGAGAATGAGCTGAGGATAAAGAAACTATCCAAGGAGATAAGCTTTAAATATTGGATTGGAACTTGATCTGAACTTACAGACTCTTAGCCCTTCCTTGTGCTGCCTCTCCTACTTACTCTAAAATTATTTTTTTTTTCTGAATTGCCACCTACTTTTGTCATTAAGTGGTCTTCCCTCATAGCTCAGTTGGTAAAGAATCCATCTGTAATGCAGGAGACCCCGGTTTGACTACTGGGTTGGGAAGATCCACTGGAGAAGGGATAGGTTACCCACTCCAGTATTTTTGGGCTTCCCTTGTGGCTCAGCTGGTTAAGAATCTGCCTGCAATGCAGGATACCTGGGTTTAATCCCTGGGTTGGGAAGATCCCCCGGAGAAGGGAAAGGCTACCCACTCCAGTATTCTGGCCTGGAGAATTCCATTGACTGTATACTTCATGGGATCGCAGAGTCTGACACGACTGAGCAATGTTCACTTTCACTTTGTCATTAAATATGACAACTTAAATGATAAAGAAGAAACACTTATTGAGAGCAATATATTGAAGGTCCTTGAGTTATTCATAGCACATGCGTTTTTAAGGAAAGTTGTATTCCATATGGAAACAAAGTTCATGGAATTTGTTCAATCCAGAATGAGACTTAACTGTTTTACAGTTAGGGATCCTCTGAGAATCAGAATATTTAGATATGATATAATGGGCCCATCAGATTATCAGAAAAAAAATAATAAAAGGTTTACTGTTCCCTAGATTTTTCAAATATCTTCACATCCTTGAAAACAATCTGTTTCCAGAACTGTAAGCACTTGGCGTGGTAGGGTAGATGATGGAATGGTAAGTAAATGAAATACATGAGTCATACTTGCCTCCTCTAAACAGCTATGAATCTAGTAGTCAAATGGGAAATGGTGGGGAGATGTTCGAATGTCCAGAGTTAAATCAGAAATGATTCTTAAGTCCACAGGCCCATGAGTTAGAGTCCAGTGACCGTCTACTGCTGTCACATGGGGCAGTGACTTAGATTTTTGTGCTTATGTGAAAGATAGCCTTGTTCCTCTTTCAGAATAACTTTGAGTGTATATTTCATTCGTCCATTCCACACACTTGACCTGTTTTGTACCTGCACTGTTCTAAGTGTTGGAATGTTTACAAAAGTATAACTACATTCTCGACACTGTTCTAAGTGCTTTACATGTATACACGTCAGGATCATATTTTAAGTACAGTTTTATAACTGTTTTTTGAACTTAGCACATTTAAAATTTTTCATGTCTAAAGTATTTTATTGTGTGATGTGCCCTGATTTATTTACTCATCCCCCTTTTGGTGGGGGGATACTTAGACATTGTTTTCTCTATCCTTTCTTATTTTTAACTGAGGAAGAATAAACTAAACTAGATCAAACAAAACAAAGGAAAACCCCTGCTTTAGCCTAAGAGAGAAGGAATCAGAGGTAATAAAATTTTATCTTGATTTTAGAGCGTCTTTGTTATGGGGTAAATTATCCCATCTTATGAACTGCCGGACGCCATTTTTTCCATATGCTTTTTTATAAAATTAGCCTAGCATGATGTATTAATGGGTTTGATGGAATGGTAGTCAGTGAAATCTGGTGGGTAAAATGCTGGTTAATAGGGGTGTGTTTACAGCAAGACTGGACTTTGGGCCACCACACAGATGATCAGCTTGTGAAGGCCAAATTGTTTGGTTCTTAGAATCAGTTCCTTCTGTGTCTGCAGAGCAAGTCACCTCTCTCTGACTTTCTACCCTTTTCCCTTTTCTTCCAGAGCCTCCTTGGCCAACTGCAGGTTAAACCTTGCACTGATATACTTTGAAAAGGTGGTTGACAACGTTATTGCCAATAAGGGTGACAATACGTCAGATCTGGTCAGCCTTTACCAGGAAATGGCTCAGATCGAGCAGCTGAGGAGGAACCACGAGCACGCCATCCAGTACTTGCACCAGGTAGGTGGGCTGGCTGAAGTCCAGGCCAGGAGGCTTTGTTTGACCGCAGGCCTGGTTCCCAGAAGGGAATAATGGGGTGGGATCAATTTTCCTCCAGATCCACACAAGAGACCTTCCTCAAACTCTGGATAGGGAACACAGGCTCATGGTGGGCCTGTCTGCCCATCAGGTGTGACCTGATTTAACACAGCATTTCCCCTCCTGGCTTCCCTCACCTCTGTCTGTGCCAGGAAGAGGGAGCTGAGGGAAAAAGCCAGAGGGGCAACTGAGTTCATGTCTTTAACAAACACAAAGGGCTTCTAAAATGAAAATTTGTAATATTTTGGTGTAATGCTCTCATTTGTCCTATAAACTAGTCTAGCTGGTTGAATTTCCAAATCTAAGGCTCAACCACCAAGATGGTGTTTTGCTTGGAGGTAACTAATTTGGCAGATACTGAGAGGAAAATGAAACAAGATGTACAAAGGAATGTTGAGTCTATCATAATTTAAACAGTGTAGGGCACTTTATGAATCAGGTACTTAAAACTTTCCTCGAAACTGCTGGGTAAATTCACCTTTTTTCTCCTCAAAGAAGAACCGTGCCCATGGCTTCAGGTATCTCCCATGACCGAGATCAGATCATAGTACTGGATTTCCTATTTTGCAAAAAAAAAAGTGCAGTGCACTCAAACATTACATGTGACAGCAGTCTGCTACTGAAGAAAAGGCATTGCCTGGGCTTCCCTGGTGGCTCTGAGGTTAAAGCGTCTGCCTCCAATGTGGGAGACCCGGGTTCGATCCCTGGGTTGGGAAGATCCCCTGGAGAAGGAAATGGTAACTCACCCCAGTATTCTTGCCTGGAGAATCCCATGGATGGAGAATCCCATGGACGGAGGAGCCTGGTAGGCTACAGTCCACGGGGTCACAAAGAGTCGGACACGACTGAGCGACTTCACTTTTTCACTTTCACTTTCACAATCCAGAAATCCCAGGTTATTGACATCACAATGGAGAGATGTTTGGGAATGCTGCCTCGAAGGCAGGGAGTCCACAATTTATGGAGAAAGCCTGGCTGGTGTGTCCCAGACTCCCTTAGAGCAGTAGTCCAGTTTATAATGAATAAAACAGTACATAATCAAAATAATAGGTCAAAGCAAAAATAGCTCAAGCAAAAATAATAGTTCAAATGTATGGAATGCTTTTACCATGTGCACATGAGGCTTTATTAGTTCATTTATTTCATGAAATAAGCATATGAAGTAAGCACCATTATTTATTTTTTATCTTATGTTAAGCATGAAGAAACTGAAGCGCAAAGAACTATAGCTAATTCACTGGAAATTGTGTAGCTAACAGGTTGGGGGGTGGTGGGCATGGATTTGAACTCAGAAGATTTGACCCCACAGCCTCTACTCATAACGATTCTGCACTGGGTCTTAGCTCTAAAGTGTTGTCTAAAGTGTTATTTGGAGCTCCTTGAAATACCTCACGGTGTTTGGCCTATGAAGTATAAAGTGCAGGTGGCTCTTTTCTTGCTGGTGGGTAGTGAGCTGAATGCTTTCTGTCTTCTTTCTTTTTCCAAAGTGTTATTCCTTCCACTTTAGTTCAGATAATAAAAGCTGTATTTCTCTAATGCTTACAATGTTTAGTGATACTGTTGCAGGAAGGGGGACCCCTTCCAGGGCCCGAAACTGGGCTCTTGTCTAACACTCGGAAATGAATTGTCCAAGGAGACACATGCTGACAAAGCAAGAGATTTTATTTGGAAAGGGCACAGGGCACCCAGGTGGAGAGCAGTAGCTAAGGGAACCCAGGAGAACTGCTCTGCCGCGTGGCTCTCAGTCTTGGGTTTTATGGTGATGGGATTCGTTTCCGGGTAGTCTTTGGCCAATCATTCTAATTCAGAGTCTTTCCTGGTGGCGCACGCATTGCTCAGCCAAGATGGATGCTAGCAACAGGGATTCTGGGAAGTGGATAGACACGCGGTGTTTCCTTTTGACCTTTCCCGAACTCTTCCAGTTGGTGGTGGCTTATTAGTTCCGTATTCCTTATCAGGATCTCCTGTCATAAAACAACTCATGGTTACTATGGTGCCTGGCCAGGGTGGGCGGTTTCAATCAGTGTGCCTCCCCTAATGATACCTAACCACTATATACATATTCATTTAATCTTTACAACTGTTTGTGACAAATACAATTTTTGTCAGCCCTGTTTTTATATTCAAATAAATTATAGTGACTTCTCTTATGTTACGGTAAATGGCTGAGCTAAGATGGGAACCCAGGCAGTTGGGCTCTGGGATTCATGCTTTACTAGACTTTTTTTTTTTTTGATACTGAACCTTTGAGAGGTTGAGCTAAAGCTATAATTTTGCTTTTGTGATGAAACATAATAAAAAGTAACAATTTATTTAGAACCTACCATGTGAAGGTTGCTGTGCCCAGTGCTTTGCACGCATCATCTCATTTAACCTTTCCCACGCCCTAATCAGGGCTTTCCTTGTGACTCAGCTAGTAAAGAATCTGCCTACAATGCCAGAGACCTGGGTTCAGTCCCTGGGTTGGGAAGATCCCCTGGAGAAGGGAAAGGCTACCCACTCCAGTATTCTGACCTGGAGAATTCCATGGACTGTTAGTCCATGGGGTCACAAAGAGTCAGACACAGCTGAGCAACTTTCACTTTCAAACCCTAATCAATGGGAAATATATATTCTTTCTACATGTGAAGGTAAAATTACTTGCTCAAGAATCACAGAGAGGAAGTAGCAGATCTGGGACTCAAACTCCTCTCTCAGGTAGGTAACTCCATGATTAAATAAACATCGGCCATCAATCAGCTATCACTTCTGTGGGAGCTACTATAAAATCCACAGTGAAACATTGCCATTTGGGTACTTAACCTTCTCACAATTTTCTGTATTCCAGGCCCATTCTATCTGTGTCTCTTTGTACACTGAAGTCAGCCCCCAAGCTGCAGAGGCGAGCGCGTTACTAGCCAAGGCTTATGCCATGTCTGGAGAGGTCCAACACAAGGGTAGGTAGAAGAGGTGATTTTGCAGATATTATCATTTCCCACTCATAGGAGGGACACACACTGCCAAATGGAATAGGTGTATCTATCAATATGCACAGATGATAAGTAGCTTTTCATGTCTGTGATAGAAAGATAAGACTAGATACCATTTTGTAGAGTCATTTACACATGGATTTAGACACAGTAATATCTCCCCAAATTAGCTGGAACATCAAAACCAGTAAAATCATCTGATTTCTATTTCCTCTATTCCTAGAATCTCACCAAAATTTACCTGCATGAAGAGTAGAGAATCCTACACGCAATGAACATGGCCTGAGATCTATCAGTTAATTAGGAAATCCAGTGATAGAAGAGAAACATTGGCTCCTCTCCCCAGCCTCCTCCACTCTCAACCTCCTTGACTCTTTCTCTGCCTTATGAGAAAGAATGTTTGTAGCAGCTAGAATTTTCTCGACTTCTATTCAGAAGTGAGGTACTGGGGGTTCTAGAGGAAAGCTGAGTCATGAACCCATCCCTCAGCAGTAATCCTTCTCAGGCAGGGCCATCCTTTTCATAGTGGGTAGCTTTGAGAGAGACTTGGAGGAACCAGTAAGGAAGGACAGTCCCATGCTCACCTGGCTTGATCCAGTTAGTGTACACTAAGGGATTCATTGGTTTATCAGGAGGAATTTGAGATTTATCTAAAATGTAATTTAAATATTTTTAAAAATGCTGTGCTTTTAAAAACAATCTTTTTTAAAAAAAAAAATCTTTTCTGTGCTTATAAAAATAATCCATTTTGCTGGACATTATCTGCCAGTTACATATATGAGAGAGAAAGGAAGAGTGTGTGTGTGTGTGTGTGTGTGTGTGTGTGTGTGATGAGGGGGATATTATTTTCTATTCTTGTATTTCCCTATGTTATTAAATAAACTTTTTTTTTTAGTTTTCAGAAGTTATTTGGATATTTTGAACATTGGTTTCTTTAGCATGACTGTTCATTGAAGATTCTTATTCTAATTATCTTGCTCCTTTTAAAAATGTCCTTGTGTATACTCACAGTATTTGTGCTCCATGTATATATTTGATTTTTTAAAAACAGTCTTCATGGTTATTAAGAAGTTTAATCTGTTTTTGAATATGTAAAATTTGTTTTTAATGAGAAAAAGTTTATGATTATATAGTTGGGAGATTCCAAGACTGTCTTGTTCTTTCCTTACATACCAATTTTAACTAAAGAAAATCTTCAACTCCTAGCATCCTCTAAATTCCAGATGGATTAATATTTTTTACATCAGAACTGAAAAATATAAATTAGCCAGAAGAAAGTTCAGTATTAGAATAAAATGTAGTAAAATTAAAAATTGGAGAAAAGAATTCTCTGAGCATACAAAGATATACCAGAAAAGAAGAGACTGGTAAGTTTAATTATAAAAAGATATAAGACTTGGGCCTGTCATGAAAAACTGTAAATAAAGTAAAAAACTCAACCAAGATGAATAGGTAATCCAAATAGGCCCTAGTTATTTTTTTTTTTAAGAGTTTGTAGTTAACTTTCTAAGAAAGAAAACTCCCAAGTGCAGATGATTTCACTGAGTAATTCTGCTTAACATCTGAAGAAGAAATAGCACCCATCCTATATAATCTTCTTCAGAAAGTTAAGGAAGAAGGAATACTGCCCAACTCATTTTTCAAGGCCAGTGTCTCCCTGATACCAAGATCAGACAAAGACAGAAGAAAAAACAAAACCAAAATAACAAAAATAATAATAGACCGATACCTTTCATGCACATAGATGTAAAAAAAAAAACAAACTCAACAAAATGTATAGCAATGTACAAAAAAGAATAATACACAATGATCAAGTGAGGTTTTTTTCCTTTGAGAATGTTAGGCTGGTTCAGTATTGAAACCTGAATCAATGTATTCTACCATATCAACTAAATCCTAAAAGAAATGAGTCCTAAATATTCATTGGAAGGACTGATGCTGAAGCTGACCCTCTTTGGCCACCTGATGTGGAGAATTGATTCATTGGGAAGGACCCTGATGCTGGGAAAGATTAAAGGTGGGAGGAGAAGAGGACAAGAGAGGATAAGATGGTTGGATGGCATCACCAACTCAATTTTGAGCAAGCTCCGGGAGTTGGTGATGGACAGGGAAGCCTGGAGTGCTGCAGTCCATGGGGTCGCAAAGAGTAGGACACAACTGAACTGACTGACCATATCAACAATCCAAAGACAAAAAGCACATAATCTTATCAGTTGATGCCGAAAATGCATGTGACAAAATTCAATATCCTTTCATGATAGAAAGGGAACTTCCTCAGTCTGATATAAGGCCTGTACGAAAGGCCTACAGCCAACATCACGTTCACTGGTAAGACTGTATGGTTTCGTCTAAGATCACGAACGAGGGCAAGATGTTCACTCACTGCTCTTATTCAACATAGTACTGGAAGTGTTAGCCAGTGTAATAGGCAAGAAAAAGACATGCGACTTAGAAGAAATAAAATGGTCTCTATTCGTCAACAGCATGACTGACCAAGGCATTTACAGTTCCAAGGAATTTACAAATCTCCTAGAACCAGCAAGTGAGTTTAAGCTTAGCATGGTCATAGGATATAAAATCAACACACATTTCTATATTAGGAATGTACAATCGGAAACCAAAATTTTTAAAAATATCATTTATAAGAACCCCACTTCCTAAACGAAACACTTAGGTATAAATCTAGCAAAATATACACAGGATCTGTGTGCTGCAAACTACAAAATCCTGATCAAAGACTTCACAGATGATCTAAATAAATGGAGACACATTGTGTTCTTGGAAGACTCACAGTAGTAAAGATGTCAAAGTGAAAGTCGCTCAGTCATGTCTGACTCTTTGCGACCCCGTGAACTATACAGTCCATGGAATTCTTCAGGCCAGAATACTGGAGTGGGTGCCTTTCCCTTCTCCAGGGGATCTTCCAAACCCAGGGATCAAACCCAGGTCTCCCTCACTGCAGGTGGATTCTTTACCAGCTGAGCTACAAGGGAAGCCCAAGAACACTGGAGTGGGTAGCCGGTCCCTTCTCTAGCAGATCTTCCTGACCCAGGAATTGAACTGGGGTCTCCTGCATTGCAGGCGAATTCTTTACTAACTGAGCTATCAGGGAAGCCTGTCAAGTCTTCCCAGATCAGTTTGTGAATCTAACTCAATTACAATAAAAATTCCAGTAGTTTTTTTTGGCTGGGCTCAACAGCTTGTGAGATCTAATTCCCCAACTGGGGATTGAACCTGGGCCCTCAGCAGTGAAAGCACTGAGTCCTAATCACTGGGCCACCAGGGAATTCCTAGGAACTTTTGTAAATATAGATAAGCTGACTGCAAAATTTATATGGAAAAACAAAGAAACTAAGAAGCTAAAACAATTTTTTAAAATAGTACAGTTGGAAGAATCGTACTATTTGATTTTAAGATTTACTCTATCAAGAGAGTGGTATTGGTAAAGGGACAGACAGAAATCAGAATCATCAGAACATAAGGAGAGCCCAGAAATAGACTTAATTAACTAATGGCTGATTAATTTTTGACAAAGGTACAAAAGTAATTCAATGTGCAAGTGATAGTCTCTTCAACAGATGGCATTGGAACAATTTGTATCCAAGTGTCCCCCAAAACCTCAAACACTTTCATATTGTACGTAAGCATTAACTCAAAATGAATCACTGTCCTAAATATAAGAACTAAAATTTGTATTTACTTTACAATAATCAAGTAATAATATAAAACAGCAAAGATACCAATTTTCTTCTATCAAATTGTCAGCATTTTAAAAAATATAAGCTTTTAGCATTGAAGAGAGCAATTTGATTACAAACTCCTTGAAGGACAGTTTGGCAGGATATTACACATTTTAGAGCTATATATATATTAAACTGTAAGGCAATCAACTTTTCAACCATACTGTGTGAAAGTTACAAAAATTTGAAATTATCTATCATTTGCCAGATAGGTAAACAGGTCTACTCAGTCATAGCTGATGGGAATGATATTGTAATTGATATAAAATTGTGTTGGTGGTTTAGTCACTAAGTTAAGTCTGATTCTTGTGACCCCATGGACTGTGGCCCACCAGGATCCTCTGTCCATGAGATTTCCCAGGAAAGAATACTGTAATGAATTGCCATTTCCTTCTCCAGGGGATCTTCCTGACCCAGGGATAGAACTCACATCTCTTGTGTCTCCTGCACTGCAGGCAGATTCTTTACTGCTGAGCCACCAGGGAAGCCTTGCTATTAAATTCAGTTCAGTCACTCAGTCGTGTCTGACTCTTTGTGACCCCATGGACTGCAGCACGCCAGGCCTCCCTGTCCATCACCAAACTCCCAGAGTTTACTCAAACTTATGTCCATTGAGTTGGTGATGCCATCCAACCATCTCATCCTCTGTCATACCCCTCTTCTTCTGCCTTCAATCTTTCCTAGCATCAGGATCTTTTCAAATGAGTCAGTTCTTTGCATCAGGTGGCCAAAGTATTGGAGTCTCAGCTTTAGTACCAGTCCTTCCAATGAATATTCAGGACTGATTTCCTTAGGATGGACTGGTTAGATCTCCTTGCAGTCCAAGGGACTCTCAAGGGGCTTCTCCAACACCACAGTTTAAAAGCATCAGTTCTTCAGCACTCAGCTTTCTTTACAGTCCAACTCTCACATCCATACTTAACTACTGGAAAAACCATATCTTTGACCAGACAGACCTTTGTTGGCAAAATAATGTCTCTTCTTTTTAATATGCTGTCTAGGTCGATCATAACTTTCCTTCCAAGGAGCAAGCGTCTTTTAATTTCATGGCTACAATCACCATCTGCAATGATTTTGGAGCCCCCCAAATAAAGTCTCTCACTATTTCCACTATTTCCATATCTATTTGCCATGAAGTGATAGGGCCAGATGCCATGATCTTAGTTTTCTGAATGTTGAGCTTTAAGCCAGCTTTTTCACTCTCCTCTTTCTCTTTCATCAAGAGACTCTTTAGTTCTTCGCTTTCTGCTAAATGTGGTGTCACCTGCATATCTGAGGTTATTGATATTTCTCCCAGCAATCTTGATTCCAGTTTGTGCTTCATCCAGTCCAACTTATCTCATGATGTACTCTGCATATAAGTTAAATAACCAGGGTGATGATATACAGCCTTGACGTACTCCTTTTCCTATTTGGAACCAGTCTGTTGTTCCATGTCCAGTTCTAACTGTTGCTTCTTGTCTCAGGAGGCAGGTCAGGTGGTCTGGTATTCCTATCTCTTTCAGAATTTTCCACAGTTTATTGTGATCCACACATTTGAAGGCTTTCACATAGTCAATAAAGCAGAAGTAGATGTTTTTCTGGAACTCTATTGCCTTTTCGATGATCCGGTGGATGTTGGCAATTTGATCTCTGGTTCCTCTGCCTTTCCTAAATCCAGCTTGAACATTTGGAAGTTCACAGTTCACATACTGTTGATGCCTGGCTTGGAGAATTGTAAGCATTACTTTACTAGTGTGTGAAATGAGTGCAGTTGTGCGGTAGTTTGAGCATTCTTTGTCATTGCCTGTCTGGGATTGGAATAAAACTGACCTATACCAGTCCTGTGGCTGCTGCTGAGTTTTCCAAATTTGCAGGCATATTGGGTGCAGTACTTTCACAGTATCATCTTTTAGGATTTGAAATATTCTATCACCTCCACTAGCTTTGTTCATAGTGATGCTTCCTAAGGCCCACTTGACTTCGCATTCCACGATGTCTGTCTCTAGGTGAGTGATCACACCATCGTGATTATCTGGGTCGTGAAGATCTTTTTTGTATAGTTCCTCTGTGTATTCTTGCCACCTCTTCTTAATATCTTTTGTTTCTGTTGGTTCCATACCATTTCTGTCCTTTATTGAGCCCATCTTTGCATGAAGTGTTCCCTTGGTATCTCTAATTTTCTTGAAGAGATCTCTGGTCTTTCTCATTCTGTTCTTTTCTTCTCTTTCTTTGCACTGATCACTGAGAAAAGCTTTCTTATCTCTCTTTCCTGTTCTTTGGAACTCTGCATTCAAATGGGTATATCTTTCCTTTTCTCCTTTGCTTTTCACTTCTCTTCTTTTCACAGCTATTTGTAAGGCCTCCTCAGACAGCCATTCTTCCTTTTTGCATTTCTTTTTCTTGGGGATGGTTTTGATTACCGCCTCCTGTACAATGTTACAAACCTCCATCCATAGTTCTTCAGACACTGTGTCTATCAGATCTCATCCCTTGAATCTATTTGTCACTTCCACTGTATAATCATAAGGGATTTGATTAAGGTCATACCTGAATGGTTTAGTGGTTTTCCCTACTTTCTTCAATTTAAGTCTGAATTTGGCAATAAGGAGCTCATGATCTGAGCCACAGTCAGTTCCCGGTCTTGTTTTTGCTGGCTATATAGAGCTTCTCCATCTTTGCCTGCAAAGAATATAATCAGTCTGACTTGAAATTAAGGGACTAATTTGATATATTTTAAAAAATTGAAAAGGAAACATGTATAAGGATTTCACTGTGGCAGTATTTGTAACTGTGAAATATTGTAAACAACTTTATCAATAAATAAAAGGAAAATTTGGTATGTTAGCTATATAGAATTTTGTAGTATTTAAAAGGGCTAGAATTTAGGAGTTTCTTGGTTGTCCAGTGGTTAGGATCCCAGGTTTTCACTGCCATGGCCTGGAATCAGCCCCTGGTTAGGGAACTGAGATCTTGTAATTATCAGAGTGTGACCAAAATAAAATAAAAGGGCTAGATTTTACAAATAAAGAAAAGATTAATTTTTAGAAAGCAGCATTAAGGGGCTTCCCTAGTGGTCCAGTGGTTAAGAATCCATCTGCCAGTGCAGGAGACACAGGTTTGATCCCTGCTCTGGGAAGATCCCACATGCCACGAGGCAACTAAACCGATGAGCCACAACTGCTGAGCCATTGCTTCAGAGTCCATGAGCCACAACTACTAAGCCTGCAATCCTAGATGATGTGCTCTGCAACAAGAGAAGCCACTGGAATGGGAAACCCACACACCGCAACTCAAGAATAGCCCCTGCTTGCTGCAACTAGAGAAAAGCCCACACACAGCAACAAAGGCCCAGCACAGTCAAAAATAAACTAAATAAATATTAAAAAAGCATTAAGGAAAAAATAACTTGCACTTTTAGGACACAGAAAGTAAATGTGATGGTTTAGTTGCTAAGTAGTGTCTGACTCTTTGCAACCCCATGGACTGTAGCCTGCCAGGCTCCTCTGTCCATGGGATTTTCCAGGCAAGAATACTGGCGTGGGTTGCCACTTCCTTCTCCAGGGGATCTTCTGGACCCAAGAACTGAACCCAGGTCTCCTGCATTGCAGGCAGACTCCTGCATTGCAGGCAGATTCTTTACCAACTGAGCTAGGAGGTAAGCCCTATAGTTACATTTATATAAACATGAAAAATGAACTGCAAAGTAAGAAAAACTGCATCAAAATGTACATCAAAATATAAACAGAGGTAGAGACTTCTGGCTGTGGCTTTGTGAAGAGTTCTGTATAACCTCTTAACATACACAGCATACACATACACACAAACTGAATAAAATGATAAAAAAAAAAATACCCATTTCAGGACACTGGAAATAATAGATAAGCAAATAACAAATTGCAAATCATTCTCAAAAAACTGTTAGAGCTTTAGGTGAAGAGTGAGTCTTTTTGGCATCTTGCCTGGGGCTGCTCCCACCCATCCACAGCCCCAGCTCAGTCCCTGAAGAACACAATTTTATCAACAGGTTCTCTTTAGCCGAAGAGAACCAACAGCTTTGCTGGCAGAGGAGGCTAGTGACTCGTTTAGAGCACGGGACAAAAGCCTACAGATTTATCAGCTAAAAGTGGCCAGCATAGTAGGAAATGAATTGGGGAATGCCTGGTAATTGTTAGCCTGAATATGCTGTACTGGTTGGTGTCAGTAGCAGGCCAGTCATCAATTTTAACTGAAAGAACCTTGAAATGAGAGAGTCATAAAAAGGCTAAATAAGTTCTCCCAACATCTCTGGCCACCTGGGAAACCACATACTCATGCAGGGGACACTGGGGGGGTCCAGCAAAAAGCAGTCAAAGGAGACTTAAAATGCGGTAGAGCTTTGAACACACTCCCCAATCTACATACAGATCGCTCAACAGAGGACGAAAGACGTAGCATCTGGAGGCATTTGAGCACAACCTCTTCCCAAGTCAGTGGGTCAACACTAGTTAGGCAGACACAGGGGTCACCCCCAGGAATCCAGACTGAAAATTAAAATAAGCATTGAAACCTGAGCAAAGACTTTCAGTTTTTGGTCCAGTGTGTAGGAACTTGGAAATCATCAATCCATTCTAACAATATAGAAGCTGATCAAACTGAAAAATCAATAACTCTTCTTTGATCTGTCAGAGAAGTGAGGTCATGGGTCACAAATCAACTGATCCCTCTGAAACTGGAGAAACAGGTGAATACAGAGAATCACAGTTTACCAGAACAGATCACCATCTTGACAGAAACCAGTACTGGGGTTAAGAAAACCTGAACTGTAGTTGATGAATTTCTGGAAGCTCAGTGTGGGCAAAAATTTTTAATTTTTAATTAAAAATTAGGAGAGTTAAAAATTCCAAGGTTAATCATAGGGGATCCCCCATACTTTATATTTTTACCTCCAGGAACTTTGTCAGGTTTTCAAAGTGAATATTGGAGGAAAAACAAACCCTTGCTTGCAGCAGGGAGGGCGGAAAGTAGCCGTTTAAAAAATATACGAGAGCATTCTGCTTAACAAGGCCTGCCTTCAAGAGAAACTTTTTTTTTTTTTTAACTAGACCCTAAATATTGGATTTTTACCCCCCAGAACCTAACCAACCTGAGGAGATGGAAATTTCCAACTTTAGCCTCCTCCATGCTGTCCCATCTGAGGGAGAGGGGGACTGAGGAGCTCTTGTAGAGTTCACAGTCCAGAGGCACGGGCTCACCAAATCACAGGATTATACAATGCTTCCCTTCCCCCAGCACCTTAGTACCACAGTACTAAAGGCCTGTTTGGAGCTGTTCCTTTTATACAATGCATCATGCCCACTTACCAAGAAGAAATACAAGGCATACTAAACGTCAAAGACCATAATTTAAAGAGACAGAACAAGAATCAGTATCTTTCTTACTTACTTAGAAATGGAAAATGAAGTGTCAGTTGTGTCCAACTCTTTGCGACCCCGTGGACTGTACTGCCAGGCTCCTCTGCCCATGGGGTTTTCCAGGCAAGAATACTGGAGTGGGTTGCCGTTTGCTTCTCCAGGGGATCTTCCCGACCAAAGGATCGAACCTGGATCTCCCGCACTACAGGCAGACTCTTTACCATCTGAGCCACTGGAATTATCAGACAGAATCTAAAACAACTTTGTGATGTCCAAGGGCAGGACATGGATTTCTCAGCTCAAAATAGAGAATACACCCTTCCCCTGCCTTTCTTTTTTGGAAGGGGTAGGGTGTCTGTTATTGATCTATCTGGACCCTCAAGGACTGGGCAATGTCTACCCATACTGGAGAGAGTGGAACTTCTTTACTCAGTCTATTGATTCAGATGCTCATCTCTCCTGGAAACACCCTCACAGACACACTCAGAAATAATGTTCTGCCAGCTATTTGGGCATCGTTCAGCCCAGACAAGCTGACACAAAAGTCACCATCATAAATCCACTCCTCATCAACTTGATATCTATACACATCTCCTTAATCTTCAAATGCAGACAATAGCAAGGTCATCATTTTACCTGACATGATACAGCTCTCCTGGTTACAACTGAAAAGACACTAATCCCTTCCCGAGAAGAGGAGGTGAAGTCCTTCAGGATGTTGACTCGCCTTGTGGTATCCCATAACTGGAAAGCTATGATGTAAATTTGATGATCCCCAAAGGCTGATACAAGGCTAATACATCTTATGTTACATGATAAGAAAATAAAATAGTAGAAAACAAAGACATTTGCTTAATATGAATATGTGTATACACACATGTACACAAATGTATTTATAAAATAAGGAGGAAATTCTCATTACAATTGCAGTCTCATTTCTGTAACTGGTTCTGTGGTCATGGCTGGTATATCTTTTTCTACTACCCATTCTGTATCCCTTTTGTCTTCAAGAAGCACCTCAGCTGGTAATGATTCTTTATCTAATAAAGTGGCCCAAACCTTCATTCCTGAATGGGTTATTACTAATCTGGCCTGGATTAGGATGTTGTAGTTTTCATTGATCTTAATCACAGGGCACAGTACTACTAAGAGAAGCCCTAAGGGACCTGCTGTATTCCAGACAGACTCTCCTGACCTCCACTGTGGAGTAGTACTCCAGTTTCCCCTGAGGGATCAGGAGCAATCACCCCAGTCAGCACAGTAACTCCTTTCCCTGTCTTTTGATTCCAAGGCATGAGGAATCCAAATGACCAGGTGGTGGTCTCAACTTCCAGTTCAGTGGAATCATTGTATCTCCTAATGAATTCATTCATCCCTCTAGAACTAAGACCTTTAGGCCAGCAGAACATATAGTAATGGTAACAGGAAGCAAAAATTTTATTAGTGGGTCATAGGGATAATGATGAGCGATGGTACTCACATTTCCATTCCTTAATTCCTAGACCTGTGAATCCTGACTATTGGAGAAACAGCACCATATACTGGATGCTGATTCAAAGAATATACAGCCTTCTGGAGAAGCTTGACCCAGCCTTGCAAAGTATTGCCACCTAGCTGACACTGTAACAGAGTCTTCAAAAGACATCCTACTGTTTTATCAAGCTAGCTGCTTTAGGATGGTGGGCAACCATCCTAAGGGCTTCCCTGATAGCTCAGCTGGTAAAGAATCCACCTGCAATACAGGAGACACTGGTTAGATTCCTGGGTCGGGGAGACCTGCTGGAGAAGGGATAGGCTACCCACGCCAGTGTTCTTGGGCTTCCCTTGTAGCTCAGCTGGTAAAGAATCTGCCAGCAATGTGGGAGACCTGGGTTCGATTCCTGGGTTAGGAAGATCCCCTGAAGAAGGGAAAGGCTACCCACTCCAGTATTCTGGCCCAGATAATTCCATGGGCTGTATAATCCATGGGATCGCAAAGAATCAGATATGACTGAGTGACTTTCACTAACTATCCTAAAGTGGTGATTTCCATGAGCCTGGGTCCATTGTTATACCTCCTTTGCTGTGAAGTGATTTCCTTGATATGAAGCAATATTGTCTGGAATATCATGATGGTGAATAAGGTATTCTCTGAGTCCCCAGATGGTAGTTTTGGCAGAAGCATTGCATGCAGGAAATGCAAATCTGCATCCAGAGTAGGTATCTGTTCCAGTAAGGACAAAATACAGGCCCTTCCATGATGGGAGTAGTCCAAAGTAACCAACCTGCTACCAGGTAAATGACTGGTCACCTGGGGAGTGGTGCCATATTGGGAATTCAGTATTGGTTCCAGGTGGAGCAGTGGTAAAGAATCCACTTGCCAGTGCAGGAAACACACGAGATGTGGCTTTGATCCCTGGGTCAGGAAGATTCCTGGAGAAGGAAATGACAACCCACTCCAGTATTCTTGCCTGGAAAATTTTATGGACAGAGGAGCCTGGTGGGCTACAGTCCATGGAGTTGCAAAGAGTCAGACATGACTGACCATGTATGCACATCATATCACTCTGTGCTGGCGTACTGGGCACTCAGCAGTGGCCACGATCAAGTTGTCCTTGGTGAGTGGAGTCTGTGTTATAGAGCCCACTCCTGGTACCAAAATCCATGTTAGTCAGGTTCTCCAGAGAAGCATAACCAGCAGTACATATAGACAGATATATAAGAGGAGCTTTATTATAGAAGTTGGCTCATAAGTAGTTACGGAGGATGAGAAGTACCACAATCTGCCATGTATAAGCTGAAGAGCCAAGAAAGCTGATGGCATAGTTTAGTCTGAGTTTGAAGGCCTGAGAACCAGGGAAGCTAACGGTGTAAATCCTAGTATGAGGACAAAGACCTGAGAACTGGGGGATGTGGGTACCTCTGATATAAGTCTTGGAATCCAAAGGCTCAAAGGGCTGGAGTAGATGGATTTCACAGTTCAAGAAAAGAAAGTGAGAGTCACCCTTCGTTTGCCCATTTTGATTCTATTCAGACCCTCAATATTTTTGATAATTCTTTTCTATGTTGATAAGTGAAAGTGAAAGTCGCTTAGTCATGTCCAGCTCTCTGCGACCCCATGGACTGTATAGTCCATGGAATTCTCCAGGCCAGAATACTGGAGTGGGTAGCCATTCCCTTCTCCAGGGGATCTTTCCAACCCATGGATCAGACCCAGGCCTCCCTCATTGCAGGTGGATTCTTTACTAGCTGAGCCACCGGGGAAACCCAAGAACAGTGGAGTGGGTAACCTATCCCCTCTCCAGCAGATCTTCCTGACCCAGGAGTCAAACTGGAGTCCCCTGCATTGCAGGCGGATACTTTACCAGCTGAGCTACCAGGGAAGCCCATGTTAAAAAGGGTAGCTCTTTACTCAGTATACTAATTTAGATGTTAGTATCTTCCAGAAATACCTTCACAGACACACCAGAAATTATTATTTACCAGCTTATCTGGGATCCCTTAGCCCAGTCAAGTTGACACATAAAATTAACCATCATAAGTGCTTATTTGGGGACAGAATTATACTGGCAATCTCTATCTCCCACTTAATTTTTCTATGAATGGTAAACTGCTCTAAAAGGTTTATTAATCAAAAATAAAACCAAGCACACACAGATAGCACCAGAGCAAAGACATTAGCCTCCCAACACCGTGGGGGAGACAGATTGTATCGTTTACCTGATAAGTAGAGCCCCACAAAGATGTGTCAGAATCTGTGATTACTCCTATAATTATCTAAAGTGTAGAGTTGTCAACAACAACAACAAAAAAGAAGAATACAGAGAGGCAGAAGCCCATGACTCAGAAAAAGGGCAGTCAATAGAAATTGACTCTTTAGTGGGCTAGATGTTGGATTTAGCAAAGACGTCAAAGCAGCTATCATAAATATGTTGAAAGAATTAAAGGAAACAGTTCAAAGAACTAAAAGAAAATATGATGAAAATTACTTAGCAAATATGAAATCTTTATATTTTTATAGAGAAATATAAACTGCTTAAAAAAACTAGCTAAAATGGAAATTCTGGAGTTTGAAGATATAGTAACTTAATAAAAAAAATGTGTTAATGGTCTCAACATCAGCTTTGAGATAGCAGAAAAGATAGAGATAGCTCAAAAGCAGGTCACTAGAGATGATCCAAACAAAAGAATAGCAATAAGAGATACTGAAGAGAAATGAGAGCATAAGAGATCTGTGCGATAACAGCAGGAGTACAAACACTCATATAATGGGAGCTCCACAGAGAGAGGAGAAAGAACAAGGCAGAAAATCATCTAAAGAAATCATGGCCCCAAACTTCCCAAGTTTGATAAAAATGTTATCCACAGATCTGAAAGTCTCAATGCCAAAGAAGGTAAGCACAAATAAAACCACAACTGCACATGTAGTCAAATTGTTGAATGACAAAGCAGCAATGGAAAAACAACTATTTACAGGGGAACAATAATATGATTAATGGTTGATTTTTCATCAGATAAATTAAGGCTAGAAGGCAGTGGAAAATACTGCAGTAAAATTCAGCCAAGAATTGTACATCCCACAAAACTTTCCTTCAGAAATGAAGGTGAGATAAAGACATTTCTGGATAAACAAAATCAGGATGTATTGGTAGCAGCCTTGCCCTAAAAAAAACACTAAAGGAAACCCTCAAGCTGAAAGAAAATGACAGCAGGTGGTCATCCACAGAAAGGAATGGAATTGGAACTGATAAGTATGGGGGAAATACAGTAGACTATATTCACATACACAAATATTCATCAGCTTGTGAATGTGTAAACAAAATGTCATATATCCATATGATAGAAAAATACTCATTGAGAAAAAGAAGTGAAGTACTAATTCATGCAAAAACATAGATGAACCTCAAAACAGCATGCTACATGAAAGAATCAGCTTGAAAAGACCACATATTGTGTGATCACATCATGTATCATGGTTACATAACTATTACAGACTGTATAATTACAATGGGTGAATGGGTATTATACAGTTTACACCTTAATACAGTGGCTAAAAAATGTTAGTGCCTGTTCCCAAGTGATGTGTATGGAGACAATTTTCATTTTCTTTTTGCTTCTCTGCATTTTCTAGATTGATTACAAAAATATCTATTATGTTTGGAATAAAAGACATCATTGGAAGTAAATTTTTAAACAATAACAACTGTATATTTAAAATTCTTTTAAAATCAAAACTCACTCTCTCCACACACATACACTCAACAGGAACCCCAGTAGACAGCAATCTCTGTAAGACTTTAACTAAAAATATAGTCTTCCATTGCACATGAGAGTTTAATTTCTGGTTATTTTAGAACTTAGGATAAGACTGTTCAGACATAAGCTTTCTTTTCCTACAGAAAATCCATGCATTTCATAAAAAAAAAATTAGAACTTCTTCTGATGCCATCAAACTATATCTGAGATTGTTTGAAGCTTTTATAGTCCTGGAAAGAGGATAGCTATGGGCTTTAAGCATGAAAATGTCTAATTGATTGAGCCAAAGTTGAATTAGACACTTGTAAAAGTTAGCATATTGCTTTAAATAATTGTTTCCCTTTTATGCAGATGCTGTTGGGCTGTATTTTATGAAAAGCATCACTGCATATCAAACAACATTGGGCCCAGATGATTATGAAACACTGACAACTGTTGAAGAATTTTGCAAATGGCTTGTTCAAAATGGGGAAAAGCGGGTAAATATTATCAACTCACAAATGTAATTGCTAGATTGTTTGTTAGATTGAGGCAGTCTTTTTCATTTCATAATTCAGAAAGTCCTGTGCTATAAAGAACAATATTGCATAGGAACCTGGAATGTTTGGTCCATGAATCAAGGTAAATTGGAAGTAGTCAAACAGGAGATGGCAAGAGTGAACATTGACATTTTAGGAATCAGTGAACTAAAATGGACTGGAATGGATGAATTTAATTCAGATGACCATTATATCTACTACTGTGGGCAAGAATCCATTTGGAAGAAATGGGGTAGCCTTCATAGTCAACAAAAGAGTCCAAAATGCAGTACTTGGGTGCAATCTCAAAAATGACAGAATGATCTCTGTTTCCAAGGCAAACCATTCAATATCACAGTAATCCAAGTCTATGCTCCAACCACTAATGCCGAAGAAGCTGAAGTTGAATGGTTCTATGAAGACCTACTAAGCTGAGCGCTGAAGAATTGCTGCTTTTGAACTGTGGTGTTGGAGAAGACTCTAGAGAGTCCCTTGGACTGCAAGGAGGTCCAACCAGTCCATCCTAAAGGAGATCAGTCCTGAGTGTTCATTGGAAGGACTGATGTTGAAACTGAAACTCCAGTACTTTGGCCACCTGATGTTAAGAGCTGACTCATTTGAAAATACCCTGATGCTGGGAGAGATTGAGGGCTGGAGGAGAAGGGGATGACAGAGGATGAGATGGTTGGATGGCATCACAGACTCGATGGACATGAGTTTGGGTAAACTCTGGGAGTTGGTGATGGATAGGGAGACTTGGCATGCTGTGGTCCGTGGGGTCACAAAGAGTTGGACGTGACTGAGTGACTGAACTGAACTGAACTGAACTGATGAAGACCTACAAGACCTTCTAGAACTAACACCAAGAAAAGATGTCCTTTTCATCATAGGGGACTAGAATGCAAAAGTAGGAAGTCAAGAGATACCTGGAGTAATAGGCAAATTTGGCCTCAGAATACAAAATGAAGCAGGGCAAAGGCTAACAGAGTTTTGCCAAGAGAACACACTCGTCATAGGAAACACCCTCTTCCAACACCACAAGAGACAACTCTATACATGGACATCACCGGATGGTCAATACCAAATCAGATTGATAATATTCTTTGCAACCAAAGATGGAGAAGCTCTATACAGCCAGGAAAAACAAGACCGGGAGCTGACTGTGGCTCAGATCATGACTCCTTATTGCAAAATTCAGACTTAAATTGAAGAAAGTAGGGAAAACCACTGGGCTTCTCTGGTGGCTCAGCTGGTAAAGAATCCACCTGCAATGTGGAGACCTGCATTCGATCCCTGGGTTGGGAAGATCCCCTGGAGAAGGGCATGGCAACCTACTCTAGAATTATGGCCTGGAGAATTCCATGGACTGTTTAGTCCATGGGGTTGCAAAGAGTCAGACATGACTGAATGACTTTCAGTTCTTCTAGGGAAAACAACTAGGCCATTCAGGTATGACCTAAATCAAATCCCTTATGATTATACAGTGGAAGTGACAAATAGATTCGAGGGATTAGATCTGATAGACACAGTGTCTGAAGAACTATAGATGGAAGTTTGTAACATTGTACGAATGTTTGGTGGTGATCAAAACCATCCCCAAGAAAAAGAAATGCAAAAGGGCAAGATGACTGCCTGAGGAGGCCTTAAAGAATTGAGAAAAGAAGTGAAAGGCAAAGGAGAAAAGGAAAGATATACCCATCTAATGCAGAGTTACAAAGAATAGCAAGGAGAGATAAGAAAGCCTTCCTCAGTGAACAATGCAAAGAAATAGAGGAAAACAATAGAATGGGAGAGATTAGAGATCTCTTCAAGAAAATTAGAGATACCAAGGGAACATTTCATGCAAAGATGGGCACAGTAAAGAACAGAAATGGCATGGACCTAACACAAGCAGAAGATATTAAGAAGAGGTGACAAGAAAACACAGAAGAACTATACAAAAAGACCTTAGTGACCCAGATAAGCATGATGGTGTGATCACTCACCTAGAGCCAGATATCCTGGAGTGCGAAGTCAAGTGGGCCTTAGGAGGCATCACTATAAACAAAGCTAGTGGAGGTAATAGAATTCCAGCTTAACTATTTTAAATCCTAAAAGATGATGCTGTTGGCACGCAATATGCCAGCAAATTTGGAAAATTCAACAGTGGCCACAGGACTGGAAAAGGTCAGTTTTCATTCCAATCTCAAAGAAAGGCAATGCCAAAGAATGTTCAAACTACTGCACAATTGCACTCATTTCACACGCTAACAAAGTGAAAGTGAAGTGAAGTCGCTCAGTCATGTCCAACTCTTTGCGACCCCATGGACTATAGCCTACCAGGCTCCTCATTCCATGTAATTTTCCAGGCAAGAGTACTGGAGTGGGTTGCCATTTCCTTCTCCAGGGGATCTTCCCAACCTAGGGATTGAACCCAGGTCTCCCCCTTTGCAGGCAGACGCTTTACCACCTGAGCCACTTGGGAAGCCCACGCTCTAGCAAAGTAATGCTCAAAATTCTCCAAGCCAGGCTTCAACAGTACATGAACTGAGAACTTCCAGATGTTCAAGCTGGATTTAGAAAAGGCAGAGGAACCAGAGATCAAATTGCCAACATCTGTTGGATCATAGAAAAAGGAAGAGAATTCCAGAAAAACATATACTTCTGCTTCACTGACTACACTAAAACCTTTGACTGTGTGGATCACAACAAACCATAGAAATTCTTCAAGAGATGAGAATATCAGACCACCTGACCTGCCTCCTGATAAAACTGTATGCAGGTCAAGAAGCAACCACTAGAACTGGACATGGAACAACAGACTGGTTCCAAATTGGGAAAGGAGTACATCAAGGCTGTATATTGTCACCCTTCTTTTTTAACTTATATACAGAGTACATCATGCGAAATGCTAGGCTGGATGAAACACAAGCTGGAATCACAATTGCCAGGAGAAACATCAATAACCTCAGATATGCAGTTGACAACACCCTTATGGAAGAAAGCGAAAAGGAACTAAAGAGCCTCTTGATGAAAGTGAAAGAGGAGAGTGAAAAAGCTGGCTTAAAACTCAACATTCACAAAACTAAGATTATGGCACCCCATCCCATCATTTCATGGCAAACAGATGGGCAAACAATGGAAACAGTGACAGACTTTATTTTCTTGGGCTCGAAAATCACTGCAGATGGTGACTGCAGCCATGAATTTAAAAGACACTTGCTCCTTGGAAGGAAAGCTATGACCAACCTAGACAGCATATTAAAAAGCAGAGACATTACTTTGCTGACAAAGGTCCATCAGGTCAAAGCTATGGTTTTTCCAGTAGTTATGTATGGATGTGAGAATTGGACCATAAGGAAAGCTGAGTGCTGAAGAGTTGATGCTTTTGAACTGTGGTGATGGAGAAGACTCTTGAGAGTCCCTTGGACTGCAAGGAGATCAAACCAGTCAGTCCTAAAGGAAATCAGGCCTGAATATTCACTGGAAGGACTGATGCTGAAGCTGAAGCTCCATTACTTTGGCTGCCTGATATGAAGAACTGACATTAGAAAAGACCTCGATGCTGGAAAGCTTGAAGGCAGTAGGAGGAGGAGACAACAGAGGACAAGATGGTTGGATGGCATTACCAACTTAATGGACTTGAGGTTGAGCAAGCTCCAGGAGATGGTGAAGGATAGGGAAGCCTGGCATGCTTCAGTTCATGGGGTCTCAAAGAATCAGACATGACAGAGCATCTGAGCAACATCATTCAGAAACAGAAGCTCAGAGGAAGCTCGGGTAATGCCCGGAATAAAAATAGGGCTGGTGCATCTTGCAATAATAGTTATTTTTTTAAAGTATTTTTCCTGTACCTTGAAATATGAACTCATTCGAATCCAGGACACATAATCTCTAGTCCTGTAAATTTCATATTTTAAGTCAAAATGGGCTTTCATCTTTAGATATAGCCAAGTTTTTTTTTTTTTTTTTTTTTTTACTCTTGATATATTATTTCCTTCTCAGTTTCTGGTCTTCAGCTCTTTATTGACCAAACTTTTGTTTTCACATTAAAAAAGAGTTATAGCCATCAAAAGAAGCTTTTGATCGCTGACCTTTTTACTAGAAGTCCCATGAGTCTAAACTCTTACTCAAAAACTTTGGATCTGAACTTTATGTACTGAGTTTAGCGTGAAGGCAGTGAAGACCTTTATTTGTCATGAGATACCACGTGACTTTGATCTGACCAAGTCAACCCTTTATTCTTCCTCAGGCATGTGAAGAAACAGTATGGATCTGACATGATCTTGTTGGCCATGTGATAACCAGTTTAAGAGTAGGGTTCTAGGCACATAATAGGGAAGTTTTTTTTTTTTCCGAGGAATGAAGAAAAAGCTTTTTTTATTTCACATTTGAACATTTTTATAAATGATGACATTTTCTTTGGTTCTGTTCATTGCCGCTCGTAGAGGCAAAAAACGTGGTGATGATTTGCAGTTTTTTTTTTATTATTTTTATAATGGCTTTGGCATTTTCTGTTGGTTCAGAAGATTAATATAAGCTAGCAAAGCCAGAGCTGTATCTAATATTTTAATTTCGTTTCCATGGTGTGAAGGCACTTGGTCAGAATCTCGTAGTGTATTCTTGTTAGGTTCTGATACAGTGAACATCTTGACTTTGTGATAAGACACCAGTATCAATGCCTAACAGCTGTCTGCTTCTAACCACATGTACCAATCTCCTAGAGAGAGAGACGAAAGCACATGAGTGCCAGGTGGCTCTGAATCTAAACCACAGGCAGGACTGTGGACAGATCACCTTTACTACTAGGAAACTAGCTCCAGGAGGGCAAGGGTTTTTGTCTGTTTTGTGCACTGCTGTGTCCTCAATGCCTGAAACAGTAACTGGTACATAGTAGGTGCTCAATAACTTGAATTACTTTGCTGAATTTCATAACACACTTCCTGTGGGATGTGCATATGTACTAAGTCACTTCAGTCTGACTTCAGTGTCTGACTCTTTGCAGCCCTATGGACTGTAGCCTACCAGGCTCCTCTGTCCATGGGATTCTCCAGGCAAGAAAACTGGAGCGGGTTGCCATGCCTTCCTCCAGGGGATCTTCCTGACCCAGGGATCGAACCCGAGTCTCCTACATCTCCCGGTTCTTTACCACTAGTGCCACCTGAAACCGTAGCCCAAAAGAAACTGATCTCAGGGAGACAGCAGTGAGCAGTCCTGAAGAGAGATCTTAGTTCCCTGCCAGGAATTGAACACCGGTGGCCTGGATGAAAACCAGGAATCCTAGCTACTAGACCATCAGGGATAATTCCATTTTAAAAGGAGCTTTTTCTTCTACCCTTAAAGCCTGAGATGAGACCCTCAGCCTGTTCTAGAGGACCATAACAGAAACTCAGATGATTTAGGGATTATTTTTCCTTTGAAAAATAACATTTTTTTTCAAATAGAGGTTTAATCTGCCACTGATAAAAAAATAAACAGGATCCACTAGCCAGAACTGCCATCTTCCAGGTTGAGAGTATCATCTCAGGCTTGAGAATAGGAGAAAAAGCTCCTTTTAAACTGGAATTGGTGACACCATTTTATCTTAGTATATTGAGTACAATTTATTTTCAACAAAAATATATGTGTATGTATATATATATGTATTGACTATGTAAAATGTCTATTACACACACACACGTATGATTTTTTAAAGTTCAGTTCAGTTCAGTCGCTCAGTTGTGTTCAACTCTTTGCGACCCCATGAACTGCAGCACGCCAGGCCTCCCTGTTCATCACCAACTCCCAGGGTCCACCCAAACCCATGTCCATTGAGTCGGTGATGCCATCCAACCATCTCAGCCTCTGTCATCCCCTTCTCCTCCTGCCCTCAATCTTTCCTAGCATCAGGGTCTTTTCAAATGAGTCAGCTCTCCACATCAGGTGGCCAAAGTATTGGAGCTTCAGCTTCAACATCAGTCCCTCCAATGAACACCCAGGACTGATCTCCTTTAGGATGGACTAGTTGGATCTCCTCGCAGCCCAAGGGACTTTCAAGAGTCTGCAACACCACAGTTCAAAAGCATCAATTCTTCGGCGCTCAGCTTTCTTTATAGTCCAACTCTCACATCCATACATGACTACTGGAAAAACCATAGCCTTCAGTAGATGGACCTTTGTTGGCAAAGTAATGTCTCTGCTTTTTAATATGCTATCTAGGTTGGTCATAACTTTCCTTCCAAGGAGCAAGCATCTTTTAATTTCATGGCTGCAATCACCATCTGCAGTGATTTTGGAGCCCAGAAAAATAAAGTCAGCCACTGTTTCCACTGTTTCCCCATCTATTTGCCATGAAGTGATGGGACCAGATGCCATGATCTTAGTTTTCTGAATGTTGAGTTTTAAGCCAGCTTTTTCACTCTCCTCTTTGACTTTCATCAAGAGGCTCTTTAGTTCTTCTTCACTTTCTGCCATAAGGGTGATGTCATCTGCATATCTGAGGTTACTGATATTTCTGCCGGCCATCTTGATTCCAGCTTGTGCTTCCTCAAGCCCAGCATTTCTCATGATGTACTCTGCATATAAGTTAAATAATCAGGGTGACAATATACAGCCTTGACGTACTCCTTTTCCTATTTGGAACCAGTCTGTTGTTACATGTCCAGTTCTAAGTGTTGTTTCCTGACCTGCATATAGGTTTCTCAAAAGGCAGGTCCGGTGGTCTGGTATTCCCATCTCTCAGAATTTTCCACAGTAATTTTTTAAAGAGAGTCCAATAAAGCAAACATTGCAAAATGATAGCCAGTTGGTGAATCTGGTTGAAAATATTTTGTGTATTTATTCTACTATTCTTTCAGATTTTATGAAGGTTTGAAAACTTTTTTTAAAAAGTCATTAAAAAAAAAAAAATGGGAGCAAGGACTTGGGACTTCCTGGTGGTCCAGTGGTTAAGACTTCTATTGCAGGGGGTGCCAGATCAATCCCTCCTCAGATAGCAAAGATCCCACATGCCTTGTGGCCAAGAAACCAAAACATAAAACAGAAACAATATTGTAACAAATTCAATAAAGAATTTAAAATTGTCCACAGTAAAAAAAAAACTTTAAAAAAAAAAGAGCAAGGGCTATGGAATTCAGACTGGCTGGTTTGAATCTTGACACTGCTAACTGTAGGGTGTGTGAGCTCAAGCAAGATCCTTTGCCTTTATTAGTTTCCATTCCTTCATCTAGAAAAGAGTGTAATGACATTTCTCTGTTGTAGGGTAGTCATAAAGATGAAATAATATTGTCCATGTGAATTAACTGCTATAATTAATTATAAGCTTGGAACTTCAACTCTTCATGGAAACATTACCTAGATGACATATCACAACCGACTGACTGATCCTGGTGGGTTGTGCCATTGTGGGGTAGGATGCCTCCCATAGAGAATACAACCAGCTTGCTCCTTCAGAATTGCCAGGCAAATTAAAAGTATGTTTGTATTTTTTTATCCCCTAGGAGGCTTATAGACTGCTAAAGGCTTCATTGAGATCTGAGATCTCAATCAGCTATGGTGACTGTAGTGAAAAAGTGGCTGAAAGATTTTATAACATGGGCAAGATCTGCTTTGCCAAAGGAGAGCTCAGAAAGGCAGGTCAGCTGCTAAGGAAGGTAAATACTGGCTGGTTTTGTTACATTTGCTCCCAAGCCTGTAAGCACAATGTGAGGGGAGGTATGTGTGCGTGTGTGTGTTTTCCCTTCACTTCCTTTTTTCTTGCCTTCCTTCCTTCTTCCTTCTCACTCTTTTTCTTTTTTTTTTTAAGTAAAGTGTTCTCTTTTAAATATTCTCCAAATTGTGAGATGTGCTGAGGAAGAGTATGACTACAGAAACTTTTATTGTGCCCATGCCTGGACCAGAGTCTTAAAAGAGTGACACTCTAATCCTGAAATCTTGGTATGTCAGTAGCAGAATCTTGAGGAAGCACTCGAGGTTGTGTTAGAACAAGGAACACTTTGTACGGCCGTCCTTACTCAAGTACTGATTCCTGGTGTCCTAGAAGTTTATTCCCTGGAAGTAGGATGTGGCAAGAGGTGTGACCAACAGTTGTTCAACCCGTCAGCATACTAACAGACCAAGCTTAAGACTTGGTAAGATTGGTAGTGATGTCTCTACTTAAAACCCAGATTTGTTCAATGTCAGAGGGAAAGTTAGTATAAATCAACTAATATTCATGAAAATGAAAGTGAAAGTCACTCAGTCAAGTCTGACTCTTTGCGGCCCCATGGAGTATACAGTCCGTGGAATTCTCCAGGCCAGAATACTGGAGTGGGTAGCCTTTCCTTTCTCCAGGGCAAAGTCAAAAGCAGTCCACACATGTATATTGCCAAATGTCAGGACTGGATACATTTTATCTCCTTTCAGGTTAACTAAATGTAATTAGAAAATACATATTGAAATAGTAAGTAACAGAAGAAAGGGGACTTCATTCTGAAGGTTAAGAGAAAACAAAAACCCTATGAAAATATAAGATCACAACAGCTTCTTCAGGGGAGGGATAAACACATGGCTGGCAGCTCTGTCATGGGATCATAAACCTGTAAGAAGAGAAAACTTTAAAATGAAAGGATCACAGTTTGAGACCAAAAGATGAGATGAAAGTAAATTTTTAAGGGTGAATTAAGGAATTTCAGGAAAATTAGAAATTCGAAACAATGCAATCCAGATTGAAAATATTGAAGAGAATCTTAACATGCTGAGTGGTGTTGAGCAATATTCCCCAAATCTAGGATTGCAACAGAACAAATTTGTAAAACAAAATAAAAACGAAACAGAAAACAGATTCTTGAGTCCCACCCCAGACTATTAAATCAGATATTCTAAGACTGGTGTCCAGAATCTGTATTTTTAATCCTCTTTAGCCAAAGAATTCTAATGTATTTCTGAAGAGAGACTGTAATATCAATACTTGAAATAGGAACTGTAATTAAAGAAATCATTGAAGATAACTTTTCTGAATCGTAAAAGGCCACATTGTAAGGGCTTGCTTACCATGTTCCACACAAAATCAATGAAAGGAGAGCCCCAGCTAGATCTAGCAATGAAGGCCCTGCCCTCCATTTAGAATAGGGATTCAACCTGAATCTTTGTTTGGATGCCAGACATTGTGTATTTTACATTGTTGAGCGTTGGATATTTTTGTGTTCCTGTAAGTATTCTTGAACTTTGTTCTGGAACTCAGTCAAATTACTTTGTTGTGAAATTCAGTTACACTGGAGTTTGGTCCTTTTAGGTCTTGCTTTTAAGATTTGTTAGATGGGACAAGGGGTCATTTAGTCAAGGGCTACTTATCCCCCATTACTGAAGCAAAAGCCTCAATACCTCTGATAGCCCACCCAGTGCTCCATGACAATGTGGCTTTCCAGTTTGGCTGGTGGGAACAGGCATTGTACCTGGCTGTATGTAAACACTGCCCTGTCCCCTCTGGGATCTGCAGATGATTCTTTTCTCAAGCCTTGGGTAGTTTTTACATGTCTGTGTTAATCAGTACTCTCCTGAATAACAGCTGTCCCTCTGTGTCTGTGAGGGATTGGTTCTAGAACTCCCCACCTGCCCTCTTTGCCAACACCAAAGTCTGCAGATGTTCACGTCTCTAGTATAAAATGGTGTAGTACCAAAAAAAAAAAAAAAAAAAATGGTGTAGTACAGTCAGCCCCACTATACCTGCAGGTTCCCAGACTGTGGGTCAGCTATATTTGAAGGGGATGTACTGCAGATACAGATATTCTTTTTCTGTGCAGCTGTCTCTCCTCTGTTACTCTGCCCTAAGAATCTTCTGAGAGTCTGAGCTCCGTATCCTCAATTCAGGGTGCTTGCTGAGCTCCACTTCCCTGCATAAAAGCTTGGAGAGGCTCTCAAAGTAGTAATCTGGGGAAGTCGTAGGGTTTACTTCACTTGTTTTCCCTCTCTCAGGAACACCGTCTTTTGTTGCCTGATGTTCACTGTCTTGAAGATCATTTCAAATATATTTTGTCTACTTTTTCTTTTTTGATTGTTTCATTTGGGTGGGTAAATCCAGTGCCTGCAATTCCATCTTGATTGGATAGAGAGATCAGCAGTTAAGTTTACAATGGAAAACTGCTTAAGGGTAAAGTTATGTAGCATAAGAGTGCAATGCAAATTTGGGACTCGTACACTGATTTAGTTTATATCCATCCATTTGGGACAGCTATTTGGAAAATCTTGATGGAAACCATGGCTGTAATTCTGGTGGAGACCACTCTGGGTTTTAGATAGGCATGTTGTCAATTTTCCGGAGAAGGCAATGGCACCCCACTCCAGTACTCTTGCCTGGAAAATCCCATGGATGGAGGAGCCTGGTAGGCTTCGGTCCACGGGGTCGCTAAGGGTCGGACATGACTGAGCAACTTCACTTTCACTTTGCACTTTCATGCATTGGAGAAGGAAATGGCAACCCACTCCAGTGATCTTGCCTGGAGATTCCCAGGGACAGGGGGGCCTTGGTGGGCTGCCATCTATGGGGTCGCACAGAGTCGGACACGACTGAAGCCACTTAGCAGCAGCAGCAGCTGTCAATTTTCAGACCTGTTACTTTGGTTATCCATAGCCACGGATGGTAGTGGAAGCTTCAGCAAAGCTGAAGGGAGAAGCTCAGGGGGGTCAGAGCCTTCAGTTCAGACTCCTTCCTCCTTGGTAGGGAACCAGGAGGAAACCAAGTTCAGTCTTTTGAAATGTAAACCTGTGACATCTCAGTTCCACTTGTGCTCTCCCGAGTTTGGTTTGTAGTTAAGGTGCTTGCTATCTGATTCTCTTTGACCTATTATGTTTCTCAACTTGCCTGCAGTGTCTGATGATTCAAATCCTCATATATGGAGATGAGCACAGTAAAAGCAGGGACACAAAAAATCTCCTGACCCGAATGCAGAGGTGAGTTCTGGTCCTGATCATCAGCCAAGTCTTCAGTGTGGATATACGGATAGCATGGCCTCTCCCAGATTCATTTATTTGGGGTGATTCACCTCTATTATTCTTGTTAGTTAGGCAAAGTGCCAACCTGTACTTTGGATGAGGTCAAATTCTAACCTGGAGGTACCTCGCCAATTTCTAGTAGTATTTCGAACCCAAAGCTATAGGGGTCTGCTGAAATAATATTTAGTATTTATATCTCCTTCAATGCTGAGCATTATAACCAAATCCCACAAGACTGTCTCAGCTAACAGCGTGACAGATACAAATCAGATTTATGACAAAGTAAGTGAATACATTAAACTTATTTTTCTTGCTGAATATATAAAAAATCTAAGTCCCTAAACATAAGGCAAGTTTCGCGGGGGGTGGGAAATATTAATAGTTGTCTCTAAAAGTAATAATTAAAGAATCTCTTCAGATTCATTTTAAAAAATGTTTAAAATTTTGGCCAAAAACAGTGTTTTGTGCCGACCTGCCCCTTTATTTATCCTTGGCATATCATTGCTGTTTGTTCATTTCAGAATGATGTTGATCCTGAACTGTTCTCTTTTGTTGAGTGTGTGTTAAATCTCTGAAGCTGAGCTAGGTCTTATCCATAAAAAAACCTAAGCCTCACAAACACCCTACATGATAGCTCTCATTTGCCAGAAGGAGCCTGACATTCTGTAAAGGAACATGCTTAAAGTCATGTAAGTCTTGGAGGTTTAGATCCAAGCAAGTGTGATTCTAAAGGCCATGTGCTTTCCCCTTAGAGCCCTTTAACAAAGAAGTGTGTCATTACGGGGTGAGAGTTAGGATTCTGATTGCATTTCATTGGAGGTGATTCATAGTTAGTACTTTCTCATCAGGCTGGCTGGGGGGTGGAGGGGGTGGGGGACAAGCTGGGCACAGAGAATTCATGCAGCCCATCTCGTCCCCATCTATCTCAGTCAGAGCCACACCTAAAGGAGGCCCAGCAGAAGACTGTCTCATGTTTCATCTTACCCAGGACAGCACGTTTTCTAGCCTCTCTCAGAGATGCCCATGGTAGGAAGGGATATGGGGAATTTTGCCCCCTGCCCACTGGTATAATGTGAAAGTATGTCTTCTTAGTCAGTAACCATCAGCTCAGTTCAGTTCAGTTCAGTTGCTCAGTCGTGTCCGACTTTGTGAATCCATGGATTGCAGCACACCAGGCCTCCCTGTCCATCACCAGCTCCTGGAGTTTACTCAAACTCTTGGCCATTGAGTCAATGATGCCATCTAACCATCTCATCCTCTGTCTTCCCCTTCTGCCTTCAATCTTTCCCAGCATCAGGGTATTTTCAAATGAGTCAGTTCTTCGCATCACGTAGCCAAAATATTGGAGTTTCAGCTTCAGCATCAGTCCTTACAATGCATATTCAGGACTGATTTCCTTTAGGATGGACTTGTTGGATCTCCTTGCAGTCCAAGGGACTCTCAAGAGCCTTCTCCAACACCACAGTTCAAAAGCATCAATTCTTCGGCGCTCAGCTTTCTTTATAGTCCAACTTTCATATCCATACATGACTACTGGAAAAACCACAGCTTTGACTAGATGGACCTTTGTTGGCAAAGTAATGTCTCTGCTTTTTAATATGCTGTCTAGGTTGGTCATAACTTTCCTTCCAAGGAGCAAGCGTCTTTTAATTTCATGGCTACAGTAACCATCTGCAGTGATTTTGGAGCCCCCCCAAAATAAAAAGTCTCTCACTGTTTCCCCATCTATTTGCCATGAAGTGATGGGACCAGATGCCATGATCTTAGTTTTCTGAATGTTGAGTTTTAAGCCAACTTTTTCACTCTCCTCTTTCACTTTCATCAAGAGGCTTTTTAGTTCCTCTTCACTTTCTGCCATAAGTGTGGTGTTATCTGCATATCTGAGGTTATTGATATTTCTCTTGGCAGTCTTGATTCCAGCTTGTGCTTCATCCAGTCCAGCATTTCTCATGATGTACTTTGCATATAAGTTAAATAAGCAGGGTGACAACATACAGCCTTGACAAACTTCTTTCCCGATTTGGAACCAGTCTGTTGTTCCATGTCCACTTCTAACTATTGCTTCCTGACCTGCATACAGATTTCTCAAGAAGCAGGTCAGGTGGTCTAGGTATTCCCAACTCTTTAAGACAGTTTGTTGTGATCCATACAGTCAAAGGCTTTGGCATAGTCAATAAAGCAGAAGTAGATGTTTTTCTGGAATTCTCTTGCTTTTTCGATGATCTGGCACATATTGACAATTTGATCTCTGGTTCCTCTGCCTTTCCTAAATCCAGCTTGAACATTTGCAAGTTCACAGTTCACATACTGTTGAAGTATTGCTTGGAGAATTTTCAGCATTACTTTGCTAGCACGTGAATTGTGTGCAGTTGTGTGGTAGTTTGAGCATTCTTCAGCATTGCCTTTCTTTGGGATCAGGATGAAAACTAACCTTTTCCAGTCCTGTGGCCACTGCTGAGTTTTCCAAATTTGCAGGCATATTGAGTGCAGCACTTTCACAGCATCATCTTTTAAGATTTGAAATAGCTCAACTGGAATTCCATCACCTCCACTAGCTTTGCTCATGGAGATGCTTCCTAAGGCCCACTTGACTTCACATTCCAGGAATTCTGGCTCTAGGTGAGTGATCACACCATTGTGATTATCTGGGTCATGAAGATCTTATTTGAATAGTTCTTCCAATGTTCAGAAACCATAAGAACATTAATAATAACTATAATGTAGAACTTATTCCAATCCCCTGGTGTTGTAAAATACATATACTATTTCTGACTCATAAATAACCCAATTCGGTAGGTATTTTTATCTTTCACGTTCAGGTGGTGAAACTGGTACTCAGAAAGTTTGAGTATCTTGTTTAAAATCATCTAGCTGGTAAGTGTGGTAAGATTTGAACCCAGATCTGTCGTATTTCAAAAATGTACTGCCTTTCACTCTGTAACAGGGATTCTGACTTTGAGGAATTTGAGAATACATATGGGGGCACCTGGCCAGCAGGCATGTCCCCAGAGTCTCATTTTACATATGTTGGAACTGAGGACAGATAATGTTCAAGTTAAATTACCCAGGAGGAGGAAGAGCTGGGATGTGAATGTAGGTCTCTCTAACTCCAGAACGTGCCCTTCATATGCAAGGTAGCTTACTCTCTGAAGGCAGGCTGTCTGGATTTTAAATCAGGCTCCATCACTCAGCTCTCTGATCTGGGTGAAGTTACTTAACCTCTCTCATCCTCTATTTATTCATCAGTAAAATAACAGTACCTTCCTCGAAAAGTGGATTTTCTGAGACTTAATAAGATCACACATAATACAGCACTTAGATCAGGGCCTGACAGGTCTTGAGTACTCAGTGAATGTTGGCATAAGAATAAAATTATAATAAGAATTATCTTTCTGAGATGCTGGAGATAATAGATGAGATATCACTGATTACTTCCCAGGTGGTGCTAGTAGTGAAGAACCCACCTGCCAGTGAGGGAGACGTAAGAGACTCAGGTTCTATTACTGGGTTGGGAAGATCCCCTGGAGGAGGGCATGGCAACCCACTCCAGTATTCTTGCCTGGAGAATCCTATGGACAGAGGATCCTGGCGGGCTACAATCCATAGGACTGCAGAGTCAGACACGACTGAAGTGACTTAGCATGCAAGAGTGATGGATAAAGAGTATATATTGCTAGAGTCAGCCCTGTCATCTTAACCTGCCTCTGCCACTTATTAAGTACACAACCTTGGGAAAATCACTTAACTTCTGAGCCTTGCTTTCTCCATCACTAAAATGCAGATAATAGTATATCACATAGAGTTATTGTGAGTTTTAAATAAAATAATGTATATAACATGCATAGGCTAGTGCCTGACAGAGTATGTACTCAGTAAATGTTAGCAAAGCATCCTTTCCTCCCCATTATTCTGTAATATACAACCTTTTGCTTCTAGGGAAGTGGGTCAGAGTATTTGAAATTGTAACTGTGATTAATTGTTAGACAGGATTACAATATGTTTGTGTTTGAGAATTAGATTGAGAATTTGGATCTGAACATACTAAAGTACACTTTGTACTTTAGAGGTAATAATAATGAAACTAAAAGAGTAAAACACGTAGTTTCAGACAAGAAATGCATGTTTCCTCAAAACCGAAAGCAAAAGTTCTACTCAGCTTATATTTAAAAAGAGAAACTTCAGAATAGCTGGAATGAATCCATTGCCTCAGTAGCCTGAGGTCACTTTCCACCTCCGAGTCTGTGTTCCTTGTCCTCCATGATTTGAAAAGAATCATAGGAGGGCAAGAAATTAATAGGCATTGGAATAACCCAATTCAGATCCCAGGTAGTAGGAATTCCTTGTGGTTCTTGGAGACTAATTCCTCTCTCTGTAAATTCAATGAAACCTAGACCTATCAGGAAGGCACATGGAAGGGGAAGGATCTTAAGGACTCTGCTGTAGCAGAAGTCGAGTCAGTAAAGGTTTCTTTCCCTGAAACAAGTCCATATCTCATCCCTCACGAACTGCTGAGCAAAGCCATAGAAGTGGCTGCCAAAGCCCAGATGTCAAAAAAAAGAAAAAAGAAAAAAAACCCCAAAAAAACCCCAGTCCAGGAATTGTTCTCTGCGCTGAGCATCTTGCTGGGATAATCAGCCCCAGATGTCCTGGAACTCCGCTAGTTTTCCGATGTGCTCTTGTACTTTCTACCCCACCTCCTCCGGAAACCCAGTGACAACATTCACTGGGCTTTCGTTGCCAGGAGCCCAAATTCCTGGCTTCTGCAAAGAAGTGAAAGCAGAACTGGCTGCATGAATTAGGAGTTAATTCCAAGGTTAAAAGTTTGTTAGTTGCACGGGCCTCAAGTAAGATCTTAGTGTATAGAAAAGGTGCAGAAAATCTGGTTTAGAAGTAAACATTGAGATTGTTTAGTCTGACTTTTACCTAAATCACAAATGGATTTCAGTTTTAATCATTTATATATCAAGCTCCCTCTAAGCTCTAGAAATACTCAGATGTTTAAGATATAGTCCTTTCAAGAAAACAGACACACTGGACCAGATTACAAGTTAGTCTGCAGTAAAGCTTTAAGAAAAATGTAAACAGAGGACAAGTTATAAATTGTGACCCTGAAAATGTAGGTGGAGACTTGTTTTTATGCTGTGGGCAGGGGGCTGGGTCTTCAAAGAAAAATAAAATATCCACAGGTAGGAAAGCCAGCAGTGGGCATTTGATGTAGCACGACCAACAGCATAGTGCCATGGAGAAGCTTGATATTTCTGAGGAAAAGCAAGTGGCCTTGAGTTGTTGTAGTTGGAGGTATATGAGTAAGACTCACTGGAAAAGATCCTGATGCTGGGAAAGATTGGGGCAAGAGGAGAAGAGGGCGTCAGATGATGAGATGGTTGGATGGCATCATCAACTCAATGAACATGAGTTTGAGCAAGCTCTGGGAGGTGGTGAAGGACAGAGAAGCCTGGCATGCTGCAGTCCATGAGGTCGCAAAGAGTCAGACATGACTTCGCAACTGAACAACAGTAAGAACATGTTGGAGATGTTTGGGAAGATAAATTGGGGTCCTATTACAGAACGTGTATGTGCCATGCTGATGAGTTTAGAATTTATTCTGTAGGCAGAAGATAACTATCAAAAAATTTTGAGCAGGATGTGCCATGATCAATTACTGGCTTTGGAACATTAACTGTCAGCCCTGGGAAGGATGGATGGGACCTGGGGAGACCACAGAAGTAGGGACACCAGTTAGGAGGCAGATGCAATAGTGCAAGGGAGAGATGTTGAGAGCCTTAATTATCTAAAACCATAGTAGAAGGAACATGGAGAAGATGGAGTTGAGAGCAGTTTGGAGTCTCAAATTGGCAAGACCTTGAAACCAGTCACATGTGAGGTATAATAGAGTCAGGGGCCCATTCAAAGGTGGCTTTGAAGTTTCTAGCTTGAGCAACTTGTTGAATGGCCATGCTATTAAGGAAAGCATATTGGCAGGACAAGGTCATCTTGGAGGATGTGTAGTGGGTCTGGAGAAGATAATTTCCATTTTGGATGTCTTAAGTTTGAGGTGCCCATAATACATCTACTTGACAATGTCTAATAGGCTGTATGGACCAGAAACTCGAGATATATTAGAAGTTAAAGGAATGGATAAGAAATCCATGGATTATGTGTATGTCAAACAAGAAAACGTAGCAACTTTGGAGAATATTTACACTTGCTTTGGAGAGAACATATGTGGTATTTTTTAATCAAAATAGAGACAGCTCGCGTTCCCCACTTACGGAGAGACATCCTGCATCTTCCTTTCTTCATCTAAAGAAATGCAAATAAGAGAACTCTGTTTTACAGGTTTTATTTACTGTATGGCACATAGTAAGCTTCTGTGAAATGTTAATTATTGTAATTATTATTATTATATTATCCAGGAGTCATTCAGAAGGAGGAACTGGGAAGGAGACTCAGAAAAAGTCTTTAGAGAATTAGAAGAGTCAGGAAAAAACAGAAAGGAGCTCACTGGAGGAGAAAGTTTCAGAAAAGGGTGTGCTCTTTAGCAATGTCACAAAAGACACGAAGGGGCAGTTCAAAGAAGAGGGATGCAATTGTCCAATGAACAGAAAGCAGGATTTCCAATCTCATACAGACTTTATAATTCAAATGAAATATACTTACAACCTATTATATTGTGTGGTAGGGGCTTCCCAGGTGGCACCATGATAGAGAATCCACCTGCCAACACAGAGGATGCAGGAGATACAGATTTGATCCCTAGACTGGGAAGATCCCCTGGAGAATGGAATGACTGCCCAATCCAGTATCCTTGCCTGGAAAAGTCCATGGACAGAGGAACCTTGTGGGCTACAGTCAATGGGGTCACAAAGAGTTGGACACGACTGAGCACACATGCAAGAATATTTGTGATAATGAAAAGTATAGGTCATATAAACTCAGTCCTGTCAAAGATATGGGGCGATCAGCTATCTAGTACCCTATGATGAAACTGTGGATTGATATATATAACTATATATCTAGCTAGATAGGGCTTCACTGGTGGCTCAGTGGTAAGGAATCCACCTGCCAATGCAGGAGATGGGGGTTTGATCCCTGTGTCGGGAAGATCTCCTGAAGGAGGAAATGGCTACCTCCAGTATTCTTGCCTGGAAAATTTCACAGACAGAGGAGCCTGACGGGCTACAGTCCATGGGCTCGCAAAGAGTTGAACACAACTGAGCGTCACACACACACACACACACACACAAATCAGGAACTCACTCATTATCTCTCCGGGTGGCCTTTTCCAATAATAGACAGTTCTAATTGTTAGAATGCAAGGTCATGAAGTTGAGAGTCAGACAGACATCTGTTTGAATCCAGGCTCCTCCACTTTCTCTGTGCCATAAGGCAAGTTATCCTAAGCCACGGTTTTCTCTAAGGAGGATTATAATAGCATCTATAATAAGGAAAGACAATAAAGAGTAAATGAGATTATTCACATAAAAAATGTAGCACTGCAGCTCATATATAGTAAGTGCCCAGTAAGTATGAGCTATTTTTGCAACTCTAGCTGGTCACCCATACTTACTGGAAGTATGAAGGCATGGATCATTAACTTCAACTTTGTCCTTGTTAGCCATCTCTAGGAGAGCTGCATGCTGAAAAATTGCTTTTGAATAACTTTCAATGGCTCTTAAGCTGTAGAACACAACAGAAGGATCCTTTTCTCTTGATAGGAGGGGAAAGGAGGAGAGCACCTCAATGCCCATTAACCTATTAGTGATCTATTATCTTCTTGGTCAAAAATCTTTGTGAACAAAAATCACCTTTTCTGGGCCGAGGGACTAGGGAGACAAAGCCAAAGAAAAGTAGGATGAAAAAAAAAAGGATTTGGGGGTGTTTATTTCCAGAGAAAATTGCAGTAAGTAAAACAGTGGACACGCTCAGTAAATTTTGTGTCAGCCAGACTAGTCTTGGGCAAGACCTTAGTGATGAAAGTTATGCTCCACAAGCTAGATTGTTTCCAGGCTACTGCATTCCTATTCTTTCCCTGTCATTAGTGTATACATTCTACTGCCGCCTCTACAAAATTAAAGGAGAAAATATTCTGCCAGACCTTGGAGTATGAATGGGTGGGGAGCAAAATCTGCTCTAACATCCAGGTGCCCAGGGGCGGTGGCCTTTCCAAATTAGGATTCTGGGGACAGCTAGCAACACTGGGACAGGTAGAGCAGTGAACATTTAGGAGCATTTAACTCCCATACGAGGGTCTCCGTGGAGGGGAACAGAGGCTGCTAAGTCACAAAGAGCCAACTCAGGGTACCTGGTCTTTGGTAGTGCATCAGGGGAACTTAATCAGTGGCCACTCTGCCATGCCCACAAAAATGGAATGACAGGAGGTAGAGCGTGAATAGTGCAAGGAAAGCAAGTATATTTTACCACCTGGGCCCACTCTGGTAGTGATTTCCTGGAGTGCTGCCTGAAGTTCCAGAGCAAAAGGCTAGGTTTGGTGGAGCTTGATTTATCATCATCTGCCGTGGGGCATGGGATGGGGAAGAGATAAACTGTGACGGATTTGCGATTTATGCACAGAGTAAAGAGCAGTGTACCTCGAGTCCAGACATCTTGTATGTGAGTCCCAACTCTGCTATGAGATAGCTACGTGACTTTAAGTAGCCTAAACATCCTGAGCCTCACTTTTCCTCATCTTCAACATTCCTTCAACAAATGTATCTGGTGAGCATCTACTAAATCCTAGGTGCAGTTAGAGCTGCAGGTGGTAAATAAATAAAGATAACTAAAACATGGCCATTACTGTTAAGGTGACAACTGTCTAGTGCAAGAGACAAACATGAAAATAATGAAAATGTGAAATACAGATTCTGTAGTAGAAGTCTCAGTGTACTAAGAGCAGCAGGGAGAGACCATCTGAGGAATCTGGAGAAGACTTCATAGAGAGGGTTACATTCCAGTTGTTTCTTGAAGGGCGAGTAACAGTTCATCCAGATGGAGAAGAGAAGACATCCCAGGAAGAAGGCACTCTCTATGCAAAATCACAGAGGCCTGACAGAGGGCAGCGTTTGGAAGGAATGGTGAGTTCTTCATGGCTGCTCTATGGGGCAGCATTTCCTAAAGGGTATTGTAAGCAATGTTGATTCCAAGGGACAGAGGAGGAAGAAAGGCTCTGTGGCAGAAAGTGTAGGAAGAAACCAAATTGAATTACACAAAGTGACAAACGTTTATTTCCTGAAGTACTTCCCAGAACTTTTTACACACTAAACTTCCCCCACTGGCATGTTGGGAAGAAATTAATTTTTAAAACACCACTGTATAAAGTAATTAGCTTCCAACTAATAAAAATAAATAAAATAAATAAATAAAACACTACTGTATTTATATTTACCTGAATTCTTTGTAAACTGGTCAGTGATATAAATTTTGGCAAATAAAACCTTATTTAGAACCACAGAGATAATATCTTAGGTCTAGTTTTATTTAAAGCAAAAGGTAAATATAGCACATGTTTGCACTGAGGGTACATGAATACTTTGGCAGTTTGGTAACAAATTTGGCTCCTGCTTTAGGGCATAATAAATTCTTTATGAAAGATGACTATCTCACCAGTGAACTATTTTACCTGATCATAGAAACATGACTTCAACACATCCTGATGAACTAATTTTTCTTTATGATTCATGGTGGTTAAGAGCTCTCGGCATGGAGACAGGACTGTTCAGACCCCAGCACCACCACTTTCTAGCTATGTATAATCCTGGTTTTCTCATCATAAGATGGGGATGAGAACAGTACCTATCTCTTAGTGTTGCTGCAAAAATGAGATACTATGTGTAAAGTGGTTATCAGGTAATAAATGACAGTTATTTTCGTATTTACTGAAACCTGGGCTTTGACTTTATCGCCTTCTAGCTATACCATTGGCAGTGAAGGAAAATGAGACAGGGGCTAGTCACTGCAAAGCTACTGTGAGGCTGGTGTGGAAAACATTTTGCCTGTTAACAGCTCAGAAGTGAGGTAGAGCTCACCCCTGGAAACACTGTATCATAGAGAAGAGAGTCTAAGACAGTTTCTTAAATGCACAGATGATGTATCCGTTGTATCAGCCAGAGGCCTTTCAGTGACCTGTTTTCAGGAAAGGGGACTCCTACCACCATGTGGCGAGAGAGAGCAAGGCCCAAGGTTGGTTTCTAGTTGCAGTCCCTAGCAGAGAGCCCTCTCAGATCTCTGCCCACCCCTGATTTTATGAGACCCCTGGGCAATTGACTTAATTTGTACCTACTTTTTTTTTTTTTCAAATTTGGAATCATATTATCTCTTGGTTTACTGATCAGGAAATTAAAGTGCCAGATAGCTTTCTGTATTTTATATGGTCCAGTAGTAGACAGAATGAATCAGTCTTTACTGGGGCTTGCATATTAAAAAAAAACCTCAAGTTGCCTCATAAAATTTTGTATCTCATATTTCTGTGGAGCAGATTTTTTTTCAGGCAAACGGGGCTGTGAAAACCACACTTGTTGCAGGCTTGAGGTCTAAATAGGAGGTGACTGAGGAACACTTAATAGAAACCGGATTTCTGGATCAGAAAATCTCTTGGACTAGATTACTTCTAGTTCCAGGCCAACTTCTCCAGTATCAGGCAACCAGCGTATGGAAATCTTAATGGCTGGGAATGAGGATGACAGATCCTCTTTTTAGCAGTTACAGTGCCTCTGGGCTCTAATCCCTGTGCTCATGAAGAGGAATCACCTGAAAAGCACAAATAATATATAAAAGGCCCTAAATTAGATAATTTTTTTCAGCTGTGATTAAATGCAATCCAGATATCTTAGATACACCCCTCACCTGCTGTCTGAATCAAAGGAAGTCCCCTGCTCTTTAGGGAGAAAACCTAAGACTCTAGTACCATTTTGGAGGCCCTTTAGCAGAGTTAGCATTTTAGGGGGATGGTCACTTGGTAAAATAGTTGCCTCAGACTGAGTTTAGCCTTCTAGCTCAATAAGGCAGTGGTTGGTGCTAGAAGGAGGGAGAGATGTCAAAAACCAAGAAAAAATGCATAAATGGTTTTCTCCTTTCCTCTAGGTCTTCTGTTATCAGTAAAGGGAAAAAAAAAAAAAAAACCACTATACAGGATAGTCAACAATAAAGCCAACCTGTTGATAACAAGCATTCTTGACCACAAAATATATTTACCAACACCGATAGCAGTCGCAGATCAAAAACAGAACCAAGGATTCTGGGGGGAAAAAAAAAGATCCATTTAACAGCGGCATTACAGGTAAAATACGTATGGCCATTAGAAACCAGGATCCTGTTACCTGAGAGGAAGGAATCTTTTTTAGACACATGCTTTAAGTTAGTTTCTCATGTCACTGGGACTCCCATTACCTTCCATTTCCCCTTTTCTAATTTCATTCTTTCCCATTTTGACTTTTAAAAAAAGTTCTGCTGTGCATAAGTAGTTTATGCATGAGCATTTTAATACAGTACTTGTAAATATCTTTAGCCATAACCTGTTTGGGGTCCCTAAAATTGCTTTGTGAGGAAATGTTTGACCTTCTGGAACACTGACCTAACCTGGTCTACTGAAGTCATACCATGTTAGAGCCATAAGGCCTTTTTGATTTTTGTAAATGAAGAAAACAGGGACAAGAGGGATTGATTCATTCATGGTCAGTCTAGTGACCATAAAGCAGATAGTCCCCTGAATCACAGGTGACTACTCTTTCCACCCTACTATGCTGCCCCTACCAGACTGGATTAAAAAGACTTGGGAATGGAATGCTCACCAAGGTTGTTAAAAAAGAAGCCCCTGAATGGGCTTCTCTGGTGGCTCAGACGGTAAAGAATCCGCCCGCAATGCGGGAGACCTGGGTTCGATCCCTGGGTTGGGAAGATCCCCTGGAGAAGGAATGGCTACCCACTTGAGTATTGTGGCCTGAAGAATTCCATGGACAGAGGAGCCTGGCGGGCTACAGTCCATGGGGCTGCAGAGTCAGACACGACTGAGCGACTTTAAAAAAGAAAAAAGGCCCTGAACCAGTGTGTATCTAGGAAATTGGCAGTCTGAAATCATATTCCTTTGTGTGTCGAGGGACAGAGGAGAAATCAGATTCAGTTTGTACTACAGCTTTTATTTTTCCCTTGTTATCGCTCCTGTTACCTGAGCTGATTTAGTGGAGCTCAAACACTTGTGTCTTTGGGATCCACGTGTGTTTCTAAGAACATTTCTATCACTCATCAGTGCTTATACAACCACATCTTGGTTCTTCATTCAAGAGAGTAGTTTCTCATTTCATTCTGTTTAGTCTGTAAAACCTAGTAATCAGCTAGTATCCACAGTATTAGTAGTGAGCAGTGTTCTGCTGTGGCAGGAGGACATATATATCCGGTGGTCTGGCCACAGACTGCTCGGCTTTCTCCTGCTAGCTGCCGCGCTCCCTCTGCTGATTCCGAGTGCTTTAAGCCTGGCACCCAGGAGCAGGGTTTCCGCTTACAGCTCTGGCCGAAGGCACCTATATTCCACTGACCTTCTCTGCAAGTACTTATTAACTAGTCACTCAGTGACTCACTGCAGATTTTAGCCCTGCTTGGAGATGGGACTGATGTTCTTGCCCAGAATATGCTGAGTTGACTAAAGCAGCCTCAGAAGAGTGGCTTCTGTTTTCACACACGCAGTTGAAAACAGGTTTTCAACAATGACTGTGATAAAAACAAAGTATTAGGAGTGGCCACTCGGACTCCATTTTGGGTGGCACTAAAATTTTTAAAATTTTACTATTTTGTGAGGTCCCAAACTCTTAACATTTCCAAACCAACAAACCTCTATAAAACAATAGCATAAAGTATTACACTGTAAAATAAAACATTATTGTGTAACCCTGTTGTCTCATTTGAAATTATTTTTAGTATCTCCAGTTTTTCTTTGTTGACTATAAAAATCCCCACCTGTCCCCTGAGATTTTGATTTTAAAATGTTTTATGAAATGGTTTTAATATCCTCATATCTGACAAAATAGAAAGCTGCCATCTACCTTGGTTCTAAAAGTTTAAAAATGTTACTATTTTGTGAAATCCCTAAGTTTTAAAAAAACACATTGTAAATGTTCAGCGCAACACAGCTTAATATAAAGTTTCACTCTTGGAAAACTGGAGCTGAGAGCTAAGCTGCTTTCTAAACTCATTCAGTGGGAAGCAGCAATCTGGACAACCAATCAAAACACCTGAGGTTTCCAGCCACCCTAGTCCATAAGGTCATACACAACTTATACATTCCTTTAGTTATTGGCCACTAAAATTTCTTAGATGAGGGTTAGCTACTTTCTTTTAGTCCCTGTAACCGAATTAGAAAGAAAACAAACAAAACCAAGTCCAGCTCAAACTCTCCCACATATACATTTTAATAAATGTTCATTAGCAAGCATACAGTTTATGCAACCGGCTCTGTAAGTTCAGTGAGGCCTTACCTCCATGTGTTGGCAGTTCACCCATCACTTTGCATTAAAGGCCCACTTAAGGCAAACCTGACAATATTGCAGAGATGGGGCTGTCCTAATCCAGTCAGCAAGAAGCAACAGAAATCCCTGGACAAATGGCAGGAAGTAAAAGTCAAGCCTCAGGCACCAGTCCTAAGGGTACAGACTACAGGCCTCACTAGATTCTTATATTCTTTCCATAAAGGGATGGGGAACTACTCTGAAATAATTTAGTTCACATATCCTGAATACCTCTAGTTTTACCAATGAGAGTCACTAGTATTAACTAGGAGTTACATCCAGTCGTCGAGCTATGAATTTCAAAAAGATAACCTACTTCAAACATTTACTCTTTTATTGGGGCTTCTGAAGTGACTGAGATATGGATGCCAGGAACACCCGTACCAGCTGCCTGGGGCATTTCTGATTAGAGGCTGAGCTGTCCACTGCTGGAGAGGAAAACCCACGGTAGAGCTGCTAACTGCTGCAGGGGAGCATGTAACCTGACACACGTATAAAAATGCTACCAATACAAACTCGGGAAAAGAGAAAACACTATCTCCCAATTCCTCAGGACCCAACAGATTTCATTTCAGGTGGGGACAAGAGGCAGCAGCATGAAGATGGAAAGGGGAAAGGGGAGTCTATGTATTTCTGACCCCACCCACCCACCCTAAGCTATAGGGGCTGCCACATGCTGCCCTTTCAGCAACAGTAACTCATACTTAGCAGGACTTGAGAGTATCACAGAAACTGTGTGGCTTCTTGTAAAAAAACAAAACAAAACATGTATTACAAGACTTATTTTTATTACAACAGTAAAATTTAACATTTTTGTTTTGAATCATTTCATCAGTTCTAGGTGGAAGCACATCATAAGTAGGGAATAAACTAATTTAAAGTAGAAAAAAATAGCTACTGTAAGTACAATTTTATTAGAAAGAATATGAGGTAAACTTCAGAAACGCAGAGCTAAATCTTAGTCTTTTTGTGACACATGAATTCAGTTTATAGTCACCAAAGCATCTGCGTTGCCCAAGGAAGCGCTCCCCCCAGTGGTCTCTCATAGGAACTTGAACAAAGTTAAGCTCGCAAATTAGGGAGTCAAACAGCACACACATAACTAGAAAATTCTTTATTAAATCATATCTTGATTTACGGTGACTGAGAAAGAACTAAATTTATTAGCTTCTGAATTCTAAGTAATTCAAGATACGTTCAGCTGAAATAGTAGTCTTAGATGTGCAAAAATATTTAATCATAGGTTCAACTTTCATAGTGACTAATAATCTGAAAGTGGAGGTCCTTTTATCTGACGAATATTTACTCTATCCTGGCACTATTTTAGATACTAGACATGCCAATGGAAAAAAACCAAATAACTGTCCAATTTTAAATTTAAAGGAAAATTGTAGTCCTTGAAATGTTTACTGAATAAGTATTTTCATAATTATGTTTTAGATGTGTTTTGTTCTTAATGCTTATCGAGACAAAAAAAAAATCTGGACATTTGGTAGATTCAATCATTTCCTTCTTGAACACATACTATAACTTTATAAAACTCCAACGACTTTTGTACCAGCTGGGCATCCCGAGATTGCCTGGGAGATTTAACTAGTTATCGGGCATTCACCCTGGGCTAGATACCCAGCATTGCACGAGTCGAACAGGTATCTGGGAGCAGCACCTACGTGCCCGCCCACTGAGACATGCCTTGGTTTGGTTGAGAAACTTTAAAAAAAAAAAAATTATTTTTGGTTGTACTAGGTCTTCGTCGTGTGCAAGCTTTTGTCTAGTTGCAGAGCACAGGCTCTAGGGCACTTGAGCTCAGTAGCTGCGGCTCCTAAGCTCTAGAGTACAGGCTCAGCAGTTGTGGTACACGGGCATAGTTGCTCCACAGAATGTGGGGTCTTCCAGGATCAGGGATGGAACCTGTGTCTCCTGCATTGGCAGGTGGATTCTTTACCACTGAGCCACGTGGGAAGCCCTGGTTGAGGAACTCTTATAGGCAAATAGAAGGTATCTAATAAGTACTTACTACAATGAATGGTTTTCAGAACACGATGAAAATCTGTAATTCTGAAGACTTTCATATCATGTTTATAGATGCCTTCAAAATGTAAATAAATCATATAATTATTCAGACTTGTTTGGTGACACCTAAACTTCTGAACACTTGCAAAGACATCACCTGTAAAAGCAGTCACTTCAATGCAATTAAAATGCTATTTTAAAAAAATATCCTTTAAAACAGTGGTTCTCAAACTTTAGCAAGGATCAGAATCTCAGGGGGGTGGGGAGGGCGAAGAGGGGGGAAGCTGTTTAAACTACATATTGCTTGCCCCGCCCCCAGAGTTCCTGACAAGTTACCAGGTGGTCTAGGCATGACACTCTGAGAACCACTGCTTTATGACAAGAGTCTCCAGAATTCCAGCTTGGAAGTGATGCCCATATGCTATTGCTTTTTCTAATAGTAAATAAATAAAAGAACATTTCTGATATGGCTTCACCAAACTTCAAATTTTTATACTCTTAGAATGTCCTACTTAAGTAGAATAACACATAAAACTTATGCACCTTGACTTATAACAACTTCCACGAGTTCAAAAGACAGAACCACAGACTAGTCCAGTACTGGATAATCTATGACTATGTGACAACATTACTGACAAAACCTACAGCAACTATCAGGGGACAGGGACTGTGCTGCTTCTTCCCCTTAGAAAACCTTAACAGGAAGTCATGAAGGGCACTGCCCTCAACATGAGAACATGACCTACTACGCATGTCCACATAAACAGTGCGTGAACTGTCACGTGTACATGAACGATGCATGAACCATTATGTGTACATAAACAGTGCACGAACCGCCATACTGAAGACTAAGAGTCAGGAACTTCTTCATCAGGACAGCAGTAATATTCCACAAAGCATATCTGTCCATCTTCATTTCTAATCATATACTGTAATGAGAGGAATCCTCGGTTATCTGTTCGAATAGATACCTTACAAGACAGGACTAATGCCTTTGTAGAGGGTTTCAGTAAAGAAATCTTGTATCTGCAGAAAAGTAAACAAAAAGCTGTTATTTGGACACACTTAAAGCATAATTCCAAGGACAAAAGTTAGCCAAGAACTACCAAATAGCAAATATAAGAACAGAATCAAAGAGCTGTCCAATCTGCTAATACTTTCTTCATTTTGAAAATTTAATTCCCTATCACAATGCCAAATTCCCAAGTAAACCCAGCAACCTACTATTTATTTCTTGCTATACTTTTATCTACACACTGAAAGTCTTAAAAAAAATTTATTTAATAGAAATATAGTATTTAACCTCGCCTTCATCACCAAATGGCAACCTACTGACCTGTTGACCTGGGTCTGACTGCAGTGAAATGAGTCCATCAAATCAGAATCTTTGGGATAGTCAAGGTGGGAGCTTCCTGCATTCCCAAAAGTAGATAACCTATAGTAGAAAATGAGCAATTCATTCATTCATTGGTTCAACAATAAGCTACATTAGTATCCATATAAGCAAACACTTCCTTAAGAAGCTCATTCCAGTGAGTGAAACAGGTATGTAGACAGCTGTAGACAAAGCACTGTAACAATGACATGATAAAGATTCCTGTAGATGCTGCCGGAGTACAGAGAGCTAGCAACTAATAAATGACTTTGCAAAAAGCCAGTCACAGAAGGAATCTAGGGGGCTTTGCCTCAATTTCATTACCTTAATATTACTTTGATATTGTCCTTCCCTCTTCCTCAAATCAGAACCATGTAACAGGAGAGTGGAGGAGTGACGGAAGACCCTGATCTATGTCAGTGGCAAGCCCAGGGCCCTGCCAACTATGTCTACTGCCACACCAAGCAATTAGGGCTTTTGTGTGTTTCAGGCTGTTTTATGGTTTTCTTTGCTTGGGAATATCAGTAGGTTGCAGACAATTTGTGAATGTTTATGTTTACTTAACTTACTGATCATTTGTTTTGGAAAGTGAAAGTGTTAGTGGCTCAACTGTTCAACTCTTTGCGATGCCATGGACTGAAGCTCACCTGGTTCCTCTGTCCATGGGATTCTCCAGCAAGAATACTGGAGTGGGTTGCCATGCCCTTCTCCAGGGGACCTTCCCGACCAAGGGATCGAACCTGGGTATCCTGCATTGCAGGCAGATTCTTTACCATCTGAGCCACCTGGAATTAACATATATGAGCATTGTATGTGACTGCTATATGAGCACAGTGATAAAGACATAGGTGCTTGCTGGCTTTCCCCAGAATCCATCTTTCCTCTTTCTCTGAGCCATGTTGTTTAGGCCCAGCCATGCTGATGGTTCCCAAATCTAAATTTTTAGTCTAGACTGATCTCCTGAACTCTATACCTATCTATCCAACTACTCCTTAGTGTCACAGGCTCAAGTTTAACATATCCAGAAAAAAATATTTCAACTTCCAGTTCCCCACCACCAAATAATTTCCTGTACAGGAGATGAAAAATACCATGATCCACCTAGTCACCCATGCTGAGAGAGATCGTTTAGATGAGGAGCCTCTGGAATACTCTGTTTAAAGTGCCTGGAATCTTTAATTCACATCACTGCTTAAGTAGGGTTAGACTTATTTCCATTTTGATTAGCATTTTAACCAATCTTGAGCCAATTTTTTAACTACCTAACCAATAAGAAAAGCCTGCAGTTCTTCTAACGTAGATTCAAAAAGAATTACACCTCTCATACCGTATGTATTTAACTCCTTTACTCTAATATTCTGAAATATTTCAAAAGAGTAGAAAAATAAATTCTCTCTCTAAACTGATTCTAATCCTGAGTTTTGCCATTTCATTTGTTGGGTCAAAATATGAAAAGCAGCTTGATAGTTTTTGATACCATATTCCTGCTGAAAATTGTCCTCTTAGGAAGCTCACCTTGACCATGCCTCCCTAGGCAGACCTGTGCTGGTTCCCTAAATATCTTAATGCCATGTAATTTTGTTCTCTCTAAGGTGTTCCACGTATATCCTCATCACCTTGATTTTAAGCTTTTCCTTCCTGTAGTGCTTAATAAGGTAAATATGCACACTATAGGTGATTGATACTTAGTGAATGAACCATGTATAGAAAACACCTATTCCCTCCAGCATCCTGTACTAACTTGGGAAAAAGAGATACCATATGCTGTGAACACCTTTTGCAAAAGTTTAAGCTCAATTTTCCTCACAATGCAATTGATCTATGATGGTAAGTAGTACAGCAATGAAATGACCACTAGTTTATGAACTCAGAGATTGGGCTACTCTTCTAGAAACCAACACTACCTAGCTTTAAATAGTGAGTTAGTCTTCCTGGGTCTTCTAGTGTCCTGACACATAAAAGTATGAAGTAAAGAGTAGAAGCTCTCTGAAGTTCTGAAAATTCTTGTAACCTGGGTAACAAAAACTCTGCATCCTAAGTAAATGTGTAAGCAGGTAGATGGAGTAAACTACATTAACTAGGACTGCAGGGCTTTCAAGTACCTGAAATAAGGTTTATCTGGAGACATGGTGATCTGCAGGACCTCACTCGTCATATCCAACTCAGAAAATGCTTCACGGAGCCCCTCTGACTGCAGAATAATTTTATTAATGACATTGGTGCTGCAGAAATCAAAATCCAGAGTCTCCTCAGGCTCTTGAGTATTGATTTTACACACTGTCACCACGCCTCCTTCTTCCAGAAACAGCATCAGAGGGTAACCATAACCTTGGTAACACATCCGAAGTGCAGTAAAAGTCCCTGCAATGGAAACAAATCATACTCTGGGCTTAGCTTTATAGCTCTGGGCTCAGCTTCTCCTCAAATGATGCCTAAAACTCAAGAATATTTTACTGTGTCCATTTCTAGCATATATGTATGTATATCCTTATGAGAAGGGACTACATCTTCCCTGATGATAGTTGTGTGTAGACAATTCCAAAAATAACTGCAAAAAATTGGGATTAAAATATAACTCTTTGAAATAGTTTTCCAGGTTGCAAAAAAAAAAAAAGAAACACTTCAGAGATAGCTAGGTGATTATATATAAATATACAACTTTAGGATGGAGAATCTATACCATCCATATTGCATGTATTAATAATAACTGCTGTAGGATAGACTGTGCTATTCTTGAAGGTTCAATCTGTGTTAACAATGGATTGCTTTCATATTGTCTTATTATAACATCAATGTATTCACTGTGATAAGGACCCTTCCAATGTTTTCTACTGGGAGATAGTCTTTATATTTCACCACATCTTAAGGTCTAATTGGGAGGAAAAGGGTGGTTAATCGAGGTTAGGGTTTTAGCTCTGCAAAACACTGAAGAGCAGAAGGAATATGACAGGACACTCTACTCTTTCTTACTGGGTGGAGAACCACAATGATGAATGGAAGAAGGCAGGTGCTTTTATGGAAAACCAGTTGGGGATCACTGCATTAGAAAATGTATAATTTTAACCAATTCCAATAATAACGGAATTGTCAGTACAAAATTAAAACATATTTTGTAGAGGACCATAACTGATCCTTTCCTATGAAGTAAAAATCATCCTTCTGGGGTTTCCCTGTAGTTTTAACTATTTCTAAAAGTATATGACTATTTTAAAGAAGAGCATTTAGGAAAATAAACTTAATTTATAAATAGGGCTTAAAGAAAAAAAGCAAATGTCAAACACAGTGAACTGGGAGTTAGGACAACTGGTATCTGTTTTTCTCTGCCACTAACTGTAATTCTTGACAAATTAGGGAAAAGAAGCAATTAAAATATATTTCTCAATGTTAAACATATTTAAGACATGTTCAAAGTATTCTTTTGATTAGTTAAAATTTAAAATCCTAAAAACTTTGTAAATTAAAAGGTGAATGTAAATATAAGAACCATTAGCATCTACTAATGTTGTGAAAAATCGGAACACATGATTGTGGCAAATGAAAAATAAATTGGCAATTTTTTAAACAAATGTTTATATTACTTATATTCTAATAATTTTTCTTGTATTTTTCTGACCATCCAGAAATGCTTTTGTGTTATTATAATGACAATAAAATAGCTCACCTGGCATAGGACTTGATCCAAAAATAGACAAACAGTCTAAAAGGACAGTTAAATTAATTCGAAAAGTAACAGACTCTTCTTGAACTCTAAACTCTTGAAATATTCCAGCCTATAAAAAAAAAAGTAAATGTGAAAATGTATGTTAAAGAATGAAAATGCACACATACAATTCTAGAGCTCACTTTGTTTTTAAAATAACAATACTGTGCTAAACCTATGAAAATAATTTGATTATCAATCAACACATCTTAAACTTCTTCAACTGTGATCCATTAGAATACTACTACTCAGTAGTTGAAGGTGTAACTGATTTCAGTCTGATGCAAAACTTTATGAAAAGGTCCTTCATCTAGCTCCTTGGAGTCATCCCTTACATGCCTCTTCCTTGTCTCCTTTTTGTGCCCATCAGATGGGCTAAGGTCATGTGGAAAACAGCCAAACAAATTAGACAATGCATGAGTAATACTGGTTCTCAATTTCTTTTGAGGACGGGAACCATGTCTGATTAATCCCTCTATACCTGAGGTCATACTGTGCCCTTAGGTGTTCCCCCAAAATGCTAAATTGAATGTGAAATCTTATCTGAACCATACAACTATTAGTCTGTAAGAACAAACAGATTATAACCAATAAGAGGAAAAAATAATAGCGAAGTAGTGCAAAAGAGCATATACTACAGAAACAAATGTTGTGGGTTCTCATCCCAACTAAGCCACTTGCCAGCTAAAGGACTGCTGACAAATCACTTAAATAGCGTCTCAGTTTCCACAAATATAAAATGGGAATAATAATAGAACCACCTCATAGGACTGTTGTGAGGATTAAATTATTTAAACATATAAACATACAAAACACTCAGAAAAAGTGCCCACCTATAGTTTAATATATTTTAGACATTATTAACCATTACCTCTGTAAAACAGGATAGGAAAAGGATTTGTTACGAGGAGAGAAAAAGAATTCAAATAATATTTTGTGCTCCAACTTAAATGAGAACCCTTGGAATTCATTGACCTGGGTGAAGAAGGTCATATTTCACTGGATTAAAGGTGCCAACTTCCATACCTGAATAAAAGCATTTGCTTGTACACATTTTGCGTTTTCCACTGTAACCTTGATTCCATTTTTAGTAGCGAAACACGTGGCATGTTCTCGGAAATGAATAGCCTTCAAGATAGTGGAGAGGTTCCTGACGTTGTCAAGGCTGGCCACTAAGCAGTAATCATTCTCGTCTGTGATCCGCTGGGTTAGGAGGGGCATGGTCCACGGTGCATTCGGCCCCGAGGGATGCTCCTGAAGAGATGCGACAACAAAACTCCCCGTCCAGGCTGACGAGGCCCGCGATTTCAACCTGCGCTGAGCCGAGTGGAAGAGGCCTGGACGCTGAACTCGCCGAAGTAGGGATTGAAACCCCACCTCTGCCACTTAACTATCTGTAACTTTGGGGGAAATTACCCTGTAAAGGAGGGTTTCGTCGTCTTTAGTAAGGGGACAGTAACACGAAAAGTTACGAAGGACAGAAATACACAACTAACATGGTCACCGGGATCAGTTTCGCCAACCCAAACAGAGGCTCCGCTTCCTCAGTCAGAGAAGAGGTGTCCCGCGCCTCCAATCTTGCTTCTAACAGAGGATATACTAGAGGGGCGGGCTTGAGTCCTTGGAAGGTCCTCCAAGAAACCCAGACAACTACCCAACACCACTCACCAGCCCACAACCCGCTTACAGACTTGTCTTGGGATCCCCAGCGCTCAAACCCTACCTTTGCGCAGCGCCCAGGAGCAGCTCCCAGAAAACTGCTGAGGAAGTGGAGCGGCTCCCGCCACTCTATTCAGATATTGCCGACCACCTCGGCCACCGTCACCATAGAGATAGAGGAGGCCTAGAGAGCCGACCGGGCCGTACCATAGAGACAGGAAAGAGGCACCATAGAGCTGCAGGACCGTGGAGCTGGGGGCCGGGACCATAGAGACGGGAAGGCGGAGCGAGCGGCAGAGCCGGAAGGAAGGCCCAGAGCGAAGGCGCGGAGCAAGATGGCGGCGACCAAGAGGAAACGGCGTGGAGGACTGGCTGTTCAGGCGAAAAAGCTGAAAAGAGACGCGAAAGATGGCAAGCTGCCGGCTAAGCCGAACGACGTATCAGAGGAGGCGGCGGAAGAAGAGAAAGATCGTATCCCAGGCCCAGTTTGTAAGGTAAAGGGGGCTTTGCGGCCGCGGCTCCACGCTCTTTCGTTGTGGTACCTACCTGATTACCGCTCTGCGGGTTTCAGAATTGCTGGGGGTGTTAACAGGAGCTCCGTCTCAGCTCGCCCGGCGGGACCCGCTGCCGCGTTTGCATCTAACCCTAGTGCACGTGGCTGCACTCTTGGCAGGCTGCTGACTGAGCAACTTCACCGATTTCAAAGCTGTTACCTGGCTCGCAGAGAAGCGACTTTCGGGAACTGTTACAGTGTTTGGTCTAATAACCTTCGTTTTTTGTTGTTGTCGGAGGAAGGAATTCTTCCTTAAACTTGTTTGTCTCCCTCGAGTATATATCCCTTCCAGTGATGGGATATCCAGAATATTCCCATATACTGAATCTTGAAGCTGGTTATGCGATTCTTTAAAAAGCTACTGTCCTTTGGGACTATGCCTTAGACGTGGTCTTTTTTTTTTAATTTTACTTTTAATTGGAAGATAATTGCTTTACAATGTTGTGTTGTACAGTTTTCTAATGTACAACAACGTGAATCAGCCATAAGTATACATGTATTCACTCCCTCTTGAACCTCATTCCCATTCCATCCCCGACTTGTTTGATTTGTAACTCTCAAGGAATACGGAAAACTAGGGTAGATGCTATGAGTTTTAGGTGTATTCGACAAAGTTTTAATGTGCCAAGCACTGTAAGAAGTTAGGTTTCCCGTGCTTTGGGATTGCAAAACTAAAACGTGACCACTTTCTCCTAAAATGTTGGAGTTTAGAAAGAAACTAAGAACTGATATGTAAGTTAATGGTTTTTATTCAGAAGAAGGTGAACACAAGTTGTTGAATCTTTCATTCATCTGAGAGCTCCTTAAGCTAGATAAAATACTGTGGAGACAATTGGTCTGCTTTAGTAACTTACTTCCATCTTCCCTGCCACCCCCACCACAGCTTAGCATAGATCTCTATATACCACGTAGTGAGTGATAGGTAAATGACCCTTTGTAGTGGTTTGCAAGCACTGGGAAAGGAGTTAGCTTTGAGGAATGAAAGATAAGCTTGAATTCTAACCCTAAGAGAGGACTAAGAGTTGTTGAAAAGAGAAATTGACAGCATTTACTGGTGCTTATGATATGAAATAAGGGCAAATGGAAGATTCAAAGCGTGGGGGACTGAAATAATGGTGACATCATCAGAAAAATTGTAAGGAAGTTTACCAGATTTTAAGATTGGGTGTCCTAAAGTTGAATTTGAGGTAAGTTAGATACTGGATTATTTGAGCTAGAAAGAGTTCCTTATCTTTCTGTAGAGTTAGTTGACAGTGAAAGCTGTGAGAGTGATTATGAGAACTGTCATAATCAGGAGGAGGAACTGGAAAAATTGAAGAAAAACAAAAGGAAAGGAAGCCAAGGAGGTTTCCGGGTGGCAGCTGGGGTCAGTAAATGCTACTGAGATTGAATTAAAGGCTGAGGTCAGGATTGTTTGGGTTGCTACTTGGAAGCATTTATTTTTAAACAAACAAGATAGATTCACCATGAAATGTTAAAATTCTCACACTTTTTTCCTTTAGGGGAAGTGGAAAAATAAGGAACGGATTCTCATCTTTTCTTCTAGAGGAATAAATTTCAGAACAAGACATTTAATGCAAGACTTGAGAATGTTGATGCCTCATTCTAAAGCAGGTGCTTTTGTATTGTATGCTTTAAGATTCCGTATTTGTAAACTTGCCTGTTTATATATTTTCACTTCTAGTCACACTTCGTTCATTCAGCATGTCAGGTAAAGAACAGTGACTGCTCAGAAGTTTTATCTGTTCAGTGCCAAGATTTTTCCAATTAATATTTTTTAGAAATTCTCTGCAAAATTCATTAAGCACTGTCTTCTCTAAAACATTTTTTGAAAGTCCGAGAACATGTTCTCAGAGGCCATGAGCTGGTTTGTCCTTCTAAATGAATCAAGACTGCCATGTATTATTTTCTGAATTTAAAACAAAACAAAAAACTGTTCTTATTAAAAACTTAATGTACCAGGAGTATGACTGAAGCACCTTTAAGTTGGGACTCAGTCTACTCCTAATGCCAGGCTTTATCTTTTATAATGGGATGTCTTACAGGCAAATGAAAAACATTAGTAATGGGGTTTGGAACCACGACGTGTTCTCACGCAGCTGTTTTTTGTGCCTGTGTTGGGAGGTGCTTAGGTTTTAATTCTTGGTAATAACATAACAGTGTTTCTGAAACAGGTCTGTACTTACATAAAGAGAATTTTAATTTATATTGTTTCCTAAGTGAGTGCTTCTAAAACCTGTGTCCTAAAATTGGTTTGTGAGAATTTTTCTGTTTTGGAAAGAGATTCATAACATTTAGGTAGACCTCATTTTATTGTGTTTCACTTTTTTGCAATTTTTTTTTCTCTGTTTGCAGACTTCTGGTAACCCTGTGTCAAGCAAGTCTCTTGGCGCCATTTTTCCAATGGCATTTATTTGCTCACTTTGTATCTCTGTCACATTTTGGTAATTCTTGCAGTGTTTCAAACCTTTTCATTGATGTTATTTTGTGATCTGTGATCAGTGATCTTTGAAGTTACTACTGTGGCTCACTGGAGGCTCAGATGATGGTTAGCATTTTATAGTAATAAAATATTTTTAAATTAAGGCATGTACATTGTTTATTTAAACACAATGTGTTTGTATATCTGATAGACTACGGTATAATATAAGCATGACATTTATATGCACTAGGAAATCAAAAAAATTTATATGACTTGCTTTCTTTCAATATTCTCTTTATTACGGTCATCTGGAACTTAACAGGCAGAATCTCTGAGGTATGCCTGCACACAAAGAAACACTGCCTAGATCTTCATAATTCCTGAGGACTATTTTCAATCACTCATTTTTGCATTTCAAAAGAACAAGATTTTTAAAGAGGTCATGTGTCTTCAGCTGTAATCATTTTGAAGATCAGTAAATCTCATTTAAACTGAAAATTATAAAGATAATAGTTAATTTTCTAGAAAGTATGAGTGATTTGATTGAAGTAGCTTTGAAATCTTTTTGTTTAATTGTTTTGTTTTCTTTTTACAGATACTAAAATGGATCGTAAAGATAAGTTATTTGTGATTAATGAGGTAATTTAAGAAAATAAAGTAAAATATTCTAGCAGCACTGTTTAGAAACAGTATTTTAGAACGTGAGAAATTGATCATTTAAAAAAGAAGTCAGTTATCCAGTGACTTAAGTTGTTTTGTATAAGACACGCAAATTTTATGAACTTTAATTATGTACCTTCTAAATTTTTGTAGTACTCATTGTCTATTTCACACAGTTTATTGCTTCAGTACATATTATTTCTTGGTCATTCTTAAATTTGTCTTCTCTCAATAAGCATATTGAGGAAAGTATTTTGCTAGTATTAAAAGCAGTGCATGTGATATTTGCTCTTAAGGTATTATGGACTAGTAATAGGTTAAAATTTCAAAGTACTGTTGAAAACTAAACTTCCATTTTTAAAGCAAATTTTTTTAAAACTTAGAAGAATTGTTTTAGATACTTCTCTTTAGTTATTAGAAAGGCTTCTGTTATTCATTTAGCACAAATTTTTGAAGCCCTGTTCTATCATGGGATTATTCTATAGAAACAGTGTTAAAAGAAATGCCTCTGTCATCATGGAACTTACATTCTAATGAGGGAGTCAGGCCCCTAATAGGTAGTATAATTTCAAATGAAGATAGGAGACATAAACAGGATCTGAATTGCAGCAACTAAAGCTCACAACTTAGCATGTAGTTATATTTATTCCTAGAAAGTAAGCAACAAAAGCATTGGATTGATGAATTCTTTAATCCTCAGGTAGTGTATATATATTAATTTATAAATACTACAATAATAAAGGACTTCACTCCCTTATTGCTTTTGTGCATTTCTCACTTGTGACTTTATAAATGTTTAAGACATTGAAGTTTAATTCAACTTGAAATAGGTTTTGTATACTCCTTAGTGATTTTACAGAACCAGATCACAGAAATGGTAGTACAGATGAGGAAGAAAAAACATAAATTTCTTGAGCTTAAAATAGAACAGCAAAAGAGTTAAACATCAAAGTAATGGTTATGAAGGATGTTTTTGGTTCTTTAAGGACTGTTTTTCTACAGTTGGTGAGTCTGGTTGTAATGTGCTTTATTCCTGGGGTTGTTTGTTTTTAATCTTAGTAGTTTGTACACAGGAATATGGTCAGAAGAAGAGATTCCCCAAGGGAGGCCAGTTAAAATGCTAGACCAAAAAGAGTAGCTGTTAATGTCAAAGAGGTGGGCAGAGCATAGCTTACTTTATGCAGAAAATCTGAACATTTCTGCAGATAAATCTACTTTGATTTAGACCTTTGTAACCTCTTAACCTGCTGAAGTATTCTTGGAGGAATCTGAATATTCATTCTTTGAATTACTTTAGATCTTAGTTTTATTATGTACTTCATTTTCCTCTACTTTGCTCCATTTAGGTTTGTGAAATGAAAAACTGCAATAAGTGTATCTATTTTGAAGCTAAGAAAAAACAAGATCTCTATATGTGGTAAGAGAATGTATTTTTTTTTTAATTTTTTAAATTATGAAAGTATAACACATTTACAGGAGACTTGGAAAATAAAAGTTATAGTTCCACAATATATTATAGTTATTTTTTAGTAGATTAATTATGATAAAATATGATAAAAAATAATTTTTAGTTGGAGTTTCAATATCAAACTCTCAAAAATTAATAGAATGAATAGACAGAAAAGTAGAAGAATATAGTGGACCTGAAAAGCACTGTGAACCAATTCAATATAATTAAGATTTATCCAGTTTTCACACAACAGCAGGATACAAATTCTATTCAAGTTCCCAGAGACTATAAACCAGGAGACACTGGAACATATCTAGGGATGTACAACAAATGCAAAAATTCCATGGTCTAAAGGTATTGAAATCATACAGAGTCTTTTCTTTTAAAACTGAAATTATTAGAAATCAATATTGAGAATGTATTAAATAAATTTGGGAATAAGTGAATATTGTTAGCACTGTATGGTATCTTTTCTTTTTTTTAAACTGTGCATTTTATGTTTTTGGCTGCACCATGTGGCATGTGGGATCTTAGTTCCCAGACCAGGGATCAAACCTGTGCCCCCTTGCATTGGAAGTGCAGGGTGTTAACCACTAGACCACCAGGGAAGTCTCTGTGGTATCTTTTAAATTGAGCTGGTAGTAAGCTTTTACTACATTCTAAATTCTAATTAGTTGAAAAAACTTTTTATATTTTTTAGGCTTTCAAATTCACCTCATGGACCATCTGCTAAATTCCTTGTTCAAAATAGTAAGTTGACTCAATTTAAATTTTTTTGTGAGAAAATTGAAAATCTTTTGGGGTAATTGTGCCAAAGTTATAACTATTTTTGTTGTTATAATTTTTCTAGTTCACACCCTGGCTGAGCTGAAGATGACTGGAAACTGTTTAAAAGGTTCTCGGCCCCTTTTGTCTTTTGACCCTGTAAGTTTCTCGTTACATGTCTGAGGTTAATTTTCTACTGTGCATGGTGATTTTTTTTGAGTGGTTATAGTTGTACAATTCAATTTAGTTAATAAAACACAATTTTAAGCAAAATTAATGTTGTCAAATAATATGTTCACTTTATTTTTACAGGCTTTTGATGAATTACCACATTATACTTTGTTAAAAGAACTCTTAATTCAGGTAAATATCTTTACTAGAAACTTTTTAGTAAAATATTATAAATAAGTGTCTTCCTTTTAACTGTATCTAAAACGCACATGGTATGTCATAGAATACAGAACTAATGTGTCCCTTTTTCCACTAGATCTTCAGTACACCACGGTATCATCCCAAAAGCCAGCCATTTGTGGACCATGTGTTTACATTCACCATTTTGGATAACAGGATATGGTTTCGGAACTTTCAGGTTAGCTTTTATTTTTAATTATATAAGTTAGGATATATAGTGTTTATGATATAGAATAGGCAAATGACACTCTTATTCTCTTATATAGCTTTCTTTTCCCTACAGACTTGTAGTCAATAACCCCTATTTCATAACCTAAGTTCATGGCTATCTGCTGATATGGAGTATGGATTTTCTCACAGATCACTAAATATTGAGTAAAATATAAGTTTCTCTCCTAAGAGGTTAGAGTCTGCTGGGGCTGGGGTGGGGTTTTTGACTTAGAAAAACATAGTCCCCGTAGAAAACATTTGTGAGAACTATTAGATGAGTCATACAGCGATTCATTCAGGAGGAGAGGTGGATGAAAACAGCAAGACAGAATTTCAGACAGCGTGTGAAGTAAACTGGGCTTTTTTCTGCTTCTGTTAAGCAGAAAAGATACATGAGTTAAACATATCCTCTTCTTAACCTCTGAATGCAGGCATACCTTAAACAACAATAGTAATATTTGTGGTTCAGAAGTTGCTCCTTAATTCCACAGTCAGTAGCCATTCAAAAATAAATTTTGCCATGTATCCTTTTGTATGTCTTTTAATCTAATTTGAATTAGATTTATAAAAACAACTCAAGGATTGATTTAAATTTTGAAACAGTGCCACATAGGGTGCTTGAATACATTTTGTTCTCATGGTTGCAATTTTAAATAATCATTTTATCAGTTTTGCAAGAAGACATGTGCTGTGAGAAGCTAGATACAGACCAGATTGAAATGACTCAATTTTAAAGACACTGAAAAGACATTTATATTTTCCTATGACAACTACCTGTAACCAGTAATACATTTCAGAAAATATTGATGATTTGGCATTTGCCAAGTTTCCCTTCCACCTTAACTTTATTGGTTATCAGTTCTTTAGGTACATTTGTAATGAGGATATAGCCCGTGTACCATGTAGAAGTATTTTATTCAAATCAAAATGAAATGTTTCCTTTTTTTAATTAAAGATCATAGAAGAAGATGCCGCTCTTGTAGAAATAGGACCCCGTTTTGTCTTAAATCTTATAAAGATTTTCCAGGGAAGTTTTGGAGGACCAACTTTGTATGAAAATCCTCACTACCAGTCACCAAACATGGTAAGCTGTTTCTGTTCAGTGGTCCTTGATGTCCTAAAACTCTTGGGCCAAAGTAATTCTGTCAAATAAGTGTTCTGTTAACTGTGAAACTGAATTTGGTTTTTGCTGTATCCAGTCTTACAGATTACAATTTTTTTTTTTTTTTGATGATGCAGGGTAAAGGGAAATAGGTTTCATAAGTGAATGTCCTTGCCATGTATAAAATGTTTATTTTTATTCAAAAGCACCTTTCATATTTTTTTTGTTTCTAGCATCGGCGTGTCATAAGATCCATCACAGCTGCAAAATACAGAGAGAAACAGCAAGTGAAAGATGTGCAGAAGCTGAGAAAGAAAGAACCAAAGACTATTCTTCCCCATGATCCCACTGCAGATGTTTTTGTTACGCCGGCTGAGGAAAAGCCGGTAGAAATACAGTGGGTGAAACCAGAGCCAAAAGTTGATTTGAAAGCCAGAAAGAAAAGGATTTACAAAAGACAAAGAAAAATGAAACAGAAGATGAGCAGTGGGAATGCAAAATGAATTAATGGAGAACTAATTTGATTTCAGTTTTTTATATTTATTTTGTGTTCAGTGTGTAAATACTTTTGTTATTTGCGATGGCCTTCCATCTAATTAGTGCAACGTTTAAAAGAAAAAACTTAAGATTTTGTGACTTTGGTCCGGGTGGGTCTATGTTTTTCTAAATAAAATATCACCAGAACTCATCACCTAATTTCTGTTTTTCTTTTTAAAGCTTTACATGTTACTAAAAACTTAGCACATTTAAGGTTTAGGCCCACTGTTTTGTATTAAAATTTTGAGTTTATTAAATCTGAAATTCAGGCAGATTTACTGGATTGTTATTATATGTAAAACAGTATTAGGCACTTTGAGGGCATCGTTTCAGATGGTGCAGTGAGGGTGGAGTGCTAGAAGGGGAAAGCATCTTACTGAGGTTTGAGTCCCTGAGGCACAAGGCACGGGAAGAGCCAACTTCTCTTGTCTTGTTACCTTGAAAAAATATGAGAAAAATATTCAGGTTTTGCAAATCAAATAAGTTGATATATGTATTGAAAGCATTTTGTAGATTGCAAATTTAATTTAGAAGCAGTGGGTGTAAATTACTTAAATTAACAGTAAAAGGAAGAAAAAACAGTTATGGCACCAGAACATGTGAATTTTTCCTGTTATGAAAGAACTTTATTTGAAGCAGGGAGAGCACTGGGCTTATCACCCTGAAGAACGATTAGTAATAGACAAGATTCTGGGTGCAAGTGGCCAGGGACAGGGTAGGGTCATGCGTGTGGTGTTTTGTCACTTTTTTCCTGCTAATCATTTTCCCGTCCTTGCTCTGCAACATTAGTAATTGCACAGTATTCTACTCTGCCACACCTCAGCAGTCCCTTATTGTTGGATATTTGAGTATTTCAGTTTTATCTTTTCTGGTATAGATGCTTGCAGCAAACATTCTAATACATATTTTGTATAATATATGGAGTTAAGAACCCTGGTCAAAAGTTAGAAACTCGTTCCTCTAAATATTGTACCTCACCAGAGGTTAGTGTTCATTTCCTTGTGCCCTTACTAATGATGAGATAATCTTTGTCAATTTGATAGGTAAAAAATATGAATACTGTGTTTTGGCTGGCTATTGGTTTTTCTTTTGTGACTAATACTGTTTTTGTGTGGTAGTTACACGAATTTGTTGGAGAAGGAAATGGCAACCCACTCCAGAATCCTTGCCTGGAAAATCTCCTGGACACAGGAGCCTGGTGGTCCTGTGTTGTAGTAAAGAGTCCATGGGGTCGTAAAGAGTCCATGGGGTCGTAAAGAGTCCATGGGGTCATAAAGAGTTGGGCACAACTGAGTGACTAACGCTTACTTCAGGGGAAAAAGCCGATATTTAAGCAATTGAATATAGGATGAAAATAAGACATTATTGTAATCATTTATGTGGATACCTCATTTGAATGAGAATTTCTCAAGTCCATGTTCATTTAGAAGTCAACCTGTTTAATAAAGATCTTCCTTTAGGCTGAAATTTACATACAGTGTAATTGTCTTTAAATTTTGATACAGTATTACAAGCAAAAATAGATCCTCTTTCCCTCAGGAAAGAAAAAGAGGCAAGTGACTGAAAAGTAGCAAAACCAGATGGAATTGGAGAAAGAAAAAAGTCATTTTTTTGTTCACTGTTTGTTTACTCCCCTTTCCTAATTACATTCTCAGCTAGAGAAATGTCCTGTTTTTCCTTGCACTCAAACTTCTCAATCTTCCCTATTATCATTTATAATCCAAGACCATATAGTATCCTCCTCCTTTGGAAAAGAGGCTAGTGTATGAATTTTTAGTAGTGAGTTGGTTGGACAGTGTTGTGCCTAGAAACTTGAGATTTAAGAGTTGGTTTGTTTTGATTGTGCAGAGGGCAGGATGTTAGGGAAGAAAGGGACAACTGCATAGACTTTAGGTACCCTGATTCTGTACAAGAGAGATTTGTTAGCAACAGAGCCAACCCTTCTAACCATATGTGGTTGACAATCTAAATTTAACAACAGTTGTAGGGATCTTTCACCCCATAATACAGTGTATCAGTTTCATCAACCAAAACCTGCTACTGGTTAAATACTATCCCTTAGCTGCATTCTTTTTTTTTTTTTTTTGGTGGCACCTCTTTTCTTGTGGCTTCAGCAGAACATGAACCGTGAACTTCCAGATGTTCAAGCTGGTTTTAGAAAAAGAGGAACCAGAGATCAAATTGCTAACATCCACTGGATCATCGAAAAAGCAAGAGAGTTACAGAAAAACATCTATTTCTGTTTTATTGACTATGCAAAAGCCTTTGATGGTGTGTATCACAATAAACTGGAAAATTCTGAAAGACATGGGAATACCAGACCACCTGACCTGCCTCTTGAGAAACCTATATGCAGATCAGGAAGCAACAGTTAGAACTGGACATGGGACAACAGACTGGTTCCAAATAGGAAAAGGAGTACGTCAAGGCTGTGTATTGTCACCCTGCTTATTTAACTTATATGCAGAGTTCACTATGTTGAAACGCTGGGCTGGAGGAAGCACAAGCTGGAATCAGGATTGCTGGGAGAAATGTCAATAACCTCAGATATGCAGATGACACCACCCTTATGGCACAAAGTGAAGAAGAACTAAAGAGCCTCTTGATGAAAGTGAAACAGGAGAGTGAAAAAGCTGGCTTAAAGCTCAACGTTCAGAAAACTAAGATCATGGCATCCAGTCCAATCACTTCATGGCAAATAGATAGGGAGACAGTGGAAACACTGGCTGACTATTTTTCTGGGCTCCAAAATCACTGCAGATGGTGATTGCAGCCATGAAATTAAAAGAGGCTTACTCCTTGGAAGGAAAGTTATGACCAACCTAGACAGCATATTAAAAAGCAGACACATTACTTTGCCAACAAAGGTCCATCTAGTCAAGGCTATGGTTTTTCAGTAGTCATGTATGGATGTGAGAGTTGGACTATAAAGAAAGCTGAGCGCCGAAGAATTGATGCTTTTGAACTGTGTTGCAGAAGACTCTTGAGAGTCCCTTGGACTTCAAGGAGATCCTACCAGTCCATCCTAAAGGAGATCAATCCTGGGTGTTCATTGGAAGGACTGATACTGAAGCTGAACTCCAATCGTTTGGCCACCTGATGTGAAGAGCTGACTCATTTGAAAAAGACCGTGATGCTGGGAAAGATTGAGGGCAGGAGGAGAAGGGCACGACAGAAGATGAGATGGTTGGATGGCATCACCAACTCAATGGACATGGGTTTGGGTAGACTCCAGCAGTTGGTGATGGACAGGGAGACCTGGCGTGCTGAGGTTCATGGGGTCACAAAGAGTCAGACACGACTGAGCGACTGAACTGAACTGAACTTTTCTTGTGGGATCTTAGCTCCCCTGACCAAGGATCCAACCCGACTCTCAGCAGTGAAAGTGCTGAGTCCTAACGGCATTCTTAACCTAAATCGATCTTGGAAATGTAGGTTTAGAGCCCAGAAAATTAGTGATGGATGTGATGGATCCATCAAGAGTGATGGATGGGTGGATCAGAGCAATTTTATTTACGGTGGTAAAACATTTAATATTAATTTAAAAAGTGTTGATGCTCCCTCTTAAATTGTTTCAGTATAAGTCATTTTTAAAATTATTATTTCTCATGCACATTGGTCAGGACAAGGAGTACTAGAGATCTCATTAAGTGGTAACCGAAGAAAAGAGTTAAAAGATCTGGTTTTGATCCAACTGAATCCTGCCATTCATCAGTGGGGCGTTCCTCAAGCTTGAGTTTTCTCATCTGTAAAAGCGTGGCTCAAATTGAGAAATTATCTTCAGAACTACAAGATGTTTTCCAGAATCTCATCCCATCAAACTCCTTTCTCATCTCTCAGGTCGGATGTCAAGTTAGTGTCTCTCTGACTGCCGTCTGTGCCCCTCACAATGACACCCCCCGGGGCCCCGCCTCCCGTGACCCTACCTCCGTCTCTCCTCGGCCCCGCCTCCTCCCCGCCGCGGCTCCGCCTTCCTCCCGCGCGGCTATTTCCGGAACAGGGCCCTCCCCGTGTCCATGCGGAGCCGCCGCCGGCGCCGCCCCCTCGGCGCTCCCGCGTGCCGCAACCAGGGCCGCCTTTCGCCACCGCGCGCCGCCGTCGCCCGGCGCTGCCGTCGCCGCCGCCGCGCTCGCTGGCTAGCCCGGTGCGGGCGCCGGGCTCCCGCCGCAGGAGAGGACCACCAGGGCCGTCGCCACTACTTCGGCCCGGGCCCGGGCTCCGGCCCCGCCCCGGGCCCCGGCCCCGGCCCGAGCCCCCTGCCCTGTCGGGCGATGAAGTGTCACTACGAAGCGCTGGGGGTGCGGCGAGACGCCAGCGAGGAGGAGCTCAAGAAAGCCTATCGGAAGCTGGCCCTGAAATGGCACCCAGGTAATTACTCCGCAACCGCCGCGGCCCCTTTCAAAAGCCGCGGCCCTCGCGACCTTTCTCACCCCTCTCCGCAGGGTAACTCTAGGGACCTGGCTGTGCCCGGGCTTGCCCGCCCGGTAACTCCCCTCGCCCTGGAAACCGTGCCGGCGTCCGGCCGGTGGCCCCTGCCCAGCCCTGGCGATGAGGGTTCTCAGCTCATCGGCGGTCGCAGCCCTCCACCCCCAGGCTTCACTCGAGACCCGAGCACCTCGTTCTGTCCCAGACGTCCCCGGGTTCCCGCGTGGCGACTTGATGGGGAAAGATAACATACTAGAGACTTCTCGTGCTCCTCCCACCCCTCCGTAGATGACCCCGAGCGGGGCGGAGTCCCGAGCTTTTAACCCAGTCTGTCTCAGGCTTTTCCCTTGCTGGAGTTCCTGCAGCTTTCCTGGACTTTCACCGGGAAAGCTGCCCTTAACTTCAGCGGGAAATCCCAGCTACTTAAGTGTGATTAAGACAAAGGGGCTAGTCAGATGTCTTCTAAAGAGCTATGCTTTTTTTCTCTTTTGGTAGGTTGATTCTGTATTTCACTTCGGGTGTTCTGCAGATTGAAAATTTTAATTGCGTGCCTTCCCTAGTGAAGTTATGTGTTTACATCTATAGAAGTATGCTTCTTTCGGATGTTTTATTTAGTTGTAGTCCAGACCTGTGTGACTGGTGAAGTAATCTGATCTTCTCGACTGGGTAACGAAGACAGTATTTGAAGCTCAACTTTTTGAGGTTTATAAGAGGCTTTCATATTAGCACTAGTCCATAAAAATGTTTATAGAGTGGTTAGAATGCTAAGACGGAGACCTCAGTCTTGTTTGGAAAACATGCCTTACTGGAAAGGTAAATACAAATGCAAGCAAAACAGCATAACGCATATAATTGGTAGTGGGTTACTAGAACAATGACTTGGTTACTAGAACATGGGCCGGGGGTTATTAGAACATGTTACTGGAACAATGACTTCCCTGGTGGCTCAGACGGTAAAGCGTCTGCCTACAATGTGGGAGACCTGGGTTTATTCCCTGGGTTGGGAAGATCTCCTGGAGAAGGAATGGCCACCCGCTCCTGTATTCTTGCCTGGAAAATCCCCATGGACAGAGGAGCCTGCTGGGCTACTGTCCATGGGGTCTCAAAGAGTTGGAGGCGACTGAGCGACTTCACTTTCACTTACTAGAACAATTAATAACTGCCCCAGGAATTCAAGACCGGGAGTTTTCACCATGTACTGAAAGGCAGTGAGGCTTCCCTTTGGCAGAGGAGCCTGGCCTTTAGCTGGCTCTAGAGGGAAGAGGGAGAAGAAAATTTAATTGTATAGGAAAGAGCACCGTGGTGGGCAGAAGATGGTCCAAAGGAGAGTTTGACGGAAGGCAGCGTTTATTGGAAGTCTGAAAATAGATGTTGAGAGAAGGGCTGAAGGAAGGGCTTAGAACCCCAAATCAGAAGGTAGTGGTTCTAGTTGATGGAACAGGAAATAAAGGTATGGGTTTGTTGCTTAAAGCTGTAAATGATGACCGTCAGAGGAACTAAAAAAATCTGATGTATACTGGAAGGGAAGAGGTAAATGAGCTAAATGTTCTTCCAGAAGTCACGAGCTATATCCAAAATTAATAGGTCCAAAAACAGTATAGAAGAATGGTCTTAGAGTAATAGGGATTACTGTTAGAAATAGAGTTGGAAATTTGTTAACTGTCTGGGTGGGGAAGGGTGAGAAAGAGAATTAATACTTGTGACCAAATGCACATATAATTTTGATGACAATATTAAAACGTTTTTGAGTAGTAGGCTGAGATTAGGTTGTAAATATCTTTGATTGGCCAAGGATGGTGAAATGTGTTTTTCCAATAATAGATAATTGTGGCCAGTTTTATTAAGATGTCCTGGAAAGGTACTATGAAGGCAGCTTAGTAGATTGAGGGGGGCCAGAGACCAAAGTCAGGTAGAGTCAACCTTGAGCACTTAAGGACCCAAACCAGTCTTGGGATCATTGGGAGGGGTAAGGGCTGCATTGAAGGGAAGTTGCAAAGGAAAAATGACCAGATTTGATTAGCTGGAAATCAGTGCAAGGATAGGATATATACTGTCCCATAAGACACATGATTTTGATGTGCTTTACTTTGCTGGCTCATTAATTTGTTAAATCTGTCACTCAGCAAATGTTTAATTTCATCCTATGTGCAAGGTAATGCATTAGATATTTCCAAGGTTGACATTCGGGTTGTGCTTCAAAGACTAATGTGTGCCTCATATAGAGGCCACTCATTTCCATTGTTTAAAAAAGGAATTACCTTTATTTCTTTTATTGAAGAATTGAGAATAATTTCCAATAGGGTCAATAGCACTGCCTACTAAGATCACTCCTTGCGAAAGCCAGTCTTTCAGTAATTCATCTGATGAGTGTTCCCTGAGCACCTTACTGCAGACAAGACAGGAGTGATCCCTGCCCTGCTGGCCCTGCTGTCTTCGGAGAGACACAGAGGAAAACAGTCACTTTCCATCCACTGAGATAAGGGCAGTAGGAGGGTACATACAAGGTGCTTCTGAGCCCCTGTACCAATCTGGACTGGTTTTTGTGAGGGTGGGATAGATGTTCATCCCTGAGTGACATCTAGGTTGAGACCTCAAGTGGGATCGCAGCAAATACAGGAGATGGGAGATAAGAGGGAGCACAGCAGAGCCTAGGAACGGGAAGAAGTCAGCTTGCCCAGGTGAGCAAGGGCTGGGTCTTGAAGGTTGTGGTAAACTGGGTTAGGAAAATTGGGCTTTGGGAAGCCATCGAAGGGTTGCAAACAGGAGAAATGATAGGTTTGTGTTTTTCAAGTATTCCTTTGGCCGTATGGTGGAAGACTGGGTTGGAGAGGCTAGGCAGGAGGTAAGGAGACCAGCAGATGTCACCAGGGACACTTGACATCACCTGGATGATGAAAGGACCTGGAAGCAGAGATGATTCACATGCTAAAATTCTCAGTGAACAGGGGGAGTGGTTGGGAGGCTAGTGAATAGTGAGAAGGAGGGGAAGGAGGAGAGGTAGCCAGACTGTCTGAATCTCCATTTGAATGGACAGAATGCTGATATGTACTGAGTGGTGAATAAGATCAGTGACCAGGAGAGGAGGTCAGCTTCATCACCAGACCTGCTGTATCAGAGCCCCAGGGGCCGGTAGGGAAGTGTGTTCTCAGGGAGCTTGGCTTCAGTTAAGGCAGGGTGTAAATGGCACAGTCCATGAAGTGTTCTATAAGCTACTGTAAAATCATTTGGGAGAAAGTAGAGGAGGGCACAAGTTTATCTAGAGAAAAACACAAAGAATAGTATGAGAGTGCCTTTTAAACTTCAGTGGCAGGATTTGAGATATCTATGGCATTTGCCTAATGTTAATAATTAAGGTAGACTTCCCATTTTTTTCTATGATAGTTTTTTAACTTTTTACACTCATCTTTTAGATCTCAGTTCAACCTCCTAGTCAACCAGTCACAGGCATATTTAAGTGAAATAAAAAGCCTTATGACAGATTGAAGAAGTTATTTAAAAAAGAAGATTCAGAAAGCGATAGATCTTGCTTTCAGATGGTACACTGATGGGTTTTCTCATTTTAAAAGGTTTAGCTGTCACCAGACTTCTTTGAGGGAGGGAAGAAGGGAGTGGGAAGAAAAAGGACAACAAAGTACAGTACAGATTAAAAGGTGAAGAAGAACCACCCACCTCCCACCCCTAAACAGTCACCTTTTCTGTCTCATATCAGGAGATTTAGTTGGTGGCTTTTTCTGTCATTCTGCTTTAATGTGAACTATGCTGCTTTGTTTATCAGACCATCATTACTAATGATTTGATGAAGACATAGAACTCATGAGCTGGATTGTACCCTTGTATATAAATCAGGATTGTGTTTAGCTGCAAATGATAGGAAGCCGGCAGTCGTGTTCAAAAAGTTGTTCTTTTTTCGCATGTAGTAGGAAAGCAGGAGGTGGCCCTTCTTGGGTAGTTCTGGCTGCTTGATGAAGCTATCAAAGACCTGCTCCATCATCCTGACCATAAGACTTGAGTCTTTGTGTCAAGTGTAAGCAGTTAGGAAGTTCACTGCTTTCATGGGGAGGTGCAGAGAGGCAGGTGAGCCCCAGGGTCGCAGGTCTCCCGTGAGGTCGTTGGACTCGGCTCAGCAGCTGTCAGATGGGGCCTCACTCACCATCTGAGATGGCAGTAGGGGTCCCAGGTGGCAGCATGAGGGAGGAAAGGATAAAGCAGGAACAGGGTGTGTGCTGCTTGTCTTTCAAGGAAGAGTCTAAAAAGCTGCCATAGAACACTTTCATGGATTTTATTGACTAGAGCTTAGTCATGTAGTCAATCCAGACTTCAGGGGAGGCTAGAAATGGCATCTTTATTTGGGGGATCGGGTGCCCCCATAAAATCAGCATTCATTTGTTCCCGGAAGAGGGGATGAACCTGCAGTCTCTGCCTCAGTTGGCATAATCTGCCGGCAGGCAGTATACCCAGGCTTTGGGCAGGACGCAAAGGGTGAGTTAGAGCGTAAGCTGAGTGCCACCCAGGCCCATCCCTTTCATCAGGAAGAACAGTGCTTCTCCTGGGAAGCTTCACTTAGTATTGATTGATTTGTGTTTGTATCTGATGGGCTGAAAGTGGGTCACCTGATAATCTCAACTTCAGAAAAGTTTGAGGAGGTAAGGTTTTTAAGTGTGTACATTACCATTGTGATCAACATCATAGTTTTGTTAGGAATAAGAGGAGAATGGATACTGAGTAGGCAACTAGTAGTACTTGTCACAGAGTAGTAATAAAAATTTCAAATAATTAAAACAGGATACTGGGTGTCCTGTGTTTAGAACCGGATGGCAACATGGCCACAGCAAGGTGAAAGTGATAGACTCATTGGAAATAATGGAAAACCTAGCCACAGTGGTTTAAGTAAGTTAAGAACTTATTTTTCTCACCACAGAAGGCTTGGAGGTACATGCTTGCTGGCATTGTTTGATTGGCTGAGTAATGTCACTGTGAATCTCTTGCCTTTTCTTCAGGGTCTCAAGATGCTGCTGAAGCCCCAGCACTCACATCCATGTATAAGACAAAGAGGAAGGAAAGAAAATATAGTGCTTTCACCAATGCTTTCACCTCACTGGTCAGAACTATGTTACATGGCCCTGTCTAGCAGCAAAGATAAGCCAAAATGCTTGCTTAAATTTTAACTCATCCAGCCTCCACAGTAAAGCCTGAAAGAGAAAAAAGAGGGAGAAGTTTTGGATCAGCTAACCTTTAGTATCTGCCACAGAGTGGATTGAGCACTCTATTTGAGTTTAAAAAACTGTTTTACAGTTATCAGTTGGTTTGTCAGTAATTAACATGAAAAATACTTAAAACTCTGTCAGCTATAAATTCAGCATGGCATAATGTGATATTGTTACTAAAAACTAATATAATTAGCTATAGTGATTAAAAGTAGAATGTTAAGGAATTAATGAATAGCTCCTTGATCATTACTATCTTTGACTGCATTTGAAGTGCAGGACACAGCTAAGCGGCTCACACACACACTTGGGCCTCCCAGGTAGTGCAGTGGTAAAGAACCTGCCTGCCAATGCAAGAGACACAGGTTTGACCCCTGGGTCGGGAAGATCCCCCGGAGAAGTAGATGGCAACCTACTCCAGTATTCTTGCCTAGAAAATTCCATGGACAGCAGAACCTGGTGGCCTACAGTCCATGGGGTTGCAAAAAGTCAGACACACTGACTTAGTGACTAAACAACAACAGTTACTTCCTCATGATTAAATTCAGGTTAAATATTTCTAGCAGGAATGTTACAGAGATAATGCTGAATGACTGAGCATGCACGCACAAAGTAGAGTATATTATGGTGCACATAAAAAGTAGGAGATTTAGTCCAGAGAAGAGAGGTAGGCTAGAAGATGACCCATGGGAAATTAGACCTGTGATGGAGTTTTTTCATTTCTGTTTTTTTTATTTTTTGTTAATTTCAAAGGAGCATGGTTCTAAAAGCTTTTTGTGTTCAAGCACCTAAACAAAAAGAACTAAGGCAGACTGCTGCACTTGAGAAAGTGTTGTCAGTGTCAGTTGTTGAGCAGAAGGCTGCTTGAAGGACGTGGGACTGTGTGGTGGTATCTAAAAAGAGGAGGTTGGGTACGCTTGAGAGTCTTGCTTTAAGACTATTTCTGTCATTTTTTTAAGAAGCATGTATTGCGTTGTAGCCTAAAGAATGTTGATGTGTACTCCATAGTAGACTCAAGATACTGATATTTTGCTTTTTGAGTGTGTTAGTTATCTATTGCTGTGTAACACATTACCAAAAACTTAAACAGCAAATATATTCAGGATGTGGACTCACACCATTTTCTGGGGATCAGAATCAGAACTGTGTAGCTGGGTGGTTTGACTCAAGGTTTCTCAGAAGGTTGAATCATCACTGGGAAAACTCACATTCAAGCTCGCCCCCAGGGTAATGGCAGGTCTCAGTTCCTGTTGGCTGTGGGCCAGAGGCCTCCATTCTTTACCTCATGGGCTTTTCAGAGGCCACCAGAGTGTCTTCACGCTATGGCAGCTGGCCACTCCCAGAGACCCAAGAGAGGGCGAGCACCCAAGATGGAGACTGCAGTCTTTCATAATCTAGTATTGAAAGTAATGTCCTGTCCTGTCATCAGTTCTGCCTCTGGGTTTCAGTCACACAGACCGACCCTGTTGATGGGGGAGAAGATTACACAGGGTGTGAACGCCGGGAAGGTGGGGGTCCTTGGGGGCCATCATGGAATCTGGCTACCACCCTGAGGCAAAGATGCTTTCTGAATTCCATGGTTAAGGAGGCAAACTAAGAGAAAAGTAATTAGTATATATTTTATAAGCTTTATGGGATTTATTTTGGTGTATGTTGATAAGAAAGAAAACCTTAAAGATGGTGGTAAAGACATACTAAATATAACCTAGCACCAAACAGTAACAGTCTTTCTATATCTGATGGATGTATTTTGCTCCTTCTAAAAATAAAATGTGTACTACCCAGGGTTTTCTGTTTGTGGATATCCAGACTGAGTGCTGAGTGGCACGCTGTGATTTAGAGAAAAGCATGAAATTTCTACTCGAGTTGACACTTACAGCCGATCCTGATGATCAGCTGTCAGCCACTTTCTCTGCTTTTCCCTAGTTGTTTTTCTTCGTTTTGTACACATCCATATATGGCATTCCTGATGGAAGTGGCCCTTTTTAGAGTCTGTCCTCTACTTTTCTGATGAGTGAATTTCTGTCCTTTATTTTAACAGATAAAAATCTGGATAATGCCGCAGAAGCAGCTGAACAATTTAAACTGATCCAAGCGGCATATGATGTGTTGAGTGACCCTCAGGAGAGAGCGTGGTGAGTATCGTGCTGTCCCTCCTGGAGTATCTGGCTGGGAAGAATGGTCAGCAGAGGGCTTTTTAGAAATGTAATACATCACACTGTTTGGGGTGTATTCTGAAGCTCAGTCATCTATTCATTATGTAAAATGCAGTGTTTGGGTAGGAAGGAACCTGAGAGATTACTTCACCTCTGATTTCATAGATGAAATTTGACAGTAGTGGAAATAGTTTTAATTTTCATACTTAATGAAGCTCCTTCTCATTTAATAAGGTCTCTTTGATGTCTGACAAATTAAATGATGTCAGTATTCTTGCCTGGAGAATCCCAGGGATGGGGGAGCCTGGTGGGCTGCCGTCTATGGGGTCGCATGGAGTTGGACACGACTGATGTGACTTAGCAGCAAGCAGCAGAAAAGGAAGAATGTTGACTTATCCTTAAAAAACAACAAAATTCTGTAAAGCAATTATCCTTCAATTAAAAAATAAATTAAAAACACAGATACAGTGTTTTTGTCAAGAATTGTAATATTTTTTTCCAAGAACTTCTTTATATGGAGGAGTTAAGCATCTACATCCATGACAGACTCTTTAATGATGACCTGATCACTTAATTCACTTAATGCCATTTCCAGACATAAATTTCTACTTTTGAAATCAGTTTGAAGGTTTCCAGATTCTCAGTGAACTTTTTGCTGTGAAGCAATAGGTTTAATACTCTTGACATAACCATGCAAGATGCTGCTGGTACAGAGAGCAGATGGGTGTTCAGTTCACCTGTGCAAGTCTTCTCTCTTATTAAGAAAGGCTATAAAGAAAATTCTTATTAAATTACCTTTTCTATAAAAATTAGAGAATTAATTTTTCTCCTCCTGAGGAATTTGAAAATGTGGCCTTAGAAATGCTTTTGCTTTCCTTTGGAAGCTTTGAGATTCTTTCCTGCCTTCCATTTGCTCTAACTCTTCTCTAGATCTTAGGTGGTATTCCTGCCCGAGGAGTCCCTTGTCCTTTTGTTTGAAGCACCTACCTTTTAATTCTCCCGTGAACTGGAAGCAGTTCGGCACAGTGGCAAGGAATGTGGTTCTTCTGATGCTGGACTCATGGTTTTGAATTCTAGCTCTGCTGCTTATTGGCTTTATGTTTGTGGGCAACATTATTTAATATTGCTGAGCTTCAATTTCTTGTTGTATCAAACAAGGATAATAATTGACTTTATGGAGTGAGGGTCAGTTGTATGTGTGTGAAGCTCTTAGATGGTTTACATAAACACTAGGAGAGTGTTACTCATGTCCATGTTGGTAAATTCCCAGATCCCAAAAGTGTATTTAGTCTATGGACCAGATGATGTCTACTACTGTCTGACTTAGGCTTTTTTCTGGTGAAAGTGCTCCTACTTTTCTGGCAGAGTAGAAATTCCCTGGCTTATTAAACTCCCCTCTTCATGTTGGCTAGTTTCATATATGGCTAGTATCATATAATGACTATAATGGACTTGGAATTGCAGTCGAAGTTTTAATCAGCAGTTCTGTGGAAGATTCTTGCAGAACCATGGATTATAGCCCACCAGGCTCCTCTGTCTGTGGGATTATTCCAATAAGAATACTGGAGTGGGTTGCCATTTCCTTCTCCAGGGGATCTTCCCAGCCGAGGGATTGAGCATAGGGATTGAACCTAGGGATTGTCTCCTGTATTGACATGCAGATTTTTTACCACTGAACCACCTGGGAAGCTATTAAGTCTTTAACTGTTGATATTTTTCTTCAAGGTTTTGGTTGTGGGTTGGCCACGTTAAAGTGTAAAGAAGTTATATTTTGACTGTTTCAGAGTAAGGGATCTTTTGAATTCTTACTTAGTCAGCCTTCACTGTTGTTGCTAATTTTTTTTTTTTTTTTTGCTTAGGTATGATAATCATAGAGAGGCTCTGCTTAAAGGTGGGCTTGATGGAGAATATCAAGATGACAGTTTAGATTTGCTTCACTATTTCACTGTTACCTGCTACTCTGGTTATGGTGATGATGAAAAGGTAAGAAGTGAACTCACTGATAATTTATCAAGCATTTAAGTGAGACTCTTGAATGCAAATTCTTAAAATTATTCGAAAATAGAAAGTGATAGACTACTCATTTGAAAACTGAGAAACATTGCCTTCATATTTAACCTGTCAGCATGTAAAGACCTTCAGTTGAAACCTAAATGTATTTGCAGTGACAGAGCTTGGGACTGTAAATTTTTTTAACAGTTAAAATTTTTTTTTTTAATTAAAAATTTTCATGTTACATTTAAAAATCTTATTTTATGAGTAAACTACAAAAGTGTTAAGAATGTGTGTTTCTGTTACTATTTTTTAGGGCTTTTATACAGTGTACCGTAATGTTTTTGAAATGATTGCAAAGGAAGAACTAGAATCTGCTTTAGAAGAGGACATGGAAGATTTCCCAACTTTTGGAGACTCCCAGAGTGACTATGATACGGTAAAAGGAATACTCACTACCATTTTGTAGTTAGCATTTATCAGTGTGTCTTTTCCCCATTTCTTTATTTTTTTTTAAAAAAGAGGTTCTAGTTCTCCGTCTTGTACTGTGACTCTCTTATCTTTTGTTTTTCTTGATCCCCTCCCCTCTTTACTTTTTCCTCTTGATCATGGTCCCATTCCATTAATTTCCTCATCAAATTAATTCTGAAGAGTTACTGTGTAAAGCCTTCAAAGGACTGTCTTCTCTATTGATTAATAGTAATGTTTTATATATATTTTTATATATAAAGAAAAGAGGTGTTTTGCAGCATCAGTATTTACGGCCTTACTGGAAAAAAAATCCAAATGAAAACGAGTGTTCCACTGACTTCCCTTGTCCCCAGGTGGTCCACCCTTTCTATGCTTACTGGCAGAGCTTCTGCACTCAGAAGAACTTTGCTTGGAAAGAAGAATATGACACACGGCAGGCTTCAAACCGCTGGGAGAAGCGAGCCATGGAAAAAGAAAACAAAAAGATCCGGGACAAAGCGAGGAAAGAGAAGAATGAGCTTGTCCGTCAGCTGGTCGCTTTCATCCGTAAAAGGGATAGAAGAGTGCAGGCTCATCGAAAACTCGTGGAAGAACAAAATGCAGAGAAAGCCAGGAAAGCTGAGGCGATGAGGCGGCAGCAGAAGCTAAAACAGGCCAAGTATGTGGGCCGGGCTAGAGCCTGTCTAGACGTAGGTGCCGGTCCCCAGAAACGCCATGGATATCTGACCTGGTGCTTTCAAGGGGGTTTGATCCTCACCCTGGCTTCAGCCTTTCTTTTTATGTCCTGGCACTGGGGTGATGTCTTTTCATCAGCTATGAAAAAGTTTTTCTTTTAAGTTGGGTGTTTTCCTTCAGAGGCCCATTTACACTTGAGATCCTTTACAGACTCTTATAACATTTAATAATAACTAATATTAATTGAATTCTCATTCTGTACAAGGCCACATCCTAAGTGCTTTTCTTGCAGCAGTGCTGTGATGAAAGTTCTGGTTTTTATCCTCTTTCTTTGGAGGAAATGAGACAGGCCCAAGATCACATAGCTAATAAATTGCGGAGGTGGGAATTGGAGCCTGAAGTCAGTCCAGGGCTCTGCTTTTAAGCCCCACGCAGTACTCTACTTTGTTAGTATCCTCTTAGAGACGTAGTGCCTTAAAGTTCTGTTGTTTTGAGTCACTATAAAAGCATTGTGTCCAGAGCTTTATAGCATTCTTTAAAAAACTATCTACTTGAAAGTTCTACCCACCTCATCTTTGGGAAAGTGCCACTTACATTGACACTTAGGATTTAAAACCACCTGAAGACTTTTAGTAAGTTGCTGAGAGTTAGATGTTTCAAAACCTGTTATCTAGCAGAGCGATTAAAATCAACCACAGAACCGCTAACAGATTGAAGTGAGTTGGCCCGTTTCAGCCAAGCACAGGTTTTGAGTCTGTAGGCATGGACAATTGGGGAGGATGGGTTTTAAGTCCCAGAAGTAAATGAAACCAATGCAGAGACCATGCCGTGTGTATCCAGGCTGGCAGAGCAGTACAGAGAGCAGACCTGGATGGCGGTAGCTGACTTGGAAAAGGAGCTCAGGGAGATGGAGGCGCAGTATGAAAAGCAGTTTGGAGATGGATCCGGTGAAGATGAAGTGGAAGACCAGGAGCTCAGAGATGGACAGGATGGTAACTTCCTCCATTCATTAAACGCTACAGGGAATGCTTTTATTTTGCACTCAGGATGCTCACTGCTGCTGCTGCTAAGTCACTTCAGTCATGTCCGACTCTGTGCGACCCCATAGACGGCAGCCCACCAGGCTCTGCCGTCCCTGGGATTCTCCAGGCAAGGTCACTGGAGTGGGTTGCCATTTCCTTCTCCAATGCAGGAAAGTGAAAAGTGAAAGTGAAGTCACTCAGTCATGTCCAACTCTTAGTGACCCCGTGGACTGCAGCCTACCAGGCTCCTCCGTCGATGGGATTTTCTAGGCAAGAGTACTGGAGTGGGGTGTCATTGCCTTCTCCGCAGGATGCTCACAAGCACCTGCAAAGAGTTCAGGGACACAGCAAGGAACGGGAGGGCGGGCGGGTGGACACCTAAAGAACACCTGGGTTCCAGCCAAGTGTTGCCAGTTTCATGTTTGTTTTGAGAATGAGGCTGGAAATTGGATTTTAATGTGCCATCTCCCAGTTCTTTTGTTTTTTTTTCTCCCAGTTCTTAAATATGGCAGATAATTGAAAAACAATTTGGCCAACTGAAGGTAGTCTATGGAAGTACACAGTATCATTGCGATAATTTCATTCACAATTTTCTGACCATGTTTTAAACTATTTGTCTGCATAAATATAATGAGAAGTGGGCATATTATCAGGTACAACTGGTTATTTTCTAAAAATGCAATTAAATAGTAGGTCAAATTTTAATAGTAACACTTTCCGGAAAAGCTGGTGTTGTGCAGAAGCCTGTCTGGTATATATAAGTTGTCTCATTTCTGACCTGTAGAGGGGCTCCTTTTTTGTGCTGAAATGTGTCTTTTCTCTGCCTCTGTCATTAGAGCACAGGCATGTGACTACCATAAAAGGAGAGGATTGGGCATTGTTGAGAATAGTGATCAATATACCTGACTTTCCCCACTGTCTCTGGCTATTCCATGATAAAAAATTAAGTGATCTAATAGTTTAATTAAATAGTTTAATTAATTTTACCTTATTTACAAATGTGGCTTTTCATTGAGTAATAGCTCAGATGGTAAAATGGCACTTCTTTTTACTCCAAATGATTAGGAAATGGAACATTTCCTTAATGAATTAGAAGTAGTGTGTGTGAAAGTGCTTTGAGAGCTATAAAGTGCCTTATAAATGTAAGGTGACATGATTATGTAGAGTTTTACAATCTGTAAGGTGCTTTCACACACAAGATCTTGCTTTGTCCTCCCACTGTACCCCTTGAATGTAGGTTTCGATCATGTAATTACCTCTGTTTTACTGATGAAGAAACTAGGACTCTGAGAAGCTCTGGTATGTGTCTGAGAACATATGAAAACATTCTTAGTGCAGATTATGTCTTCAAATTCAATATTCTTTATTCACTATTTGAATAAGCTATTTGAAAGCATACACATAATTAGAAAGTATCTTATACTAAACATTGGTGCTATTTTGATTATTTCAGAATGTCCTTCAGAATCATACTACCATTACTTATTATAAAAAAGCAAAATGTAGAATATAGGAGAGATATCTTGGGATCTTGATCCTGTAATAAATCTGAAACAGCAATCAGTTTACTTGTTTATTTCTTCTAAAGATAGAATGTGAGATTGTGCAAAGACTTTCAGCAGAGCTTAGGTTTTGTAAAGGGTCAGTACTGATAGTAATTATTCTGTTGTAATAAAGCTTCAAGCTTATAAAATCTATGAAGACAGTGTTGGAGTTTACATATAATATGCTGTTTTGTGAACCATCTTTCTCATAAGGAATATCATAAGCTATTTAAGCTTACTTAAGTGTTTAAAAGTAGATTACAGTTATAGGTACTATACTATATTTCCATTTGTATGGGCTTCCTTGGTGGCTCAGATGGTAAAGAATCTGCCTGCAATGCAGAAGATCCAGGTTTGATCCCTGGGTCAGGAAGATCCCCTGGAGAAGGGAATAGCTACCCACTCCAGTATTCTTGCCTGGAGAATTTCATGGACAGAGGAACCTGGTGGGTACAGTCCATGGGATCATAAAGAGTAGGACATGACTGAGCGACTAACTTTTTCACTTTTACATTTGTATCAGACACGACTGAGCGACTGAACTGAACTTGTTGAAGAAACTGCTTTGTGGTAGAAATATGAAAGTGACATTTGATTTTCTGAGCTTAGCAGACATCTAGGACTCTTGAGAATTTTTTGAATCATCTTCTGAGTAGACTTATAAAAAGGACTTGAAAGATAAAGTGATTTATTTGAAAGGCTTCCCCTGTAATTCAGTGCTGCTTTTAAAAGGCCAGCTCAAATCCTGGTAACAATTGTTTTTTTCTTGGTGAAGAAGTAACAAATTTTAGTTTCTAATTTGTGTGCAATTTTAGGTCCTTACCAAAGAGATGTAACTTGCTAACATGTTTTAGATTTATGTTCTAATCAAACAGGATTCTCACTGTAGGCTTCCCTCTGGTAGGTAAAGACAGCGATGAGGCCGAGGACGCAGAACTTTATGATGGCCTTTACTGCCCCGCGTGTGATAAGTCTTTCAAGACTGAAAAGGCGTAAGTTTACTATCTCTGCACTCACCTCTTCTTTTGAGGTGAGGTATAACACTTTCAAAGTCCTTAAAGAAGATGCTTAGAGCAGTTGTTCGTGAGCCCTCACCTTCTATCTTGGAGGAATATCTTCCCAGTGGAGAAGGGAGAACCATCTGTACCAGCAGTTAAGCTTGGTGTACTGATTCTCATTCATTCCATGTTCCTCTTTAAACGTGTATGCTGTCTCCAGAAAGAAACATTGCTTGTTTTGGTGAAAAAGGCAAAGTCACAGAGGCAAGGGGGCGCGGAGCTGAGGCTGGTCCCCTCTCTCCACTAGTGTGCACACTCATGTCCAGCCATCACACTGCCTTGCAGACCGTGGCCCCCAACCCAAGACCTTCAGATCTGTCCTGCCTGTAGTGTATTTGCTGAAGTGGCAAGACTTTGTCATAGGGGAACAGTGATGAAGGGAGAAGTATTAAAAAGGATACTGTCCTAACTCAGGGGCCAAGGGGGCAAATATGGGAGAAAATGAAAGGAGAACTAGCAAGGGAGAAAGAAGCAGAACGTGTGCAGTAGAGAAGGCAGAGGTCAACAATGGACATGGGGCTGTGGGAATCCCAAGTGGTACCACCGTGTAACCCCAGGGAAAAGTGAGTGTCATGAGGAGCGGTGTGAGGCAGACAAGTTAGAACCAAACAAGGAAACAAAAGCAACAAGGAAGGAGGTTTGAAAATTTATTTTTTATCTGGAAACTGAATGTCAAACTGGCAAGTTGCATGAATAGAATATAGAGTGCACAGTTCACCTTTTGCTCACATTTCACCCCGTTCGCATGTGCTTATTCTCTTTCCACACATAGACAAGATTTTTATTGGAATAATCCGAGAGCAAGTTACGTGTGTAACGCTCCTTCACCTCTAAATACTTCAGTATATATTCCTTAAGAATAAGGATATTCTCTCACATAATCACAGCTGTCAGCTTCAGGAAATTTAGAACACTGATGCAGTACTTTCATTTCATTTACTACCCGTATTTCACTTTTGTTAGTTGATTCTTTGTTAACGTCCTATGTAGCATTTTCCTAGCTTCAGTATAGGATCTAGTGTAGGATCACGTATTATTGCATTTATTTATTTGGTCTCATTTAATCTGGACCAGTTCCCTTGTCTGTGCCATTGACGGTTTGGAAGAGTACTGACCTTTCAAATGTCTTTTTAAGCAGAGCCATTTCTCACTTGGGGTTTGTCCGTTGCCTCATGATTAGATTCAGGTTGCTCGGTCCTAGCTAGAGTGCTGTACACACCTGTGTTGCTCTCAGGGTTTCTGTCTAGAAGCACAGACGGCTGCCCGCCTCATGGCTGGTGATGATTTTGGTCATCCAGTCAGGGTGTTGCCTTATTTTTCCACTGTATAGTTAGTGTTTTTCCCCTTGCAATGTTTTCCCTTGTAGCATGTTTAAATCCCTACAAATAATCTTTCCCTTATCAAAATTTCCTTCCTAGATTTAACATTTATTGATGATTTCATCTTGTACCAGTCTTCACTAGAATTGTCTCAAAATGAGGCTTTTCCGGTGCCAGCGCTCCTGCATCAGAAGTCGTCATTTGACCTTCTGCTGTACATGAGAGCATTGATCTGCATGTCTGTTGTCAGAATGAATTTAGGAATTTTGTGTCAGTATGTTAAATTCATCATTGCCCTTTTTATGCTCAGAATTTCCCAGGTGTGTTCAGTGACAATTCCATCAACCTGACTCCTGTGTCCTTTGACGTGTCTGAGTCATATTTTTGAACTCTTACTTTCCGGCATAGAATGTTCCAGTTTCTCCTGAAAACTTCGTTCTTAAGGAGAATTTTAGTGGAAACGAAAAGTAGGCAACCCCCACTAGAAAATCCAGATCTGAACAGGATGAGATCTAGTCCTTTAGTGTTGTCAGTTTTATTTTGTTAAGTGTTATTTAGTTGCCCATGGGAGCACTGAGATAGACATCGCTTATATAGACTCACACAGAACGGTAGAGATGCATCTGAACTTATGTTTAGGGTAGTGGGAGTGAGAAGAGAGACCGTTCTAGAAAAAAAGCAAAAGGACATAAACTACTCCTATACTTCAAGGCCTCATATCACAATTTCTGAGATCCAGGGGGTCTCCCTTTAAATGTTAGAATCTTGCTTTGTGATTTTCCACTTAGCCATACTTAAGTGATTAAGAGAAAACAGTGATGAAGGTTTGAATTCTTAAAATGGGAAAGGAAAAATATAGAACATTTGACAAAAAAGATAGGAAGAAACTATGTAGATAAGAGGACATAGGGAAGGTGGCGGGGGGAATGCTGGGATATAGGAAAAAAGAGCAGTCATGGGCTTCCAGTGTACTTAAATGCCTAAGAAATCCCAAAAGGGTTCTGTGTCTCCTTATAGTATCACTGATGATTCGCTAATGGGAAAAAAGTAGATTTCAGCTTGGTTGTATTCATCCAGCAACACAGTTGGGCATCTGTGAATTAATCCCATGGCAGTCACTCATTTCAACTTGTCCTTTCAGTATGAGGAATCATGAAAAATCAAAGAAGCATCGGGAAATGGTTGCCTTGTTAAAACAACAGTTGGAGGAGGAGGATGCAAATTTTTCAGGACCTCAAACTGATGAAAACAGTCTGAATGCCAATTCCGAGGAAGAGATGGAGGATGCGCCAAAACAAAAGTACTTCTAAAAATGTCACTAGACCTACTTAGCCCATTTAGAGATTGCATTTAAAAGCTGTTTTATTGCAGGGAAATTATTCTGTTATGCTAATATTGTCTGCATTTTGGAAGAAACTAGAAGGTTAAGAGAACTTTTAAGTATTGAAATGGATAAAAGCATGATGTCAGACATAATTTTTACAGACTGTATTATGACTATTAATAGCAGTTTTATAACTGGCTAATTGATGTGCTTTACTATCAATTGAACCACTATTATATTTTTCTAAAATGATAATGTGGGTATTTTTCTTTTAATGCTTTATGATACTCAATATTTTTTAATGTTATTCTTTGTATTGCTAGTATTTTGGTATTTTTTCTTTTTACTTAGTCAAATATTTGACCTTTTGATCTATATTTGTTCTTAGGCTTTCTAAAAAACAGAAGAAAAAGAAACAGAAACCAGCACAGGTACATTGAAAAAGTTTTATTAACATTCAATATCAAATGTTAAGTTGGAGTGCTCTTGTTTATTTAGTGTAAACTGTATTAAAGAGTGGAACTTTCACACTCTAATTTCATATTGATTGTAAAACAGATTAAAAGAAGCTGAAAGTATTTTGGTTTTTCAGTGCTTTGCCTTATTATATGGGCTTCCCTGGTAGCTCAGCTGGTAAAGAATCCACCTGCAATGCAGGGCCTTATATATGTGGTCAGTTGACCTAGTTACTGTTGTCTGTGTGTTTACAAAATTTGCATGTGGAATTCTCGTAGTATGGATTAACTGAGGGATCACATTAAAAACATCTAGACACACGTGATGGTAAGATTTTTAAATCAAGGTAGCCGTTCACCTCATAAATATATGAAAATGTAAGGGTTGATCATTTGTATATCCAAGTTTATTGTGCCAACAGTGTAAATGAAAATTTGGAAAGGGAAAATTTGCTTTCCTACTTCTGGGCATGTATCTGGAGAAAACTCTAATTTGAAGAGGTCTCTGCACCCCAGTGATTATAGAAGCACTGTTTATAGTAGCTAAGACATGGAAGCAAGTGTCCTTCAATAGATGAATGGATAAATAGGGTGTGGTGCATATACACAGCTATTTAGAAAGAATGAAATAATGCCATTTGCACAAAGTGAATGGACGTAGAGATTAAGTGAAGTAAGTCAGGCAAAGCTAAAAATCATAAAATATCACCTGCATGTGGAATCGAAAAAATGATACAAATGAACTAACCAAAAATAGACTCACAGACATAGAAACCAAGCTTATAGTTACCAATGGGATTAGCAATAGGGGGAGGCAATATTAGGTGTTTGGGAGTAACATATATACTCTACTGTATATAAAATAGTTAAATAACAAGGACCTATTGTATAGCACAGGAAACTATATTCAATATCTTATAATAACATAATGGAAAATAATTGGAAAAATATATATGTAACTGAATCACTTTACTGAAAACCTGAAACCAATACAACATTGGGAATTAACTATAATTTTTTTAAGGTGCTTAAAAAAGGAGTATTTGCTTAGAAACTTGTAGTGATTGTGATTCTTGAAAAAAAAGTTTATATTACTCAGTAAGTCATTTAAATATTTTACCTTGGGGATTCATATTGAATTTCTATCTTAAGAATCACTTTTAACTAAAAGTATGTTGTAACACAACATATTGTGTCACATACATGTTGTTAATATGTGTAACACAATTTTGTGGATTTTTTGAACCTATAAAAACAAAATGAACTTGTCCATTTTACTAAGGATATTTAGTGATTCTACAGGGAATGGAATTGATTTCTGTGCTGTTTTAATGTGATCTAATTATGTTAGCTTATATTAAGTATTAAATGTTAACTGTAGTTTTTTAAAAAATTGGAAGTGTTTTTATGAAAACTTAGGTAATGCACTAATAATTTTTCATAAGACTTTAGATTTGGCTTGTTTATCCAAATGGTTTATGTTCGGTAATTTTTAGCTGTTTCCTGGGCTTCCCTGGTAGCTCAGCTGGTAAAGAATCTACCTGCAGTGCAGGAAACCCCGGTTCGATTCCTTGTTGGGAAGATCCCCTGGAGAAGAGTTAGGCTACCCACTCCAGTATTCTTAGGCTTCCCTGGTGACTCAGTTGGTAAAAAATCCACCTGCAGTGTTGGAGACCTGGATTCGATCCCTGGGTTGGGAGGATCCCCTCCCTGGAGGAGTGCATGGCAACCCACTCCATTATTCTTGCCTAGAGAATTCCCATGGACAGAGGAGCCTGGCAGACTACAGTCCATTACGGGTAGCCAAGAGTCAGACACGACTGAGCTGCTAAGCGCGGCACAGCTGTTTTATACTTCAGAAGTTATCATGACACATGAATTAATCACTATTAAAACTGTGACTTAGAACTTTTTGCCTCGGTTATAAAACCACACAGCAAATTGTATACTCCTTTTATAAAATGACTCATGTCATTTTCCACCCAAAAACTCTCTAGTCATTAGTTTAGAACACTTTTTTCTTGTGTGCCAGAACCACTGGAAAAGACAGAATAGAGAGGAATTTATACCCAGTAGGTCCTAAGAGTGCAGCAGTAAGCACATATATTTGTATTTTCTTACCAAGGAAGATACTTACCACCCCATTTTTTTTCTCCAAAGGTATATGTATTCCTTGATGATACCTATGGTTTCTGATTATATCAGGGAGAAAGCCCCAATTCAGATCTAGTTTTCTGTAGCACTTTTCCCTGGATTTTTTCTAAGCTCTTTTTGAAGGGAAAGGTGGTGTGGAGACACATACAGGTAGATAAAGGAGCAGAAAGCAGCAGATATTGAGAATCATGAAACTTCAGGTTGGGAGTTTTCTGTATTGTCAAAAAAATTTGCATAAGCCAACAAGGATTGTAAAAGAAAACCCCAGAAAATTGAAATTGAGTGTAAATAAATAAAACCCTCTTGCTGACAACAAGGAAGAATTAGTGTAAGAAACTTTGAATATAGCACTCTGAACACCGTCCGTGGGACATACCCTGAAGACAAAATTAACTGCAAAAGAAAAAAATCTTAAACTTTACTTAGATATTTTAGTGATATTGGTGTGGTATTTTTGAAACTATTTTATGTATATTATAGGAGAAAGCAAATAAATATACTAATGTTGTCAGGAAACAGATTTTGTGGTAGGAGAAGGGAAATACAGGTATAGATTTAGGGAAGGAGAGAACACTAATGAAGTACTGGAATTGGAGGTATGATATTAAAAAAATAAATAAGACACAAATGCTCAGTATACATTGAGGGCCCCGAAGCAGTGACACCCTGTAGCAGTGAGCATATATAGTACACACATCTTAGTTTCTACAGCCCCTTCCCCAATAAAAGGAGTCAGGATTTGGTCCTTGGGAAAATGACTGATTCTAGGGCCGAGACAGAGAAAGTACAAGGTGAGCCTGGATTATCGATGCTGGAAATAAAGGGAGTATTCAAAAATTGATGGGAATAAGTCAGAAGTACCCAGAAGTCAGCTCATGAGCTTGCCAAATATGGGAAATGTTGAGGAGTCAAAAAGAATAATGGTGATAGATTTCACATATTGGTTTTATTAAAAAAAAAATCATGAGTCTATATTGAGCTTTAAAAAAGAGAGTTTGAGAAAGGAGGCAGATGGGAAGGCATCACTCCAAGAATATGAATTAATACAAATGCAAATGGCAGGACTATTCTGGACCCACCAGTATAATAAATGGTTCACATAAGAATCAACAATAGATGCCAGATCCTTGGGGTAAATAGTTATTAGGAAAGAAGATACTGATACATTCTGTTTATTACTTATTAAAAAAGGAAAAAGGTGCTTTACAGTAGAAAAATCCAACAGTAACCATCTTAACCAAATGATGAGACTTTAATCACTGAAAAATGGAAAGTGACATTTTGCTTCCTGATAAAATGTACTGAGGGCACAGCATTATGTCTGTAACATTCCTGCTAGAAATGTTTAACCTGAATTTAATCATGAGGAAGTAACTGTTGTTGAGTCGCTAAGTTTTGTCTGACTCTTCTGCGATGCTATGGACTGTAGCCCACCAGGTTCCTCTGTCCATGGGATTCTCCAGGCAAGAATACTGGAGTGGGTTGCCATTACCTTCTCCAGGGGATCTTCCCGACACAGGGATCAAACCCGCATCTCCTGCGTTGGGAGGCAGATTCTTTGTCACTGAGCCATCAGGGAAGCCCTGTAAAAAAGGACATTACTGCAATACTTATATGGATTTTGTAACAGATAATGAGTGTGAAGAGGGAACTGGATAGGAAGGAGAATGATCTTAGGACAGACATGGTATCTTCCTGCAGCTTGCTTTTATAGTTCTGGGGATGGGAGTCAAGGGGGAACGTTTTGCAGAGAAAGGGAACAAGGGGAGAAAAGAAGGAGAAAACAAATGTGGCAAAACATTACCCAAGGCAAAAGCAAGTCAGTCGCATTTAGTGGAGATACATTTGTGAGGTGTTTTTTCTTGTGTAATGCCTGTTTCTTACTGTTTTCTTTTTTCCAATGTAAAATAATTGTTCATTGCTGGATCATTTGGAAACTATGGGAGACTATCAATATCATCCCTAATTCTGCCTAAGGATATTCCTTAATGTTGAATTAAGTTGTAATCAAAGGTTATATATAATTTTCTCTCTTCCGTTTTTGCTAGTGTGTTCTCGTTTTCCACATAATTGAATCAGTGTCTTTGGAAACGTGACTTTGAAGAGCTCTATAATTTTCCTTCATTTGTTCAACCATTCATTTACTGAATATTTGGATTGTTTCCAGTTTCCCCTAATTTAATATTTCTCTAATGGACATTCATAGTCTTTTCTGCCTCTCCTTTTTATACCCTGAAGATGTCCTCCTACTAGAGTGTATAGGACATGACCATTGTTTATTATAGCTGTTTGGTAACATAACATAAAAAACTAGTGGTATTACAGTATTTATTTTGTAATGGCGCACATATTTTCTTACCTAGAACTATGATGATAATTTCAATGAAAATGGAACTGGAGAAGGAGTAAAGGTTGACCCGGAAGATACCAACCTAAATCAAAATAGTGCCAAAGAATCAGAAGATAGTCTCCAAGAAAATGTTGGGGTCACAGAGACTGTGGAACTGTGTGATGACCCCAAAACTGAGGCTAAAAGGTAAGTCAGAGTTGCGTGTTGTTTTCTAATTACTTGTACTGGTGGTGAGGATGGCTTTTCATGTATCAAGTAAAACACCCTTTCCCATGATGGACGCTGTGAGTTGGATGTATCTGTGACTTATTCATACACAGGTATGTCTACCAAGGATGATGTTGGAGGGAGAATGCTAGACAGTGTGCTCAGATGTTTCGGCAGCATGGCCCAAAGCAGAAAGGAGTTTCATGGACCGAGTTTCTGTTTTTCTCATCCTGGTGAAGTCCTTATTTTGTGCTGGGTCAGTAATCCTTGGTGAGGCTACAGACAAGGCCATGCCCCACTCACCTGAGCATCACTGTCCGAACCTCCACACTCAGGCCAGGCAGCCTGCGTTCGGCCCCAGCACAGGGCATCAGGGTGGATGTGCCAGCTTGGGGCCTTCGCTCTCTGGTTGCCCAGGAGTCATGGTGCTGCCCAGGCCTCCGGGGTTGGCGAGGGGGAGGTGTCACTCAGGAGATGAGTGATGTGGCTGCCTTGAAGACTGGAGAGTGGAAAGCGGGAAGAGGGGGTTGCACATACTCTGATGCTCGGTGTGTGTCCCCATTTTACACATGTGGAAACTGAGTCTGGGGTAAATGACTTGCCCTAGAACAAAAACTGGTTAAGTGGAAAGGCTGGCTGACTGCATGGAGGACCCGGCTCTGCTAGTTCCGTGGGGCCCTGCTGTCCTGTAAAGGTCCCTTGGGGGCTGCTTGGGCGCATGAGGGGTGGGCCAAAAGGTGGGGTTCCAGGCCCCTGAGCACCTCCTTCATCTAGAGCTGAAGTATTTTTGTTTATTTTCCATATGACTTCTGTGTGGGTGTCACTGGGGGCGGAAAAGGGGTATTCAGTGCTCACAGTCAGACTTTGGCAACCACCAATAAAATTCTGTTTCCTCACTTAGTGATGTGAGAAAAAGAATCAGAATTCAGGTGACCTCTTCACTGCTGAGGAGTGGTGGAGCTGGGGTAGACACCCCACTACCCCCCCCCACCTCCCAGTATCCTGATGCCCACTGCGTTTCTGCAGGACCCCTCTGCTGCTTCTCTGAAGTGCATGGACACTAACTACCTGCTACATGTGTGTGTGTGTCTGGAGTACATTTTTTTTCTTCTTATTTATTTTTTATTAGCATTAACATACAACATTAGTTTCAGGTATATAACATAGTGATTTCACATTTATATACATTATGAATTAATACCACAATAAGTCTACCCTCTCCATACAAAATTACTGCAGTATTCTGGAGTATATTCATATGAATACATTATATCTCCTCTAAAGTACATTTTAGAAATAGAGTCTCAGATACTAGCTTCAGAGATGTAGCTGTCTTTCATAATATGGTAAGTTGTTCTTTGGGAATATTATCCTAAATTTTCCCAAATTAGCCTCAATGCTAAATGTTGGATATATTTGTGGCCTCTCTGATGTTATTTTGTAAATTAGTAAATGTTGAATCTGTTGCATTTTATGTCATTGTGTCTTTTTCTTGATATTTTCAAAGCTGGCTGAAGGGAATGGCAAACCACTTCAGTATTCTTGCCTTGAGAACCCCATGAACAGTATGAAAAGGCAAAAAGATAGGACACTGAAAGATGAACTCCCCAGGTTGGTAGGTACCCAGTATGCTATTGGAGATCAGAGGAGAAATAACTCCAGAAAGAATGAAGGGATGGAGCCAAAGCAAAAACAACACCCAGTTGTGGATGGGACTGGTGATGGAAGCAAGGTCCAATGCTGTAAAGAGCAATATTGCATAGGAACCTGGAATGTTAGGTCCATGAATCAAGGCAAATTGGAAGTGGTCAAACAGGAGATGACAGGAGTGAACATTGACATTCTAGGAATCAATGAACTAAAATGGACTGGAATGGGTGAATTTAACTCAGATGACCGTTATATCTACTATTGTGGGCAGGAATCCCTTAGAAGAAATGGAGTAGCCATTATAGTCAACAAAAGAGTTCGAAATGGAGTACTTGGATGCAGTCTCAAAAATGACAGAATGATCTCTGTTCGTTTCCAAGGCAAACCATTCAGTATCACGGTAATCCAAGTCTATGCCCCGACCAGTAACACTGAAGAAGCTGAAGTTGAACAGTTCTATGAAAACCTATAAGAGCTTCTAGAACTAACACCCAAGAAAGATGTCCTTTTCATTATAGGGGATTGGAATGCAAAAGTAGGAAGTCAAGAAATACCTGGAGTAAGAGGCAAATTTGGCCTTGGAGTACAGAATGAAGCAGGGCCTCCTGAGAAACTTGTATGCAGGTCAGGCAGCAACAGTTAGAACTGGACATGGGACAACAGACTGGTTCCAAATAGGAAAAGGAGTACGTCAAGGCTGTGTATTGTCACCCTGCTTATTTAACTTCTATGCAGATACATCATGAGAAACACTGGGCTGGAGAAGCATAAGCTGGAATCAAGATTGCCAGGAGAAATAGCAATAACCTCAGATATGCAGATGATACCACCCTTATGGCTGAAAGTGAAGAACTAAAGAGCCTCTTGATGAAAATGAAAGAGGAGAGTGAAAAAGCTGGCTTAAAGCTCAACGTTGAGAAAACTAAGATCATGGCATCCAGTCCAATCACTTCATGGCAAATAGATGGGGAAACAGTGGCTGACTTTATTTTTTGGACTCCAGAATCACTGCAGATGGTGATTGCAGCCTTGAAATTAAAAGACGCTTGCTCCTTGGAAGGAAAGTTATGACCAACCTAGACAGCATATTAAAAAGCAGAGACATTACTTTGCCAACAAAGGTCCATCTAGTCAAGGCTATGGTTTTTCCAGTGGTCCTGTATGGATGTAATAGTTGGACTATAAAGAAAGCTGAGCGCCAAAGAGTTGATGCTTTTGAACTGTGGTGTTGGAGAAGACTCTTGAGAGTCCCTTGGACTGCAAGGAGATCCAACCAGTCCATCCTAAAGGAGATCAGTCCTGGGTGTTCATTGGAAGGACTGATACTGAAGCTGAAACTCCAATATTTTGGCCACCCCATGTGAAGAGCTGACTCATTTGAAAAGACCCTGATGCTGGGAAAGATTGAGGGCAGGAGGAGAGGGGGATGACAGAAGATAAGATGGTTGGATGGCATCACCAACTCAATGGACATGGGTTTGGGTAGACTCCGGGAGTTGGTGATGAACAGGGAGGCCTGGCGTGCTGCAGTTCATGGGGTCGCAGAGAGTCAGACACGACTGAGCGACTGAACTGAACTGAATACTACATAGTGTTGTGTTACACTCCTTATCAGCATCTTTTTTTTTTTTTAAAGATTTTACTTACTTGTGCTTATTTTTGGCTATGCTGCATCTTCATTGCTGTGCAGCCTTTTTCCTCTGGTTGCAGGAAGCAGAGGCTACTCTCTAGTTGTGGTTGTGGGCTTCTCATTGCAGTGGCTTTCCTTACTGTGGAGCATGGACTCCAGAGTGCTTGAGTAGTAGCGGCAGACAGACTCAGGAGTTGTGGCCCCTGGGCCCTGGGACACGGCCTCCGTCAGTAGTTCCGGCTCACAGGCTTAGTTGCTGTGTGGCGTGTGGAATCCTCCTGAATCAGAGATTGAACCCGTGTCTCCTGCATTGGCAGGTGGATTCTTTACCACCGAGCTACCAGGGGAGCCCCATTTGTCAGCATCTTTTAAATGTATAGACCACATAACTTAATACAGACTCCTAGGTTCTGACGAAGTGCTTGACGGCATTTTAACTCATTGGTTATAACCCATCCCATCTGTTCTGTAAACATAGTTGCACTCAGATTTTACCGTAAGAATTTGGTTAGCACAAATGAGGGAAAGTATGAGAGCACTGAAGAAAATGAAGATATACATAGCAGATTAAGCAGAGGGATCTTTTGGAGTTAAAGGAGAACAGGAGGAAACTGAATATACTGACTGGCAGTCTCTGGGTTATAGAATACAGGGGAGAGAAACTCATCACATCAACAGAAAGACATCATCTTTTAACAAAAGAAAATGCTTTACATTTAACAAATTTAATTATATGAAAAATGCATTGCAGTGTCTGTTTTTCTCATTTCACTGTGGAACTGGTGAAATGTTTATCATCAGCTGAATCAGGTTTAACAAGTTGTCTCTTAATGTCATAGGTTATTTGTGAGCACTGCTGGTTGGCCATGAAGATAGTTTGCTTCAGTAAATGGAGTATTAAGTACTTACTTTTTTTTTTTTTACAAAAATGCACTGAATAAAAAGTTCAAAGATATTTTAGAGGTCTTGCTTTATCTTGTGTTTCAACTTATAAGTAAATTCCTCAGTTTTTGTATCAAATTTGGTATCTAATCTTACCTCTAAAGTTGTTTTTTAAAGTTGTTCATTTGAGATGTGAAAAGTAATTCACTTGGCCATTAAAATGAATGAATTTTTCTTTAAAATGCACGTTACTCTTTTGGATCTTCTTGGGTTCTAGATGACAGTTAAAAGGGGGGTACGTTATTGAATTCTTTCCTGAATTCTTTCATTTATTTTCCAGTGTTTCTAAACCCAAAGGAAAGAAAGCCAAAGATACTAAAAAGTCTGTCAGAGTACCTGCTGAACCACAGACAGTGGTAAGTCCAAACAATATTGACAGCTTTTCCATGGACCTTGTTTAAGCAGTGTAATCTGCATTCTCGAGTCTAATCTAAAGATAAGTGTGTACCTGGTGAACCCTTCACCTGCTACATGCGTGTGGCTCCATCAGCAGTTTTCCTTGATGAATGTAAATTTTATTCAGAATATACGTGCCACTGACATTTTTTTCTTTATGGTAAACAGAGGCACCCTGAACGTCTCAGATTATACCAGAACAGTTTCTGTTGTGTTTTTCATTACTTTGAAATCCAGGGCCTTATCCTTATGGCATGTGCTCTTGAATGTCTCAAGACCCTTAGAGTTGATGCTATTGGTTAATGAAACTCAGCTTCCAAGAACAGTTGCCTCTGCTGAGTCTGTCTTAGTATTTTGCAATTGCTTGATATTTAATCTCAACGTGAAAACATTGCTCTCAGATAATAACACTTGCTTTCATTTATGATTTTTTTTCTCCCCTTCTCAGAGTGATGTGCTTATCAGCTGTACAACCTGCCATAGTGAATTTCCATCCCGGAACAAACTTTTTGATCATCTAAAGGCCACCGGTCATGCAAGAGCACCTTCATCCTCAACATCTTTGAACAGTGTAACAAATAGTCGAAACAAAAAAGAGAAACGTAAAAACAGATAGAAAATCTGCCAATGCTTTTTTCTTTCAGTTGTCTCTAGATTTTGAAACCAAAAACTGAACTGAAATCATCTAAAGAGTTAAAATTTCAGTGATCTGCAATTTATTGCATTGTGGAAAATTATTTTTTATCTTGTAAAAACATTTTTTTTGTTTAATATATATTTTTTAAACATGTCATTAGTGACTGAATTCTACTTTTGCCATCTGAAATTGACTTGAATGTCCCAAAACAGGTAAATATTGTAAAGTATGCAGTCTTGACTTTTGTTGGCTCATGTGGACAGAAATGTACAGGGAGAATTAAATTATTTTAACACATACAAATTCTCCTTTCTGCTTTATTTTGTGAATTTCACATGAAGTACTTTTATATGATTGGGTGCTTTTGTGTTTTGTTCTGTTTCATGATCTGTTGATGACTCAGATCATTTTAAAATCGTCATGGATTTTTTTTTTCCACCTGATACCATGACTCCAGTTCTGATTTTAAAACCATTTCTAAATAACCTGTTGTTGATTACTGCATTTCCACGCCGCCGCCCCCAGAGGATAATGATAAGTGAAAATAATTGAACATACATGGTTGTTTTTCAACAAGAGTATTTCTTCAAGGTATATCTGTTTAACTTGAGATTTTACTGGTAATTATCAATAGGATATATCTTTTGGTTTTTCACCCTGATTTGACTCATGGAGTTGGAACAAATTAATTTATAGGGTGCTTCCTTCTCATAAATGTGCACAGTGACAGGTATAAAGCATGATGAATTCAGGTAGCCCATGGTTCACAATATATTCTGACTCTTTTAATAGAGGATATTCTTCCTTGGATTTTTTTTCACTGTTTTCAGAAGTTTTTTGTTTTTTCATCATTCAATGGAGAGAAACTTTTTAAATGAAAGATTGTTCTCCAGGGCTGCTATTTATGCCATCTATTCTGTAGCAAGGATGAATATTAAATCAGAAGAAATAGGGAGAATCTTTATGAGTGTGGTCGAGTACATGGATCAGTGACGAGTCAGTTTTTAGGATGGATTAAATAGGCAGTGCTTTTAGCTGAACTTGAAAGTAATTTTGAACTCACTAGCTTTGAAATGTATACTTGCTGATCAGTGAGATTAATTCTCTCCATATATCCTTGAATCATCAAATGAAGCAATCTTTAGTTATGCATAAACTAAAACACACGGCCCCTGATGGCAAGTTTTTCTGAACTGTTCATGGATAATATTGATGGTATGGATCCATTTTGTGCGATGGACTTAAAAATATGCATTTGTGGCTAAATTTTTTATCTTTTTCATTTTAGATAGATGTTTATTTTCTTTATCTCTCCTCTTTCTCCCTAACTTATTGCTAATTCTTTCTAATTGTTTTCCTCCATTTCTTGGTCCCTTTAGGGAAAATACCAGCCAGTTTTCTGTCTTTGATCTTTTCCTCTCAAGTTTCATCTGAACACTCACCACCTTCCTGTAATTTGAGCAATTAATTGGTCATAGTCATGAATAGGGATATTAATGAATGGGAGGGCATATTAGTCACAGGTTATTTATCATCAGTAAAGAATTGGAAGTCATCTGGAAAGGCAGATAGTGTCCTGCAGATGCCCTTCAGATCTCCCTTGCTTTCCATGCAGGTACTAACCCTGCAGGTGTATTCAAATTTATTACTACTACATGTGAAGATTGGTTGGGGTTACTTGTCAGTTTTATTCTGACTGTCAAAAATCATCCATACTTTTTAAGAGAGCTTCATCAGTTGTGATTGGAAATTAGGTTTCACATCTCATCCTGTGTATGCTGCTGCTAAGTCATTTAACTTGTCTGAACTTCATGTTGCTTATGTCTGACTCAGTTGTTAGCATAATAATATTGTCTCCATTTAGCACACAGGATTATTATTAAGATCAAATACAATAGTATATGTGAGAATGTTTTTTTAAATGCAGAAACTTTACATACAATTTTGTTGAATTTGGATAAAATTAAACTTTTTCCAGTTAAAATATTTGCAGATAGCAGTATATGTGCTGAGTTAAATGTGCTTTAAGTTTTAAGGGAATTTCCAATCTACTTCTGAAGAGGAAAATAGAAACATATGTTATGCCAAGGGTAAAATGTTATTTTTGCTGACTCACAGACATTCAGTTTTGTCTGAGGCAGAGCAGAATATTGAAAAATATTTGAGCTCATATTTTACGTTGATCTCATTTAAATCTAGTGGTAACTACTGTCTTGATTGAAGTTAGCTCAGGTGTGGAAGATGCATTGCTTGTTGGTTCTGGAAGGAGAGTGTTAGGAGAAATCCAATTTTTTTTCTCCATAATCATTCAGTGATACCAAAGCTTGGGTTCTCTATAAAGTCCAGTGAGACTTCCCCTATTTCAAAATAGGAGCAGTATCCTTATCAAAAGTCCAACACTATAGGAAAATAAGGTTGTATCAAAATGAAAAACAGCTGCAGGACAATAGGAACCATAAGTAAAAAGACAAGCCTCACTCAATCTGGGAGAAAATGTTTATGATACATGTAACTGACAAAGGATTAGTATCCCAAATACATTAAAAGACAAAAGAACCTCCTGTAAGTCAGTGAGCAGTTGACAGCCATGCATTAATATGAAGTAGTTCTCAAAGTTCTTGGTATCAAGACCCCTTTTAACAATTGAGAAGCCCAAACTGTTTTTTTGTTGGTAGGTTATATCTATTGATAGTTACTCTATTAGAAATTAAAATAGAGGAATTTTTAAAGTATTAACTTATTTAAAATAATACATGTTAAATAACACTTTTGGAAAGCAACTTTTTCAAAATGAAAGTTTAATGAGAAGAGAGGCATTTGTTTTACATTTCTGAAGATTTCTTTAATGTCTGGCTTAACAGAAAACAGCTGGGTTCTCATATCTGCTTCTGCAGTCAGTCTGATGCTCTGTGTTTTGGTGAAAGTATATGAAGAAAATTGAGCCTCCTCTGGATAGGAAGTTGGATAAAGAAGGACCTTGGGGGCCATCCCTGGATCTCCCAAGGTCGTCAGGTAACACTTGGAACTGCTGCGTTAGAAAAATGGGTAAAATACATGACCATAAAACGCTTGAGTAGTCAGACAATATGAAAAGGGGATCATTATCAATGATAATCAGGGAAATATGACTTAGTCGTTTCATGTGTTCAAATGGGCAAAAGGCAAAAAAGTCTCACAGGATCAAGTGTTGGTAAGAATGGAGAAATGAGAACAGTTGCTTCAAAGTGATGGTGCCTATGGCAGTGGAAGATGTACGCCCTGACTTGACAACTCCAGGGTAGACTTAGAGGCTCATAGTATCTGCAGAGTCACAGCACGGGGACTGTCACCCAGGTCCCACCCCAGAACTGCTGAGTGAGTTTGAGGTTAACACAACTTCTCGGGTGACTCCTTGCAGCTTGAGAAGCAGCACTCTAAGGAACCCATGTGCAGGTGGACAAGAAGACTTAGTGGCAGGTTACAGCTAAATTGCTTGTGTCTGGGAAAATCTGGAGATGGACCCTACATTTCCATGAACAAGAAAAAAAATTGCACAATGGGTAATTAGATGGCAAATGAGCAGTTAGAATGAGTTAACTTGCCAGCATCAGTGGCTGGCCCTTAAAAAAAATATTGAATGAAAACAAGATATCAGAAGGTGACATGTATGCCACTTATATGTAGTTTTAAGTACTGTTGTTATTTATAAGGAGAAAATACAGAACCATCAGTGGAAAACACATCATTCAGAAAAGCAGATGCCTCAGAAAGGGAGGGCCTGGGAGCATGGCAACAAAGGGTCCCCATCTGAGCCAAGACTTCTTACTAAGATCTGAAGGAAGATGTTAGCATTGATTCAATTCTGAGTGGTGGCAATGAGGGTCTATTACTCTAGTACCATGTTTTCATTAAATACTTCAAATGTCCAGAGAAATACAAATTAGTGGTCCATTTCTTGTTGACAGAAAATACACTTGCACAAAGGGGGAGATGAAGGGATTCAGGTCTATATTTTATTGCTGGTGTATTCCTTAAACTCACTGGCAGAGGCTGTTACTTACTTGACGCTCTCAATTCCCTCCTTCTCACAATTCTGATTTTTAATTGGGTGCAAGCCACCTAGAATCTAAGGATTACCTTCCCAGCCTCTTGAGCTGCTAGGTGTCAGTAAGTTCTGGCCAGTGATCTGAGCAACTTTGGGAATGTGTCCTCAAAGACGTGGGAGGTCCGTATTCCTTCCTCCACCAGCTTAAATGAACAGGTAATGACTGGAGCTTCCAGCTTTCCATTTGGGACCATGAGTCCTCACAGGAACGTGTCGAGAGCTTCCATCCTTGACACTCTGAAGGACCCTACGAGCCCCCAGACTACCTGTTTCTGCGTTCCAGAGAAATAAACTGCATTACTGAAGCCTCCGTTGTTTTCTATTTCCTATCGCAGGTGACTCACGTCCTGATTGGTTTTTTTTTTTTAATTGAAGATAGTTCAATCCTTGTGTCAGGAAGATCCCCTGGAGAAGGAAGTGGCTATCCACTCCAGTATTCTTGCCTGGAAGATCCCATAGACAGAGGAGGCTAGTGGGCTACAGTCCATGGGGTCGCAAAGAGTCAGACACTTCTGAGTGACTAACAGTTGATTTACAAAGCTGTGTTCATTTCTGCTGTAGAGCAAGGTGATTCAGTTATATATGTATTTTTTTTCTTTTTTATATTGCTTTCCATTATAGTTTATCTCAGGATATTGAATATAGCCAGTTGATTCTTATTTCAGCGTATGAGAGGTATGGTTTTAGCAAGAGTGAGGATGTGGGCTCTTAGCTCAGCGATCTGGGATCAAATTACAGTGACAGCACCAACTGTGATCTTGGGCAAGGCATTTAAACTTAAGTCTTTTTAATTTTCTTTTAAAATCTGTAATAGAGGGGTGAAATCAACCTTTGGCAGATTTGCAAAGGTGAAAATTGTGAGCACTATGCCTGGCACATAGTAAGCATTCAGTAACTATTAGCTTTTACTTACTTTCAGTAATCTCTTCTGCTTTATAATTTTCTTGCTTTATTTAACTTCACTTTGGTTTCTGAAATCATCTAATGGAGTAATTTGGGGAGAAATCCATAATTATATTGATCCAATGGTATATTTATTTTTCAAGTACTAGTTTATACATTGGAATTCTTTCTGGCTCAAAGAGAACTAAATTTGTACAGGCTAAGCTAAAACTATGCTATTTCAATGTGGTCGCTTGACACAATGGATGCTGTCTTGTAGGTCAGTGATCCTAATGGTATTAGAAGACTCAGTACATTTGTACAGATAATTACTTTGCCATTAAAATAAGTCAGGGCCCCAGCATCATTGATGTCCTTCCTTTCAGATACAAAATGGCTTCTGAAAATAGAAAAGGTTCAGATTATCCTTTGCAGTATAAATAATTTGAATGTCACTTAGAGAAAGTTTCTAGCAATTTCAAAAATGAAAAGGCCATAGTATTTCCAAGCATTTAGATAAAATGGTATATGGCTAATCTATCTCTTCAGGTAGTTATTTTCAAATTTAATAGTAACTCACACTTCTGTGTAGGAGGTAACAGTAGTCTCAGCATATTTCTCAGCAGAATTCCCAACAGTTCCATCCAGTAGTGGAGTCCATCTCTTGTGATGTAGCTCCCTGTTTCTGGGACCGTCCGTCAGGGCTCTCTGCCAGAAATGCCATAGAAGGATGCCTGCCCCGGGGGTGGAGGGATTCCCTGAGGGACAGCAGGGTCCTGGGCTGGGGTTCCCTGCCTGCTGGGGTTCAGGGGAGCCCCACAGTTTGACGAGGCCTCTGGCAAGTAAGCCACACCACTTGCCACTGGGCATCCTTTTAAAAAGCCAGTACTCCACGCATAATTTTCTCTCCAAACTTGAATTGGGTTTTGAAAGTGTAGGGCCAATGCAGATGGCAGATGACTGCGAGGAAGGACACTGAGGAGAAAACTTATCCAAAGTAGGCAGGCCCATTGACCACGCTTTAGCTGAGATACGTGTGTTCCGTGTTCTGGGTCAGCCTGAGAGAGCGGTGCCGCTGGAGAGAGATGTCCTTAGTGCTATCCACACCCCCCCACTGGTGCATGCATGCTCAGTCACGTCCGACTCTTCGCAACCCCATGGACTGTAGCCTCCAGGCTCCTCTGTCCATGGAATTTTCCAGGCAAAAATACTGTGTGGGTTGCCATGCCCCCCTCCAGGGAATCTTCCTGACCCAGGGATCAAACCCATGTCTCTTGTGTCTCCTGCATTGGCAGGCAGATTCTTTACTACTGAGCCACTTGGGATACCTTTAAACCAGGGCTCCCTTGGCTTCCAGCATTCACTGCCCTCACGTGGCTGGAGGTGGGCCCAAGAGGATCCAGTCTCTTCTCCCTCATCCCAGCTGCTCCTTCCTGGGGCCTTCCCAGTCCTGCTGCCCAAGGACCCTACCCACCTCAGGTCCTGGGTAATAGAATCCTTGGAGTAGGCATGTGAGGGAGCCTTTTGAGGTTCCTCAAAACCAAGAGGCAGAGATGGTATTTCTTCCACTTCAACAGAAGTTCAGTGTGGAGAGACTGTAAGTCTTTGAAGTTAGACTCAGATAGGTTCAGACCCTGGCTCCAAATGTATAAGGCTTGTTAACTACCCCACCAAAACTTTGAGCCTGTTTCCTTTAAAATAGAGAGATTAATACTCATTTCATAAGTTAGTGGTTGTGGCTCATGGTAAAGAGTTCGCCTACAATGCAGAAGACCCAGGTTCTATCCCTGGGTCGGGAAGATGCCCTGGAGACAGGGCATGGCAACCCATTCCAGTATTCTTGTCTGGAGAATTCCATGAACGGAGGAGCCTGGTTGTCTACAGTCCATGGGGTCACAAAGATTCTGGCAGAGAACCCTGTTGGATAGTCCAAGAAACAGGGAGCTCATGTTAAGTCTGTATAATGTCACCCTCCTTATTTAACTTATATGTAGAGTACATTGTGTAAAATGCCAGGCTGGATGAAGCACAAGCTGAAATTAAGATTGCTGGGAGAAATATCAATAACCTCAGATAGAGATTACACCACCCTAATGGCAGAAAGTGAAGAGGAACTAAAGAGCCTCTTGATGAAAGTGAAAGAGGAGAGTGAAAAAGTTGGCTTAAAATTCAACATTCAGAAAACTAAGATCATGGCATCCAGTCCCATCATTTCATGGCAAATAGATGGGGAAACAATGAGAGACTTTATTTTGTTCGGCTCCAGAATTATTGCAGATAGTGACTGCAGCCATGAAATTAAAAAATGCTTGCTCCTTGGAAGAAAAACTAGGACAAACCTAGACAGTGCATTAAAAAGCAGAGACAAAGGTCCGTATAGTCAAAGCTATGGTTTTTCTAATAGTCATGTATGGATGTGAAAGTTGGACCATAAAGAAGGCTGAGTGCCAAAGAATTGATGCTTTTGAACTGTGGTGCTGGAGAAAACTCTTGAGAGTCCCTTGGGCTACAAGGAGATCTAACCAGTCAATCCTAAAGGAAATCAACACTGACTATTCACTGGAAGGACTGATGTTGAAACTGAAGCTCCCATACTTTGGCCACCTGATGCTAAGAACTGACTCATTAGAAAAGACTGTGATGCTGGGAAAGATTGAAGGCAGGAGGAGAAGGGGGCAACAGAGAAAGAGATGGTTGGATGGCATCACCAACTCAATGGACATGAGTTTGAACAAACTCCAGGAGACGGTGATGGACAAGAGAGCCTAGTGTGCTGCAGTCCATGGGGTTGCAGAGACAGACGCGACTGAGTGACTAAACAACCACACTGGGCCCACCCAGATCATCCAGGATAATCCTCTCAAGATCCTTAACTTAATCACTCTGCAAAGGCCTTTCTGCCTTGTGAGGAAATATTCACAGTTTTCAGGGACGAGAATGTAGACGTTTGCAGGCTTGAAGTGCTTTCTGCTCCCAACCGCAGGCTCCTCACTCAAGGGTCACTGCAAGGACTAAATGTCGGTGCCTGTGGAGCAGGAAGCGCTCAGCCTGCCGCACAGCTGTCCTGCTGGCAGGTCTTAGGTCCCGGGTAGACCATGAGCTTCCTGAGGGCCATGAGGGACTTGTCCTCCTCCTCTGTCCTACACCATACCCAGGATAGTGCTGGAACCACCGCACAGCGTCAGCAAACCTCTTGGCGGATATTTTAAGTGCACAGTCCCTGTGTGGCTCTGCGTGCAGCTGGGCCAGTTCCAAGAGGCACCCTCAGTGGAGCCAGGTCCCGGCTCTGCTGATGCAACAGTCATCCAGTCAGAGTGTCCTGCTGTCCATCCAACAGAAGACAGACCTGCACTGGCTCTATACGCACTTGGTGAGAAGTTGAACCATCAAACTTCCTGTAAATCAAAACTACGATCTTTGTGCAAGCCTAGCGTTCTCCATCAGGCTCAGGATAGGCACAAGTTCCTGTGTCCACATGGCCCCTCTAAAGTGAAATCATGCAGCTTTGAGATTACAGGAGCATCCAATTTGGTTTTCTTTTTAAAGGAAATTTGAAATTTACCAGCTTCTTAATATTTTCCTCAGACCCTTGCCTACTTTATAGGAGACTGACTCAGGATCCAAGAGAAATGTTTACAGATGGTGGTTTAGTCACTAAGTTGTGTCCAATTCTTGCAACCCCATGATAGCCCACAAGACTCCTCTGTCCATGGAATTTCCCAGGCAAGAATACTGGAGTGGGTTGCCATTTCCTTCTCCCAGGGGATCTTCCTAACCCAGGGATCAAAGCTACATCTCCTGCATCGCAGGCAGATTCACAGATAAATTTTAGAAAAAAAAAAGATAAAAGATAAATGAGACTTTTATTAAGAATATAGCTGGAACAAAATAGAATGGGGAAAACATGACTCAACCATAAGATGTGGAAATGAAGTGGAGATTGAGTGGACAGCAATATCATTGAGTCTGGGTGAAGAGAAATGTCTGCTGATCTCAGGGTGTGTTCATAGCTGGACAGAGATGTGAACGTGAAGTCTTGCTCTGCCCACCCCATGCTCAGTTCTGGGTGCTGCCCCTACAGGAAGGCACCATGGGCAGGAACTCTGAGGGTGGCAGTGTCCGGAGGAGTTGAAAAGTTTGGAAGCACTGATTCGAGAATATATTGGAAATCAATCAAAGATACTTAGCAATATTTAGCTGGAGAAATGACAAACTGAGGGAGCTAAACTAGGACTCAGTTCTCTGCATCACACTCATCTGAAACCTCTCCTCCTCTCTGCATTTCCTAATCCTACCCTTCCTGCAAGTCATACTTGAAGCTCAGGCATACCCCTCAGGTTCCTGGGACCTGGGGGAGGAGAGCAAATGGACACCCACACACAATATGTTGAAATGTTTCAGAATTATACCAAGTTAACAAACTATTGAGTTAAATATGCTTTATCCTCCTACCTTGGTCCTTATGACTTATAAGGACCCAAAAGTCCAGGTTCAGACTTTGAGTTCTCAGAATCCTTGCCTTTCCTATCAACATGAGGTGGCATGGAAAGACCTGACCTCTGACTTCTTGCCCCCCTTGCTTTTCATCCTCAGCTCCATCCTGCTTCATGTGTATCCCTGTAGATATCCCAGCTCTCATGTCCAAGTATCTGACTCACATAGTCTGCTGTGCCAGGAAGACATCCAGCATTTGAGCTTGGAGCCATTTGGGCAGTTGTTGTTCACTTGATCAGTCATGTCTGAGTCTTTGTGACCCCATGGAACTCAACATGCCAGGCTTCCCTGTCCTTCACTATTTCCTGGAGCTGGCTCAAACTCATGTCTGTTAGGGCTTCCCTGGCAGCCCAGCTGGTAAAGAATCTGCCTATAATGCAGGAAACCCCGGTTCAATTCCTGGGTCGGGAAGATCTGCTGGAGAAGGGATAGGCTATCCACTCCAGTATTCTGGCCTGGAGAATTCCGTGGACTGTATACAGACCATGGGGTCGCAAAGAGTCAGACACGACTAGCGACTTTCACTTTCATGTCCATGAGTCAATGACAACATCCTCTGTTGCCCCCTTCTCCAGGGACCTTCTGGAATTCTGGGATCTTGTGGATTCCTTACTCCTGGAGAGTGGCCTTGCCAAAGGAAAACCAGAATGGGATACCTCTAAAACTGGGGGCCCAGAGCAGGAGTGCCTATTGCCTGAGTTTTCAAGCAATATTATTTAAGTGATTCCTTTTCCGTGAAGATTTCCCAACGTCTCCTCAGTCAAAACAAGTATTTCTTCCCCTGACCTCAAACTTGCCAACATAGTAAGTTTGATACTTACCATCTGCTCCCTCAAGAGCAAAACAATGGAACTTGGGGTGGGCTAGAACCCACTCTGTACTTCTGGGGGCCAGCTCTGAAATCACTCTGCACTGGAGGGCTAGAGGCGAACAAAAACACCTAGTGGAGGCTGCTCTCTGCCTTGACCCCATGAACCATTTTCAAATGGAAACTTCAGCTTCCTAGACCCAGTGTCTTATTTTCTTTAAAATTTAATTAACCGCAAGTGTAATTCTATCAGTATTATCACAGCCATACCTCAGGAGAGAATGCAGTCAGCTCTTCCCCCAAAGTTATCACCCTTTGCCTACTCTAGGTACCTCATGTAAATATTTGTACAGTATTTATCCCTTTGTGACTGGCTTGTCAGCATAATGTTTTCAAGGTTCATCCATGTTACAGCGTGTGTCAGAATGTTCTTCCTTTTCAAAGCAGAATACTATTGCATTGTACCACATTTTGTTTATTCATTCATCCAGTGATAACATCTGAGTTGTTTCCATCTGTTGGCCATGTAAATTATACTGCTATGAACATGGTTGTATAAATATATGCTAGAAATTCCTGCTTTCAATTCTTTTGGATCTACACCCCAAAGTGGAATTGCTGACTCATGCGGTAATCCTGTTTAACTTTTTGCAGAACTGCCATACAGTTTTCCGTAGTGGAAAACATTCCCAACAGCAGTGCACAGGAGTTCCAATCTCGTCATATCCTTGCCAACACTTGTTTTATTCTTTTAAATAATAGCCATCCTAATGAGTATAAGTGGTATCTCACTGCGGTTTTGATTTGTATTTCCATAATGGCTAATGATGTTGAGCATTCTTTTCATGTGCTATTAGTCATTTGTATTTCATCTTTGGAGAAATGTCTATTCAAGTCTTTTGTCCATTTTTGAACTGAATCATTTTTTTGTTGTTGAATTATAAGTGTTTTAAAAATATATATATATATATTCTGGATATTTAGCTTTCATTAGATATAAGATTTTACAAACATATTATCTCATTTTGTGCCTGCCTTTTCACTCTGTTGACAGTGCGCTTTTGAGAGTGCACTTTGATGCACAAAAGTTTTGAAGTTTTCTTTTCTTGTCTTATCCAAGAAATCATTGTCATATCTGATGTCCTGAAGATTTGTACCTATATTTTCTTCTAAGGGCTTTATAGTTTTATCACTTAGGTTTGATTAACTTCGATTCATCTTGGGTTAATTTTTGTATGTGTTGCAAGGGAAGGATTCAGATTCATCCTTTGCCTGTGGATAACCCGTCCCCGCAACCCCCACCATTTGTTGAAAAGATTATCCTCTTTTCATTGAGTGGTCTTGGCATCCTTGTCAAAAATTAATTGATCATATATGTGAGGGTTTACTTTTGGCTCTCTGTTATATTCTATTGGTCTCTGTGTCAGCTTTATGTTACTACCATTCTGTTTGATTACTGTAGCTTTTGTAGTAAGTTTTGAAATCAGGAAATGTTAGTTCTCCAACTTTGTTCTTCTTTTTAAAATATATTCTTTTTATTTATTAAAAAATTTTTTCCTTTCCCTTATTTTTTTAAAAACTTTATTTTTTATTGGAGTATAACTGATGAACCAATGTTGTAATAGTTTCAGGTAAACAGGTGAAGGGACTCAGTCATACATCTACATGTATCCATTCTCCCCCAAACTCCCTTGCAATCCAAGCTGCCACATAACACTGAGCAAAGTTATATGTGCTATACAGTAGGTCCTTGTTGGTTATTCATTTTAAATATAACAGTGTGTACATGTCCATCCCAAACTCCCTAACTATCCCTTCCTTCCATCCTTCCCCCTGGGAACCGTAAGTTCATTCTCTAAGTCTGTGAGTCTTTTTCTGTTTGACAAGTTCGTTTACATCATGTCTTTTTAGATTCCACATATAAGGGATGTCATAAGCTATTTCTCCTCTGTCTGACTGACTTCACTCAACATGACACTCTCTAGGTCCTCCCATGTTGCAGCACATGGCATTATTCCATTCTTTTTAATGGCCGAGTAATAGTCCATTGTATATATGCACCACATCTTCTTTATCCATCCCTCTGTTGATGGACATTTAGGTTGCTTCCATGTCTTGGCTATTGTAAACAGTGCTTCAGTGAATATTAGGGTGCATGTATCCTTTTGGATCATGTTTTTCTCTGGATATATGCCCAGAAGTGGCATTGCAGTGTCATATGGTAGCTCTATTTTTAGTTTCTTACAAATATATTCTTTTTAAATTGCATACCTAGATAGCATGCGTTTCTGAAAGATATTTTCAAGAGTGGCAAAGTCAGAATCTTTATAACTTTAATACAGAAATTAAACTATTTCTTGTATTTGCTGCACTAAAAAGGCTGAATGATAATATATCTTGCTTTCTTGCACCAAAACCCACCTCCTTTCCCCACAGTCTCTCTGGAAGAGCTAGAGGAGTCAGGGAGGAGTTGCATCTGGGTTTAAAGATTCTGCTAGAAGATGTAGGAGAAGAGGTGAGCAGGTAGAGGAAACCAATGCTCCTGGGAAGGTAAGCAATGCTCCTCCTAAAAAGAGGGTGGAGGGTAGGATGTTGCTAAAAAGAAAGAAGCAGGGAGTTTACTGCAGATGGTTCCCAGGGTTTAGTAGTTGACTCCAGGGATGTTACCAAGAATAAAGAGGACTCTCCTGCCCAGGTTGGTGGAATTGGCACAGGGCCACCAAGAGCATAGGTCAGGCCCCTGTGCCAAGTCCTGGTACTACCTGGCAGTGCTGAGTGGAACTAGCTAGACACCAGCTCCAGCAGAAGAGTGGTTTTTAATGACAGCTCTGCTAGAGTTCACTCACTACACTGACGTTCCCCATCCCCAGTATCATCACAGGAAGAAAAAAAATATCTTTTTTTTAAAATATTTTATTTCTGGCATAATTTTCACTCTCTCCTCCTACCTCCTCGCTTTTAAAAAATTTGCCTCAAGTGGCAATCAACAATGCCTGTAAGTTGGGACTTTTTAGCTGGAGCAGAGAAGGAGTTAGATAACAGAAAGGCCAGCTGCTTAACTCTTCATAAGTGAGGATGAGGTAATGATTTTCAAGCTGGGCAACAAGACTAGGAAGGGAACAGAGCAATGAGTAGGACAAGGAAGGCCCTAAGTGTGCCAAAGGCCAGCCATGAGACTCCCAATCACTCATGGCAGCCGGGGATGGGCTGATAGAGGAGGCGAGAAGGCTGTGATTAGGGGAGTGGGGCAGCACAAAAGGATGGCAGGGGGGCATGCAAGAATCAGAAGTTTGGTTAAGACTGACTTGGGGGATGGTGATTACTGGTGCCAGGCTCTCATGGCAAGAAGGTAGTGGGCACAATCAACATCTCCTGAGGCCAGGAGAGCATATGTGCTCCAGGGGGAGGAAGAAAACACAGTAGATACCTAGCAAAAATGTTCAAGATGCTGCTGCTGATGTGAACCTGTAGGCCAGAAGGAGGTTGCCCTGGACATGTGCTTGGGAATCATCAGCATCTAGAAAGTAAAGCCATCATGGATAATGGGTGAAATCACAAAGATAAAGTATATGGAGAGGGGAAGAAAGAGATCAAGACAAAAGTCCAGCAGGTACACCAGCATTAAAGAGCAAACTGAACCAAAACAAATGCATGAGAATGAAAAGGAATAAAGAGATAGTGCCTGCATGCCAAGTCATTTCAGTCATTTCTGACTCTTTGCAATCCTACGGACTGTAGCCTGCCTGGCTCCTGTCCATGGGATTCTCTAGGCAAGAATACTTGAGTGGGTTGCCATGCCCTCCTAGAGGGGATTGTCCCAACCCAGGGATTGAACCCACATCTCTTATGTCTCCTGCATTGGCATCTGAATTCTTTACAACTAGTGCCACCTGGGATACCCAAAGAGAGAAAATGAGATTGGAAGGTCATGGAACCACTGAAAAAATAGGAGAAGATGCCAAGAATCTCAGCTGCCACAGAGATTCTAAGTGAGGTGAGGGCTGAATTTGGCAGTTAAAAGGTTATATTAGGGCTTTTCAGAGAAACAGAATCAATAGGAGTTATATTTACACATACACATACATAGCTATGTATATAATGATATGCATATGTGTATAAAGTGTATAGTGTACATAAAGTGTACAATAATGTACACAGCTATGTAGTTAAAAAAGAGATATAGCTATATATCTATATATATCCATGTGATATCCAAATTTAGATTTATTATAAGGTATTGGCTCATGTGATTATGGAGACTGAGAAGTTCCCTGGTCTATTGTCTGCAGGCTGGTATAGTTTGAAGGCCTGAGAGCCTCAGGGGCTGATGGCATAGATTTCCGCTCGGGTCTGAAGGCCTGAGAACCAGATGTGCTGAGGACAGAGGAGATGGATGGCCCAGCACAAGTGGTCAGGCCGAGAGGGAAAATCCAATTTTTTCTAACCTTTTTGTTCAAGTCTTCAACACATTGTGTGATGCCCACCCACCTTGGGCAGGCCATCTGCTTTACTCAACCCACCAATCCAAATGCCAATCTCTTCCAGGGACCCCATCACAGACATGCCCAGAAATAACATTTGATAAGTTATCTAGGCACCAAGTGGCCCAGTCAAGTTGCCACAAAAATTCACCATCACAGGGGTTGTAGGTCACTTTTGCAAGAATAGCTTCTCAGAAGCCAGCCTATGGGGTACTGAGAGACGGGCAGTGAGGGAGTGATGTAGCAGAGCCCAGGATATTTTCTTAGCAGCTTTTTAGGAAAAAGATCTACATTTGAAAGACTTTTTTTTTTTTTAAATGGAGAGAGAGGTATGTTTTTGGGCTGAGAGAAAGAAGAAAAAGAATGTGTAAGTTGAAAATTCAGAAGAGAAAGAATAATTCAAGCTACAAGAGCCTGAAGAATAGATGTGTGCTGAGGTGTAGGTTTTATGTAAAATAGCCTGAATGTGATGATTGGCTCTGTGAAGGCTGAGGAAGAGGTAGCTGGTGAAAAAGCCTGGGGACTCCCGGCAGAGAGAGCCGGGTAAAGCAGCCCTGGGATGGGGGGCATTGTGTGGGGAATACAGCCATGCAGAAGTCAGGGGAAGGTGCAGGGCCACCAGGCCTGGACGCCAGCCAGAGACAGACTAGTGGGAGGACATTAGACTGTAGGTATTAAGCAGGAGAGTGATGTGATCAGAATTCTTGCTGGATAATTTCAGTGTTTTTCTGATAAAGGACCATTACTTACTGAAAATGAGAAGGCAGGGATGTGAACTGGGGGCCTAAGCAGAGTACAGAGAATTGCAGTCCCCCTGGAAGATGAATACGAAGTGCCCAAGAGCCCTCTAGATTCCTCCTGCAGATATTGTGTTCAGTCACCTCAGTCACGTCTGCCTCTTTGTGACCCTATGGACTATAGCCCGCCAGGCTCCTCTGTCAATTCTCTAGGTAAGAATACTGGAGTGGGCAGCCAGTCCCTTCTCCAGGGGCTTTTCCTGACCCAGGGATCAAACACGAGTCTCCAACATTTCAGGCAGATTCTTCACCATCTGAGCCACCAGGGAAGCCTGTGGATAGTACAGCCTCACAATTCATCCAAGAGAGGCTTCCTTTTCTTTCTAAAATTACCTCTGGTGCTTTATTACCAAGATCTAAGTGTGTGTGTGTGTGTGTGTGTGTGTATGTGTATTTCTAAATAGAGATTTCTTTATATATTATTTGTTTCTATTCATATATGCATTTCTAAGTATTATGTATTTATCAATATATATAATTTATGTTTCTGAATACACACATACAAGCCCCTATTAGATGGCTAAATGTTTATTTCAGATAAACTAATTGCTGCCTTAAGCTGTTGGTAACTGTAGCATTTGTTGATAAACTGCACACAGCACTCTAGGTGTTAGTTTTTGCCTTTTTGCGAGGGGCACTGCGTTAGGCCCGATGTATATGAGGATGGAGAAGACAAGGTCACCAGGAGTTTAGAGTCTGGTTAAGAGGTAAGATGTCTCCACAGGCATTGACATCTTTCTCAGATGGTGACAGCCAAGTGCAACTAAGCAAGTTCTGTGTCAAAAGGAAAGGGAGGCTAAGGAAAGAGTTAATATTCATTGAGCAACTGCCAGTGTATTTGCTTATTTAAATCCTCCCAAAGGTCCCAAGTGCCTATACTATACTATCCTCTTTTTTTTTTTTTTTTTTACCCAAGGAAACTTCAGCTCGGAGAGGTTAATTTGCCCAGGACAAAACACATGGAGAACTTGCGCAGTCTCCCTCTGTCACATCATTTTGTCTCATCTAATTAAAAGTTTGTGTTTTCATTGCTTGCTGTCTGCAAGGACCCTCCCCAATCAGTTCTTGATGAAATCACGTTCTTAACATCTCTATGTTCTCCATCCTGGATTACTAGCACAACGTTGCCAGTTCCGCCAACACTCCTTACGTCTGTCACCAGTCAGACCAGGCCTACCTTTATCTGAACTAAACCCAAAGGGGTTGGCATAACTGAGCCTTTGGTTCTGTGTCTTCGCTCTTACTGAGTGCGTTCGGTGGCCCTTTCGTTTTTGCTGAGATCATTTGTGGCGTTGGTTCTATGACTATGCCTGGTTTTAACGGGCAGAGCTGTGCTACGTTTACTGTTTGTCCCTTAGTTGGAAATGTGGCTTCAGCTTTAAAGTAACCAGAGCAGTGTGCTGCTACAGGGCCCGGAAACTTCAGACCTACTTTTGAAACATGACTGTGATGCTCTGGCGTGAAGTGGTGATGAAGTGGCCAGTGCTGATGATTTAAGTGGGATCTAAAGGTGGAAGAAGAATCAAGTCCTCCCATAGATTACAGACACTTTAGGAGGTTATTTTGAATTACTGGAAAGTTAAAACTACATTGATATAAAAGATGGAGCATTAAAACACAAAGAAGAGCATAGTTTATTGCTATATTACTAGTTTATCAGTGTTATATTACATCTCTTTGAAATTATTATTGTTAATGGTATAACCAAAGCTTCATGGTTTTTTTTTTAATTACTCCCTCCTGAGTGGATTGTCATTTCAAAGGTTTTAAACAGCTGCCAACATTTTAATATTATATTTTCATCACATGATTAACTGTCAGTATATTCCTTGTGGAGGAAAAAAGTTTACTTCAGCTGAGCATTCATTACCTTCACTTTAGGCAGTTTCAATAAGAAAGGAAATAGAAAAGAGTTGGCAAGCATGTGGATTTCTTGCCTTATGTAAGCTGGCTTACATCCCACCTCCTGTGGGTAGAGCAGAAAATGGAAGGGCAAGAAATGATGGTGCTAAACTCCTACCCATGGCTCCAGATGGAAAGAATTAGGAATCCATCATGTGTATAAACCAGTGAAAGAAATGAATACTTGCTCTTAGGACACAATGCTTGCCCTTCCTGCTCGGTGCCTCCCTCTGATGGCTCACACATCTTAATCACCAAATGCGCTTCAAGAAAGAGAAGCAGTTTATCTTGACCAAAGCACTTGGATAGACTCATGCAGACTTCATGGTCAATAAATGAGGCCTAGGACCAGGCTATGGTTCAGAATTTCATTTCTGCTTTTACTCTACAAGGACTCCAGGAGGTGGGAGACTATCAAGGTGTACTCCTAGATGTGCACAAGATCCTGTGGGATTCAGGAAGCCACAAGGAATATGTTCTATGAATTAAATCCTTCAGGCCCCTTCTTCCAAGACAGCGTGTCCTGCATGACAGGGATCTTGGCCTAAGCATGAAAAAAATTTTTTAATTAGTATTTTGTTTTAAATGTGTTTTATTTTTTTTCCCTTCATATTTTATTAAATTTCTAAGTGGTTGATGTAAACATTATTTTCAATGTTTTCCCCTTTTTCTTTATCTGGAAAGAAAAGAAATATCAGAAATGGGAAGGCTTTGAAGAACACAGAAGGAAGTGTTGTCTTTCTTGTGCAATCTCCCCAATCCCTTAATTTTCACTGACAAAGAAGAGCAGAAGAATGTTCCAAGTAGAGTAAACTATAGATGCAAAGAAACAACATGCATAACATGGAAAGAAAAAAGGGAGCTTGGAAACTTAGGGGACAAACTGTGAAAACTCTTGAATGCCATAATAGTTGGAATTTGGACTTTGTTCCATGGGCAACAAGGAGCCCGCAAAGCCTTCATAAGATGAGAGATGCAATCATATTTATCCTTTGATTAACTGACTTTGAATCAATGTGGACAATAGATTGGGAAGGAGTCCAGAATATCAGTTAGGAGGTAGTTGAAATCATTCAGGAGAGAGGATGATGACCCAAATTAAGGCAGTTTTGGTATAAGTAGGCCATATCGGAAAACTTACCATTGAAGAAAGTATTTATGAGCATTATTATATTGTTACCAAGGAGGATTCTTGGCCTCCTTAATCAATAGAAATTGATCAGAGGCCAGACGAGAAATTCAGGCAAGACTTTAATGGGTCCCCTGCTGCAGCAGAGGGGAGTAAGAGGACAAACAACCCTTGCTAGCTCGCTCCCTGAGGTGAGGGTGAGATTATTCCTTATATGGGGTAAGGGTAGTAGTGTCTCTAGGGGTGGCTTAGGTGGTCTGCCCACCCGTTAGGTGGTATTGTGTACAAGGGGCATGCACAGTAAGGACTGCTTTTGTTCCAGACTTTTCAAAAGTGGCATTTGGGCTTTTTGGTCTCTTTCTATCTTTTGTCCAGAATTTGCCCCAACTGTGCAAGCATGCAGTTATTTTTAGTCCCATGTGATTTCTTTGTATTTTGTTGCTCGAGGAGAGGTATGTCCAGGTGCAAGCATTGCAGCACTGCTGCAAAAGGTCCCAGGTCACACCTTGTCTCAATGTGAAAGGCAAAAAGATAACTGGGGTAAAAATAATGCCCTAAATGATGCGCCTGAGACAAAAGTTTCATTAATCAAGAAGAAATTCCTTGTAGGAGAGAAATTAAGTGTGTTTTATGTTAGAAATGTTGAATTTGAAGTGTCCTGATAACATCCAAATGAAGGTGTCTAGACAGCTAAAATCTTGGAATTGGGGCTCAGTTGGTAAACAATCTACCTGCAATGCAGGAGACACCAGTTGGATCCCTGGGCCAGGAAGATCCTCTGGAGAAGGGAAGGGCTACCCATTCTAATATTCTTCCATCGAGAATTCCATGGAGAGAGGAGCCGGCAGGCTACAGTCCATGGCTTTCACTTTCACTTTCAAACAGGTTGAGTCTATAGGATGACTATTTGCAAGTCATCAGTATAGTCAAGGTAGGGGAAATTTCCCAAGTAGATGAGGTTGCTGATAGGGAGAGAGTCTAGCAAGGAAGAGATGGCCCAGGACAGAACCCTGTAGTGGAGAAGTTGCCAGGGAGGTTGAGAAGGTGGCATCCGAGATAGAAGGACCACAATGCAGAATCTAAGGAAATCAATTCAAGAAGCAGCAGTTGTTTAGAAAGAACATTCAAAGGAAACATTTTGGCCATAAGGAGATTCGGGCCATACAAAAGTCACTAGTGGCCTTTAGAGAAGGCAGCTGCCCAAAAACAAGAGGCCAGAATGAGGTCCTAGTTATTGAGGCATGACAGGAGGCAAGGAGTTATACTGGAACAAAAAAACTGCTCTTGGGAGACTGTATTGTGAAGGAAAGAAAGGGAATGTAGTTTGGAAGAAGAAATTGCTATTTGCTTGGTTTATTAGTTTGCAAGCACTTTTACATCTGTTAGCTTACTTGATTCCCAGGACAACTTAGAAAGTAGGAAAGGCAAGTACTGATATGCCTGGGAAAAGGAGGTCAAAAAGAGGTGAAAAGGCTTTGCCAAGGTCATCTATAGCCAATTCATGGGAGAACTGAGTTTAAAATTCAGGTTATTTGGCCTATAATCCAATCATCTTTCCACTGTGCCCGAACAGAGCATTTCTAAAGTGTTTGCTCTGTTTGGGTACTGCCTATGAGAAGGATTGAGCTCCTTGTTACAGGGGTTTTAATCTTATCTAAAGGAATGTGCGGAGCCACTGGAAGGTTTTGTGCAAGGGAAGCCCATTTTTAAGTCAATGCCTGAGGGAGACCAACCTGGCAGGAAAGTGTAGCATGTCTCAGTAGAACAAACACTTCGGGGTAGACTATTAGGACGGCGCTTCAAACTGGGACACAGCTCAAAGAAACATTGAATGATAGGCTGAGAAAGTGACTTCCCATTCAGTTTTATGGAGCTTCTTCTGATTGTGTTAAGGAGAGGGTCTCAGCTGGCCAGTATCTTTTTTAAAAAATAATTTGCAAAGCTCATTTATTTTTGGCTGCACTAGGTCGTCATCGCTGCACAGGCTTTTCTCCAGTTGCGACGAGCAGGAGCTGCTCTCTGGATGCTATGCACGGGTTTCTCATTGTGGCAGCTGCTCTTGTTGCAAAGTACAGCCTCCAGGGTGCTTGGGCTTCAGTAGTCGTGGCTCCCAGGCTCTAGGGCACAGGGTGAATAGTTGTGGCACATGGACTGAGTTGCTCTGCAGCACGTGGGATCTTCAAACTGTCCAGCATTGGCAGCCGGATTCTTGACCACTGAGCCACCAGGGAAGCCCTATTAAGTCAATTTTAAGACAAGTGGTGCACAGTTATGGAAAAGAAGTGCTACGAATGTGCAATCTAATGATGATAAAGTTTGGGAAATTATGAAAACAGACTCCTAGACATATAGAGAACAGACTGTGGTTGCCAAAGGGGAGCCAGGGAGGGAGACAGATGGACTAGGAGTTTGGGGGTTGGTAGATGTAAACTATTTCATTTAGAATGGATAAACAACAACGTCCTATTGTATAGCACAGGGAACTGTCAATATTCAATATCCTGTGATCAACCACAGTGGAAATGAATATTAAAAAAAGAAAGTATAAAAATACGTGTAGATTGCTACAAGTCTTGTTATAAATAATATTGGACATAGTATTAAAAGAATAGGAGTAATGAGAATTTAGTCCAGGGTAAGATGATGGCAGCGGAGACAAAGAAGACTCTGATAGACATTTTAACGGAGTCAAAGGACAGGACAGTTATCTATGTGGGGTATTTTCTGCCTCATTTCTCAGGATGCTTATGATTGTAAAATTAAAAAGACTTGTGTAGTCTATTGGATTTATTTTCTCATATAATAAGGAGCCCAAAGGTAAGGTGGCTCCAGGACAGGGTAAGTCAGTGGCCTGTTGACATCACTAAGAATTCAGCTTCTCTCTACCTTTCAACCTCAGCAAATAAGCTTTGTTCTCAAGACTACAAAGTGACTGTTGTGGTTGGAGCCATCCTACCCTGATATCTGATGCTTTGGTGCAAGAAGAAGACATCTCTTCCGATGATGAAGAGCAGAGGATGAAGAAACATTTCCCCAAAGGCGCCTCCACCAGAAGATTTTCCTGGAGGAATCATGTCATATATCAGGTATAAACATTCACCACAGAGGGGAGTCAAATTACCATAACTAACCCAGGTTAATTAGGATTTATTCTCTGAGCTAGGGAGTCAGGTCGTTTCCTGCAGGATGGCTTTCTCAAGGTAATAGGGGATAATAGGGACTCTGCTAACAAACATGGTTGGTAGGTAGTCAACCACTGACAACCAAGACCAGTGGTTTTAGAATTTCTCAAATTAACTCCTGAACATAAGTGGGGAGTTCTTGAGGCTTGTGGTGCTTTTATTCTTAAAAATTTTATTTAGCTCTTCTCTTCATGTGTTGAATTAAGGCAGAGCGAAACACTTCCACCGCAAAATCAGCTTCTGGTTTAGTGATGCACATTGAGGGTGCAATGCGGAAAGTCTGAGGAGACAAAGGAAAAATAGAGCAAAGGGTCATCATAGAATGAACTATGATTTCAAGGAAATGCACTAGACTGAGAATCCAACATCTTGCTTTCATAACAGTCCTTATATTTCCCTCAAGGGTTGGTCTTCTCCTGACCCAGTGCTGTATCCAGGCCATCCATCCTCTAGTCTCAACAATTCTGGTACCATCTTCTCTGCCTCTTTTCATTTTTGTCATCTGCTGACCTCCTGGTCCTTGCACAACCTCCACTGAGGTCTTAAGCCTCTATCCACCCTCCAATTCTGCCACCACCGAGGTTGACTTCTGTGTCCCAGTGTACAACCCAACAAACTGGCATCTCCATTTCTTTCTTTCTTTTTTTAATTTTACTTATTTAGCTGTGCTGGGTCTTAGTTGCAGCATGTAGGGTCTAATTCCTTGACCAGGAATTGAACCTGGGCCCCCTGCATTAGGAGCATGCAGTCTTAACCACTGGACCACCAGGGAAGTCCAATTTCTCAGTTTCTTGATGGCCACATCTTCCAGAAACTTCATCTATGATCCTCCTCCACATTCCTGCACATCCCAGGCCAGCCCCACAAGCCTCATCTTCACTAGGAATTCCTCAATTTCTGATTCCCGCTGCCTCTGCCTTTCTCACGGAAACTTTAGCAGTCTCCTCATGCCTCCATGATCTGTGGATCTGTCACTCTGCTTAGACCTCTGCCTCCCCTTCTTACCCAGCTCGGAGCACAGGATTAAGGACATGAACCACTCTCTCACCTGCCCCTTTCTGCCCTTCTGCTGCTGTACCCACACGGCAAAGTCCCAGCCCCGATCAGAGCTATCACAGAACTTTTGCTCCAACAGACAGCTGAGAAGTGGTAAAGAAACTCAAACCGCTGGTGGACTGACAGACCAACTAAAGTAGAGTCCTGCTTCTGCTGGTGCCCTGAATGTTCAGGTCCTCTGTCATCCCTGGCTCAACTCCTACACCCCTTACTCTATTTCACAGACAATCTTGACTCCTGCTTCTCAGACGCTGTCAGGCAAGAAGGCTCTGTAAATTTGCTCGCTCCCACACACATTCTTATATTCTTGCCTGAAGGTTCAGAGAATGAGCTGTCTCTAGTATTCGACTCCAAATTTTCCACCTGTGCCTTTGGCCCATGAAACACCATTCACCTCCCCTCCAGGAAACATCTCTGCATTCACTTGCATCTTCACCTCCTCCTCAACTTCCCCTCAGCCTATAAATAAGCAGCCTTAAAGCTCTTGTCAATCAAATCCAAGCCACACATGCATGCATGCATGCAAGCCAAGTCTCTTCAGTCATGTCTGACTCTTTGCGACCCTATGGACTGTAGCCTGTCAGGTTCCCCCATCCATGGGATTCTCCAGGCAACAGTTGTTGTTGTTGTTGTTGTTGTTTGGTCGCTCAGTTGTGTCCGACTGTTTCCATGGACAGTCAGACCCCATGGACTGTAGCAAGCCAGGCCTCTATGTCCCTCACCATCTCCCAGAGTCTGCCCAAGTTCACGTTCATTGCATCAGTGATGCTGTCCAGCCATCTCATCCTCTGATGCCCTTCTCCTTCCCAACAACAGGGATTTTTCCAATGAGTCATCTGTTCGAATCAGATGACCAAGATACTGGAGCTTCAGCTTCAGCATCAGTCCTTCCAATGAATATTCAGGGTTGATCTCCCTTAAGAGTGACTAGTTTGATCTCTTTGCTGTCCAAGGGACTTTCGGGCGTCTTTTCCAGCACCAACCACAGTTTGAAGGCATCAATTCTTTGGCATTCTGCCTTATGGTCCAGTTCTCACAATGGTATGTGACCACTGGAAAGATCATAGCCTTGACTATATGGACTTTTGCTGACAGAGTAATGTCTCTCAACACACTAGGGTTTGTCATCACTTTCCTGCCAAGAAGCAATTGTCTTCTGATTTCATGGCTGCAGTCACTGTTCTCTGTGATTTTGAAGTCAAAGAAGAGGAAATCTGTCACTACTTCCACCTTTTCCCCTTCTATTTGCCATGCAGTAATAAGGCCAAATGCCACTATCTGAGTTTTAAAAAAATATTTAGTCTAAAGCTGGCTCTTTCATGCTCCTCCTTCACCCAAATCAAGATGTTCTTTAGTTCCTCTTCACCTTCTAACATTAGAGTGGTGTTATCTGCATATCTGAGGTTGTTGATATTTCTCCCACCTATTCTGATTTCCAGCTTGTAACTCATCCAGCCCAGCATCTCTCATGATGTACTCAGCATATAGATTAAATAAACAGGGTGACAGTAGACAGTTGTGTCGTACCCCTTTCTCAATCTTGAAACAAGCAGTTGTTCCATGTAGGATTCTAACTGTTGCTTCTTGACCTGCATACAGGAGACGGGTAGGATGGTCTGGTATTCCCATCTCTCTAAGAGCTTTCCACAGTTTGTCACAAACCACACAGTCGAAGGCTTTAGCGTAGTCAATGAAACAGAGATAGATATTTTTCTGAAATTCCCTTGCTTTCTCTATAATATAGTGAATGTTGACAATTTGATCTCTAGTTCCTCCTCATTTTCTAAACCCAGTTCGGACATCTGGAAGTTCTTGGTTTGCATAACACTGAAACTTTGTTCTTCCCCAGTAGCATATTGGACAACGTCAGACCTGGGGGACTTATCTTTTGGTGTCATATCTTTTTGGCCTTTTATATAGTTCATGAGGTTCTCACAGCAAGTACACTGGGCTGATTTGCCATTCTCTCCTCCAGTGGATCACATTTTGTCAGAACTCTCTGCTATGACCCGTCTGTCTTGGGTGGCCTTGCACAGCATGACTCATAGCTTCATTGAGTTCACAGGCCCCTTCACCATGACAAGGCAGTGACCCACGAAGGGGCCAAGCAAGAGTACTGGAGCCACAAATAAAAACGTGTTGACCTTCCTGGTCCCTTCTAGCTACCATACAAATATTCTCCTTCCTTTTTTTATACTTAATAAATAAAAAGTCTGGTTGATGCTATTGGCCATTATCTTTCACTCTTCCTTCCCTCTATTCACATCTCAACTCAGTGCAGTCTGGTTTCTATCCCACCAGCCTTCTGACTCCACTCTGACTAAAACTACTGGTCACTTGCTGAGTGCAGAATCCCAATGAGCACATTCCAGCCCTTATCCTTTCTGGTCTTCTCATCTGCATTTAGCATTCCAACCCCTCCCCCTTCCCAAACCTCTCCACTCTTGCTTCTATGACTTCTCACTCACCTCATAGCTCTCTGCCTGCTGTTGTTTTCTAAATATTTATTTCTGTGGTTGTGCCAGGCCTTCATTGTGGCATCTAGTTTCCTGACCAAGGATCGAACGCGGGCCCCCCTGCACTGAGTGAGGAGTCTTAGCAGTGGACCATCAGGGAAGCCCGTCTCTGCCATCTGGGTGCCTATTATTCCACCTGCCCTTTAAATGCTGACATGACCCCTCTGTCTCTCCTCACCTCTCTGCATTTCACATCCAGACTCCCTTCCCAGGAGATCTCCTCTGCTCCCCACTTCTATGTTGATGACCTCCAAATTGTGATCCTCGCCTTGATTTTCTCCTCTGATCTACAGACTTGTCTAAGAAGGAAAGGGACCAAGTCCGAAGCTGCACTCATCCTCACACTCCCTAATCCAAGTTAGACACGAGGGAGTCATCCTTGACGCCCCCCTGCCGTCATACCCAAGCCCCGTGTATTTCCCTGCCCTTCTGCTCTCTCAGGGTCTCCTCTGTCGCTACTGCTGCTGTTCCAGATCAGACAAAATCATCAGCCCCCACCCGCAGCCTGCCTCCAGTCATGTCCCCTCAGCTTTACCTTCCTCAGAGGACAGACTCAGAAATCAGGCTGCCTGAGTCTGGATCCTGAGTGACTTGGGCAACTTCCTAGTTGTGCAACTTGGGCAACTTACTTAACCCCTCTGTGCCTCCTTTTCTTCATCTGTAAAATAAGGATAGTAATACTTATTTCATAGGTGTGCTGAGAGGATTAAATGAATCAACGTATGCAAAGTGTTTTCGAACAGTGTCTGAAAAGTAGTAAGGCTTCTCATCTTTACCACTCACAGCCTCCAGACTCCTGCTCCAGCCCCAAGATATGTGTGTGTCTGTGTGTGTAGCTCTTCACACACTGCCATATTTCTGTGTGTGCTTTGAGAGTTTATCACTGTTTAAGGCTCAGCCTAGCCAGAAAAGCTGACCCAGGAGTCTCTTCTCTTTCCTCCTATACTATCCCTTTTTATGGTTATGGCAAGCTTACTATATTGTATTATAATTTTCTGTTTGTGTCTTTCTCCTCTGCCAGCTCCATGGAGGGAAGGGTAGATCTTATTTATCATTGTAGCTTTTGTATCCAGCCTACCAGTGACTCCTTAGCACTTACGTGCGTGCCAGGTAACTAAGGAATAACTAGGCAAGTAAACAATGAATTATTTTCTGTCTTCATAAGTAACCCATCTTGGGACTTTGAATCATTAATTTGCTCTGTCTGATTCATACAGAAAAATATCTGGGACCAGGACTAGACAAAACTCAGCATTTCCCAGCAAAAGTGCTCCTCTGGTTTTGTTTGCTATGGTTTGGTTTGGGCTGGGAGAGCTTTCAGTCTCTTTGTTTACAAGCTGATGGGAAGCTGAGGAAAAGCTGCAGAAATAAGAGGACCCAGACCTGTTTCCTTAAGTGGAGGGAGTGAGGAGGGTCCAAAGCACAGGTGGCAGATTCAGATCTGAACAGGAGAGACGACTCGGTCTCCCTAACCTTTAGGAAAGGAGGTGGGAAATGGCTCCCAGACAGAGGAGCATCTGCAGGGACCTTGCCTAGTAGCTTCCATTTTCTCTAAGAAGCATCGGTCAAGAGTACTTGCTGAAATAGACTGAGGGGCAGCAACGGAGCAGAGAAACTAGGAAGGATGACCCCTGTTTGAAATGGGAAAGAAAGAGGCCAAAGGCTAAGGACAACCTAGGGGAGGAACAGGCATGACCCTAAATCCTTAAATCTCTGTCCTGGAGCTAATTCCTGGAGCGGGTCCTGGGATGTGCGAGATGGAGCACACATCACTTCACAGCAGTAGCTGCCCCTGCCCACAGCAGGGCCACACCAGGGTCCGGACTGCAGGGCTGCGCTTGGCTTTTCCAGGAGTTTGGGCCAGGGAGAGCTCGCTCTCCGCCTTTCCCAGCCTGAGGGTGAAGGGCACCCGGAGTGGCTGCTTCTGAGTTCTTCATCAGGGATGCAGCCAGGGTGGTCCCCCACCTCCTCCGAGGGTCACCTGGGCCTGCCAGCACTGTGACATTGCTCCTGGCCACAGCGGCCACTAAAGCTTGGTAGACTTGCGATTCACAGGGCTAGAGTCCAGCACTGAGTTCAAAACGACTAGGATTGCTCTTCCAGAGGTTAGAACTAATTCATACATGAGACAAGCTGTTTATGCACGACCGTTATGACACTATTATAACCCATCCTGTAAGTCTGGCTTGTCAGCGCAGTCCGTTTCTGCCACCTTAGACTGTCCTCTGTGTCCATTCCCCGCAGAACCGCGGGAACCAAACCATTTAGCATGGCGCCCTCTAGTGGCCCAAAGGCATCACTGTCCCTTTCTTTTGAAAATATCTGAGCTGTGAAGGCTGGGCTTCCCTGGTGGATCAGATGATAAAGAATCTGCCTGCAATGTAGGAGACCTGGGTTCAATCCCTGGCTTGGGAAGGTCCCCTGGAGGAGCGCATGGCAATCCACTCCAGTATTTTTGCCTGGAGAATTCCGTGGACAGAGGAGTCTGGTGGTCACAAAGAGTCAGACACGACCGAGTGACTAAACACAGCACCGAGCAGTGAAGCCTAGACGAAGTGGAACTGGGTTCCCTTCTCACAGGCGCCAAGGAAAGGGACCAGCACTGGGACATTAGGAGATGCCCACCTAAACTGACAGGTAAAGACCAGCCTTTTTCTTACCTGAGAGAAAAGGCCGCCTCTGCCAATCAGAAGCCCCATGCATTTGCAGTCGTGGTGGATTTGATTTACCTCTTCACGGGGAAGAGGCTGGTGGCTCACCTGTAAATACATTTAAAAAATACTTCATGTTTAACGTTTGAACAATTAAACACATTATTTCTAAGAGAAATTAAAAGCAACTCAAGCAATCAATGCTCTACTCTCCCTCTCAATCTCTCTCCCCCTGTAATTGAACAAAGCTGTTAATTTCTGGATCGGATTTATTTTGGGGGGCGGTGTTATTAAAAATATTTGTTTTTTATCCCAATTCATCCCAGATTCCCAAAGACAAGATGAAGTTAAATGCAGATCGCCAGTGAATCTTGGCGTTGCAGGTGGTTACCCCAGGAGGTTGATTCTGTCATAGCTATATTTGGAGCCTGTTTTATTTGTGTGGAAATTGTCCTCAACTCTTCACTTGGTTTTGTCCCTGTAAAAAGTTCGTTTCAGAGTCCAGGAAACGGCTCAGAAGTTGCACAATGACACGAGCAGCCCAAGCTCTTTCTGAGCTACAGCACAGCCTGGGCAGCCACCGTGGGGCCCTGTGTCCTCGTCTTCCCTCCTTGTGGAATTTGCTCTTTTACACCCAAGACTTAACACTCCAGGGTCAGGAGAGGTAAGCTCTCTGGAGACCCAGAGGTTGGTTCGGGTCACGTGGCATCTGAAGGTGGTGACTCCTTGTGGGCCCAGGCTTGCCAGCACCCGTCTGATGACATTGGACTGGGACTTCTGTTGTTAATGAACACCAACCTCTATAGTCAAGTCTGGCTGCGCATCTGCATCATCTGGAAGCCATTTTGAACCACAGACATTTAGGCCTCAGGCCAGGCCTATTGATTATCTGGGGCAGGGCTTTGTTTAGTCATTAAGTCACATCCAGCTCTTTTACCACCCCGTGGACTGTAGCCCGCCTGGCTCTTCTGTCCATGAGGTTTCCCAGGCAAGAATACTGGAATGGGTTGCCATACCCTCCTCCAGGGGATCTTCCCAACCCAGGGATCGAATCTACATCTCTTAATGTCTTCTGCACTGGGAGGCGGGTTCTTTACCACTAGTACTTCACCACGATCCCATCTGAACATCACGTGCTGTGTGCTTAGTCGCTTAGTCACGTCCGACTCTTGTGACTCCATGGACTGTAGCCCACCAGGCTCCTCTGTCCGTGGGGATTCTCCAGGCAAGAATACTGGAGTGGGTTGGTGTTTCCTTCTCCAGGGGATCTTCCTGACTCGGGACTGAACCTGCACTGGCAGGTGGATTCTTTACCACTGAGCCACGTGGGAAGCCTGTAGAGCAGGGCTTCGACAACTGTGTTTGTAAATGCTCTTCAGATGCTGGGCTGTGATCCCTCTGCTGTGAGCGCTAAGCATGGTCACCGCCGCTGGCCTCTCTTCTGTGGCACAGCCCTGAAAGCATCAGCCCTGGATCTGGCTCTCTGGCTTCAAAGGCATTTGGGCATGATCCTGGCTCATGGGCCAACCCCTGCGATCCCTGTGAGGTGGAGGAGGGCTCCCTCCCATGCTCCCGGCTTCATTTTTCTGCTCTGGGCTTCCCAACTGCCTTCCTCTAGGCTTGGGTATCCATCCCCTCGCCCCATCCACCCTGAATCCTTTCCTGGTTAGGTGTCAGTGGCTGAGCACAGGCTCAGACTGTACCTCCCACAGAGGTCTGTATTCTCCATCTGTTGTGAAGCTTTAAGACTAGGAAAATATTATTCAAACATTCAGACAAGAAGAGGACGCATGATGGGGTAAAAGACTAGGATCACCTCATTGATCCAAAATGTTATCCTGCTTGTCCCTGAGGCTCTCGTGAGGGAAGACAAACACGGCAATATAATTTAGGGCTAAACGGTGAAAAGGCTTCCTGGGTAGCTCAGCTGGTGAAGAATCCACTTGCAGTGTGAGAGACCTGGGTTCAATCCCTGGCTTGGGAAGATCCCCTGAGAAGGGCATGGCAACCCACTCCAGTACTCTTGCCTGGAGAATCCAGAGGAGCTACAGTCCGTGGGAACACCAAGAGTCACACACGACTGAGCAACTAATCACTGAACAGCACAAACTGTGAAAACTAGAAAGAAGTCAAATATGGTTTAGGGGATGAGGGTTCAGAGGTCAGGAAGGGTTCCTGAGGGGCAGCTGGATTGCGGGGTCTGGGTGGCCAGCAAGGGCCTGGGGAGGGACTTTAGTCTCACCCTGGTCTGAGCCAGCACCCTCTCTGCTCCTCTGTCCTTTTTTGTCACTCCCTAGCCTCAGCTGCCAAGACTAATTGACCATCTTGTAGGCATATGCAGAGAAAAGCATGGTTGAAAAAAATCTAACAAGGCAAAGCCACAGGATAGCCTGACCCGGCTCTGTGCTTGAACCTGAGTTCCAACAGCCCCATAATCAAATAGGCATGTTAGTAACTAGCCTCTTCTTGAGGGTATAATGTAGCTTCATGTTTATTTTGTTTGTGTTTGTCAACTTGTTTTGAGAGGGTAGGTTTTCATTTAAACAATTATAAAAGTAGTTCATGGTTATTGGGGAAAACTCCTTAAAGCAGTATGGAAATGCATTTAGTAAAAATTGGCAGTTTCTCTTCCTAAAATCCTACTCCTAGGGACACTGCCTGTTAGTAATTTGGTGTGAACAAGACAATTTTTTTATGCATACAAATGCTATTAAATGCACAGTTTAAAAATAACTCATACTTTATAATGTTTTGCATTTGCTTTGAACAATTTACAATGTGTCTTGAACATCTTTCCATGTCAGTGTATCTGGACCTAGTCTTTTTAAAGACTACCTAGTATTTTGTTGCTTGTTGGTAGAGCAATTTGTTTAATCTCCTAATTTGGGACATGTATGTTGTTTCCTATTTTTGTTTATGATCAAAAACAATATTGCAAACATCCTTGCTTATTTATATCTACATACATCTGTGAATATTTCTCTAGGACACATCTCTATAAGTGGAATGTCTAGGTGAAAATTTAATATTTTAATAGACACAGATGAATTTCTGTAAAGGGCTGTATCCAGTTCAAATCCTTACCAACAGCACATGGGAGTTTTAAATCTGGGTTATATTGTATAGCATCAATACATCAATACAGCATCAAAGCCAAGCTCTGAACTGTTTCAATGACAAGAAAGTGGTCTGAAGTGTTGCAAGGGCCTGAAATCAATCAACAAACACTGGTAAAGCGCTCATCATCTGTGTATTTCTGGGCCTCAAAAACATCGAATTTATATAGGAAAAGAAGATATTGATACTTGAAAATCGAGTCAACAAGTACATGATTTGAAATATCCTTTCAAAGGAGCTCTTTAGACAGTGAGTGTGAGAGGGATTCTCTGAAGGCTGGAGGGAGAAGCAAAGGCAAGCGTTAAGCAGGAGGAGATCTTGAAAAAGGCTAGGATTTCCAAAGCTAGAGACAGAGAAGAGAGCACCATATTCCATGACTGGGGAAAAGTTTGAGTGGTATTTGGATGTACTGTCATTGAGGGGACAATAGAGAAGTTCCTTCAGACCCCATGCTTACAACTACTGAAGGGCAGAGAAAAGAGGAAAAGTGCTCATTCTACAAATACTATTTTATAGCCTGCCTTATTTTTTCCATAATACAGTCTGCATATCTTCCCATGTCACATATATTTCTGTGCCACATAGTGTGGATTTATCATCACTTGGCTTGTTTGGTATCAGTGGCCATTTGGGAAGATTCTGACGTTTTACCATGACAACCCGAGTCCTGATGAATGTCTCTGTTGACGTGTCTTGAAGGACACAGTAACTGGGGTTGGATTAGCAGGGAAGGCAGGAGTGCCTCCTCTCTCATACGGCTTTCCTCGGGGGAGTCTGGGCTTTGAGGAGCCTAGGTATCCTTGAAGGGGCTCCTGGGTTGGGAGAGGACTGGAATGGACTCGTCTGAACCTTACGACAGCCCTTGACAGGGCCCCAAGCTGAAGATAAGGATGTCACAGCTTGTGAGCCAGAGGGCCTGCCCTCATATTACAGTACTCTTATTTTCCTATTGTCTTCTTATAGCTTTCAAATCTTATTTAAACATTCCAGCCTTGTACTGTCTCTGCTGTGTGGTGTTAAGGGAAAAGTCTTATATTCATGGTCTGGGCTGAATATTGAAAGAATTGAGAATCAGTCCTTCTAAACTAGGATGGTATGGTGAGAGCAAACAGCAAGACATCTCCCGAGGATAAGAATTAGGGGGAAGGCATCGGTCTGACTATTCCTTCCCATCCCAGAATTCTCCTGCTGTCACTCCCCTCTGAGGATCTAGATTTTACTTTTATGGAGGATTAGGACAATTTCCTACCGACAAGGACCCTAGGGGCAGCAGGAGGGACTGTGGGAAAGATTTGAGAAACAAGGTGAAGAATCAATAGGACTTGACATTAGAAATAAGGAGAGAGAAGGAGCCACAGATTATTTCGCGGTTTTGAGGCTGGGGAATTGGGAGAAGAGTGGGGTTACAAAACAGAAACGGTGACCTTGGGAAGAATCACTGGCTTAAGGGAAAATCCTAAATTCAATTGTTGTCATACTGAGTTTGAGGTCACAGTGGGGTATGTCATCAGAAAGTCACATTCCACCTGGTTATTGAGAGATTAAAGTCCATTCACAGACAAATACAAAACTCTATAAATCTTTAACATCGTCACCCAAACCATCACCACAACCGTCTCCTGGCCCTTTTTCCTGCTACTAGCTCTCTGGGCTGCCTGCCCCTCCCCCAGTAATTCTCCCCTTCTTTGTATTTCTAATGCAAAATATTCAGTCATTGCTGATGCTCTTTGCCTACCATCAGCTCCCTTCTCCAAATTCTCTTCCTCACTGCTCCAGAACTCTCCATGACCCGCAATCAGGTTGTTTACACTCAATGTTCTCTCTCATGCTCAGTCGCTTCAGTAGTGTCTGGCTCTTTGCAACCCCATCGGCTGTAGCCAGCCAGGATCCTCTGTCCATGGGATTCTCCAAGCAAGAATACTGGAATGGGTTGCCATGCTCTTCTCCAGGGGATCTTTCCAACCCAGGGATCAAACCCGTGTCTCCTGCATTGGCAGGCGGATTCTTTACCGCTGAGCCACCGGGGAAGCTCTAACACTCTACTCATTTCTAATGAGCTTCGCTTGCAGTCTTTGCCTGCTCTCTCTCTGAATGAATGAGCTTGTAGCCGAGGCTTCCTGCCTTAACTCTTGCTGCTCCAAGAAGCTACAGAGAGACCAGTAGATCACCACCTACCTTATCCTTCACCATTTCTATTCCTATCATGAGACCTTTGCCTCGGACATCTCCTACAATTTCGAATTCATCCCGCAGCTTAGCCAACTTCAGCAACATATAGGTGCCAACTTCTTGGCTATTTTCTTGTAGATTTTCTTCTTTAATCACCTGTTGAGAGAAAGCCCCAAATGACTTTCCATTTAAACAGTTTTAAAAGGGACTGAGAAATAAATGTATGTGACCTGTTTACAAAACTTGACCAGACAAATGGAACCCAAAGTCTTATGTGGCCATACCTCGTCTCATAGAAAGATCTGCTGTAGGGAGAAAAAAAGTCTTGGTAGAGGGAACACTTCCCTTATACCCTTCTCATCTTCAGGAATGGGTAAACATTTAGGGAAAAATAAGAGAGACATCTTAATGTTGGGCTCTGTGTGGGCCCAGAGTCAGGGCACCTGAGATATAAAAGGATTTTCACCTACTTTTGCTCACAGCAGAGATCTGTGATTCTTTTCTTTTTTAAACTTTTTATTTTGTACTAGAGCTGATTAACAATGTTGTAATCGTTTCAGGAAAACAGCAAAGGGACTCAGACACACATATACATGTATCCATTCTCCCCCAAACTCCCCTCCCGTCCAGGCTGCCACATAACATCGAGCAGAGCTCCCTGTGCTATATAGTAAGAGACCTGTGATTCTGGACCACATATGAGCAGTACACTATGTTTATAACCAGCCGATAGTAACTGCATAACTGCAGGCAGAACTTGATGTTTTTAAGATCTCCTTGTTCACCTACATCCTACCTGCCAAATTGTTTGAGGTGACTCAGCACGTAAAGAACACTAGTTGGCATTTCTACAGAATGAAATAAATGTCACATCCTACCCACACTTTCTCTTTCTGAGATTTAATCATATTTGAATATACTTTTTAATTAGAAAGGGGACTTTTTACTTATTTTTATTAAAAAATACTTTTAAATTTATTTTTTTGAACAAGTGAAACATGTGCCTTGTTCAAACATCACAAAGTACAGAAGCAAAGAGCAAAATGAGCCTCACTGATCCCTGTCCTCCAGCACTAAGTTTCTCTCCCCACAAACAACCACTGTTAATAATTTCTTGTGCAGTCTTTCAGAAACTATGCTACACTTATTTAAGCACGCACTATTATGCATATAATACATGCATGCTAAGCCCCTTCAGTCATGTCCGACTCTTTGTGATGCTATGGACTGCAGCTTGTCAGGCTCCTCTGTCCAAGGGATTTTCCAGGCAAGAGTACTGGAGCGGGTTGCCATGCTTCCTTCAGGGGATCTTCCTGACCCAAGGATTGAACCCACATCTTTTATGTCTCCTGCATTGGTGGGGGCTGGGGGGGGGGGTTCTTTACCACTAGCACCAAGTGCTATTATGCATATAGTTATGCAAACCTTTTCCAACAGATGAGACCACAGGCAAAAATCAATGGGCTAGTGCTGAACCACAGCTGAATCACCTAGCTGGAATTGCATAGAGCTCATCTGCTCTTTCGTCTTTTCACTTATGACAGTACAACAAAGGTAAGGAAGCATATATAAGACAGGACCAAAATTCAACTGACATCAAAAATTGCCATTGGTCACCATCCATAAAGCACCAATCAAATCACAAAAGAAATTTCAGTGCTACCAGCTAGCTAGGGGAATTCTTAGGTTTCCCATGTGTGTGAGGCTTATTATATATGATTTCATATCCAATACTTGAAGCACTGATAGTAGATCTCAAAAAATGGGAGAGGGAGCAGAATAATAACTGGAAATCTAAACAAATTCATGGACTAGGAATTAACTCTTCACTTTAATTATGTCATGTGATAGAGTCCTGACAATATGTGTGTAGTTTTGAAGTAGTTGATTGGTGAAATGAGTGATGTTGATACAGCTGCTGGAACGTACCTCAAGCACGGCTGAACCAATGGCGCAGGCCATGGGGTTCCCTCCGAAGGTATTGAAATGAAGCAGGCGCTTGGTTAAGGACTTGGCAATCTCTAGGCGGAGAAAATAAAAGGTGGATAAAGAGTGACACATCTATAATTTCTCATTGTGCTATTTGGATTATATTTACTTTCATGTTGTAGAAAGGTGTTTATAATATATTTCATGGCATCCGATTCATTCGTCACTCACCAGATAGTGATGTTATGGATGGAACTGTCTCTCTCCCCTCAGGCATCCCCAACTCATATGTTGAAGCCCTAACCCCCGGCGCGACTCCCTAGAGGCAACTAAGGTCATAAGGGTGGAGCCCTAATCCAATAGGATTGGTGCCCTCATAAGAAGAAGAAAGACCAGAGCCCTTTCTCACTGCAGAAAAGGACACAGCCAGAGGGTCATCTGCAAGAGAGATCTCACCAGAACTCAACTGGTCTCTTACCTTTACCTTGGACTTTAGCCTCTAGAACTGTGGGAAAATAAATGTCTGTTGTTTAAGCCACCCAGCCTGTGATATCTTGTTATGGTAGACCAAGCTGATGAATACAATAGGTAAGGAAAAACTGCTTATTTACTCCATGAGAAGCTTACTAGTAAAATCTTCAATGTGTTGTGTGAATTGAAAAGTACTTTAAAACTTGATTTATGGGAACTTACATGAATCCTCATTAATTAGCCTTTTTTCTGTATTCCACTCTTGGGACTAAGAAGGACATATTTTTAAAAAACTCTCATAGCAAGGATTTCATAACAATCTCCAGATGGTTTGAGGGTGAAAATATATATTCGGTTCATTATAGTTCACCTTCAACACCCACGTTTTCATATCTTTCCTCAATTGATAAAAGTACTAAAATATTACAAGGCACTTAATTATCCTTTGAAGTTTCTCAAGTGTGCTTGCTATTGGTGGGAAAAATAAATGCAATAATCTTTAAGATTTTCAATAATAAGTGGTTTGTAAAAGTATTCTCTGTAAAACTTCACTAAAATGGGTAATACAATTAATGCTAATGTTCATTTTATAGACTGTTCTAGTTAAGTGAGATTGCATTGTATTTAGTTGTTGATAATCAGAAGAGAAAACTATCACTCTGAAGGCTAACTCTACAGCTTATTGTGGTGGCAAGACTAAGTCAGAGTGTTCTCAGAATGTGATTCCTTGGACACTTTAGGACTGGCTTCAGGTTGGTTAACATGGATCTCTTGTGTTGGTTTTGTTTTGGAGCACATTTGCCTAGACCTTGTCAATGTAGTAGAACCCTATATATCACTGTGAGGCTGGGAGAATTGGTCTTCCCTACAGCAAGGAGCAAAAAGGGCTGGTTTTCTTCCATCTCTTCCACAATCTGGCAGACAGACTGTTTCCCTTTAATATTGCTTGGGAAATGCATGTGTAGTTCCCATGACGGTCTCTAGCCCACATAAGGTACAATACACATGTTTTCTACGATTGGGAGGCAAGGGGCCCAGAAGCAGACACAAACTGCCCGTGGTTCCTACCTGGAGTTGTTACAACTGCTGCCATGGGAAAGCCATTCCCAATCCCTTTAGCCATGGTGACAATATCTGGCAGGACATCATGTGTTTGGAAGCCCCAGAAGTGAGAGCCCAGCCTTCCAAATCCTGTCTGCACCTGATGGAAACAAATCCGAAATCACCAGGAACCTTCTGAGAAATGCTGGTTTTCCTGACTCTCTGGTCTCTTTCCTTCTCTTCTACCTTCTCCTCCTTAACATCATCATCATCATCATCCTTGTATTATGATGGAAAAAGCACCGTGCCTGAGCTTTTGGGCACCAAAAGCCATTTGCTAGCATTGTTTCAAAACTCTAGACATGTTTCTTAACTCCTCTGGACCTATGTTAGCTCTGTTGAGTGGAAACACTTAATAGCAATACATCACAGGGTTGTGGTGAGGGTTATATAAATAATGCATGTGAAAAAGGTTGTTGTGATCAGCAATCCTTAATAAAGACCCTCTGTGGGAAGGCTGTGTCTGCCCCATGCTGGATGAAGCAGTAAGTACAGCATGCAGATTGGCGCTGGGGTGTCTGTCATTCAGCCCAGACAGCCTGGTTGTCCTCTTCCCTGTGGAATCCTTTTCTTCCTGAGAATCAGTCATGAGGAGGACTCAGTAAAGCCGGTTAACTCAGGATGGAACTAAATTGACCACATTTGTTGTGTTCACGCTGTTTCCTCTTCCTAGAAGACTTTTCCTGCTTCTGTCTCTGGCTAACTCCTCTTGTTCTTCAAAACATGTTTTCCTCACTATCTGGGCTAGGAAGACTTTCCTACAAGGCACCTAGGATGCCATCAGAACCTCTCACCTTGGACTATTATCACCAAAGTACATGTCTAATAGGGTTTCCCAGGTGGCGCTTGTGGTAAAGAACCCTCCTGCCAACGCAGAAGACACAGACACGGTTTAGATCCCTGGGTTGGGAAGATCCCCTGAAGAAGGAAATGGCAACCCACTCCAGTATTCTTGCCTGGAGAATCTCATGGACAGAGGAGCCTGGCAGGCTACAGTCCAGAGAGTGTTTAGCACGCATACACCCACATGTCTAATAACAGAGACTGTATCTCATTCTTCTCTTTATCCATAATATTTAGCAGAGTGCCTGATGAAAGTAGACACTAAGTGTTTGTAGAATGAATAAAAATGTGGCAGAAGTGCCTAACTGAATAAAGGCACACAAATATTCCCTTGCAAATTTCTGCCAGAGCCTTTTTTGGTGATGGTTCCTTGATTCCCTTCTGGTTCTCAATCTCTTGGACTGTCTCTCTCTCTCTCTCTACACATACACACTGCACTTCTGGGATAGAGGTGTAGGCACTTGAAGCTGATTCTGAAATGCTCTTGAAAGAGTAAGGGTCCTTCTTAGACTTTTTTTTATTATTTTTCTGCTCTCTCCAAGGTGCTGTTGCAAAGGCACATTTGGGGGTTACAATTAGATAAGAGTGAGCAACACAGGAGAAGAGCTTAGATGTGAAAGTCAGACAGACCTGGGCTCAAACCCTGAGTCTCCTCGTTATGAGTCCCTGAACACAAGCTGATGAATTTGCCCAAAAGAGAGAACCTAAGAAGAGCTCATGGCAAATCCATCCAACTTGTCTGTCTATTTTCATTTTTTATTTCATCTAAGTACCATAAATAAATGGTAAAAAAAAAAATCAGATTGCTTGGACAATACATGAAATTATGTAGGGCCATAAACCATGTGAGTCACCTAGGAAGTACCAGTTCTATAGACTCTTTGAGTTGAACAGAGATGACTCATTCTAAGGTTCATAAACTCAAATGTCGTAGGAGATAAGAAGCATATGGCCATGAGAGAAGCAGGCTAGGTCCACCTCTATGAATTGGAATGGGAACTATGTGTGCAGATGCCTTGCCTAAAAGCAGTAAACTTCAAATTTAAGTCCAGCCCACGCCAGACCAGCAGAGACTAATGGCCCAATATGGCCCCATGCTAAGTCATTTCAGTCATGTCTGACTCTTTGCAAACCCATGGACTGTAGCCCCCCAGGTTCCTCTGTCCATGGAATTCTCCAGGTTAGAATACTGGAGTGGGTTGCCATGCCCTCCTCCAGGGGATCTTCCCAACCCAGGGATTGAACCTGCATCTCTTATGTCTCCTGCATTGGCAGGCAGCTTCTTGACCACTAGTGGCACGTTGGGAAGCCCTTATTGTAGATTCCAAATTCCTCATTTTTTGGAGGGAAAGCCAAGGTTAGCTAACTAAGAAGGCATGTAAGATCCCTGGGTGCAGCGCTGGCTCTGCCCTCAGGATCTTCTTCTGTTCCGTCCTTTCCTGCCCCCCTTCGTCTTTCTACACCATTGAAAGGCAGGTTGCCTCGTGGTTAGTGTGGTCTTTGAGTCTGGGTGTGAGTTCTGGCTCTGTCCCTACTAACTACATGATCTTGACAGGCAAATGAACCATCTTGAACTTCAGTTCACTTTTTTTTTTCCCAATTCAATTTTTTTTTGGCTGTACGACATGGCCTGTGGAATCTTAGCTCCTTGACAAGGGATCAAAGCCTGTAATGGAGGTGGGATCCCCAACTTCTGGACTGCCAGGGGAGTCCCTGGAACTACTTTTCAAATATCTGTGATTATGGCCCTCTTCTTAGAGGCTGGACTTTTTTTTTTCCCTAAGTCTGATTTCCAAACAGATTTTATTATTAAGGTAAGATGAATGCTGCCAGACTGCTGATACTATTTTGGCAAAAGTTAAGATGAAAACTTGGTTGTGAGGTTAAACTAAGTTTAAGCTGAATTCAAATAGGAATTTTAAAAGTATGTTGAGGAATGGCAACGTCCTAGGCCTGTTAACTTATTTGATAGACTTCAATTGGGACATTGAAGTTCTAATCTAGTAGTGTACTAGTCAGTCAATGAGTTAAAGATTCATTAACTTATACCCTCATCTTGGAATCTGCAAGTAGATGCTTTCTGCCTGGACTGCAGAGCAGGGTTTAGAGGTTTCTCCCCACGCGTTTCCTGTCCTGGCTCCATCACACCTGCTCTGTGGCCACTCACTTCATCTGCAATGCACACGCCTCCCCGCTCGCGCACCAGCTCGAAGGCTTCCTTTAGAAACCCCTTCGGGTACTGAACAATGCCATTCACCCCCTGCAAAAGACCAAACCAAGAAGACCTGGAATAACAGCACAGAGCCTTGAAAGTATTGAAAAAAAACAAACCAAAATCTGAAGACAGATCATGATCAATATTAGCATTAGTGATACTAGCAATTTTTGGAAGTTTCTAGAAATGTTTCAACTATGGGTGAAAAGAAGAGCCATTCCTCTTAATGCCATGCCTTCTGGGAAATGGTTGCAAATGTAGTCTTTCCTGAGAGTAGAGAAAAATAGATTAAGGGAATTTAGTAAGATTACAGAATGGCTTACCCTGACAGTGTGGGTAATAAGCAAGTGAAAACTGCTGGGGTTTTTTATTTTTACAGATTTAAGAATTCAATAGTTTCATCTATCTCTCTGTTCAGAAGATGGATTTGTAAAGGTCAGTTGAAAACCAGGGGCCTTCTTTTTTTCAAGGGGACGAAGAGAATGACATAGAGGGACATAACAGTGATCACTTAAATAATTTGGAAGTCACTAGAATGTATGAGTTAAAATTGATAATTTACAACTGAGTTCAATTAATGTTTAAGGTTAACACACTTACTTGAATTGGCTCTGCAAAAAATCCAGCAATTGATTTGGCCACAGAAGTGCTCAGAGTATCTTTGAATTGTTCAATATATTGGTCTTTAGCTTGACAGCAGTCTGCAATAAACAAACAAACAAAACAAAACAAAACACAGCATTTGAAGATGTGAGAAAGGCATCCAGAAGAAAGGGGGGGAAAATGTAGGAAAAAAGAAACCAGGATAGCAAACTGACTAGAGTCCCTCAAGATACAGTAAAGCAGGATATGGGGATATAGGTTTCTGAAAGGGAAACATTGTCAGAACAACTTGGGCTTTGTTCTGAGCAGCAAGACTAGCCTAGCCACAAAGGTGTAAACAAACTACTTCAGTCATTTCCATCTGGGGAAGAAACACCCCAGAGCATCATTGAGTCTGGGATAGATGGCTGTTTCACCTAAGGAAGCCAATTCTCTCGACATGGTAGATTTAATTCAGATGTAATTGCTCTGTGGATCTGATTTATTTGGAAATAACTGTTTACCTTGTATTGCCACTTAATCTGATATACCGTTTTAAAGCTACAAAGTATCTCAGTCTTTATGGTTAGTAAGTGTGTTTATATACTAACTCCAATACTTTGGCCACCTGATGCAAACAGCCAACTCATTGGAAAGGACCCTGATGCTGAGAAAGATTGAAGGCAGGAAGAAAAGGGGACGACAGAGGATGAGATGGTTGGACGGCATCACCGACTCGATGGACATGAATTTGAGCAAACTCTGGGAGATGGTAAAGGACAGCGGAGCCTGGCATGCTGCTATCCATGGGGTCATAAAGGGTTGGACACGACTTGGTAACTGAACACCACCACCAACAAATATGTTTATAGAATGATGAGAATTCTAAAGAAGAAAGCACTACAGTCATGTAACTTTCATCCACGGTCTTAGGGGAGAGGAAGCATTCTCCTCTGGAATAGCAAATGTCCCAGAACTAGTGTGTCCACATATGAGAACCTTCGGAATTTTTATCCACACCTTTAATTTGGTGTATAGCACCACATAATCTCTGAATCTAAACCCATATCCATGAATAGCAGAGGCGAGGCAGAGGGAGATATGAGTGTGATGGGAGTGTCTGGTGAAAGCAGTCAGGGAGGCAAGTCACCATCTACCATCATGATGCTTGCTTAGAGGCATGGACGTGGTCCTGTCTCCTGAAGGCTAGAGATAAGGAATAGAAACCTTCAGTTATCATCATCAAAAGTGAAGCATAAATATAATTTATACTTCAGCTCTTAAAGAGTGAGAAAAACATGACCTGGCCCCAAACATACTTTGAGGCTATATGCAATTTTTGAAAAATCTTGCTCAACAGAGTTCCCTGATCTTTGGTGAACTGGAATCGAGGGCTCAGGATTTGAAGAAGGAATTAATGAAAGGTATATAAAAACCAGAAAGTACACTTATTTGCATCATTTATGTTGTTTGATGGGCAGGATATAGTAGACAAATGAATCTGTGCCCCTGGAGATTGAAATTTTCTATTTTTATTCAGAAAGGAAAAGAAAACAACCAAGGATGACCTTAGAGGATGAATTATACATATGTTCAAAGGATAAAATTTGGGAATTTAGCAAGACCATTTGTCATTTGAGAAATCCAAGTGTGGAGCAAAATCAACCCTAATGGCTTAAATTTGGACAAAACAAACCATGAAGAAGATTTTGCTTGAAACTGTGCTGCTGCTGCTGCTAAGTCACTTCAGTCGTGTCCGACTCTGTGCGACCCCATAGACGGCAGCCCACCAGGCTCCCCTGTTCCTGGGATTCTCCAGGCAAGAATACTGGAGTGGGTTGCCATTTTCTTCTCCAATGCATGAAAGTGAAAAGTGAAAGTGAAGTCGCTCAGTTGTGTCTGACTCTTAGCGACCCCATGCACTGCAGCCTACCAGGCTCCTCCGTCCATGGGATTTTCCAGGGAACCTGTGCTAGACCTTTCATAAATTTTTCCTCCACCGTGCACAAGTTCAGCAATGTGAGTCATCAGTTGTCACTGGATTTTTCCTTCATTGGCTCATTGCTGTAACTCCAGGTCAGGCCAACTCTGGAGAGAGACCTGGTGTAGTGGTGTCATCATGACAACATCAAGCAGGTGGATAGGGACTGCTCTCCTGGTTGTTATCCAGGAAATGGCATAAAGAGGGAACTGTTTTCATTTTATCTGGTGGTATAGAAAGAGTTCGGCTTCCCAGGTGCCACTATCAGTAAAGAACCCGCCTCCCAGTGCAGGAGACATAAGAGATGCAGGACCATCCCTGGGTTGGGAAGATCCCCTGGAGGAGGACATGGCAACCCACTCCAGTATTCTTACCTGGAGAATCCCATGGACAGAGGAGCCTGGTGGGCTACAGTCCATGGGGTCAAAAAGAGTTGGACATGACTGAAGTGACTTAGCATGCAGGTACACAAAGAGTTAAGCAAGAGTGAGGAGCCAAGAAAGAACAATTTTTAAGGAAAAGGGAGCTTGTGTTGCAAAAGGAGAAAGAGAAATGATGTGATCAGTATGAGGTTAGGAACATTGTGTGGGCAGTGGGTTGAGATGTGCTTTTCATCGAAAGGTATATCTGACATTCTGGGACTTGAATGAACACTTGGAAAGAAAACATCCTGAGGAGGGGGTGGAGGAGAGAATGAACTCTACCACACACATATTGGATTCTTGCCCAGGCTGATGAGGGGAGTGATGACATCCTGCTGAGGTGAAAAAAAAATGCCCCCTGTCAAACCTGGGACCTTTATGTGTTCAGTGAGTGAACTCTAAGAGGACCTAAGAACTGGAAACTTCTCTACTCCAAGTAATTTATATGTTGGGATGTATTTACAAAAATATATAAATATGCCTTTTTATAGCAAAGACCCAATGCTTCTCAAGCCTAATAGCACTAGAGGAGGCTGATGTCACTTCTTGTATGAAGAAAGGGTATTAGTCTTGTCTCTTGAAGATACGAGTGAAGAAAACAGCTGACTTCAGATGTGCTGAAGACCACAGTTCCGAGAGCCAGAAATGTCTTGTCTGTCACTATCACTTAGCCTCCTGAGACCACTAGAGAGATGACCCTGGGGTCCTCGTATTTTCAAGTTGGCCTGACAGAGACGAGAAGGCAGAAAAGAGCGAGGAGGCAGAGGATGAAGAGAGAGGGACACTGAGCCAGGAGGGAAGCAAAGGACCATGTCTGCTGCCTCCAAGGCTCTGCGCTGATGTGCTTGCAGTTGGATGGACATCTGTGAGGTTCATCCAACTGATTTTAGTTTTTGATGCCACATGGCAGTGAGGTGCAGGCATAGTAGCCCTTGGCATTGCTACTGTCTGCCTGTCTCTACAAAAGCCCTCTTTCCGGGACCTTCTTGGTGTTCCAGTGGTTAAGACTCCATGCTGTCAATGCAGGGGCTGTGGGTTTGATCCCTGGTCAGGGAACTAAGATCCAACATGCTGTGTGGTACAGCCCAAAGATTTTTTAAAAAGGATCCCCATTAAAAAAAAAATTCTAAAAGTTCTCTTCCTTGGTTTCATGAAGGCCTGGAATAAGGGGCCACGGGGGCAGATATTGCTGTCTGCATTTCACAGATGAGAAACAGGAGCTTCATCTTTCAGAAGGAGAGTTTGAGTGAAGTTTAAAACTTCCTCACGGTTTTATGTTCTGTGACTATAACATCTTGTTCTGAAGTTCATGCTTTCAGCCTCCCACCTCCACCACGTTCCCATCTGAATTTTAAGGTGATGGTGAAATTTCTTACTTTCAAAGCTGATTTTTAAGGCTTCCATTTACCTTCTTCTTCTCAGCCCGGTGACTCACACTGCTTCATTAAAGATCTCTCGGCAGGAGAACTTCGTGCTTTCCTCCAGCGCTATTTGGAAGCAGCCACCCAAATAGGTCGCCTGTGACCTGAGCAGCAGGGCACAGGTCCTGCCCTGTGATGACAAGCATGGGGTGGAGCTTGCTGACAAATCAAGAACTCAGGCTGCTTCCAGGCCTCCTCTCCCTCATGTGAGGAAGAGGTAAAGAATGTAAATAACAATGCAGTTGATGAATAACAGCTTTCCTGGTAAGGATGTCTTTACAGTTTCTGAGGACATGTCAGCAGCCTTCAGGAACCGCCTTCTGTTTTGACAAATACTCTCTTGGCTGGTATTCTGAGTCGCTGGGGAACTTCTTGACTGGAGTTTCGAAATTTCTAAAAGTGTTCTTTCCCTTTCCTCCGTTGGGAATTGGTGACCTCCACTGGGAACTGGTGAATAATCCCCCCAACCTTGTTTTCCTATGAAATTGGTAGCAGAACCATTGCTAGGAGAGCTGAGAGAGCGCCTCTAATGAAGCACTGGGTGACAGTGTGTTTCTGGCTTAGGTCTGATAAGTGTGAGATGCTGAGATGTGTTTCCTAACGGGGAATGGACGCTCTGATGCTCTGAAGGTATTGCGGTCATTGGCTATAAGGAGCGTTGGCTCACTGAGGAGTGACTTCCTAGTTGTATTTGCCTTGAATTTTCCCTTTCCCACGTTTTCCCATTTGCCTTTCTCCTCATTCCCTCCCCTCCGGACCTTCCCCCACATGCCTCCCTCCCGGCTCAGTGGGACCTGGTGCACAGCTGCATTTCCTAATTGTTTGCACTGGAGAGTCTCGGCAGTGGCTTCCTCCCCAAGGGCCACGGAAAATGTCTGGGCACATTGTCTGCAAATGACAAAAGAGGGGGTTTGGCAAGGCATGAACACAAGACAGTCAATTTGGGGCAACATATGGTACCAATCAAGGCAAGAGGGCTTCTTAACTTTATACCAAGATTCCTTCCTTACTCTTCTCCCACTTAGGACAAAAACTTGATATTCTGCTTTGAAGAGATAATTTTTTTCTTGGAAATCAGTTATGAGGACACTCTACAAAGGAAACTGATTTCTGTGTCTGCCTGGAAACAATTGGCTCAAGAGTCTGGTGGGTAAGGGCATCTGAAAAAATGAGAATAATTAGGTATCTGATTCTGATGCTGAAAAGCCGGGTACAGTGGGTGAGAACAGAAGGTGAGAAGGATGAGTATATGGAAATTATATGCATTCAAGGCTCTGGGAACTTATTTCAATGCATTTATTTGTAATTGATTAGATTTTACTTAAAAACAAAACAAAATGTAAAAACATCTCTAATGTTAAGTATTACTCAGACTCTGAAGGTCTTTCTAAGAAATGTCTCCTTTAAATGATCTTTCATTTGGTTAAGTCAAATTGAGGCCTTGATTAATCACAGGCTTCCTATTAGTTTTTAGTCCTAATGACTGGAAAAATCTGATCAATGATTCCATACACCTAGGAGTCTTTAGAGGAATATGGCAAAAATCTTAGAACTTACTGGTCGGCAGCCCATCCCATGAGGGAGGTCCATCTTATAGATGCCTACATTTGTCAAGCCAAGTGTGTAAGGACTGCATCCATGGTAGGCTCCTCTGCAGACAGAAAAGAGTGGGAGGACTGGGTTAAGTGTGCTTTCATTTGATCACTGGCTTGTGGAACACTGGGTGGCACAAAAAAGAAAATCCATGAAAGCTATGGAGAAGAAAAAGAACACCATTAACCTACAACCTCAATGATCTCAAAGAAATCATCTAAACCTGTGTCAAATGAATTTACCTCTTTATTTTTTCTACTAGCATCACAGATTTGAATTGTGAAAGGAATTTTGGGAGCCATCTGGCTGAGAGCTCTGATCTTAGACCTGGCCTACTCCATTCCTCTAAGCAATGAGACTCGTCTTTTATCAACATACCAGAAATTATATATTCAACGAGTCTGCAAAGTAGTCTCTTTGATAATCTGAGTATCTGTTCCTGTGATGTGGCTGTCGCTTGACATTTTTGGGGACTTGTCTTCAAGTGCCCCATAAGCCATCCTAGTCAGCATAGAAGAAACACGGGCTTTATTTCTGGAAACTGAAACAGTCATATTTATTACAAATTATCCTAATCTCTTGGTTTCAAATAAGTTTGGACAACTTCCCAAATCAAAATCACCCTTCAAAAAGGATTTAGGACCATTGAGACTATTTGAAGGAATGGTTGTATATCCTGAAAGCAGAAACACAAACATGTATTGAACCCTAGTAGGACCAAGACTGCTCTGAATAGATCACTATTTATCTGGACATACATATTCTAGATGTTCAAGCTGGTTTTAGAAAAGACAGAGGAACCAGAGATCAAATTGCCAACATCTGCTGGATCATCAAAAAAGCAACAGAGTTCCAGAAAAACATCTATTTCTGCTTTATTGATTATGACAAAGCCTTTGACTGTGTGGATCACAATAAACTGTGGAAAATTCTTCAAGAGATGGGAATACCAGACCACCTGACCTGCCTCTTGAGAAACCTATATGCAGATCAGGAAGCAACAGTTAGAATTGGACATGGGACAACAGACTGGTTCCAAATAGGAAAAGCAGTACATTAAGGCTGTATATTGTTACCCTGCTTATTTAACTTATATGCAGTGTACATCATGAGAAATGCTGGGCTGGAGGAAGCACAAGCTGGAATCAACATTGCTGGGAGAAATATCAATAACCTCAGATATGCAGATGACACCACCCTTATGGCAAAAGTGAAGAAGAACTAAAGAGCCTCTTGATGAAAGTGAAAGAAGAGAGTGGAAAGGTTGGCTTAAAACTCAACATTCAGAAAACTAAGATCATGGCATCCAGTCCCATCACTTCATGGCAAATAGATGGAGAAACAGCGGAAACAGTGGCTGACTTTATTTTTTGGGCTCCAGAATCACTGCAGATGGTGACTGCAGTCATGAAATTAAAAGACGCTTACTCCTTGGAAGGAAAGTTATGACCAACCTAGACAGCATATTAAAAAGCAGAGACATTACTTTGCCAACAAAGGTCCATCTAGTCAAGGCTATGGTTTTTCCAGTGGTCGTGTATGGATGTGAGAGTTGGACTATAAATAAAGAAAGCTGAGCACTGAAGAATTGATGCTTTTGAACTGTGGTGTTGGAAAAGACTCTCGAGAGTCCCTTGGACTGCAAGGAGATCCAACCAGTCCATCCTAAAGGAGATCAGTCCTGGGTGTTCATTGGAAGGACTGATGTTGAAGTTGACACTCCAATACTTTGGCCACCTGATGTGAAGAGCTGACACATTTGAAAAAGACCCTGATGCTGGGAAAGATTGAGAGCAGGAGGAGAAGGGGATGACAGAGGATGAGACGGTTGGATGACATCACTGACTCAACGGACATGAGTTTGGGTAGGCTCCAGGAGCTGGTGATGGACAGGAAGGCCTGGTGTGCTGCAGTTCATGGGGTGGCAAAGAGTCGGACACAGCTGAGCGACTGAAGTGAACGGAGCTGAACATAATCTAGAATGTTTATTTAGGTATAAAAAAATCACAATTCTTTATCGCTGTATTTCTTTGATAGCAAATGTTCATGCCTGTAGTCCCTGCATGCACGTTTTATCTGAAATGTGTAATATTAGATGTCCCTTGGTAATCAAATCTTCTAGAAATCAAATTTTCTCTTGGATTTAGACAGAAGTCATGGCCACAGTAGTGGGAGAATGGGACTATTTCTTCACTCCACCCACTTTTACTATGTCATGCCTATCTTTTACATAAACATTATTATGAGTCTGTGTAAACATCCTGTGTAAAATTATCCAATGGAGGCACATGCAAACAAAATTGTTAGTTTTTTAATATCATTTTTAATACTAAGAAAGCCACCAAATGTTTCTAATTAATGTTGGGACTTCTCTGGTGGCTCAGTGGTAAAGAATCAGCCTGCCAATGCAGGAGACATGGGTTTAATCCCTAATCCAGGAAGATCCCACATGCTGCGGAGCAACAAAGTTTGTGTGCCTCAACTGTGGAGCCTGTGCTCTAGAGCCCAGGAGCCGCAACTATCAAGACCTTATGCCCTAGAGCCCGTGCTTCTCAGCAAAAGAAGCCACTGCAATGAGAAGCCCACATACCACAACTAGAGAGTAGCCCCTGTTAACAACAACTAGGGAAAAACCTGCATGGCAGCAAAGATGCAGCACCACCAAAGAAATAATTATAATTAACATATTAAATTATTGATTCTAAAAAGTCATCCAAAGGAGCAGAAAGATACAGGGTTAGCTAGGGTACTGAAGAATTGATGCTTTTCAATTGTGGTGCTGGAGAAGACTCTTGAGAGTCCCTCGGACTGCAAGGAGATCCAACCAGTCCATCCTAAAGGAGATCAGTCCTGGATATTCATTGGAAGGACTGACGTTGAAGCTGAAACTCCAGTACTTTGGCCACTTGATGGGAAGATCTGACTCATTGGAAAAGACCTGGATACTGGGAAAGATTGAAGGCAGGAAAAGCCTGGCATGCTGCAGTCTATGGGGTTGCAAAGAGTCGGACATGACTGAGCAACTGAATTGAACTGAACTCTGAATTTAGAAAAAAAGGTGAAAAATGGTACAACTGGCACTGTGAAATAAGTATACGGCTTCTTATCATAAGCAGGGATGAAAGTGAGTCCAGTGTCACATGGCAAAGCTTCTGGGGGTGCAGACCAGTCTTTCACTATCTGGCATAGGGTGCAGTCAACACCATGTCTTTTTACTTTTAATCTAGTTTTTTTTTAAATTTGTATTTTGTATTGGAGCATATGGGGTGGTGATAGTAGTAAAGAACACACCTGCCAATGCAAGAGACATAAGAGACGTGTGTCTGATCCCTGGGTCAGGAAGATCCCCTGGAGAAAGGCATGGCAGCCCACTCCAGTATTCTTGCCTGGGAAATCCCATGGACAGAGGAGCCTGGTGGGCTACAGTCCATTGGATTGCAAAAAGTCAGACACAACACAAGTGACTTAGCACACAGCACATAGTTGATTAACAATGTTGTGTTAGTTTCTATATCATATCTTCAAAGTTAAAAAGCTGTCTTATAGCCTTCTTTTTAATTCCATACAGAATCTATGACATAACTAGGCCTCCAAACTCTTTATTAGTTACCCCAGTCAGGGACCCCTACTTGGATCAGGTCAATTTTTATGGTGCTATCCAGTCATAAAATTCATTTTATGGATCTTACCCTAAAACCTGAAATTAGAAAAACACCCCTGTGTAAGTTTCTCTCCTGCTCTAGGCTATATTTTAGAGATTAACATTTAATATTGGGGTGAGTTAGTGTTAAAATGAATATTCCAAGATGTGATTACCTGAAAGAAATGATGTCTGTGCTGTTTGAGTGTGCTCTGGCCATCAGCATGGCTAGGTCATTGGCTTCTGAACCACTGTTCACTAAGAAAATGACCTGGAGGAAAAAAATACATGTGGTCATGAGACACAGATTATTCAATTCATTTGAAATTATGAAAGAGTGTATCCCAGCCTCTGATTATTATGAAGAGTTCCCTTCATACCAGTCAGTTCAGTCACTCAGTCGTGTCCAACTCTTTGTGACCCCATGGAATCCCATCATTTAATTATTGATTCTAAAGCTGTTCATTGAGCAGCTGCTGAGCATTAGAAATACAACAATGGCTAAGGGATTGTCCAAATTGTGAAACATTTCAGGCTTCCATTAGAATTACTTGATGCTCTTCGAAGTGCTAAAATGGAGAGGCTTGCTGAGATGTACAGTGGTTAGCAGTCAAGGGAATCTGAGAACTTGGTCTCTTGGCTCTTGAAACTGAATCATCCTGCTTGACTCTGAAGGCTTGGCCCAGAGGCCCCCAGAGGGGCCAGAGGATATCCCAGCCTGTCTGTTCAGTGTTTGTGAATGTTAAAAAAAAAAGGGAGCAAACAAACAAAACATGCAGCTCATCCCGACTGAAGGAAAGGGGAGCCCTGAAGGGCACTGGATCCTTCCTAACCCGATTTTAGGTTTTAGAGTAGGACCCATCAAATGAACTTTAAGGCTAGATAGCACCACCTATGGAGAAGGCAATGGCAACCCACTCCAGTATTTTTGCCTGGAGAATCCCCCTGACGGCGGAGCCTGGTGGGCTGCCGTCTATGGGGTCGCACAGAATCAGACACGACTAAAGCGACTTGGCAGCAGCAGCACCATCTAAGGGGCTTTTCAGGTGGTGCAGTTGGTAAAGAATCTGTCTGCCAGTGCAGGAGATGGAAGAGACACAGTTCGATCCCTGGGTTGGGAAGATCCCCTGGAGTAGGAAATGGCAACCCATTCCAATATTCTTGCCTGGAAAATTCCTTGGACAGAGGAGCCTGGTGGGCTACAGTCCACAAGGTCGCAAAAAGTTGGACACAACTGAGCATGCACAAGCACACAACACCATCCAAATTTGCTGGATCCAATGTTGGGGTTCCTGACTGAGGTAACCAAGAGTTTGGAGTCCTTCCCTGAACTTAGGTTACAGCTATTTCAGATTTCTTCATCTCTTGTAGATCGTATAGGAAATAGGGTATTTAGATAATATGGTAAAATAATAATCATAGCTGACACCAGGTTCGGTGCACTGTTTTATGTAGATATTAACTCACTGAATCCCGAAATGCAAATTTTGGCCAACATTTTAACTTCTCAATCCAGTTAAAAAAATTCAATCTTCAGATGCAGAAAAATATCCCATTTAGCAAAAATATCAAAGTGCATCTCAGACCAAATGAATTTAATGGTATATTAATTTTCTAAAAAAAATGGCTTCACTCTTTGTTAAAAAAGAAATGCCAATGACTTGGCAGAGGGACTGTGGAGCCAAGAGATGAAAACTTCCTGAGTAACACAGAGGACAGTGTCAGGAAGGCTGGGGCACCCCTTAAGCGATGTCTGCAAAGATATGGTAAGGAGAATGATCAAGGAGAGGCAGCCACTTGGAGCTGATGAAGTGACTGTCAACTGGTTTTAGCAGCAATTCATCGATTTCTTTCTTCTCCTTGAGTGCTCAGGCATGGCTACTAGTGCACTCACTTTAATGTTCAGTTAATGTTCACTCACTTTAAATGTTCAGTGCACAGACCAGGTTCCCCGCCCACACTCTCATTTCCCCGTCCGGCTTCCCTGGGATCAGCAGATCCTGTCCCTTTGAGTTATGAGCATCAGACCTTCAGAGGCTCAGGAAGAAGTGCTGAAAGCTTCTCTGCGTATTCGTGGATCAGAGGGTGGAAGAAGACGGAACTTGTATGCCACAGGCGGCCCAGCTGCCTTTGCGCCGCCGCGTTTACTTTCCTGGATAAACGGAAGAGCAGAGTTATCCACACTGCCGCTGGCATATCCCTCCTCACACAACACTGACCATTGAATTCAAACCTATGGGCATTTATCAAAGAGTTTCAAGAGGCAGATTTCATCCAAACACAAGAAAGAGCTTCTTTTTTTTTTTTTTTTTTTTTATTTTATTTTATTTTATTTTTTTCTTTTTTAATTTTTATTATTATTATTTTTTTTTCCCAGTGGGTTTTGTCATACATTGATATGAATCAGCCATGGATTTACATGTATTTGCCAGAGGTATCTGGTAACGGAATGTATTGCCTCAAAAGGTAATGAATTCCTGACCAAGAGAAGTGTTCAAAAGCAGACTAAATGATTGACTGCTGGGGATTTTAAAAGATAAATTCCTAGAGAAGAAGGAATTTTGAAGTTATAATCTCTTCTAGCTAGATTTTCTTATTAACTACGCTTTAAAGAGTTTGGAAAATAGAGAAGACTACATGTAAGTCTGGGTGTCTTTCCATTTTATTCTAAAGAATTATAGCTCAATCAAACACATGTTTATAAGATCAATAACTTTTCCTTTAAAGAAGATTCCAAGATGTGGGTCTTAGTAGTGGTCGGTGTTGATGAACATTCCGTTATCACATTTTGTGAAGGATCCAGTCTCACGTTGAGGGATGGTAGGAACTAAAGGTATATAAATATGTGAGCCCTGACTTGGAATGCCTTGAAAAGATAGGCCAAGGTGTTTGAACTTGATCCAAAGAAGAGAAACTGCTGAAGTCTGTTATCAATAATTGATACACCAAAAAAAAAAAAAAAATCAGTTTAGTGGTTAAACAATTTTGAGGAATACCAGATCAAATTCTTTACTGCAGGACTTATCAGTACCTTTAATAGGCTAATGTGCCCTGTGTCTCCCCAGGAGGGAGATGGAGTTTAAAGTGTTTCCCAACCTTATTTTCTAATAGAACCAGTTAACAATGAACCTCTCCTGTGATCAGTGTCCCACAGAACTCACTTCAGAAAACTGTGGATTGTTAATAAACTCTTAAGTGGAAGAGACACTTGACAAAAGCATTATTTAGCAGAATAAATCTGAGAGCCACATGAAGGTAGGAGGGAAGACTGGAATTGGTGAGGCCAGTTACGTGGAAGGCATGGTAGCCTTCCATGTGTGGGGGGAGCAGAACCAGGACACTGGGAATTCCTGAAAGGGGCTAGTAGGGAAAGGCATTTCAGTGGAGGGAAACTATATCTTGGTATCAGGTTGGTTATATAGAGTGAAAGGCAGAAAAGAGTCCAAGATGATTTTGGTATTCTTGCCTGTGATACTGGGGGAAACACCAGGGTTGGTTGAGAAATACAACCAGTCTTAACTACCCAGCTCCTAGCAAGGACTTACCCAGAGGAGGTGGCTCACATGTGCTCCTTGAGTAAATGAATATGTGACTAGAAACAGTTTTGTGGGAAGCACAGTGGATTTGGTCTTGGTAATGTCAATTTTCAGCTGATGGTGGAGTATCATGGGCAGGGGGTATCCTGGAGGCTGAGGGCATCTTACTGCCCACGTTGGGTGTCTTAGACATGTTATCATAGCTTGGTGAGGAGCTGAGGCTGAACAGTTGGGTGAGGCCACTGAAATGTAGCAACTAAGTGGGAAGAGGTGGGGAGATGGGGTGAGACCAATTCTATGGGGGAAATAACAAGAGAAGAAGGGAGTATAGAGAGAAGAGGGGAGGGCTCAGGAAAGAGCCTGAAACACTCAGAGTCAGGAGGTCAGAGGGACGAGGTGAATGGGCAGGGGGCAACCAGGAGATGCATCAAGGTCATGGGAGCCAGTGGGAGGGGTTCATTCACAGACACCATGTTGCATGTAATTGGGAGGAGTCAATGTGACTGTTTAAAAATGTTCTCTACTTCATTTTTTCTTTACTTCTTTCATGCATGTTTATGTTTTAAACTGCATCTGAAATTTAGTTTTCAGACTCCTCAGAATGTGGTATGAGACCGTGTGTATGTACCATGTTGCTTCAGTCATGTCTGACTCTTTGCGTCTCCATGGACCACAGCCCACCAGGCTCCTCCATCCATGGGATTCTGCAGGCAAGAATACTGGAGTGGGTTGTCATTTCCTACTTCAGGGGATCTTTCTGACCCAGGGATCGAACCTGCGTCTGTTTCATCTCCTATATTGGCAGATGGGTTCTTTACCACTAGCACCACCTGGGAAGCCCTTCGTTTGGGACTAGTTCCTCCTGAAGACTCAGACAGCTGAGGGAGGAACAGGTGAGGGCTGGACCTGGGAGTATAACTCCCTCCTCATGGCCTGACAGGTGCTCATGGAAAAGACCTTTCACCCTCTCTTGCACAGAAGGGCCCACACCTTGTTTAGACTTGCTGCTTTATTTTTGCCCCATGTACTATGAGTTTTATTGACCAGATTATTAAAGGCAAGCCAGAATAAATCTTAAAATGAGATGGCTGCACTCAAACAAAAAGTACCACAGAGGGACCTGCCCAGGGCATCCGCGTGTAGGCTGATGATCAAAATCACAGAAAATCTCAAGATTAACGCAGTCATCCATTTCTGGTGTAAATTTTCAGCTCTGGTTACATCGTCTTCTTATCATCCTTTCTTCCTCCTCCATTGCATAAAGTTGATAAAGAAGAGTTGGATTAGGAGTGATTTCTCATCTCTCATCATCTCCTATCCCCCCACACCTGCCCTGTGTACCCTGAGAATACCAGGATTTCCCTTCTTCTCTGCCTTCTCCTCTTCTGCCCTCCTTCTCTGGGCTTCCCTGGTGGCTCAGTGGTAAAGAATTTGCCTGTGATGCAGGAGACCCAGGTTCAATCCCTGGGTTGGGAAGATCTCTTGGAGAAGGGAATGGCTATCCACTCCAGTATTCTTGCCTTGGAGAATTCGATGGACAGAGAAGCCTAGCGGGCTATAGTCCAAGCGGTTGTACAGAGTCGGACACGACTGAGTGACTAACGCTTTCACTTTCACTGCCCTTTCCTCAGTGCATGCCCTCTCTTTGAAAAGCTGTAGCTACTATTGAGGAGAAACACACACAGAGCCATACCCCAATCACATGGTACACATCCCATTGCATGTACCCTGAGGATGACAAAATCTTGCATTGTTAAGAAAAGGCAAAGCATGCTGCGAAGATTTTTTTTGTTGTTGTTTTGTTAGCCAGAAAATAGGAAGGAGCACGTTAGCCACAAACTGCCATGCCTAAAGAGAGAGAGCTTTTCATCAAGGTTCTGAGTCACTAACATGATCGTTAGCCTGTTTCCCATATATTCTCTCGGAGTGAAAAGTCCAGAAATTTTAAGGATACTCACGGGTGGCAGTGACCAACACTGACAGTGACAATCCCAGAAAAGAAATCCAGGTATCTGTTTCCCTCATGATCAAAGAGCCACTCCATGTGTCCCTGGTGGAGCAACAGGGGCTCCGGGAAATAGGCTGTGAGCACAGGAGAGAGATGTTGCTTATGGATCTCCAGGACTCGGCTATAGGCCAGGGACTGTAAGGAGACAAGAGTTAAGCGCTTAGCATCTTCCTTATTCCCACATTGCTTACAGATCAACAGCAGGTCCACACAGCAGCACCTGGACTCCCCACCGACCTCGCTCACCAGGGCATCTACTTGCCCAGGGACCTCCTTGCAAGACACACCCAGAGCCTTCCTCTCAAGTGGAGGAAATTATTCATGTGGCCCTTTGATCCTTTTCTACATCAAACATGAAGAAGGAGGCTGGAATTTTCTACCTCTCCATAGAAAGCCTTGGCTTTTAGTTGATTTTAGTTGTGAAAAAAGAGACTGAAAGAAAAGTCTGAAGTATCATGTTTTTTTCCTCTAATTTTTTTTTTTTTAAGAATAAAAAAATGGAGTGCTTGTAGTGTTCAGGACTTTAATTATAAAGCTTCCGTCCAATCGTTCTCTTCTCCGTGGGTCCCTCCTGACTTTATCGATTCTACAGTTTCTAACTTATGAATGTCACGTAGAATGAAGGGGGGGTTGGAGAGAGCGAGAGAGTGAGAGAGAAAGAGAGGAAAGGAGAGAGAACGAGTCCAATATTTATTGCGTGACTGCAAAATGAGAACTTCACACTTTCTGGTGGCGGACTCAGGAAGGTCAGATCAGGCACGGACAGACGAGACGGAATGAAATGTGTGCCATCACATGTGTGTTCTATGTATTTCTTCATGTGTGTACACGTATACCTGTATCCCTGTGATACCTATGTGGTCACGGGCAGTCTCTTCCTTATACTCTGTGTCTCCCTCTGCTTTGTCTCCCATCTCTGCCTCTCTCTCTCTCTCTCTCACACACACACACACACACACACACACACACACACACACCTCATACAATACCACTGAGGGAGTAAGAGAGTTCGGAGGCTCCCACTGACTTGAAGGCTGCGATACCTGAGATGGCTCAGTGGCAGGCAGGGCCGTCTGTGGGTCTTTCTTGAGGAAACAGTTACCTTAGCCCTCCTGAGAAGAACCCCCTCACTGGAGTTCTCCTAAAACCTCGGTGCTTACCTGGTATCTTTCGGGTGTGAAGTCACATGGCGGCATGCTGGGCTTTGTGTGAAGACCGCGCCTGGTCACAGATGTCCAGAAAGCACCAGCTGAAAGCGGAGTGGTTAGTGTCCTCAACTAAGCATCACACAGGCCTGTTCGTAAAAGTGACCTGTCACCCAAGTCAAAGTCCTGAGGGCCATTTTATTTCTTAGTTTTGAGAAAGTCATTTAAATTTTGGTTTGGGTTTAAAACTGAGGTATCTTTTTTTTTTTTTTTTAAATTTATTTAAACAGCTCAGAAAGAGTTTATTACAAGGCAGCCAGGCAAAGAGAAACGAGGACGAGTCTCAGAACTGCCTCCCCAAAGGTGAAGGGGTTTGGATACTTATGGTACAAGCAGGGTGGTCTTAGATGTGGGGGAAGGTAACTGGAGGTAGGGAAAGAGGTGAGGTGATGGGCGTTCTGCTTGGGCGCATCTCAGTTACAAATGCCTACATGTAATTGATTTACTTCATTGTCCAGCAGAAATGAATACAACACTGTAAAGCAATTATATTCCAATAAAATAAATAAATAGCAAAACAAAACAAAAAAACCCCAAAGTGGAGGTGCTGAGCATGATCAGGGGATGGAGTTTTCTGGCGTCCGATGTCACCAGGCTAGTGTCCAGATACCTGAACAGGCCACAGACTGAGGTATCTTAATAATTAACTTTTACTTTTTTTGGCCATGCATTGAGGTTTGCAGGATCTCTTAGTTCCCTGACCAGGAATTGACCCCAGGCCCTTAGCAGTGAAAAGGCAGAGTTCTAACCACTGCCTAGCCAGGGAATTCCCAATAATGAATTTTCTTAAACAACAAGTCCTACTGTATAGCACAAGGAACTGTATTTAATATCCTATGATAAACCATAATGGGAAAGAATATGAAAAAGAATGCATATGTATGTATGTATAACTGAATCACTTGCTGTATAGCAGAAATGAACACAAGACTGTAAATCAACTATACTTCAATAAAACTAAAAATAAAAAATAATGAATTTTCTGGAGAAAAAAAGAGTTCCTCTTGAATCTGAGGGAAAGCACGGAAGTTACTGGGGAAAGTCATAGTTTCTCCCGCCTTAGTCCCTCACAAACTTGGGAGGCTCCTCCCTCTGCCGCCATACTGTAAGGACGGCAATTCTCTGTTCAGCTCAAACTTCCCTCAGGGCCGGGGGGGTTTCTGGAGTACATCCTTTTTGTTACTGGAGGTCCTTTCTAAGGTTTGGGCTGCCTGGTCCCTGAATCCCAGGGCCAATCCCAGTTTCTGGTGCTGCGCTGGCTCTCAATAAACAATGAATGAATGGCTGTGGACTATTGTTGTTGGGGAGGATGAAAAAGGGGCCATGGACTATAATAATATGTACATGCAAGGAGACCTAGAAGACAAAACCTTCTTGTAAAACACAACTCAAAGTCCATGAAAGCACAAGACCAGGACAAACACAAGACAAACTGGAGCCAGAGGAATCATTAAATATTTGGAGCTAGGAGGAAGCTTAGGTTTTTTTTTAGTTTGTTTTTTGCTTTTGGTCAAGATGCTCATTTTATAGATGTAGAAGCCAACTTAAAGTGGTGAATTAATTTAAGATCACCATGCCAGTTAGCTACAGAAGAAGAACAAAACTTTGAGTTTCTGACTCCCAGCCTGGTACCATTTTGCTCATTCACATTTTGATCCCTCTCTATAGCAGGGGATGGAATAATAGAATCAGAGAACACTGGAGCTGAAAGAGATGTCTAGAAACTTTATAAGTACTCTTGGAAAAGAATGCTGCTAATTTTGAGGTTCAAGGTCAGTACAGAGATAATTTTACAGGTGGGGAGAGCTTGGCAAATGATTTCTCTTGTTCAGCATGAAAGTTTGAATCCATGGATGTAATGTTGGAGTTTTGTGTGGCTATGGAGTCACCATCCTGAGGAACACAATGAACAATTGTGCTTTTAAATGAGCTGGAAAGTAATGACTCTGAATATGTTTTTTTTCTTTCATGAAAGAGTTCATTCACTTTTCTGCTCTAAATAATCATGAATGTCATTAATTTGCTCTTACTTTAAAAGCAAATGGCTTTGGCTATCCATACATAAAAATGGCCCAAAAATAAAACTAAGTTTTCTGAGAATTTCATCCTTTGAAAAGCTTTTCATTGTGTCTGTCTACATTAGTTACTCTTCTGAGATGGGGAAAAAATTCTTAGTGTTTCTAAGAATTCAAATTCTCTTCCCTGCAGTCTCATTTTCCTATTTGTAAAATTGAAGTTACCCACTGAGGAGACTGAAAGGTCTCTTGACTCCAAAGTTACAGGAAATTATGAAAGTGGTCTGGAGAGGAAATAAGGAGAGTTGGAAAAATTTGATAAAGAAAAACTTGAATTTTAAGTGGTCAAGGTAGGTATATTCAATTTGTTTATTCACCAAATTCATAGGAATATGATGGTGAAATGAGGGCTCAAAATAAAATTCATAAAATTCTGCTCTCAGAAAGGAAGAGGGAAGGAAGAAAGATTAGCTATCAAGTAGGAAAAATAATGTCAACAAGTAAAATAAGTCTAGATAACATCTCACATTTATATGTGGAATCCAAAAAATAAAACAAGTGAATAACCATATTAATAACAAAAAAGAAACCAACTCACAGATATAGAGAACAAACCAGTGGTTACCAGTGGTGAGAAGGATTGGGGGAGGGGCAAGACATGGGTAAGAGATTAAAAGGTATAACTACTATGTATAAAATAAGTAACGCATAAGAATATATTGTATAGCACAGGGCATATAGCTGATATTTTATAATTATTTAAATAGAATATAGTTTATAAAAATATTGAATCACTATTTGTATACATGAAACTAATCTGATTGTACTTTAATGAAAAAGAAAGAAATGTAGATAACATCTTAAAACAGCTGAAAATCTATCTCACTAAACAACCCAAACTCAACAAAAATAGAAAATACAATAATTGATGGACAAAAAGAAGCAAAATGCTTCAGTTTTCATTATTTACTAGAAAAAACCTAAATACATTGTTAATTGCCTGCATTCTCTATTCAAAATTACCTGTGTTTTGAGGATGCCATAGATTTGAAGTTTAACAAAGTTTCTCTGAGACTCCTGGAAATTGTGTGTGTGCACATGGGGATTTCCAGGTGAAAATTCTAGGGGAAATTCTCTTTGTAATGATAAAAAGTTTTCTAATATTCATAACCAGCTTTCAACACAGAGTGGAAATTTATCAAGAGCTTGTGACTCTTTCAAATGAAAAAAAAAGGCTATAAAACATTTGAAAATATACAATGCTCATACTTGGTAGAACATTAAAGAAATTTATTTTAAAGTGCTAACGACGCCTTATTTCTGCATAGCATATTAAGACACTTTAAAAAAGTTGTCAAGAGGGGGAACGGATTGGGAGATTGGGACTGACATATATACACTCTTATGTATAAAGCAGAAAACTAATGAGAACCTACTGTATAGTGCAGGGAATTCTACTCAGTGCTCTGTGGTGACCTAAATGTGAATGAAATCCAAAAAAGAGGGGATATATGTACATGTATCATTGATCCACTTTGCTATACAGCAGAAACTAATATGATATTGTAAAGCAACTATACTCCAATAAAAAAACATAAACCAAAATAAATATATTTAATTAAAAGTTCAAAACCAAACCAAAACAAAACAAACTTGTCACTTTGGGGGTCTCATTTGATACTTGGCATAGCCAATGGATTCAGAAAGGAAGATATTATCACTCATCTTAGCGCTGAGAACGTGATTAAAAGTGAGGTGTTTGCAGCTTTGAGCCACCCTTCACCATCCTGTTGATTCTTACAAACACCTCCCACCTTCCCTCCATATCCTTCCAATAAATGTTCTTTTGCTTAAAGTGAACCAGGGCCAGTTGACTTTGTTCACTAGCAAGAGCTCTGCTTGATTCTGAGGCTGGTGACTCTTGTCCTTCCTTTTGGCACGTTTGGGGGCAAGCCTAGTCTGAGCCCTTCCTTGCCTTCTGTTGTGCTTGGATCAGTCCACAGATGGTAGAGAGGATGGTCTGGTGGTGCAGGTGGAACACCTACTTTTAGGCTAATTTGAATGTTTTTCTTAGGAAAGACTTTGCAGGAGGCTTGGGAAGTTTCTCAGCTGGAAATGGGTGTTATTTGCAATTAATTTGCTCTCCTATGCACACCTCCTTGTGGTAGAGAAGGCAGATGGTAGCAAAATGGTATGTTTGAGTGTATACCCACCTGCCTGAACATGTTATACATTCAATAATCTTTTGTGTGTGTGTGTGTGTGTGTGCTCAGTTATGTTCGACTCTTTGTGACCCCATGGATTGTAGCTCACCAGGCTTCTCTGTTCATGGGATTCTCCAGGCAAGAATGCTGGAGTGGGTTGCCATTTCCTCCTCCTGGGGATCTTCCCGATCCAGGGATCGAACCTGAGTCTCCTGCATCTCCTGCACTGGCAGGTGAATTCTTTACCACGAGTGCCAATTTAGCTAATTAGTGAAAAAAGAAGGCAGAGCTAAGATATTTTCTATACTCTTTCATCCAAAAAACAAATTGCTTCTGTAACTTTGTGGATATAGTTAGCCTAATGTGATTGTGCCCGTCAAACAGAGGCAAGGCTGAATATTGTGTGCACACATATATCACACAATATACATGTAGGTGTTACATAAGGATTGTGACACACTTTTTATTTTTTGCATATCTGGCAATACTTACACCAGGCGATCTTCCTATCTAACATGGACCCTGTCTCCTCCTCCCCCCCCATTTTATTTTTCTATCCCCTCACCATAACTTATAGCCCATATCTCTACTGGATATTTTAAAAATATATTTATGCATTTTTCTATTTGTCCTCAGTCTCCCCCATTGAGACACATAAGGGCTAAGGTTTTGTTTTGCTCACTGTGGCTTGGTTTAAGCACAGGGGCATGGTAAGTGCTCAATTACTTATTGACTAAATGTCTATTTGTAGAACCCAGCAGGTCCATAAGAAGGGTGTGTTCAATGAGTGTGTGCTTGGATGAACAAACAAGCAGGCAGGTATTTAAGACTAGTAGGTAAGAAAGTGGAAGTCAAGCACCAAAGTTTTTTGAAAAAACCAGGTAGAGTAGGACACCCATGTCTATGTGTTGTGGGTTTTTGTAAGATGACTTCTCCCGCTCAGTGCCCTTGGGGGAAGACTCCTTGGTGAGTTGATCAAGATCTCTAGGCACCGAGCCTCACCTGGTCCCACCCCCAGCCCAGCTCCACAACCCTCAGGGCTCGGGTAGGAAAGGGGAAGGGCCAGCAGAGACAGTATGTTCTCTTGCTTTGTCAACAACCAGCACTTTTAGGATAGCGTCCTCTGTTTACCGAGCATGAGACTCTGGGCATAATTCTAACTCCTTCTCAGAAAATGTTGGAGTTAAATAATGTTCTGGCAAAAGACCCATGACTGGGGGAAAAGAGAAATCCAAACAGGACTGGAAGAAGAGTGGTTTAGAAAGGGCTTGGTGGAATCACTCTGACTTTGGAGTCAGACAGGCCTGGCTTTGAATCTCAAGTTGTCATGTCTACATTTCTGCCTTTGATCAAAATTTTAAATGATCCTTTATCCTTCTGTCTCATCTGTGAAATGGGATAATAGTACTCCCTAAGAAGTTTGGTTGAAGATGAGAGCACCAGAAATATATTAAATTTCAAAGAATCACAGTTGTTAAGGGGGAAGAAAGCAAATGGAAGAGGAAGGCAGGAGAGAGGAAAAGGAAAGATGTGCAGAAAATGAAGATAAAATTGATCATCATGGGGCAACGGAAAAGAGTCCCCTTTGTTCAGGGCCTGTGGGGCATGGGGTCTTGCTATGTCTCATCAAAGAGATATATGATGCCTGCTTATGCTCATGTTTCATCAGGGAGATTAGTGAGAAGGTAGTGGGCTCCTATGAAACAAGATATATGTGAAAATCAGGAACACATAGGAAATATATATATATATATATATATATATATATATATAAACATGAAGCTGCCACCAGACCTGGCCACCCCAGGTCTGTTCCTGCTGGAGAAAAAGGAGAGTCTGCTTGGAAGAAGAGACTCAGAGTCTAGTCCTGGCTTAGGTGGCTTTGGGTAAATGACTGCACTTCTCTGAGGTTCAATTTCCTTGTTAGTAATTGAGGTGGGGGGGGGTACCACCTCCTAGGGGCTTAGCAGAAATTTGTGAGGATGCTTTATGTCTTTTAAAGTAGTTATCTTCAAGCATCTGTATACTAGAGTTAACACTTCATTATTTGAATTGCTTTCTTTTATTTCTTCTTTATGTTTCTGCAGATATTTTTAGTTTGAAATTGTGTCTAGTCTGATTTTATTACCCATGAATTTCATTTTGGGATGAAAGGTTGCATTACAAAATATTGGACATGAGAAGGGGACACTGGGTCTGACAAGGTGAGGTCTAGCCCACAGGTCTTAGATGATCGGTCTGGAATTCCAGGATTCCAGGCAACAAGCTCCAGAACTCAGCCTTTCCCCTCTCACTTACCTCTTCCACTGACCCACATCCCCCTGGTTTCCACTCACCATTCAGGGAAGAGCACGTCTTGGGGGTCCAGCGAGATAAGGTTTTCAGGTGCAAAGCTCTCAGCAAATGTCTCCAGGCTCCAGTCATCTCTCCCGGTCAGGAAGCAAGTCCCCACAGAAGCAGGTCGGAGCAAGGACTCCACGGTGCACTGACCAGCTGGACTTTGAGATCTGGAAGGAAGGGGAGGAGCTCCAGAGGGGAGTCATGGAGGGGTTGCTGCCTTCACTTCCGGGGGGCCGCAGAGCTTCCGTGGCGAGGAACAGTGCCTTAAGGGGAGAGAAAGGGCAAAGGAAAGAGGGAGAGGAAAGGAGAGAGGGAGGAAGAGAGGAAAGAGAAGGCAGGTGGGCAAAGCAAAAGTCTTCTGGATGTTTTTTAATTGAAGGATAATCTCTTTACAATATTGCATTGGTTTCTGCCATACATCAACATGAATCAGCCATAGGTACACATATGTCCCCTCCATCTGGAACCTCCCTCCCACCTCCCACAGCATCCTACCCCTCTGGTTCTCCTGGACTATTTTGTTGGTTTTGTGTCCCATGAGGGTCTCATTGGATGAACGTTCCTCTGCCGCAGGGTGATGATGGGTGTGGGAGAAGCGTCAGGATATAGTTGCAAGGGTCAGAGACTAAGAAAGGAAAATAGTGAAAAGGAGAGAGAAGGAAGATACGCGTGAAGTGAACAGGTAAAGACATGCTGTTGGTGTTGGGGGTCTTAAGGAAGACAGGAGGGACTAATGGGGAAGAGAGTGGCTCATGGGAAAGGAGAGGGGTACTGAATAGCTAGGGAAGGCCCTGGACTGCTGCCTTAGGTATCAGAATAGCGCAAGAAGTTGAGAGCTGAGGAGTTGGGGGCTTTATTTTTACTATGCTTTAATTTCTTAAATTCCCATTTGTCACTCCTGTCTCTCCTGCACCCTTATCCTCTACAAGTAACTATTCTGTGGGTTTAATGTATACCTTTTTCTTGATATGTATTCTCATAAAGGGCTTCCCAGTGACTCAGCAGTAAATAATCCACCTGCAATGTAGGAGACCCTAGTTTGATCCCTGGGTTGGGAAGATGCCCTGGAGAAGGAAACGGCAACCCATTCTAGAATTCTTGTCTGGAGAATCCTATGGACAGAAGAGCCTGGTGAGCTATAGTCTATGCGGTCACAGAGTCGGACACGATTAAGTGACCAAACAATAACAAATTCTTGTAAAATGTGTATTGTTTGGGGTGAATGCGTTTTTAATTTATGTAAATATGTGTACTTTTTTTTTTGCTACTCAGAGCCATGTTTTTCAAATCCATCCAGGTTGCTGTGAATAGACCTCATCCAGCAGCTCTGGAGTGGGTGCCCACGTGCCTCTGTAGGACAGTGCCTACATGGGCAGAGTGACAGAGGCCACTGGAGCTGGGAGGGTAAGGGGTGTTGGTTTGGAAAGTGACTCCTGTTGATGGAAGGCAAGAAGAGACAGAAGAAAGAGGCAGGCCACTCCACAGCAGTAGGTGGCAGATTTAATTAGCAAGGGAACTTACTTATGAGGCTTGTCTTTGGAGAGTAGATCTTTGCACCCCACCCACCGGAATCGCAAAATGATTTTAAAAAATAATTTTATTTATTTAATTTCTGTTTGGCTGTGCTGGGTCTTTGTTGCTGCATGGACTTTCCTCTAGTTGCGGCAAGCAGGGGCTACTCTCTAGTTGCGGAGCACAGGCTTCTCATTGCAGTGGCTTCTCTAGTTGCGGAGCACAGGCTCTAGGGTGCTCAGGCTTCAGTAGCTGTAACAAGTGAGCTCAGTAGTTGTGGTTCTCAGGCTCTAGAGCATAGGCTCAATAGCCATGGTGCACAGGTTTAGTTGCTCCGTGCATGTGGCATCTTCCCCAAATGGGGATTGAACCCGTGTCTCCTGCATTGGCAGGTGGATTCTTTAGCAGAGTCACCAGGGAAGCCCCTTAAAATTTTTTATAGAGGCCTTAAGTGAGGTCAGTCAGGTACGCTGTCCAGTAATGTACACGTTACTCTCTCAAGCCTGCATCCTTGGACCAGTTCCCACTGTGTGAATGGCGGGCAGAACGCACATGCCAAGGACAGAGGCGGGGGCGAGGAGCCTCTGAGTACCTGGATTCAGCTCTTGGCTCAACCAGTGGTCACATCCTCTCCATCTCCTCCTTCAAGAAGGGTGGGATTGGGGAAATGCCATATAGGGTAGACGTGTCCCGTTGCCTTTCACAGAGGACCAACTGGTTTGACCACGTTCTCCGCAAACATCTGGGAAACAACCTTTTTATCCCAAATAAAAAGGAGAGGTAAGGGGAGGTAAGAGAGGTGAGGAGCGGTGAGGAGAGAGGTGAGGTGGGAGAGGTGAGGGCACCAGGTAAGCACAGAAAGTGTTTTAAATTCAATGTAAATTGCCCACTTTTGTGTGGGTTCCCAGCTCCCAGCCCATTCTGCTTTGGGGGCTTGTAGAAGATGATTATCCAGTCTGGCTTGTCAACTACCATGGGACTGACCCATGTCAGCAAGACCAGTGGCAACGCCACCTCTCCTGGGCTGCCTAAGCTGTCACACTGTTGGGCTGAGGTGAGAAAACATTGAGTTCCTGAAGTCTGGCACGTGACCTCAACTTCACTGGGCAGTGATCTATTTTGCTTCTGTGAACACTGCAGACTGTAAGCTCCTTTGATCTGAGATTTTTTCCTGGACTTTAAGTTTAAAGATTATTAAGGTGAGAGGTACCCATCTGGGGCTGCCTAGGGTGGGGAAGCAGAACATGGCACATGGAATAATTTCACAGTGAGCACTTGTACCTTCATTATTTAAAAGGAAAAACATTTATTTTGATTACCACAATACAATATATGCTCTCTGTGAAAACAGAAAAAATTTGTTCTCATGTGTGTACCTGTGTATACACATTTTTTTCATAAACTGCTTATAGCCAACAGTATAGCTTTTTGTTAAAAAGAAAGATCTGAGTCATCAGTCCTAATTCTTTCGAAGTATTCTGTGATATGTTTTGTTTAATTTTGGAAAATTCTTGGCTATTGTTACTTCAGTATTTCTTCCCTGTTCTCTCTTCTTCTGATGTTTTAATTATCCACATATTACATCTTTTGAAATTGTCCCAAAGTTCTTGGAGGTTCTGTTATTTTCTCCCCCACTCTATTTTAATCTGGGAAATTTCCCTTATCCATCTTCAGAGTTCACTGATCATTTCCTCAGCTGTGTTCAGTCTACTGATGAGCCAATCAAAGACATTTTTAATTTTTGTTTGTTGTTGTTGTTATGCATTTTTGATTTCTAGCATTGCCTTTCAATTCTTTCTGGCAGTTTCTATCTCTCTGCTTCCTTTACCCATCTGATATTACATAATGTCTGCCTTTCCCATTAGGACATTGAACATATTAATCATAATTATTTTTAAATTGTCTGATAACTCCAATATTTGCATCAGAGTCGAGTCTGATTCTGATGTTCAATTTGTCTCTTCAGATTATTTTTTCCTCTATCATTTTAGCATCCCTGGAAACTTTTAAATGAAAGATGGATGTGATGTATTAGGTCACAGGACCTGAGGTAAATAAGTTTTTACTGTGAGCTTTTATGTTAATGTGGTAGAAGCTGGGATGTGTTTGTTTTCTGTAGCTATAGGTGCCAGAGGATTCAAATTCCTCTAGTGTCCTTGCTTTGTCCCCTGTGATTTGAGGGCTTCCTTAAGAAATTTTCTTTAAATAGAGCCAGGGAAGCTCTTTCAGCTATTATTCTTATTCTTCTTCTTCTTACTATCACTGTTATTACATTTCTTGCTCAGTCGTGTCTGACTCTTTGCCACCACATGGGCTGTAGCCCTCCAGTATCCCCCGGCCATGGAACTCTCCAGGAAAGGATACTGGAATGGGTAGCCATTCCCTTCTCCAGCGGATCTTCCTGACCCAGGGATCAAACCCTGGTCTCCTGCATTGCAAGCAGATTCTTTACCATCTGAGCCACTAGGAAACTGGAGCCCTAAAATCTTATGATTGGATCTCAGTTTTTTAGTGGACCTATGTCTCTGAACTGGGTGATCGTCACAAGTATTTATCTATGAATTTTCAGTAAGTATAAACTAAAAAAAAACCAAAATCTGCCCTCTACCCTCTTCCCTGGCTTCAGTTTTCCCAGTATGTTTCCTTGAAGCCCTTACTCCTTTTGACTATGTTCTTTATTTTCTCCCTTAGGTGAGGTAGGAAGCATAGAGGTGGCCGGAAGACTTTGCCAACTGATACAGGGTTCCGGCAAAGTCTGCCCTGGAGAACAGATCTGTGTTAAGGTGAAGTCTCTGTGCATATCTCGTGACGGTTACTCTTCTCCTTCCCCAGCCAAGGGCTTTCCAGGTGGCTCAGACAGAAAGAATCTGCCTGCAGTGTGGGAGACCTGGGTTCAATCCCTGGGTCAGGAATATCCCCTAGAGGAGGTCATGGCAATCCACTCCAGTATTCCTGCCTGGAGAATCCCATGGGCAGAGGAGCCTGGTGAGATACAGTACACGAGGTTGCAAAGAGTCAGACACAACTGAGAAACTAACATTTTCACTTTTTCCCCAGCCAAAGGGACCTTCGCCATGATAATCTGGTGGTGTTCCTGTACTATAGATGATGCCCAGAAAATTAAGGATCCTCCTAAAACTCTGGCAAACAGGGAATTTCTCATTCTCACGCTAGTCCACACTCAGCCTCTAGCAATTTTTCAACGTTACTGTTATGTATTTCTACCAGTTGTGGCTCCAGATTAAGAAGGTCTTGATTGTGACTTTGAAGACTTGCCTGTATTTCTAGATTTCAGAGTGACATTTCTCTCTGCAATCTCACATCTCCGATGGGTTCAAGAAAAGCCATTGGTTTTCAGTTTCTTCTTGTAAAAATGAAAGTGACATCTTCCAAGCCCTTTACATGTTGGAAGTCTCCAGATATTTGACTTAGTGAGTCCCTATAGATGGACAGCTATATTTTCTCCAGCATCCTAGGACATAAAACTTTGTGCACTAGAATAACTGTTTTTTTTTTTTTTTTTTTAACTTTGGACAAATTCCTGAAAAGAAATTTCTAGGTCAAAATGTATATATATTTTAAATGCACTCCAGTGAGATGACATCAACTTGTCATTTAACTAAATTAATATGACACAAAACTCTTTTCCAAAATGTTGGGTCTTTTGAGTTTTATAGCTACAGTGATATCCACTGAATCTGAAAACTAGGATGAGGAGGAAACATTAGGTTCCCTTCAGATCTAGGAGTGGCTCAGACAGGAAAGACTCTGCCTGTAAAGCAGGAGACCCGGGTTGGATCCCTGGGTATTCAATCCTACTCCAGTGTTCTTGTCTGGGGAAGCCCATGGGCAGAGGTGCCTGGTGGGCTACAGTCCTTGCGGTCACAAAGAGTCGGACAGGACTACGTTTTCAGATACAGGAGGCATTTAAAATAACACTCTAAGATCTTCTAGGTGCAGAGGTAAAACGAATATTATATAGAAATTATTGTTGAATTATAAAGGATGTTAAGAGACATTTGCTCTGGTTCTTTTCGTTCTCTCTTTAAGCAGATCAGGTGTAATCTTCTTCATTTTATATAAGACCAGAGAAGATGAGGAACTTCCCCATGACTGGTAAATAGGAGTGTCAGGATATCAGTCAAGGGACTTGCCATCTATAGTTCCCACATAGTGAATTACTTTTAAGATACAGAATATATTTCATCAGTTAGGAAAATATTGGAATTTCTTCTTGAAAAAGATAATTGAGAAATGAGGAAACATGGAAATTCTGTTGTCATGTTAATAATTATAGGGGTTTTTTATTTGCACACAGGTTTACTAATGATTTATCTGTTAAATCTTGAGTGAACGTTGCTCTTTGACCCCAGTTCTTCTGCCAGTAACAGCAGGGTCTGTAAGATAACAGCTTTTCCAAAGTGATCCTTTCCCTCTCCTCATTTAGGAGTGCCAGATTGAAGGAAAGGGAAACGTTTTGGAAGAATTTCGGAAAAAACCCAATTTACACGAAACCTCCAATGACAGGTATTCCGTTCACAGTGAATGGAGTCTGAATGAGGGTGTATGCAGGTGTTGAGACGGAGGGGCAGAGTTGGCAGGTGTGTTGGGGAGAAGAACTGCATGGAAATGAGGCTCAGACACGGTAACCCTTAGAGTTTCAGGCAGCACGGATTTTCTTGAAAAAAGGTGCAAAGTCCTTTAATTTAATTATTAGGATGAACTCTTTGAACAAGGCTCATCTGGAATTACTAGAGTTAATATTTTTAAAGTCAGTCTGGTAAGACTAGGGGACACAATACTTACCTCAGCCGCCCCACTAGATTATGATCCCCAGGAGAACAGAGAGCACGTTTCTAATGCTTCCTAAATCCTAGCACTGTGCTTGGCACACAAGGCCCATCAGGTTCAACAATGCGTATGGTCGAATGGCTGACAGACCACTTAATTGAGAGAGTGTTAAGAGGAGGATGAAAGGTATAATTTGTTAGGAAGACTGAATATCTGAATGTTTATATACCTAATAATATGGCCTCCAAATATATAAAGCAAAAAATGACAGAATTACAAGGGGAAAGAAGAATTTCCATAATCCTACAAGATTTTAACTTATTTACTAAATACCTCAGAAAATTATATCTTAAGCAGCACAGAAGATGACTCTCATAAATGCAAAATTCTTAAATAAAATGTTAGCAAACTGAGGCAGCAAAGTTTGCAAAAAATGCATCATGACCAAGTAGAATTCACTCCAAGAATGTGAGGGTAATTTAACATTGAAGTGTTTTCTCTAAATAAATTCTCTAAAATAATTTGCATATTAACTAACAGAGAAAAGAGTTATATCGGTGAAATAACGTGAAGTGAAAGTCGCTCAGTTGTGTCCGACTCTTTGAGATCCCATACAATTAATGGAATTCTCCAGGCCAGAATACTAGAGTGGGTAGCCATTCCCTCCTCCAAGGGATCTTCCCTACCCAGGGATTGAACCCAGGTCTCCTGCATTGCAGGAGGATTCTTTACCAGCTAAAGCTTCTACCACGGAAGCCTTATGTAGAAAAAAATCTGAGAGCCTTCAGCAGAAATTTAAAATAAAAAAAATATTATTAGCAAACAAGGAATAGAAAGGAGTTTCCTTAACATAGAGCCAAGAGTATCTGCAAAAATGGGCAGGAATTGCACTTAATGGTGAACTTTTAGTAGCACTTTCTTTAATGTCTGAATCAAGAAGGAATGTCCACTCTTCTCTTTCTATTCATTTCTGTACTGGGAATCCAACCCTAAGAAACAGGTTAGGAAAAAGAAATACAATTTTTAAGGATCAGGAAAGAAGAAAACACAGTTGTTACATTCTGATGATATAGTTGTAAACATGGAAAATCCAAGAAAACCTACAAATTGAAAGAATTATTACTTGGAGTTCAATAAGGTTTCAGGATATAGGATCAATATAAAAATTCAGTGGTTTTTATATATAAACAATAAACACTTAGAATAAGATTAGCTTTAAAAAGATACCATTTACAAAAGCAACAAAAGTATTATGGTGCCTAGGAATGAATATAGTAAAACACATGTAGATGTTAATGAAGAATAGTGTAAAGCTTTATTAAATACAAAAGTAAATGAAGTGATATACCATGATCATGATTAAGAAGACACAGTGTTATAAAGATGTGACTTCTCCAAGAATACATAAATTTTATTAACAATAATTTAACGGAAGTGTTTTGGAAAGTTGATAGGCTTAAAATTCATATGATAAATAAATGTCCCAGAATTGCCAGAATAATTTTGAAGGAGATAGGGAGGTGTAGGTTAATTTGCTGAGTAAAAAGGCTGCATAAAACTAGGCTATAACAGGGGGACACTAGGGCAGGAATAGATAAGCAGACCACTGGACTGGAAGAGACACCCAGATGTAGGACTTAAAGCTTATGTAGAGACTCAGAAGATGACAAAGATAGCATACAAGCAAATCAGGGTTGAGTTATTCAGATCCAGAATGGATTCATTAGGACAATGAAAATGAAAACAACAATAATGAATTACTTTATGATCATCAAATTGTCAAAAATTAGATATTTGACAATACTAGGTAATCATTAAGGAGGGAACTCCTACACTGCTGACTGGGGTAGACATTGGTAAAACTGCTTTGGAAAGAAATTTATAGATACTGAGAAAATATTAAGATATGTGTCTCATATGATCCAGTAATTTACCTCTGGACATACATCCTGGAGAAAGTCTTGAAAATACTTAAATATGATATGTGTAAGAATGTTCATTACAAGTCATGTATAGTAGTGGAAATGGAAAGTTGATCAACACAGGGATTAACAAATAAATTTTACATATGTACACAGCTGCATGCAGCAGAGAGAACTGAGTGAAGTAAGTCAGACAGAGGAGAATCTAAAAGAAATGATACAAATGAGCTTACTTACAAAACAGAAAGAGACTCATAGATTTAGAGAACAAATCTGCGGTTGCCAGGGGGGAAGAATGAGGGGAGGGGATAATTACGGAGTTTGGGAACATTGTTATACTTAAAACGTGTACACACTGCTATACTTAAAATGGATAACCAACAAGGTCCTACTGTATAGCACAGGAAACTTTGCTCAATGTTATGTGTCAGCCTGGATTGGAGGGGAGTTTGGGGGAGAATGCATTCATGTATTTGTATGGCTGAGTCCCTTTGGTGTCTGCCTGAAACTATCATAATATTTTTAATCATCCACACTCTAATATAAAATAAAAAGTAGGAATAAAGAACCAATCAGTTGAATCTATTTGGATCTCCATAACCCAATGCTGAATGAAAAAAATCAAGTTACATGATATATGTTATTATTTATGTAAAATTAATAAATACCAGAATAACTGTACATGTTGTTTATAGATACATATGTATGAAGTAAAGGCATTTTTTAAATGGCCAGAAAGGATATACAACTGCAGGATTATGGTTACCAATGAAGAAGGAAGATAGAGAATTTGGTCATTGAGGGATGTCACTTTCTGCATCCATTGTATTTCATTTATTAAAAAGAAAATGTCTGGTAAAGAGGTAATATTTGTGAAATTTGGGTGTTGGTAAGTGGAGATCTTTGTTATATCATCCTCTATAATTTTCATGTGTATGGCATATTTGGTGCAAAAGACAAAAGATTATAAATGGAAGAGTCAATCGCAGCTGGAGTTTTAAGTGAAGACACGGGATAAAAAGAAGCAAACAAAAGAAAATGTGTATCACTGGCACTGAGGTTTGTGGCTTAAGCCTCACTTGGGAGAGCTGGTTTATTAGATTTGGAACCCTTCATCTTCATTGGTCTCGGTTGTTCCCAGAAGGCCGAAGGAATTTCTGAGTGCTTCCAAACATGTTTGCATTTTTAAAGCTTGAGTCTGGCAAATGGCTAAAGACTGGGGGAACTTGAGGGCAGTGGAAAGAAGACGTAGAATTTAGCTGGGTTGGAAGCAAGATGTCAGTTTTGATTTAGAATTAATAGGAAAATAAAATCAGGGAATATGTTGAAAGAGGAGCTCAAGAATGCATGCCTGGAAAAAAAGCCTTGGATGAGTGTTCTAAGCCAAATATTTTACCATGTGTCTGTGTTTTTTATTTCCAGAGAGGCTTAGATTGCTGTTACTTTTCCTTTTTTTAAAAAATATGTCTTAATAAACTTTTTTGAAACAAAGAAAAAACCTCCCAAACTTAACATTATTCATTAAATATGTTTCACATACATAGTAAAAGACCCTCCAAAAATCATTGCTTAGGAAGAAATTTATTGATTCAATTTAAATTAAGCATTGCTACCATTGCAAAAGCAGTTGCTCTGAAAAAGTATTGAAAAATGTATCATGAGATTACATAGTTCAGTAACAATATCAGTATTGATCACTTGAAGCAAAACTACTGCCAAATGTCATTGAAACTCATTTCATAATTTTTAATAATTTATGGAGCAAATGTGTATCACCTTAAAAATGTACCTGTGACATTTACAAATTCTTTCAAACACATTTATAAATACAGTAATAAAAATTCCTGAGCTCCCTTAGCTTATACCAGTGTTCCCCCAACTGACAACCTAAGTGGTATTTGACTAACATCCTCTAGATTTACTTAAAAAATATTTTATCACATTCATAAAAGTACCTGTGTTTCAAGTTCATTGGTAAGTATAAGTTTTAGTGTGAACCTGATCATAAGACAAAATTGCTTAAGACTTGTATAGGTAGCAGGAGTAGGTGAGGTTATGGGCAAAAGAATTCCAATTTAAGTGTCAAGACCTTCAAAGTAGATTACGCTTTACAATATCAAGAATGGGTTTAATCTCATCTGTACTCTTCAGAAGGATAAAACTGTGACAATCTGCTTCCCTAACGGGTAAGGTCCTGTTGGAGGTTTTTCAATAACCCCGTCTCCTATGCGCTGTGCTGTGCTTAGTCGTTCAGTCATGTCCGACTCTTTGCGACCCCATGGACTGTAGCCTGCCGAGCTCCTCTGTCTATGGGGATTCTCCAGGCCAGAATACTGGAGTGGAATGCCATGCCCTCCTTCAGGGGATCGTTCCAACCGAGGGGTTGAACCCAGGTCTCCCGTATTGCAGGCGGATTGTTTATTGTCTGAGTTACCAGGGAAGCCCAAGAATACTAGAGTGGGTAGCCTATCCCTTCTACAGGGGATCTTCCTGACCCAGGAATTGGACTGGGGTCTCCTGCATTGCAAAGATTCTTTACCAGCTGAGCTACCAGGGAAGCCCCCATTTCCTATAGTCCTGCCCTATCTTCCAACTCCAAGACATCCAGATTCCTGCTAAATAGGTATTATATCTCACAGTCCCTCAAAATAGGGGAGATTTAGAATGTGTAAAAGTTGATTAGTCAGTTGTAGAGTTTGGTGGGGTTAAGGTTTCAGATATGGTTCTGGAAAGATGTGGCAACATATAATTTCTGTTTCCTTTTAGGAAAGCATGTCATTTTGGAAAATTAGCTACACAGTACTTCTGCAACTCATCATTATTATATGAACGCTATGTCTGGTGACTGACACTCCAATTTTTCCAGCTTCAAAGTAAACGTGTGTCCAATAATTAAAGGCAGATGGCACCAATGTAAGCATGGGGGAGTCAGTCTTTGACAGAAGCCAAGTTTTAGGGAATGATACTCATGTAAGAAATATCTTATTCCCTGGTAAGACATGGCATTAGAGAATCTAGGAGTCACAGAAGAATTTGTAAAGCAAACCCCACACCATCCCATAATTCTGCAACACAAGCATAAGCAGTAGGTAAAGATTTCTAGATCTAGATCCATTAAAAGATTGGCATTTTACACTTAATCCAATGAATTTGGTCAGAAGAGATGTTGTTAGTAATATTGATGAATCATACTGTTCAAAAGCATTCCATTTTTCAAATGGCTTGATTTTTCCTTTATTTTATAATACTTACATGAGCTTTTCTGATCTATCCCTGGGTTCTTGGTTCCATCTCATTTTATTTTTATTTTTAGCAGCTTCTTGTGTGAGGGATGGGGGTAAAGGAGGGAAATTATACTTTGCAATCATACAGAAGGGTAAAGAGAAAGGAGGAAAATTGTTTTGGTCTAATTTATATAAATAGTTTCTGGATTACAGATCCTTTTGCAGCAAAAATCCATCAAGAAAATTGTTTCAGCCAGGCACGTGTTATTTTTTTCATTTACATATCAAATAAAAATAAATAGAGGAAGGGGAAGCAAGGAGAATAAACATTTATTGAGCCAGGCACTGAGCTGGGTATTTTCAATAACATGAGTAGAAATATAATGATAATATTATACTGGGATGATTTTGTTTAGCAAACATCGTTTGTGGCATGGAGTAAAAAATGAAGATGTTCTGGTAATAGCAGTTAGCAGCATCTCCCATACTCTTGATATGGATTTAGCTATCCATGGTGTCCTCTCAAAATGGAAGGAGACAAATTAATAAATCCATGGGCAACAGAAAGCACAATGTGCAATAACTAAAGATTACGGAACTAAAGATGCAAGATAAATCAGATGACTACAGTCTTCTATAATTTTTTAAGACTAAAAAAAATAGACATTTTAATTAGTTCATGTAGATAAAAAAATCAAAACAAGGTTATTTCTGATATATGCCTGATTTTTCCCATACCATAGTATCTTTGATGGTTAAAATCAAATAAGGAGAAAATTTATTTCTAGGGGCTTTAGGGAAATCAGATTGTGAGAAATATCCCCCTCATGGTTTTGAATAACCACGTTGCAGTGACTCCTGGTTAGGGAAAAATCTGCATCTATAATTTTGCTGGCTTTTCACCTGGTGACTTACTAGGTATTCTTTCTGGCCCTTATTCATCGGTCAGTTTTTATAAAATGTAAAAATGGTTATTGAGAAAACCTAGCATAAACTTACAAACTGATGAATTTAGGAGTAGAATTGTACAAAAAAGATCTTCATGACCCAGATAATCATGATGGTGTGATCACTCACCTAGAGCCAGACATCCTGGAATGTGAAGTCAAGTGGGCCTTAGAAAGCATCACTATGAACAAAGCTAGTGGAGGTGATGGAATTCCAGTTGAGCTATTTCAAACCCTGAAAGATGATGCTGTGAAAGTGCCATACTCAATATGCCAGCAAATTTGGAAAACCCAGGAGTGGCCACAGGACTGGAAAAGATCAGTTTTCATTCCAATCTCAAAGAAAGGCAATGCCAAAGAATGCTCAAACTACTGCACAATTGCACTCATCTCACACACCATTAAAGTAATGCTCAAAATTCTCCAAGCCAGGCTTCAGCAATATGTGAACCCTGAGCTTCCAGATGTTCAAACTAGTTTTAGAAAAGGCAGAGGAACCAGGGATCAAATTGCCAACATCTGATGGATCATTGAAAAAGCAAGAGAGTTCCAGAAAAACATCTATTTCTGCTTTATTGACTATGCCAAAGTCTTTGACTGTGTGGATCACAATAAACTGTGGAAAATTCTGAAAACGATAGGAATACCAGACCACCTGACCTGCCTCTTGAGAAACCTATATGCAGGTCAGGAAGCAACAGTTAGAACTGGACATGGAACAACAGACTGGTTCCAAATAGGAAAAGGAGTAAGTCAAGGCTGTATATTGTCACCCTGCTTATTTAACTTCTATGCAGAGTACATCATGAGAAACGCTGAGCTGGAAGAAGCACAAGCTGGAATCAAGATTGCCAGGAGAAATATCAATAACCTCAGATATGCAGATGACACCACCCTTATGGCAGAAAGTGAAGAGGAACTAAAAAGCCTCTTGATGAAAGTGAAAGAGGAGAGTGAAAAAGCTGGCTTAAAGCTCAACATTCAGAAAACTAAGATCATGGCATCTGGTCCCATCACTTCATGGCAAATAGATGGGGAAACAGTGGAAACAGTTTCAGACTTTATTTTTTGGGCTCCAGAATCACTGCAGATGGTGATTGCAGCCATGAAATTAAAAGATGCTTACTCCCTTGGACTGCAAGGAGATCCAACCAGTCCATCCTAAAGGAGATCAGTCCTGGGTGTTCACTGGAAGGACTGATGCTGAAGCTGAAACTCCAATACTTTGGCCACCTCATGAGAAGAGTTGACTTATTGGAAAAGACTCTGATGCTGGGAGGGATTGGGGGCAGGAGGAGAAGGGGACAACAAGAGGATGAGATGGCTGGATGGCATCACCGACTCGATGCACATGAGTTTGGGTAAACTCCGGGAGTTGGTGATGGACAGGGAGGCCTGGCGTGCTGTGCTTCATGGAGTCGCAGAGAGTCGGAGACGACTGAGTGACTGAACTGAACTGAACATATCTTCATGTAAAAAACAAAACAAGACCCCAGCAACTTGTAACAATCACTTCTAATTTCCTATGCAATGTTGAAGAATTTTGTTTGGCATTTTTTAGGAAAAGAGAAAAAGCAGAGGTAGTGGTAGCTTTGAAAATATGGAACCTTTGGCTATCCCGTAGCCTTCACTTCAATATGGCTTTACAGAAGACACAGATCCCTAACAGCCAGTTCTAGGTTGCTTTGGTTTCTGCATGAGACATGAAAATTGTTTGAAATGACTTATCAAGCAGGAAATGCAAGCCTCATTATGCAAAAAACGCCCCAGAAGTATCAAAGGTCACATGTAGCAAAGTCGAGGGGTTGACTTGACTTTTAAACAATTGTTGGATTGTACCTTAAACACTTACCCCAGATCAGCTGTACAACGGCAACTCATACTACTTCTAAACAAAGATTAACAAAAAAAATTAGCACATTCACGGTTTCAACAGAAAGATATGATTACATATTTTTTTCAGTCTTGTTTTCCAGATATAGAAACAATCACATTGAAATATATATGGATAGATTCTAACTCATGAAATAATTATTTTTCTTTGTAGTACACAGTGAGTTTCACAATAGGATTATATATCTCAATGTGTCATACAGTTTTTGAACCACATAAAGCAACATAACATAAAATCATATAACAGTTAAAAGTCAGGATTATCACATGGCAAATGCACAGCTATGCCACTGAAAATAGTCAAAGTGGGAGATGTGACATCATTTCTAAACAATAAGCAGCTTTGAAGGAAGGACATTAGGATAAGAAGGGAAGTGGTTACTTTTAAAACTTCAAAATCATTTTATCAGGAATTTCATAAAACAAATTGTTGTTCAAGAGACTCTTTGCCATACAATTTTTCAATTTCCGATAATATAACAAGATTTCCCCACCTCCTTAGGATACATGAAATTTGCATGGAAAAACTCAGATTAGATTTTGGAATGTATCCAGGTGAAGTGTGATTTGACCATAATATGAAACTACTGGTTTTTATATTACTACTTAAGTAGCTAAAGTTTTTAGAGTTGTTTTTTTCTTTTTATCAGCAGCAGGTAAAAAGTTAAGTACCAGACTGGTTAAAGGTCTCTCTTTTCATTGACCACAACCACATAAACAGAGTATGTTTTCCCACTTTACTCATCTCAGTGCTTCCTGACATGAAATTGGAGCATAAATCAAAGGAATCAATGTGGACAAAACAGTCATGGGCATATGTATATCTCTTAGCCATAAACTCAGAACACTGAATAGAGTCACTATGTCCAAAAAAATCCAAGTTTAGCAGGTTACTTTTGGCATTCTATGTAATCCTGAGATGCCCAGACATTTAGAAACATCTTATTTTTCTTTCTTTTTAAAAAATATTTTATTTTTATTTATTTGGCTGTGCCAGGTCTTAGCTGTGGCATGCAGGATTTCCAAGTGGCATACGGCTTAGCTGCCCTGTGGCGTGTGGGATCTTAGTTCCCTGACCAGGGGTGGAACCCAGGCCCCCTGCATTGGAAGTGCTGATTCCCAGCCACTGGACCACCAGGAAAGCCCCCCACATTCTGTTTTTCTATCTGTTTCCTTTTACTGAAATAGGTAACCATGTGAAGGTCTCAGAGCTAAAATCACCTTGAAATACACAAATCTAGGGAGAGAACTATTTGATTTGCAGATGATATGTACACTGGTCATGAAATAAGTCCAGGTCATACCTATAAATAGAATTTCTGGTTAGGTTATAAACTCTGGAGCAATCATTTTGCATTTTTAAGTTTCTGCTTAAGACCTCCACAACAAAAACACAAAAAATTTAAGAAATATATATGAAGTTTGCTTTAAAAATAAGGTCTTTTTTTTTTGCAAGGTTATAGTGAAATGAAAATGAAAATTAAGGAGTAATAGAGGACTTTAAAAGAAAATAAAAGAAAGGAAAAAAAAGAAAAAAAAATTTTTAATTAAAAAAATAGTAAAAATATATGAGAATGAAAATGAAAATTAAGGAGTAATAGAGGAGCAATAGAGGACTTTATCTGAAAGAGACACGTGCACCCCAATGTTCATCGCAGCACTGTTTATAATAGCCAGGACATGGAAGCAACCTAGATGCCCATCAGCAGATGAATGGATAAGGAAGCTGTGGTACATATACACCATGGAATATTACTCAGCCATTAAAAAGAATTCATTTGAATCAGTTCTAATGAGATGGATGAAACTGGAGCCCATTATACAGAGTGAAGTAAGCCAGAAAGATAAAGACCAATACAGTATACTAACGCATATATATGGAATTTAAAAAGATGGTAATGATAACCCTATATTCAAAACAGAAAAAGAGACACAGATATACAGAACAGACTTTTGGACTCTGTGGGAGAAGGCGAGGGTGGGATGATCTGAGAGAATAGCATTGAAACAAGTATACTATCAAGGGTGAAACAGATCACCAGCCCAGGTGGGATGCATGAGACAAGTGCTCAGGGCTGGTGCACTGGGAAGACCCAGAGGGATGGGATGGAGAGGGAGGCGGGAGTGGGGATCGGGAAGGGGAACATATGTAAATCCATGGCTGATTCATGTTAATGCATGGCAAAAACCACTACAATATATAAAAAAATTTTTTTTTAAATGGATGAATGGATAAAGAAAATGTGGGGTGTGTGTGTGTGTGTGTGTGTGTGTGAAAATAAAAATAAAAATAAAGCAAAAAAAAAAGACCTCCACAACAGAGTCTTCATTGTAGCTTGGATTTATTAATGGCCTTTGAATAAATGAATTAATGGATGAAACTGAGCTAGAATCTCTAAGCCTGTGGCTCCGTAAATAAGGTAAGTTGTGACCTTCAACTTGGGCCTTGATATCTATATGGCCAATTTAATGTTTGACTCAGGCCAAAGTCATTATTTATGAATAATTTAGTTTCTTGAAAATCCTATGGTTGCTACTGTACATAATGAACTCTCAGGAGAAATGGAGGCCCTAAGTGAGAGCATTAAAAGCCTACAAGGTGGACAGCTAAGAAGAGGAGCAAAGGATGTTAAATGAAATCGATGGGACTTGCAGGAGTAGACCTGTTTTTCTCTTCAGCATTGTTAAAGCCACACTGTCCACTACTTCAGGCTAAGGGATCATCAGCAGTATTTCCCTGAACTGTCCCTGGGTCATTTACTGAAACCCTGGATTTTACTCAGATCATGCGCATCAAAGACTGTTAGAGCCGGAAGAGGTCTTAGAAACATCTTAGGCCAAACCACTCATTTAACAGATGAGGGAACTAGTGAGTAGCTTTTAAAGGACTTGCTAAGATCACACAGCCTGTTTACTGGCAACCGGAAATTGAGTGCTCAGCCCACTACCCTAGCGACTATATTAATGATGCATGGGCTGAAAAGGCAGAAAAACAAATTGGTTCACTAGAGGCTTTCATCAATGACAAATCTACATCAGCAATTCTGCGGACCATAATCCGGAGGCTTTTATGTCTTTCTGCACGTGTGCCAAGTTCCATGGTACGCCATTGCCCTTTTCAGGCCCTGGTATGCAATTCAAAGCCATTTAAAAGTGCATCAATGTGTTTTTAAATTGAGGGTCTCAAGTAACAGGGTGGCAGACTTATTCCAAAATCTTAGCCAGAGTCAATTTCTTATCAAAATAAGTTACACTATTCACATCAGCTGTGTGTTAATTCAATTAAACAATAAATTAAAATCTACTCAATGGTTGCTGATTGGACCTTAGACCATTTAATGATTCCCTTTCTGGCTTTTTCATTCATTTACTTAAAATGTAAAATTTACTGTCTAATCAATACACTTTTCTTGTGAAAAGAAAACTTCAAAAAAAAAAAAAAAGGCACTTTGTAAAATGTGTACAAATCTGATTCTTTCATATCTACTCTAAAGAGATAATAAAATTATGACTGGCTGGATCACGTCTTTCTGCAAGTGATGGGCAGTGGCAGGCAGCCTGGAGAAAGTTGGGGGACAGACCTTCCCCAGCTAAGCTGCACGCTGGAGCTCAGGTGCCTCTGCTTGCTCATCAGATTCTCTCTTTCAGTTGCGTCACTACAGGACAGAGTCAAACTCCTTCATCTTGTACAGATGGTGAGGGATTGACCAACTTTGGACCAAACCAGCTGGGATTGGCCTTAGGCACTTAGGAGAATGGAGAGTCAGTTACATATCAGCGACGTGACTGATTATGACTTGTGCTCATCTGAGGTGCCTTGTACCCATTTGCTAGAACTGACTAGAGAAGATTTTGCAGTTTGAGCTATAAGCTTCCATAAATCACCCACTGGCTATCCTATTTCCATGTGGTTTGTAGCTTGAAGTGTTTACTTATAAAAATATGACTTTTTATAAATCAGAGATTTATAAAATCTCTGCCACCAACTGTGCAATGGTGGTTCATAATCCATAAGATGAAAACAACAACAACAAAAAAATTGCAAACCAGAATCAGCAGCCTAGTATAAGAAAAGCATTTTGTCCCTAAAAGTCAGAGCCTCTTTCAATATCTTTAAAAAAAAAAATCTCTGCTTCTCTCTACACACATATTTGCACATCATCTTAGACTATGATTCTATACCTACATAATTTGTAAAATGCATGTACAATATGTTAGGATTAGTTGGCATTGATGATTTAAACCTGTGGCTGATTCGTGTTGATGTGTGGCAGAGGCCAACACAATATTATAGAGCAACTGTCCTCCAACTAAAAAAATAAAAGAAAAAAGTGAAACAAAATGGGCACATCACTGAAGAGGACATGTGTCTATGATAAAGGGCAATTATTTGTAAGCTTAATTATGATACAAGGCATTGGTTAATCATCTTTGCTGGACACTATTGAGTGAATCATGGAATTAAGGATTCACAGTTTAAAAGGACGTTATAGATTATTTGGCCTAGCATTTCATTCAGAGCAAACTGAGATCCAGAGAAGAGAGTTGAGCTAAGCTAACATAATTAGCACTAGAAGCTGGGTCTCCTGACTCTTAATCTGCACACTTCCACTCAACTAGAGGACTCCTTGATAGAAAATAAGCTAGACCACGGGAAAAAAAAAACAAAACGCAATTCATTAAAGAGTGCTAAGTGACCGAGAATTATAGCCGTGGCTTTACTTAATGATTGACAGTAATCTACTTACTAACTGGTGTTTTTTAAAGAATTTAGTTTGAGTCTTCAGCCATGACAGTTTTTTCCATATATGCCAAATTATACATCAAAAGACTATTTTTGAATTCTATCAGAATTTCACACTATCAGAGCGGTTCATAGGCATCTTGGAGGAGACGGGACTATATTGAGAAAGATTTGGTCTGTGCTGGCTTTGAAGGTCCAAGTCTTTGGTCAATGCTTCTCAAGGTGGGATATATTCCCTGACCCTCTTAGAAGTTGTATGTGCTTTTGCAGATCATTCTCTTCCATTATGTGAATACCAAACCACTAACAGATTTTTTAAAATGATACCTTTTTATGACAGTACTGTTCACTGCAAGTCAAACAGACTCGACCTGTACTTTCCAGGAAAGAACTGCTCCAGGCACTAAAATCAGCTTTAGTGGAAATGATCTGCTAGGGCAATGCTTCTCAAACTTCACTGTGTACTTGAATCATCTGGGGATCTTAGCAAAATGCAGATTCTGGTGGGTGGGGGTGGCGAGGGTAGAGATTCTGCATTTCCAAGCAGCGCCCATACTTGCGGGTATGGCTGGTCCTCAGACCTTATTTTGAGTAGCAAGGATCTAGGGGGCTAATAAACTTGGACAATCTTCCCCAACGGCTCCCTCACTGTTAACTGGTTGTGTGTGTATTGGGAGAATAGAGCCTCAGATATGTTACTTTTGCATTTCTGGGAGCTCTGGCAGTGTGTTCACTTTCACACATCAGCCAACCTTGGAGTCCCGTTCCTGTCAAGATGGACTTATTGGGCTGGAATATCTAACTCACAGAGGGAGCTCAGATTCTTTGTGTTCCAGCTTAAGAAGTAAACACACCAATGGATTTGCCCAAGATTGCTCAGAAAAACAAAACCAGAACTCTCTCTCTCTAAGGCAGTATGTTAGGTGTTCCCACTCTCCTTTTTCATCTTTATAAATTTTCACCCAGAGAAGTGAAAATTTCATCTTTATGAATTTTTACCCAGAGAAGTGAAAATTTCACAGAGAAGTGAAAATTTTCACCCAGAGAAGAGCAGAACCCCCAGAGTGGCCCTAAATTACAAGAGAAGTAATTTTCAGTCTGTGGAGAGTCCTAAAACTCTAGTTTCTTGATTGCTGTTTAAAGTATCCTGGAGATAAAAAGAATCAGAAAAACTATACTACACTATGTTGGAAATCGAATTTTGTCATCCACTTCCTATTCCTCAATGGGCTTTGGCTTGGTATGGCATTTTATTCCACAAACAGGGACTGCATATATCACCGTGTACTGAAAATACTCATTATAACCTCATAGCAGAAAATACTGTACCCGCTGAATACGTAAACAGGCTGTACTGGGAAGATAGAAAATAGTCTTTTATTTTACTTAAGTGATAGAAAAATAGTCTTCAAAAATACATTGTTAAATTTATGGGTTTATATTAAAGTAGAATTTGTATATACAGTAAGGCAATACTTCTGTTAGCATCCTGCTATGATTATATTTTAAATTAAAGTTAGTCTTTTGGGACTTTTTTTTTCACTAACAGAAGACTAGGGTGTGTAATAAATTATCTATCATGCTGAAATAAAACAGGAAAACATTTTAGAAGGATTCACCACATGAAACTCATTTGCCTCCTGTGTAAGAAAATTTCACTTTCTAAAACCCTATTCTCTAGAAGTTTCAGAATGATATACAATTTAGGGGTAAAATCCATGCTTAATAAATTCAAACGATTTTAAGAAAAAACTGGAGGCATCCTGTTTACTTGCATATTGGCAATGTGTCATTAAGGTAATAGGAACGGATGTAAACAATTTGTCAGGTGTTCTAGAATGAAACTTTTTAAGTGCATTGTATTTGGTTAATCCTAATAAAATGAAAGAGGAGTGCAAAGGTTAAGCAACTGGTCTTCAAGAGTGGTTTTCATGGCATTTCTCTCCTATCTACCATCTTCCCATGGTAAACAATTTTGACTGACTTATACCCCTCTGTCACATACAAAACCATGAAGGCCTTTTCCAGAGAATACACCTGTTGGCACTGTCTCTCAAGAATACTAGGCAATGTGCTTCTATATCATTGAACACATAATCTGATAAGTAATAGTAAAAAGTAAATCTACAAATCACACAAGATGGAACGATTTGTTCTGGAATCAGCTGTTGGAAAAAGAGGCAACTGGTTGGAAATACAGAGAATGAAGAGTGAACTGGGAGTTGGGTAGTGTCATTCTAACCCTGCTCTTGAGCCCTCTCTGCGAGAGTGCATTTCACGTACTCTGTAGTGTTCCCTGAAGGAAAATCACAGTTCAACCCATCCTTCCATAACTCTCACTGCAAGAGTGCATAAAACCTGTGGGACCCAGTCCCTAACCCAACTGGAGTCTGCAGTTGCCTGGGGTTGCAGGGGAGACAGCCAGGTCAGCCTCGGCTGGATTCTATGGCAGGGCTGGCGGGGCCTCCTTGGCTGGTTCTTCTAACAGAGTCAGGTTTTGCGCTTGAGGATCTGGCACCAACACCAGGATGTTGCTATCCGTCACCCGGGACACCTTCGAGTACTCCTTGCTGGTTTCAGGGGCGCCGACCTTCTCATTTTGTTTTGGGAACAGAGCCAGCACTCCATCTTGGCTGACCTTGTGGATCTCCACATATTCCAAGGGTTTAGCAGAGATCAAGGGGGTTTTGTCTTGGGGCAGTGGCCACTCCGTGTCTTGGTCAGGCTTGGAACTGCAGCCTTCTGACTCCTTCTGCTTGGCTGCCTTTCCTTCCCCACCAGTCTCAATGGTTTTCGAGGGCTTTAAAGCATGTTGGTCTGTTTGGTCCAGCAAAGTGGCTGTGGTACCTGCCATGCCCAGGGCCAGCTCACACACGTCAGCAACGTTGTGGTAAGAATATCTGGGGTTGTGCAGGCTGGGTGGCTGCGGGAAAGGCCATGTGGAAGATTTGGGTCCGTTAGCATGAAAATAGGGGATTTTGTCTTCCCTGCTCGTGCTCTGAGGGGCCTGGAGACATGTAAGGTTTGTTTCGGGATTCTCCAGTTTCTCAGGGCCCTCAGGAGTATAGAACTTGAAGGGATGGGCCTGAGGTTCATCACATTTTTCAGAAAAGAGCGAAGGGCTGTCACAGCTGCCCCGGCCAGAGTCACTGTCAGGATCCATGTGCATGGGCTTCACGCCTTGCTCCATGTGTTCTTTGGAGGGGCGTGGCATCAGCTGCTGGTCTTCACTGTCATCCACCTCTATGAACTCCATCAGCAAGTCCTCGCAGTCGGAAGTGGGAGGGAAGTCTTGGCTTTCCAGAGCTCTCAGAAGTTCTTCGGACTTGCCCTTCTATTAAAACATAGACACAAGGCGAGAAGGCTGTGATATCTGCAATCAAAGTGAATGCCATCAGAACAAATTCCCTGGGGCTGACTTTTCACAATTTTGTGCTTTTGGCCTCACAGTGGCTGATGTCAAGTGACATAATGAGTAGGTAACTGCTTTTATATACCTCCATGTTAAGCTGAAGGTCAAATGGAAACTATTAATATGTACTTCAACCTGCAGAGAAATGTAAAATGTTCTAACCCCTCTTTTCATTTGAAACACTTAAATTTAATTCCCACTTGAATCTGTCTAAATGGGCTCTGGCAAATACCAGCTCCCCTGTACTGAGCCAGTGTTAGCTGAGCACTCAAACTGAGCAAAATTGCAGTAAGATATTCTGTTACTATGGCCTTATGTAGAGAACACTCAAGTGAGAGCTTACACCAAAGTCTGATGGAGGAGGGGCTGGTGGAAGGTCACTCTTTTGTATTCATCAAATATTCACCCACTTTCTCAACTGATTATTTGTATAAAATGTTTATGGCAGGGCTTATGAACAGATCTGATAAACCTAACAAGCATTCCTATGTGTGCTGATGTTTTCTTGGCTTTCTTTCATTGCCCTCTGACACTTCCTGACAGTAATTACCCTCATGCCTCTCACATCTTTCTGTGAACACCCCTGCTGAAGGGGAGGGACAACCAGCCATGGATAGCCAAGCTAGCCAGACTGCACTGATGGGGATGGTGTGTACATGCATAAAGATGACAATTACACAGCAGCAAGTCACAATACAGTCTCCACCTTAGCACTTACCTCCAGCAGATGAATATCAAATCCTTTTATTTTGGGCCCTGGAACTGGTGGGAGGATGCAGGTCATCATGCTATAAAATGATTCGTGAGATAAGATAAATGGTACATATTTTCACTTTGTAATTTTTGAAACATTAGCCTTATCTTCAAATGGCTGCTACATGGACTATGGTAGGTAGAAGTTAGGAGTTCTGAGGCGACATGAAACTACTAAATCAGCGGTGACAACAATGAATAACTATAGAGTGTTAAGTGTTTGAGAAAGAGTCCTGTCTCTTTGTGACCCCATGGACTGTAGCCCGCCAGGCTCTTCTGTTTGTGGAATTCTCCAGGTAAGAATACTGGAGTGGGTAGCCACTCCCTTCTCCAGGGGATCTTCCCAACCGTGGGACTGAACCTGGGTCTCCTGCACTGCAGGCAGATTCTTCACCATCTGAGCCATAAAGGCCAACATTAAAATGAACTCTGGCTAGTTAACTCTGACTGATTCTGAAATGACTAGTGGGTTGTTTGCTGCTCTTGCCAGATTTTTACTGTTTCACAACTGTCAGCCTCCATTTGATGGAAAGAACATCAGCTTCAAATGAGTCTATTCTACTTTTGCTAGCACTGATAAAAGCTTTTTCATAGTGAACACACTGCCACTAATGGCTAAAAAGAGGTGCTTGAATTATCTGTAGGCTTCCATCATTTCTGTATTGTCTTTTTTGGCCATTATCCCTGACAACCATGCCTGAAAGGAGGGTAGAGTGAAGTACCTATAGCCCTTCAGAGCCACTGCCCAGACCATAATCAAACAGATGACAGCAGAAAGGACGGCCACAAAGATCCACACGGTTGTATCATTCACTGGGAAGTCTAAAAACAAACAGCCAGAAAGCTTTGATCACATACAGCATTGTTTAAAACAAACAAAGAAATGAGACTTTTGAACATAAGTCCCCTGCCCCTCTGTATCCTTTTTGATTTGAACAGCAATCCAAACAGAGTAGCGTTAATGATGGATTTACTTTTTTCCCAATATTATTAAATTTTAATATGCAGCATATATTTTATAGTACTCTAAAATTTTCAAAGTGCTTTAAAATATTATTTTATGTGATACCAACAGAGGAAATCCATGAGGACATGATCAGTTACAGTAATAATAACAACAAGCTAACATTATATTAAGTTCCTAGTAAAAGCCATATGATGTTAAACTCTTTACAGACATTGCTGTATGTAAAGGTGAGGAACTGAGACTCAAGGAGTGGTGGATTCAGAGGCCTGTGTGTCTGTGAAGTCGCTCAGTCGTGTCTGACTCTTTGCGACCCCATGGACTGTAGCCTACCAGGCTCCTCAGTCCATGGAATTTTCCAGGCAAGAGTACTGGAGTGGGTTACCATTTCCTTCTCCAGGGTATTCAGAGGCAGGTAGCCATAAAGTTGCCATCTGGGATTTGAACCCAGGCCTTCCGCTTCTAGACCCTGTGCTTTTATTTAGTAAGAGCTAGGGCTGGACACACAGTCTTATGGCCTGTAGTTCAGCGTTATGTCCACTATGCCAGTGCAAGCCCTGATATTTTGGTCAGGCCAAGTCACAAGAGTCAGGCTTTGCCATGTGGTTCTGGGCAAGACTTCTAACTCCACTGAGCTTCAGTTTCCTCCCTTTCCATTGCTAATGGCAATTCTATTCTCTCTGAATACCTGAGATGCTTGGAAGGACCAAACAAGGTAAAGACTGTGTAAAGTACTTTAGAAATGCAAGATGAACCATTCCCTTGCAGAAAACCAGCCACTACGTTTAATGGCACTTGAAGAATTGGGTGCCTTTTTCTACATACTGTTCCTTGAATGAGATCAACATGTAATTGTCATCAAGGACTGAAAATCAGTACATGCCTTTCAGGTGGGATAGCACCTTGCAAATTCTAGGTGATGACCTTGAATGACAGGGATTGGGCAGATGTGGAGGGCAGAATAAGTGACCATCAAGCCCTCGGAGACATCTCATGTCTGCAGATGTATCCTATCCTATTAATAGAAACTGATCCTCACTGACAGTTGCCCAGGGAAAGATGCTATACTTCCAGATGTCTCTGTATTGAATGGAGAGATAATAAATCCACCTCTACTCATTCTTCTGCTTAAGCCTCAATATAGTTTCTCTGTTAGTAGTTACAATACAAATTTACTAAACCCATTCTGTTTAAAAATATTTAGCAATAATACAAAGGCAGATTGTAGTCAGAATCCCCTCTTCCTTGGGGAATTTCAAGACACTTACCATTAGGTATCTGGATAGAGCTCTCTGGGCTCCACTCACTCCAATATCCATGGTCTGGCTTGCAGCGAACCTGCACAAGGTATTTCTGTCCTGGATATAAGCTGAAAATCTTAAGCTGAGTCTGCTTCGCAGCAAAATGAATCTAGGGAGGGCCAAGGAAAACAGAAGTCACTCTGACTTGTGTTATGAAGAAACTTTTCTTTAGGTGATAAATTAGCAGAGAAGTCAGGCCAGATGATCACACTTTATATCTTGTTCACACCATTTCACCCTCTCAGCCCACCCCTTCCTCCTGTTAAACACTGTTCACACAAAAAACAACAAGTTTTCTACCTCTCCATTTGGAACACTATTTCAGAAAGACAAATATACCACTCCCTACACCTTACCTTCTGAATTCTACATTATAGAAGGTGACTACTTAACAAAATTGGAAATTTGTTATTTTCTAAACCTAATAAAATTATTGACTCAAGGATTATTCAAGGGTGTGAAGCCTCTAGGTGAAAAAGAACTGGGCATTTATGAACACTGAAGCAGTTGTGCACAAATCAAACATGACTTTACAATCAAGGGATCAGGATGTGATCTCCCCAGTCCAGCACCCAGTTTTAGCATCATTTATGGTTGGTTGACCAGAATGGCTTTTTCTCCTGATATGATGCAATGTGAAGCATATAGCATCACCTCTGAAATTTCCTTGCCAAAAATTGTTCAACTGGAATCTAAACAAGTCTTTAGATCTAATGTCTGGTTACAGGAAATGTGGGGACAGAGAAACTGGCTAAATGACCTTATAAAGAACTAATCAGACAGATGCAGAAGGTGGGACATTCTTTGAGATAAGTGGCTTGGTCTCCTTGGTATGTTGAGATTGAAGGGATACATGAGTCAGCCAGTATGTGATCCTGAAGTGGATTCTGAAACTAGCTACTGAAGACAAACTAGCTACTGAAATATTTTCGAAGCAGTTGGGGGAATTAAAATATGGACTAATTTAAATGATATTAAAGAATTTAAAAAGATGATATTAAGGGATTTCAATTAATTTTCTACATGTGATCATATTATTTTGGCTATGTTTGGAAATATTCCTTGTTTAAAAGAGACATATAATAAAGTCTTTAGGGCTTCCCTGGTGGTTTAGTGGTAAAGAATCTGCCTGCCAATGCAGGAGATGTGGGTTCAATCCCTAGGTTGGGAAGATCTCCTGGAGAAAGAAATGGGAACACACTCCAGTATTCTTGCCTGGAAAATACCATGGACAGAGGAGCCCGGTAGGTTACAGTCCATGGGGTTGCAAAAGAATCAGACACAACTTAGTGACTAAATAACAACAACAATTAAAATATTTAAGAATAGATTATTATAATGTCTATAATTTATTGTACTATTTCTTTACAATGAAGAATTTTAAAGTAAATAAAAATGCCATTAACCATGGACTGATTACATTGAGATTTTTTTCCTCCAACTTAGTGCCACTTAAGAACTCTCATAGATGTTTCGATCTAAGATATCCTGAGAGAGGTGGGTTGGAAATCTGGCAGAAAAGGCTGTTCAATTGCAAGGATCTAGTCCTGGGAGAGCTGTGATGATGAGTCCCCATCCATCCCAGGAGATGCAGGGAGATGGATGGATGCAAGGGAGAAGGCCTTTCCACATGTGCAAGGGTCACATCAGTATCAGGAAGAAAACATGGCGGCCTAATAATTAGAGGCATGACAGATTCTCAGTTGGGGTCTTCATCTTTGCCAAAGGACACAGTTCCTTCCAAAAGCTTCCAACTGACTCACCTCCCAATCAGTTGCTGTCTCAGGTTTTAATCGAATTTCATACTGGATCATGAACCAACCAGATTTTACATCAGTCAGGGTGGGTGGAAACCATTTTATCCATAGATATGGTTTTCTATCTTCTGGATGTTTTAATTCCAAAGTCAGGTTCGCAGGAGGCTCTGGTTCAACTGCAGATATGAAAGAAACTCCATCGTTAGTCAAATAGGGATATTTGAATCCAGAACTATAAGACTTAGAGGCAGATCTCACTACCTTTTCCCTCCATGTTTATGAGCCACTTCGTATTTGATGTCAGGCGCTGGTTAGCAGAGTTGGGATTAGGCTGAAGCAAGTGAGTCACATAGGGTGCAACATTTAAGGTGGCATAAACAGCCAATAAGCACCTTTTGGTGCTCAAAGTCATTAGTCATTCAGGAAATGCAAATCAAAACCACAATGGCATATCACTTCATACCCACTAGAATGGCTAGGATTGAAAAAATGAAAATTAACGTGTTGGCAAAAATGTTGGAGACTTTGGAACCTTCATACATTGCTGGTAGGAATGTAAAATGGCGTAGCCACTGTGGAAAAGTCTGATAGGTGCTCAAAAAGTTAAACATGAAATTATCATGTCAACCAGCAATGTCACTCCTAAATATATACCCAGAAAAACTGATAGCAGGTGTTAGAACAAGAACTCATTTATGAATGTCCATAGCAGCACTATTCACAAGAGCCAATAGGTGAAACAACCCAAATGTCCATCAACTGATGAATGGATAAACAATATCCTGATAATGGAACATTCAGCCAAAAGGAAGAAAGTCTTGATGCAGCTACATCATGGATGAACCTTGAGAACAGAATGCTTAGTAAGAAGCCAGACACAAAGGGCCAAATAGTATATGATTCCATGTATGTGAGATATTCAGAATAGGCAAATCAAGAGAGACATAAAGCAGTTTAGTACTTGCTCTGGGGCTGGGGCCATGGAGGGGAATCCAGGGAAACTGCTGAATGGGTAGGAAGATTTCATTTTGAGTGATGAAAGAGTTCTGGAATTAGATTGTGGTGATTGTTGCATAACATTGTGAATGAACTAATACCACTGAAGGGCACACTTTAGAATGGTTAAAATATTGAGTGCTATGTTATAGGTATTTTACCACAATAAAATAAAAAACTAAGGAGGTACTTACTCTCTGGTTTATTCAAGTACAGGTCTGTGAGTTCCTCCTTAAGAGTGAGGTGCCTAGGCCATACTACCCAAAGCAATCTACAGATTTAACGTAATCCCTATCAAATTATCCATGAGACTTTTCACATAAGTAGAACAAATAATCCTAAATCTTATATAGAACTATAAAAGACCCAGAACTGCCAAAGAAATTCTGAAGAAAAGGAAAAAAGGTGGAGGCATGACCCTCCCAGACTTCAGACAATATTACAGAGCTACAGTAATCAAACCAGCATTGTCTTGGCACAAAAACAGACATATGTATCAATGGAACAGAAGAGAGAGCCCAGAAGTAAATTCACACACCCATGATCAATTAATTTTTGACAAGGGAGGCAAGAAAGAACAATGGAGAGAAAACAATTTCTGTAGCAAGTGGTGTTGGAAAAGCTGGACAACTGCATGTAAATCAATGAAGTTAGAACACTCCCTTGCACCATACACAAAACTAAACTCAAAACGGCTTAAAGACTTAAATATAAGACAGACATCATAAAACTCTTAGAAGAGAACATAGGCAAAACATTCTCTGATGTAAATCATATCGATGCTTTCTTAGGTCAGTCTGTATGCATGCATGCTAAGTTGCTTCAGTTGTGTCCGACTCTGTGAGACCCTATGGACTGCAGCCCTCTAGGCTTCTCTGCCCATTGAATTCTCCTGGTACGAATACTGGAGTGGGTTGCCATGCCCTCATTCAGGGGATTTTCCTGACCCAGTGATTGAACCCGAGTCTCTTACATCTAACCTGCATTGGCAGGCGGGTTCTTTACCACTAGTGTGTGCCAAGAAAATAAAAATAAAAGCAAAACTAAACAAATGGGACCTAATCAAACTTACAAGCTTTTGCACAGCAAAGGGAACCATAAACAAAATGAAAAGACAACCTACAGAATGGGAGAAAATATTTGCAAATGATGTAACCAGCAAGGGCTTAATTTCTATACTATACAAACAACTAACATAAATTAATAAGAAAAAACAAAAACAAAAACCAATTGAAAAATGGGCAAAAGACCCAAATAGACATTTCTCTGAAGAAGACATACAGATAACCAATAGGCACATGAAAAGATGCTCAACATCACTAACTATTAGAGAAATACAAATCTAACTATAATGAGGTATCCCCTCACACCAGTCAGAATGGCCATAATTAAAAAGATTTATAAATAACAAATGCTGGAGAGAGTGTGGAAAAAAGGGAACCCTCCTACACTGTTGGTGGGAACATAAATTGGTGCAAGTCACTATGGAAAACAGCACGGAGGTACCTCAAAAATCTAAAAATAGAATTGTCATATGATTCAGCAATTCCACTCTGGGCATACATCCAGATAAAACTATAATTCAAAAAGAGACATACACTTCTATGTTTATAGCAGCAGTATTCACAATAGCCAAGACATAAAAACAACCTAAATGTCCATTGACAGATAAATGGATAAAGAAGATGTGATTATATACATATAAATTTACATACTTATATATTATATATAAAATATAAAGATATAATAATATAAATATATAAATTTATATAAAATATAAATAAACACAAAATAAATATGTATAAATTTATATAAATACATATATATATATATATACATAGAGAGAGAGAGAGAGAGAGAAAGAGTAGGAAATGGCAACCCACACCATGGAGAAGCCCATGGACGGAGGAGCTGGTGGGTACAGTTCATGGGGTTGCAAAGAGTTGGACATGAATGAGCGACTAGGCACAGCATACACACACACCCCACACACATATACAACAGAATCCTACTCACCCATTAAAAGAATGAAATAATGCCATTTGTAGCAACATGAATGGACCTAAAGATTATCATACTAACTGAAGTAAGTTAGAAAGAAAAAGACAAACACCATTTGATATCACTTGTATGTGGAATCTAAAATATGACACAAATGAACTTATCTACGAAACAGAATCATAGACATAGAGAATAGACGTGGTTGGCAAGGGGAAAGACAAATGAGGGATGGATGGATTGGGAGTTTGGGGTTAGCAGATGCAAACTCATATTGAATGGACAAGCAGCAAGGTCCTAGCGTATAGCTCAGGGAACTATATTTAATATCCTGTGATAAACTATAATGGAAAAGAATATTAAAAAATAGTGTGTGTGTGTATATATATGTGTATATATATATATATATATCTGAATCACTTCACTGTACAGCAGAAATGAACACAATACTCTAAATCAACTATACTTGACTAATTTAAATTTAAAATGAGTGACGGGCCTAGGGTGCTGGTTTGCCTTACCTTAATTTCAGTCTTGCTGGCCAATCACATTTTCTCCATTCATTTCTTACCTCCTCAAATCAATCTCAATTTCAGCTGAGAGAAGAGTGAGTATAACTCTACTGGACTTGACATTATAACCTGTCTAAAAAACGAACTTGAGAAAATTTGCCACGAATCCTAATGCTTGTAGGTTACTAAGTAAATACGTAAGAAAGATGGTTTTATATGGATTTACTAAATAAACATCAATTATTATAAGTTTTAAGTTGAACACAAGACTGAGAAATGCCTCTGATCAAAACATCTTTGTATAAAAGTGCAAGTAAAACGTTCAAGATGAATCCTTGAAAGCAAACTTTCTCAACCTCAGCATTATGTGTCTTTTGGACAAGAAAATTCTCTGTGGTGGGGGCTGTTCTGAACACTGTAGGATGTTAGCATCATCCCTGGGTTCTCCCCCATTAGATGTCTTCCCTCTCTATTGCAACAATCAAAAATATTTCCTGCTATTGCCAAAAACCCTGTGGGAGGCAAAAAGAGCACCCAGTTGAGAATCATTGCTTTCAAGTGTTTTCAGCAGAGTTAAATATTTCTGAGATATGTACCAATATTCTGTACTGCACGTTATCACTTGATGAGGTTCAAGCTTATAGACTTCACTGTGGTTAAACATAAGTTGTCAATGAACTTCTGTGGCCCCTCACCAATACTGTAAGCTGCAGGATTAATGAGAATTCTAAGAACACTTCTTTAATAATTTTGAAAAGATATACTTCTGCTTCACTGACTATGCTAAAGCCTTTGACCATGTGAATCACAACAAACTGTGGAAAATTCTTAAAGAGATGGGAATACCAGACCACTTTATGCCTCCTGAGAAACCTGTATGCAGGTCAAGAAGCAACAGTTAGAACTGGACATGGAACTATAGACTGGTTCCAAATTGGGAAAGGAGTACGTCAAGCCTGTATATTGTCATCCTGCTTATTTAACTTAAATGTAGAGTTCAGTTCAGTTCAGTTCAGTCGCTCAGTCATGTCTGACTCTTTGTGACCCTATGAATGGTAGCACGCTAGGCCTCCCTGTCCATCACCAACTCCGGGAGTTCACCCAAACTCATGTCCACTGAGTCAGTGATGCCATCCAGCCATCTAATCCTCTGTCATCCCCTTCTTCTCCTGCCCTCAGTCTTTCCCAGCATCAGGGTTTTTTCAAATGAACACATTATGTGAAATGCCAGGCTGGATGAAGCTTAAGTTGGAATCAAGATTGCTGGGAGAAATATCAATAACCTCAAATATGTAGATGGCTATCCTAATGGCAGAAAGTGAAGAGGAACTAAAGAGCCTCTTGATGAAGGTGAAAGAGGAGAGTGAAAAGCTGGCTTAAAACTCAACATTCAAAAAATGAAGATGGCATCTGGCCCCATCACTTCACGGCAAATAGATGGGGAACAAGGGAAACAGTGAGAGACTTCATTTTCTTGGGCTCCAAAATCATTGCAGATGGTGACTTCAGCCATGAAATTAAAAGATGCTTGCTCCTTGGAAGACAAGTTATGCCAAATTAGAGAGCATATTAAAAAGCAGAGACGTTACTTTGTCAACAAAGGTCTTTACAGTCAAAGCTATGGTTTTTCTAGTAGTCATGTTTGGATGTGAGAAGAAGGCTGAGTGCTGAAGAATTGATGCTTTTGAACTGTGGTTCTGAAGAAGACTCTTGAGATTCCCTTGGACAGTACAGAGATCAAATCAGTCAATCCTAAGGGAAATCAACCCTTAATATTCCCATGAACAGTGTGAAAAGGCAAAAAGACATGACACTGAAAGACAAACTCTCCAGGTTGGTAGGTGCCCAATATGCTACTAGAGAAGAGCAGAGAAATAGCTCCAGAAGGAATGAAGGGGCTGGGCTGAACTGGAAACAATGACTAGCTGTAGATGTGTCTGTGGTGAAAGTAAAGTTTGATGTTATGAAGAGCAATATTGCATAGGAACCTGGAATGTTAGGTCCATGAATCAAAGTAAATTGGAAGGTCAACAGAAGATGGTAAGTGTGAACATCAACACTTTAAGAATGGATTGGAATGGGCGAATTTAATTCAGATGACCATTATATCTGCTACTGTGGGTAAGAATCTCTTAGAAGAAATGGAGTAACCCTCATAGTCAACAAAAGAGTCTGAAATGCAGTACTTGGGTGGAATCTCAAAAATGACGGAATGAGCTCTATTCATTTCCAAGGCAAACCAGTCAATATCACAGTAATCCAAGTCTATGCCCCAAATACTAGTGCTGAGGAAGCTGAAGTTGAATGACTCTATGAAGACCTACAAAAGCTTCCAGAACTAACATCCCCAAAAGATGTCCTTTTCATCATAGGAGACTGGAATGCAAAAGTAGGAAGTCAAGAAGTACCTGGAATAACAGGCAAGTTTGGCCTTGGAGTACAAAATGAAGCAGGGCAAAGGCTAACAGTTTTGTCAAGAGAACACACTTGTCAGGGCAAACACCCTCTTCCAACAACACAGGAGAAGACTCTACACATGGACATCACCAGATGGTCAATACCAAAATCAGATTGATTATATTCTTTGCAGCAGAAGATGGAGAAGCTCTATACAGCCAGCAAAAACAAGACCGGGAGCTGACTGTGGCTCATATTATGAACTCCTATTAGCAAAATTCAGACTTAAATTGAAGAAAGTAGGGAAAACCACTAGGCAATTCAGGTACATCTTAAATAAAATCCTTTACAATGAAACAGTGGAAGTGAGAAATAGATTCAAGGGATTAGCTCTGATAGACCAAGAACCTGAAGAACTGTGGACAGTGATTTGTAACACTGTACAGGAGGTGGGGATTAAAATCATCCCCAAGAAAAAGAAGGGTAAAAAGGCAAAATGGTTGTCTGAGGAGGCCTTACAAATAGTTGAGAAAAGAAGAGAAGAGAAGTGAAAGGCAAAGGAGGAAAGGAAAGATATACCCATCTGACCCTGATGCTGGGAAACATTGAAGGCAGGAGGAGAAGGGGATGACAGAGGATGAGATGGTTGGATGGCATCATGGACACAACGGACATGAGTTTGAGTAAACTTTGGGAGTTGGTGATGGACAGGGAGGTCTGGCGTGTTGCAGTCCATAGGGTCATAAAGAATCAGACACGACTGAGCAACTGAACTGAACTGAACCGAACCCATCTCAATGCAGAGTTCCAAAGAATAGCAAGGAGAGATGTGAAAGATCTTAATGACCCAGATAACCATGATGGTGTGAACACTCACCTAGAGCCAGACATCCTGGAATGTGAAGATGGGCCTTAGGAAGCATCATTACAAACAAAGTTAGTGGAGGTGATAGAATTCCAGCTGAGCTATTTCAAATCCTGAAAAATGATACTGTGAAAGTGCTTCACTCAATATGCCAACAAATTGGGAAAACTCAGTAGTGGCCACAGCACCAGAAAAAGTTTTTCTAGTAGTCATGTGTGGATGTGAGTGCTGGACCATAGAAAGGCTGAGTGCCTAAGAATTGATGCTTTTGAACTGTGGTGTTGGAGAAGATTCTTGAGAATCCCTTGGACTGTAAGGAGATCAAGCCAGTCAATTCTAAAGGAAATCAATCCTGGATACTCATTGGGAGGATGATGTTGACACTGAAGCTCTAATTCTTTGGCTATGTGATGAGAAGAACTGACTCACTGGAAAAGACCCTGAGGTTGGGAAAGATTGAAGGAGGGAGGAGAAAGGGATGACAGACGATGAGATGGTTAGATGGCATCAGGGACTCAATGGAGAAGAGTTTGATCAAGCTCCAGGAAATGGTGAAGGACAGAGAAGCCAGACAGGCTACAGTTCATGGGGTTGCAAAGATTTGGACACTACTGAGCAACTGAACAACAACAAATTTATTGGAAGACTGAGGCTAAGCTGAGTCTCCAATATTGTAGCCACCTGATGTGAAGAGCAGACTAATTGGAAGACTTTGATGTTGGGAAAGAATGAGGACAGGAGGAGAAGGGGGCGACAGAGAATGAGATGGATGGATGGCATCACCTACTCAATGGATATGAGTTTCAGCAAACTCTGGGAAATAATGAAGGGAGATAGTGAAGGAAACCTGGTACGCTGCAGCTCACAGAGTCACAAAGAGTCAGACATGACTGAGTATGCATACAAATTTCCTTATAGCAGTTGCCTCAGTACATTACAGAACTTCTCTTGCTCACTGTTTTGACCTCAAATATTAAATATTTTTACACTTGAGGACAGAGTATTTGAGGGCAAGGCAATTTAAAAAAGAGCCTGTGGAAAAAAAAAAACTAAAAATAGAGCTAGTGTATGATTGAGCAATTCCATTACCAGGCATATACCCTGAGAAAACCATAATTCAAAAAGGTACATGTACCCCAAGGTTCACTGCAGCCAGGACATGGAAGCAACATAAGTGTTCATCAACAGATGAATGGATAAAAGATGTTATACATATTTACAATGAGATATTACTCAGCCATGAAAAAGAATGAAATTGTGTCATTTGTAGTGATGTGGGTGAATCTAGAATCTGTAGAGAAAAGAAAAGCAAATACTGAACATTAATGCAAATATATGGAATCTAGAAAAATGGTGCTGGTGAACTGCTTTTCAGGGCAGGAATAGGGATGCAGACATAGAGAACGGACTTGTGAACACAGTGGGGTAAGGAGAGGCTGGGACGGATTGAGAGAGTAGCACTGACATATACACACTACCACGTGTGTGGGAGAGCTAGTGGGAGAGCTCGGCTCGGTGCTCTGTGATGATGCAGAGAGGTGGGGTGGGGGTGGGAGGGAGGCTCAAGATGGGGGAGATCCATGTATAATTATCGCTGATTCACTCTGTAGTACAGCAGAAACTAGCACACCACTGCAAAGCAATTACACTCCAACAAAAAAATAAGAAAGAGCCTACGAAAATGGAATTATTTGGCATTTAGCCTTTTAAAGGCTTCATGTCTTAAGTCTATTTATATGAATGGAATTAATTTTATTCCTATTTGTAAGTGGTGTTACTTTCTGATTTTCTTAAGCTAAGATTAAATTCTATTTCCACCCCCATGCTCAGGGTAATCATTTGCTGGGTGGGGGGAAGAGATAGTATTGAAATGTATATTAGCTGATGTTGGAAGCTTTTCTAGTTTTTAAGGATCAACCACTGATAACATGCCAATGTGATGATATATAGCCCATTACTTGAGAGCCTTAGCCTGATTTTCTTTGTCAGTTGGTGCTAGGTAAGTCAGGAAGACTTCGGTGCCCTTGAACCTAATTAGCTACTCCTTAGGTAACCTAATAGGAAGGATGAATCCAGTCCTGGCCAAGCCATCTCTTGTCTTAAGATTCCCTTTGTCATCGCTACTCAACCAAAAGCCGAAGAATTGATGCTTTTGAACTTTGGTACTAGATAAGACTGTTGAGAGTCCCTTGGACTGCCAGAAGATCAAATCAGTCAGTCCTAAAGGAAGTCAACCCTGAATATTCATTGGAAGGACTGATGCTGAAGCTGAAGCTCCAATGATTTGGCCACCTGATGTGAAGAGCCAACTCATCGGAAAAGATCCCGATGTTGGGAAAGAGTGAGGGCAGGAGCAGAAGTGGGCAACAGATGATGAGATGGTTAGATGGCATCACCGACTCAATGGACATGAGTCTGAGAAAACTCCAGGAGATAGTGAAGGACAGGGAAACCTGGTGTGATACAGTCCATGGGGTCACAAAGAGTCAGACACAACTGAGAGACTCAACAACAACCAAACCACAGAGGCCTCTGCAGTTATGCCTCATCGCCCTGAAGCTCAGTGTTGATCATGCAAAGCAAGAAACAGCTCTTAGACAGACTTTTGTTTTACTTTACTCATGAGTTCTCCAAACCTCATGGTTGTGAACTTGCACTTCAGCCTTCTGTTCAAGTAGCACTGTTTACTCCCCAAGTAGTTTATTTTGAGAAGAATAGCTCCAGTTGCTGAGGAACATGTGCATATTGAGAACTGAATTTGGGGCAAAGCAGCTGGAGAAATTCCTGTGGGTGGAGAAGCAGATGAATGTCTTCTAGGAGTTGCTACTCCATGAAGTAGTGTGTTTCAGGGACAGAAATCTCAGAAAGGAAACCCCAGCTTGCCAAGGGGGAAGGGGACATTGGTTGCAGGGGGAGGGCTGGAGAGAAGGACTGACAAGGGAAGCCAAATAGAACATCACTGCTGGGTGCAAGGGAGTGGGAAGAAGGGTCAAGGGAAGGCACAAGGATCTTTACTATCTTACTGTCAGGAATACAAAGGGGTTTAAAACACTCAGTTGGTGACGATATTGTGAATTTTTTCATCTTTCCTTTTGGGGATCCATCCCTAAGACAAGGAGACTCAAACTGAGTTTAACTCTCAGTAGATTCACATCAGAACAACACATTCCTCACCTGTCAAGCTTCCCCTTACCTATGTAAGTCACATCCACATAAAGTGGATCCGAGGAACTGACTCCCATCTGGTTGATGGCGTTTACTGTGATGACGTATATCTTCCATATGGAGGTGTGCTTCTTGCTAAAGTAGCAGGTGTTGGGGCCCCCAGTTTTGTAGTCTGGACATTCATGGATGAGTGTCTCTCTGCAACAAGTATATTAGGAGTCAGTAAGAAAGTGGTATGGAGCTTCCTCGCTGGCTCAGTGGTAAAGAATCTGCCTGCAATGTAGGAGACATGGGTTCGATCCCTGGGTTGGGAAGATCCCCTGGAGAAGGAAATGGCAACCCAATCCAGTATTGTTGCCTGGAGAATCCCATGGACAGAGGAGCCTGGTGGGTTATAGTCTATGGAGTCGCAAGAGTTGGACATGACTTAGCAACTAAACCACCACCACCAAGAAGGTGGTATAAAGAGCCTAGTTTTTTAAAGTGGTATAAAGAACGTCAATATCACTGAATTTGGAGGGACAAACAAAAAACAGAGCTGGAGAAGGGCTTCTCAAGCTTCTCGAGCCTGTCCATGTCCGCGAGGGGTGACTCAGGGAAGAAGTGCTGGAGAAGGGGTGGAGGAGTCAGGGCAGAGCCCCAGTGACCCCGTTTCTCACCAACCCTTCCTGTCTACAGGTGGGTGTGGACTTCATGCTATACGCCCCCTGCCAATGAACACTTGAGCTTTCCATGGCCAAGGCACCGCCACCCTCCGGAACCTACCATTGGGTCGTCTCAGGACTTTCTCTTGCATCATACAAACCAGGGTGGGGCAGAGGCGGGCATGCCCAAGGCAGCAGCTATTGCACAAAAGTGCTGAATTACATGTCACTAAAAAAGCTGAAAGGGGATACAAACTGCAGTATATTTCCAATTACACTCAGGCAGCCACAGAGGAGAGTGACTCTGAAAGGAAGTGCTTCAGGTCCCAGAGGCTCCTCAGGCTGCTCACATTTAGACCGGGGGGCTCAACGCAAGGCTTGTCACACAGGTGAGCAGGCTTGTTTCACCATGATGCCACTGTGAGCTCCTGAGGGCTGTGTGTCTGACACCCCTTTGGGTCTCACAGGGGATGTCAACTTTGTGTACCACTAAGCGCAGTCACTGGGAGGCAGGCCAGCTGCTCCTCCAGTAAATGTTTTCTTTACTGGGAAGGATATACAGCCACCCTGGATTTCCAGGAGGAGCTCACTCTAACTGTGATGAACTCTATGCCCAGAGACGACCCTGTTGAGTTTGCAATTTTTTCGCTCCCAATACCCCCTCTGGGAGATCATGGGTCCATGGATTTCCTAATGAAAAACCTCATCTTCCTTTCCTTGTAGGGTTTGTTATTTTCTTGCAGGTGAAACAAGTTCAAACAGCTAATGTACCACAGTCGTCAAGGATTACATAATAATACTCTTAGGTTGCAAAAGCAATGTTTATAAAAAAAAACGACAAATGGCACAAGGTTGATAGCTAAGCATCTAAGGAAACACACGTGACTTTGGGGTACAACTCAAGCTTACGACAGGCAACGGTACCACGGATGGACTGGTGTCACCTCACTGGTGGTGGAGTTTTTGGACACGAGGGAGCTCGGCTGGGACATTAGAAGGAGGATGTGGATGTGGACGTTAGAGTCCCTGCCCCCAGTTGTGGGAGGTTATCAGTGTCCATTCAGGGAAGTATGGCAATTAACCCAGGGTCAGTGGTCCTATGGCCTGGAGGATGAGGACACCCATGTGGGGCTTGCTAGGAGAGAAGAGAACGTTTACCCTTCCTTGTGGTAAGTCAGCGTGTAATTGGTAGGAAGTCCTCCATCTGCCCCTGGCTCCCACCAGCAGGTGAACGTTTCCTTTCCAGGAGAACGACATTTAATGATCTTGGGTTTTCCAGGAGGTGACTGTCCTAGAAAACGTCAGAAGGCACCAGGGTCAATATCAAGGTCCATTCAACTCTGTGACCATTCTGTTGGTGATAGAAGCAGGTAGATGGGGCCAGGCCAGTGATGAGGTCCCAGGGAGAATAGGTCTAGGGGTGGGAGGTGGGACTCAGAAGCCAGCATCCTGCAACTTTCTTCTGCGGGCTTCCCTGAAGGTGGCAGGATTCAGAGACAGAGCTTTGTGGTGGGGTGTGTGTGTGTGTGAGTGTGTGTGCATGTACTGTGAGATGGAGATACCAGCAACCTAGGATCAGTGACTAACTGTAGCAGTTCACCAATGGTGAGCAGCAAGGGTGCAAGGGGTACACATGGACTGAGCCGGATCTGGCCCTTCCAGAATCCCATGGTGTCTATGGAGTAGATATGTGCCCACAGTACCAGAGTGATCATTTAAAAAGAATTCGCCTTCAGACACAAGCATCCTGTGATCATTTGCTGATCCGATGCTCTCTGGACCTCCCCCCTCTGCTCACTGACCCCCATCCTTCTGCCACTTCCACACAGTAAACCCAATTCTCTGCTCTTTTTCTCTTTCTCTGTGTCACCCAGGCTCCCCCTCTGGCTGCTTCTCCCCCCATCTTCTCCATCCCTTCCTTTCCTGCTTCACTCTTCCTTGATTCCGTTCAGCTTTGACCCATGATTCAGTCTCACAGTGTAGCTCCCATCCTCCCTGTCTCCACTTCTGAACTGGGTTTTCAGTCCCCTTTTTCTATGTATTTTCCCCTCTTTCCCTGGGTCTTTATGTGGTGAGATGGCAAAAGGTTCTTTTGTAATTCTTGGCTCTTTTTGGGGGTAGGAGGCATGGGAACTCCTAGAGGCGGCTGAGTGGGTAGCTGTTCTCCCAGTTAGGAGCTACCATCATTAGGTCATTCCAGCTGGAAGCTAGTGGGGCTAAAAGAGGTGATGTGGAAAACCCAATGCAGACAGAGTTTTCGAGCTGCCTAGCCCCCGAAGCTTTTGGTGAGCTGTCACCCTCTTCTGTTCCTTATCTGACAGGTCCAGGGAGGGAAAGAGTCCCTCTATTCCCAGCCACGTAACCCCAGGTGGCGTTTCATTCAGGAAATCGGGAGCAGAGAGGGGCGCTTCCAGGAGGCGATCCTTGAACCTCGGGCTTGTGTGTTTTCTGCCACCCTTGTCCTTCATCCCTCAGGCTGGCTCCTGAGCTAGAACTGCTAGCAAAGCAGCATCAGAGAGAACGAGTTCAGAGGAGGACACGGGTGGGAAGGAGGGCACTAGGCAAAGCCGGCCAGAAAGAACTGATGGAACGGGATGATGGGAGGCAAGGCTGGGCCAAGGTCCCCGGGCTGAGTCAGCTGGAGCCCAGCCAGCTCCTAGATCCCCTGAAAACCGTCCACGCCAGCCAGTCTGGGCTTAGCTCTGCCCATTTTGGAATGTCACTCGACCTCTAGGGAATATTTCTTCAGGACAATTTCACAGGGTGAAGTGATTTTTTGTTTGTTTTTTCTTGTGGCTAGGGAGGAGTGTGTGAGGTGGAAGGAAAAGCTTATATTTTAAAAACACACAAAGTTTACAGCTCAATAATGAGCATATTTAGAAGCCAATTAAGGCAACTGTTGATTATTTGGGGCTTATCTGAATTCTTAAAGTTTCCATATGGATTGTACCAATCTCCAGGTTCCTTTTTCTCTTCCTGAGAGCTTCTCTCTCACATTTCACTGGTTATTAACAGTACCTTGAGAAAACTCAAGAGAGGAAGGTAAAGCTGTGAAACTGTGATTAGTCAAATGTTTCTTTCACCCACTTTAGAAGAGATGGTTATAATGAATGGATGGTCTCACTTTCCCTGTAAAATGCACACAAACACCACAGGGGCAACCACAGAGGTACCCCCCACCCCCAACACACACGCTCAAACAGAAGAGCTCATATCAGAAACACACCCACAGATCACAGGGGAACAATATACACAGCTGCATACTTAGAGAAGTAGATACTGGTCCACACATAGGTACATATGCAGAAATATGCACCCACAGATGGGTATGCATATAGGTACACACAGAGAAGCATTTTCAATCAGGTATGGACAGAGAAGCTAATAGATACAGAGATATACACGAGTATACACACTTACAAATAGACTGGGGTAGATACACTGAAATGTACACACACAGGCTCACAAGTGCTAGTCTAGTTGTGAATTTCATTTCCCGTGTAACAGAGTTGGGTGTTCCTGTTTTCCACCAGGTAACAGCAATTCCCTTAACTCTCTTAACAGGTTTTCAAAGATTTTTCTCACGCGACTTTTCATCCGAGGTGGAGGAAACATCATTATCCTCACTTTGAAAGTGTCTAAATTCAGAGAACTTAGTTAACTGGCTCAAGGTTGCACAGCCAGTAAGGGACAGAACCTGGACTGAAATTCTGATATGTCCCTGGCAGAGTTGTTTCTCTGCACTCCCAGAATGAGGATGGAAGTCAGAGCATGGTGACTGGATGTGGCATTAACTGTTTCCAGTCTTTTGCATTAATTTTTGCCTTCATTTTAATCCCCATAATATTGTAAATAATTGAAGAGAAGCAAATGCCCTGGGCATTTTCATTTCCTGTAACTGTGCTGCAAAAGGACTGTGATGGATTCTCCCCTCCTCTTGTACAAATACCCCAGGAAGTGAAAGAGAACAGGACAGTCTCTTACTTACCATTCAGAAGGCTGGCGTTGAGAAAAAGTAGCAAAATGAAAACCACTCTAGATGCCACATTTTCCTTCATGTTGGCTCCTTCCTCTTTCCACAGGAAATATATCACAGGCTCACTGAAAGAGAAGGCATAGGCAACTTTTTGAAACGGCAAAAGTCTGGTGAGGCACATGCACCCCTTTATTCTGAGTGTTTGCAACTGATTCTTGCTCCTTGCTGAATGTGAATAACAAAACAGGAGGAAAGGAATGTAGGAAAATGTAACAAGGATAGCTTGGCTCAGAAGCATCGCTGTGCACAGGCTGGGAAAAATTCCACCACCAGAGGTCATCCGAAGACAACGTTCAAGGTCAGCCGAGCGCAAACGGCTCCTTTGCACACACCCTACGGAAAAATTGTTCTCTTTGCACCCCACTGTGTTAGTTGCTCAGTCATATCTGACTCTTTGAAACCCCATGGACTGCAGCTTGCCAGGCTCCTCTGTTCATGAGATTTCCCAGGCAAGAATACTGGAGTGGGTAGCCATTCCCTTCTCCAGGGGATCTTCCTGACCCAGGGCTGGAACCTGGTCTCCTGCATTGCAGGTGGATTCTTTACTGTCTGAGCCATCAGCGAAGCCACCCAATAATAGATCACCTGTTTTATATGATACAGATTGTATGCCCTACAATAGAATTGTTCTGGGAGGGCTTTGATCTATTAGCCAAAAATAAGGCAGGCTCAAAAGTTGATGCTTTCAGTTTAACTCCCACCTGGCCCCGTGGATGCCACCAGGAAAGAGGGGGAAGGCTCTCCTGAAGGTTCCGCTTTGGAACACTCTGGAAGTGTCCTGGGTCATGGGCAAGGCTGTGAGCCATGCAGTGAACTCTAGTGGACTTCCACGTGATGACTCTTACCCCTTTGGAAAAGCCCCACAAACAAGAAATGACAAATCCCAGTAATAATTCAAAGTCCCTTGCATTTGAAGAATTAAGCAAATTTTGAACCTGCAGGGGTTGAGAGTTTTGAGAAATTTATTATTAATATTATTATTTTTACCCCTTGAACAATTTTCAAAGCCTCTAAATGTCCTTCTAAGAAGAAAGGATTTTGAAAGACATTTGGAAAAGACTCATTAGCCTTTTTGGACTCCAAACAACTCTAGGAAAACAATAGATTTGATGAAGTAAGTATAAATTCTTGGAAGCCCATGACTTACATTTTCCCTTTAAATTTTACATTTTTTTTTTTTTTAAATTGGGGGAAGGACATGCAGGAGCAAGGCTGCCCATCCAGGGATGTTGGAAAATACTGAATGCTGTCTGATGAGCCTTGAAAAGACTAGGCTTCACCAACTCCTCCTGGTCAGAGGGTGGATCTCCACCTGCCAGCCAGAACCACCTAACTAACAACTTCTTGAAGTTCTTTCCACCTGCTATCATGCCCCTTGAGACATACTGGGAAATAGAATTCTCAGTGACAACACAGGTTCGGGGTTTTACGTTGGGGATTGGAACTGCAAAATGGAACAGGAGAAAGAAAGCAGCAGAAAGGGTAGAAGTTGAGAAATGATGAAGCAGAGAGACAGGAGAGTGGCCATGCCTGCCCCCAAGGATCTTAAACACTGTTGTTCTCCCTAATCCAGCTTCACTGGGTCCACTGAAAGCTGAAAAGGTTCTTTGTCCTGCACATCTGGTGATCTCAGCTTGGCCTGGGGATGGGTGTGCTACCCACTGACTGAAAAAGTTCTAAAATAAACTTGAAACTCTCCTAAATAACATTTTCCAATAAAAGTGCTTTCAGGAAGCATTTTATTCCTAAAATATCCTGGAATCTGGTGAGTAGCCATGTGTACTTTCTGCTTCCTTGAAACCCCCGTGTCTGGGAACTGGACACTCTCATTGTGGTCCCATTACTGTGTTTCAATAATGATTCCCATTTTACCCTGCATCTTACTCTCCAGCAGGGCAAATGCAGTGCTGGGGTAAGTAAACCTTCAGAGAGAAAGATAATCCCAACTGCCCACTTCTAAGGGTGCTATGCTGAAAGTTAACCTGATCACCCACTGTGGTCTCTTCCTGCACTAGGCACATCTCCCATTGTGCATGGACCATTTTTTAATGGCTAGTGAACACTAGGCTGGGGATAAGTTTTCTCTCCTACATATGGTAACAGAGTTACCATATGATTCAGCAATCTCACTCCTTGGCATTTATCTAAGATACATATACCTGAATGTCACTGTAACACTATATTCAATTGACAAGACATGCAAGCAATCTAAGTGTTCATGGACAGATGAATAGATAAAGAAGATCTGGTATATATACACAATGGAATATTACTCAGCCATAAAAATGACTGAAATAATGCCATTTGCAATAACATGGATGGACCTAGAGATTATCATGCTAAGTGAAATAAGTCAGAGAAAGAAAGACAAATAGCATAATCATATTTAATTTTGGAATTTACAAATTTACAAATGTATAAATCCACATTTACATGTGGAATCTAAAAAATGATACAAATGAACATATTTATAGAACAGAAATAGGCTCACAGACATAGAAAACAAACTTGCAATTACCCAAGGGGAAAGTGAGTGGGCAAGGGATAAATTAGAAGTTTGGGATAAACAGATATACACTCCTATATATAAAATAAACAACAAGGTCCTACTAGACAGTACAGGGAACTATATTCAATATCTTATAATAACCTATAAAGGAAGAGAACCACCCCCCCCAAAATATTTGAATGTTTGGATTCAGATCTAAAATCTGAATCACTTTGCTGGTTAGTTTAACCAGAAACTAACACATTTGTAAACCAACTATACTTCAATGAAAAAGTGTAAGTAACTTAAATAAAACTTTTTTGTTTGAGTTCACTTCCCCATTGCAAGCAGGATCTTGATCAAAATTATTCATCCCAACTTGGGCTGGCACATCCAAAGAGTGTCCACAGACTGCTTGCAGTGATGGTTATAGTGGTAAATGGCTCCAAATGTTGGCAGTCCAACTAGGAAAAAGTGAACCTCATACCGCCACCAGAGGACAATGATCTTGGTTTCATTCCTCAATAGCTCTCTGAGTGTGACTGTGGTTTAAAAATTCAAGAATGAAAACTGAAAAGCAGGTCTGTAGCAAGTCAGCATCCTCATGCCTTGCCCATGACAAACTGCCTTGGCTTCCTTGCTTCCAAATCCTCAAAGAGTCTACTATCTTTATGTTCCACCCGCTATCTTGCTCTAATCTCCCTTGTCAGAGTGCTATGTCCCACTGTGGTAGAACCCCACCCTCCCTGTTCTTCCTCATTCTGTGCATCAGTGCTGAGCCTGGAAAGCTTCCCTTCTTCACCTTTCCCATTAAGCCAAGTCTCATCTACATAGGGCAGAACTTGAGAAAGCAGTCTGGCAGTTTTTTCTTCCTTAATATTTAATTTATTTGGGTGCACGGTCTGAGTTGCCCTGCAGCACAAGGGATCTTAGTTCCCTAACCAGGGATGGAACCTTTGTCCTCTGCACTAGAAGCTAGATTCTTAACCACTGGACCAACTGGGAAGTCCCCAGTCTGGCAATTTTTGCCCTGGCCACTTGTTCTTCTAAGAAACAAGACCCACTCTCCCTGATGCAAAATCAGAGCCACAGTCTCATAGCCTGGGCAGATTCCACTGTTCACAGCAGGGAGAGCTTGTCATAGAAGAGAAGGCTGGGGGAGGAGGGTCTCCTGAGAGTAAAAAATAACAGACCTGAGATTTCACTGTCTACTCTAGGTAGACTCTATCTGCATATTCTAGCTTATCCAGCCTCTGAACCAACCCAAATGCCAGAAATCTCAGTGCTATACTTTTGTGGGACTTGCTCCCAAGACCTGGTGTCAGGTGGTCCTGAAGCAAACACAGTTCTCACCTTGTCTTGCCTCATTTGTCACTGTTGCTCTGATGTTCTACTCAGATTTTTGGCTGAGCTCCCCTGACTCTAGAAATGGGCCTAGCATGGAGGGCAGGGGTTTGGAGGACCTACCTAGCTCTTGCGAGCCTAATTACCATGGACAAGCAGGGCCCCATCCAAGATCTGAATTTCTTGAAGGACTGTCACAAATGTGAAATGCACAAATCATAAGTACTCTTTTTTAAATTTTTATTTATTTATTTGTTTTCTTTCAGCACTTTTTTTTTTTTATTAGTTGGAGGCTAATTACTTCACAACATTTCAGTGGGTTTTGTCATGCACGGACATGAATCAGCCATGGAGTTACATGTATTCCCCATCCCGATCCCCCCTCCCACCTCCCTCTCCACCTGATTCCTCTGGGTCTTCCCAGTGCACCAGGCCCGAGCACTTGTCTCATACATCCCATCTGGGCTGGTGATCTGTTTCACTATAGATAATATACATGCTGTTCTCTCGAAACATCCCACCCTCGCCTTCTCACACAGAGTCCAAAAGTCTGTTCTGTATATCTGTGTCTCTTTTTCTGTTTTGCATATAGGGTTATCATTACCATCTTTCTAAATTCCATATATATGTGTTAGTATGCTGTAATGTTCTTTATCTTTCTGGCTTACTTCACTCTGTATAATGGGCTCCAGTTTCATCCATCTCATTAGGACTGATTCAAATGAATTCTTTTTAACAGCTGAGTAATATTCCATGGTGTATATGTACCACAGCTTCCTTATCCATTCGTTTGCTGATGGGCATCTAGGTTGTATTCTTTTTTTAAAAAAATATAAGTATATTTATTTTAATTGGAGGCTAATTACTTTACAATATTGTAGTGGTTTTGCCATACACTGACATGAATCCACCACAGGTGTACATGTGTTTCCCATCCTGAACCCCCCTCCCACCTCCCTCCCCATCCCATCCCTCTGGGTCATCCCAGTGCACCAGCCCTGAGCACCCTGTATCATGCATCAAACCTGGACTGGCGATTCGTTTCACATATGATAATTTACATGTTTCAATGCCATTCTCCCAAATCATCCCACCCTCGCCCTCTCCCACAGAGTCCAAAAGACTGTTCTATACATCTGTGTCTCTTTTGCTGTCTTGCATGCAGGGTTATCATTACCATAATAAGTATTCTGCTCAATGTATTATCACAAGATGGACATGTCTATGTCACAACCAGGTCAAGAAACAGAACACTAATAGCATCCTAGAAATTTCCCTGCCTCCTCCCCGTCTCTACCCAACCCTTTCTAAGAGGAACCAGTTTTCTGACTTCTAACACTGAAGATGAGTTCTGCTTACTTTTGGACTTTAGAGAAACAGAATCATACAATATGCATATTTTGACTGTGTGTGTCTGGCTTCTTTCATTTCACATTATTGTATGATTCATCCTTGTTGTTATATGGAGTTTTACAAAATTCATTTTTAGTTCATGTCATTCATCTTCATATTACACTGAAAGAAAGACCATAATTTATTTCCTCATTCTACTCTTGATGGACATTTGAGGTTTCCAGTTTTTGATAAACTTTGAATTTTGCTAAGACTTATCAAGACTCTGATGGCAGACGAGACCCACATACCTTATACCTGCTTTGTGCTCCTTCCCAACTTTCTCTTCTCTACCATTAATGGTTAGGATACTGCCTGCCATACATCTTGATTATAAATGCAAATTAAGTTTCAAATGCCTGTCTTGTCCTAAAAACGCAAACCATCTCATTTCTTGCAACAAATTTTTAAATACATCCATTCATGGTCTGAAATGTTAGGAACTGTGTTTGCTGCTTCCTTTGGGGTCTGCTGGGTCAGGTCATCTACACTCTGGGTCTCCTTACCTGCCTGCAGCTCTACCTGTTTGATGGCCTGAGGCTCACAGAACATGGTGAGAACCCCACAGTACTTTTTGATTTCTAGGAATCTGGCTTTTGTTTCTAATACGGAATGCCAACATTTAGTTTGGAAAACAGAGGAGATAATCTGCTCAGGGTGGGGGGAGCAAGCAGCAGGAGGGATTAGCTATTGCACACCAGGCTCAAGATTAGGGCCATTATACAAGCTCTGTTGTTGCTGCTGTTGTTGCTAAGTTGTGCCTGACTCTTTGCAACCCCATGGGTTGACGGCAGCACACCAGGCTTCCCTGTCCTTCACTATCTCCTGGAGTTTGTTCAAATTCACACCCATTGAGTCAGTGATGCTATCTAACCATCTCATCCTCTGTTGCCCCCTTCTCCTCCTGCCTTCAATCTTTCCCAGCATCAGGGTCTTTTCCAATGAGTCATCTCTTTGCATCAGGCAGCCAAAATATTGGAGCTTCAGCTTCAAAAACAGTCCTTCTAATGAATATACAGGGTTGATTTTCTTTAGGATTGACAGGTTTGATCTCCTTGCTGTCCAAGGGACTCTCAAGAGTCTTCTTCAGCCCTACAACTTGAAAGCATCAATTTATTGGTGCTAAGCCTTCTTCATGGTCCTACTCTCACATCCATACATGACTACTGGAAAAACCATAGCTTTGGCTATATGGACTTTCATCAGCAAAGTGATATCTTTGCTTTTTAATATGTCATCTAAGTTTCTCATGGCTTCCCTTCCAAGGAGCAAGCATCTTTTAATTTCATGGATGCAGTCAATGTCAGCAGTAATTTGGAACTGAAGAAAGTAAAATGTGTCCACATCAACAGTCAATGTCTGTAGAATAGAATCACTGAAGTCTTAAAGTTGGAAAAGCAGAACAAGAATCTATGATAGAGGAGGAAATTCTGCACACAGACGAACTGGTCCTGTGGTAGTATTAACAAACTCTGGACTTGGAGAGAGTTTAGCATCCTCTCTTTGACAGGGGAACCTGAAGAGGTTTCCAGAACCACATGGCAGCTGCTCTTGAATGCAGACATTGAGTGTTGGGGATGCAGTGCTAGGAGAACCCTGGCCCAAGGGTGTGAGGATACGAAGGTTCCAGCTCTCCCTGGGTTGCATGCAAACATGTGCCCGCAGCAACGAAGTGCTTATCAGTCCATAGCCCAGAAATCAGAGTTACACATTGGTCTGTGAACTTTCCAAGCTGGACTCTTGCTCATATGTCACCCATTATTGTTATTATTTTTTAATCTCTGCAATGATCAAGTTTTCATTTTATTGCTTCTCAAACAGGTGGCCATCTCATCCCTTGTCCTGAGATACCTTTGGTGGGGAACATCTGGCACCTTCCATAAGGGAATCACTTCTATATAAAATGATCATCCCAGTTGAACTCAGCAGTTTAGTCAGAATATCATGGTGGTGCAGACATTACTAGAAACAGTAGAGAGACTAGTCAAAAATGTCTACTTCTGATTCCAGCCACTCCCTCCCTCCTCTCTTGGGAATCTCAGAATGTCTTGAAGACTCTGTGTAAAGAGGCATCTAAGCAGAGGGGGTGTGTGGGGCATGGCCATGGCCATGTGCTGAAAGAGGTGCAAACTGGAGCCAAGTTAAGGGTTGGAATCGCATCTGGGGACTCACACAGAAAGACCTGCTGGCCCTTAACCTGACTGGGTAAGTGGCCACATAGTGATGCATGTGCATTTGCACAGGAGTCACTTTAATAAAACAGAATACTGAATGCTTCCCCATGGCTGGAGGCACGGCTTCCAAATCCAATTAAACCAACACCACTCACTGGCCCCAACATCCCAGCAGGATCTTTCATCTGAGAGAGGCTTGTTTTCGTTTAGCCTCCTTGGCTTGAAGGCAAGAACACGAACTGCGTGAGTTTCAATTCTCCCAGTTCTCAGTGTAGACTTCAGACAGATGGTGGAAAATGCCCTTTGGCCTGACGTTCAGAGGAACTAGTTCCTTACAAGATCATCAACTAACAGCAATAAAAAAAATCCACAAATTGTACATTATGTTTTGCAGTTTACAGAGCTGTTCCACAGATTTCAGTGGTTTTCAATCCAGGACTCACATTACAACCATGTAGGGAGCCATTAGATTCACATTAGAACCATGAAGCCATTTATGGATGTGAGAGTTGGACCGTAAAGAAGACTGAGCCCCAAAGAATTGATGCTTTTGAACTGTGGTGTTGGAGACGACTCTTGAGAGTCCCTTGGACTGCAAGGAGGTCAAATCAGTCAATCCTAAAGGAAATCAACCTTGAACATTCATTGGAAGGACTGATGCTGAAGCTGAAGCTCTGATACTTTGACTACCTGATGCGAAGAGCTGACTCATTGGAAAAGACGCTGATGCTGGGAGAGACCGAGGGCTGAAGAAGAAGGGGACAACAGAGGATGAGATGGTTGGATGGCATCATTGACTCAATGGATGTGAGTTTGAGCAAACTCCAGCAGGTGGTGAAGGACAGGGAAACCTGGTGTGTTGCAGTCAATGAAGTCACAGAGTCGGATATGACTTAGCAACTGAACAACAAAGGGAGCTTATTAAAAGGACCGACTTCTACGTCTTATCCTAAGAAATTCTGATCGATTCAGAACTGGATGCACAAGCATGTGGACATTTTAACAAAGCCCTCCAGAGGATTCTAATATAAAGTCAGGGCTGGGAACCACTGATGCCACCTAACATATATTATGCCTCTGCTGGGAGGCTCCCCTGATGGGAGAGGAAACCAATGCTCAGAGAGGCTCTGCCCACCACCACATAGTGCAGGCAGCACAGCAGAAGTGGGAACCCAGTCTGTAGATTGGGAGTCCTGCCTCAAATTAACAACCTCAAAGATAAAATGACAAAACATTTACATGGTGATCTATAGATCTTAAAGCACTTTCACCTCACAGTCTTAGCTTATCCTTAGAATAAGCCTGTGCCATGGGCAGGAAAGCTATTATTGTTCCCACCACTACATCACTGCTCTCAAGTTAAAGGTGAGGAAACAGAAGCTCATGGGGGTAAGTGGTTTAAACCACCAACCTTATCTTAAAAGCCCCCAGTGTGCTCAGAACTGCGTGGTGATAAAATTGACAAACCCTCATGTAGGATGCACTACATGCCAGGCACTGAGGTGTAAGTACTATGAATACATCCACTTCACAGATGAAGACCTGGGGCCCAGAGAGGCTCCACGAGTTGTCCGAGGTCACGCAGCCAGCAAGCAGTGTGTGGAGGGAAAGGAACTCTGCAGTTGGGCTCCACGATCTGGGGTTGTTAAGCTTTTCACTTCTGATGGCTACGAAGGAGCAGTGGACCCTACCATCAAGAGGCTCCAGTGCACAGAACCCAACCGGCCACGGCTTGGTGGATAGGTCAGAGGACTTTGGGACCACGGGTTCTGAGCCATCTAAGGCATTTCTCTTTCTAGTAAAGGGTTCTCTCAGCAACTCCCCCTTCCTAAACCCTGCTCTGATTCAGGGTGCTGCTGGAATCTAGGGATGGTCCTTCAAGAGCAGTGGATGTTCTTGGGTACTGCTTCCAGAGTCTCTCCTGGGCACCACTGCCCATCCCAGGTATAATGGGTCGACATTTTTGAAGGGTGAGACCTAGGAAGGGGTACTTTGGTAAATTAAAAAATTGTATTGGAATATAATAGTGTAGCAGGCTTCCTAGGTGGCACTAGTGGTAAAGACCCTGCCTGCCAAGGCAGAAGAAGTAAGAGACGCGGGTTCGATTCCTGGGTTGGGAAGACTCCCTAGAGGAGGGCACAGCAACCCACTCCAGTACTCTTGCCTGGAGAATCCCAAGGTCAGAGGAGCCTGGCAGGTTGCAGCCCATGGGGTCACAGAGTTGGAAACGACTGAAGAGACTTAGTAGGGCATGGCATAATCGTGCAGCATTAGCTAAAACCTCTATCAAGTCACATACCAATCATTTCTTTCCTGTGATGGGAACAATTAAAATCTAGTCTCTTAGGAACTCTGAACTTTATAATACATGGTTGTCTATAATCATTACTCTGTGCATGAGATCTCCAGGGATTATTTATCTGATTGCCAGTTGGTACCAGAACTGGCATTTAAATAAACACTTAGATGATTCTTACGAAGCCTCAGTTCTAGCACAAAGGACTAGGGAAGGCAGATACTGGTTAGGAGATAGGATTGCATCTTCCTCCATCCTTTGGGCCCGGAAAGGGCACTTTCCTAAAAGGACTGCATTGAGCTGAATGTTTCTTATGAGAAGGGCTGTGAGGTCTAAGGGACTCTCTCTCAGGTGTGGAGGTTCACACCAGGGAGCAACTGTTACATTTTCAGGAATGCGGTAAGCCAGTGGACTTCAGGTTGGTAGCTTGAAATCAGTCAGAGCACCCATCATACCCACACTTATATGATGGGAATTGGCAAAATCAGAATTTTGTTCCTTCTTGTTTTCTTCTCTTGGGAGAGCAGTTGTTAAGCATTGAAGCAGCACACCCCTAACTCCACCTCCCCAGGCTCGGAATCCCCACAAGTAAGAGGAGGGCTTAGGAGTAGTCAAAACTTTCAGGCAACTTAATGCAGGTTTGCAGAGAGCTTTTTGACTGGGGGAGACGTCATGGATCCCAGCTCCCTTCCTTCTTCCCTTTCCTCTCATCTGCCTTCTTGTCTGTGCTGACTGAACCCTGCTCTCCTCAGAGCCCTGGTCAGACTCCCTTCATTGCTGCCCCTGACGGTTGAGGCTGTGGGATTATTATTTTCCTACTTCCTGTTGACGTCTGCAATCAGCAGTTAGCGAGCCCTCCAACTGCTTAACAGATTAGCTTTCTTACTATGGTACAGAAACCAAAATCAAATCAAAGAAAGAAACAAAAAACCCCCTGTAACCATAACCTAAGAACTTAGTTCACCTTGACCCTTGTATGTGTACCTCTTAGGGTTGCCTGGGGTTCTTTGGTAGAACCTTTTCAGCCTGTGTCTATTCACTCAGCCTGGAGCATGCCCTGACCTGCCCAGGCACCTTGCCCACGGCTCTCCACAGCAGGGGCCACTTGAGCTCTACCAGGAAGTTCTGGGATGAATGTCCATCTGTGAGAGAAGCCCAGGGAAGGCTTGCATTGTGTCCTGTTCCATTCCTGGTGCTGGGATTCTGCCTGGTCAATGGTCAAGACCCTAGTTCTCCCATAACCAGGCCCTTCAGACTGATTCTCTGCCCAATGCCCAGATCAGTGGGCACAGAGAGTCACAGATAACGGACCAGTAACTCCTAGGGATGGCCTGCATCCTACATTCTGCCAGCCCCAGTATCCACAGTGTGTAGCCAGACCATCTTTCTGGCAGAATTCCCACATACTACCTCCTGGCAGCTCAGCTGGTCACCTATCCGCCTCTGGCTGTCCTTTTCACTGTCTGTCCACTCTCCTGTTCTTCTTGGAGGACTGATTGGTTTCAAGGTCCAGGTTCCTCTTGTCTGATCGCTCTCATTCCTAGAGAGCAGGAAAACACCCCTCTGCATTCTTGATATCAGTTATAATTAATCTCTGCACACTTCCAAAAGTTTCACACTTTCCCATTTCCTCTATTCCCTCATTTCTCAGTAAATCTACTAGCTGTTTTCACATCTGGCTCACTTTCCTGTCAAAATATGCTCAGTCCTGTGTAAAGCGTATGTGCAAGCACATAGACTAGTGCGTGCGTGTGTGCTCAGCCAGTCGTGTCTGTAGAGTCGTGTCTGACTCTTTGTGACCTTATGGATTGTAACCCAAAAGGCTCCTCTGTCCTTGGGATCTCCCAGACAAGAATACTGGAGTGGGTTATCATGCCTCGTCCAGGGGATCTTCCTGACTCAGGGGTTGAACTGGTGTCTCCTGCATGGCAGGCAGATTCATTACCCACTGACCCACCCTGGGAAGGCCCACACAGATTAGTAATAACAGCCCAAATCAGCCCTCTTCCTCCCACTCCCAGCCCAGAATAGGTGAGCATTTACTACCACATGACCCCTATTTTTCCAGTAGTCATGTATGGATGTGAGAGCTGGACAATAAAGAAGGCTGAGCACCAAAGAATTTATGCTTTCGAACTGTGCTGTTGGAGAAGACTCTTCAGAGTCCCTTGGACTGCAAGGAGATCAAACCAATCAATCCAAAAGGAAATCAGTCCTGAATATTCATTGGAAGGACTGATGCTGAAGCTGAAATTCGAATACTCTGGCCACCTGATGCGAAGAGCTGACTCACTAGGAAAGACCCTGATGCTGGGAAAGATTGAAGGCAGGAGGAGAAGGGGATGACAGAAGATGAGATGGTTGGATGGCATCACTGACTGAATGGACATGAGTTTGAGCAAGCTCCAAGAGACAGTGAAGGACAGGGAAGCCTGGCATGCTGCAGTCCATGGGGGTCACAAAGAGTCAGACATGACTAAGTGACTTAGCAACATATATATTCTTATCTAGATTCTTTTCCATTATAGGTAATTACAAGATGTCGAGTAGAGTTCCCTGTGCTATACTGTAGGTCCTTGTTAGTTATCTGTTTTATACATAGCAGTGTGTGCATTTCAGCAGTAATATTTTGCAAGCTGTATGCTGAATTGCGTATATTTTTCCCAGCCAAAAATCATATATAAACTTTCTCCTCCTTTACGTCTTCAGAAGAGTTCTCTCCCTGATAGGCTGTCTCCTGGGTTATAGTCCTTAGCAAGGTCCTTGAAGAAAATCTAAACTCACAACTCTTCCATTGTGAGTCATTCTTTAAGGCATGACCTGCACCCTGTGTGTGTGTGTGTGTGGGTGGAGTTGCACTTCTCATCTCTATGACTTTGGACTTGACCACGTGAAAAGCTCTGGTCAACGGAGAGGGAAGGGTTGTGATTGTTTTTGTTGTATATGAACAGAAGCCTTAAATACAACTGCAAGCTATTGTATTTGTTGACTGAGGCCTTCCTGCTCTTGTTCTCAGATTGTCCCACATGGTGCCTCCTCCCTCCATCTGGGTTTCAGAATGAGAAAACAGGTGGAGCCCAGATAAGCCAGCTCAGTCCAGCCCATCCCAGCAGAGCCATGGCCAACCTACAGCTAAGCCACAGTCCTTATGTAAAGTGAGCAAAAAAGAAACATGTTGTAAGCTACTGAGGGAACACCATTTGTTATCATTGCAGAACTGACTAATCAAGGGCAAGAGCTGTAGGAGGAGAATATATGTTTTGCAAGACTGTTCAAGCAAGATTATTTTTTCACAGAGGGATCTCTGTATGTGTTACATATGTGTCTGTGAATATACTGTTCATCCAAACACAAAACAACGTTGCCACAAATATAATCACTCACATTGGTAACAACCTTGTCTACTATGTGTATTTTAATTTCTAGAAAGGTGGGCTTGGGGACTGAGAAGTTAAAATAAAATAAAAAATACACTGTTGATCAACTAGCATTACCTCTCTGGCACCCTGTTTATTTGTCTCAGGAGGAAATGAACAGCAAGAGTTCTACAAGCACCGCATTTTGGATACAAAAGAGGCCAAAAGACTTGAAAGGATTCTCATTCAATGTCTCTCTTTTACATGCTGGGCAACTAAGGCCTGGAGAGATGAAGTGTTTTGGCCTAGTGCTTGATGGGAGACTCTTTAGGGCACTGACAGCTGTGTACACATCTGAGGAAGTTGCAGTGCCTAAGAAGAAATTTTAAGAATGTGGCAAAAGCATTTTTCCTCTCTAATTCCTGCTTTTTCCTGCACCTCAGTTAGTTAGAATGCTGGGAGACCACAGGAGTAGCAAAAGCTTCTAATGGTCACCAGAATTTGGTTCTCCTTTTCCTTTGGGCAGAGAGTTAAAGTTTGCTTCATTGACTCCTCTGTAGTTAGAGTCAAGTGAAGGAGTTGGGGCCTCTGAAATGGGAAGATGTACTTCTCATCTAGTCCTGGTCTCTTAAGATATTCACATATTCTCTCACTCTGATCCATTATTGCCCATAGGAAAATGAAATTGGAGACTTCAGTCTTAAGGGCTTAGTACAGCCCACAGATAGAGGAATCCTACCTCTTCTGCTGACGCCCATTGGACTGGGACTTGGGTGTGAAACAAACTTCTCGTCATTAAGCTTTTGAGATAAAGAGAGGTTGGGTGTTAAATGACTAGTCTTACATAGCATTACTAATCCAGGTATAATCCAAAGACAGTAAGTGCAACTTAGTTTAGATGGTAATTACCATATTTAACTGAGGAGAAGAGCTGTAAATAAGAAAGATGCTTCTGACCTCCGGCCCACGGTCACTGCTGTATCTTGAACATCATCATCAAAGTCTCGGACTAACCTCTGCATTGCTTCCTCTGCATTTTCAACCCCCACCCACTACACTGTCACATTCATATGTGTCCACAGGTGTTCAACACCATTTGTTGGAAGGCTGACTACTTTTACAAAGCCATATATAATTTATTATTTTTGATTCACAAATGCACTGAAAGAGCACTTGACCTTGAGCTCTATAACACATTCTTCCCATTAATCAACAGGCGTTCCCTATCATTGAGGGATATGTTCTGACACCTTATGGATTCCTCCAAAAAAGTTGTTCAGATTCATCAATTTGAAATGTAGGAGAGATGAGTGACAAAGTCAATGGAGAGGTAGCTGCTGGATAAGTGAGCTTGAATAGTGATACACTTCTATAGTGCAAAGTCAGGCAATTGCACTTAGAAAAAAACAGATTAAATATGCTTAATATCTTAAAAGGAAAGCGCTATTGTAAATTGTAAAAGAATCCCTTCATAGATTTCTTAGTAAGTCCACCACCCCATTAGTGTGCACTGACAAACAGTAGACCTAGCTCCCAATTGGTTGCTAGGTTTCTGTGCAATGTATTTGCACATGGAAATAGAGTGGGCTTATGCAAATATGACAGAAAGTGAAGAAGAACTAAAAAGCTTCTTGATGAAAGTGAAAGAGGAGAGTGAAAAAGTTGGCTTAAAACTCATTATTCAGAAAACTAAGATCAAGGTATCTGGTCCCATCACTTCATAGTAAATAGATGGGGAAACAAAGGAAACAGTGAGAGACTTTATTTTGGGGGGCTCTAAAATCACTGCAGATGGTGACTGCAGCCATGAAATTAAACGACACTTGCTTCTTGGAAGAAAAGTTATGATCAACCTAGACAGCATACTAAAAAGCAGAGACATTACTTTGCCAACAAAGGTTCGTCTAGTCAAAGCTATGGCTTTTCCAGTCATCATGTATGGATGTGAGAGTTGGACTGTGAAGAAAGCTGAGGGCTGAAGAATTGATGCTTTTGAACTGTGGTGTTGGAGAAGACTCTTGAGAGTCCCTTGGACTGCAGGGAGATCAAACCAGTCTATCCTAAAGGAAATTAGTCCTGAATATTCATTGGAAGGACTGATGCTGAAGCTGAAACTCCAATACTTTGGCCACCTGATGTGAAGAATTGACTCACTGGAAAACACCCTGATGCTGGGAAAGATTGAAGGCAGTAGGAGAAGGGGAAGACAGAGGATGAGATGGTTGGATGGCATCACCAACTCAATGGACATGAGTTTGAGCAAGCTCTGGGAGTTGGTGATGGACAGGTAAGTCTGGCATGCTGCAGTCCATGGGGTCGCCAAGAGTTGGACCTGACTGAGTGACTGAACTGAACTGACGCAAATATCTGCATATTTGGTTGCCATGACATTGGCCTGGCAGAACCTAGTATATCACTGTTGACTCACTCCTTTATAATAATAACATCAGCTTCTTGTACAACATGTAGTTGGTGTGTCTTCTAGACAACTCTCTCTGAGACTACCAAGGGGGAAAAAAAAAAAGATTAGGAAGTCAGTATCTAAAAGCTTAGTTAATTTCTCCTTATCTGTGTAAACACTCTTCTTGGAATATTACCCATAATGATTTTTTTTTTTTCATTCCTGGCCAGGCAGATGTCCCTTCCTAGGCTTCTCAACTCAGCTTCAGAGACAGAGATTAATTTTAATACTATGACAAGAACAATATAATTTGGAAGGGAAGTTTGTTGGTTTGCTAATGCCTCCAGTTTTGTCAATTACCAACTTATTTACAAGTCAAAATATAAGTGGTGAGGGATGCTTTTCAGGGGAGTGCCTCAGCAGAGGGTCTGATGTGAGCCTGGATGTCTGGAATGCCTTTCTGAATGTCCTTGATTGCTCAGAAACCCATTATAATCCCCACCTTTGCCTTCAAGCTCTGTGCCGGTGCCAGGCACATGGAGCTCAAGTGGGGCCAGTGAGTCAGTCTGGGAATAGCAGCAGATAATGTTCATTTTAATATCTGGCGGAGTTCAGAAGATGAGTTTCCTGCTTAGGAGCAGTCTTCAGGAGCACTTATATGCTGACCAAACGAAGGATGAGTAAACCAAGGGTCAAAGCCTCCACCATGCCATCTTCCTTCTCTCTCTTTACCCTTCTGGACATCACATTTAGCTCCATGTCACTTCACGGGCTAACAGGAGCAAGGATTCTGTGGGTAGACAGGAACCATATTCCATGGTCCAGACAGTTGGCCAAATCCCTTAGGAAGCATTTCTGTCTTCCTCTCCAGAGTTCCTCTCCCTGTCAGCTGCCTTGACTTGCCCCTTCATCTTCCTTCTACTCTGCTTTAAACCCCAAGCCATCTTGTTCTTCCTCAGCTTGTATGTCTCATTGACTAAAATACCAGGATGATTTCTAGAGAAATTTTAACGGTCATGTGTTCCTCAAAGTATGCCCCGTGGAAGTAGGGGGTCTCAGCCTTTCCATCACGTGGCTTGTGAGAATCTTCCCCCAACTGAAGTGGCTCCTTTTATATGTAGGCTGCGGGGAAAATGTGATTTTTCCATGCTGTTTCAGAAGCAATAAAGATTGATGCATGGCCGCCCACTTGAAAGCCCAGCTGCCTTCTCATCTTCAATTTCAGCTTTCCTGTCTTGAGGCAGGGACTTCCTTGGATCTCCCCAAAGTGGGAGATGGACAGTCCACAGAGCATCAGGACTGGACCCCATCAAGAACTGATTATGGATCTTGATTTATCATTCTTCCTGAACCCACCCAGACCAGTATTTCATGGGTGTCAAGAACTGTGTTTATGGTTTTTTTTTCCCTATATTCCTCATACTTAATACAAAGCTCAATGCATAAAAGGTACTTGATAAATGGTTTTGAATGAAATGAAACGCATTTGGTGGTGGGTGCATTTAGAGGGAATTTGGGAAGGATTTTACTCTCTAATGGGCTACAAGTCATTGGCATATGTCATTGAAAGAGGTAACGCTTTGTCTATCTTGGGTGGTCTAAAAAATTGATAATAATAACAAGGTGTGTTTTAATTGGATTTAAAATTTTCAAAGTATTTTTTTTATAAAATATTTTATCATTTTCCCCAACCCCATGAGATTTCAAGATGGATCACTGAGTTTGCAAGTGCTTCTGGCTGTTCAATAGTAGAAGCAGAACTGGTGCCTTGCCTTTTGAGAGTAAACTGGTGTCATTTTTCTGGTAATACGTGTTAAAAGCCTTAAGAATGTAGATACACTTTGACTTACAAAATATACTTCTAGAAATTCATCACAAATGAACAGAGATATGAAAAAATAATTTTGTATACACACACACAAATCTTCCCATGCTATTTATAAAAAAGAATATTGGGAAATGTCTAAATATAAAATCACAAAGGCTTATTTAACTAGATCATGGGTGGTGTTAGTTGCTCAGTCGTGCCTGACTCTTCTGCGACACTGTAGACTGTAGCCCGCCAGGTTCCTTTATCCCTGGGATTCTCCAGGCAAGAATGCTAGAGTGGCTTGCCATTTCCTCCTGCAGGGGATTTTCCTGACCCAGCGATTGAACCCAGGTTCTCCTGCATTGCAGGCAGATTCTTTACCATCTGAGCCACCAGAAAAAAATCACGGTATAGATATATAGCAAAATATTATTTAATCTTTAAAATAGTGTGACAGAACTTTAATCATGTGCAAATAAGTGGAAGAAAGAAGATAACTGGGTATAGAAATTGGATGCGTTTGACCTTAATTCTAACAATATGTGCTTCCACATGTGCACAGAAGAAAAACTGGGAATATACTTAAATATATGCACCCAATATATCTGCAGGGGTCATCTCTGGGAGGATGATTCTAAAATTGATAAATATTATTTCAGTAATAAAATATTACTAAAATAAAATAAAAAGTTACTACTTTCATAATTGAGGGAGAAAATCTCAATAAAACTGTTAACACCATAAAAAAAATCTCTTCATGAAAACCTGGTATTTTAGGGTGTAAATACATGGATGAAGTCCCCTTGAGGGTGAGGTACAAAAACTGCTTCTCTGTGTTGTGGCAAAATTTTCAGCTGTTGACAGCCAGCTTCCCAGTGTTAATCAGTGTGTGAGTCTGAGCACATGACCCATCTCTTGGGCAATAAAGATGTGTTTCAATAGTTTTTGAGGTCCTGCTCACATTATTTTTAAGAACTTGCTCTGTTTCTCAGAACTCCATAATTATGTCCACCTTAGAGTTATTTAAAATCCCCAGGGGCAACCAGCCATTACTTGCCATTAAACTTCTAACAAGTGGATGAGAGGCAGTTTCATGGAAAAGCTCCTTTTGCAGAGCCTCAAAGAAGGGTAGGGTCATCTTATTAAAATAGAGTTCAAGAAGTTCATTTGGGTTCTCTGTGGAAAACTGGGGACTTGTTTTACCCTGGCCCTTCAGCTTCTGGTCATCCTTGGTATGCAAAGCAAGAGGAATTGGAACGTTGAAGTGTGGAAAAGAGGGAAAAAAGGTGAAAAAAAGGTGAGAATCTGAAAGTCCAAAGGGTGGTTAGGAAGAGGGGCAGCTGAAGGGCTCCAGGGTTAAGTCTGCAGCCAGACATCTGAGCATCTCAGCCATATCCTGAAACTATTCCCGGTGCCGTCTCTCGCTCCCCTCACCTTGCTCCATCTTGTACCAGCACATCTTGTCTCTACATGATTTAATCATGCGTTCTCACTCTTGTACAATACGTTCTTTCAAACTTCTTCATTGAAAGCATCAAGGATAGTTACCCAGCAGGATAATTACTTGTCTCTCTTACTGCTTGTATTTACTCTGTTTTATTCTTTTCCTTTTACTCATCTTCCCTCAGGAGCCCTCTCTCGACAAAAAAAAAGCCACCTGTCCAATCAAAGATGTAACAGCTAGGGACCTGAGCTGGCTGGATCTGCAGGGAAAGCGAAAAGTACTCCCAGAAAAGACTCATTGAGAGAAAAAGTGAGGAGAATGTGAACCAGGATTCACCCTCTTCTAACGCATTTTCAGAAAACTTCAAGGTGAACCTAGTTGAGTGACTGGAACAACAATCCATTCATCTGTCGAACTATCAGTCCATCCATCCATCCATTCATCTACCCATCCATCCACCTTCAAATGTCCACTGAGCATCTCTGATGCACCAGGCATGGGCAGGGTCCTGAGAATATAGCCTTGTGCTAAAGCAACCCTCCTAGTACTCAGGCTGGTAGAGAAGAGAAAAGCTAGTAAAACATTTTAGTGTAAATGATACAAGTATTAAGAAGGACTCCACAGGGGCCACGAGAGCCAACAGTGAGCAGATTTAACCTTCTCAAGAAGGCTGGGGCTTCCCTGGGGCGGCACCTGGGGGATGAGAAGGAGAAAGCCCCTCTTGCTTCTCTATTCATAGCCCTGCGTATAACTGGGCATGGCAGATGCTCCTGGTTGCTTCTCTAGCAACCATTTCCCCTTTGTTTTCACACACAGAGCTGTTTTGTCAGCTATTAGCTGTCCAGTTCCAGAGAAAGAAGAGGTATCAGTCTACAGTAACCATGGTAATCTCACTTTCCATTTGTCTGTGATTGGTTTACGAGTGGTTATTCCACCCAGTTCTGGTCACTGAGACATGGCAGAAATCTTCTGGGATCTGCTGGGGAAGATGTTCCTCCCTGGTCAAAAGAGAGAGTGGGGAGAAAAAGTCTCCCCAGATGGAAAGAGTCTGGGTCCTTGATGTTACTGTGAGCTGCTGAAGCAAAGCTGGGACTGGTTTTCTCAGGACTTCTTTGGTGAGTGTTATACGCCCATTATTTAGCCCGGTTTTAGCCAGGCATCTGGCCTTGGGGGGAAAATTTCATCAAAGGTTGGCACGGACAGCTCAGTGGTCTAGTTGGTGAAATGGCTATGTTTTCAACACTAGTGGCTTACAGGTGGAAAAGGCAGACGTTGGCTGAGAACTATCAGGATGATGCTATGAAGGGAAGAGACAAAGTAGCATGTGGCCAGGAGTATTGTGTTATTTGGGCACATCTAAAGGAATCCTTTCTTCACTATTGCTTTATTTGTTTGATTATCATTTGATTTTTTCTTTTCGGTTCTCTGGACAATGGCATATTTAGTGCTGGGACTCATTAGAAGTAAAAATCCAGTAATTATTCTGTCATTTGATCTGTCTTTTGAGTGTGCATGCTCTGGCAAAGGAAATACAGGATCTCACTGGTCATTTAGCCAGGTATATGAATGCTTCCCACGTCATGAGACATTTCCTAAAATTTGAGAAAAATCATAAATATTTGGTACCAACTATTGGAAGTCCTATATATAAACCCATCTGGTTCAATTTTCTGGATCCTTCTCTAGTAAACAAAATCCACCTGCATGTTTCAGGGTCTCCCACCACAGACTCAAAGTTTGTGTCTCAGACACAGGAAAACAGAGTCAACAGCTATGGTGCCTGGGCTGCCTTGAGCACCATTTCCTCTGATATTGTCTGGGAGGGTCTTCTGGGAAAAGTTCCTTTGGTGTTCTCAGTCTAGCCCTTTGACTGTTCTCAAGGATTAGTTGATAAAGAATCTGCCTGCCAATGCAGAAGAAGGGGGTTTGATTCCTGGGTCAGGAAAATTCCCCTGTGATAGGAAATGGCAACCCACTCCAGTATTCTTACCTGGAGAATCCCCATGGACAGAGGAGCCTGGTGGGCTACAGACCATGGGGTCACAAAGAGTCAGACATGATGGAGCACACACTCATGCATGGAGGGTTATTTGGTAACAAAGAGTCCATGAGATGGTTGGGGCTTGCGACTAGATGTGAACTGAGGATGCAGCATGATCTGGGTGGAGACCACGCCCTTTGGAGCTGACACCCTTACAGATCTGGACAGGTACAAAGTGACCCTCATCACCTGAGATGTGATGCAAGCAGCAGAAAGTGGTGTCTAGAGCTGGTTCTGCTCTTTCTCAGTCAGATTGATTTTGGCTCATCTCTTCCTCTTTCTGAGATGAATTTCTTCTAATAGAGAGGGTTCAGAGGCTTCCATCTGTCTGACTTTCCTCAGTCCATTATTGTGAGGATGAGATGAATGGAGATTATGAAAGTGCTCCACGGGACTGTCAGTGCCATTTATATATAGGTGAAACAACCAATCAGATTCCATATTTCCTTTGCCAATGCATGCACATGTCCAAAGACAGCTACACAGACTAATTACTGGATTTTCACTTTTAATGAGTCCCAGCAGTCAATAAGGAGTGGATGCTCCCTGGATCCTCCATGTCCCTCAGAGTCTGTAAGCAGAGGTCTAAGTCTGGATGGAGAAGGTGCTCCTTTCTTCCTGAATGTCTTGATTTAGGAACTCTCAAACATCCTTGCTTTAGGACTCTTGGATACTGAGTGGCTGCTGTGTGCTACCTGATGATGATCTCCCTTTGGCTGGGAGCCCAGTGACTCCTGTGACCCTCTCAGTTCAGGATTCAGGACACGGTCTCTTGGTTCACAAGGAACCACAGATCCCAGGGGCCCATACAGTAGAGGAAATAGGGTCCAAAGCCCATGCCAGTCACTCCATTATTTGCTGGTGTCAACACCAAGACCTTTGTGGTGGGGTGGATGCATGTGTGCTCAGGGCTGGACCCTTGGCAAAGCAAACACAGTTGGCCTTTGGTGAATTTCTGCTTTCTCTTTGACATTCTGTTCTCCCTCTGACTCTTTTTTTGTCCTTCCCTACACAGCTGGTGATTAACTCTACACTGGCAGTACTAGCAAATTTGAGAGGAACGTGGCACAAGACTTTCTACAATGATGGAAAAGATACAAGGCTTCTCTTTCCAATATGGCAGCCACAGCCATATGCGATTGTTGAATGTTTGAAAGGTGGCCAGTGTGACTAAGGAACTGAATTTTTAATATTATTTAATTTTAACAAACTTACATTAAAATTGCCACATGAAGCCAGTGGCTAGTGTATTGAGCTGTGCAGGTCTGGAGCTCAATACCTCAATCATTTCAGTCCTTCCACTCTCATCACAATTAATCTGTTCTGCAGATGATAGATAAAGAAGATGTAGTACAGGACTTCCCTGGTGGTCCAGTAGTAAAGAATCTGCCTGCCAAGGCTGGGGATGTGGGCTCATACCCTAGTCCAGGAAGATCCCACAATGCCCGCGGGGTAGCTAATAAGCCTATGTGCTACAACTACCGAGTCTGAGCTCTAGAGCCTGTGTTCCATAGCAAGAGAAGCCATTGCAATGAGAAGCCTGCACACTGCAACAAAGAGTAGACCCCACTCACCGCAACTAGAGAAAGCCTGCATGTAGCAACAAAGACCCAGAACAGCCAAAAATAAGTAAATAAATAAATAAATAAAAAGAAAATTTTACATGTGATTCATGTCAATGTATGGCAAAAACCACTACAATACTGTAAAGTAATTAGCCTCCAACTAATAAAAATAAATGAAAAAAAGCTTAATGATAAGAAAATATAAAAAAAAAGAAAAATTTAAAACCATATAACACAAATACACAATGGACTGCTACTCAGTCACTAAAAAGAATGAAATAATGCCATTTGCAGTAACACGGCTGCAACTAGAGATGATCATACTAAGTAAGTCAGAAATGAAGTAAGTCAGAAAGAGAAAGACAAATATCATATGATATCATTTATATGTGGAATCTAAAATATGATACAAATGAACCTATCAACCAATCAGAAACAGCCTCCTGGACACAGAAAACAGACCTGTGGTTGCCAGGGGAGAGGGGGTTGGGGGAAGGATGGAGTGGAAGGTTGGCGTTAGCGGATGCAAGCTATTATATAGAGAATGGATAAACAAGGTTCTACTGTATAGCACATGGAACTATAGTTAACATCCTATGATAAGCCTTAATGAAAAAGAATATAAAAAGAATATATATATACGTATATCTAAATCACTTTGCTAAACAGCAGAAATTAACACAACATTGTAAATCAACTATACTTTAATTAAAAAACAAACAAAATTAACCTGTCCTGGGTCCCAACTCCAAAGCCCTTTTCTTAAGAGACGTACCAACAAGCTAATCTGACAAATTCCTACCAGTAAATTAAAATCTTACTCCTATTAGGTAAATGCGTAGGTTTTGCACAATACTTTAGTCAATGCAGAGGCTCAAATGACAGGCATTTGAAGGACTCTGGCAGGCAAGCACAGTAGGGGAAAAGATTATAGGCTTAGAGCTTTAGACTCACTTCAAAGCATATGCTATGGATGGGCACATCCTCCCTGGTGCCCTGGGCTGCTCTGCAGTTCCAGCTAGTTTCTTAAAGCCTGGAGAGAGTTAAGGTTAAAGCTGTGTAGATGCGAGCCTGGGAAAGAACTGGAGGTGGGAGGGTTGGAATGGGCAGAGCCCAAAGAATGCCAAGATCTTGCAAAAGAACCTGGCATGCCCTTCAGAGTGGCATTCTGTTCCACCCTGGGTGGGGGAGGTGTCAGGTAAAGGTTGGTAGGGAGAGATCACTGCCATGGGGACAGGATTGAAGGGTTAATAGTTCAAAGAGACCAGAAACCATACTGAAGGCCACAAAACGGACTGTGGCCCTTGCAGTGGGGCCACAGACAGAAATTGGAATTCTACTCTTAATTCTAATCCCCCCTTTTATTTCCTTCTGAATTCTTTTATGAACATTGCTTTTTTGGATGTTCCTTTCACCCTGAACCTGAGCAGCATTTCTGTTTCTCTTGGACAACCATGGGACAGCTCTCAAGCTCTTGCCTGTGTTTTCAGATACCTACTGGCATCAGAAGCCAACAGTTTCACGTCAAATACTAGGTTGGGTAAAGGGTGAGGATAATGAGGGGTGGATGCATTTTATAAGTATATTTATAAACGGGCTTCCCATGTGGCTCAATGGTAAAGAATCTCCAACTCAGGAGATGTAAGAGATTTGTGTTTGATCTCTGGGTCAGGAAGATCCCCTGGAGGAGGGCATGGCAACCCTCTCCAGTATTCTTGTCTGCAGAATCCCGTGGACAAAGGAGCCTGCTGAGCTACAGTCCATACAGTCGCAAAGAGTCAGACGTGACTGAAGTGACTTAGCATGCACGCACATACATATAAACAAAAGAGTCACCAATGCCCCCCCCCCCCCCCCGCACCCCCTCAGATCACGCTGTACTTTTCTGAACCTCCCGAAGGTAAGGGTTGCTCAAGTGTTCAGTGTTACCCTTCCCTCTCTCATTTGTCTTTTACTCAACCAAATCTCACGAGGCATTTGGCATCAAGGAGCAGAAGTCTTGGAAGAAGAAACTCTGAGAAGCCTGCAGTCTGGCTGGGTTGACTCACCAGTTGCAACGTTACCAAGTATTCCTGGACTTTCAGCCAGCCACAGGGTCTTGTTGTGCGGAAGCATTTTGACAACTCACGGCATCCCCTTCTCCAAGTCCTTGCTGATGTCTACTCTCTGAACACTATTGATTTCAGTCTACTTGCATGAAAAACACAAATTCTTGCTGGGCCAAGGTAACTAAGAGCAGGGGTTTTCCACTGGCGGGTGGAGAGGGGTGGGTAGTGTGGATTTTGCTTTCTCCAACCCCGGGGACATTTGGCAATGTCTGGAAATATAATTTTCTAGTCACTACTTGAGAGGGGCGGGAATTTGTCCTCTCTGGAACCTTAGTCAACATCTGAAGACATGGTTGATCGTTACAAGTCGGGTGAGGGGAAGAATACTGCCATTTGGTGGGTGGAATCTAGGGTGATGCTAAGCACGCTACAATGCACAAAAGAGCCCCCACAACAAAGAATTATCTGTTCTAGAACATCAACGGTGTTAAAGGTAAGAAACTTGGGCCCAGAGGGAAAGCCCAGGCTGGATTCTTGACACTGAAGCATCAGAAAGTGAAAGTCACTCAGTTGTGTCCGACTCTTTGCAACCCCATGGACTATACAGTCCATGGAATTATCCAGGCCAGAATACTGGAGTGGGTAGCCTTTCCCTTCTCCAGGGGATCTTCCCAACCCAGGGATTGAACCCAGGTATCCCACATTGCAGGCAGATTCTTTACCAGCTGAGCCACAAAGGAAGCCCAAGAATACTGGAGTGGGTAGTCTGTCTCTTCTCCCAGTGGATCTTCCCAACCCAGGAATCAAACCGGGGTCTCCTGCATTGCAGGAAGATTCTTTACCAAATGAGCTGTCAGGGAAGCATCAGATGGTCCTAAAAAGATCATCATTTTCAATGTTGGAAGACTAGTAAGTACCCTGGGGTAAATTTAGGAAACCGTAGGATAATTTTGGCCAGAATTCTCATCTATTCATGACCTAGTCAGTTTCATATTTTCATGAGTCCTTAACTTCCTCTGAAAGAGAGAGTGTATCCTCAGAGTGACACATGTCAAGCTGGTCTCCAAGGGTCTAGATCCCATTTTACTATAGTACATATAGAGGGAGACTTGGCTCCTCCATCTGTCAAATGGACTCATAATACTTCATAATACTATCAGCTGTGCCTGGTATCCTAGGGAGATGGAATTGGAGCATGCTATGTGAGTTGGCATGAAGAAGGAACATGTGAGTTAAGTACTTCTATCTGACTTTAGCTCCAGAATGGATATTGTAGGTGGGGAGAGGGAACCAGTAACTTGTGAGATCCAAGTCAGCAGATTGCGCCTGGCGCTCAGTGGGTCATGGGGCCATGAAGTGACTTTCCTTGTTGATAGTGGATGGGGGAGTTGCAGAGCCCAGCATGTATCAGTCTTTCCATAAGGACTGTCAGTGGGTTGGGAGAGAGAGGACATGCAGCTGTGACAATATTCAGGGGCTGAAAGGGGGACAGAAAGCCATGGCAAGAATTTATGCAAAGGGACTTCCCTGGTGGTCTAGTGGCTAAGACTCTGTGCTCCCAACACAGGATACCTGGGTTCGATCCCTGGCCGGGGAACTAGATCCCACATGCCGCAGCTAAGAATTCACATGCTGCAACAAGAACCAGGTGCAGCCAAACAAATAAATAAATAAATATAAAAAAAAGAATTTATGCAGAGCTTCTTGGGAAAATAAAAGCAAACATGATACTTCTTTTTTTCTGATTTTATAAGAATAACACAGTCATTGTTGAAATTCTCTTAAGTACAGAAAACTATGCAGAGAAAATTAAAATCTCCCATAACTGTACCCCGAGGAGATAACATCTGTTAACAGGTATGGTATTTTCTTTGAGAAAAACAGAGAAGGGTTTTCTGGGCAGGACAGGGTAGGGAGATGAAAAAGGTCTTTTGAGAACAGCAGAATGCAACATGGATATTGACAGCTTTGGAATTATTCTGTCTGTGAGCCCAGAGAGAAGAGTCCCTGCTTGAGCCTGGATGAAGCGACAGCAGGACAGATGGGCAGTGTGACAGAGGGGCATGTGTCAAGTTCCCCTTACCTCAGGGTTCACGTGGAAAGCATCCTCAGCATTTGCTTCCATGAACAGAAGCGTTCTTTAGCTGAAAGAGGAAATGACTCATTTTAGCTCAAAGATGATGAAACAGGAGATGCCATTTCTGACTCACTTTGCAGCAATAGCAAGACTGAAATTACTGCACTTAAATGATGGCATAAGCCAACTCTAGCTTTGTTTTTTTTTTTTAATTAGTTTTCTAGCAACCTCAATCATGTCCAACTCTTTTTGACTCCCTGGACTATAGTCCACAAGGCTCCTCTATCCATGGAGGATCCTCCAGGAAAGAACACTGGAGTGGGTGGCCATTCCCTTTTCCAGGGGATCTTCCAGACCCAGGGATCGAACCTAGGTCTCCTGTATTGCAGGCAGATTCTTTACCATCTGAGGCTCTATGGAAGCCCTCTAGCAACCTTGGTGGTGGTGGTTTAGTCACTAAGTCGTGTCAGATTCTTGCGACCCCATGGACTGTAGCTAGCCAGGCTCCTCTGCCCATAGGATTCTCCAGGGAAGAATACTGGAATGGGTTGCCATTTCCTTCTCCTTATTATGAAGTAATTTAAAAACTTATAGATAACTTGCAAAAATACTAAAAAAATTTTATATACCATTTACCCAGATCCCCTAATTATTAATATTTTGCCACATTTGATTTATTCTTTTATGTATACACAAATGATTATTTTTACTGAATCATTTGAGAATGAGTCATGATGTCTCTTTACCCTTCAATATTTCAGTATGTTTTCCTAAGAGCAGGGGCATTCTCTTACATAACTGTAATGTAATTAATTAAAGTCAGAAAATTAACACTGATATTAACTGTACATGCATGCTCAGTTATGTCTGACTCTTTGTGATCCCATGGGCTGTAGTCTGCCAAACTCCTCTGTCCAAGGAATTTTCCAGGCAAGAAAATGGGAGTGCGTTGCCATTTCCTCCTCCAAGGGATCTTCCTGACCCAGGGATCAAATCCACATCTCCTGCGTCTCCTGCATTGGCAGGAAGATTCTCTACCAAATAGTAAAAATCACTGATATAGTACCATTACCTAATCTGCAGATCTTTGTCACATGTTGTCAGTTATCCTAATTGGGATTTGATTTTGTAAATCTGGTCCTGGAGATCCTAAACGAAATTTATTGACATATCCTGTCATAGACATGACTGAACTGGAAACCTGGCCACTCCAACTCAGAGCTCAAGTTGGATTCTATCTTATGGGTTCCTATGAGCATCGGCAGAAGCCTGCTTTTCGAAATGTGAATAATTTTTGGTTGTGACCATGTTGTTCCCTGGGCTGTTGGGTGTGGGCTTCTATCAGCTGGGCTGCAACCATCCAGAATCGTGATTCCTATCTCATTCCTTCCAGTATATCTGGCTCTAGATTTTGTCTAAGATGTTTTAAACTCTGGGGACTAATTGGCCGGGATCCGTGAGGCATAAGGTGACAATTGCTAATTGTGGGGATCTGAGGGACTTCCCTGGTGGTCCAGTGACTAAGACTCTGCCTGTGCCTTGGTTCAATCCCTGGTTGTGGAACTAGATCTCACATGCTGCAATTAAGACCCAGTGTGGTCAAACAGATAAATAAAAATAAATAGTAAAAAATAGTATAGATCTGATTTAGAAAAAAAAAAAAAGGATTTGAATACAAAAAAAAAAGGGCTTGAATACAAAATAGGCTCCTAAATGTATATAGCTATTTTTTAAAATTTGCTTTGAAATATAGATAACAATGCCCCTTCCCAGATGGCACGGTGGTAAAGAATCCATCTGCCAATGCAGGAGACTCAAGAGACTCAGGTTCATCCCAGGACTGGGAAGACCCCCCAACTCCAGTATTCTTGCCTGGAGAATTCCATGGACAGAGGAACCTGGTGGGCTACAGTCCATGGGGTCGCAAAGAGTTAGACATAACTGAGTGCATGCACGTGCATGCACACACACACGAACAATTCCTAATTTAGTGCTCAATTTTCTCTAGCACACTCCATGCAAAAACAATTTAACCAGAGTAGCAGAACAAATAATACTTAAAAATAATTCCTATGTCTTCAAAATCCAGACTTCTGGGGATTATTGTTTGAGGAATCCAGTGCTGAGTATTCTCCACGTTGACTCAACCCCTGGAGGAGGAAGTGGACAGTCGGCAGCTGTGGATTCCTACCAGCAGCTTTATGCATCTTGAATCTCTCTTAGATTCGCTACTCTCTCAACATCACCGCTACTGGCCTAATGAATGGAGAGACCAGACATCCTTTTTTAAAAACATTTATGTTGAAGTGTAGTTGATTTACAGTGTTGTTTCGTTTCAGGAGTACAGCAAAGCGAATCAGTCATACACACATTGTTGTTTAGTCGCTGAGTTGTATCTGACTCTTTAGCAACCCTATGAACTGTAGCCTGCCAGGTTCCTCTGTCCATGGGATTTCCCAGGCAAGAATACTGGAGTGGGTAGCCATTCCCTACTCACACGATTTTTCTGACCCAGGGATAGACTACACATCTCCTGCATTGGCAGGCAGGTTCTTTATCATTGAGCCACCAGGGAAGCCCTATACATATATTACATCCACTCTTTTTTAGATTCTTTTTCCATTTAGGCCTTTACAGAGTATTGAGTAGTGTTCTGCCTGCTATACAGTAGGCCCTTATTAGTTATCTGTTTTATATATATTAGTGTATATATGTCAATCCCAATCTTCCAATTTATCCCTCACTCCTATTTACCCACTGGTAATCATAAATTGAAGCACATCAGACAAAGACAGATAGAATATGATATCACTTATATGTGGAATATAAATAAAGAGGTACAAATGAACTTATCTATAAAACAGAAATAGAGGAACAGACAGAGAATCCAGACATCTTTGCAATAAAAGCCTATGATGTGATGAGGCCATCTGAGCATAAAATGGCCAGTCCCAAGGCATCTGAAAATGAGTGCTCATCAAACAACTGTCTGGGGCAGCTTTCTCAGAAGCTGTCCATTTTTCTCCATAGGATATAGCGATACTGAATTTTTTATTTTAAAATTCTGAACATTCTAGAGTGTATTTTAGATTCTGGGGATGATTTCAGGACTTAAAGCCCTCTCCTTGATAATGTAACTCTGTTTAGAACAACTGCTGCTCTGCTCTGTTACCTCCGAAATTAAATCCAAACTCTTTGTACCCTTTGGCGGGAAGCCCTGACGGGTCAGCAGGGGCTGGGGAGGGTGCAGGAGTGGAGCCCAGGAGGGCTGCACTGGGGGTGGAAATTCAGTCAGGATTCTGGGGCAAGAGACTATAAAGGATAGTGTAGTCTCTTCACTCATTTTTGCAGTTCAACAATCACTGATTGAGTACTAGGTCTTGGACTCACTTCATTCATTCATCTATTTATTCATTCAGAATGAAAAAATGCCTGGCACACCATTTCCTGGAGAAGGGCATGGCAACCCACTCCAGTATTCTTGCCTGGAAAATCCCATGGACAGAGGAGCCTAGCCGACTACAGTCCATAGAGTTGCACTGAGTCAGACACGACTGAAGCGACTTAGCATGCATGCACGCACACCACTGAGCCCTTGTCACTCTTCGCCCTCATGCCCACATCTCCTCCTGCTTCTGCTCTGTGCCCCGTGGGCCGGCTCCACTCCTGTGACTCTTGTCATTCAGCTCTGTTTGGTTCCCACCCACAGCAGGCAGAGAATGGGAGAAGGACACATCAGGGCACCTATCTCCCAGCACCCCTGCCTTCTTCCTAGCCTGGTTCCAGCAGTGTCTCTATCTCCATGGCCACAGTTCTAGGTGGGCATCCCCTCTTCATGGTTCCATCTCTCATTGGGTCCTGGAAAGACCTCTCCCTGCCCGTTCCCCTCGAGGCAGAGGCTGGTGACAAATTCCCTTATTAGTTTTCTCAACTCTGCCCACCAGTATGTAAATTATAACATTCTATTAAAAATCTTAGCACAATATGTCATCTTTTTCCTTTCTGACCCTGACTGCTACAGCCCTTGAATATATGCTGAATTGTTTTCTGAATATTTTGGACAGACTGGAAAGATTAAAGTTTTGTGAATAGTGTTCAACATTAGGCTTCACCAGTGCAGGATGGGGAGGCATGACTTAACAGAAGCTCCTGGGGTGGAAATCTCAGAGATTTAGTCCTTTATAGACTCCAGCATTTTGTGTCAGTCAAAGACTGACCTGATCTCTGACCACATAATTGGAAGTATGGTGACCAGAAGAAAGGTGATAGCGCCACTTAATTCTGTCTCCATTTATAGTTCTAGGCTCAGTTCTGGGCTTCCCACTTTAAGAGGAGTCATGTTAGTTGTCTCTAGGCACTTGAAGTCTGTCATATATAGCAGAAGTTGAACAATTTTTTCTTTAAGGACCAAATAGTAAATATTTTTGGCCTAGATGGCCATATATTCTCTGTTGTGATCGCTTTATTGTTCAAATGCAGTTGTGGACAATATGTGAGTGAGTAGGCTTGACTGTGTTATAATAAAACTTTATTTACAAAAATAAATGGTGGGCTGAATTTGGCCTGTAGGCATTATTCTGCTGACTTCTGATATGAAGGGAAATATTAGATTTATTCTGGTTGTTTCCAGAAGTCAGGAGTTAGATCAATGTGTAAAAATTGTAGGGGGGTAGATTTGTGCCATGAAATAAAAAGATGCTTGCTTCTTTGAAGGAAAGCTATGACAAACCTAGACAGCATATTAAAAAGCAAAGATGTCACTTTGCCATCAAAGGTCTGTCTAGTTAAAGCTATGGTTTCTCCAGTAGTCATGTACAGGTATGAGAGCTGGACCATAAAGAAGGCAGATCATCGAAGAATTGATGCTTTCAAACTGTGGTGCTTTAAAAGACTCTTGAGAGTCCCTTGGACTGCAAGGAGATCAAAAAAGTCAGTCCTAAAGGAATCAATCCTGAATATTCACTGGAAGGATTGACGCTGAAGCTTAAGCTCCAATACTTTGGCACCTGATGCAAAGAGCTAAGTCTTTGGAAAAGACCCTGATGATGGGAAAAATTGAAAGCAAAGGAGAAGAAGGCAGTGGAGGATGAGATGGTTAGAAAGCATCATGGACATGAGTTTGAGTAAACTCTGGGAGATAGTGAAGGACAGGGAAGCCTAGCATGCTGCAGTCTGTGGGGTTGCAAAGAGTCAGACATGACTGAGCGACTGAAAAACAACAGATTTGTGCTAATTTTCAGGAAGCTCTTTCTAAAGATGATGACTGTTCCCAAATAGGATGAACTGGCTCAAGAGGTAGTAGGTTTCTTGTCACTGAAAGTATTCAAAGGAGAAGCTGAGTGTCACAGAATAATTTTCTGCAAAGCACCGAGAGGAACTCAGATGATGTGGGTGGTAGAAATACCTCATATATATGTATACTCAGCATAGTACCACACACCAGTAAGTCTTCTAGATTTTATATTCTTGAGAAGAGAGGCTGTGCCATATATATCTCCACATCCTGCCCACTCCCGAAAGCCTAGGATACTACTTTAAAACACAGTGGGTGTGACCAATACATGTTTTGTCAACCTGGCTCTTTAAGTAAAATCTGGCTGACAGATGAATTAAACTAATTTGTCTTTAGTACAGTCATCAGTACTAGTCATGTTAAATTAGTTCAATTACCTCTAAAAAGCTTCACCACTCAAGATTTTCACTGAAAAGAGCAGGCATAACAGTCAACATTTATCAAGTTCTGAAAATATGCCAGCTACTACACTAAGAGCTTTATATGCATTATCTTGTTTAATTCTCCTCAAACCGATGAGGTAGAGATATCATCATCCCATTTTATTGATGAAGAAACTGAAATTCAGAGAGGTCTCAAAGATGGTAAGTGGCATAACCAAAAATCGAGCTGAGATGATGTCAAAGGCTGTGGTTCAACCACAAGGCTATCCTGCTTCTCATTCATTCTTTCAGTATTCAGCAAACACTGATTGGCTGCCTGCTGTTTGCCAAACAGTTTAGATGCTGAAGACAGAGCTGTGATTATAAACAGATCAAATCCAGGTGACAAAGGAACTTACATTCTGGGATATAAAGGGGATGGATGTATCATTGACAAAGGAGAAGATGTTAAATGATAATCCATCACAAGACACATAGATTAAACAGATAATATTTCTGTCCATATCAGAGCTTCGGGTATAGCCCTAGCTGATGAGTTTATCCAGGCTCTTTTTTTGTACTGAAACTGGCTGAAGTTTAGCCTTTTTGTCAAATTCTCAGATGCATTCAGATTTTCAGAAGGAAGTTTCAAGCATTTTGGCAACTTGATAGAGATCACTATGACAATTTGTAGATCTGTGAATGAAGCCCTGGAAGGGAAAATAACCCCATAAAGCACTCAGGAATCACTCTTCCAGGGTAGGTTGAATCTGAGCATCATCAAGCTGGGAGACCAGAGGCAACTGATGAAAAGAGGTGGAAAAAGCCAGTTTGGTTAACATAAAAATAAATTTAAAAAATAGTTCTCTGTTTTAGTGTAGCAATTTTAAATTATAAATATAGCATAAATTCAACAACAAAATCATTCATGGGATAATCATAATCATTTCACAAAACATGATAAACCTGTACTACATTAAATAAATAAAAATTCACATTTGTGGAAAAAAAAAAAAAAATAACCCTTGGCAACATTTTTTCCCTTTCCTAAAACGCAGAAATGTAAAGAGCCTAAAATTCTAACTCTTAGTTCTCAGTATAAAAAAAAATCAGTATTAATAACAAATGCTACAATGTGGAGAGACCTGATCCCATACAGCAGTCCCCAGTGTTTTTGGCATCAGGAGCGGAAGATAAATTTTCGATGGACAGTGGTGTTGTAGAGGGATGGTTTTGGAATGATTCAAGGACATTACATTTATTGTGCACTTTATTTCTTTTATTATTACATCAGCTCCACCTCCTATCATTGGGCATTAGATCCTAGAGGTTGGGGAGTCCAACATATGGAGAGGAAAACACACCAATTTGGGTCAAAGGGACCTTGTTTAGAAGGAGGAGAACTACTGGGGTGCCCAGGAGTGGACTGTACCAAAGGGAAATTCCAAAACCTTGACTTAGGTTGATAATGGAAAGAGACAGAGAGCAAGAATGCAAAGGACCACACAGTGCAAAGCCAAAAAAATTGTCAGGTCCAACTGGCAAGTGCTGGCTGGAATGGGAGACAGAGCCCGAAGGCCAGGAGCTGAATAAACACAAGCTCAGAGGTGGAAGTGAAAGAATGCAGCACTTTGTGTCTTTCTGGGTGCTAAACACTAGGGCCAAGTTAAAAGAACAGGATAAAAACTGACCAACAGTAGTAATAACTTTTGCAATTCCAAGATTCCTTTTGTTAGCAGATTGCAGTGATTTTCAGATTGGTGAGTCCTTACCAGTGTCAGCATAATCTTACTTAGAAAATGGCTAGAAAGCAGAGGATGATGATAATAATGACTTCACATTTATTGACTGCCAGACACAGCTTTTCAGCACTTTAATGCATTGTCTCATTTAACCTTCACAAGCACATTTTGATAACCAAGCTCCTTAATAGACACCTACTTAAAAACTGATTAAAAACATAAGCACCTTTGGAGGAAATGATAAAATGTCCTCAGAAACAAGTACTAGTCATTTATTCATTCATTTGTTTCCTGGACTATTTCTTCAGCCACCAGCAATCAAGCACCTAATACGTGCTGGGTACTGTTTAGGGTCTGTGCATGGGTGATTTCACTGATTTCCTTCACCGTTCAACAGAGGGGCAGTAGAGGTAGCAAGGTTGTTTTAGCCCTGCCTCTAATGGTTCCTGCAGTCCGTGGATAGATCAATTTTCTTCTCTGTTTAATGTCTTCTAGTTTAAAACGAGGATCTGGGACTACATGATGCTTGAGGTCTTTTTGAATTTAATGTTAAAGTCTTCAGGGCCTTTAATATACATTGCAATTTATAAAGAACATTCGTTTATATTCTATCATGATACCCTTCCCATCCCATCAGCTAAATAATAACATTTAGAGCTTTAGAGAAATTTGCCAGGGCTCAAAGCAAGCTCCTTTGCTCTTGCCACTAGAAGTCTCTGTCTTCTGCTTTGAGTTCATGCTTAGACTCCAGAAGAATCATGAGAGTTGGGTGCAGATATCAGAGGAAAGGAAGAGATACAGGAGACATGGAAGATGAGAAGAAGTTGTGAGTAGGAAGATGTGCCAATACTCAGGGGCTTTGTGTGTTGTTTGGGAAACCATTTAGGGCTGTTATGATCATTGAGGAAGTGTATTCAAAGGCACAAGAAGAGAATTCCTCTAATGGGAGGAAATTACATAGCAGTAGATTCAAATTCCCAAATCACTGCTCGCTGTGGATGGTGACTGCAGCCATGAAATAAAAGATGCTTGTTCCTTGGAAGGAAAGTTATGACATATCTAGACAGTGCATTAAAAAGCAAAGACATCACTTTGCTTACAAAGGTCTGTCTAGTCAAAGCTATGGTTTTTCCAGAAGTCATGTATGGATGTGAGAGTTGGATCATAAAGGTTGAGCGACGAAGAATTGATTATTTTGAACTTTGGTGTTGGAGAAGACCCTTGAGAGTCCCTTGGAAAGCAAGGGGATCAAACCAGTCAATCCTAAAGGAAATCAGTCCTGAATATTCATTGGAAGGACTGATGCTGAAGCTCCAATACTTTGACTACCAGATGTGAAGAGCCGATTCACATCTGGTAGAAAAGACCCTGATGTTGGGAAAGATTGAAGGCAAAAGGAGAAAAGGGTGGCAGAGGATGAGATGGTTAAATATCATCTCTGACTCAAGGGGCATGAGTTTGAGCAAACTCCAGGAGATAGTGCAAGACAGAGGAGCCCGGCATGCTGCAGTCCATGGGCATGCCTATGGGATCACAAAGTCTGATATGACTTAGCAACTGAACAACAGATTCAAGTTCAATAATAGCATAGTGAAGTTTCTCCCTGGATATTCCACTTGTCCATTACTGAGCAGAACTACAATAAATGGGCCATATTATAAGGCAGAAGCCCTGGGCTAAAAAAATGCATTCTAAATGATGATTATTATGCTCCAAAGATGAAATGAGCCCCTGTGGTAGGAGACCAACTCCTCGTCACTGTGGATGCTTAAGCAGAGACCATATGAAACTCTAGAGGAGTTAATGGCTTGGATTAGGCCCAGAAGATGAGTAAAGGAACTTCCAACCATGCTATGGTTCTGGAGACTGAGGTCTTACCATTTAAGCTATAGTCTATCATCCTTGGGCTTCCCTGGTGGCTCAGCTGGTAAAGAATCCGCCTGCAATGTGGGAGACCTGGGTTTGACCTCTGCGTTGGGAAGGTCCCCTAGAGAAGGGAATGGCTACTCACTCCAGTATCTGGCCTAGAGAATTACATGGACTGTATCTGCAAAGAGTTAGATACAACTGAGCAACTTTCACTTCACTGTCATCCCTACTCTAGACTTTAGATATTAACTGCAATCATCTTTTGGGAATATTCAAAGACCTTTCCCAGCTACTCATATTTAGGACAAGTTCCTCAATTCATTTCGTTCCAAGAAGTTCCCTGTATGGATCCTTGACAGGATATCCACCCTGACCTCCTTGTCTTGATGTTTCCAATATCCTCTTCTTGAAAAATATCCAGGATGAGGGCTTCTCTGGAGGTCAGAGTTAAAACCAAACCCCACCGTGTTGAACCAACACACTGAAACTCAGGGGAATATTTGTATACCTACGGCGGATTCATGTCAATGTATGGCAAAACCACTACAATACTGTAAAATAATTAGCCTCTAATTAAAATAAATTAATTAAAAAAAAAAGAAACTCTCAGTTAAGTTCAGTTCAGTCACTCAGTCGTGTCCGACTCTTTGCGACCCCATGGACTACAGCACGCCAGGCTTCCAGGTCCATCATTGACTCTCAGAGCTTACTCAAACTCATGTCCATCAAGTCAGTGATGCCATCCAACCATCTCATCCTCTGTCATCCCCTTCTCCTCCTGCCTTCAATCTTTCCCAGCATCAGGGTCTTTTCTAATGAGTCAGTTCTTTGCATCATGTGATCAAAGTATTGGAGTTTCAGCTTCAGCATCAGTCCTTCCAATGAATATTCAGGACTAATTCCCTTTAGGATGGACTGGTTGGATCTCTTTGCAGCCCAAGGGACTCTCAAGAGTCTTCTCCAACACCACAGTTCAAAAGCATTAATTCTTCGGCGCTCAGCTTTCTTTATAGTCCAACTCTCACATCCACACATGACAACTGGAAAAACCATAGCCTTGGATAGATGGACCTTTGTCTGCAGAGTAATATCTCTACTTTTTAATAGGCTGTCTAGGTTGGTTATAGATTTTCTTCCAAGGAGCAATTGTCTTTTAATTTCAAGGCTCTAGTCACCATCTGCAGTGATTTTGGAGCCCAAGAAAATAAAGTCTGCCACTGTTTCCATTGTTTCCCTATCTATTTGCCATGAAATGATGGTACTGTATACCAAGATATTAGTTTTCTGAATGTTGAGTTTTAAGCCAACTTTTTCACTCTCCTCTTTCACTTTCATCAAGAGGTTCTTTAGTTCTTTGCTTTCTGCCATAAGGGGTGTCATCTGCATATTTAAGGTTACTGATATTTCTCCCGGCAATCTTAGTTCCAGCTTGTGCTTCATCCAGCCTGGCATTTTTCATGATGTACTGTGCATTTAAGTTAAATAAGCAGGATGACGATATGCAGCCTTGACATACTCCTTTTCCTATTTGGAACCAGTTTGTTGTTCCAAGTCCAATTCTAATTTGTTGCTTCTTGACCTGCATACAGATTTCTCTGGATGCAGGTCAGGTGGTCAGGCATTCCCATCTCTTTCAGAATTTTCCACAGTTTGTTGTGATCCACACAGTCAAAGGCTTTGGCATAGTCAATAAAGCAGAAATAGATGTTTTTCTGGAACTCTCTTGCTTTTTTGATGATCCATTGGATGTTGGCAATTTGACCTCTGGTTCCTCTGCCTTTCTTAAATCCAGCTTGAACATCTGGAAGTTCACAGTTCACATACTGTTGAAGCCTGTCTTGGAGAATTTTGAGCATTACTTTGCTAGTGTGTGAGATGAGTGCAGCTGTGCGGTAGTTTGAAGATTCTTTGGCATTACCTTTCTTTGGGATTGGAAAGAAAACTGACCTTTTCCAGTCCTATGGTCACTGCTGAGTTTTCCAAATTTGCTGGCATATTGAGTGCAGCACTTTAGCAGAATCATCTTTTAGGATTTGAAACAGCTCAACTGGAATTCCATCACTTCCACTAGCTTTGTTCATGGTGATGCTTCCTAAGGCCCACTTGACTTTGCATTCCAGGATGTCTGGCTCTAGGTGGATGATCACACCATCACAGTTATCTGGTCATGATGATCTTTTTTGTACAGTTCTTCTGTGTATTCTTGCCACCTCTTGTCAATATCTTCTGCTTCTCTTAGGTCCATACTGTTTCTGTCCTTTATTGTGCCCATCTGTGCATGAAATATTCCCTTGGTATCTCTAATTTTCTTGAAGAGATCTCTAGTCTTTCCCATTCTATTGTTTTCCTCTGTTTCTTGGCATTGATCACTGAGGAAGGCTTTCTCATCTCTCCTTGCTGTCCTTTGGTACTCTGCATTGAAACTCTAGTCCACTGACTAACAGGGTGACCCTTGCATTTGTCCAGTGCCCTTATTTCCCAAGCTATTTTCCATCTTCCAGTTTTACCAGAAGCAGAAAGTCAATTTGTATTTTGAGGGTAATCACTTTCTCAAGAGAAGGTTCATGAAGTGCCTGCAACACTGTGAAAGGTGAGAACTTTCATTATTGTTATAACATGCCCCAGGTCATAGGACAGCAGAGCCATATCTAACCAAGGTTCTTTTAAATCCTTTTGGGAGTAAGTGTAGAGTAAATAAAGAGACCCTGATGCTGGGAAAGATAGAAGGAAAAAGAAGAGGGCTGCTGCTGCTGAGATGGATAGATGGCATCACCAACTTAACGGACATGAACATAAGCAAACTGACAGATAGTGGAGGACAGGGAAGCCTGGCATGGTGCTGCAGTCCCCGGGGTCACAAAGAGTCAGACATGACTTAGCAACTGAACAACAACAACAAATAAAGAGAACTATCGATAGTTTACAAAGAACCAAAGTCCAGATCGCCTTGATAGACTAGCAGGGAAGGGCAGAGTTTACAGCTGGATTTTACAAGCCTGATAGCACCAAATGACAGTCGCCGAAAAGTAGGCTGGCTGTTCTAGTCCGATGAATAGCCATGGCCCAAATGTGAATCTGCATAAATCTACCAGTGGTCATCCTGACTGGGGCAACCATGGGTTGAATGAGGTGGACACCAGCAGTGGACCTGAACCAAAGGACCTTCTGCTTTATTTTTTTAGCTCAGAGACCACATGTGTAAATCCGCCCTCCCAGAAAAATTTGTAGCATCTACAAGCCAGGGTTACACTCCTAATTAAAAGGACAATTAAAAAAAAAAAAAAACTCCCAATGATGAAAAGGCTTTAGCCAGAATTCTCAAGAAATTGGTTTAGAAAATAATCCCCAATTGATTGCAACATAAGAACATTCTTAAAATGTTACCTTTGCCCTAATGTCTAAACCCTCATGAATTGGTTTACAAAAAGGTTCATTATGCATTTGAAGCCACTAATACTATAAGTGGGGAAAAGAACACACTCTTTTAATTAAAAGAGCAGATTGCTATAATTGTGGTAATCTGAATTGAGAACATCTTTTTACCTAAAAATATGAGAGAATAAATATTTCCAAAGCTTGGGATTATTTAGGATTAGTATCCAAAACTGTTCTTATTTTAAACTGTGTAATCAGGAAGGCTGTTTAGAGGGGAATGTTAGAAGGAAAGTCTGTTTTAGGTTTCCTGTTGTCCCAGCTAGTTGTGGACCAGCTAAATACCATGTGTCTCTGACCCTTGAACTGTCTTCTCCTGGACTCCTGGGGCAACACAGTTAATAACCCTCATGGAGCTGTAAATGTGTCAATGCTGTGTCAATGCGGACACTTCTGCTTTGCGGTCTAGTTGTTTGCTTGACTATCAGATGTTGCCTTTTTTAGGTGGTTGAACTTGACAGAATGATAAACTGTGCTTCTATTTACTCTTTTGCTCTCAAGGCTAATTTAAAAGTGCTGCTGGTGGGTGAGTGGTGATGTCAATGGAAACACCTTAAACAATTAAGTTGACAACTGGAATATTAACATAGGCACGAGAGACTAGCTAATGGAAATGAGTCAGTTACCTTCTATAACCCAAGTACCACATACAATGTTCTTTTAATTCCCATAAACCACAGGGTCTAGTTCCCCTGAGTTGAGAGAATATAGCATCTCACCAGATGCTATGTCTTACTTTGAGGTCCTTTAAGCCCCATGTTTGGTCTAACAACTTCGTCTTAGTCTATTACTGCTGTTTTCTCCCCATGGGTTTTGGTCACATTATTTTCCAAAGTGGCCCAATTGCATTTATTATTCATTTTTATTAAAACAAATGTGTATGTTATTATAGCTATATTCCAGTTGGCAGCATATTGGCTAGCACGATTCATTGCATATAAGCACCCTGGTCTAATGGACATGTAAAGAATCTGAATCAGACCGAAAGGTATATAAAAGTGACTTGTGCCATTTTTAAACCAACTGACCTTGAGGAAGATATATTTACACTTCCTTAGATCTCAATTTCTTCATCTGCAAAGTGGGAATACCCTTCACTACCTTTTTGGATTGCTGTGAAGATTCCATGCACAGTGTCCAGGAAATAGCAAGTAGTGAATGCATGCTAGCCATATTCATTTTAACAGTTTTCTATGTGCCAGGAATCATGGGAATCCTCAAAGCATCTTGAGAACTAAGAACCATTATTATCTTTACTTTGCTGATGAGAACAAGAAAGACAGATTAAGTACCTGCCCAACATCACAAAGATATGAAATGGCCATGCCTAGATTCCAGAGCCCGCAGTCTGGCCACTACTCCCCATGTCAGAAGAGTTTTGACACCTTGAGAAAGACTGCTTGAATATGAATCCCAGGCAACCTTCCAGATATGTGGAACCTTATTTGCTCCCTCTTGCTCCTCTTTCCCATGCTTCCTCATTCACACCTGAGTCAGAAGCAGAGAAAAGACAAAAACTAGTACAATAGGACAGTACAACCAGTAGATTCCTGGCAGACCAGCTACAGAGCTTGGCTTCAAACTCAGCTGTGCACTTGTTGGCTGAACACAAAGGCAGGTGCTGTGTTTCATGTGGATGTAGCATTCTAACTTTATTTCATTAGAAGGAATGAGTGAACACTTCTCTATACATATCTACTCTACTGAGATAACTGAAAAACACAAATGCAAATATCATGACCTTATTACGCTAATATCATTCGGTTATCTTGCAAACATCTACTTACCACAAACCTGACTATAAATAATTTTTTTTGCTACCAAAACTAAATCTTAAATCCCTTAGTAATCTTATCTCTTAAATCTAACATATTAAGATCAGGAGTTGTTTTATTAACTCCTACCTTCAGCAAAAAGCTGTTCAACTCAGACTGTTGAGACTGTGGCAATTTGCTGTTTTAAGTAAAACACAAGTGTGTTGTCCATCAACTGATAAATGGACAAGTAAAATGTGGTGTATCTCCAGTGGAATTTTATTCAACAACAGAAAGGAATGAAGTACTGTCATATGCTACAACTTGGACAAACATCAAAATCACTATCCTGAGTGAGAGAAGCCAGTCTCAAAAGGCCACATATAGCATGATCCCATTTATATGAACTGTCCAGAAAAAGCCAATCCACAGCAACTGAAAACAGATTAGTGGTTGCCAGGGGCAGGGGTAGGGCAAAAAGGGAAAAGGGGAATGACTGCTAATGTGTACTAAGTTCCTTCTGTGGTTGATGAAATGTTTTAAAACTAGGTTATAATGAGGGTTGCACAACTCTGTAAATATACTGAAACCCACTAAGTTGTAGGCTTTAAAGGGATAAACTTGATCGTATGTAAATTATATAATAAAAATATTTAAAAGAAATGTTAGTGTGTAATTTCCCCTACTTACTTGCAAAACTGCTAATAGATATCCTTTCATGTTCAGCAACCTTCATTATTAGTGACACTCTGTTTGAGTAAACAGTGACGAACATGAAAACATTTATCCCCTTCCTCCTCTCCCCACTCCCCACCAAGAGCCTTGATAATTAGTCTTGTCTTTACTTTTAACTTGTCTGTCAAGTATGTGATGGCTAGGAAGTCGAGAGTTCTAGATATAAGTGGCTCTCTAAGTATAACTTTCAGGCTAAACCTTCAAATCTGGCTCCACATTTGGTCCCTTCCCCATGCTCTCTTTCTTTCTCTTAAGCTCACTGCCAAGGACTCAGTGTTCCAAATCACAGGTGACCTGGAACAGGGCCTCTAGACTGCAAAGGGAACAGAGCCAATTGTTAATGAACACAAAGCCCTATAGACAGAAACTGGTAGGGGAAAAAATAGATGGTGCCTCATGTTTTTGGATGTTGGTGATGGAAATGTAGGCAGCTTTTATTTCAATACTTGTGTATTACAACAACAGTCAGATGAGGCTGGGATGCCAATTACGAGAACTCCAAATGATTGTGATTGGCACTTAGGCATCAAGAGAAAAATGTTCTCTCCTTAGTGTTCTTGATTTGCTCCACTGGCCATACAAACTGGCTTCCCAGGTGGTGTTAGTGGTAAAGAACCTGTCTGCCAATGCAGGAGATGTTAAGAGGTGCAGGTTCATACCCTGGGTCAGGAAGATCCCCTGGAGGAGGGCATGGCAACCCACTCCAGTACTCTTGCCTGGAGAATCCCCATGGACAGAGGAACCTGGTAGACTACAGTTCATTGGGCTGCAAAAAATCAGACGTGACCGAAGCAACTTAATGCATGCACTGTACAAACCACAAAGGCGATGGCAAATTGTATCCTCTGGATAGGAACCCTAGTCCAGTTTCTAAATAGTGAGAGTCCTGTTCTCCACTGAGCTCTCCTGTCAGGAGATGAGCCATGTGGATTCATGCAGCTCTGATAAAGTCCTTCCTTTCCATTCCAGGCCTCTCATCCAGTGATGTCAGGGAGGATTTCCACAAAGGTCAAGGAATTAACCATGCCAAATGTGGAGCTGGGGCTCAAGACAGGAGGAGGCCCTGAAATCTGGAAAGACCCTAGTATCTGGGCCAAATCCACTCTCTCTATCATTCAGAGATCATTACATCATAAAATGATGTCTTGGTCATTTTACCCACTGCTAATTTTTTACCCCTTTGAAACATATTTCCCTTTTCTTTTCTTCCTGTTCCCTCACCTTCTGTCCTCTGTCAGTAACACATATGGTTTAACTCCCTGACCTACCTCAGAAGGCAGGTAAAATGTCAAATAGTGGGGTGAGAGTGAGGGACAGATTCTGCAAACACATTTTCACTTTCTCATCACTCCCAGAGAACCTGATCCTCACCCAGACAGAGAGAGAGAAGAGAGCCTATGGCACCAAAAATCCACCAAGAAGCCCAGTGACTTACCCTAGGCAGGCTACAAGTCAGGTGAAGGTTGGACCTTTGCTTCAGAATGCAGAAGGCAGGGAACTTGTTAGCTTAACCGAGAGTTCCTGGGAGGGTTTATTCCTGGTTCTGACCTCCTCAGAGACTAGTCTGTGCAGCTCTGATGAGCACCGACCCGTTTGCTGATTACCCCTTGGCAAGCTGATTCAGGCAAATTAGTATTTGCCTTATGATATATAAGGCCTTTACTGCCTTTTGCCTTCACTGCAAAAAAAGCAATAATTGGACAGCTTGCTTGTGACAGTCACTGGATTTGCTTCGTTTCGCTTAATCTGGTTTACAGTTCACTTGCCACCAAATCAAAGTGGCTAGATTCAAAGCAGCTGTTGTTTCCCAGCAAAGCAGGGAGGATGAGCAAGGTGGAGGGGGAAGAAATGAGAGGGGTAAGCGCCAGGGTGGCCAGGGCAAGCTACAGGAGGTGAGTCATGAATTCTGAGCAACCCTGCCCACTGCAAGCTACAGTCTACCCTTCAATCATTACCTCGTTGGCATCCCATCACTTGGGAGCACGTCACACAGGAGGGGACATGTGCTTCTGAAGGGGCAGGCACTGGCCATGGCGTCTGGGCTGTTCTCTCAACCCTTCTTGCCAAACATCACTTTTCAGACCAAAGTGGATTTTTAGCTCTAATATTGTGTAAAGTCAGGAGCCTGGTCACAACGTGCGTTGTGCATGCTAAGTTGCTTCAGTCATGTCTAACTCTTTGTCACCCCTTGGACTGTAGCCCACCAGGCCCCTCTGTCCATGTGGTTCTCCAGGCAAGAACCTGGAGTGGGTTGGCATGCCCTCCTCCTTTCTGACCCAGGGATTGAACCTGAATCTCTTACGTTTCCTGCATTGGCAGGTGGGTTCTTTACCTCGAGGGCCACATGGGAAGACCGGTTACAACATTAGATGCAAATGGAACCTTCTCACAATGTCATTTGTTTGGATGGTATACTGGGTTGAATCATGTCCCCTCAAAAGAGATGTTAAAGTCCCCCAATACCTCAAAATGTGAACTGATTTGAAAACTGGGTCATGGGTGATGTAATTAGTTAATTACTTCTCACACTGGTAAGAAGCAGAGATGTACAAGGGAAATGACCTGTGATGACTAAGGCAGAGACAAAGGGATGCAGCTATAAGTCGAGAAGACAGCAGGACCAGCCGGTCACCACTGGAAGTCGGGTAGAGGCAAGGTAAGCATCTCCTGAGTCTCAGAGGGAGCAAGGCTCTGGGGAAATCTTTGTTCCCAACTTACAGCCTCCATAACTTGTGAGAAAATACATTTCTGTTCTTTTAAGCCAGCTGGTTGTGATACTTGGTAACAGAAGCCCTGACAAACTAATCCAGGTGGTTTGTATCCACATGATCTGGTGTGCTCATTTAAACACCTTTTCTGTGACCAATTCATACTTCTTTTCTGCACCCATATAAAGTCTGATTGCATTTTTGATCAGTGAAAATACTTGAAATGGACAAGATTTGGTCCCCTGGACTGATGTGGACCCAGCACATGTCCTGTTCTAGGTCAGCATCTCTGCCCTTTCCAGTGGGAAAGTTGCAATGTCCTGTAAGAAGCCAGTGATGCTTTTCTGAGTTCACTGCTATGAGGTCTTGTTAATTTTTATTTAAAGGAGAGTTCCAACCACTCAGTTCAATTCAGTTGCTTAGTCGTGTCCAACTCTTTGCTACCCCATGGACTGGAGCACACCAGGCTTCCCTGTCCAACACCAACTCCCGGAGCTTGCTCAAACTCATGTCCATTCAGTCAGTGATGCCATCCAACCATCTCATCCTCTGTCATCCCCTTCTCCTCCTGCCCTCAATCTTTCCCAGCATCAGGGTCTTTTCCAAGGAGTCAGTTCTCATCAAGTGGCCAAAGTATTGGAGTTTCAGTTTCAGCATCAGTCCTTCTAATGAATATTCAGGACTGATTTCCTTTAGGATTGATTGGTTTGATCTCCTTGCAGTCCAAGGGACTCTCAAGAGTCTTCTCTAAGACCACAGTTCAAAAGCACCAATTCTTCTGTGCTCAGCTTTCTTTATAGTCCAATTCTCACATCCATATATGACTACTGGACAAATCATTACTTTGACTAGACAGAACTTTGTTGGCTAAGTAATGTCTCTGCTTTCCAATATGCTCTCTAGGTTGGTCATAGCTTTTCTTCCAAGGAGCAGAGTCTTTAATTTCATGGCTGCAGTTACGATCTGCAGTGATTTTGGAGCCCAAGAAAATAAAGTCTCTGTTTCCCCATCTATATGCCTTGAAGTGATGAGATCGGATGCCATGATCCTAGTTTTTTGAATGTTGAGTTTTAAGCCAGTTTTTTCACTCTCCTCTTTCACTTTCATTAAGAGGCTCTTTAGTTCTTCTTCACTTTCTGCCATAAGGGTGGTAACCACTAGAAGGAGCTTTAAGAACGATTAAGGAGACTTGGATACTGGACAGAGTGAAACAAATCCCACAGGACTAAAGGTACCAAAACATCTGTACTTTATACATTTATACTTTTGGAACTTCCCCAGCAGAAGTGGAAGGAAGTCGGAAGACAAATAGTCATGGAATCTCACCTTTCAATCCTCATTCTGGCTTTGATGCTGCCATTAGTATGTGCTCCTGGCAAAATCACTAAAACCTCTCAGGGATTCTTTTTTTCTCAGCGGAAATGGCTTTCTGCTTCCCATCCTATCCATATAACATGGAAGGAAAAGGTAATTAATTCAAGCTTCATATTCCAGATTTTCAGGAAAAGCTTTGTGCAGCCTCTAAAACATAAAGTCTCTTGGCTCTGTATCTGCAACACTCAAGAGCACCAACATCTGCTTACTCCAGCCTCTTGAATTCTTTTTCTAGAATATAGATTCCATACCCAGAAGAATTGTCAGCTCAAAAAAGATCTGCATATATTACTGGACATATTACTTTACTATTTTTTTAAAAAAGCAAATCTCAGGCATCATGTTATTTTACCCCTACTTAGTCCAGTATGCATGTCTAACAATTACAACCACATTCTTATGCAACCATAGTGTGATTTTAGTTATCTAACAGGATTAATACTAATTCCTTGATATCATCTAATATGGTCCTGATCATATTTTTGCAATCTAAAACAAGAAACAAAGTGGCCAATCAGTCTGTAAATTCTTGAGTTGGAAGGAATCTCAGATAATCAGCATCTATTAATATCTACTTAGGACAGAACCTCCTTGTAATGTTTTCATGTGTCCCAGAGGGTTAGTGCATTAGGCGGGGCTTAGGGCAATCACCCAGCTCAACTTCTCACTTGACTGATGAGGACACCGAGGCCCTGAAGAGACACATGCAGGGTCATATGGCAAGGTAGAAGTCAAGGTTGGACTGTGACCCATTCCTCCAACCCATATTGCACAGCAGACTCAGTTCAGTTCAGTCGCTCAGTCGTGTCCAACTCTTTGCGACCCCATGGACTGCACAGCAGACTATTTAGCAATGAATACTACAGGTTTCTTCCAGTAGTCAGATCTATTATTTAATACAGAAGTTATTGTCTCAGGCTCACTAAACTGCCAATTCACTGTGCTTTAAGCTTGTTTCTTCTGTGGAAATAGCCACCGACTAGTCTGAATTTTCTTTCTGTTCATCTGTCATGCTTTTGGACACCATTATCAGGCTGTGTTTTAGGCTCTTCCTACGAGACAGAACAGCCCTAAGTGTGCTCTCATCTTCACTCACTGAGTTTGCTTTCTCTCCTTGAACTAAAGGACACTGTTGCTAGGAGCATGTAAGAGATCTCACTCGAATGAGGTCACGCTCTCATTTTTGCCAAGTGGTCACGAGACTATGCCATCAAAATAGCATGCACTTAGAAACAGGCCCTGGAGTCTTTTCAGCTATGTTTACTTGAAAACAAACAGGTCAGATGAAATCGGAACCAGGAAGCTAGCTGAGACAGAGTTGGAACCGGGTAAGCTCTTGAAATATTTGCTGTAATGGTCAGGTGTGCTTGAGGGAGTCTGATGGCTGTGTGTTCTCCTTAGCTTATCTCCTTAGCTGTGTGCCCTGGAGACCAGAATGGCAATCTACTGATTCTGGAGAACAGGGTGGTGAATAAGTTAGAAAATACCCTGGGTCCAAAATTACGTCTGCATAAATTAAAACGCCAAGTTACAAAGCTGAAGAGTAAACAACCCCAGATCTGTGAAATTGATTATTTTGACTAAAGGATGCCAAAATGCTAGTCAGCTATTTGGAGTGATGCAAGCAATTTATACAGCTGGTTTTCTTCTGGCAATAAATTAGCGCACAACCTCAGTTAACTGGGGTTTAACTCAATTAGCTAAAAAAGCTTCTGTTGTAGCTCAGTCAGTAAAGAATCCACCTGCAACGTAGGAGACCAGGGTTTGATTCCTGAGTCAGGAAGATCCCCTGGAGAAGGAAATGGCAACCCACACCAGCATTCTTGCCTGGAAAATCCCATGGAGCAGAAGAGCCTAGCAGGCTACAGTCCATGGGGTTGTAAGAGTCAAACATGAGGGAGCAACTCAACCACCACCACCATGTTTTCTATCATATTCCACTTTTTTGGTAAAAGGTAGCAAGAAAGCAATCCAGCATCAGTGCTTTATTAAAATATCCTCTATAAAGCGGCTTCCAAAATCTGTTGCACATTGAAATCACCACGAAACCTTAGAAAATACTGATTCTTGGCTCCCTCACCAACAAACATGTTGATTTAATGGTGTGGGGTGCCACCTGAACCTCAGAATTCTAATGCATGACAAAGTCTGAACTACTGTTCTAAGGTATTTTAGGGGTTTGGCATAATGCATCCCTATCACCTAAACCATGTATATAACATTGGATATAACATTTATATAACATTGGATGGGGCCTTCCCTGGTGGCTCAGACAGTAAAGAATCTACCTGCAATGTGGGAGACCCATATTTGATCCCTGGGTTGGGAAGATTCCCTTGAGAAGGGAATGGCTACCCATTCCAGTATTCTTGCCTGGAGAATTTCATGGACAGAAGGGCTTGGTGGGCTACATACAGTCCATGGAGTTGCAATGGATCAAACACGACTGAGTGACTAACACTTTCACTTCAACACTGGATGGAGTAAGATATTTTTTTCTCCCTTTGGATCTGCTGACTCAAAAAACAACAATCCATTCAAGGCTATGTAAATACAAATATAATTTATTTAGGGTTTTGTGTTACTTTTCCTTAGAGAGTTATGTTACTTTTAAAATTAAAAATTAGGAAATAAATACTTCTTTAGTATTGAGTCACACAGAAACAATTCTGTCCTCCTGAAACCAGTTAAGAGTAAAGTGAGGAGGCAGAGATGGGTCAGAGAGAGAAGGAGCGAGAGGCACAAAGGACCAATCCATTGGCCCCTTGACTTCCTCAGCAAATGTGACTTTTCTGGCTGCCTTGTCTTACAAGCCTCTTGACCGACTTGTTATGGGATGAGCTTCTAGTGAGAAAGGAAGAGAGTCAAGACACCAAGGTGGGCCTTCCAGGTGGCGCTAGTGGTAAGGAACCCATGTGCCAATGCAGGAGACCTAAGGGATGCGGGTTCGATCCTTGGGTCAGGAAGATGCCCTGGAGGAGGGCATGGCAACCCACTCCAGTATTCTTGCTGGAGAATCCCATGGACAAAGGAGCCTGGTGGGCTACGGTCCATAGGGTCGCACAGAGTTGGACATGACTGAAGCAACTGTAGCACACAATGACATCAACTTTGTAGCACACAATAACACCAACGGAGACATGAGTGCCTCGCTTTTGATGTCCATTTTTATTTTATTGGTTTGTTTTTGCATTTGAGCTTATTTTCCCTTGATTACTGGACCCACTGAGCCCTGAGCCTCCTTGCTTGACCTGGATTGCCTTCCCCGCCAGACTCCACAAGCCCTCATCACAGGCTCCTGATCTGCTTATCCTTGCTGTGCCCTATGTACTGTTTAAGACCAGTTTCACACTCTTCCTGCTTCTTTAGACAACCCAGGAGTATCTCCACAGAGAACTCAAGCACTGGATTTTCTTCTCATCACCTTAGTTAGACACGATCATCCTGGAGTCCCAACCAGTGCCTGTTCTAAGGGTACCTGCCATGGGTAGTCACGTATGGACTGGCTAACACTGCTCCCCTCTGGCCTTGCCCAGCTCATGAGGGAGCTGGCCAGCTGTTGCACTGGATTGTCAGGGGTCCACTGGGACATTTAATTTGAAAAGCTCTGCCCAAAAAAGGGAGAGCAGGGACAATCAGACGTTTTATGTTGGGAACTGGAGCTGGAAAATGGAACAGGGAAAAAGAAAGCAGCAGTCAGGGTAGCAGTTGAGAAGTTAGGAAGGAGAGAGACAGCAGAGTGGCCATGATTCCAGAAAGAGCTGAAACCACCAGAAAACTGGGATGGAGCAGAACTCTGGGGCAGAGAAAGAACACATGGAATTAACATAGAAAAAGTCTTTTGATAATACGATAAAAGTCATGTACCACCCCTTTCCCAAACCTTGTCAGATACATAAATAAATAAAAGGACAATATTTTGGAAGCATTTGTGGGAGTTTATGGACTCTCTGTTTATGGGCTTCCCAGATGGTGCCATTGGTAAAGAACCTGCCTGCCATTATAGGAGACATAAGAGATGTGGGTTCGATCCCTGGCTTGGGAAGATCCCCTGGAGAAGGAAATGGCCACCCACTGCAGTATTCTTGCAGTCCCATGGACAGAGGAGCCTGGTGGGCTACAGTTTATGGGACCGCAAAGAGTCAGACACGACTGAACATACACACACACAGACAACACACACACACACACACACACACACACACACACACACGGACTCTCCGAGGCCCATCCATGGACCCCTGCAGGGTTCACAGAAGTCAGTTTAAGAGTCTTAGGGTACAGGATAAAGAAGTTGGTAGTTGGTTTTGGGAAGAGAGGCAAGTGGATCAGGAGGAAGATCTTTAGAGCAGGATTTCTTAACTTGGATACTACTGACATTTGGGGCTGGACAGTTTTCCATTGTAGGGCCTTCCTGTGCCTTGTGGGATGCTCAGCAGCATCCCTGGATGGTGCTCACTAGATGCCGGTACTAACGCTCCAGTCACGACAGCAAAAATGTCTCCAGATATTGCCAACTACCTTTGGGAAAGCAAAACTGCCCCCTGTTGAGAATTATCACCCAAGATGTTGACTGGTTCACAGGAAAGTCAGCATCAGGATAAAGACCTATCATTGACAGTTTCTGAGGTCCAGGGAACTGAACTTGGGTCTGGTTTCCAGCCCTTGAATCTGGTTTCCAGCCCAGTCACTATCAGTCTCCTATCGCTGCTATGGGCTGGCATACCCCATATATTTCCTGCTTCCACTTGAGCTGTCCAAGTGAATCAATTGTTTTCAGTGTTTTTCAAACTAACAGTGCAAATCAGAATCTCTTGGAAGGTTTATTGAAATGAAGGTTGCTAAAAATCCACCCCCAGAGTTTCTGACTCATAGGTTTGGGCTGAGGCCTAAGATTTTACAATTCTAATAAATTCATAGATCATGCTCAGGGTGCTGGCCCAAAGGCCACACCTTACAGGAAAAATAAAGAAAAGTGCTTATCTAGAACTCTTTCTGGAGCTCCTACAGTAGAAGCAGATGGGTAGGAGGCAGACTGAAAAAAAAAGTGCCATCACATCAGTGACTGTGAAGCCTTGATGTTCAGAACCCTGCAATTTCTGCAGGGTTCCAGATTTCTGCAGGTTCCAGATTCAGATTACCACTGGCAATCATTCACCGAGGACCTGAACATCTTATGAGACATACTTAATGCTCTATTTTGTAATCTTAGTGACTTTGGAGATAACAATAGCTAATATTGTACTTACAAAGAAAATGAGGCTTGGAGGTTAGTGACTGGTCTAAAGACCGCACAGGTTTTAAGAGACTGGGCTATAATTTGAACCTAGATCTGTTTTTGTTAGTATGAAATTTCTCCACTTTTCAAGACTGCTCTCTAAAGCAGCACAACCTTCTCTTTCCTTTATGTAAAATCTACATGAGATCTCAGACTGTAAAACCAATAGGAATAGTTGAAAGGGGAAAAGAAACCTGCCCCACCCATCTGGCCTCCTGTCTGTACCCTGTGGCCACTCTGAAGGCACTAGCATAGAGGTCCAGGGCTCCTAGAAACCTAGCAGGAAAACTGCTGTCTTAGCCAATTTGGTGTTTCCATTAATTCATATATTTCACAACAATCTCTTTCAGTGAAGATCCAGTTATCTAATTCATTCACCAATTTGAATGCACACACTGAAAGGCTATTCTCTGACCCAGAAGTAGCATGCTGTCATCAAATAAGGTAACACAAGAAAAGAGATGTGGTAACAGTTACTATAAAATGTCAGCTCTTTGATGGAGGGACATTCCTTTTTGGTGGGAACTAACCAGTAGGAACCATTTTAAAGTATGAAAGTGTTAAAATATGAAAATGTTGAATTTCATTTTATAGACCAAAATAGCCATTTAAAGAGAGTAAAATGTGAAAAAAGAAAGTTTAAAAGTTTAATCTGGGTTGGGCTAGAGCTAACCCTCTTGGCTTGAGGCTTGGAACTATTTGAAGAGTTCTGACAAAAATTGCAAGGGATGTGTAGCTAAAAGATTAGAGAACTGCCTTTTAAAGGATATCTCAGTGGTTCCAGTTTTGCCAGATGAAAAGAGATCTGGAGATTGGTTGAACAACAATGAATGCACTTAACACTATTGAATTATACTCTTAAAAATGGTTAAGATGGTAAATTTTATGTGTATTTTACCAGAAATTCAAACAGAAGATATCATGATAAATACAGCATTCTCACTGAGTAGCAAGGTGGCCAGGAAGTTCCTTATTTAGTGATTTGTTTGCTGTTTTGGTGGACAGGAGTGGAAGGAAGATTGGAAATTTATAGAAAACAGGGCAGTACTTTAACACAGATGCATACTTTTGTTTTGTGAGTCATTTGCAAGGCATAAGTTGATGAGATCCAAAAACTGTAGTTGCAAAAAGCATCCTACGTAGAGATTCAAAAGGAAGAGTGCAAACTTACTCTTATTTCCTATTTTCAAAGACATAAACTGCATTCTGGTTAGGATATAAGATGGCACAAGTCAGGAACAATTGTATGGTTCAGAGAAAATTCCTGGATCATTCAGAAATTCTTAAAAGTGCAGTTACTACTGGAGGTCATTTCAATACATGAGAAGTCATCAGTTGTTTTATTTGCTATTGTTATTTTATTTACTGCCAAGAAAAGAAAACTTCCAGTTAAATCATGATATGCCGAAAGCTTAAAGATGTATGTCAATTTCAAAGCTAATAAAATATATGTAAAAAGACATCTTGGAATTGAAAAATGTATAGTATAAAGAAGAAAACCCACCACACGTTATTGATAAAGTTAGCCTGGCAGAAACATAAAAATAGATTTCCCTACAGGACCAAAAAAGATATAAGTATCAGTCAGTTCAGTCAGTCAGTCATGTCTGACTCTGCGACCCCATGGACTGCAGCATGCCAGGCTTCCCAGTCCTTCACCAACTCCCGGAGCTTCTCAAGCTCATGGCCATTGAGTCAGTGATTCCACCCAACCATCTCATCCTCTGTCATCCCCTTCTCCTCCTGCCCTCAATCTTTCCCAGCATCAGGGTCTTTTCCAAGGAGTCAGTTCTCATCAGGTGGCCAAAGTATTGGAGTTTCAGTTTCAGCATCAGTCCTTCTAATGAATATTCAGGACTGATTTCCTTTAGGATTGATTGGTTTGACCTCCTTGCAGTCCAAGGGACTCTCAAGAGTCTTCTCTAAGACCACAGTTCAAAAGCACCAATTCTTCTGTGCTCAGCTTTCTTTATAGTCCAATTCTCACATCCATACTTGACTGTTGGTAAAACCATAGCCTTGACTAGATGGACCGTTGTTGGCAAAGTAATGTCTCTGCTTTCCAATATGCTGTCTAGGTTGGTCATAGATTTTCTTCCAAGGAGCAAGCGTCTTTTAATTTCATGGCTGCGGTCACCATCTGCAGTGATTTTGGAGCCCAAGAAAATAAACTCTTACTGTTGCCATTGTTTCCCCATCTATATGCCATGAGGTGATGGGGCCGGATGCCATGATCTTAGTTTTCTGAATGTTGAGTTTTAAGTCAACTTTTTCATTCTCTTCTTTCACTTTCATCAAGAGGCTCTTTAGTTCTCCTTCACTTTCTGCCATAAGGGTGGTGTCATCTGTTTATATGAGATTATTGATATTTCTCCTGGAAATCTTGATTCCAGCTTGTGCTTCATCAAGCCTGACATTTTTCCTGATGTACTCTGCATATAAGTTAAATAAGCAGGGTGACAATATACAGCCTTGAGGTACTCCTTTTCCTATTTGGAACCAGTCTGCTGTTCCATGTCCAATTCTAGCTGTTGTTTCTTGACCTGCATACAGATTTCTCAGGAGGCAGGTCAAGTGGTCTGGTATTCCTATCACTTGAAGAATTTTCCACAGTTTGTTGTGATCCACACAGCCAAAGGCTTTGGTGTAATCAATAAAGCAGAAATAGATGTTTTTCTGGAACTCTCTTGCTTTTTCGATGATCCAGTGGATGTTAGCACTTTGATCTCTCGTTCCTCTGCCTTTTTTAAATCCAGCTTAAACATCTGGAAGTTCAAGGTTCATGTACTGTTGAAGCCTGGCTTGCAGAATTTTGAGCATTCCTTTGCTAGTGTGTGAGATGAGTGCAATTGTGTGGTAGTTTGAAGATTCTTTGGCATTACCTTTCTTTGGGGTTGGATAGAAAACTGACCTCTTCCAGTCCTATGGCAACTGCTGAGTTTTTCAAATTTCCTGGCATATTGAGTGCAATACTTTCACAATATCATCATTTAGGGTTTGAAATAGCTCAACTGGAATTCCATCACCTCCACTAGCTTTGTTTTTAGTGAGCTTCCTAAGGCTCACTTGACTTCGAATTCCAGGATGTCTGGCTCTAGGTGAGTGATCACACCTTCGTGGTTATCTGGGTCATGAAGATCATTTTTGTATAGTTCTTCTGTGTATTCTTGCCACCTCTTCTCAATAGCTTCTGCTTCTGTTAGGTTCATACCATTTCTGTCCTTTATTGAGCCCATCTTTGCATGAAATATTCCCTTGGTACCTCTAATTTTCTTGAAGAGATCTCTAGTCTTTCCTATTCTATTGTTTTCCTTTATTTCTTTGCATTGATCACTTAGGAAGACTTTCCTATCTCTCCTTGCTATTCTTTGGAACTCTGCATTCAAATGGGTATATCTTTCCTTTTCTCCTTTGCCTTTAGGTTCTCTTCTTTTCTCAGCTATTTGTAAGGCCTCCTCTAGACAAACATTTTGCTTTTTTGCATTTCTTTTTCTTGGGAATGGTCTTGATTACTGCCTCCTGTACAATGTCATGAACCTCCGTCCATAGTTCTTCAGGTACTCTGTCTATCAGATTTAATCCCTTGAATCTGTTTCTCACTTCCACTGTGTAATCATAAGGGATTTGATTTAGGTCATACCTGAATGGCCTAGTGGTTTTCCCTACTTTCTTCAATTTCAATGTGAATTTTGCAAAAAGGAGAAGCTCTATACAGTCAGCAAAAACAAGACCAGGAGCTGACTGTGGCTCAGATCATGAATTCCTTATTGCAAAATTCAGATATACATACATTTCTCAAATATTAAGAAGAGTCAAAGCAACAGATTAATGATAAAGTAATGGAAAAAGGCATCCACTATATTTCAACCTTTATTTCTCTGTGGAATCAATTTTATTTGAGAGATGCTTTAATGGAAATGATGATTCAAAGATAGGTCTTGTGAAAGGCAATTTGGAACTGGATACAGCATATTAATTCTTCAAACAGGTTTGGATATTCTTGTATTACATTTCAAGAAACACACAAAATGAAGAATAAACTGGAGAAGTAGAGCAAACGAAAAAAGTGTAGTAGAAACTGAAATACTTTAAAATTATTAAAGCAAAGGAAATAAAAGCATTTGAAAAAACTTAATTGACTAAAAAGAACCAAAAATTAAAAAAACATCTTTTTTTTTTAAACAATAAGGACTGAAATAGGATTTTCTGAGTTAATTTCAAGTTTAAGAAATAAGAAAATTAAATTAAGTAAAATGCTCCATTCCAACTCTAAGCATTATGGTTGTTCAAAATTTTAGTAAAAAGAAACAGTACACAAATGGGTTTATTACAGGCTGGATGAACCAGATGCAACTCTTTAAGGAATTGGTTTTTAAAAAATTATTTATACTAATAGGGTGGGGGTGGCTTCTTATTAATTCTATTCAACCTAATAAATGAAGGGAAAGGTCTCCTGAACCTCTATTATGCCTGGAACTTTCACTTCAGGCAACACATCTTTATCTTTTTTAAAGTCTATAATAATCCTTCTGAATAGCTGTAAGCGAGCTGAACAACTTTCAAAGCCCATATCCATCTGCCAGTCTTATAATCTACTGTACTGTGGCATTTAAGATATACAGTCACCATTCATAGGAGGCATTCATTCCTGAAAAAACAGAATTCTTCTTTGCTTGGTTGTCTCATCCGTAGATTATAATATGAATAATTCAATTCCTTTCAACAAAAGTGAATGCTTATTCTATGTAAATGTCATTTTCCTGGAGAATGGAAGGCATATATATAAAATATACTCCTGTCCTTGATGGACTTAGGCTTTATTATGTGAGGGGAGGAGGGCAGATAATGGTATTCAATGTCAGTAATGCCAAGCAGAAAAACGTGAGGGCAGCTATTCAGCTAGTATGTACTAACACAAGGTACTGGCCAGCATCTGTTCTGATTGATCAGTGGCAATGCCAGACCTGTTTTAAAATAGTTTGAATATTGCATCTGAATAACCTTCATCAATCCTGAATTTTCATTGGAAGGACTGTTGCTGAAGCTGAAGCTTTAAGACTTTGGCCACCTGATGTGAAGAGCTGATTCACTGGAAAAGACCCTGATGCTGGGAAAGATTGAAGGGCAGGAGGAGAAGGGGGTGACAGACTATGAGATGGTTGGACGGCATCACCAACGCAATGGACATGAGTTTGAGCAAACTCTAAGAGATAGTGAAGGACAGAGGACAGAGGAGTCTGGCAGGCTGCAGCCATGGGGTTGCAAAGAGTTGGACAATGACCTCATGACTGAATGACAACTACCCCCTTCAGCAATGACACAAGCTGCCTATCTAGTATCTCTTCTCCTTTTCTTCCTTATTAACACAAGCCTCATTCTATTTAGTGCATCAATGTGTCTAACCGAAGGAAAGAGGATTTCCAAGACTCCCTTGCACCTGGGATGGCCAGTTGACACAGTTTTGACTAGTGAGATTTTAAGCAACTGCCACTAAGGCAAGTTCTTTCAAAGAAAGCTGATCCAGTCAGCCCTTGACTTGCCCTTCTTGCCTGGAGCCCAGATTTGAAGCTTAAAGAAGGAGGAGCTGTCTTGGAACCATGGATGTCTAAGAAAAATGTCTGAAGTAGCCTTTGTCCCCAATGCCCTGGTTTGGCTACTTCTTCAAGCATGGGCTGCCTACCTCTGGATTCCTTAATAACTGAGAAAAATAAAATCCTTAATTGCTTCAGTTCCTCATGTGATATGGTAAGACACATACTGTAATACAATTCTAATGGATACACTATCCTAGGGTTCAAAACAGGGAAATTTCACGAAGCCAAAGAGATTAGAAAAGCATTTTGAAAAGGACAGGACTTAAAATAGTAGAGTTTTAGGGGTGGAAGGAACCAAAAAAATTATTTTATTCAGTATCTTCAGGAAGGTGAAAAGACCTGAGCCAAGCAAAGTTCAGCTTGGATTTTGTCCAAAACCCCACAGCTGGTTACTAGCAAAGTGAGACTGGATTGATTCTCTTGACATATTGAAACACAATAGCATCTATGAAACATTGCAGAAGGTGTGTGAATCTTAAGGGATGAGTCTTGATTTTGGAAGTATGTAGAAATACATACTGAGAGAAGGCTAATAATTCAACAAAATGCTGGTGATAAAACCAGATGTCATTCATGACTCCTTAATTTCCCGTATTCTCCCTTCCACATTCAATTCTGACAAATTTTACCTTCTAAATTTTATCTTTTAGGGAGCCTTCCTTGACCATGTATGCCTTCTGCCCTCAACTCCTTGTTGGGTGCCATGACTTTGAACTGCGCTATCATCCTAAACTTTGTCTACCATAACACTCATTACATTGTCTATTCATTTTCTCTTTGCTGATCCTATCTCCACCATTCCATAAGGATGAAGATCATGGCATCTATGTGACAAGGTACTGTTCAGCACTATGTGGTTACTCGGTAACTATTCACAGCCCAGACTTGGACTTGGAGAAAATGCCAATTTGCTAAGTAAGTAAGTAAGTAAGTGTTAGTTGCTCAGTCGTGCCTGACTCTTTGCGACCCCATGGACTGCAGCCCACCAGGCTCCTCTGTCCATGAGATTTTCCAGGCAAGGATACTGGAGTGGGTTGCCATTTCCTTCTCCCACTGAGCTATAAGGGAAGCCCCTATCAATTCGCTAAAGTTTAGTGTTTTCATCGGGTGTGTATGTGTTTCAGTTCGAGCGAGTTTTAGAAGCTTATACCAACTTATGGGAAATCTCTTCAGAAGTAAATAGGCTGTCAACAAAATCATACAGAGACACAGACATCTTTCACAGAGATTAGCACATAGAGATTCAGGGGTATGGCTGCTAGCCTAGGTTGAACTGAAGATCACAAAATTTGGGCTTTCTGATATAGCTTTCCAGAGGAGTTCACACATGGCTGTACTAAGGATGTCTAGGATTTTAGTGGAAGTCACCCAGAAATCCAGGGAGGGGATGCTCAAGTTATATTGGATTCTTAGGAGATGGGGAGAAAAGGAAAGTGGCAATAGCTCTAAGGGTGCCTCTTACAGCCAAATCAAGAGAGAAAGTTGCAGAATTACCTGGTACATTGAGTCATGAGCATAATTGGGTAATTAAAGAAATAGTCTGGATTTCCAGTACGGGCATTCCTAAAAGAATTATTTACTCAATGCTTCTCAATGAAGCTTGAAAGGGAATCACTTAGAAACCTTCTTTACATTCTGAATGCTAAGAAAGGAATAGCTGTAAAACCTGGCTCTAAAGCAAGTTCTAAATTCTTTGGAGCAAGATATTGGCTTGCTTGTGCAAAGTAAGGATAGTTTTAAGCCATGGGGTTTGTTATGGTGGTGCAGTTGCAGGATGTTAAGTCACAAACGTGGGTTAGGACAGGGTTTACGACCCAGGCTGTCTGGTTTTGAATCTTGATGCCACCACTTAATTGCTACGTGATATCAAATGAGTCACTTAACTTCTCTGTGTCTCAGTTGCCTTTCCTATAACCTGGAGTGATAATCATACTCACCATGTAGGGCTGTTGTGAGCATTAAGTGTAATGCAATTCACATAGAGTACTTAAAACAATGCCTGGGATGTAGTTTCACTCAATAAATGTCAACTGTCCTTACTAGGTGCATTTTAACAGGGTTTCTGTAAACTGTTGGTCTGATCTCATAGAGTTAAAGACAATAGAATTTTTAAAAGATCACAAATGTAATGATTATTAAAACTGGCATATAAGATCAGTTAAGTTCTTCTCTAAAGAGGCAGATAAATATTTTTGGCTTTGTGGGCCATGGGGTCTTTTCTGCAATGATAAAGTTCCTCTGTTGTATGAAAAGGACCATAGACAATACATAAAAGAGTAGGCACAACCGTGTTCTCAAAACACCTTACTTACAAAAACAATACTAAATTTTTTGTTAAAGAAACAGATGATAGGTGAGATTTGCCAATCCTTGATTTAGATAATTGTATACTGCTTTTGTCCAGATAGAGCCTTTTTTGTAAACAGCGGGTAAATATTCTGTTTTCTGCTTGAAATTCTTTTCCTTCCGTTTACATGACTGGCTTAAACACTTTATGTAAAGTACCCATCTAAATAGGTTTCCCTGGTGGCTCAGAGGGTAAAGTGTCTGCCTGCAATGTAAGAGACATGGGTTCAATCCCTGGGTTGGGAAGAATCCCCTGGAGAAGGAAATGGCAACCCACTCCAGTACTCTTGCCTGGAAAATCCCATGGACAGAGAAACCTGGTAGGCTACAGTCCATTGGGGTTGCAAAGAGTCAGACACAACTGAGCAACTTCACTTTTACTTTCACCCTTCTAAACACACTCACACTAACATACCATTTGTTTTCTTTATAGCACATGCTGTAGGTTTCTAATATCTGGCATATTTTTAGTCTATTTATTTGTTTTCATTTGTTTTTTCATCCAATATAAACTTGAGGATGAAAGTGAGTGAAAGACAAAGTGTTAGTCGTGTATGACTCTTTGTGACTCCATGGACTATAGCCCCTGTAGGCTCCTCCGTCCATGGAATTCTCTAAGTAAGAATACTGGAGTGGGTTGCCATTCCCTTCTCCAGAGGATCTTCCTGACTGAGGGACTGAACCTGGGTCTCCTGCACTGCAGGCATATTCTTCTGTCTGAGCCACTGGGGAAGCCCACAGGGCCCTTTATTCCTAGTACTTAGAACAACTAACTTATCCACAGTAGCAAATCAATATTTGTTAAGTAAATAAATAAGAGAATTAGTGACCATAAAGAACTAAAACATTTTGACAGTTTAAATACACATAAATTAAGTGCTACTCTCAGTAAAACACCCTCATTATTCACTTCTCTCCAAGTAAACTGATCTATGTATCTACTTTCAATATTCCAGGTTTATAAATGGGGCTTTCTTCCCCAAATCCATGGGCCCAATGATGATCTGATTCCAGCTTATCACTTTACTCAAGGCTGTTGATTGAAATATGTGTTCTGGAGAGCTTTTGAGTTCGCTCATTCATTATTAATCCACTTCTATTTAAGGCATCTATTTCATGTTTGCTTTTGTCATGATGGACACAGTTTTGAAAAAGCTTGAAAAAAGATAAAAACAGTCCCTGATTCTGTGAAGAATACCGTTGGTAGCTTGATAGGGAGTGCATTGAATCTATAGATTGCTTTGGGTAGTATACTCATTTTCACAATATTGATTCTTCCAATTCATGAACATGGTATATTTCTCCATTTATTTGTGTCCTCTTTGATTTCTTTCATCAGTGTTTTATAGTTTTCTATGTATAGGTCTTTTGTTTCTTTAGGTAGATATACTCCTAAGTATTTTATTCTTTTTGTTGCAATGGTGAATGGTATTGTTTCCTTAATTTCTCTTTCTGACCCAATCAAAAAATGGGCCAAAGATCTAAACAGACATTTCTCCAAAAAAGACATACAGATGACTAACAAACACATGAAAAGATGCTCAACATCACTCATTATCAGAGAAATGCAAATCAAAACCTCAATGAGGTACCATTACATGCCAGTCAGAATGGCTGCTATCTAAAAGTCTACAAGCAATAAATGCTGGAGAGGGTGTGGAGAAAAGGGAACCCTCTTACACTGTTGGTGGGAATGCAAGCTAGTACAGCCACTATGGAGAACAGTGTGGAGATTCCTTAAAAAACTGGAAATAGAACTGCCATGTGACCCAGCAATCCCACTCCTGGGCATACACACCGAGGAAACCAGATCTGAAAGAGACATGTGCACCCCAATGTTCATCGCAGCACTGTTTATAATAGTCAGGACATGGAAGCAACCTAGATGCCCATCAGCAGAGGAATGGATAAGAAAACTGTGGTACATATACACAGTGGAATATTACTCAGCCATTAAAAAGAATTCATTTGAATCAGTTCTAATGAGATGGATGAAACTGGAGCCCATTATACCAAGTGAAGTAAGCCAGAAAGAAAAACACCAATACAGTATACTAATGCATATATATGGAATTTAGAAAGATGGTAATGATAACCCTATATGCAAGAGAGAAAAAGAGACATAGATGTATAGATCTATAGACTTTTGGACTCTATGGGAGAAGGCAAGGGTGGGATGATCTGAGAGAACAGCATCGAAACATGTATATTATCAAGTGTGAAACAGATCACCAGTCCAGGTTGGATGCATGAGACAAGTACTCAGGGTTGGTGCACTGGGACGACCCAGAGGGATGGGATGGAGAGGGAGGCGGGAGGGGGGTTCAGGATGGGGAACACATGTAAATCCATGGCTGATTCATGTCAACGTATGGCAAAAACCACTACAATATTGTAAAGTAGTTAGCCTCCAACTAATAAAAATAATTGGGAAAAAATAAAAAAAAATAAAAACTTTTTACATTAAAAAAAATAATAAAGGCAATAGGGCATGTTCCATTCATTCCAATGGAACATTCAAATTCTAATAGAATAATACAGTTAGTTCAGCTTTCCATGTATAAATCCTTATGTGGGTGTAAAACATATTTTGGATTTTATACCCCCTATTGTGCAGAATGTATTCTTCTATTAAACATAAAATCAGAAACTGAAAAAAAAAAAAAAAAAGAAAACCCCAGCCCCTGAATCAGATGCTTCCATCTTTTTCATTGTTCTTTGTTTAAGACCTAGTATAGTGTCAGGCACACAGTGGACACTTAACATGTGTGTTGGTCACTCAGTCGTGTCCAATTCTTTGTGGCCCCATGGGCTGTAGCCCATGGAGCTCTTCTTTCCATGAAATTCTCTGAGCAAGAATACTGAAGTGGTTGCCATTCCCTTCTCCAGGGTATCTTCCCAACCCAGAGATTGAATCCAGGTCTTCTACATTGCAGGTGAATTCTTTACTGTCTTAGCCACCAGGAAAGTCTGGGTACTTAACATATATATTTGTAAGTCAACAAGTGAATGAGTCTTCATTGAGTTATTCTGAAACATTCTACAGACTATTAACAGAAGAGGTTGTGTAGTCTAAAACCACTGGTCAAAACAGAAAAGAATGTACTCTAGGGGTTGTGTGGGCACCAGAAACTGAGAAGAGGAGGAATGTAAAATTCAATTTTGAAATAATCTTGCCTTTGATTTTTTTGCAGTATTTGCAAAAGACAGAAATTTCTGAGAATAAAAAAGAGCAATGGGAACACTGTGTTTCTCAAATTACCATATGCATATTATTTACCAGCATGATGAGGCAAGTAATGAATACATTAGGAGAATAGCACTCAATCTCTTTGTATTCCTGATAAAATATCAGCCCTATCAAATCACCCAGGAACAAATAGGATAGGTTATGAAAAGCTAGTTCTCACATTAACATGATCCGGCAGGTAGGGAAAATTGATTTCGTAAACATTATGCTGATATCAGAGCACAGACTCTCTGACTGCAACGAAATATCTTTTTTTTTTCTTTTTTTTATCTGACCTCTATTGCTGGAGCATCCAGTTGCCTGGAGGATGACAATGAAAAAAGCAAAAACTAGGAATGTTACTCTTCAGTGTCTGCTCCTCTGATAGATTCATGCCAAGAAAAAGTGGACAATACCTAATTTATGTCACCTGCACGCTAAATAGCTGCCTTCCTTTCTGATTCAGAGAAGTCCCCACTTTACCAAGCTCTTAGAACCTCAGGGATGAACACATCTTTGGCGGTTGCCTGTTCCTAACAAACGCACTCTCTAAGTGCCTTTTTTGTGGTACACCATATAATAGAGGGTTTTCTTAACTCTGCTTGAGTAATTCCATCACTTCATCTATGCATCTACTCTACTTTGTATATACCATTGTTACTGCATTATTGCAACTCAAAACAAGTTTGCCTTGACCATTATGAACATCTGAGAGACAGAGGTCTCACTTCACTTTTGTGTCTCCAAAACTTTGCTGAGTGCCTGGCTCATGGCAGGCTCACAACAAATATTTTCTGACTGAATAAAACAATAAATAAAAGCTTAATGTGTCAAACAAAATTAATTTCTCTGCTTAGAAACTTCTACTTTCTAAGACAGTATAAAAAATACAAGAAACAGCCTGTAGTATCACCACAGCATGTATGTGTATATGTGCTTAGTCGCTCAGTTGTGTCTGATTCTTTGCGACCTTATAGACTGTAGCCTGCCAGTCTCCTCTCTAGAATACTGGAGTGGGTTGCTATGCCCTCCTCCAGAGGATCTTCCTAACCCAGGGATTGAATCCACATTTCCCACAGTGTGTCTCTTCAAATCATTAACCCATTTTTAATTATTAGTTTTTTGTTGTTTGTTTTGTTTTTTTTTTTTTGCTATTGAATTGTAAGAGTTCCTTCCAAATTTTGGATATTAATTCCTTATCAGATATGAGAATATTTTCTTCCAGTCCATAGTTTCCTTTTTGATTGTGTTGTTTCCTTTGCTGTGCAGAAGCATTTAGTTTGATATACGGTATCATTGGTTTATTTTATTTTTGCTGTCTTGCTTCTGGTGTCATATTCATGAAATTATTGAAGAGACCAATGTCATGAAGCTTTCCCTCTATGTGTTCTTCTGGAAGTTTTACAGTTTCAGGTCTTACATTTAAGTTTTTAATCCGTTTTAAATAGATTTTTGTGTATGCTGTAAGATAAGGGCTCAACTTCATTCTTTGGCATGTTAATATACAGATATCCCAGAACTATTTGTTGAAGAGAATATCCTTTCCCCATTGTGTATTCTTGGAAGCCTTGTTAAAGACCAGCTGACCACATATGTGTGAATTTGTTTCTGGGCTTTCTATTTAGTTTCATTGGTATATATGCCTGTCTTTATGCTTGATTACTGTACTTTTGTAATATAATTTGAAGTCAACAAGTGTGGTGCCTTCAGACTTTTTCTTCTTTCTCAAGATTTATCTGGATATTCATGGTCTTTTTGTGGTCCCATGTGAATCACAGAACTTTTTTTCTATTTTTCTAAACAATGCTATTGGGATTTTGATAGGGATTGCATTGATTTGGGTAGTATGGACACTTTAACAATATTAAATCTCCCAACCCAGTCCATAAACATGGGCAGTCTTTCCATTTGTTTGTGTGTTCTTTAATTTCTTTCATCAGTCTTTTGTAGTTTTCTGTATACAAGTCTTTCACCTTCTTGCTTAAGTTTATTCCTAAGTATTTTATTCTTTTTAGTGCTACTGTGAATGGGGCTGTTTCCCTGATGTCTTTTTTAGGTAGTTTGTTGTTTTCCTTGCCTAACTGCTCCACCTAGAATCTCCAATACTAGGTTAAACAGAAGTGGTGAGAAATGGGCATTCCTGCCTTCTCTCTTGATCTTAAAAGAAAAGCTTTCAGTTTTTCACCTCTGACTATGATGTTAGCTATGGACTTTTCATACATGGTTTGTTTTATGCTGATGTACTTTCCTACTTTTCTTGTTTGTTGAGGGTATTTATCATGAAGAGAGTTAAATTTTGTCAAATGCTTTTATGAGACAATTTATTGAGACAATCATGATTTTTATCCTTTATTCTGTTAATGTGATATATCACATTAAATTATTTACATATATTGAACCATGACTGCATCCCAGTGATCAATTCCATTTGGTCATGGTGGATGATCCTTTTAATGTGTTGTTGGATTCCTGGGCCACATTGGCATGATAAGTCTGAGTTTTCTTCCATCTCTACCTTATTAGTTTAAGATTTATTCACTTGTAATTCATGAATGAAAGAGAAAAGGCATTACAAGGACTGACTTCATGGTCTTTACAATGTTTTTGAACATAATTATTTTATTCATAATACATCTCTGCAATGTGCATACTATTTTAATATATTGGAGATTAAGTTTCTCCCATAAAGGTCTTTACATTCCTAAAGCCATTTCAACTTTGAAAGCAAAGTTGGTTATATTCCATGTCTAGTGAGGTTAATTCATCAGTAAGGCATCTAGAGAGCCCAGATACTGTAAGTTTTATATTGACTAGTTAAAGCTATCAATTGAGATCTAAATCACTTTGGAACCTGATTGGCACTTTTGCTGGTTGAGGAAAATGCTCACAGTGAAATAGAACAACTAGAATGGAGAAGGAAACAGCAGTTGCCCTGGGATGGTTACTTCATCATTCACTTTCCCCAACTTTAATTAGTCCTAAGTACTACACATGTTGACCAAACATCTTACAGTGATAATTATCAGAAAGAGAAGGCCCGAGAAGTCATGTAGAAACCAGCATGCTCAGTGAGAGTTAGAAAGGCTGGATTCCATCCTGAAATGTTTTTTGAAATATAGCCAATGCAGATGGTATTTGAAGGCTGTTGAGTAGAGAAAGATTTTCCTCCCAATTAATTAGGTGTTAATAATTGCTTCAAGAATGGCTGTTCACAATAGACCTCATAAAATTTCCTTAAGTCATTGGTGGTATAAACAAGTTAACAGAGAACCTCCATAAACCCTTCATCTTCAAATCTAAGATTATGGAATTCTTACAAAGCTAGACTCACCAAATCACTGCCAGAGTCTGGTTCTATCAACAAACCAATTAGTGAACTGATATGAGCTGCTGGCTGGGGAATACAATATGATATAATACATTTTATCACATATATAGATGTAATATCACAAGCTGGAATCAACATTGCCAGGAGAAATATCAATAACTTAAGATATGCTGATGACATCACCCTAATGGCCAGAAAGCAAAAGCAAAATAAAGATCCTCTTGATGAAGGTGAAAGAGGAGAATGAAAAAGCTGGCTTAAAACAATATTCAAAAAATGAAGATCATGGCATCCGGTCCCATCACTTCATGGCAAATAGATAGGGAAAAAATGGAAATGGTGACAGACTTTATTATCTTGGGCTCCAAAAATCACTGCAGAAGGTGACTGCAGCCATGAAATTAAAAGACGCTTGCTTCTTGGAAGAAAAGCTATGACAAACCTAGACAGTGTATTAAAAAGCAGAGACATCACTTTGCTGACAAAGGTCTGTAGAGTCAAAGCTGAGGTTTTTCTAGTAGTCATGTTTGGATGTGAGAGTTGGACCATAAAGAAGGCTGAGCACCAAAGAATTAATGCTTTTGAATTGCATTGCAGAAGAAAACTCTGGAGAGATCTTTGGACAGCAAGGAGATCAAACCAATCAATTCTAAAGGAAATCAACCCTGAACATTCATTAGAAGGACTGATGCTGAAGTTGAAGCTGAAATACTTTGGCCATATGATGTGAAGAGCTGACTTATTGGAAACGAACCTGATACTGGGAAAGATTGAGGGCAGGAGGAGAAGGAGGTGACAGAGAATGAGATGGTTCGATGGCATCATCGACTCAATGGACAGGAGTTTGAGCAAACTCTGGGAGATAGTGAATGACAGGGAAGCCTGGCATGCTGCAGTCTATGGGGTCACAAAGAGTTGGACACGAATGAGCAACTGAACAACAACAATACATCTTATCACATATACAGATATAATAAATGTGAGGCTGGCCTTTAAGAAACCTACAGTGTAGTGGGAAACAGACATGCAAACTAATTATTTGCAATATGTTTGTAACTGTGTTTTTGAGTATAGTTACTTTCTTCATAACATACATCCCCTTGCCATGTGCACACTGTTTTACCACACTGGAAATTAAGTTCCTCCCACAAAGGCCTTTGCATTCCCAAGAAGACACACACTTTAACAGAGCTCTTTTCTTAAACACTGTTGTAATCAGAATGTGGGTGGCAACCTTATTTCCTAATTGAGGTTTAGGAAACACCTTGGTGTCTTCCCCACGTGGGGATTATAACTTCTCCTGAGACCGTAAAGTCAAGTACATATGCCCAGGGTGGGGCATCACACATGCTGTCAGTAGTTTAGAAAGGTGGAAATTTAATTCCTCTCTCTGTAGGGAAGGATGGAGGTCTCAGAATATAAAGGCTGAGAGCGAGGAAGGGCAATCCCAGTGCTTGTCTGGGAGTACTGCTCCAGCCAGAGCAACTATTAGATTAACCAGGGAAATCAAAGGTAGATTTAAAAAAGGCAGATCCAGGTTCTGCACTAGACCTTTCTGAAGCAAGATTTCTTTTACTCTTTTGGAAAAGAATTGGAGAAGAAGAGGGAAAGGGAGTTATACAACTGGCTTGTGAACAGAAAGGGACCTCCAATCATGTCCCACCTCCCATCTCCTGCATTTGTCCCTAATTTCTTACATCAACCCAGGTAGAAAGTATAGTAGAGATTTGATGCAGTAAAGCAGGGGGGACAGCCACTGTGAGGCGAGCAGAAGTAACGCAGCTTAGATTAGGAGTAGGCCTTCCTACTTGGTAAGATTATCAGGCCACCTGGATACAACCAATTAGCCAATTAGGACCAATTAGCTTTCACTTAATACTGACCGCTGTTTGCCAATTAGGAAATTAGGAATGGGGCAGAAACCCCCAGGAAAGTCCCAAGCGCGAAAGTATTGACCAATGAAATTGCTTTGCAAACGTGTAACCAATCCGCTTCTCACCCTATAAATTTGTGTAACAGCTTGGGCTCGGGGCTCTCTGACCCACACCACTGTGTTGGTTGCGGGCAGAGAGTCCTGGCTCGAGTCAGTAATAAACTTCCCTTCCTGCGAGTTGCATTGTCTTGGAAGCCTTCTCTCTTCCCGCTTGGGGATTCGGACATCAGGCATAACATTTGGGGGCTTGTCCGTGATCCCTTTACCGGGGGAAGAGAACACTTCCAGGACAGAGGGGAAGGATAGATAATAGCACCGGTGCTCAGGAAAACTCAGGGGGCCCGAAAACCCAGAGCTGTATTGTCAGCTGTCCATGTGTTTGTCTTTGGCTCTTCGTGTTTGTGTGTGTGCCGGCATTGTCTCAGGCAGGACAGGAAGTCCAGAGTAATTCTGGGGCCCTGCTGTAAAGCAGGAAGGTATCTGGCACAGGAAGTCCAGAGTAAATTCCGGGGCCCTGCTGTAAAGCAGGAAGGTATCTGGCACAGGAAGTCCAGAGTAATTCCGGGGCCTTGCTGTAAAGCAGGAAGGTATCCGGCACAGGAAGTCCAGAGTGATTCCGGGGCCCTGCTGTGAAGCAGGAAGGTATCTGGCACAGGCGAAACCTTTCTCCAGCCGGTGTAAGGCCGAGGCCAGCGAGCGCGCTGGAAGGCAGCCGGCTCTGTGGGAAGGAGAGTTCCTCTCCTGATCCCGAGTCTGGTCAGGGGGCCCGAAAACCCAGCGCTGTGTTATCGGCCGACGTTTGTCTGTCCGTGTGGTTGTCTTTGGCTCTCCATGTTTGTCCGTGTCTCTGTGTGTGTGCTGGCATTGTCTCTGGTCTCGTTCCTACTCTTTTCAGGAGTTTCAGTGAACAGGCGAATGGTTGTGGGGCAACTGATGAGTCCCGGCCAGGGCTACACTCTGGTGGACTCTGAAGGTCCTACAATAAGTGAGCCTCAGTAACTAGAGCCCAACCAGGTGAAACTCTCCTTTCACTATGATTGTCAGCAGCTGTTGCAGGAGCGAATTCTGGCAGAAGCGCGGAAACGGGTCCCAGGGGCCGACGGGAGGCCAACCGCCCACCCTCATCTCGTGGACAAGGGGTTTCCTCTGTTGCGGCCTAACTGGGATTTTGAGCGAGCGGAAGGTAGGGAGCGTCTCCGAGTGTACCGCCAGACTCTGAAGGCTGGCCTGCGGGCCGCAGCAAGAAAGCCGCCTATGGACCCCCAGGCTGAGGAGTCAGCGCTGCAGTTTTGTTAGCGTTTGTAAATCAGGCAGCCCCAGATATTAGGAAGCAGTTACAAAAGATAGAGGGATTGGGAGAACAGACGATACAGGATTTACTGAAAAGGTATTTAATAATAGGGAGACCCCAGAAGAAAGGGAAGAACGAATTCGACGGGAGGAAAGGGAATTAACTGAGAAGATCAGGAAGGAAGATAGAGAATACAGAATGAGGGAAAACCAGAAGAACCAGAGGGAGCTAGCCCAGATTCTTTTTGCGGGGATAAAAGCGGAACAGAATTGAGGGAACCTCGAGACCCCTGGACGGGAGAAAAACAGAAATCAAAAAGGCAGGCCCTAAAGAAAGATCAGTGCGCCTACTGCAAAGAACAGGGGCACTGGAAAAACGAGTGCCCTAAGAGGGACCTGAGGAGAGGTACAACCCAGAGAGAGAATCTCCCCTGGAACTCGAGTTCTATATGTGGGGGAAGACAGTGACTAGGGGAGTCAAGACTTGGCACCCCTCCCCAAGTCCTGGGTTTATGTTGGATAATTGCAGTCATGAGGAACTGGAAAATTGTGCTGCCTATTAGCCTGTCAAATGTAGACTTTGTACCTCTCTATGGTGGAGATCAGACCCAGAAAGTTCTTGCTCTTTTGCACCTTAGGACTCACTCACAGCTGTGGCACTTTACCTTGCTGATCAGTGATGGGCTATTGATGATATTGTGAAAACATCTGTCCCTTCTAGAAAGGGGCTTAAGCAGGTGAGAACTCTTGAGGAGAGAGTGGTTAAAGCAGGAAATGGAGAGAAATGAGATCCCATTCCTGTGTCATAGCAGTACTGATTATGCTAAGATTTTGTGGAAGAAAGGAGAGGCCATTGGCTTTTATTCAGTTAAGCCTACAGAGCTGGGAGAATGACAGTCATGGATGGACTTGGATCCCTAGCCTTAAGAGATGAATAAATACCCGTTGGCCTGGGCTGAAACGACAGGGATGGGACTGGCCAAACAGACATCCGATCATCATCGAGCTAAAGGCCTAGGCAACTCCTGTGAGGGTGAGATAGTACCCCATGAGCCAGGAAGCTCGGTGGAGGATCACTCCCCACACTCGATGTCTCATGGATGCCAGAATTCTCAAGCAGTGTCAATCCCCTTGGAACACCCCCTTACTGCCAGTGAAGAAGCCAGGGGGGACAGATTACCTGTGAGAAGTCAACAAACGGGTGAGTGACATACACCCCACTGTCTCTAACCTGTATACACTGTGTTGGACTTGAAAGATGCCTTTTTCAGCCTACCCCAGATCCAGGAGATATTTGCCTTTGAGTGGACCGAGGGGGAAGGCCAACCGGTAATCCCACAGAGGTTCAAGAGGCGCTGAGTGAGGACCTCTACGAATATCGGGCTTGCCACCCAGAGGTCCTTCTGCTACACAATTAATAGCCCGGCAAGAGGTCACCTGTTTGGGGTATAACATCAGGCAGGGGCAAAGGTGGCTAACCCAGACCATGAAGGCCCAAGACCCCTCGCCAGGTGAGAGAGTTTCTGGGGACTGTTGGATATTGCAGACTGTGGATCATGGGGTTTGCTGAGAAGGCCCGGCCCTTGTATGAGGGAAGTAAAGAAACCCCAAACTGGACTTGGACTGAGCCAATGAAACAGGTTTTCCAGACACTCAGACAGGCCCTACTAGAAGCCCCAGCCCTTGCCCTGCCTAACCCAAATAAGCCATTCCAGCTGTTTGTAGCTCCATGATTGCAGCGAGATACTGGCTGTGGCCCTGGTGGCACGAAAAGACTTAACTGATGTACCCCTAGACAACAGTGAGCTAGTATGGTTCACCGATGGGAGCGGCTATGTAAAAGATGGGCAAAGGAAAGCGGGAGCCGCCGCAGTAGAAGAGTACAGTTGTGAATATGGCTCCGCGAAGTTTTATGCACTGTGTGGCTTTGGTGGGGTCTTAAGTTGTGGTCTGACACACACTGCTGTTGTTCCTCTGGATTTAGTGAAATGCCGTATGCAGGTGGACCCACAGAAGTACAAGGGCATTCTTAATGGATTTTCAGTTACACTCAAAGAGAATGGTTTCCGTGGTTTGGCCAAAGGATGGGCCCCGACCCTCATTGGCTACTCCCTGCAGGGGCTCTGCAAGTTTGACTTTTATGAAGTACATGCTTGGAGAGGAAAATGCGTATCTGTGGTGCACATCACTGTATTTGGCTGCCTCTGCCAGTGCTGAATTCTTTGCTGACATTGCTCTGGCTCCTATGGAAGCTGCTAAGGTTCGAATTCAAACCCAACCAGGTTATGCTAACACTCTGAGGGATGCAGCTCCCAAAATGTATAAGGAAGAAGGCTTAAAGGCTTTCTACAAGGGGGTTGCTCCTCTTTGGATGAGACAGATACCATACACCATGATGAAGTTTGCCTGCTTTGAACGTACTGCTGCTGATTCCGTGGTGTCTGTGTTGCATAAAGAGAAGGGTAGCAATGCCTCTCAGGTCTTCAAGAGACTTGGATTTAGAGGTGTATGGAAGGGACTCTTTGCCCACATCTGTGAAGGTCTACTTTAGGCTCCCTTGCCCTCCTCCCCCTGAGATGCCAGAGTCTCTGAAGAAGCAGCTTGGGTACACTCAGTAGATAAATTAAAGCAAATATGGACTGAATCTGTGTGTTGATCAGTGTTTGAGGATAATCCAGGCTTGCAAAGTGTGCCAGCTGATGAGGACAGGGAAAAAGCAGCACACGGGAACGAGGTACCGAGGGGAAGAGCCAGGGCAACACTGGGAGATAGATTTCACTGAGGTAAGGCCAGGCAAGTACGGGTATCGCTATATGTTGGTTCTGGTAGATACCTTCTCAGGGTGGGTGGAAGCCTTCCCCGCTAAGGGAGAGACAGCAATAGTGGTTGCTAAAAAGATCTTAGAGGAGATAATGCTTAGGTACGGGCTGCCGGTGACTATGGGCTCTGATAACGGACCTGCCTTTGTGAGCCAGATTGTACATGGGCTGGCCCAAGCTCTGGGGACAAAATGGAAGTTACATTGTGAATATAATCCCCAGAGCTCAGGACAGGTTGAGAGACTGAATTGGACCCTAAAAGAAACTTTGACAAAGTTGGCAATAGAGACTGGCGGGGACTGGGTGACCCTCCTTCCCTTCGCACTCTTTCAGGCACGTAACACCCCTTATAAGCTGCCCTTTTGAGATTCTGTATGGAAGACCCCCTCCTGTGTGTCCTACATAACCATGTTTGGAAATTGATTCGAGAGATACACGAGGATATTGGTCCAGGTGATTGGGTTTGGGTAACCTAGATGGAAAGGCCCTTATGTTGTTCTCCTTACCACTCCTACTGCTGTCAAGGTCAACGGGATTGGACCCTGGGTTCACTGCAATCACGTGCGGCAAGCCATACCGGAAGAACAGGAAAAAAACGCGCCTTTGAAACTGAAACTCGTCCGCCGGGAGGTCTCCTAATTCTCCTGCTGATTATTGCAGGAGCTGAAGCTGTGTAACCTCTTGTGATGGGCCCTGGGAATGGGACGTAGGAAACAGGGATTTGGTAGCCCTGAGTGTGGTGCAATCCCCAGGACCAAGTACCTCAGATACGGGGGGAATTTAACCAAGCTTCACTATCTCTGCAAGGCCAAGGGCTTTCCTCCCTATGAGCCGAAAGAGAGAATGGGAAGCCCAGCAGAGATGGTTTGAGTCTTGGTTTCAAACACTCCCCCTGGCTGACTACCTTAATTTCCACCCTCCTGGGTCCACTTATAGTGTCAGTGGCCCAAGATGGAAAAGAGGAAGATTCCTCTACTTGAACAACAGACAGGGGGGAATGTGAAGTGAGCAGAAGTAACACAGCTTAGATTAGGAGTAGGCCTTCCTACTTGGTAAGATTATCAGGCCACCTGGATACAACCAATTAGCCAATTAGGACCAATTAGCTTTCACTTAATACTGACCGCTGTTTGCCAATTAGGAAATTAGGAACGGGGCAGAAACCCTCAGGAAAGTCCCGCGCGCAAAAAGTATTGACCAATGAAATTGCTTTGCAAATGTGTAACCAATCCACTTCTCACCCTATAAATTTGTGTAACAGCTTGGGCTCGGGGCTCTCTGACTCGCACCACTGCGTTGGTTGCGGGCAGAGAGTACTGGCTCGAGTCAGTAATAAACTTCCCTTCCTGCGAGTTGCATTGTCTTGGAAGCCTTCTCTCTTCCCGCTCGGGGATTCGGACATCGGGCATAACAGCCACAGCTGGGAAAATGACCAACTGGGTTTGTGATTGGACCTGCTTCCACGAGACCCACTTTCCTGCTGCCAGTTGCTGTTTTGCTCAGCTCTCTGAGATTTACTGCTCACACTTAGTTGCACTGCCTCCAGCTATGCCTAAGGAGCATTGTTGCTTCATTTCTGCCCTCATTTCTGGAAGATGAAATGCTTCCTCAGGTTCACATGAATCTGCTATCATTCCCATTTCTGAAATTATTAAGCCATGGCTTTAAAAAGCAGATTTCTTTCCTGTGTTGAAAGGAAATGCAGAGATAGTTCAACCATTTTTCACTCAGAGTAGATGTTGACAATCAGAATGTATGTCTTGGGAGGCAGAGTTTAGCCAAGGCTTAATGGTAATGGCATTCGATCATAGCTAAAAGCTGTGATTGTCTGACATGTGTACTCAGGGTTTGTTGAGAAAAATGCTTTTGTAAAAATCAGAGCCAAAATAAAAGACAAATTACAAACCATAAGAGGCAAACTTAGAACAACCACAATGTAAAAGAATCAGAATATAGACAAAATTCAAAGCACTACTGACTTTGTGAAAAGAAGTCTTGGTTTGTACTTAGACAAATATATTTTAATGCTCAAAAAAGAATGACAATAAAATGTGGTAAAAAAAAATGACTTGTCAGATATATACGGTGCTTCTTTTGGAAACAATTGGATAACAAGACTTTTATCAGTGGCATATGTCAATGCATTTATTATGGTAGAACTGGAGGAAAACTGATTTTTAAAACTTTATGAAAGCATGTTAAATATATCTATGTTCATAAAACAGATAAGGAAACAATAGAGAATTCATCACAGATTTAATTCTTCTTCTGATCTTTAAAGGAATGAACTTGGAAAGGTGTTCATTCTCTAACTATTCTCTATATATTTAGAGAATTTAGCTAAAATTCTCTAAATACATAGCACTAACATAAGTTGGACAATTTTACAACCCACTTTTTGAAATATTTCAAATTGTTGTTTCCTTAATACAGTTACTTTGACCTTAATTATTTAGAAAATTATTTCAATCTCCAATTCACTTTGTGGAATCAATCTTTAGACATGGATCTACTACCCTCTGGAGCTTCCCAAATGGTTCAGTGGTAAAGAATCTGCCTTCCAATCCAGGAGCCACAGGGGATGTGGGTTCGCTCCCTGGCTTGGGAAGATCCCTAGAGGAGGAATTGGCAATCCACTCTAGCATTTTTGCCTGGAAAATTCCACAGACAGAGGAATCTAGCAGGCTACAGTCCATGGGGTCACAGAGTCAGACACGACTGAGTGTCTACTACTTTCTACATATTAATACTAATGATATTCCAACTATCCCATTTAAGCTGACCTTCCAGAGTATGGGCCTTTTGAGAATTAGTGATACTTTTTGTGATGCTAATAAAGGAAGCCTCTCTAGAGAAAAAAAAAAAAAGACAACATTTTAGGTGTGAGTAGTCACTGCTTACTGCAAATTCCCATGTGAGCCAAGGAGGAGTAAGGAGGGAGAGAGTGGGCTTTGATGCTAGATAGATTTGGGGTGGAATTTTAGCTTTACAGGATCACTAATAAGCTTTTTTTTTTTTTTTTTACTTCGAGGCTTGCAGGATCCGCCCTGACCAGGGATTGAATCCTGGCCATGGCAGTGAAAGTGCCAGTCCTGACCAATGGACCAACCAGGTAATACTCTGAACAAACTTTAATCTTTAGGAGGTCTGGGTTTTTCACTAGTAGGAGAAGAATATCTACACTTACCTTATGGGGTTGCTGTGAGCACTGAGTACATAGTATAAGCCCAGTAAATACTAGTTTCTTTCCTCTCAGAGAAGGGAGAAATCCTAGAAGCTAAACCTTGATTTTAAAAGAGACAATTTTTAAAATTAACATTTTACAGGAATTTGATATTGCCAACAAGAGAGATGTAGCTTCAGATTTTAAAATACCCATTACTTGCACTTAAGTAGGGGAAAGAAGTAAATTGTAGGTAGCATCTATGTTTGGGATTTTTTTAAAGTATGTACACATGTAGAGTTTTAAAGATGTAAGACATATACATCAAATAAATACATACATACAGTTTCTTTAATTTTTTGAGAACTAGTAAGCTGACTGTGGCTCAGATCATGAACTCTTTATTGCCAAATTCAGACTTAAATTGAAGAAAGTAGGGAAAACCACTAGACCATTAGGTATGATCTAAATCAAATCCCTTATGATGATACAGTGGAAGTGAGAAATAGATTTAAGGGACTAGATCTGATAGACAGAGTGTCTGATGAATTATGGACGGAGGTTCGTGACATTGTACGGGAGACAGGAATCAAGACCATCCCCATGGAAAAGAAATGCAAAAAAGCAAAATGGCTGTCTGAGGAGGCCTTACAAATCGTTGTGAAAAGAAGAGAAGTGAAAAGCAAAGGAGAAAAGGAAAGATATTCCCATTTGAATGCAGAGTTCCAAAGAATAGCAAGGAGAGATAAGAAAGCCTTCCTCAGCGATCAATGCAAAGAAATAGAAGGAAACAACAGAATGGGAAAGACTAGAGATCTCTTCAAGAAAATTAGAGATACCAAGGGAACACTTCATGCAAAGATGGGCTCAATAAAGGACAGAAATGGTATGGACCTAACAGAAGCAGAAGCTATTGAGAAGAGGTGGCAAGAATACACAGAAGAACTGTACAAAAAAGATCTTCATGACCCAGATAATCATGAAGGTGTGATCATTCACCTAGAGCCAGACATCCTGGAATGTGAAGTCAAGTGGGCCTTAGAAAGCATCACTAAGAACAAAGCTAGTGGATGTGATGGAATTCCAGTTGAGCTATTTCAAATCCTAAAAGATGATGCTGTGAAAGTGATGCAGTCAATAGGCCAGCAAATTTGGAAAACTCAGCAGTGGCCACAGGACTGGAAAAGGTCAGTTTTCATTCCAGTCCCAAAGAAAGACAATGCCAAAGGATGCTCAAATTACTACACAATTGTACTCATCTCACATGCTAGTAAAGTAATGCTCAAAATTCTCCAAGCCAGGCTTCAGCAATATGTGAACCCTGAACTTCCAGATGTTCAAGCTGGTTTTAGAAAAGGCAGAGGAACCAGAGATCAAATTGCCAACATCTGCTGGATCATCGAAAAAGCAAGAAGGAAAAACATCTATTTCTGCTTTATTGACTATGCCAAAGCCTTTCACTGTGTGGATCACAATAAACTGTGGAAAATTCTAAAAAAGATGGGAATACCAGACCACCTGACCTGCCTCTTGAGAAACCTATATGCTGATCAGGAAGCAACAGTTAGAACTGGACATGGAACAACAGACTGGTTCCAAACAGGGAAAGGAGTACGTCAAGGCTGTATATTGTCACCCTGTTTATTTAATTTCTATGCAGAGTACATCATGAGAAATGCTGGGCTGGAAAAAGCACAATCTGGAATCAAGATTTCTGGGAGAAATATCAATAACCTTAGATATGCAGATGACACCACCCTTATGGCAGAAAGTGAAGAGGAACTAAAAAGCCTCTTGATGAAAGTGAAAGAGGAGAATGAAAAAGTTGGCTAAAAGCTCAACATTTAGAAAACTAAGATAATGGCATCCAGTCCCATCACTTCATGGGAAATAGATGGGGAAACAGTGGAAACAGTGTCAGACTTTATTTTGGGGGGGCTCCAAAATCACTGCAGATGGTGATTGCAGCCATGAAATTAAAAGACGCTTGCTCCTTGGAAGGAAAGTTATGACCAACCTAGATAGCATATTAAAAAGCAGAGACATCACTTTGCTGTCAAAGGTCTGTCTAGTCAAGGCTATGGTTTTTTCCATTGGTCATGTATGGATGTGAGAGTTGGACTGTGAAGAAAGCTGGGCGCCAAAGAATTGATGCTTTTGAACTGTGGTGTTGGAGAAGACTCTTGAGAGTCCCTTGGACTGCAAGGAGATCCAACCAGTCCATCCTAAAGGAGATCAGTCCTGGGTGTTCATTGGAAGGACTGATGCTGAAGCTGAAACTCCAATACTTTGGCCACCTGATGCAAAGAGTTGACTCATTGGAAAAGACCCTGATGCTGGGAGGGATTGGGGGCAGGAGAAGAAGGGGACGGCAGAGGATGAGATGACTTGATGGCATCACCGACTCGATGGACATGAGTTTGAGTAATCTCCGGGAGTTGGTGATGGACAGGGAGGTCTGGCGTGCTGCGATTCACGCGGTCTCACAGAGTCGGACACGACTGAGTGACTGAACTGAACTGAACTGACGCCTTCACAAGTTTTAGAAGAGTGCAGGAAGGTGACCTTTAAAAGTATAGCTTTGTTGTATACATCTGTATAGAACAGACTTTTGGACTCTATGGGAGAAGGCGAGGGTGGGATGATCTGAGAGAATAGCATCGAAACATGTATATTATCAAGTGTGAAACAGATCGCTAGTGCAGGTTGGATGCATGAGACAAGTGCTCAGGGCTGGTGCACTGGGATGACCCAGAGGGATGGGAAGGGGAGGGAGGTGGGAGGGGGGTTCAGGATGGGGAACACATGTAAATCCATGGCTGATTCATGTCAGTGTATGGCAAAAACCACTACAATATTGTAAAGTAATTAGCCTCCAACTAACAAAAATAAATGGAAAAAAAAACGTATAGCTTTGGGTTGTAAAACAGTGTTTTGGACTCCAATGCACTAAATAAGTGAAACTGGCAATCTTTATCTGCCAATCTTTGTCTAATGTAACTAAAATTCTTAGAATTCAAAATGTTGAGCTGCTTGGTAATTTCCTTTTAGTATAATCATCTTCATCTAGCTCAGTTTACATTTGACTGACCCTAAAAGACCTGAAGTTTCATTAAAAGGTAAAGTCATTATCAGAATACCCATTGTCAGTTTTGTTTGTGGTTTTGATAATATCTCTGATTATTCCTTTCGGCCTAATCAAATATTATATGTTAAATCTGGGGGCTAAATGGTTGACCTAGTTTGGAAGACCTAAGGAAGCCATATAGTTTTAGCAAATTAAAACCTATGTTAATTAATTAGTAACCCTATAAATAACCAGCTTTCACCCAGCTCACATGTAAAATACTAGCAGACAACTAAGTTTCTCACACAATTTCTACCAAGGTTGAATTGTGGGGTGTACTTCAAAAGTTAGGGATCTCTGCTGAAGACTTTTAGCAATCATAATTTTTAATTCTATCATCTACACATTTATATGGGCTTCCCTGGTGGCTCAGATGGTAAAGAATCTGACTGCAATGTGGAAGACCCAGGTTTGATCCCTGTGTTGCGAAGGTCCCCTGGAGGAGGATGTGGCAACCCACTGTGGTATTTTCACCTGGAGAATCCCCATGGATAGAGGAGCTTGGTGGGCTACAGTCCAATAGGTTGCAAAGAGTCGGACACGACTGAGCAACTAAGCGCACACATTTATATAAAAAAATCTTGAAAGTATTTTTAATGTGCATCTCTAATCATTTCCATTGTTTGTAATTCATATTATTTGCTTTTAAGTAAGACCTTTCCTAAGTTCTCAAAAAATTAGAAAACTTCAGTGTGAAATTCCATAGTATGCTTTGCTGTATGGATCAACCAAGTTTCAGAGTATTTTCCACCAACCCAAAGTCACTCAGGAAGATAGTCATTGAAGCAAAAACACAATATTCTTATTTCAGTCTATCACAGAGCTCATTTCTTCCTCTTTAGCTTTTCTTACCAAAGCCGGAGGACTATTCTAGAGTTTTCCATTAAAAACAGATACTTTCTGAGGACAAGCTGGCCCCAAACAGAGCTCCTGCTGTTTTTTGTTTCTTTCATTGTTGAAATGTAGCTTATGATCTCTGCCTTTGGAGGGCAGGGGACTTCTGGCCAAACGTATCCACTGTTTACAGCCCTGAAATGTAAATCTCCTATAAAACAACAACAAATGGAATCATGCTGTCTGACTAATGATGTGTGATAACTCCAAATTGGATTTAAGCCATTTATCACACAGTTTATTGCCATGGCAGGGTCTGATTAATAGTCACCATCTACATTTTCTGGAAATACACTTACACCCTCAGTAGTCTGTTATGAAATTAAAACCTGCAAAGAGGGAAATACAGGATGAATATTGAAAAGGGCTCTGACTATAATAGTATGAAAATGATAAAATCATCAATGTGGGAGGTAAGGAGAAAGAAGTTTTATTTTCACATGCCTTTGAGAGGAAAGGATAGTGTAGGATCTGAAAGAGACATCCTTTTACCTCCAGTGGAGTCAATGACAAAGCAACTGAAATTTCCTTTGTTTTTCTGAAGTAAAATTACATGCTTTTGGGGGGCAGGTGACTTCCCTCCAGGAACTAGCTTACGGATGTATTTTGTGTAGTAGGCATCTAAAACACATTTGTTAGATGGATGAAGGGATGAATGAAATGATTTAACAAAAACTTGCCCAGAATAGAATCACAAGGTTTCTCTGCTTAGGCAACATCTTTGAGGCGGTAATAAACACTATTGCCACTTACAATATTTCTAGCTCTCTTCTTTCTGGGCACACGGGATGGCCACAGTTGCTTGCTCCCCTGAATTTAGGCATGGCCATGAGGGCCATGAAACAAGAGTAGAAGTGACTTCTGTCCCTTCCAGGTGGTTGTATCTAAGAGCTGGTGTGTGATGCTTCATGCTGCTCTTACCCTGCAGCAGTGAAATCATGAGCTGATATGGAGAGGCTGCAAGAATTGAAGCAGCAGATTGGAAGGCTAAGTCAACAGGAGGACAACTGCTCTGGAGAACTGCCTGGATCCACAGTAGACTTTGCTGGAGCAAGAAGTAAACCCTTATTTTTGTAAGCCAATGCATAGCAGCTGGGATATTCCAAAGATGATCAAGATGGCCCATAATATCTCCCATCCAACATGCTCTTCCAAAATCACTGCATATGGTGACTGTGGCCATGAAATTAAAAGAAGCTTGCTCCTTGGAAGAAAACCTATAACAAACCTAGACAGCATATTAAAAAGCAAAGACATTACTTTGCCAACAGAAGTCCATAGAGTCAAAACTAAGGTTTTTCCAGTAGTTGCATATGGATGTGAGAGTTGGACCATAAAGAAGGTTGAGCGCTGAAGAATTGATGCTTTTGAATTGTGTTGGAGAAGATTCTTGAGAGTCTCTTGGACTGCAAGGAGATCATACCAGTCAATCCTAAAGGAAATCAGTCCTGAGTATTCACTGGAAGGACTAATGCTGATGCTGAAGCTTCAATACTCTCTGGCCACCTGATGAGAAGAGCTGACTCATTAGAAAAGACCCTGATGCTGGGAAAGATTGAAGGCAGGAGGAGAAGGGAACAACAGAGGATAAGATGGTTGGATGGCATCACTGACTCAATGGACATGAGTCTTAGCAAGTTCCAGGAGATTAGGAAAGACAGGGAAGCCTGGCATGCTGCAGTCCATGGGGTTAAAGGAGTTGGACATGACTTAGTCACTGAACAACAACAAAGGTCTGTTCCATAGCTTCTTAATTAAACTTCATGGGCTGATTTTCACGATTCATAACATGTTGGGAGCTATGTGTCCCAGAGAAAATATAAAATGTACATTGGTAGTTTGTAGAGAAGACAAAATAAATATTCCAACAAAGCAGCAAACCAATACAGAGCAAGGAACCAACTACACATAGATGACATTGATACACCTGACGCCTTCACATCATTCACATCTCACTCAGAGCAACAGGATGGGCAGAATGGAGAGAGGATGTAGGGCCATGTACACATTCACAAAGTTTCACACAGTTTAACAGAGGCAAGCTAGGGAATTGGAAAGGCCATGGGGCTTGCCATTCACCAGCCCTGGAATTAAATTGCAGCTCCTCTGTAACTTGCTGTTTGAACTTCAGCAGATAACTTTTCCATGTCTCAATTCTGTATTTTATTATGGGGATAATAATTTCCATCATGCAGGGTTATTTTGAGGACAGAAAATCATGTATATAAATAAAATGCCTGGTATATTGTGATCATTTAGTAAAGGGTAGTTATCATTGTCATATTTTAGTAAGAAAGATAACTAGTAGCAATCTCTCCAACAAAAGGTGTTTTGTAAACCCTTGGATTACAAAATCCAGCAGTTAGTTTGCATCTTGGTGGTTTGCTGAGAGAGCTGCCATTTGGATTTAGGCCAAGGTGTAGACTGTCCTCTTGTTCTGCCCTTTCATTGTGTTGCCAAGGCAAATTCATCTGGGACCTCCTCTCTCAAAAAGCTATTGTAGTGACCAGTCTCAAGTCTGCCTGGTTCAGGTCTGTGGGTCAGAAATATAGGTCTCCACGTGTGAGGACTTATTCCACACAAAAGCCATATGCAAAAGTAGCCAGTAAGCCATGATCCCTTCTGCGTTTTCAGCAATAACACTAAAATGATTGTTATTATATAACAAAAAGAGGGAGGAAGTGGTTTGCAACCCAATTATTCACATACAGCCAGTGTTGCATTCTAAGAAATTCTTTGATTTACTCAAGGTGGGTTGCTGTTTTTACAATTGTATTTCATTTCCCCTTTTTATCTCGTCTCCTGTCAGCTGTCCCTCCCACCGTCCATCCCTTTATCCCATCACATACACACATTCACACACATACATATCATTATTTCTCCAGTACTATGGGAAGCCAACCACCTTGTTCCTGTGTCATCATCTGGACCCAAGGACAATGATTACACATTTGGTTACATCTGCAATAGTATCCAAATCCCTGGTGCCAGCGTAGGTTGCTTTATTTACTGCTAAGGCTGCTGATCATGAGGTTCCTTGCCTCCAGAGAGAGCCCTGCTGATAGATTTCAAAATCAATCACACGGACTTGACGACTCCTTTCACTAGGCTTGGTAATTTTCTCAGATCCCTGAGGATTTGTTGACAAATTACTGTAGTTTGCCAACACTGGATTCTAACATTTAGGATCAAATAAAATATATATGTGAAGATATTTTCTATACTAAATGCAATGAATAGCTTCCAGATAGAAGGCTCATAGAATTATGGATCTCTTATGCTGGAAGACCCCTTCCATCTAAAGGAGTCCAAATTCTTGGGGGAAGCAAAGAGTCTGAAGACAGCACTGAAAGCTCAAATAACTTAAGGTGTAGAAACTCTTGGAGGTCATGAAAAGAATGTCACAACCTTTTCCACGCGTAAATACTTCATGACACGTTTTCAGTTTTATACAGTTATTCAGTCTCACACTGTCCTTTCTCTAACTCATTTTATAATGTTTTTCTTTATCCACTGCCATCATTGCAAAGCATTCAAGGTTGTGTCCTTCCAATATGAAGAAACAATACCCTCAGCAGGGACACTTTTTTTTTTTAAACTGTTTGCTCAATGGTTGTGCTGGATTTACACTCTCTTGTCTGATTCATGTTGTAATCAATTTCACTCATTTGTGAAACTGAGTGAGGTGTGTGACCAGGAAAGAGAGTAAAGCTAATTTGTGAGACAATAACCAATTGAGCTGGTGGCACTAGTGGTAAAGAACTCTCCTGCCAATGCAGGAGACATAAGAGACGAGGGTTCAATCCCTGGGTTGGGAAAATCCTCTGGAGAAGTGGCTAGCAACCCATTCCAGTATTCTTGCTTGGAGAATCCTATGGACAGAGGAGCCTGGAAGGATACAGTCCATGGGGTCACAAAGAGTCAGACATGACTGAAGTGACATTCAAAAGCAGTCAGTGGCTTCCCATCTCGCACAAAGTAGAAATTGAAGCTACTATAATGACCCACAAGACTCCTTAGGATCTGGCCTCTGGGTATGTCTGAAATCACCTCCTTCTATTCACCACTCCTCCACTGGTGCTGCTTCAGTCACTCTGGTCTCCTTGATGCTCCTGGAGCATACCAAGCATGCATCTACTTCAGGGTTCTTGCACTTGCCATTTCTGCTGACTACAGCCCTCCTTCTTCAAATATATCTTCATGGTTTGCTCTCTCAATTTTGGGCGGTGGGTGTCTTTGCCCTAAATTACTGTGTGTCAGTGACTTCCTCACCAGTTTTGTCCTTTGACCCGGGTAAGAAGGGCAACTGTCTGGGCTTTCCCACTTTAGAGTACCTAGCTCTGATTCACCCCTCCCCAGGCGGCGGAGGGTATGTGGGGCTAAGTTGTGTTGCCTGATTAGAGCCCACTCCTCTCTGCCCACTTCTAGAAAATGTTCTGAGTACCCACAGTTCCCTGACCCAAAGGCCCTGAGCCCATATCCAAGGCAGTGCTGTCAGTGGGCACACTCCTGGGCCTGAGAAGAGGGCCAAGAAGCAGCTGTTTATGGGGATGTGATTAGAACCTACACCTATGGGCTCAAGCGTCCACATGCACGTGTTTGAGAGCCCTCATGCTGCAGGCCTTGCTGTAGGCAGGGAAAGAGCAAGTGAACTCTTTACTTTCTAGCGCAGCACTTGAAAGGGTCTGAGAAAGTCAAATTTGAATATGACCTTCTAAGATGTAATGAATGAATATTTATGGTTAAGGTAGAGGATGGTCCATATCTGATTTCACAGATTATCAAATATTTGGACGTTTGACATGAAGACCTTCATTTTTGTCCTTTCATTAGGGGCGTTTCTGACTCTCAATGATTACTTTTTTCTGTAATTGCTTCCCCTCCCATGGACACTCCACATCACTCCACTCTTCTTTTTATTTCTCTGGTTAGCACTTATCACCATCTGACACGCTATTTATTCAGTTCATTTCCTACACAGAGCATGTAAGCCCCATTGAGGGCAGGAGTTATTTTCTGTTTTGTTCATTGCTATTTCCCTAGTACCAAGAATAACCCTTAGCATGTGGTGAAAAGTGGAAGTATTAGTTGCTCAGTCCTGTCCAACTCTTTGCAACTGTAGTCCACCAGGCTCCTCTGTTCATGGAATTTCCCAGGGAAGAATACTGGAGTGGTTGCCAATCCCTTCTCCAGGGGATAGACACTCTCAAACATTCATTGAATGAATGAATGGTTGATGGCTATCCTCTATTAAGCACATACCATTTACATGAATTATGTAATTTAAATCTAACTAATCCTGTGGGTCTTCTATAATAAACCCAATTATTATCTCCATTTTACAGTACAATCTTAGAGGGTTCAAATAACTTCCCTGAGGTCACACAGCTTCCGAATAGGAGAGCTACAATTTGATCACAGGTCTCTCCATCTCCAAAGTCCATATTCTTTCCACCGTATTGCCTTTGGATAGGCCAAGATCCAAACAGATTTAGAGGATATGTGATCCAAGGATTTCTATCCCATTTGCCTGGCTGGCTGACTCTTTAAACCTAGGACAGCACTGAATTGACAAGAGAACTTGAAAATGGTAAGCACTTTTCTTTAAACAATTTGAATTTATTTCCTTTGTTTAGCCAGGCCAAGGTAGTGATGATATATATTTGTTGGGGAAACTTCACATAAACAAGGTGCTTGGACTGAAAATATTTGGAAGGAGAATCAATATTTTCCATTAGTCAGATGTGTTCAAGATGGGTGACTTATACAGTGATTTAGGGTGGGAGTAGACAATTAGGACAGAGGAGCCTGGCATGCTGCAGTCCATGGGGTCACAAAGAGTCAGACAAGACTGAGCAACTGAACAACAACAAGAGCAGTTATCAGTTGTCCATAAAACAGCCTGCACTTCAGAACAAAGGCAGAAATTGGAGGAAAAAGAGGACTTCAGCACTATTTTTCTCAGTGTTAGGTTTTTTCATACCTGTTTTCATTTAGTTAAGACTATGAACATTTTGGCGATAGCGTTGCCACTCAATGGACGTGAGTTTGAGCAAACTCTGGGAGACAGAGGAGGATGGGGTTGCAAAGAGTCAGACATGACTTAGCAACTGAGCAGCAAAAACACGAACATTTCATTCTCATGTAGACTGTGGGTTGAGATGGAAAAATTACCAATGCCTCAGTGGGCCTGCTTCTCACTCGGGCTTGCTCAGGGTCTTCCAATTTGCTTACTGTTGACGAAAACCACACTCATACTAAATATAGAGTAATTTGCTAGCATAGCATACAACTTCCAGTTTTGTGTCTCTCCCACATTATTTCATTTTCAGAACCTCCTCCTGCTCACTCCACATGATTCTAGTAAGACCAAACAGGTGCACATGTGGTCCATGCAAGCCAGTCACCTGCCTTTTCAACTCATGGGTAAGTCCAAAGGTTAGCATATGACTCAAGCAGGGACACTGGGGTCTCTTCACAGAGACAGGAAGAGAAGCAGAGAGAGAGAGAGAAGCCCTCTCATTTGGAGACTGTGAGCTGCAAGGACCTATGAGTCTGGTAAGGCTGATGCCTATCTTCCCTGTCACATGGAGAGTTTTTCAGAGCACAAAACCAACCCAGATGGAAGGAGAGAGGAGAGAAAGAAAGCGATGGAGAGATGATGTGTGCTCTTTGGATCCTGGTACAATTGTCTGAGGGTCAACCTGTAGTTTTTTTCAGACTTTGGAGGTGATGATATTTATTTATTTTTTAAATGGATTTAATTTTGTCTGGGTCAATTTGAGTTAGGCTCTATCACTTGCAACCAAGAAAGTCTTGAAAACTATAAATATTATGATAGAAAACATTGTACCAAAATAAGTGATTGTAGCCAGACAGCACTTGTGACAATATCACAGGAGCAATGTGACTTAGTGTTCCTCAGTGCCTGGTACCCAAGGGAAGGAGAGGTGATGTTTGCAGATTGGGTCTGTTGTTTTTTAGTCCTTAAGTAGTGCTTAAGTAGTCCTTAAGTTGCCTCCTTTGCAACCCCATGGACTGTAGCCCACCAGGCTCCTCTGTCCATGGGATTTCCCAGGTAAGAATACTGGAGTGGGTTGCCATTTCCTCCTCCAGGGTATCTTCCTAACTCAGGGATCGAACCTGCATCTCCTGCTTTGGCAGGGGGGTTCTTTACCACTGAGCCACCTGGGAAGCCTGTAGCCAGGATTAGAGTCCCATTAACAGCCTGCTGCCTCCCAGCTTGGCCAGAGAGCCCCAAGTTACTAAGGTGCCTCAACTGAGCATTTTTCCAGACTCTGCCCAGGCATAGTCACTCTCAATTCACATCCTGTCAGCCCCAGCTTCCTGTTCTGTGGGGCTGGGAACCACGAGGCTAGAAAGACTTCCTGGGGAGATGGCGCAAGTCCTGATTCTGAAAGCAGAATATTGACAGATCTCTCAAGCAGGCCCTGGAGGACCCAGGGGGAGCAGCAAAGTGAGTCTAGACCAGTGAGTTGCAATGGGCACGTTTGGAAGTCACTAGTGAAGGGGAAAGGCTTCCTGAGAGCAATGGTGGTTCACCAAAGGCCTAGCAGAGAAAGCTGCAAATGGGGGCGACTTGGATAGATGCAATCATGTCTGAAGATCAGCCTGTAGTACTCACCTCTAGTCCCTTCATTCACTGCTGGCTCTAGCCAGAAGTTACTACTATAGCAACCAAGTGCTTTGGCATTTTTCAGCCTTCCCTTGGCTTCTAGAACACCTTCATGCCCTGCTCTTTTCCTCTGAGGGCAATCCAGTCAAGAAAGGAAAAAGAGCACAAAGCTTTCTTCCCTGAGTTCAGACCTAGTGCCCACATCCAAGTCAGAAAGGCCACAGACCAACAACTGCTTCTTCTCAACCCAGAAAAAACTAGAACCTGTTCCCAGAGGGCGGTCCATCCTATTGATACAAATAAATAGTGTCAGCAGGACACACAGAAGCCCTTGGGTTTCAAGGGGATGTTTGGCTGTTATGTTGAGTGAGTAAACAAATGAGCCCTGTCTAGGGACCGGGCCACCAGGACTCTTATGCAAGGAATGTGGCAAATTTCTGAGGCTGTTATTTACTTATAAACTCAAGTATTTCCTTTCATGGTAAACAGGTAGTTAGCGATCTTAGCAAGGAGTGTGGAACATTTTCTCTATTTTTCACTAAAGTCATGCTAACAAGCAAGATTCAAATTCTCTTTTGCTCCATGTTATTCAGTGCAACCAAAGTCACTGATGCCCACTGAGGATGTATCTGGCATTTGTGGCTGGATCTGGGGCAGAAGGAATTCTTCTCCTCAGCCCTGTGACTTTGGTCTTACCTACAATGACTTTTATTAAATAAGGCACTTGAGAGACAAAATGCAAAAGCGACCTCACTTCAGTGTCTAAAGTGACAACACCCGAACAGAGGAAAAGTGAATGGGATCTGAGATTCTGGGGTGTGGGAGGGAGCCAGCGAGGATGACTACTACCCAGGATGTAGGTTCTCTCCTGGGCTGGCATGTGAGAGAGCAATACAGAGAGCCGAGCACCGCCCTTGGGCCAATTTTGGCCCACCATGACCTAAGAATGCTTTCACATCTTTAAATAGGTGGAAAAACTCCAAAATGAAATCATGAATCATATTTTGGGATATGTGAAAAGGATACCGAGGTCATATTTCAGCGTTCATTAATAAAGTTTGCTGAGAACACAGCCACGCCTGTTTTATTACATACTGTCCATGGCTGCCTTTATGCCACAGTGACAGAGTTTTGTCATTGCAAAAGAGACCATGTGACATGCAAAACCCCAAAGTTTACTCTCTGGCCCATTATGAAGATTGTTTGCCTACCCCTCTCTACAAAGATCTTTCTTTCAAGGCTGTGGGTTATATTGCTCTCCTTTGCCAGCAGAAGACAGACACAGTGACACAGCAAAAGAGCAACCAGAATTCCCTTCCTGGCTTCATGACCATCTACCTGTGTAATCCTGAACTCATGGAGGGCCTGTTTCCCCCACCTCATCCCTTATGATTGAGCTGATCCCAGCTCTAAACTTATTTGCTCCCCTGAAGGGCTGATGATGGTTGCAAAGGGTGGGACTGGACTGCCTAGATGCCCGTTCATCACGGCCACCGATCAGTGCTCAGGAAGGGACCTCTACATGACCATCATTCTACAAAAGAAGGCAGTACTGCATCCTTAAGAGGCATTCTGAGGCCTAAACTTCACAACTTTACCCAGAGGACTTTATTTTCAAAACGGTGGCTGTTATCATGGAAGCAAAGTGAAAGAGAAAATTGAAGGAACTAGCTGAATGGTTTCCAGCTTGCCAAATGCTTTGTCCTGAAAATATCTGCTTGTGCTGTGAGTCATAGAAGATGCATTAAATCTGTCTCATCGGGGAAGCTCCTTGTTGCAACAGGCAAGCTCCTTTTAGTTTGAAGCGAGTAGCTGATGTGGGATTATCTGGATAAAATGCCTGACTGTCCTTTCGAATTGGCTAAAGAAGATCTCACTAGAACCTGTGCCCCTGCCAGCCCAGATCCATGCTGGAAAATCCAGCTGGCACAGAGGGTAATTTTGCGAGTGACAGATTCTTTTCCTTGGAAGTCTTTAAACACTGTTGACCCTGGTTCTGCTCCAAAAGTCTTGTGAGAAAGGGAAAGCCTGATGTTTGCCAGATAATACTTTCTAAAGCCAATTTTCCAAGGCTTTATAGCCCTTGAGCCACTGTAGTTAGCACCGAATCATATTCTTCTGTGGATGAGATGAATGGTCACAATAAATGGTTGTCACTCACCCAGTGAGTCTTCCGTATAAAGAAAAATTCTGGGTATCTAATTCTAACACTGATCCAATCTTTTAAATTTCCCCAAAACAAAGGTTTGTTAGTGATTGTGGTTTAAAAAAAAAAAGTTTCAGTTACAACTTAAATGCAGTACAAAATAAAATCTATCACAGCATCAGTGTTTCATAAACTTCAACCTCATTTGACATGTCTGGTAGATCACAAGAGATCTCAAATTCAAGCTTAGGCCCTCCAATCTGAAACGAACCACACAGCTTAAATAGCCCACATTCATTGGCCCCAACCTTGTCTTCAACCAAAGAAGCCTGTTGGCCTCTAGGTTCATTTTTCCTCCGGCTTTCCTCCATGTATTGAGCAAGTGTATACAGGATTTTTCCATTCAAAATAAACAGGAATATGAAAGCAGCATAAAAATGGATTTCACTGGATGCCTGTCTTATGAAACTCTGTGAGAATACTAAGTGTGTAATGATATATTCAACCTTTTGAGGAGATTCTTGATTGGGATTGAAGTTTCAGAAGACAATGCTCCTCAGATCAAAGCTGCTCAGAGTTGAGAGGGATCTCAGAGGTTGTGATCTCAGAGTGGCCCAGATGTTGTATATTCCAGATCTTGAAAAGGAGCCGAGAGAGGGGAGTGATGTACCTATGGTGAGCAGCACACTAACAGTGACTGTAGGATAGAATTCAGGTTCCACTTTTCTGTGCCTAGTCTGTGGGTACACCGGACCACTTCCTCTACCCCACTTCCAGTTTGACAGCTTGGAACTGACATACCTGTTTTTAAGACTTATAGCCATGTGAAGGTGAAGAGGGTGCATGATATTATTTCAATGGACACCTTAAGTGACCATGTTTATATTTTCTACCAGTGGGTCTTGTTGGATTAGACTTTCCTCTGCAGCTAGGAGTCCCCTGGACTTATTTGCATTGCCCAGGCAGAAAAGTCTTGAGCCTTCTGGAAAGCCTGCCAGAGTGATGTGGAATCTGTTTTGCCCAAAAGGGGAACTCAACAGGTACAGACAAATACCACTTCCTAAGGAGGAGCCAGGATGGGAGATGAAGATGAAGTGAACTGTGCTTGAGGCCACATAAGGGAAGGGCTTCTGTGAACATGAATATGAGCTGAAGGCATGAGTCTGTGCCTCCTTTTAGTCCTGTTCGAGGTTTCACTCAGAGTGGAATTTGCAAGGCAAAGGGTCAGAAACATGGTAAATGCAACCTGGGGATGTATTTGCCTACATGAAGCATATGTATTCCTGAAATCTTACATGTACATTGAATCACAGATATCCATTATAATATCAGAGCAGGTTTATATTAATTTCCTAATACTTTTCAAATACCAAAGTTTCCAAATCTTTTTAAGTTAGTTTATTTTTTATTGAAGGATAATTGCTTTACAGAATTTTGCTGTTTTCTGTCAAATGTCAAAATGAATCAGCCATAGGTATACGTACATCCCCTCCCTTTTGAAACTCCCTCCCATCTCCCTTCCCATCCCACCCCTTTAGGTTGATACAGAGTCCCTGTTTGAGTTTTCTGAGCCATACAGCGAATTCACGTGGGCTATCTTTAAAATTTCCGGTTTCTTTGGCCCTTACATTCCTGAGAATTTTCTTCATTCATGCCTGAAGCAAATATTTACTGCTTGCTTACTATGTAGAAGTACTATACTAGAACCACTGTGGTAGAATTAAGTTAGGAGTTAAGATAGAAAACCCTCAAATGTCTGTAAATTAAATATTTATTTTTAATAAACCTCTAAGTCTAAGAGGAAATTACATGAACCTCAATGTTTATAGCAGCGCTGTTTACAATAACCAGTACCCAGAAGCAACCTAAATGTCCAGCAACAGAGGAATGGATAAAGATGTGGTACATATACACAATGGACTATTACTCAGCCATAGAAAGAAACAAAACTGGGTCATTTGTAGAGACCTGGATGGACCTAGAGAATGTTATACAGAGTGAAATAAATCAGAAAGAGAAAAACAAATATTGTATGTTAATGCATATGTGTGGAATCTAGAAAACTGGTATAGATGATCTTATGTGCAAAGCAGAAATAGAGACACAGATGTAGAGAACAAACACATGGACACCAAAGGTGAAAAGAGGATGGGAGAAACTGGGACACGGAGATTGACTCTGTGCATAAAATAGATAACGAATGAGAACAAACTCTATAGCACAGGGAACTCTATTTAACGCACTGTGGTGACCTCAGCGGGAAGGAAGTTCAAAAGGGAGCAGAGTGTATACATATATATGTATGGCCAATTCACCTTGTTGTGCAGTGGAAACTAACACAACATTGGAAAGCAACCATGCTACAGTAAAAATTAATTTAAAAAAATTACAATGGAAATAATAGTTTAAACTGAAAATAATGGAAATATTTCATTCCAGGAGAAAGCAATTAAAAGGCTGAAAAATGGTTGTCCCTTCTGAAAAAAAAAAAAATGGCAGAATTAAGTAGCCCTGGGACTTTGGAGGATTGTTTTATTGATGCTGTGGCTACATCATGAATTGTATACACTGCAAATTTGACAGTGTGATGCTACAGGTTCCAATTTGACATTTCCTTTATTCACTTGATATATAATGTTGATATAGGAGTTCAGAGTTAGCCCACAAGTTTGTCCTTTGTTCATATCTTAGTAAGAGTGCCAATGAATAAGGATCTCACACCTCAAACCCTGGAAGGCAGGATCTTCATGAAGTGCTGGATGATTGCAGAGGCAGAGCAAATTCTTTTTCTCAAGTGCTTAACTGAAAACCCCTCATATAATGATGACTAAGAAACCAGTTCCAGTGGGTGGTGAGAAATCAATAATCAATTACAGGTCTCCTACCAAGGATGATTTCCTGCACTAGTGTTGTAGCTAACTGGTACTAAGTTTTGTAGACTTTTCTTCCAGGAAGAACAGTGAAGAATTGAATGACTCAAGGAACAGTGTAGACCCCTGTCAAACATAGATGGAGAGTATGTCAGAGTTTCCACCTGACCATGTAGCTCTATTATCCATAATCTATGTAGAAAGATATTTTATTAGATAGTCAAGTTTTTCTTTATTAGCTTATCACTAAAGCATAAAGACATTTTATGCTTAAAAGTACCTTGTTGTGATAATTAGGTCAATATAAAAATATTAATTTCTGTACACCAGCTTCTCATTCCTAAGAATGGTCTAGGAAATCTCAAGACAATGACTTTGGAACAGCAGGTGTCCTAATGACATAGTTTAATAATGAAGACATGAATTCACAGTAGTGTGAAATGGATCCCTATCAAAAGCTTAACCACCAAGGAGCCGTACTATACATCCCCCCATGACGTTAACAGTATGTCTTATTTGACAACTGCCAGCTTGGAGAGCTGTGTGGTCTCTGAAACAATTTTACCAATGACTATGAGGCAACACTGTGGACAATCTCTAATCAATGATGGATTTACCACTACCCACTAGAATTGGCTTCCAGCTTGTTTCTTACCCTAGACTTTCTGAATTATCACACAACTCGTGGACATTATTTAGTACTCACAAGTCATCAGGTGATATCGAATGTTCTCTACTTCTATACACCGTGCTCTCTCACGGTGGCCACTTGGCTTGCATAGTCAGCATTTCAGTTCAGTCGCTCAGTTGTGTCCGACTCTTTGTGACTCCATGGACTGTAGCACGCCAGGCTTCCCTGTTCATCACCAACTCCTGGAGCTTGCTCAAACTCATGTCCACCGAGTTGGTGATGTCATCCAATCATCTCATTCTCTGTCACCCCCTTCTCCTCCTGCCTTCAGCAACAGGGTCTTTTCCAATGAGTCAGCTTTTCGCATCAGGTGGCCAAAGTACTGGAGTTTCAGCTTCAGCATCAGTCCTTTCAATGAATATTCAGGATTAATTTCCTTTAGGATAGACTGGTTGGATCTCCTTGCAGTCCAAGGGAATCTCAGGAGTCTTCTCCACGACTACAGTTCAAAAGCATCAATTCTTCTGCGCTCAGCTTTCTTTATGGTCCAACTCTCATATCCATACATGACTACTGGATAAACCATAGCTTTGACTAGACAGACCTTTGTCGGCAAAGTGATTTTTCTGCTTTTTAATACGCTGTCTAGGTTGGTCACAGTCTTTCTTCCAAGGAGCAAGTCTTTTAATTTCATGGCTGCAGTCACCATCTGCAGTGCATTTAGCACTCCTAAATGCAAGAGGCCTGAGGCATGTGTCTGAATTCATCTATGGCATGAGTTTCCTGTTGCTACCTTTTGTTTTAGTCTGAAGCTTGGTCTCTACGATAGGGAGAGTGTCTCTTTCAGATGCTGCCCCTAAATTTCCTAAGACCTAGTGGCATAGAATATCACTAAGGAAAACTGATTCATGGAAGTTTATAAAATGTAAAAGTTTGGCTCAGTAAAGAGGTTCTGTTGAGAACACACAGTTGTGATTCCATAATCGACCATTTAAGAAATCACCCACAGTGAAGTGATAGGATGGATGTGCTGCAATACAAGCTATGTGCTATGTGCTACAATACAAGCAATAGTGTGCGTGCTATGGATTTAGACTGAAAATTTGAATCTGAGGGAAATAACATGTTGGTGAGAATAAGCTTCAAATATTATTAGAATTTCATTGCATGTGTTAGGTGAAGGGGCCTTCCTTAAAATGTCCTCCTTAGGGACCATCACTGTTTCTAAATAAGTCCTTGGTTCCATTCACTCTGGGAGATACCTTTTAGAGAAATTTCATTTTGATAAAGTAAAGATTTATTGTTTCTGGTGTAAATAATCTCATCCACGTGTGTATTTTGAAACACCAGGGCCTTTTAAACCAGAGCAAATCTGTACTACATATTCAGTAAGTTCTGTCAGTATCAAAAAAAAAAAATATTTTTCTTCCCTAACCATAGCCATCAAGTTTAACAAGAGGGACTGGGGCAGCTGAGAGGAGCATGCTTCTAGAACAGCTAAAGTCAAGCTTCCTGCCCTGGGCTATCTGGACTGCTTCCAGGCTCTCTTGTCCTCTGACTTCCAGGATGAATTTGGCTCCAGGGAGACCAGGCAGGAGACAGAGGGAGGGAAGGCATGTGGTTGGGGTGGATGGGGCATTTCTTCCCCCTGTGGCTCTGCTGCGAGGTCACCTGGGGCTGACTGAAGGTCACTGCTTCCTTCTGCCCTTTAGCACTATTCTCATCCTGATAACTCCATCTACTGTGGTTCTGAACAGTCTCCTTGCACCATCAAGCTCTCCTCAAACTTCCCTGTTCCTACAGGGCCCCTGTCCATGGGGACCACTCCACTCTCCCCACAGTTCCCTCAGCAGCAAGAGGTCCCTTCTCCTACCAGGTGGATCCTGCTGGCCCCGACCCACAGTGGAGGCTGGTGTCTGCTTTCAATGCCGGAAGCTCTTTCTCCTCCAAGGTGACAGACGAGATTTGATTTGTTGCGAGGAAAATGTTAATATTTTTATTGAAGCAGAAAGGACTTCTGATTCAGGAATGGTCTATGAAAAATGTAACAATTTCACTGCTGCTTTACCTTTGTGGATAAGAAGAAAGTTTCTGATACTTGGGCTGCGGGGTTTAGAATTTCTTTTATCTTTCTTTGTTGGCTTAGGTGGTTTGTTTTTTTCTTTCAGTTTTAATGTATTTTAATTGAACTACAGTTGATTTATAATGTGCTAATTCCTGTTGTACAGCAAAGTGATTCAGTTACATATACACACACACACATTCTTTTTTTAATATTCTTTTCCTTTATGGTTTACCACAGGATATTGAATGTAGTTCTCTGTGCTACCCAGCAGGACTTTGTTGTTTATACATTCTACATATAAAAACTTACATCTGCTACCTCAACCTTTCACTCCTTCCATTCCCTAACCTCTTTCCTCTTGGCAACCATAAGTCTGTTCTCTATATCTGTGAGCCTGCTTCTGTTTCATAGATAGGTTCACTTGTGTCATATGTTACATCCCACATATAAGTGATATATGGTATTTGTCTTTCTCTTTCTGACTTCCTTCACTTATGTGATAATCTCTAGCTGCATCCATGTTGCTGCAAATGGCACTATTCTGTTCTTTTTTATGGCTGCGTAGAATTCCACTGCATAAAGGTACCATGTTTTCTTTATCCATTCATCTGTTGATGGATATTTAGGTTGCATCCATGTCTTGGCTACTGTGAAGAGTACTGCCATGAACATAGGGGTGCACCTGGTTTTTTGAATTATAGTTTTGTCTGTATATATGCCCAGGGATTGCTGGATCAGATGGTAATTCTATTTTTAGTTTTCTGAGGAACCTCCATGCTGTTTCCCACAGTGGCTGCACCAACTTACATTTGACTTGGCTGCTTTTGTTCATTATTGCCATTGTTCTTAAAATGGTCTCAGAAAAATGAGCCTTGACAAAACTTGACTGGTGGTAAAGCACACCTTATTCCCACTCTTTGCCCACACACTTGTTGCCCTTTTTGTCCTTATTCTGTTTCCTATCCTTCTCCCATCCCCACCCTCCATCCCATCTGTGGTTTATTTATCAAGGTCCGATCTCTAGGGATGTCCACATAGATGTTAGCTGATAAAATTCCGCATCTTCCAGGGGTGGGTTCATCTTTATGAGGGCCTCTTACAATCTAGAAATCCTTCATTGTGGTGGTGGGGTGGCAGGCAGACAAAACACAATTATTATTTTAGCCACAGGATCCATTCATCACCTGCCTTTTCTTCTCCTTAGCTTTGATGTGGTTCCCTGGGGAGAGTCATTCCAGGGAAGGAGAAACAGCCCAAGCAGGTCTGCTGGACCCTGAACAATGCAATTCTAAGGGATCTGCAGAATCGTTTGAGAACTCAAAGGGCAAGACAGGCCTGAAGTCCATGACCATTTATTTAAGGAAAAAAAATTGGAAAACAAAATGCAGAACCTTGCCTTCCTCAAAGGTCACTGCTAGCAAGGGTGACCTTCTAGTTCAGAAGTTAAATTGTTCCCAGTTTCTCTTTTATTTTTGGCAACTGAAACTTTTCTGCCTCTTACCTCTACAAAAAGACGTGTCACATTCAACTGAAAGACACGTCAACTGATGTATCAGCAAACAAATAACAAGAGAAATGGGAAAGAAAGAAATGATTGTTACTATGCGTTCCTTTTAAGGGCAGTTTTTTGCTGTTCTTCTTCATTTCTTATGTTGATACATGCTGCTCTGGTTTTATTAATTATCCATGATGATTTGAACCCCCCTCCCTCCTTCACCCCAGTTAACTTGTTCATTCCTGTTGATGGGTGTTTCCCTCATTTTTTTTTCTTACAATGCTGTAGTGAACCTTCTCTAGCTCAAAGCCAGGCACAAATGCAGAGATGTGGCCATTTTGCCCCAACCACTGTCATTCTCTGTCTTCCACATCCTTTTCCAGGGAGCCCTATTCCTCCACCCCATATTCAAGCCACTCTGTCTGGGCTCCATCTCTTTGCTCCTACTGTCTGACCAGGCCCTTGTTTCCACAACCCCTGTTTTGGGATTTGCCAACTTGACTTTACCCTTGGGAACTCCTCCAAGATGAGGCTTTTGTTTCTGCCTTCCAGCTTCAGACGGGAGAGAATAGGTAAAAGCCCCACCCTGAGCTCCACAAAGCCTGAGGGGCATGCCATACCTGGACCAGCTCTCTCCTGGCCCCCGCCTGACTACACTGCAAGCCCAGAGATGCAAAAAGGGGCCTGGCTTAGTCAGATCAGATATTGTGCCTGATATATGCTCAGCTCAGGCACAAGGATGATTGTAAAGTTATTTTACAACTTAGTAAGTTAATTTCCATTATTTTTAGGTGTTAACTACCTTGTAGAAATAATAAAGATTAGACAGATAAATAGATAGAGCCATCATAAGCCTAATATCTAGTTACTGATGCAGAATACACACACAGGTGCCTCAACCCAAGGGACAATCTGTGAATCAAGGAGAAAAAGCCTTTTGTATGCTTTGCCTCCAGAGTTTCTAAGAAGAAGCCTTTTAAGTGTCAGCATTTCAGAGGCCATACCATGCCAAAATTTTCTGCGGTGTTGCACGCCTTACTCTTTTTTCTCCCAACACGAAGACATATCTTCTCAGTGCAAACATTATTTGTCAGTAAGACTTCAAAAACTGCCCCTAATTTCCTGGTCTGATCAGAGAGTACACTTTCTCAAACAACATTCTTCCACACTCACTTTTTTGTCCTTCCTATTTAACTATTTCTCTATGATCATGTACAAAAAGTAAGAGAATGCTCAGAAGCAAAAGGAAGAAAAGGATTTAAATCACCCGAAATTCCACTAAACAGGTGCAATTCCTGTTTACATTTGGTGGTATATTATTTGAGAATTTTCCCCATGTGAATATATATATAAATTATATACTATAATATCTAGTGTATAATATTATATATGTACATATATATTACAAATACACACACATACACCCTCTTCATGTAATCTGTCTGATTGTTTTCATAAACCTCAACTTAGTCTCCCTGTGTACCATCTCTTGTTATCATAGAATTCTTTCTCAGTCTTCTCTGATGAAACCACTTCTTTGTTTACAACTTCTCCCAAGTACATCTTTTTGTGGCTTTCCCCCAAACCAAGAATTTTAATAAATGCTCATCTGCTTCAAAAACCATCACTTTCAAATCTCACATTTTTTAACCCTCTTTTTTAATTTTTTAAATGAAGAAGTAATTTACATATCACAAAATTCTCCTTTTTGAAGTACACAAGTCAGTGTTTTTTTTGGTATGTTTGCAAGGTTCAGCATTCATCACTATAATTAATTTCAGGACATTTTTGTCACAACCAAAAGAAACCCTGAAACATCAACAGTCCCCATTACCCTTGCCCACCAGCTCCTGGCAACCAGTAATCTACTTTTTGTCTCTATTTACCTATTCTGGACATTTTATAGAAATGGAATCAGTGAATACATGGTATTTTGTGATTGGATCCTTTCACTTTGCATAATATCTTTGAGGTTCACCAATGTCATAGTGCATGCACGCATGCTAAGTTGCTTTAGTACTCTTTGAGACCCTATAGACTGTAGCCCACCAGGCTCCTCTATCCATGGGATTCTCCAGGCAATAATACTGCAGTGGATTGACATGCCCTTCTCCAAGGGATCATCCCAACCCTGGGATTGAACCCATGTCTCCTGCAGCTCCTGTATTGTAGGGATATTCTTGACCACTGAGCCACCGGGGAAGCCCCTATGTCATAGTAGATACTATTTCATTCCTTTCTATGGCTGAATGTTATTTCACTGTCTGGATCACTACATTTTGTTAACTCTTTTATCCACTGGTGGATATTTGAGTTGTTTTTCCCTTTTGGATACTGTGAATTGTGCTGCCATGAACATTCATGTACAAACATTCATGTGTCTGTTTTCAATTTTGGGGGTACATATTTAGTAGTGGAATTGCTGGATCATATAACTTTATGCTTAACTTTTTGAGGAAATACCAAGTTCTTTTCTGAAGTTGCTGCACCATTTTGTACATCCATCAGCAGAATATGAGGGTTCTATTCTCTCCACAGCCTCACTAACACTTGCTATAACCTGTCATTTCTATCACAGCCATCCTAGTAAGTACAAAGCAGTATCATATTATGGTTCTGATTTGTATCTCTCAAGAAAACAATAATAATGCTGAATATCTTTTGATTTGCTTATGGGCCATCTGGATATCTTTTTTGGAGAAATGTCTATTCAGATCTTTGCCTGTTTTTAAAATTGGGTTATTTGTCTTTGTATTGTTCTAAGTTTAACCTTAAAAATTTTTTTTTAAATTTTTTAAATGATGAAAGTATGACAGCACATTTACAGGGGACTTGGAAAATACAGAACAAAGTTACATATAGTTCCACTATGTATTATAATTATTTTTTAAGTAGATAAATTAAGATTTTTAGCTGGAGTTTCAATATCAAACTCTCAAAAATTATTACAATGAATAGGCAGAAAAGCAGAAAGCTACAGTAGACCTGAAAAGGACTATGAACCAATTCAACATATTTAAGATTTATATAATTTTCACACAAGAGCAGGGTACAAATCCTAATCAAATTCTCGTAGACTATAAACCAGGAGATACTGTAACATATCCAGGGACATAAAACAGGGCATAAAACAAAAAAAAAATTCATGGTCTAAAAGTATAGAAATCATACAGAGTCTGTTCTCTTATCACTATGGAATTATGGTAGAAATCAATATTAAAAGATATTTGAAAATCACCCACATATTTTCAAGTGTAATGTGACATTTACCTAGAGAGATCTTTGACTTAGCCATTGAAAGCCTCAAGAAGGTTAAAAGACTGAAAAAATACAGAGGGTGATTGCAGAGAAGAAAGTATTTAAATAAGAAGTGAAGTGAAGTGTCAGTTGCTCAGTCATGTCTGACTCTTTGTGATCCTGTGGACTGTAGCTCACTAGGCTCCTCTGTCCATGGAATTCTCCAGTCCAGAATACTGGAGTAGGTAGCTATTCCCTTCCCCAGGGGATCTTCCTGACCCAGGGATCAAACTCGTCTCCTGCATTGCAGGCAGATTCTTTACCATTTAAATAAGAAATTAATGTGAAGGATATTTTAAAAACTCCATGTATTTGGAAATTAAATGCCCACTTTTAAATGAGGAGTGTATCTAAGAAGCTTATGAAAATATGATAATTAGAAAATATTCGTAATAATAAAAATGAAGAGAATTTATCAGAATTTGTTGCATGCAGCTGAAGCTGCTCAATGCAAGTAAATACAATGTGGAATCTTGAATAAGTTCTGAAAACAAATAATGGACTAGCATAAAATTTTGTGAAACTTGAACAAATCTGTACTTTAGTTAATAACACTGTATCACATGTTAATTTCTTGTTTGTTTTTTTTTTTTCTTACAACATACTACTTCTTTATATTTTCAGAATTGGATTAGAAATTTTAAGCCTCATTCAAATTTTTTTAAAAAGATCACTAAAATAATAAGCTTTCTAGACTTTCAGCAGTAATATTAGATGTAAACTTTTTTGAAACCAGATATTGCTGCTCAGTTGCAAACTAAGCCTTCAGGAAAGATGATATGAAGGAACACTTCTACATTAGATCTTCATCTTACCACTTGCCCTTAGAAACCAAATATGCTTGGCTCTTACATACCATAGACACCAAGAGTTGGCCATCTGTACCATCAGATACAGTTTTCATGATTTATGGGGGTTGAAGATAGTTATGTGGCTTGTGAAGGAACTAGCTTGCAACCAGGATATACATTGCTAAAATCTGGTTGCCTATACAAAATGCAAAATGTTCATTGTATGTTCCATAGAAAACAGCACAGGGAAGAGGTGGTTTAGTTACTGATGTTGGTTGTTACAATGTCTGACATTACTTACATAAAGGCAAAGGAGCAGATGAATCCTAGCAAAGTTTGCTCTATGATGAAAGTTTCATTATCCCATTGAATCATATTATGAAATGGAAGTATGGTCTGTTGGAAAAGACTTTTGTCTATGAATATATTAAAACCACATTTTAATAATGTACCAAATCTTCTTAGAAATATCATATTTAAAGAAATAAGCTATATTTATGAAAACATTACCAATCACTGTTAATAGACTGGTTAAGTAAAAATGAAATAAAGAGTGCAAGTATAATCCAGCCCTGAAAATTCTGACTGTGTCAATAAACATCTCACTGAAAGTTCGAGATAGCCCTTCTTAAAGTGTGTGCATCCTGGCTAAAGCTTCCATCAGTGACGAACTACCTCTTAACAAGGATGTCATAAGAATTCCTGGGACCTTTCCAATGACCTTTCAGTCCTTCTTAGTTTAAAACTGGTTGCTGGCTTTCACTGGTCTTAGGACAAAGACCTCAAGGCTCATCTCACCTGTGAAGTCTACTCCTTGGAGCACTGTTTCTCCCAGTCAGCCTCGGCTCACCTCACACCACCCAGGCTGGTCTCAAAAAATCTCTCCTCTGTCCACAGGAATGGTTTTTTCTTCCCCTTGGTACCCATACTACCCACTCAGTATCTATCTAGCACACAGTGAGGGAGCTGCAAAGGTTTGCTGAGAAAATTACAGGCTATATTTGCCATGCTAATCCTTGCTTCCTGATTTGGCTCATAAGTTCATCCTGCCATTAAAGTTTCATGTGTTAAAATTTGGCCCATCTCTCAATATTTACTTCTCTGTGGAGCTTCAGCCATGCAACAGTCTTTTACTATTGCTAGTTACAGGCCAGGTGAATAGAACAGATGTGATAATAGTAGAGATATGGGCCTTGCTCGCATAGAGCTTCCAGTCCAGCATGGTGGTATAATTACACCAAATGAACAGACGAAGAACCATATATCATTGTAAGTGCTTAGGGAGCACTTGTGGGGGGGGGGGCACACGGTGACTTCATATGGCACTCCTCTATGCTTCTCATTTGGACATTTATTGCACATATGTGCAATAGAGTTAATATTGTTACTGTATAGTTAATTTTTAAAAGAAAGTATGTATCTTCTACCTCCTTCATTCAAGACTGAAGGTGTTTCTGAGAGCAGCGGCATATGGTGGGTATTTAAGAATATGTCATTAATTACCATGTCCTTGGGCAAAAGCACTGAGAAGCACATTCAGTAAAATCCTAAAATGTTTAATTCTTGAAGTGATGTGAAGTGAAATCGCTCAGTTGTGTCTGACTCTTTGCGACCCCATGGACTGTAGCCTACCACCCTCCTCCATCCATAGGATTTTCCAGTCAAGAGTACTGGAGTGGGTTGCCATCTCCTTCTCCAGAGATCCCCCCGACCCAGGGATCGAACCAGGGTCTCCCGCATTGTAGGCATATGCTTTACCATCTGAGACACCAAGTCGGTTTAATTCTTGAGGTTCCATAAATATGACAATTTGTCCTAATATTTGTACTGGCATATGTAGTTGAAGGTCCAATGACCAGCCAGCTAACGTCTGTTGACAATTTTTACAATGGAATGCCACTGGCCATGAGTGATCTCTTTAGGGACTAGGATTTATCAAAGTCATGATTAATAAATCTGGCATTAACTAGTCAGGCATTTGTTATTGTTGTTTAGTCACTCAGTTGTATCTGACTCTTTGTGACTCCATGCACTGCAGCATGCCAGGCTTCCCTGTCTTTCACTATCTCCTGGAGTTTACTCAAACTCATCTCCAATGAGTTGATGGTGTCATCCAACCATTTCGTTCTCTGTCGTCCTCTCTTCCTCCTGCCCTCAATATTTCCCAGTATCAGGGTCTTTTCCAATGAGTCGGCTCTTCGCATCAGGTGGTCAATATATTGAAGCTTCAGTTTCAGCATCAGCCCTTTCAATGAATATTCAGGGTTGATCTCCTTTAGAATTGACTAGTTTGATCTTCTTACTGTCCAAGGGACTCTCAAGAGTCTTCTCTAGCACCACAATTTGAAAGCATCAATTCTTTGGCAATCAACCTTCTCTATGGTCCAACTCACATCCATACATGACTACTGGAAAAACCATAGCTTCGACTAGACAAAGTGATGTCTTGGCTTTTTAATACACTCTCTAGGTTGGTCATAGCTTTTCTTCTAAGGAGCAAGCGTCTTTTAATTTCATGGCTGCAGTCACTGTCTGCCACCAAGAAAACAGTCTGTTACTGTTTACATTTTTTCGTCTCTATTTGCCATGAAGTGATGGGACCAGACGCCATGATCTTCATTTTTTGAATGCTGAGTTTAAGCCAGCTTTTTTACTCTCCTCTTTCACCTTCATCAAGAGGCTTTTTTGTTCCTCTTTACTTTCTGCCATTAGGGTAGTATCATCTGCATATCTGAGTCAGGCTTTAGGTCTACCTATTAGTTTAATACAAGTTAAGCTGGTCTAACACAAGGGTGAGATATACCCTTTAATACAAGTCAGGTTGGTCTAATACAAGGGTGAGATATACCTTCCAGCTGGTGAAGTAAGAGCAAGAAGGATGATTTGGCACACTTAATTTTAGTAAGGTTGTGGGGGAGGGATGCTGTGTGCTTATATTAATTTTGAATTGTTTAATGGAACCATTAAATTCAGAAACATCTCTAAGCAGAAAATTTCTTAATGGGTATCTCTATGCCTATAAGCAAGAGATGCTGCTCAGAATGTATTATTCTTTTAAAAGAGAATCTTTCCCTCTCTCTTAATATGCTTAATACTACCAATCTACAATATTCAGTTTTCATAACATCAGAACTCATTTATAGATTAAATGCAATTCTCTGTGAAGTAAGGAACAAAATGGAGGCTAAAATAACTTGACCTGGTAAATTTCTTTTTTATGATTAAGGGGAATAGATCCTAAAAGCTTCCTAAGTGGGAAAGGCTCTTAGGAGGGAGCGAGTACCATGGCAACTCCAGGTTCTGCGTGCGCAAGACCTTGGCTCTTACGCTGTCTTCCTCTGCCCACACTCACTGAAATGTTTCTGTAGGTTCTTCTTTCTGGATCTCTTCCATGGAGTCCTGACAGCTGTTTTAAGGTCTTCAACTCTTGTCAGGTGGAGTTAACAAGTGATCACATGTGGTTGAGATGGGGGGCACTTCGAGGATGTCACACAACACCTGACCCATGTTCACTGAATGTTTTCACGAAATATTTTCTACCTTGGAGAGCATTACATGCTGGTTCACAGTCTCATGCCAACAGGCTTTGTGGGCATTCTTTACACAGAGTATGTAGAATCTTCCAGACAAATAAAACCTTTGTGAACAAAAATCTGCCAGGTTTAACCATCATCTGTTTACATGCTAGGTCAAATAAAGAACTAAGTGAAGTAAGCCACAGCAAAAGACAAATATTGCATGATACATCACTTGTATGTTGTATTAAAAAATACAACAAACTAGTGAATATAACAAAAAAGAAGCAGACTCACAAATATAGAGAAAAAACTCGTGGTTGCCAGTAAGGAGAGGGGAGGGCAGGGGCAGTGTAGCGATAGGGTAGTAAGAGGTACAAACTATTAGGTATAAGACAAGCTACAAGGGGGTAGTGCAAAGAGATCAGATCAGTCAATCCTAAAGGAAATCAACCCTGAATATTCATTGGAAGGAGTGATGCTGAAGCTCAATACTCTGGCCACTTGATGTGAATTTGATGTGAAGAGCTGACTCATTGGAAAAGACCCTGATGCTGGGAAAGGTTTAAGGCAAAAGGAGAGGCGGGCGGCAGAGGATGAAATGGTTGGATGGCATCACCAACTGAAAGGGCATGAATCTGAACAAACTCCAGGAGACAGTGAACCTGGCATGAGGAACCTGGCATGCTGCAGTCCATGGGATCTCAAGGACTCAGACACGACTTAGCGATTGAACAATAACAACAACAAGAAGGATATATTGTACAACACAGGGAATATACCCAACATTTTATAATAATTATAAATGGAGCATAACCTTTAAAAATTGTGACTCACTATACTGTACATCTGTAACATATAATATTGTACATCAGCTATACTTCAATTAAAAATAAGAAAACAAACAAAAATCAACAACAGGCAAAAAGAACAAACAATAATTGCTGACCCAAAGAAACCTATTCTGCCTAAGGCAGTAAGTTAGCCCCAAAACAATGCCTTCTTCAAGTGAAATGTTACTATTGCCAGAAATACTTTTTCTGTCTGTGAATTAAGTGATTGCATGTTCTATACAGTACATAGATTTCCACGCAGATAGATTTTAACAGTCATAAGCAATAAAAGAAATAATAAAAGAAAGAAAAGAACAAAGCAAGCACGAGAAACAACTTTCATCTTCATTTGATTCTTACTCGCATTTCATCCCCACTCAAAATTTGAGGATAGGAAGGAATCAACAAGTTGGAAGAGTCCTAGGAGATGCACATATGTGGAAAAATGTTGTCATCTTACATAATCACTGAATTGTGATTCAGGAGCACACTAATGAAGCATAATAGTTCTCAGCATTTTGTAATAATGTTGGTTTTATGGACAACCCAAGGAGAAAGGAACCAATTTACATGGTCATTCTAGATACCATCCAGATTCCAAAGAGACTCTCTGGAGTTGTCTGTGGTCTCCCTGTCATATTTACTGGAAGTGTGAAAAATAAGCTCGTCCTACGGTATGTGATGGGTCATTTAAAGTTAGGAGAGAGCTGCCTTAATTCACAGAGAAACCATGTAACTCTCAGGACTGGAAAACATTTTGCTCAACAGCAGACCTCTGCTGTTTCCCCAGAGATCCATTTCCTTTGGATAAATGAGCCAGAAGAATCCCAGGAGCTGCCTGATATGTCCTGAGAGGGACGTTTGAAATCTTTCTCCCCTTCCTTTCGTTAGCTGCCAGTCTAATAAAGTGATGAGAGCATGAGAAATTCGAAGGATAAAAGCAGGAATGAATGCCTCCTAAACCTCAATAAGCCCTCTCAGCGTAAAACATGAGGTAATTATCAAGATAAGAAATTAAACCCTCTTTCCTGTTTTTCCTCCTCTTTTCCCCTGGTGATGTAGGTGCTCTTAAGATAAGAAAAAAATTTAGGGTAGATATAATTAAGTTGTCAACCAGATGTTACTGCACTTTCAACATGGGAGCAGATGAACAATCTGGATGAAGCCTTGATTTTTATTTCTCTTGGGGAACCACGGAGCCAAAATACAGCCACAGGAAACAGTGGAAATCCCAGGGACTTGGCTACACTTCCATTCTCTTTGGGCTCCACTACTTTAAAAAAAAAGTCACTGGACTCTGGTTTTTCCATTGCTTCATGGGACTCAGCTGTCATTCACCTCCACTTACAGGATTCATCACTCCTGAATGGGCCCCTAAAATGTTCATTATTACCAAAGACACATCCATGTTTAACTTCTCTGTTTCACGATATCACAAACCAAAAAAAGCATACCTGTTTTTGTTGTAAGCTGATACCATATTGTTTAAATCCTTTCATGGACTTAAGAAATAATAATGACTACTCCTTGTCTAATAAGCACTAACCTTTACTGCATGCTCACTATGTACCTGGCACAGTTCTCATGTTTTAGGTACGTTCACTGACTTCAGGCTCACAATGGGAGTGGGAGGCAAGGTTAAACTTTTCACCTTACAACTTCAGGAGTGAAGGCATAAGTCAAGGGAGCCCATCCAAGTTCACAGAGTATAATAAGGGCAAAGGCAGGGTTTGAACACTTGTGGGCTCTGCTTCCATAGGCCAGGCCCTCACCCACACTGGGCACTGACTTCTGTGATCTGATGGCCTTCGAGAAAGGATTTTTAAATTACCCTGTGAACTTCTGAGCTTTCCTGTTTCTCAGACTTTCCAGGCACGAAATAGTTCATATGAGAAAGTGAATTATTTACTTTGTGGAATATAGAGACCATAAACCCACCTTTATTGCTCATCACTTAAAAGCATCATACAGTTATTCTCTTTATAACTAGCAACAACCTCGGCTTCCCAAGTGGCACTAGTGGTCAAGAACCCACCTACTAATGCAGGAGACATAAGGGATGTGGGTTCAGTTCGTGGGTTGGGAAGATCCCCTGGAGGAGGGCATGGCAACCCACTCCAGTATTCTTGACTGGAGAATTCCATGGACAGAGGAGCCTGGTGGGCTACAGTCCACCAGGTTGCAAAGAGTATGACTGAAGTGACTTAGCGTAAGTAAATCTCTAGTCCAATCTCGCACTGAAGGGAAATCATCCTGCTTTAGCCTCCACTACTCATGTCTCCTCCTTCAGCCACTGAATCAACACATGAAGCACCAAGAATGGCACCAACCTGCAGTGTTCGGGTACTGAAGACAGCTCCAATTGCTAGAAAAACCTGGGTGTCCTATAGTCTCCTTCCACTGGTACTACTTTTCATTTTTGGAATAAAGAAAAATGCCCCTTCTTCCTCTTCTATATGAACACTTTAAAGAGCAGACAGCCACCCCATTCCTCTGGGGCTTTCTCTTCTACAGAAAACAAAATCTCAATTTTTTTTTCCCTCACATTTCTCTGGTTCACCAATCTGCTTCCTTGTTGCCTCCTACTGGACACACTCTGAATTGCCAATGCCCCTAGTCAAGGTCCATCAGAGAATTAGGTACACGGATCTCAGATGTCCGAGCTTTAAGCCTTGCGTCCTATATTAAAGCTGGCAGGTCTATGGCGTGCCTTCCATGGCCAGAAAGTGTGACCTGATCCCAGGTCCTGTGTCTCTCTCCCATGGAGCCCATCACATTTGCTTCACTTAGGCCAATAGTGTTCAGGACACAGAAAAGACTTAAGACTCCTAACCCTTAGACTCCATGCATTTTCCCTTTCATTTTACACACAGAAAAGGACTATGAGCTCAAATGAAATCCTGGCCCTGAGTTAGTCCATTTGTGATTAACTGTAGACACACATGCGGGCATGTGACCGTTTCATTTTAGAGAGCCCGGAACTGACTACAGGGTTGAAATCTTAGGGTTATAGACTGATAAGTCTCTGAGAAAAACAAAACATGTATGCTATTTGGAGGACCCTGCCATCTGCTTTTACCAAGTCATTCATTCAGGGTTACATAAGAGTTTTCAAAATATTTTTCCCACCTGAAAGAAGGCAACCCAAGAAGACTTGAATTTATTCTCAGAGAGAAAGTCACTCTGGAGTATGTTAAGCTAATGTCAAACAACCATCTCTTACAGCATGAATTCTCAGGCATCAAGGGCTTGACCTCTTCTTGTGCCTTTACTTATATAATCTTGTTCTTTCAGATTCTGGGAAAGATGGAAAAGAAGTTCTAATGATGGTTGATTCAAAGCTTACTTCTTAGAAGAGTATTTGCTTTTAACAGAGGCACCGTTAAATGCTCAGATGGAAAAAAAAAAGTAGAACCAGGTGGACTAGAATCAATTAGACATGGACTTGGGGGCCATCACATCACAGAGCCCCTCACCCACAGGGGTTTACCTATAAGGTCAACCCTGCCTGCACATGACCTCCTTCCCTTCCTCACAGGAGGTGGTTCTACTTGGCCAAAGCAGGGACACACTGAGGCTGTAGGTGAGATGGGGTGGTGGAATTCCAAGCACTTTGTGTGTGTTTATTCAATCTTCCAAATAATACAAGTATCTGTGAGGTGGGGTAAGCCACCCAACTATCATAGTTCAGTTTAGCACAGTGCTACACATATAGTAAATGCTCAGCAATATAGTTGCTATTATGAGTTCAGAATGATAATATTTTGGTATGAGTTAAGCCAAGGTCCACTTTTGTATTTTATCAATAAAGGAAACTTTTGTTTTGCATAAAAAAGTCCAAAGGACTGCTTGAAGGACTTTAGAGAAACAACTATTACATAAGTCATTATAAAGCTCCCTTGGCTTTCAGATCCCCTTGGACAGGAAGCAAACTGACCTATGAGCCATTAGTCTTACTCTCTAGACTTGAACTTCCTTTTATTGCAGACATCTCATCCACATACTGAGAAAAGACAAAATGAGTTCCCACATCCCTTCCAACCAAAATTCTAGGATATGTTCATTTCATGGTGAATATAGTAGCCAAAGAATCTCCTGAGGGCTTACCATCATTTAGAATTATCCTGACCTATGAATGAAGTTCTCTTTAGGTACTCCCCAAATTAGGCCAGACTACTGCAGTTCCTTCTAAGGTAGTGTGATTTTATTCTCCCAACACAGCCCAGGTGACTCAAGTGGTAAAGAATCCACCTGCCAATGCAGGAGATGCAGGAGACATGGGTTTGATCCCTAGGTCAGGAAGGTACCCTGGAGAAGAAAATGGCAATCTACTCCAGTATTCTTGCCTGGAGAATTCCGTGGACAGAGGAGCCTGGAGGGCTATAGTCCATGGGGTTGCAAAGGGTCGGACATGACTGAAGTGACTGAGCACGCAGCATATTCTCCCAAAACACCTGTTTCATTGAGATGTCAAATCAAAAAGTCTGCTTTCCTAGAAAAATCTTCCAAGTGAGTTCCCCGAGGTTTTAGGCTTGGGCCTCTTCTAACTAAACTGATAGGGCCCAATGTTTGTCTGTCTGTCTGTCCTGGAGCCTGAGGAGGAATCCTATAGGCGCAAAATCTTCATGGAAACATGCTTCTAGAAAACACATATGTCCTGGCTTATTGTGAATCTCTTTGGCTGTCAATAATTAACTCTGGGACTCCTAACTGCAGCAGTCACACTGGTGGAGGGCAGAAATTATGTTTATACATACACACTGCTGAGAACTAGAGGTGAAGGCTTATCACGGGCGAAAAACAACTGTCTCCACTTAGATCAGGTGTCTTTGCAGGTCTAAGACCAGCCTGTCGACCCTTCTGAGAGCCTAGGCAGGGAAGTGGAAAACATGCTGCAGCATGCTTTGCAGCATCTGTTTCTTTTCGGAACACTGGGAACATGAGGAATGTTTTCCCAACCAGATCAATGCATTATATGACGACCAGGTGGTGCTGGGGTAATGGGTCCAAATAACTCACAAAGAGTCAGAAACGACTTAGCGACCGAGCAACAACAAGCTACCAAACATTAAGACTAAACTTCATCTAGACTCACCAGGGAGAGATCTTAGAGATCTTAGTGATCTTTGAGGGCATCTCTCCTCTACCCAGAGGAAGCGCTGATACTCCATGGAGGCCGAAGTTTACTCAGAGGGAGCGGCTCCCCCCAAGACTCCAAGGGGTGCTGGCACTACTTGGAACACCTGTTCTGGTGCACCTGGCCCTTCAGGTCAGGGATGATAGGGTGTCGTCAAGACAGTCAGTATAAAAACCTCACTGAAGCAGACAGCCTAAGGTGGACCTGGCTAATCCCTTTTGCTCCATTTTGATCAAATAGCTTATTTCAAATATCACATATGGAAATTTTTGTAAAATCTCATCTATCCATTGCCAACTGCTTCACACTGGGAAGATGGCTATGACTTCTCTGCTGTTTTGAGAATAAGTATTCTTGCTTGCTTGGTCCCACTCCTGGGACCGACCTGGCAGCTCTCAAGAATGAGGCCCCTGCTCTTGCTGGGGTTGGTGCCAGGGCACCTGAGGTGGCCCGTGGCTGGGATGTTCTGAGGGTAATCGGAGGCAGCTGGTGTGCAGCAGGAAGGGCACCAAACCAGAGTCCCAGCTTTACTCCTCAGTAGCTGGGGATCTCGGTCAAGTCAGTTTCCTTGCCTATAAAATGGGTATAAGAATCTCTATCCCGGAAGGTTGTTCTGCAGGGTAAATGTAAGCAGTCTGACACATTATAGACAGAGGATGGATCACTGTCATTAATGAGATGGGTCCCAGGTGGGGGTCACGATACCAGAGTCCCAGGTTCCTGTCCTTCATTAATTCAATGACCATGAGCCGCTCACTTCTCAGCCTTCTCTACCTTCTCTACGGGATTTCCAAGATCTTTTTTTGACTTGAAGAGTCCATACTTCCATGACTCCAAGCCCCTCAAATAACAGAAAAAGACACTCAGCCCAGAAAGGTGAAACCACTTGTGCAAGGTCACAGAGCCTGGGGGGCCACAGAACCAGCAGGTGTCCTCCCCTCCCAGTCTAGGGTTTTCCTACTGGAGGGCAGAAGCTTTCCTGTTTACCTAGTGAAAAGAGACAAGAATTCGAAGGTCAAGAAGGAGAGAGGGACCTTGCCTTGGCCTTGGAGGTCAGTGTACATGTTTCTAAGATGAGGGTTGTAGGACGTCAGTCAACGGCAAGGTCCATCCTCTCAAAACCTCTCTGTGGACAACCACCCTTCTGGTATTGCCCACCACTGAAACTCTATAAATCGTCTTTTTTCTCAGCAGCTATATTTGACTTTGGCCCGTGTCAGCTATCCTCTCTTCCAGGCCCATGCCATCTCCTTAATCCCTGGTTGGGGCAGTCATGGGGCAGCCGCCCACAGAGGTCAAGGGACCTGCTAAGAAGAAGAACCTGGCAATGCCCAGAAAGCTCTATGGAGAGGCTACTGAGTCCTTTAGGCCTAGCTCTGGCAGATTTCAGCAGCTTCTTTACCTGGAATTCACTTGGGGCCACCAGATTTGTTTAACCATCCACACAAAAGATCAACACACCTTATTTATTTTTTAAAGGGCTGATTCTAAGGTGAACTCAGGTGAGCAAACACTTTACTCAGGTCAGCAGCTCCCTTAGGTGGCCTGGAGTTGGCCCACATGGATCACCCTTCAGTAACCTTCATCTCCAAGGCTGGCAAGCTGGCCTGGTCCTAGCCCCCAGGGCTGCGTCACTGGCAATGGGAAATTTCCTTCCATGGGTTCATCAGGAAGACAGTGCCTTCCCTGGTTCCTTTCTAAAAGAAATGGGAATCGCTTTGTTCACCCTCTGGGCTAGTTGCATCATCCAGTATGTACAGCTTGGAGAACAGGGAAGAAAAAGCACAGACCTCATTGAGCCTACACATTCTCATCTTATACCTGTTAGCCAGGAGGATTATCCAAACCCCCCACTTGGTGGGTTAGAAGCCCTGACTGACAAAAAAGACACAAGCTGTGAATCACTGGTAAGGCCACACTGGTGCACCAGCTGAATTTCAACCCTGCCATCCACTCACCTGGGAGTTTTTAATTTATATCTGGCATAATCTAGCATTACTGAGAACTTCTAGGTGCAAGGCACTGTTTTACAGGCACTAATTCATTTAATTTTCAATGAAGAATTTATTTAGATGGGGTTATGGGTTAAATTGTCTCCCCATCAAATTCATATGTTGAAACCCCAGTAACTCAGAAAGTGGCCATATTTAGCTGCTGCTGCTAAGTCACTTCAGTCATGTCCGACTCTGTGCAACCCCACAGACGGCAGCCCACCAGGCTCCTCTGTCCCTGGGATTCTCCAGGCAAGAATACTGGAGTGGGTTGCCATTTCCTTCTCCAGACCATATTTAGATACAGCTTCATTACAGAGGCAATGACATCAAAATGAGGTCATTAGGCAGACTTTAATCCATTATGACATGTCCTTATAAAAAGGGGAAATTTGGATGTAGACAGTCATTTGAAGTGGAAGTCATGTGAAGATGAAGGCAGAGATTTGAGTGATGCATCTATAAGCTAAGGACACACCAAACACTGCCAGCAAATCACCAGAAAGTAGGTGACAGTGAGGAAGCAGAATTGTTTTCATGGCTGTCTGAAGGAACCAACCTTAATCTCACATTACTAGGCTCCAGAACCTGTGAGACAATACCGTTATACCATTAAAGCCTCTCAGTTAGTAGTACTTTGTTATGACAACCCTAGCAAGCCAATACAGTTGAGAAACAGAATGATCTCATGTTACATGTGGACACTGAGGAATAGAAAAGTCAATTGCCTCCCTAAAGCCACACAGCTCACAAGGGGCAGGCAGTTTATTCCAGAATTTGTCTCCTTAGCTACGTTAGAAGGGGGTGTTTCCCCATTGCCAGGCTCAGAGACTCAGCTGCCCGGTACATTTTCATAGCCTTTTTTGGGGGTATGTTTTCTCTTGGATTCCAAGCAGGGACACAACTGTCAAGACACTTGCTCTACCACAGGATGGCAGACCTATGTGGGCTGGACTATGGCTTCACTAGGGAGAGATCATGGACTGTCAAGGAGTTCATCTGCTTCTTTCTCTTTACAATAGGACTATGGCCGCCTGATGCGAAAAACTGACTTATTGGGAAAGACCCTGATACTGGGAAAGATTGAAGGTAGGAGGAGAAGGGGACGACACAGGATGAGATGGTTGGTTGGCATCACTGACTCGACGGACATGAGTTTGAGCAAGCTCCGGGAGTTGGTGATGGACAGGGAAGCCTGGCATGCTGCATTCCATGGGGCTGCAAAGAGTCAGACACGACTGAGTGACTGAACTGAACTGAACTGATGCCCAGATTAAGCTTCATTTCAAAGGATGAGCATTCAATTGCTTAAGACCAAGACAGAATTATTTTTAAACACTGCAGTTGTGAAGACAGATGCTGGAACAACCTGCTTGCCACTGCTTAGCCGTGTTGCCCTGTGGAAACACTGACTCTCTATGCCTCAGTTTCCACAGGTAACATAAGATCATTATAATATACTGCCCACCTGTATAGGCTGCCAGGCTGCCACACCAAAGCCCCACACACTGAGTGGCTTGCACAACAGAAATTTATTTATAATCTCACGGTTCTGGAGGCTAGCTTTTATCAGGAGGAAACACTTACATGATGTTGATTTTACATGACAGAGACTGTAAAAGAAAGCAATAGAGTCACTGACAGCACCAGAACAAATAACAAACGAGCTATTTTTCTGAAAGCTTGCTGTGCCAGCTTGCCTTCCCCTGACAGGAAGCCCGAGGTGGACAGTGTGGAGAAGGACTTCCGAGGAACACCATTTCCAGGTGATTTTATTACAACAGCCTCCTAAGTGTTCCCTGGGCCTCTGGGCTGGCTCCTTCCAAACTGATCACCACATTTCAGCCAGGACTGCCCTTCTGTAAACGGGAATCTGATCGCACATCTCTTCTGTAATCTTCTGCAGCCTCAGCCTTCTTGCTGGCCTCAAAGGCCATCCTGAGCTGCTCTGCCTTCTGGCCTCAGGTCTCCCCCAGACTCCAGGCCACACACTCAGGGTCCTGACCACTTCACATCCTAGTTTCCTTGATAACACCTGCCCTGTAGGTGCCTCTGCTCCCACACAGGGATCCTCTGGCCAGGAGCATGCCATCTGGGGCCCTCCTCCTCCACACTTTACCCTCAAGACTCAGGTCAGGCATTAAGTCCTAACAAATTCTTCCCAGAGCAGCTCAGTTGGGTCCCAGGCCATCTCATGCATACCCACTGCCCTAGGGTCTTTCAAGACTACCGACTTCTTCACACTTGTTATCCCCATTACTGATCCATGTGCCTGTGTCACCAACTAGCTTCTCAGGGACGAGGACTTTCATTTATCTCTATATCATTAAGACCTACCTTGTCATATAAGTGGTGCTCAATAAACATGTATTGAGAGAATAAATAATGTGTTGAGAAGTGAATAAATGAATCAATCATAGTTTAATATTATAGCCAGGGCAAGGATCTGGACTCTGTCATGAGTATCTCTCCTGTCATGTTCCCAGATATTCAGGGTCTCTTGTGAAGGATCTACTGCCACTCTCAGTTCTGTGCCCTGCTCTTCCCAACTCTGTTTTCTGGGAAGCCTGGACCTCTTGCTGAGGTGTTACCTTTGTTGTGGGTGGATATTTAAATGTGCTCCAATGCGGGTGGCTGAGAAATACAGGGTAAGTGGGAAGAAAGGGCCTAGACTAACTAAGATAGAAGGAGGTTAAGTCTAAAGACTGTTCTGGAAAGCTGAGGAGAAAAAGCATGAGGGGGAGGAGGACAGCAGGGAGTCCCAGCTCCAGGACAGAGTAACAAGCCTCTTAATACTTCCAGGCACAGTCCCTCTGATGAAGGCAAACACAGATAAACAAGAAAATGAAATGAAAATGTCATGTCGGTGAGCACCCAAATGGTAGATGCCCTCAAAGAAGAGATGGATTGTGGTGAGACACAGGCACTACCTTTCTCGTAGAAATATTTGGAATCAGAGAACTAACTTGGTGGTAGTTCTCTGGGAGCCTCTCTGTGTGTGTGTGTATCTGTTAGTCGCTCAGTTGTGTCTGACTCTTTGCGACCCCATGGGCTGTAGCCCACCAGTCTCCTCTGTCATGGAATTTTCCAGGCAAGAATACTGGAGTGGGTAGCCATTCCCTTCTCCAGGGGATCTTCCTGGCCCAGGGATCGAACCCAGGTCTCCTGCACTGCAGGCAGATTCTTTACTGCTTGAGTCACCAGGAAAGCCCCTATGTGCAAGAAATGCCCTGGAGACCAGCCAGGCTCAGCAGACAGGACCAGCTGCTCCACCACTGACAGACATCTGGCTCTCCCCTGCCTGCTGTGTTTCTGGCTACATGGAGGTGCTGGGGCCACTTCTGCTGCCCCGTGGTTGAAGGGGCTTCAAGGCTGGTGCCTTGGAAACACACAGAATCAACACTGGGCCACCCTCTCCATGGGTATGTCCCCTTTCTTCAGGCACTGTCATTTAGGGGGCCTCAAGGTGGGAAGGCAGTTACTCCTCACCCCACTCACTGCCCCTACCTCAACCCTCTGCATCTGATTAACTGTCCACCCTCACCCTCAGCTCCCCAAGAGACAGGGAGCAAAATGTGTGTCTCTAGATGAGCCCCACTGTTCAAAACAGGCTTCGGGTCAAGTGGCCCACATTCCTTCCCCCAGATAAGAAATTCTCTGGATTTCCAGTGGTTATGACTCCATGCTTCCACTGCAGGGGCATGGGTTTGGTCCCTGGTTGGGGAACTAAGAGCCCACATGCCACACAGTGCAGCATAAATAAATAAATAAAACAACTAGTTCTCAAACATTAAAAAAGAAAGAAGGAAGGAAGAAGAGAAATTCTCAAGCATTCTCTACCCTGGTCCTGACTGTCTGAGTCAGGTGAACATGAACAGGGTATGGACAGATCCCAAGCAAAATACCCTCATTGTCTTACTGGATTCATTCACCCCTTTCATCACAAGGAGAGACAGTGATACGGGTATCAAGGAATGCAAGTATCACACCCTGCAGAGGATCTTATTTTAAGCAGTGACCTTGCCCAAGACAAAGGTCTGCTTGGTGAACTCTTTTGCCTGGGGACCACTACCCATGTGATGAATTTTGACTGGTGAATGGCTATTGACCCTGCAGTTTCTGAGCTGACTTTTCAGTTCCCTTGGAGGACCATGCCTTCCACCCAGACTCTAAGCTGTACTCCCAAGGCTGGGCTCCAACAGCTCCCACACATGGGCTGCTACTGTGTGGCACGGACCTTCTTTCCCCTCAAATATGAACATCTGGAGGGTTTGGCTCATCTCCTCTCACAGCTGTTTCCGAGCACCTGAATCCCCTGCTTGCTCTTCCTGTTTCCATAGCGATTATTTGGGCTAATTCTGCTGCATTGTGATTGGGCTGAAAAATGAATGCTTGGAAAGTTGGATTCTGATCCCTTGGTGAGAGTGCCTTTTTTTTAACTGGGATGTGAGGTTAGCTTGAAGCTCCCTTGGTTTTCCTGGTTCCCTACAGCTTGCCTTTGGTTCTGTACATGGAACATCTCACAAGAGAGATGGGTTCTTGGTTGAGAAGGGGAACATCCCAGGCAAGTTTTGCCCCACTGCAATTAAAACAAAAAGGCTCAGCAGAGAGAGCAGTGAAGACCTGCCTGAGATGACCTCAGGAGCTTCAGATCTCCTGGTGTCTGGGCAAATTTGCTCTTTAGGAAAGATCTTGGAAGGTTGAAAGGGTTCAACAAATATTTATTGGATGTCTGCATTGTACTGGGCTGATGGATGATGTGGTCATTGTTCCTGCCTTCATGAACTTTCTGTCTATAAGAACAGGAAAGGCCTAGTGGGGGTCAGTGGGGAGCTGGCTTCTCCTACCGAGCATTGGTCTCAAGAACGTACCTTAGGTCTCTGCACTAATGTTTATTTTCCCACTTCAAACCTTCTTCCTTCTTCCTTCTATGACATCCCATGGACCTCGCTGCTTTCTTGCCATCCACCCTTTCCATTGTTTCTGCCTTTTATCTCCCCAAATGGGTAAAAGTCCTGTGGTATATCCATACAGTGTGAGATTACTCAGCACCAAGTAAAAATGCTTCCCTGGTGGCTCAGCAGTAAAGAATCTGCCTGCCAATGGAGGAAACGTGGGTTCATTCCTTGTGTTGGGAAGAGCCCCCGGAGAAGGAAATGGCAACCCACTCCAGGATTCTTGCCTGGAGAATTCCATGGACAGAGGAGCCTGGCGGACTGCAGTCCATGGGGTCGCAAAGAGTCAGAAACAATTTAGCAACTGAACAACAACAACAACAACAAGAAATGAGCTATTGCGCTATGAAAAGACATGCAGGAAATAAAAGACATGCAGCATATAAACTAGGTGAAAGAAGCCAGTCTGAAAACACTACAGCCTGTAGAGTTCCAACTATATGAGGAAATTCTATGTGGAAACCAGGAACTATAGAGAGAGTAAAAAAAGGTCACTGGTTGCTAGGGGCTTGGGGGAAAGGAGGGGGGATGATGTAGTGAAGCACAGAGGATTTTTAGGGCAGTGAAACTATTCTCTATGACATTGTATCGGGGGATACATGACATTATGCATTTGTCAAAACCATGGACCTGTGCAATAAAAAGAGTGAACCCTAATGTAAACTATGGACTTTAGTTAATACTCATGTATCCATGCTGGTTCATCACTGTAATAATTGCACCATACTAATGCAAGACTTTTGAACTGTGGTGTTGGAGAAGATTCTTGAGAGTCCCTTGGACTGCAAGGAGATCCAACCAGTCCATCCTACAGGAGATCAGTTCTGGGTGTTCACTGGAAGGACTGATGCCGAGGCTGAAACTCCAGTACTTTGGCCACCTCATGTGAAGAGTTGACTCATTGGAAAAGACCCTGATGCTGGGAGGGGTTGGGGGCAGGAGGAGAAGGTGGCGACAGAGGATGAGATGGCTGGATGGCATCACCGACTCGATGGACATGAGTTTGAATAAACTCCAGGAGTTGGTGATGGACAGGGAGGCCTGGCATGCTGCAATTCATGGGGTCTCACAGAGTCGGACATGACTGAGCGACTGAACTGAACTGAATGAAAGATGTTAATAACAGAGGAATCCATGTGTCAAGGAAGGAGGGATGTGAGAATTCACTGTATTTTCTGTGAGATTTTTTTTATGTAAACCTAAGATTGATCTAAAAATGAAGTCTGTTAAAAATAAGTAAAACCCAAAAACTTCAGCCCAAATCACCCAGATTTCTCTTGATTCACTTGTATGGGCTCCACTGGGTCTTTACAGTTCACTGCCTGGCCTCCCTCTGCCCCCCAGCGGTCTGGAGATGTTTCTAACTTGCCATCAATGCAATGCATCCTGACTTCATCATCTTTTGCTCCCCCTTCCCACATCCCCAGGCCTGATCTGTCAAGTGACCAAGCAGCTGTATCCTCATGCTGTCCTTTTGATCTTTGCCCCCACGCCAGTCCACACTCTCTCCCTGGAACAGCCAGGGTCTAGAGGGGGCCTTCATGTTGGTCTTTATATTCACCTGCCGCTTTCTTGCTCGTCTCTCCTCAAAACAAGGACTCTTCCCTAAGAAATTTGTGCAGTCATTGACACCCTAATCCTACTGCATGCCTCCCACCCATTCGCAAATGCAGAAGAGAAAAATGAAAGAGAAGATTCAAAACTGACAAAGAGAGCTGAAAGTCTCTCACCTGTGGCCTTCCTGTCGTCTGTCACCTGGCTCCCACTCTGGGCCGGAGCCTGCCGCATCTTTGTTTTGTATCTCAGAGGCCAGTGGCCTCAGATGACACTCCCTCTACATTTCCTCCCCCAACAAAGAGAACGTTGGGACTCTAACCAGTCACCTTTTTACAACCTGGGAAAAGGCACAGCCCACTGTTAATAATTTATCTGTGTATTAAAGTACCCAGGGTTGTTAATCATTGTTCAATTATGGGGACAGGGCAGGCAAGACAATCTCTTGCTGGAAAACACGAAGGCACACTTTGTCTCTGCAGGTTCCAAGGGTCAAGAGCATGGGGTCAGGGGAAGGCTTGCTTATGTGTTTCTATTGAGTTTAGATGGGGGTGGGGAGTGGGAGAGAGGACCTGTCTTTAACAGGTTCTAAGCAAAAAGTCAAAGTTGATTTTGAAAGAAAATACTAATCCTCCAGTTTCCAGAAAAAGCAGTTCATCAACTCCTGTGAAACAAAGGCAAAAGAATGGCTCATTCTCATACCACACTCAGCGGTCTCATACTGAGTCTACACCCCACAGAAGGCGATGCTGAGGAGTTTGGGCTCAATCCTACAGGCAGCAAAAAGCCTATACGTATCCTGGGAGGTGACAAGAGTGTGGCAGGATGATGAAAGGGCAGGAAGTGAAGAGAGGAAACTCAATGGAGAAAAAACAAAGGGAATGAGAGAATAGTTCGACTTTCTTAAAGGTTCTCTTTCACATACTGTCTGCCTGCCCAGAAACTTAACACCCATAGACAATGAGGACAAACACATTTTGGGATGTCTAAGGCCAACTGAGACCCTTGAAGGGATTCTCCAAAGACTGCCCCCCACCCCGCCCCCGCCCACTGCTGCCCTGGAGAGGAATACCTCCTCATACCCTCATTTCTCATATCCTATCTCTGCCTCCCACCAGGGGAAAGTCAGCAAGGTGAGCAGTCCCCCCACATTGGGGGGTGGTGGTGGAGCTAGACAAGGCTAGGGAACACCTGCCCTGAGCATGTTTGCAAAAGACTAACAGACCACCTGTCAAGAATAGGTCATGGAGTCCAAGGGTTGGGTGTTTAAGTCCTTGGGAACCACCTTCCTCTGACCTCAATGTTGTTTTTTTTTTTTTTGTCCAAGATGGATGCATCTGAAGAACTTCAGCCATGATGAGAAAGAAAATGTCACAAGAGGGAAAGGAAGAGGGTGAGGCTTGTTCTACTCGTGAGTTCTACTCGTGAATCCCACTCGTGACCTGGTGGGATTCACAGGCTCAATGGGAGTGTTTTTGAAGCTACAGTCATTTTTAGTTTTCTTTTTTCTTGCTTTGAACTCAATCAGCCACAGGGCCAACTCCTCCCCTTCTGGCTGTGTCCCCAGGTCAATCAACTGCTGGGCTTCCCCCTGGTCCCCCCTGGAAGGGTTCCCTCATGGCTCCGAACTGGAAGCAACTGACTCAGGTGAATGACTAGGGCCCTGGTGAATGATTATGACTGCCCAATTCTTCTGCCCTTGCTGAGTCTGCACAGGCGCCATGGCTCAGCAGCTTGGCTTCTTCTGTCACTCGTGACCACAACCACGCGGCCCCTCATCATGCCCTTCAGTCTCTGAGGCTGGAGAGATGGACCTATGGGGTCTAAGTGTGGGTGGAGGCTGATGGTAAGCAGTCAACTAACCTGGCACCATCTCTGAGCCTCTTGGGCCAGTGGCAGAGATCCACCTGCTTCGGGAAGCCTCTGTCATGAGCGAGCACTGATCAGAGCCTTAGCCCATTTGTGAACTGGAGCAAAGCTCCCTGAAGGGAAGATTCAGTGTTCGCTTCCCACTTGGGTTTGCCGACTGACACCTGTGGATGCTTCTTGGGCAGGCCAGTGCATGAGGACAGAGGCTGGAGAACCAAAGGAATGCTGCCTGCCCTGGTGAGAGGGAAAACCAGCTTCAGAGAACTGCCTCAATGATGGTGGAGCAGAGTCCAGGGTGCTGCACTGTAGATGATGTTGGGCCCACTTCTCTAGCCAGCCCTTCAATCCTTCTTTCAACAATCTTCACTCTCCCCTCGGATCCCCCCAGTGACAGAGCAGTATTTTAGGTAGCTCAGCTCTACTTCAAGAACTGACCAAGGATGTTGACAAATTTTACATTCCTGCTGTGGACATTTCAAGGCCCCTCTGAGAGCACGAAGGTTGAGAAAACATTGTCCAAGAGAAAGACTACATTTTCCTGCTCAAAGGGTGCTGGCCCCAGGACCTATCAGGGTATCACTTAGTAAAGTTGTCTCACACCTGACAGAGTAAGCAAACAGAACACTATTATACCATGCCCTGGACTTTATGGAGTATTCCTCCAGGCTATAGGGAGATGCAAAGCTGATAACCTTCAGAAAGTTTTTGGCATCAGACAAAAGGCATGTTTCTGAGGAATGCTTATTGAAGTCTGTTTTTATTTCATCAAACACTGACATTTTCAACTTCTCTTTGCCTCTTTCCTTTCTCAAGATAAGAGCCCGAGTCCCTGCTTCTGATTCCCTAGCCCCTGCTAGCCTTTTAATCTTACTTAATTTTATTTTTTGTTATTTGTAGTTAAGTAGGAGACACTCATTCTCTAAACAGGAAAATATTTTGACTGCTGAAAAAAAAATCCTTTGGGGTGCCTGCTTTGTTTTTATTCCTAAATTCTACCACATGGTCCTTTTTCTCTCTTTCCTCCTTGTCCCTTCTTTGCCACTGGATAGTATGTAATGCATACCTGGTTTAGATTATAAAATGGGTCAACAGATTCCCAGGTAGCTCAGTGGTAAAGAATCGGCCTGCCAATTCAGGAGATGCAGGAGACGTGGGTTCGATCCCTGGGTTGGGAAGATCCCCTGGAGGAGGAAATGGCAATCTACTCCAGTATTCTTGCCTGGAAAATCCCATGGACAGAGAAGCCTGGCAGGCTACAGTCTAGAGGGTCACAAAGAATCAGACATGATTTCACAACTAAACAACAACAAATGAGCTCTGACTGTGGTGTCCTCAGTGAACTGTAGACACTCTATAGGTAACCTGTTAGCGAGGTGATTAGCTTATGCCAAGAAGCCTGAAACCATCCCTGCAGCCAGATGATCTGTCCCCCTTGAAGTCTTTGCTCCTAAATCACAATCACCATCACATTAACAGCAGCAAAGTTCAAATGAACTGAGTATGTGTTGTCTGCCTGTGCCTTCGCTGTTCCCTCCAGGCTGGGATTCCAGTCCTCTCCAGAGCTGGCTGCAGAGAAACTGGGGTCCATTAGCAGAAAGTTCCAGCATAGGAATAGAGTTTCTTTTACTCAGAAGCAGGAAAAGTAAGAGAAAATGCACAGAAATGTGACCGTAAGCCTCCCAACTTCACTAAAATGTTCAGAGGGTTCATACAATTCACAGCAATGAGCTTTTTCTTCAGTGTAAAGAAATTCTACAGGAGAAACACACAATCAGCCAAGGGTCAGAATTTGATGCAGATCCTCTCCTCTCCGCCCTCCCCACCGCCCCCCCCCAAGCCAAGCTGTGTCATTTGTGGACTTTTTCAATTTAAGATATGCCAGATATGAAAGTGGTTATGATGGTGAGACACAACAGTAGCTGGTTGAAAAATGTCACTTTCTGAAAGGAAGAGCTGTGATCTATTTTGTAGTACCAAATAGTTAGGAAAAATAATAATCCTCAATAATCTCCTGTGATTAGGATTATGATAGAAAGGTTTTCATGATGTCACTTTTTACAGCTATAAATCTACCCTTAAAGGAGATGAAATTTCAGGAAATAATAAAAAAGTTTTCTAAAATATTTTTTTCAAAAATTGAAAAAAAACCTCATTTAAAATATGTTCTCCCTCTTTACATTTTACCTTTATCTTTCTCTAAATAAAATCTGGTTATTTACATGAGCAATGCATGTAACCTATCTTGATGTTCTAAAATCAGGTGAGTATAAACCTGTAAATGAGACTGAAAATTAAGATTTTGTGTATTTTCAATTCCCGCTATATTTTGCAGCTGCCATATCCTCCATAAATTCCAAATTTGTACTCTAAGGCAGCAAAATTTCCGAAAGAATCTGTCTATCATAACTAAACATGAGAAATCCAGGACTGAATGCACGTAAGTAAAGCAAAGACTTTGATAAACTGTCAGCAACAACAACAAAGCAGAGGTAGGAGTTGGTCATAGTCCAGACCCCGCTCAAATCGTGAGTATGAATTTTAGAAAATGCAGGCTTTCTTTCCTGCCAGCACGGTCCTCCAAGCCCTGAGTAGATCAGCAAGAAAGGAATGGTAGGATTGGATGAGGAAAGGAGGGAACTTTGAGGATGACTGTTTGTTTAGGTGATATAGAACGGAAGACACAGGAGGAAGACCGGTGGGGAACTGACAAGCTCTGAGGTTCTGAGCAATTTCCAAAGAGTCTTCTTCTCTAAAAAATGGGAGTAAGAGAACTTCATGTGGCTATGGTGAGGTTCAGAAATAGTATGTTTAGGGCATGTATCCAACTGGAAGCACTTGGTAAGTGGTAGCTCTCATGAGAGTCAATGACCCTAAACACAAGAACAAATCAATTCTGTCTTAGCCACAAGTTGCCCCAGGACCTTCTCTCTGAAAGTCCTGTTTACTCTAGGGCAGAGGAGGTTGCAGGTCATTCTCAGAAAATAAAATCTCTCAGGGCAGTGATTCTACCCACTTAGTTTATTAACAGTTGCTTTTCCCAGAAACCAATGAGAGGGTGCTCAAAAATATACTGCAGCTAAATTTCACTTAATGAGCTTTTATACTATAAGCAAAGGGAGTTACTCTTATGGACACATTCTAAATGAACAAAACTTATTTGTTTGTTTTAAATAACCAAACTGGTCTGGCAGCTATGGAGAGAATATGGGACTGAAGGAAGAGCCCAGATTTTCTGGGCATTGCCATCAGTTGTTAAGATACTAGGGTGGTAGTTTCCATTTTAACACAAAGACTGATGCTTTGCCTTTGTACCATTCTCTTTAGTTTAGTCAGATCCCGAGCATGTCTGACCTGATGGAGCCTCCTATGTGATATATTAGGTCAAATAATACTGATAGGGATAGAGTAGGATAATCAAATAGTCCATTTAGAAATCCCAGTAAGGGATTTAGGACAGCAAGGGAATTTTAAGGGAGTTTGGGAGACTGTTTCATGTTAACGATCACTCAAAAAGAATCCAGTAACCAAGCAACGATCTATACTACCTTGAAGGAAGATGGGGTGCATTCAAGCACCAGACATACTCAAGTCACAAACCCTGAGAGTTAATATACAGACAGTAAGTATGGGATCTGACTCTTGTTACAGGAATTCAGAGTGTTAATTCAGTCCTTGAAGAGTAGCATTTCTGCATGTAGCCAAGAAAGAAATAAGAATTTGTGTATTTCAATTCCCACTACATTTTGCAGCTGCCTTATCCCCGTAAATTCCAAATTTATACTTCAAGGCATCAACATTTCCATAAATATATCTATTGCCATAACTAAATGTGGGAAAATCAGGACTTAATTTACATAAGAAAAGCAAATGACTTGATAAAAGGTCAAAAAAAAAAGAAAAAGGTAAAAAGGGAAAGAAACTAGGTAAAAGGGGACATTATCCCCAAATCCCAAAAGGGGCAATAGTTCCAAGATAAATTACCACATTTTAGTACATATTACCACACTTTTGCTGATACACATATGATTTAAATAACACCATAACAGTTTCAGTTAAATGATATAGGGCTAAAGGAGAGACTAATGATGTAAGCCTTGACATCTGCCCAAGAAGGAGGAAGAAGGTGGTCTTCTCCATTCCCCATCACCCTGCCAGCCAGCTTGTATCTCTCACAAGCGTCCTAAGCTAACAAACTCACTCTTTGCTTGCCACTTTGCCTCACCTGAATTCTTTCTGCAAAGAGACAAAAGAACCCAAGGTTCAGTAACAGGTAAGCAGTGTGGATGGGTTCAAGTCCTAGCCTGTGGATTCAAAATCGAGTCTGAGTTTTGGCTGCATTTGAGTTCCAGCCAGGGAGGAGGGTGGTTTCAGGACCAGCCCCATTTTATAATAATAAGCCAAGAGTCCAAAGGATTAACAGAATCTCCCAGGATCATACTGCAAACAGACATAGAGTTAGAACTCAAATTCACATCCTTATCCTTCACAAGACCCTGCTCTTTCTCTCAGATTTTAGCTATATGGTACTAGTTAATTCCACAGCTCAACACCCAAATCTAGAGATAGATTCAGTCTCTACCAATCTGTATCTTTATGCAAATCACTTATGTTCTCTGAAACCCAGTTTCTCCTTTCAGTGGGGATAAATGATAGCCTCAAAAATTATGAAGAGAAGAACCAATAATGCATATGAAGCAATTAGCACAACATCTAACACACACGCATGCTCAGTTGCTCAGTTTTATCCAACTCTTTTTGATCCCATGGACTGTAGCCCACCAGGCTCCTCTGTCCATGGGATTTCCCAGGCAAGAATACTGGAGCTGTTCCTGTGGTTCAGTCACTTACTCCTGTCCAACTCTTTGCAACCCCACAGATTGCAGCACACCAGGCTTCCTGGTCCTTCACTATCTCCCAGAGCCTGCTCAAACTCATATCCATTAAGTTGGTGATGTCATTTCCTCCTCCAGGAGATAGTCCTGACCCAGGGATAGAACCTGTGTCTCCTGCATTAGCAGGCAGATTCTTTACCACTGCACTACCTGGGAAACCCTATCTAGCACAGAGCAAATGCTAAAAGTTCAGTTATTAATTTTACTATTATTCTTGTTCGAGGCTTTGATTCCCTTCCCAGAATGACAAAGGCAGCGTGGAGTAGAAGACAGCACACAGGACACGGCATGTGTCATGAGACCAGAGTCTGAGTCCTGGCCTGCCTGCTTCTCAGTCACGTGATCATGGACATGCCATTTACTGTTGTGGCTTGGTCTCTTCATTTCCGAAAAATGAAGCTATTAATATATACCTCCTGGAGTCGCTGTGGGAATGGAATGAAAAATAGCAATATATAATCTTCAGAAGAACTCTGCAAAGGAAAGGCTGTGTGTAGCAGTAAGAAAAAATTCAACTACTGCAAACCTTCTCTACTTCTTCTCCATATTTTAACAAAGAAATATGTTACTAAAGAGTAGCTAAGAACTTGGATCCATCTTCTGTGATTCAAGAAAGCGGCATAAAACAAAAGATGTTGAGTTCGATCATTCACTTTCCTGGTACCATCTTGAAAATCGATAATGAGAGTGGCAAAGTACATCAAGCATTGGTTTGGAACAATGGAGTAAGGTGAAAGAGAAGAGGTGATAATTACCTGAAACAAAAAAAAAGGCAGAATCTTCAGCAGAGTTGGCACAGGCTAATTTTGAGGGGGTCACCTCAGCAGTTAAAGAGAAGGGCAGCTAGCACTGATGTATGCTTGCCTAAGTTATTAAAAATAGCTGGAGAATGACTGACAAGTATTACAAATGAATCTTTATGGCAAGAGATAAGACTGCTTAGAACACAGAAAGGCCCTAGGGAGTGGGCTTACTTCATTTAGTTTCTATCAAGATGCCTGGGAACTCTGCATGTTTTAGGAAGACACTCAGTTCTTTCTTTGGGAGAACATGGCCCATTCTCTTGTAAAACTGTGACCCCCCCCAAAATATGTAGCCAATCCTTGAGTGAGATTTCTTGTAAAAGAAAAGCCAAAGCAAAAAGAAATTGATTCTTTATTTGAGTTCATTTCCAAAAGTAGACGACTTTATATTTTGTTTTTCATTTTGGCTCTCTAGCAGGATGAGGCAAATCATTATCACTATTTTTGAACATGGCAAAAAGAAAACAAACTCTTTTCCATCAAGCAGTTATCTGGGCTTTATTCAGCTTCCCTAAGGCAACAAGCACTGGATCCAGTTTGGCAAATGCTTCTGATAAATATATCATCTGACTGAGACAAGAATTGATTTATGGAGGGAAATTTGGTTTAGTCACCTTTTCACGTTTATCTTGTCACTTCTCTCATGGTAATATTATTAGTATCAGATTTGTCTTGCTATCAGGACACTTTGACTTGCAGCAGCTTCATCAAATGTAAATTGTCTGTCTCCTTTTGCTCTGACCCAAGACATTGAGAAAGTCCTTGTAAGCCAACTCAGTCTACCCTGAGCTTTTTAAATATTAGCTATGTTGGACTGTAGCACGCCAGGCTTCTCTGTCCTTAACTATTTCCTGCAGTTTGCCCAAACTCACATCCAATGAGTTGGTGATGCCTTCTAAACACCTCATCCTCTGTCGTCCTCTTTTCCTCCTGCCCGCGATCGTTCCCAGCATCAGGGTCTTTTCCAATTAAGTTGGCTCTTCGCATCAGGAGGCCAAAAGCATTCGAGTTTCAGCTTCAGTATTAGTCTATCCAATGAATATTTAGGGTTGATTTCCTTTAGGGTGGACTGGTTTGATCTCCTTGCTGTTCAAGTGACTCTCAAGAGTCTTCTCCAGCACCACAGTTCGAAAGCATCAATTCTTCAGCGCTCAGCCTTCTTTATGGTCCAACTCTCACATCCATAGATGACTACTAGAAAAACCATAGCTTACCAACCCAGGTGGGATGCATGAGACAAGTGCTCGGGCCTGGTGCACTGGGAAGACCCAGAGGAATCGGGTGGAGAGGGAGGTGGGAGGGGGGATCGGGATGGGGAATACGTGTAACTCTATGGCTGATTCATATCAATGTATGACAAAACCCACTGAAATGGTGTGAAGTAATTAGCCTCCAACTAATAAAAAAAAAAAAAACAACCATAGCTTTGACTAGACGAACCTTTGTTGGCAAAGTAATGTCTCTGCTTTTAAATCTGCTGTCTAGGTTTGTCATAGCTTTTCTTTCAGGAAGCAAATGTCTTTTGATTTCATAGCTATAGATATAGATATACCTATATCTACATATAATTAAAAGTATATGAAAATGTTGGATATATAAAAATGAACATGAAGATGACAACTCTCCAACAAGTGGACTAAATATCATTTTCCATGTAGGATGGGTGAGCATGATAAAACAGAATACTGAGGTCTTGGTACAGGCCAGTGCTTGTAGATTATTTCACAGTGTCAAACTATAGAAACCTTCTAAGACCAGTCTTGTACGGCCTCAGACATCATGCTGTTACTCTTTCCTAGCACCAACCTTCGATAGTTATTCAGTGTCTGTTAAAACATTTCAGGGGAAAAGGAAGTGAATACTGCACATAGGAGATGCAGTGTATCACAGTCCTAGTTAACTGGAAAGCTTTCCTTTATAATGCTAGATATGTCCTGCTGTAACAATTACCATTGTTCTAGTTCTAACTCTAAAGCAATTCTACCTTCTCCCACACAATAAATCTTTGATGTTGAACTTCCAGCAAATACTGATTCCTAGTAAGGTATTGAGAAGCTGGAGAAATTCGAAACACAGTAGTTGATTTGTAAAAATCACAAAATTTGAGTCATGTTGCAAGGGTATATTTAACACTTGGGCTTCCAAGGAAAATGATATCCTACTCTTTTGGTAAGGGCAAAGTAAGAAGACAGCCCTAAGGCCTGTTTGGATGTTATTAATATCAACGCACAAAGAGAAGCACTTGCAGGACCTGTCTGTCCGGTTTTGACTTCAGCTTATAGTCCAATGTCTTTTTTATTCTGAAAACCAAACAGCCATTATCATGCACATGATATTCCTATTTGATTTTTAGTTTTTACCTTTCAGTGTCTTGGGTAGTAAATGCAATTGCAGTGTTTGTAGCATCTCAGAGGTCTTATCAAATCTGTTAATATTCCCTTGAGAGCTTTCCAGTACTTCTGTGCCCTTAACAGGACAAGGATGCCCAGTTACACATATCTGGTTTCCTATAGCCACAAAAGGGTAAAGGAAAAGATATCTGGAGACATGATTAGGGATTATCTTTCATTCTTTGACCCTGAGACCTATATTATTACATACATTAATCTTTTCAGTTAAAATTGACCAATTATCAAAACTGATAAAGAAGGCTGCCTTTATTTATCAACTCAAGTATTAGCAGAACACAGATAAATGCATAAAGATCGAACACAGATAAATGCATAAAGATCTCTAGATCAAGAGAAGACAAAGTATGGTTAAAACTACAGACTCTGTAGTCAGACTGTCTGGGATCACCTAGCTGGCTGTGTGACCTTGGACACATTACATAACTTCTTTATGCTTTAGTTTCCTAATCAGTAAGATGGAGATAATATTAAGAGTAGTCACCTGTTGCTCCTAATAGGTAATTTATGTATTTCCATTAGGTGAAGTGAGTGAGTCACTCAGTTGTGTCCAACTCTTTGAGACCCCATGGATTGTAGCCTGCCAGGCTTCTCTGTTTGTGGGATTCTCCAGGCAAGAATACTGAAATGGGTAGCCTTTCCCTTCTTCAGGGGCTCTTCCTGACCCATAGATTGAACTTGGGTCTCCTGCAATGCAGGCAGATTCTTTACTATCTGAGTCACCAGGGAGACCCCTTCCACTGGGTTATCATGAGTCAAATCCAGTGTGGTGGCCACTAGTGTTTGGAGGCATAAGTGCAATCCAGCAGAGAAAACCACGCCTCTGAATCAAGAGACCTGACCCCAAATCTGCTACTAACTGTGGCTCCCCCAAAACACAGATCAAACCACTTAGTGCAGTATTCAAAGCCGTTTACCATCTGACCCCAACCTACTCTTTTAGCCATACTTACTGTCACTTTCTACTTCTTTGTATGTTCTGCCCATCAGACTATTTGCAATTGCCCAAAATATTAGGGAAATGAGAATCACTATAAGTTTGTGCATGCCATTTCCTCTGTAAATCTCCTCCTTATTCTCTTCCTGCTTCTTCAGTAACTACCCCATTTCCGCCTGTGACTGTATTCAGCTCTGTCCTCCACTAGACTATGTGCTTCTGGAAGGTAGAGAGTTGGTTACCTTTTCATCTTGGTGCCTAGCATAGCATCCAACATGGTGGGCAGACAAGAACTGACTGCAAGTGATTGAAAAAATGAATGAATATATTTTATGTTAGTCTTTTAAGAATGGTCATCATAATATGGCTCCTTTCTTCATTAGAAAAATACACAAGGACATCTGTTTGAATATAAACTAATAATACAAGCTATATTGACAAGGCAACTTTGACTAATGACATGAATGCAATACAGCCTCAGGTCATTCCTACACTTCTTTGAAAGCCTGAAAAAAACATTCAAGTGGCAATTATTTTATGAGTCCCTGGAAATGTCAGTGGAAATTCCTCTGTTAATGGAGCATCTGTCCTCTGACAATCAAATGGGGGATGTTGCATAACAACCCCATTCTTGGTTTTGTTCTTAAACCCGTTATAAATCCTCTGATGACTTCTCATTGTTAGCTGTGTCCTGGATAGATCCTGCCTTAAAGGGACAACTGAATCAACTGCATCTTCCATCTGGCTCTGGAAGGAGCACCAGTCATCAGGTCACTTTGTTGACATGTTGCCTTATATGTCCCTTGTTTGTGAACAATCCTTTTAGAAAGACTGAGATGTCCTTTTCTACAGGCAATAGAAAACTAACACAAAATAGATTCCTGTGGGAATAGAGGTTGGGCTTTTGGCAAAATATGGTTTAAAATGTCTTTGGGCATCATCAAATAACTGATTATGCCAGAGGTGATATGGCCACAGAAGATGCCCTGCTCAGCAGAACATGCTGAGGGCATCACCAGCAAAACCCACTAAGTTAGAGAGGGAACCAAGATTTCTTGAGCTCCTACCATGGCAAAGAGTCATTAGGTTACATCTGAAATCATCACAAGGAGTAGGTAGCATCCCAGTGGGCCAAAACTTTGGGTCATTCTGCCCATTTGTGGTCTGAGGTACTGACTACCACTCACGGTGTAGAGGGAAGCAGATGCCTACTAAATGACGGGCCAGTGGCTGGAGGTGTTAATGTAGATCTGATGGGGGCTTTGTGCTAATCTAACAGTTTTGCTAATAACTTGTCAAGCATTTGAGTCAACAGAGCAATAACTTATATAGAGTATTAGTGGTGAAGGGGGAAACAGACAGAACAGGCTCCATCTTGAAAGCAGGACTTCATCTTGGGCTGGGCTGTGGACTTTGAGCTATACGCCCAGTATCTATGGAAATAACATACCAACTGGAAAACCAAACTCCTTGGATGGAAGAGCCTCAGGGCTCGTACCTAGACTCTCCATTGCCTAAAAGAATATTCTAATTATCTGTGTAACTGAATAGAATCATAAATTCTATTATGTTTATTGGGGTATGACCACAGGCCTATTGATAACTGTTCACTGTTAACTACCTAGGCTAAGGCATACGAATCACGGGTTAACTTTGATTGTATCTTTCTTTTCCTTTGTTCAGACTAGTTTCAGAGAATTTGGGGAGGTGGGTTTGAGCACGTACACTTAGGGTATATAAGGTTTTCACAAAAACTGGTCGGGGTCCTTGGCTAAGAGGAGACTCTGCCTTGGGCCCGCCAGTGTAATAAACTGCACTCCACTATCTGCATTGTTCTGAGTGAGTTTTTTCCCAGAACACATGGCTACAACATTTGGTGTATTGGCCAGGAAACTCCTCACTTTGAGGAGACAAGTCCCATTTGGGACTACTCCAAGGCCTTGCAGCTTGAATCTTCCAGAGTGGGGAAGGCGCCTTGCCTTTCTGGAAGGATTCTCCTTCTCAACGCCCGGACCTTTCACGTTAGCAGGTAGTGAAGCGCAGCAGGGGAACTGAGCACTCAGGTGAGGAGGAACCCACCCAGTAGGGTGGAAAAGGGGGCCTGATCACCCCCCCTGGGGGTGGGATTAGAAGGGGCACAGACCCACAGGAGCCTGGAATAGGAAGGTGGCGGCGATTGCTTGGTACACAGGTTGACGAGCATGTTAGGGCTTAGGAAGGAAATTTGTGAAGGTCATTTAGGAGGTGGTGTCCACACCGTCTTGGGGAAAATTATTACGAAGCAATTGCCAGGGGATTTTTAGGAGAAGAAACTTGGTCTTTGTGTGCTCATAATCTGCCCTCCCCAAGGAGGTGTCCCATCTCAACAATTCCCTGAGGTCTGGGAGGAAGACAACCCCCCAGGCTTGCAAAACAAGTCCCACTGGTAACAGAACTCAAACCCAGTACAATTACGTCAGCATCTGCCTTGGGCCCGCCAGATCTTGCTACGCCATTTACTCTTTATGTGACCCAAAAGGACAAGGTGGCTATGGGAGTGTTGTCCCAGATGATGGGGACATGGGACAGACCCGTGGCTTATCTCCCAAAACCGCTGGACAATGTTGCCACTGGGTGGCTGGGATGCTTACGGGCAGTTGCTACAATTGCCTTACTGGTCCAGGAAGCAACCAAGCTGACTTTGGGCCAAGATTTGTTCGTAAAAGTCCCTCATGAGGTCAACACTCTCCTGCGAGGGGACCCCCATAAATGGCTGTCAACATCCCGGGTTACTCAATACCAGGGACTGTTATGTGAGAACCCCCATGTTACTACTGAGCCTTGTCAGGCTCTGAATCTGGCCACTGTCTTTCCTGTGGGAGAAGGTGGGCCCTCACATAATTGCAAGGAAATATGGCAGCAGACCTGACTTGAGAGACCAGCCAATCCCGGACCCAGATTTGGTCCTGTACACCAATGGCACCAGCCTGGTGAAACAAGGACAATGACTGTCGGGATATGCAGTAGTCATGGAAGAAACCATCATTGAGGCTAGCTCTCTGCCCTCACACTGGTCTGCCCAACAGGCCAAACTATATACTCTAATCCAGGCCCTCCAGCTCTCAAAAGGTAAGAAGACAAACATTTACACAGACTCCACGTATGCTTTTGCCATACTACAGGGCTCTGTATAAGAAGATAGGCCTTTTGACAGCTAGTGAAAAAGATAATAAAAATAAGGAAGAAATTAAGACCCTATTAGATGCTGCCTGGAAACGAGAAAGGGTTGCAATCATACATCACTGAGGACCTCAAAAAGAGGATACCCCCCCGGCTCAGGGAACAGACTGGCAGATAAGACCGCTAAACAAGCAGCCGAGGGCTTTGGGGTGACAAGTGAAGCCCCTATTAAAGCTCTCATATTGGCAGAGCTACCTGAGCTAACACTGGACTCCCCAAAATACACTGAAGCCCAAAACCAACTAGCCAAAGTGGAAGGGGCCATCAAGACTTTTAAAGGGATGGTGGGAACTGCCAAGTGGCAAATTATTGGTACTGGAGGAGCTGGCACCCACTCTGGTAAGCCAAACACACCAAGTGACCCATCTAGGCCATGATAAATTGGAAGAGCTAATTTGAAAATATTTCTTGGTTCCCTGCCTCTTTTCCCTATGCAGGACAAAATCTCAGAACTGCACTGCCTGCTCACAGGTCAATGCAGCCTCTCAGCACAGACAGAAACCTCCAGGGATTCAGCTAAAAGGAATGCTGCCCTTTGAACACCTGGAAGTGGACTTCACTGAAACGAAACCTCACTGACACTACCATTACCTGCTGGTCATAGTATGTATGTTCTCGGGATGGGTAGAAGCTTTTCCTACCCGGACTGAAAGAACATCAAAAGTAGCCTGGTGCCTGCTTACAGAGATAGTTCCCAGATTTGGATTTCCTACCAGCATTGGATCGGACAATGGCCAGGCTTTCGTGGCTGGTTTAGTATAACAAGTAAGGAAAACTTTAAACATTAAGTGGAAATTACATCCAGCATATAGGCCCCAGAGTTCTGGGAGATGGAAGGAACCAACCAGACACTTAGACACTCTCCAAGTGAATCTTAGAGACTGAGTGCTCCTGGGTGGGCTTGTTTCCAACGGCTCTGCTCAGACTCAGGATGACCCCACCGTCCCATGGCTATTCTCCGTACGAAATTATGTATGGGAGGCCCCCTCCCATAATAAAACAGATGTCAATAAATTTGCCTCAGGTAAGGGGAGATGAGATTTCACAGCAGATGGAACAACTGGGTAAGGTAATAAATCAGGTAACTAAGTTTGTACAAGAAAGGGTGCCGTTCCCCCTTGGGGAACAGATTCATGAATTTGTGCCCAGGGACAGGTGTGGGTCAAGGACTGGAAACGCGACTCCTTGGCCTGACATTGGAAAGGTTCATATACTGTTCTAACCACTCCCACAAGCAGTTAAAGTTGCAGGTGTCACTCCCTGGATCCACCACATGAGGATGAAGAGAACATACCACACATACCCAGAAAACGCTGAGTGGACTGTGCAGAGGGATCCCACTGACCCTCAAGAGACTAAGATCATCCTTTAGAAGAAGAAGGAAAAGAAGATCCCAGATAAGCACCTTCAGGATGAAGCCACGTAATCAACTCCTGCTGCTTGGCCTCATCAACGTGATTTTGAATTTAACTTCCATTTCAACTCAGGACAATGTTTTCATCTCAAAGGCACATTCCTACGTGGACTTCCACAACACCTCTAACTGCTGGGTATGTGGGGCTATGCCTCTGTCTGTGATGGATGGACTTCCTTGGTGGGTGTCACTGCTCCACCAAGGAGATTTTAAACCACTCTGCTCTTTTCTGGGACAACAAAAAGAGACTTTCTTTTCTCTTGTCAATCATAATCTCTCCCTGCTCTCTTGGTGTAAGCCAGACCTACAGTCAACAGACTCAGGTCATGGGGTTACATTTGATGTAAACACCAGTTTCATAGGAGTAACAAAAGCCTATACCTCGTATTTAAAGAACAAAAGGGAAAAAGCTCCCTGACCTGCAAGGGAGGACAGGCCTCTAGGTATGTTGAACAATTCTACCAAGTCTGGGATGAATATTTCTGGATGACCCCAGGAAAGGGTCAATTAATTACTCCCACTGCTATATGCTGGTAACAAAAAGAACAAAGGGTAGAGTTTGGTGACCTCCATTAGACCCAAAAGAACTAAAACATATGGGGTACCTATCCCCCGAACAGTGTAAATGAACATTTGAGGTCACATACCACCCCGACCAGTCCATCCATTGGCCAGGCTCTGATTGGAAATATAACCCTGGAATCCATTGGATGGCGCCCAATGGAACCCAATGGCTTTGTGGGCCTAAACTTTGGCCTTGGTTACCAATCGGCTGGTTAGGCCGCTACACACTGGGATTCACTTTTGCCCATGGCAGCATAAAGCCTAACCTACAAGCCCTGGTAAATCTACCTTATTTACATTTTAGTTGGACAAGGTCTGTGTTTCAATGGTATGAGTATATTGCTGCCTTATTTGTACCTTCCATAGGGACAACTGATATTATGATTAAAGTAGAGGCCTTGACTAATTTCACAAAACAGGCCCTCCTAGATGGTGCTAAAGCCATCCAAGCCTTAAATGAAAATCCAAAGGAGAAAAGCGGTAATTCAAAATAGAATGGCTTTGGACATGCTCACAGCTGCTCAAGGAGGGACCTGTGCTATAATTAAGGTTGAATGTTGTGTTGTTGTGTATATATTCCTGATTTATCTGGCAATGTATCGGCTGCTTTAGATGATTATGAAAAACCAGGTAAAAGCAATGTCAAATGAAAACATTCCTTTCTGGACTTTGGTCCTATCTTGGGTGAAGGGTGATTGGTGGAAAACTATATTTACCATTGTCACAGTTGCCTTAGTAGTTCTGCTTTGTGGACAATGCATTTTACAATGTATTATGAACTTCGTAACCCAAAGGTTGGTGTCGTTCTTCCAAGTTGGTGGTTGGAGAGTCAGGGTACAATATATCCCTGTGAGTGATGCTCATATTATGAGTTAAGAGCATCAAGAACGGGGAATGAAGGAGGAAACAGATAAAACAGGCTCCATCTTGAAAGGAGGACTCCGTCTTGGGCCAGACTGTGGACTTTGAGCTATACGCCCAGTATCTATGGAAACGACATACCAACTGGAAAACCAGTCCTCCTGATGGAAGACCCCCAGGTCTTGTACCTAGACTCTCCATTGCCTAAAAGAATACCCTAATTATCTGTGTAACCAAATAGAATCATAAATTCTATTATGCTTATTGGGTATGACCACAGGCTTATTGATAACTGTCCACTGTTAACTACCTAGGCTTAAGACATACGAATCATGGGTTTAAGCATACGAATCACGGGTTAAGTTTGATTTTATCTTTCTTTTCCTTTGTTCAGACTAGTTTCAGAGAATTTGGGGAGGTGGTTTGAGCATGTACACTTAGGGTATATAAGGTTTTCCCCAAAACTGGTCAGGGTCCTTGGCTAAGAGAAGACTCTGCCTTGGGCCCGCCGGTGTAATAAACTGCACTCCACTATCTGCACTGTCCTTCTGAGTGTTTGTTTTCTGGAACGCGTGGCTAAAACAATGGGACAAACATCTTGAATGTGGTTTCCTAATAAGAAAGATTCTCTTTTCATCTAGTGGACAAACATGGGAATTTTGAACCTTTACCAAGAGGTCAGATGGTTATAGTAACTATTTTGGGCAGGTAGTTAATGTTTCTCTCCTTGGACTTTTTTTATTTGTTTGGTATCCTTGGTGTTGTAACCCAATATTGAGAAAGCTGAGATTGATTTTTTTGAGGGTCATGAAGAGACCACCACAGCTCTTATTTTTTACTAGTCGTGATAAGAAAGAACATCAAGATGAGGACATAGGACTTTCTCAGAAACACTTTTATGAAACAAAGTTTTCATGGTACTACAGGGAATATACATTTCAAAGGCTAATTGTGTGAAACTTCTCTCTCAAAAGAAGGTTGGAAATCAACCTTTGTTGATTGTTGTCTTACTTCTGGATAAGAAAGTATCCTGGGCTGAGAGTATATAATACATACACTCATAAGCATGATGATGAAACACTTAGCAACACTTTCAACCTTATGACTAGGGTTATCTACTTCCTGAGGGAGCAGGTTTTGGGGATTTTTTATTGTACACGGTGAGGGTACCTACAAAATGCCCACAGAGCTGTGATAAGTTTTAGTCTTAAGCTTCTGAGCTTTTAACTTCTTAAGTTTCTGAGCAGAAGCGGGTGGTAGCTCAGAGGGTAAAAGTCTGCCTGCGAGGTGGGAGAGTGGGGTTTGATACCTGGGTTGGGAAGATCTCCTGGATAAGGGATTGGCTACCCACCCCAGTATTCTGGCATGGAGAGTCCCCATGGACAGAGGAGCCTGGTGGGCTACAGTCCATGGGGTTGCAAAGAGTCGGACATGACTGAGCAACTAAGCACATGTGTATAAAACAGAGAAAACATTAGTTGTTCATACAAACTTGGATTTAATTAAACTGAGGAGTTTAGTCAAGATTCATGGGGGAAATATATAGAATGATAAACTTAAAACTGGGTAGAACTTAAAAGGACACATTAGATTTCTGGAAAGATGTCCCTATTTTTGATTACTTATAAAGACATGAAATGGAAAAGGGGAGAGAAGGAAAACTAGAAAACACTCCAAACCAAAATGTACAGTCAGACTATAGCCAGAAACTTGAAAGAAATATCAGGATTAACATAATCCATGGTACTGAATTGAGAATCATGATTATTAAGCCACATGTGATTTGCTGCTAGAAACAAAGCCAAACTGTTGGCTACAAATCAGGTAGGGAGAGTGTTCATTCCTTTCCTGAAACTGCAGGTGGGTTCTTTTCCACTAGCGCCACCTGGGAAGCCAGTGATGGAGCTCTGTGTATTGAATTAGGACCACTGAATTAGATGATGCACAAAAATGCCTCATCTTTAGAAGGTCCTTCTTCCATGGACTCTTCCTTTCTCCCCACCTAGACTTTTCTTGCTGGATGTGTGTTCCAGGATTCATTGTGCCACTATTCAGTCTTGTAACATTCAACTTCATTGTTTTCTGGGTATTGAGACTTTATTTTTTTTGGTATTGAGACTTTTATACAGATATGAAAGGGACACCCTACTGGACTGAAGATGGTTCTGTTTAGCAGAGGGGTAGCTAAATGGTTCTATTTAGCAGAGGGGTTGCACAGAGTTGGACATAACAGAAGTGACTTAGCACACACATCATCAGTGGCATTCTTGTCAGGAGCTGATCTTGAAATAGGACATGTCATCCAGTCCTCCAGCTGTGGACCAGAAAACTTACAGTTCAGTACCCATTGAGTAGGTCCTGAAATACACTGTACACATTCTATGTTCACAAATATTGGGTCTAAGGAGATTGAGTTTCACTCCTGGATGAGTTAACATGAAAAATAAATAGCCTAGCTAGTGGAAAAAGGGCATAACCAGGGAAGTGAAACATCACTTCAAAGACAATTTTAGAACTGTTTCTCACCCTCAGTGTATGTGGAAAAAGGACAGTGTGGAAAAGGATGGGCAACCATTGTGAGATAAAGAGATGGAAAAAAAAAAAAAAAGGTGCTGGATGAGATAAGGAGGGATTATAGGGAAGCAGAAAATAGTAATAATATTGGGCTGACCAAAAAGTTTGCTTGGATTTTTCCCTAAGATGTTATGGAAAATTCCAGACGAACTTTATGGCCAACCAAATAGTATTAATAGATCTACTGAAGGCAATAAGAGGTGAAACTGACACTATAAGAAACGGAATCAGACACTCTCTAAAGTATAGAAGCTGTACATTGTACTCCCTCAAAGGAATAAATGAGGTAAGAGATATCCCTAAAATGGGGAACAAATCAAATTAGTGTTAATTTGTACTCATGAAAAAGAGAAGAGTTATCACAATAAGATACCACTACACACCTCCTAGGACAACTATAATGAGAGTAACAACACCGTATGCTAAGTAGTATTCAGGATAGCTGAAACTCACATGGTATTCAGGATAGCTGAAACTCACATGGCTAAGTGGTATTCAGGATAGCTGAAACTCACATGGCTGGTAGTGGTGTTTTACACAGCTACTTTGGAAAATTGCTAGTAGCTTCTTAACAGTTAAAACTATGGCCATCTTTTGACTTCAAAATTCCAGTCTAGGTAATTAATTATCCAAAAGAAGTGAAAAATATATTCACAACAACACTTACAAAAATATTATAGCTGCTTTACTCATAGTAGCCCCAAACTGGGTAGCCTTTCCCTTCTCCAGGGGATCATCCCAACCCAGGGATTGAATTCAGGTCTCCCGCATTGCAGGTGAATTCTTTACCAGCTGAGTCACAAGGGAAGCCCAGAAATAGCTCAGATATCCACAAATAGGAAAATCAATAAACATATGGCAGTGTATTCATAAAATAAAATTCTATTCAGCAATAAGTAAATGAATTACTGATATAAGCAATAACATGGACAAATCTAAAAAAAAAGAAGTCTTATACATAATACTGTAAGATTCCATTTATATGATATTCAGAATAGCAAAACTAATCCAAGTTGATAGAAATCAGATCAGTGGTTACTTCTGGTCATGGGGTTGCCTTGGAAGGAACATGAAGGAATTTTCTGGAATGATGGAAATGTTCTGCATCTTACAGGGATTGGGTTACTTAGATATATGCATTTGGCAAAACCACTAAAACTATACACTTCAGAGTGCTTGTATTTTATCAGATGTAAATTACCTATCTAAAAAAAGCATTAAAAATTTAAAAGTATATTTTAAAAAGGGAATAAAGATTCTTTTCCATTATAGGTTATTACAAAATATTGAATATGGTTCCCTGTGGGTCATTGTTCTTTATCTATTTTATATATTGTGGTGTGTATCTGTTAATCCATACTCCTAATTTAGTCCTCACTCCCCTTTCTACTTCGGTAACCATAAATTTGTTTTCTATGTCTATGAGTCTGTTTGTAAATAAGTTCATCTGCATAATTTTTTAGACACAACACTGTAAGTCAACTATGCTTCAATTTAAAAAAAAAGTGAAAAGAGAATAAAGAAAATATAATCAAAGGAATATTCAGAATTATTTTAAAAATTAAAACAATCTCCCCAATACTAATGCAAGATCTGACTCTGGAAACTTAATTGATTCCGCAAGTACTTTGCAAAATCAATAAAAAGACCTCACACCTAGATACATTATGATAAAATATTTGAATTACAATGTAAAAGCCATAAAAATCCAGGAAGAAAAACAGATGAATAAGAAACAATAACATGGAAGAGCTCAGATTTTTCTACTACATGACTAAATATGAAAGGCAAGAAAGATGGTTAGATAAGAATTTTATACCCAGACAAATCATTATGTTGAAACCTGACAGAATTTGTTCAAGTTAAGCAAAGGCTCAATAAAAATATGCATATAACGTACTTGCCCTGCTTAAAATAACTCTTGCAGACATTTCAGCTGCCTGAGAGATGAATTAAAATAAGGCAAAAGTAAGAAATTTGGCAAAAGGACAAGAGCTATGGACACAGACATCAAGTAACCATAGAACTGTCCAGTAATGTACCATAAATATGATTGCTTGCTGAGTAGGTAAAATAATTCACAAAAGAGAAATCATGTAATATAAAATACTGACAGTAACTGGAATAAAAATGCTAAACTATTCTTACAAATACTGAGAAAAAGGCTGAAAGGATGTAAAAATGGATTAAAATTCTCATCTGTTGGGGGGGGTTATTCAAACACACCATTTCATTCTGAACTTGATTAGAAAAGTAGGTGTTCATATTTTTGACTTTGGTAAGCATACAGTATAAGTAGAAATGTGAAAAATTTCAAGTGTGATCACTTGTAGAAATAAAGAGGATGACTATCTTCTAAATTATTGGAAAAAATTATTAGCAAGACCAAACCATAGTGTCCATGGCAAAAGATAGAGACAAGGATGAACAAAATATTGAAAAAAGTAAGATCAAATTAATATAATTTTGATTGCTATAACTGATGTAAATTTCCAAATGAGAGAAGAATACTTCTATGGGCAAATGAATTTAAGAAATGCTCAAACTCAGGGGAATATTTCTTTACTGCAGATCTCAGAATCTTAATACATTAATATAAATTATGAACCCCTGGAGGACAGGATTTCATTTGGAAGAGTAGATAAAACAAGCTTATTTTATTAGCTCTCACAGAATATACTTTTAAATAATGTTAAACAAAGAAGCAGTCTTTTTAAAATCAGTATTAAGACAAAATGCTCACTACTATCTTTTGGTTACCAGAAGTTACAATCAGTATTGTAAGACATCAAATAGAAATCAAAGGCAACTATTGGAAGGAGGGAAGTTATCATTATTTACAGACACTATGATTACAAACTCTTATAATCAACTAAAACCTCATAATTAATTACAATGAGTTAAATAGATGGAAAAAATTACACATATATTTCAGCTGTATCAGACAGATGACACTTTTAAAAGATCCACTCATAATGAGAAACTAAAATTATAAAATATGTAAGAATAACCCTAATAAGAAATGTGAGGACCTATATGAAAAAACTGTAAGGTTTTGAAAAGAAATATAAAAGATAATTAAAATAAGCTCAACGCTTCTTGATGGGCTGACTCAATACTAAAATGAATGCCATTTATTCCACAGCTGACCCTAGGTTCATCATGTGCGTGCGTGGTAAGTTGCTTCAGTCCTGTCCCAGCCTGTGTGAGCCTATGGACTGTAGCCCATCAGGCTCCTCTGTCCATGGGATTCTCCAGGCAATAATACTGAAGTGGATTGCCAGGCCCTCCTCCAGGGGATCTTCCCGACCTCAGGACTGAACATGCATCTCTATGTCTCCTGCATTGGCAGGTGGGTTCTTTACCACTAGTGCCACCTGGGAAGCCCAGGTTTACCATATTCCCAGTCAAATTACCAATGGGATATTTTATGTGTGTGTGCATGTGTGTGTGTACACAAATGTGTGTGTATCACGCTGGTGGTTTAGTTGCTAAGTCGTGTCTGACTCTTGCAACCCCATGGACTGTAGCCTGCCAGGCTTCTCTGTTCATGGGGTTCTCCAGGCAAGAATACTGGAGTGGCTTGCCATTTCCTTCTCCAGTGTGTGTGTATGTGTGTCTGTGTTGTGTGTGTGTGTGTGTGTGTGTATGCATGCACACATATATACATATGTATTTATACAGATGATATAAAATGTATATACTCTTATACTCTTCAAAATCATTTTGGAGTTTATCTAAGAGAACACACTGGCAAGAGTAGATAAAGCAATTTTGAAAGTAAAAAGTGATCAGAGGGTACATGCCCTACTGGTTTAAATGTTTCATAAAATTCAAAACCACCATGATGCTGGCCCAAGAACTGACATGACATAAACCTAAGTAAAACATACTGTAATAATATGACGTGTGTAAGAACTTAATATGTATAATTAAAGCACTACTTATTGAATGAAAAGGCATGAATTACACAGTACATTCCCTGCCCATGGTTACCCCTCTCCTGGACCTCAGCAACAACCTCCCCAAGCGTCCTCTGCTCAACCTGTTGACAACTGCGCCCCTCACCCCACTGCGCATGCGCGTGCCTTCCGGGCACTCTGGGCTGTAGTCAGTATCTAGCGTTTAAGTGACTGAACCTGCACACATACTGTTTCCTCTGCCCCAATTCACACCGCCCTTGTCTCTTCATTCTCAGCTAGGAAGCTGCTTTCTTCTAGAAGCCTTCCCGTATCCCCAAAGTACAGACTAATGTCTCACACCACTCTGTACTTCCCCTTGCACAGCTTATAATAAGCTACATTATAATGGCCTGGGTTTTGTTTGTATGTCTCCCTTATTAGGCTGTAAGCTCTGAGCAGGTGAAGTCATCTCTGTCTTCTTTTCTGTTTTATCCCTAGTATCTTGCTTGGTGGGCTTCCCTAGTGTCTGGATGGTAACAAATCTGCCTGCCAAGGCATGAGACGCAAGAGATGAAGGTTCAGTCCCTGGGTTGCGAAGATCCCTTGGGAAAAGGAAATGGCAACCCACTCTAGTATTCTTGCCTGGGAAATGTCACTTAAATGCTAGATATTGACTACAGCACAGAGTGTCCCATGCGCATACGCAATAGGGTGAGGGGCACAGTTGTCAATAAGTTGAGCAGAGGACCCTTGGGGAGGTTGTTGCTGAGGTCCAGGAGAGGGGTAACCATGGACAGAGAAGCCTGGTGAGCTACAGTCCATGGGGTCGCAAAGAGTTGGACACGACTGAGCAACTGAGCACACACAGATGCATCTTGCTCAGTGCCTAAACACATGACGCTGTTAGTTACTTGCTGAGTGAACCGCTAAAAAGTAATCACAAAGGAAACATCTGATAGACTTCAAGCCACAAAACTTTACAAATTTGTTTGTAAAAATATTTTCATCAGAATTAAAAGACAATCACAAAATTGGAGAAATATTTATAACAAATATTATAGAAAACAGATTGATACCCTCCAAATATAAAGGATTCAGTTTTTTAGAGTTAAGAAATACTAAGAAAAATGAAGAAAATATTGAGTCAAATACAAATAATAAATCAACTTGAAAGCATAAGTAACAAAGTAAGAAATATGGAGGGTATTAAATGTATGAAAAATTAGTTATACCTGCTAATTGAAGAAATAGGATTAATATTATTTTAGACTTATTAGATTGGAAAAAAGAGCACATTCATATGAGAGAACATTATGTGAACTTAAAAATCATGCTTTCAGAAACTACTGACATAAGACTATCATAAAATATTGTTTCAAAATGAGATTTTAAAAAGATATGCATACAAAGAATGAAACAGGAAAAATTTTCATCATATATAAACAATGTTTTTTTGGGGGAGTGGTTGAATTATGGGTGCTACCAATTTTCTTTATCCTATTTCATAATGCCAGAAAAAAGGTAAAACATTTTAAGCCCATATAAAAATCCCTGTTTCTAACCCCTTACCAGCTTCAGGAACTCACTCTAGAGTATGAGAACAGTTTTCATATTCTCATGCAAAATTACTCTATCTCCTTGTGCTGTGTCGCTCAGTCGTGTCCAACTCTTTGGGACCCCATGGACTGTATCCCGCCAGGCTCCTCTGTCCTTGGGATTCTCCAGGCAAGAATACTGGAGTGGGTCACCTATCCCTTCTGCAGGGGAACTTCCTGACCCAGGAGTCAACCCGGGGTCTTCTGCATTGCAGGTGGATTCTTTACCAGCTGAGCTACCAGGGAAACAAGGTACCAAATAAAATTAAACTTTCTTAGAATTCATTGATGGAGAAAAGATGCTTATCCTTGGGCAAAATGAGTGCTGAGAGGCAAGTCAATATAAAACAAACAAACCCTCAAACATCAACAGGGTACTTAACGCCCATGGTTCAGAATTGACCAGACTTGAGGGGTAAACCAGTTAGTTGGTTTATTGCTGGAAACAATTCACAGAGATGGAAATCCAAAGAAGACATTAAGAAAAATTACATCATGCCTGAGATCCTGAAGAATTAACACTCATGGAGGGTGTCAATCAAGCTGAGTGGTACAACAGTCATTTGCACCTCTTCTCGAAGGAAAACGTCTTAACTGTGTGACAGTACCCAGGCTTGGGCCACCTGCCAGTCTATAATTTAAAAATCATACGAGGCAAGCCAGTATCTTACCAACTGCCTTAACTTCTAAGTTCACAGATATTTACTCTTGCCTCCCACAACAGTCTCCACAGAGTAGCCTGCATGGTTTTTGCTATTTATCTCTTATTTTTTAAGTTTATTTTTATTTTAAAATTATTTTTAGTTGAAGTATGGTTGATTTAGAATGTTTCAGGTGTATAGAAAAGTGATTCAGTTATATATATTTATATATATACATATATACATACACACACATATGTGTGTGTGTGTATATATATTCTTTCTCAGATTCTTTTCCACTATAGGTTGTAACAAGATACTGAATATAGTTCCCTGTACTATACAGTAGGTCCTTGTTGTTTCTCTATTTTATATATAGTGGTGTGTATCTGTTGGGACTTTCCTGGTGGTTCACACGGTAATGAATGCAGGAGACTCAGGTTCGATCCCTGGGTTGGAAAGATCCCTGGAGAAGGGAATGGCAACCCACTCCAGTATTCTGGCCTGGAGAATTCCATGGATAGAGGAGCCTGGCAGGCTACAGTCCACAGGGTCTCAAAAGAGTTGGACACAACTGAGCGACTAACACTGTTACTACTACTACTACTGTGTATTTGTTAATCACAAATTCCTAATTTCTCTCTCCCTACCCCAGTTCTTTCTAAAAATACCTATTGGGTCATGCTATACTTTTTCTTGAAACACCCCAAAGACTTCCTATTGTTCCTTGAGATTCTGTGTGGTCTGGCTTCTCTCTTTTTTTCCTCCTATTTTGTTTCATCTTGGTTCAGTCACATGGTGTTTTTTCTGTACCCCCACATTTGACACGCTCTCACTTACACCTTTGCAGGTATGGTTCCTTTTACTGAGAAAGCTCTTCCTTCCCGTTTTGATTTTAGGTCAATCATCACTTTCTCAGGGTTGCTCTCTTAAAGAGTGTAAGTCCCCTCCTTTCCTGTCCTTACCATACTCACAAATGCTCAGGAATTTGATTGACGTCTGCTTCCTTGTCACATTATAAGCTCCATACGAGCAGAGACCATTATGTTCACTATGATTTCTCTGACACCTAGCACAGTTTCTAAGGGGCTTGATAAATGTTTGTAGGATCACTTCCAATGCTGATTATGATCGATTTTAACCTGAACTTTTGCACAGGACTTTCAATGATGACACAGTCCCTCTACAACTGATCTTGCTAAACTCAGGGTAACTTCCCCCACTGGATCAGGAGGGTAGAGGTGAGAATTTCAATGCCAAGGCAGAACTTTCCAGATTAGCAGTGCAGTCCTGTCTGGGCAGCAGAGCTCATTTCATGGTGCTAAGGGAGATCCCAGATTTTCTCATCCCACATCAGAAGTGTGGTTTGTGAAAACTCTGCATGATTAGTATCCAAGAAAGACGAATTTTCACCAGAGCTCTTCACTCTAAATTACAACAGGAACATTCCTAGGCAAAGCAGGATGCTGGTTTTGTTCTTACTCTTTTCAACACTCCAGAAAGCTTAACTGTGGTCACAATGACGATTTAAGGAATTATGGAATGCTTTAGTAGCCAGTTTAGAGTGTTTTGCAAGAGGCAATGATTTCCTTTCATGGAGTCCCTTTGCTCTTCCCCAAATCCTCTGGGCTTTCTCAATTTCTTCCCTACTTTCACGCTTTTTTGTTTATTGCTTGCTGCAGTCAAAAGGTACAGCTGGGCATCATTAAGGAAGAGCTGATGTGACCAACCTGGAACACTGTGTTCAGTCTAGTCACTAAACTTGAAGGCTTCACAAAACCTGAAGAGACTCAATGATGGAGGCATAAAAAATGATTCAGGAGCCAAGGGAGGGGGATTATCTAAGGATATATCATGAAGATCAGAACTACTCAATCTGGGAAGATAAAAGCTATCACAAGACATGGGTAATAGCAAGGAAGGGATAGGATAAATAGACTTATTCCCAATTCTGTAATTATTTAAAATTCCTTTGTGTCAGAAAAAGCTTAGGGGTGAGCAAAGGATTTGCTATATTATCCAACAGATAGTGAACTGAAAATACTCTTTACCTCCAGATATGTTTATTGTTGACTACAAATATTGATAAACAAAAGTTAAAATAAATTTACATAGGACAGGACAACAAATTCATGATGTAATAGCATAATGTCTAAATATTAATAGATCAAGTCAATGTTTAGATGAATTCCTATGTGGTATGACAATAAATAAGGCTTCCAAGGTGGCTCAGTGGTAAAGAATCCACCTGCAATGTGGGAGACACGGGAAACACAAGTTTGATCTCTGGGTTGGGAAGATCTTCTAAAGGAGGAAAGAGCAACCCACTTCAGTATTCTTGCCTGGAGAATTTCATGGACAGAGAAGCCTGGTGGGCTACAGTCCATAGGGTAGCAAAGCGTCAGACATGACTAAGCACAGCACAGGAGCAGCATGACAACAGGCTCAGAAGGTATTATATAACATGGACTAAAATATGACTAGGTTAAATAGAATTTAGGATAAATTAAATGGATAAATTAAATCTATGTTAGGGCTTCCCAGGCTGTGTTAGTGGTAAAGAACCCTCCAGCCAATGCAGGAGACATAAGAGACTTGGGTTCAATCCCTGGGTTGGGAAGATCCCCTGGAGGAGGGCATGGCAACCCACTCGTGTTTTTGCCCAGAGAACCCTACTGACAGAGGAGCCTGGCAGACTATGGACCATAGTGTCGCAAAGAGTCAGACATGACTGAAGCGACTTAGCCTAGCCTATGTTAAGACAGAGGATGGATACTGTGACATTAGAAGACTACAGATCAAGGGTTAGCCAAATATAGTCCATGGGCTAAATCTGACTCATTGACTATTTTTGGTGATAAAGGTTTGTTGGAACAATGTCACACATTCATTCGTGCATTGGCTATGACTGTTTTTGTGTGATAAAGACAAGAGCTGAATAATTGTGACTGAGAGTGTGTGACTTGCAAATTCTAAAATACTGACACTCTGTACCTTTACAGAAAAAAAGTTTGCTGAATCCACTCTAGGACATACTAGCAGCATTCTAATATTCTTCATATCTGAGGCCCACATTAAGCAGGATGAAAAAGATCTTGTAGATAACACCCTCTGGTAGGTGCAGAATATTGGCTAGGGCAGAAATTACTGACAATCACATCATGAGTCTGAAAAGTGCATATATACCAGTCATTTAATCATCACATATTGGGGGTTTGGTAATGAAGTTAAAGAGGCTTCCTGGATTTGAGGAATATGGTGAGAAAATGGGCTTCTGACTATATCTACCTATTTTTGATGTTTCTCAATTCTGGGCTCCTCATCTACAAAGAATCATGGAACTTTGGGAAAACAAAGTTCAAAAGTATGAAGTATTATCATAAATTAGCTGGAACTAATTTTAGGGCTTCTGATTTTTAGATAAAAATATTGTACTTTCCTATACACCAAATGCTGATGCTGAAACTCCAATACTTTGGCCACCTCATGCGAAGAGTTGACTCATTGGAAAAGACCCTGATGCTGGGAAGGATTGGGGGCAGGAGGAGAAGGGGACGACAGAGGATAAGATGGCTGGATGGCATCACCGACTCGATGGACATGAGTTTGAGTAAACTCTGGGAGTTGGTGATGGACAGAGAGGCCTGGCGTGCTGCGATTCACGGGGCTGCAAAGAGTCGGACACGACTGAGCGACTGAACTGAACTGAACTGATACACCAAATATATCAGCAGCATTTTACCTACAAAAAAACAAAACTCATAGTCTTCAGAATAGTGGCTTCCTTTTTTTCCTAATGAAGTTCCCCGGTATGATGTCAATTTGTATACATGCATTAGAACATGACTTGGTAATCCCAGTAGTTCTGCACAAAATGTTTACATGAGAACAACCTAGGAAAATGATTCTATTGTTCTGGCTCTTTTGTTCCCAGTATGCATAATGAAATACATTCTGGGACAGATTTCCACTCATACATCCCTATTCTGATAACAGTGCTTAGAATACAGAGACCACGGATAAAGGTGGGGTTCACAGTTGAATCTAGTTCATACTAGACAAACTGGTATCAATTAGAAGGCAGGAAGTTGCTATTTTTGGAGTTGGCATGATTAAGATCCTTTTTATTGTCTAGAACTTTGAATCCCTTAGAGAATTTAAATTTTCTATCAAAACAGAGGGGAGGAAAGCTTCATCAGTCAATGATCAGATCTAAATTTTGAGATACCATGGTTAAGCTTTTCAAGAACAAGGATAAGCTCTTCAAGAACAAGCTCTTCAGTTATCCAGTTCAAGTATGAGATTCATTATTTCATTTTCAACCTGTCATCCATAATAATCAGTGTCATTCTCCCACTCCCACTGGATGTTTGCCATTTGCTAGGCAAAATAAACCACACAAAAAAGGAAATCTTGATAGCAGCCATCTACCTACACAGAAAAAAGATTCCCAGAGATGCTTAATGCTTTGCCACTGTTTAATGCCCTAGCTGCTCAGATAATCTGAGCTACCCACAGCATTGTCAATAATCCTGTCCCATCTGAAATTCATTAATCTGTTTCCAGAGAAGTATCAGTAAGAACGTCACAATCATTGGCCACTTTGTAAAGCAGGCCTTCATTACCACTGTAGGGAAAGCTGTTTTACCCTTGAACATGTATTTGTCAAGTTCTTACGTAACACAGTCTCCTGATGACTCTGGTGAGAGATCATAAACATTGCTTATGCTCCTGTTGAAGATTTCACTAAGCTACATGTGATTCTGTTTTAAAAGGAATCCACAACCTTTAAATTATTACATTTTGATCATGCCTGAGATTTCAAAGTATTCCCCGTGTACATTATTGATGCTCACCTTAACAACTTAATACAGGATATTTGGAGCCCACGTTATACAGTTCCCACATCTGTTTTAGTCTCTTACAGATTTTTGCTATTGAATTCTCACTACACACTTTGTTCACAAATGAATGTTTCCTTTTTATACCACCAATTACAATTATGTTTAAGAAATTAGAAATAGGACTTCCTTGGTGGAGCAGTGGATAGGAATCCTCCTGCCAATGCAGGGGACATGGGTTCAATCCCTGATGTGGGAGGACCCCATATGCCCCGTATCCAACTAAGCCCATGTGCCACAACTATTGAGCCTGTGCTCCAGAGGCTGGGAACCACAACTACTAAACCCATGTGCCACAACTACCGAAGCCCACACACCCTAGAGCCTGTGGTCTGTAATAAGAGAAGCCACCATAATGAGAAGCCCTCACACCACAACAAAGGGTCTCCCTACAGGCCACAACCAGAGAAAGCCCACCCACAGCAAGGAAGACCCAGCACAGCCAAGAATAAATACATACACAAAATTTTTAAAAATGAAATTTGAAATACATGGAAAGAACCAAAATTAAAGAGCAAATAACAATAATAAGCATCTAAACCTGACAGCTCCTTCTGGCATACACACACAGCCATCCCAGTCTGAGGCCTCCTCCATGTGGCGGAAAGAAGCCAAGCACTTTGCTTTTGTAATTGTTTGACCCTCCAGGTGTGTCAGTGAGTCACAAACCCCATATCATTTCATCGCTCACAAATGGAAATGGGCCTGCTTAACAATAATAGGCTGATGTTTAATGCTTGGTGCCTAGGGCCCAGATCTTGCAGAGCCCAGCCCTTGACCATTCAGGGCTTTGTCCAGTCTGACAGGCTCTCCAGCATCAGTGGGCAGCAGTGCTTTCCCCAGCAACATGCAATATGAGTTTTTGCTGCCTTCCCCATTGTGCTTGCCAGTGGTGCTGATATATTTCTGAGCTTTTCCAAAATTTGCCTTTCAGAGGAAGAACAGGTACTTCTGCCTTCTGCCCGTTTCTCAGAATTGCACACTGCCCAACCAGCTCTGATTTGCCTGTGGCATCAAATGTAGGGCAAATGCAGACAGTATATTCAGCTAATCGTCTAGCTTCATCTCTCTTGAGAAGTTTTCCTAAATGCTTATCAGATCTGGGTCCCAAAGGCTCATAACCTAGCTCTCCAGTTAAATATTTGGCAAAAACAATGGCCTTGAAAGAGTGCCATTTGTGGTTGGGTGTACATAGCACCAAATCAACAAACTATTTGTTGCCATTCCAGAGCTTTCCCTCCACATGTGATGCAATGTTAATCAACCACATCCATGGGGTCACGGGAGTAGCGAATGATCTTATTTTGAAGGCAAACTATAGACGAGGTGCTTCTAACCCATTATCTTATGCCATCCTCAAAATAATCCTGGAATAAAGGCATTAACTTCATTATCATGTTTTTACAAGTAAGGACACTGAGGCTCAAAAAAGTTAAGCAAACTTTCCACGCGTCACACACCAGCTCCAAGGCACAGCCTTGAAGCAGATTCAGCAGAGAGAAGGAATACGCTGCTTCTGTACTCAGAGAAGGTAACTTCTTTGTAAGGGTTGCCAACCAGAAGTTGATCTGCTACAGCAAGAAGGAAGGGGAATTGCTGAACTGAGGGGCTCACACGAGGATTTCTGAGGACCTTACAGGCTTCTGAATTCATACTAAGCTCACACTCAACATTTCCTCCATGTCCTTGGAATTTTGCCTCCTGGACTGTGCATCTCTTGGTCTCCCAGTAAGCCATGAAGTCTCTGATGAAGGAGACACTAGCTCCAGTGAACTGAGTGCGTCCTTGCTGCCAAGGAAGTTTTACATACTCAACCTTGCCTTATTCTCCCAGCAACCCTGGGATGTATGTTTTACTCTCCCCACCTCACAGATGAGAAAGTAAGGTGAAGCCTTGCCCCTGAAGAGGCAGAGTTGAGATCTGTGCTGAGTCTGTCTGATTGCAGTGAATGCTCTCATTGGCAAGACACACACCAGACTAACCAAGAGGGCAAGTTCCAGGTTCTTAAAAGGCCCTAGTTCATTGATGTATTAAGGGCTCTGGCACTTAGGACTTTACTTTTTTTTCATAGCTGTACATTCTTTTTTTTTTTATTGCAGTATAATTACTTTACTATAATGGCTGTGTTAGTTTCTGCTGCACAACAAAGTGGATCAGCGATTTGTATACACATATCCCCTCCCTCTTGAGCCTCCCTCCCTCCCGTCCCTGCCTCATCTCACTCCTCCAGGTCATCAGAGCAAGGAGTTGAGCTCTTTGTGTTATATAGCAGCTTCCTACTAGCTATCTATTTTACACATGGTGGTGTATATATTACCAATCCTAATCTCCCAATTTATCCCTTCCTCCCCTCCCCACTCTTGTCTACATGTCTGTGTCTCTATTTCTGCCCTGCAAATAAGTTCATCTGTACTATTTATCTAGATTCCACATATATGTGTGTGTATATACAGACACAGACAATGGAATATTGAAAGTGTTAATTGCTCAGTCGTATTTAACTCTCAGCGACCCCATGGACTGTAGCCTGCTAGGCTCCTCTGTCCATGGAATGTTTCAGGCAAGAATACTGGAGTGGGTTGCCATTTCCTTCTCCAGGGTCCTGACCCAGGGATTGAATCCGGGAGTCCTGCACTGCAGGCAGATTCTTTACTGTCTGAGCCACTGGGGAAGCCTCTGTGGTATATATATATATATATATATATGCATATAACTACATATATAATACACACACACACACACACACACACACACACACACACTGGAATAGCACTCGGCCATAAAAAGGAAAGGAATTGGGTCATGTGTAGAGATGCAGGTGGACCTAGACTCTGTCAAGCAGAGTGAAGCAAGTCAGAAAGAGAAAAACAAATATCACTTACTAAGGCATACATGTGGAATCTAGGAAAATGAGGGCTTACTTTTAACTCAGGTGGATACCAACTAGCCTTCTCATAATTGTAATATTACATGTCAGCAGCAGAGGAAGTTACATGTGACTGGAGGTCTGCATCTGCCCCAAATATGTGTCCCCCACTTCTTGTTAGTGGTTTCCACCAGTGGGGATGTTAGGTTTCCACCAGGGGATGTTTAATTGCTATTAAAATGCCAATGCTGCTATTAAAATGCCAGTGCTGGGAGTGTTCATTTCCTGAACTATGGGAGCCTGAACTGTTGACCAAGTTCTTTAACACAATCTTAGGAACATCCAGTTCAGAGGAGGAAGGTGTTTGACAGAGGAAAGCAGACCACAGGGTGGGAGTGGGGACAAAAAATTGAGGGGCTTAATACATGAGGGCATCTTAGTGTGGTAAGTGGAGGCAAAAGGGAATTCTTCCTGGAAAAAAGTAAGATGATAGTGGAGGAGACACGAAATAAGGAACTGAACTTATTTCTTAGCCCTTCCATGCTCCCCTGTGTGATTCCCTAGAGGTGATATGCGCATCACTATCATTAGTGAGTGATGACTATGGATAAGCTGTGACCTAAGTCAACACAAAAGATGGCACGGAGGCTCAGCAGATGCTGGAAGGAACTTACACTTCCAGCCCCTCTTAAAGTGGGTATGTGTAGCAGCTTTGCAGGCCCAACATCCTTATTTGTAAAATCACCACCGAAAACATATGCCCACCAATAGCCAGGGTGCACATCTCACGTAATTTCACCTTCTCTATACTTGGAGCTTCCCAGGTAGTGCTAGTGATCAAGAATCTGCCTGCCAATGCAGGAGACATAAGAGATGTGGGTTCGATCCCTGGGTCGGGAAGATCCCCTGGAAGAGGAAATGGCGATCCACCCCGATATCTTTGCCTGGAAACTCCGATGGACAGAGGAGCATGGCAGGCTATGCAGTCCATGGGGTCGCAAAGAGTAGGACACGACTGAAGTGACTTAGCACTAATACTCTATACTTAGTAGATGAGACCTCCTCTGAAACTACTGCTTTCAGCCTCTAGTAAAAAAAATTTAAGCTGAGATAGGAAGCTGAAGGCCCAATTAGGAATTAATGCTGGAAGAATTGGGAGGTCAATAATATAGCACAAGTTCCGACTTCTCAGAGTCCAGTATCTCAGATGGGAAACCACTAAAAAAAAACATCTAACCCATATTTATATACATAGTGTCTCTTTGTAAAGTACAGGATGTTTTTTATAATAATCTAAGAGTGATCGCGTTTGGGGGCAACGGATGACTGGGACAGGAGAGAGAGAGAAAGTCTATTTTTCATTGACGATTCTGTCATATTTTGAAGTTTAAAGCATGTACAAAAATAAATAAAAATTTAAAAGTCACAGATATGAACAATGCTATGGGTTCAGTGATGTCCTCTGAAAAGTAAAATCAGAAAGGGTTGCTAAAGACAAGTTAAACTCTTCTGGTCAAACTCTGAGTGAAGCCATGGAGTCACCTCTGTGATCACATAGTTGCCACTGCATTGCTCTGATCTTTGAATGACTTGGTTTTAGGGTGTGTCTACATGTGATACATAGTCACTCTCACTTTCTGCTGAGTATTTAATCCAAACCATCCAACAAGGGAGGAGTTTACCTTATTGATTTGAAGATATATATTTTAAAATTAAACTGTGTAAGATTCTGATCTATTTGAAGGATATTCAAAGACCTGAAATGGCTTTCAAGCTTTCTTTAATGAACTGATGTTCCACAGCAATCCTCTTAACTTCAGTAAGATGATAGTCTAATACAACTGTAACTACATTTGTTTCCTTTGTAGTTTTGAATTTGGGAGTTAATATAACCATAGGAAACATGTGTCATGTATAACATTTAAACATAACACTTTTATTGAAAATCAGTTGAATGAGCACACATGATGTGATTAGATAAATTCAACAATTCCCATGAACGCACACCACTCTCCACAGAAAATTACCCAATGACAACTGGAGCAAAAGAAAAAGAAGTGTCTTCTGTTTAATTAAAATATATAACAAGTTAAAACTTACAGCACAGAAGATGAATCACCACAATTACTGCCTTTATAGTCACTGCTGGAGAATTCATTAATGGAATTAAAGCAACAGTAATGAATTTCTTTGTATAAACTTCCATTCTGTTAAATTCATTGTCATTAACTCCACGAGGAAGAGGTAAAGATCTGTTGTTTTCACACTGATTATCGGAAAACCAAGTCATTTGTGAGAAGACTTTTCTGGAGCAGTTATGCAGTAGAAGGTGCAGAAGACAGAATGATCTACTTGGCTGCCCAGACTCACGCCACTTCTAATAATACAACTCTGGGGAGACTCTTTGACATGTTTAAAGCAAAAATGTGATAACTAAATTAAGGACTCTTTCGTGATTACTTTCTGAAGGCCAGTCTCAGATGACTCTGGAGAACAATTTTCTGCACAGCTATTTGAGAAACTCTAGTATTTTCCATCCTTTGTGAGGGGACAGGTAGGTGGGTACCACTACAGGAACTATGCAAAGTGGACAGAAGACAGGGTGAGAAGAGGGAGCATTTCCTTGAATGTCCTCTGGTGTTGGCACCTTTGTCCAGCCAGCTCCCTAGGTGGGGATTTATCCTTTCACCTTGGCAGATGGCAGGAGGTTCATATGTGAGACCCTCCTGAAGGATTCTGGATCATCCAGCTGCAGAATTATGCCATTTCCCCAGCAGTCCGGCTCCTGAAAGTCTTGCTCAGTTGAAGCGCCTCCTAGTGGTACCTTGAGGTTTTTGTATGAGTTGTTCAATAGTCAAGCCGTGTCTGACTTTGTGACCCCATAAACCGCAGCATGTTAGGCTTCCCTGCTCTTTCCTGTCTCCTCAAATTTGCTGAAACTCACGTCCATTGCATCTGTGATGCCAACCAACTGTCTCATCCTCTGTCACCCCCTTCTCCCCCCGCCCTCAATCTTACCTAGCATCAGGGTCTTTTCCAATGAAGTCGACTCTTCACATCAGGCAGACAAAGTATTGAAGCTTCAGCTTTAGCCTCAGTCTCTCCAGTGAATATTCAGGGTTGATTTTTTTTTTTTTTTTTTTGCAGTAAAAACAAGTTTAATTTTGAAGTCTCAGGTTCAGGGATATAGGAAAGAGTGAAAAGGAGATCCATGGAAAGTGGTACAGCCAAGCTTGGCAACCAGACTCTTTTCAAAGCCTAGCTTTGCTACTTTTATCAGCTCTGTGATCTTGACAAATGACTTAGACTCTTTTTTTTTTTTTCCCTAAATTTCTTCTTTTATAAAATGGTAATAATAAGGATACTCACTAACCAGTGGTTGGGAGGAACAAAGCAATTAAAACACACAAAATTCTTAATGCCTTGGCATACAGTAAGTGCTCAGTAAATGCTTACTATTATAATGTTAGCATTTATATGGAGAAATTGACCAACTGCAAAAGGCCATGTATAAATGTCAGGCAGCATGAAGGGCTCAGTTAATACAGCCCAAGTGTCAAAATAAACTAGCAATGTGAATGTCACATTTCTAGTACTTATGAAAAGCAGAGTAATCAGAAACATCAACTACTGAGGGGAAAAGAGGGAGGGGTGGGAGGAATTGGGAGATTGGAATTGACACATATACACTACTGATATTATGTATAAAACAGATAACTAATGAGTGTATGTTGTGTAGCACAGGGAATTCTACTTTTAATGTACTGCGGTGACCTGAATAGGAAGGAAATCCAAAAGGGAGAGGATACATGCATATGTAGAGCTGATTCATTTTGCTATACAGTAGATGTCAATACAACATTGTAAACCAACTCTAATAAAAATTAATTAAAAAAAGAAAAGAAAAAAAAAAAAACACCTCAGAAGAATCTTACGAGACAGGATGAAATTTTTAGGGTTAGTAGGTAAAAAAACAACACACAGATTTCTCCTTGGACAGGAATTTGTTTTTCTCCCTTTGTAAATAAGTCAGGGTCAAAATCCCCAAAGTTTTCAAATAACACTAGATGTTTTTCCACTTTGGTTCAAAATCAGTGGCCCCAGTTGAGATAGGGGAGGGGCAATGATCTCAGACAGGAGGTCTGGCCTCACTTTCACTGCCCTTATGCATCTAGAAGCCTCGCTGGCCCTAACTTCACATTCACTCCTGAATCTAACAATTCTTCTACCCACTGTTATCCCTCAGCTGACGAATAGTCACCTCTTGCCAAACTCCTGGTCAACCTCCCAATCTTTCCTTCTGCTCTCAGTCTACAATGCACTCTACACACAGGAGCCAGGAGAGCTCTAAAATGCAATGGAAGACACATTACTTCCTTACTTAAACACTCCCAGTGATTACCTTAGAGCATTTAACCCTAATTCCACTCATGACCTCAGACTCTCTGGGCTACTTTCCTGTTTGACTCCACTCCTTCCTTCCTAAGTGTCCAGGCACACTGGTCTTCTTTCCATTTTCAGAACATGCAAAACCTTTTTCAACCTCAGGGCTTTTGCTCTTGCTGATCCCTCTGCCAGGTTTTTTTTTTTTTCCCCCTGATCTCTGTGTGGCTTTCTCTTTACACGTGCTAGCTCAAATGTTACCTCTTCAGAGATAGTGACTCTTGTAAGCCTATTGAAAGCAGCCCTCATCAGTCTGACCCCTTTATCTCACTTCGCTATTCTTCATAGCACCAACTAACTGATTTTATTTATCTTAGTATTATTCTTAGTACGGATATCTGTTTCCTCTCACTGCAATGTAAACTCCACATGAACAAGAACACCATCTCTTCAACTCCAGCTCCTTGAAGGGTCCCTGGCACAAAATGGACACTCCATAAATATTAGTTGAGTGAATAACAATTGCCAGTGCCCATGATGCTTGGACAACAGCAGACCTCTGCTCATCCTTCTCACAATCTCCCTGGCAACTTCTTATCTGCAAATTCTGCCATCTCAGCACTCAAGAAAAGTAGAGTGGTCCATCCTTTCAATCCCTGCCAAATCTAATACAAAATCTTGGTTACTTTTTGGTATTTGTACAACTTTTTGAGAAGGGCTGCCATCTTAGATTTAACTGGACCCTGGATAATTATCCTCAGACTGATCCTAGAATCCTTTTCCATACTCTAGGTTCTTCTCGATTTGGTATGACTTGCAATTGGTTCTTTCCACAGCCACATTCATGGCTTTCCTAGCCCAGCCTCTTGCTGGTAGCCTCTGCAACCCAAATGATCTCCTGAGCCTGGGAGAGTTTTACACAACCTAGTTAGTTCTTGGCCAATTCACCTCAGAAAGTCTACCCAATGACAGAGAACACTGCTATAATTATATTTTTAATAAGGGTGTGGACAGGAACGGAGTTAATTGGCTTTAAAATGGCTGAGACAGGAAAGCAAGGGTTGGCTGACTAAAGATCAACATAGCAATTGGGAAATTTAACACATGGATGGCAGGGAGGCTTAACCTTTATCTTCCAATCTCATGATTATCAAGCCTCTGGCAACTTGATTTCCAAACTGCACATACAAGAAATTTTAGTCATAAGTTTATACAGGGTCACTCTGAAGATGGAGTTCGTTTACATATAGATAGAAACCTCAATTTTATGCTAGAATCCTGCTTCCCAAAGAGTAGACTGATGAAGTTGCTACCCAATGAAAATATGATTTGGATGGTTCTCTGGGGTCCATGACACCTAGAACAAGGCAGAAGAAGAAACAGAAATAAATCATGAAGATTTGTACCTTCACTGAGAAGTAAGGTCCATTTTTAGTGAAGGTCACCTGGAGAATTGTAAATAAATGTGATATGGAGCCTCCACACCCAAAATCTTGACTTAATGGGTTTATGGACAGGGCCTGGCAGCTGTACTTTTTAAAGCTCCTAAGGGGATTTTCATGTACAATCAGTGTTGAGGACCACTGTTTTAGAGGCTTGCTTTTTGCTATAGTTAAAGATACTAGAAATTGTTTTTTAAAATCAGTAATGGATTTCAAGACAGAGAAAAAGAAAAGAACCATTTTGGAATGGCACAAAAGTGACCTATCCTCATATCCTAAAGAGGCTGTAGTGCTAAGACTCTAGCCTTTCCCCATTATCCTTCATAAAGACCTCCCAGCTTCACCACTGACAATAAACCCAGACATTCTTGAGACATAACAAGGAATTCTTTAAAAATGCAGCTGTAAAAATTGCTCGACTTTCTTCTTCTTCTTTTTTTTTTTAAAGTGTAACAAAAGCCATTATCTTTTCAGCGAACAGAAGCTTCAGAGATGAGAAATCAGAACAGCTTGAAACCTCTGAGACTAAGGAGTCTTTACTTCCCACAGGCAGGAGTGCATAAGCTGTAAGTATGCATGGCCAAGCTTTTACTTGAACTCCAAGAAGCTAGGGATGGGGCTCCTGGGACCACCCCTGCTGCCTCCGAGCTGCTGGCACTTAAAATAACAGTGTTGCCAGTCGGGCAATCTAGTCACCTTTTACCTATTGATCTGTAACACTAATTCATTCATGGAAGTGGTCACAGGACTCGGTACAGAGTATTCAACAGGAGATGGGGCACCAAATGCTTTAAGAGCCAAATAAATATGAGGAATTCAGTGGCTGAGAATCCTAATTTCATTCTATCAATGCTAATTTCATTCACTCAGTAAGTCTCAAGGCCCAAGGCCCGTAATTAAACTCCATTTCCTAATTTGTAAAGTTGGAGAGGTGAGGCAAGGTTACAGACTGTCATAAAATAGCTACTATGGCACGATAATGAAGCCCTCTGCAATGATCACACAAAGCGGTGAATACAAAAAGCCATGAGACACCCAGCACCCTACACTTAGCCCGGGTTGACTACAGGGCACCCCCAAAGTACACAGAGTACAGGAATAGGAAGCTGGCTACACTTTTTAGCCACAACATCCAAGTCAACAGAATGACTACACACAACAACTGTGAATGAAAACAACTGAGTAGAAATATCCATGTACATAAATCTTCTACAAAATAAAGACCATGCACCTTAATTGTCCATTTCTTTCCCTTAAAAACATTACCCTTCCAATTTTATTGCCCATGATGATAAGACAAAGACTCAGTGTGTTTACTCAATGACTTTTAACTTGACTTCACGGTAGAATGTTCTGGGGAATCACAAACAACAACAAGAGCACTGGCACTGAGGCCCCATTCTTAAATGAAAATTCTAGACCAAGGTGGGGGCCTCAGTAATGTTTAAAAGCATCCCTAGTTATTCTACAGGTTCTTTTTCATACTGCCAAATACTGCGTGCACATTTCCATATGCAGGCCAATTGTGTATGCATCCTTACGTGGAGTGCCTTCCTCTCCAACTCCCACCTCCGCCCCCGTGCCTGTTTCCACTGGTCTATAGCTTGGCCTGTGAAAGTGTTGCACTCAACATGCCAACTAATTTGGAAAACTCAGCAGTGGCCGCAAGACTGGAAAAGGTCAGTTTTCATTCCAATCCCAAACAAAGGCAATGCCAAAGAATGCTCAAACTACCTCACAGTTGCACTCTTCACACATTCTAGCAAAGTAATGCTCAAAATTCTCCAAGCGAGGCTTCAACAGTACGTGAACCCAGAACTTCCAGATATTCAAGCTGGAATTAGAAAAGCCAGGGGAACCAGAAATAAAATTGCCAACATCCATTGGATAATTGAAAAAGAAAGAGAGTTCCAGAAAAACATCTACTTCTGCTTCATTGACTATGCTAAAGCTTTTGACTGTGTGGATCACCACAAACTGGAAAATTCTTTAAGAGATGGAAATACCAGACCAGCTTACCTGCCTCCTGAGAAATCTGTATGCATATCAAGAAGCAATAGTTAGAACCAGACATAACAATTTCAAAATTGGCAAAGAAGTAGGTCAAGCCTGTATATTGTTGCCCTGCTTATTTAACTTATATTCAGAGTACATCATGTGAAATGCTGGGCTTGATGAAGCACAAACTGGAATCAAGACTGCAGGTAGAAATATCAATAACCTCAGATATGAAGATGACATCACCCTTATGGCAGAAAGTGAAGAGGAATTAAAGAGCCTCTTGATGGGAGTGAAAGAGGAGAGTGAAAAAGCTGGCTTAAAACTCAACATTCAAAAATGAAGATCATGGCATCTGGTCCCATCACTTTTTGGCAAATAGACGGGGAAACAATGGAAATAGTGAGAGACCTTATTTTCTTGGTTTCTAAAATCACTGTAGATGGTGACTGCAGCCATGGAATTAAAAGATGCTTGGTCCTTGGAAGAAAAGTTATGACCAAACTAGACAGCATATTAAAAAGCAGAGACATTACTTTCCCAACAAAGGTCCATCTAGTCAAAGCTATGGTTTTACCAGTAGTCATGTATGGATGTGAGAGTTGGAACATCACAAAAGCTGAGCACCGAAGAACTGATGCTTTTGAACTGTGGTGTTGGAGAAGACTTGAGAATCTCTTGAACTGCAAGATCAAACCAGTCAATCCTAAAGTAAATCAGTCCTGAACATTCATTGGAAGGACTGAAACTGAAGCTGAAGCTCCAGTACTTTGGCCACGTGATGGGAAGAACTGACTCATTAGAAAAGACCCTGATGCTGGGAAAGATTGAAGGCTAGAGGAGAAGGGGATGACAGAGAATGAGATGGTTGGATGGCATCACTGACTCAATGGACATAAATTTGAGAAAGCTCTGGAAGGTGGTGATGGACAGGGAAGCCTGGCATGTTGCAGTCCATGGGCTGTAAAGAGTTGGACATGATTGAGTGATTGAACTAAGCCAATAGCCTGGCCTTACATCCTTCAGTGTCCTCTCTTTTTCTTTTTTAAGATTTTTTTTTAATGTGGACCAATTTTAAACTATTGAATTTGTTGCAATACTGCTTCTGTTTTGTTTTTTTGGTCCCAAGGCATGTGGGATCTTAGTTCCCAGACCAGGGATAGAACTGGTATCCCTTGCATTGGAAGGCAAAGTCAACCACTGGACTGCCAGGGAAGTCCCTCAATGCCCATCTCTTACCCTGTATTGTCAATGTACGTTAGGGTTATGGGCATAATGCCCTCTGGAATCCCCAACTCTTAACTGTCCGTTTCATGGAACACTTAGAGGATGTCATCTTACACTGCTCTTGGCATTTTATGTTTGTGCCCATCTTCCCTGGTAGATAATATGCTCCTTTAGAGCAAGGACCTTGTTTCAAGATTTTTTTTTGTTTTTTAATTTTCCCCACGGACTCTGGCACAGACTTCTTGGCTTAGAAGACGTTGAAGAATAGGTATTATTGTTGAGGTAGATACACTAAAATTCACTCCTGTCAGCTTCTTACTGACATTTCCCTGCAAGATGGAGATTTTGAGTGGAAATGAACAAATGCTATTTGTATATCTCAAAGAGCATCTGGTACAGGCACACCTCATCTTATTGCTCTTCACTTCATTGTACTTTGTAGGTAGTTTGGTTTTTTCTTTCTTTCTTTCTTTTTTACAAACAGTGTTGTCAGATGGTAGTTAGCATTTTTTAACAATAAAGTATTTTTCAAATTAAGATATGTATATTGTGTTTTAGACATAATGCTTTGTTATTGTTTAGTCAATAAGTTGTGCCTGACCCTTTTGTGACCTTAGGGACTGTAGCCCACCAGGCTCCTCCATCCAGAGGATTTCCCAGGAAAGAACACTAGAGTGGGTAGTCATTTCCTTCTCCAGGGGATCTTCCTGACCCAAGGATCAAACCTAGTGGACTATAGTGTAGGGTAAATCACTTTTATATGGACTAGAAAACCAAAAACATTTGTGACTCATTTTATTGCAGTATTTGCTTTATCGCAATGGTCTGGAACTGAACCAACAATATCTCTGAAGTCTGTCTTTATATCCTGTTCAAGCTACAGAAAAGAAACTCTTCACTGTAGGCAAACATCTACAGTCCGTGGCCAGCCATTTTCTAGAATATTTCTCCATTAGCCTGTTATGTGGCATTATCTCACCAATGCTGACCTTCTCTAGAGGATTTTTGAGGGAAGGAGGGTAAGGGTAACACACAAACCCGTAGAGAAACTCAAATGCAGGTCTGTGATACTCCAGATCAGAGACTTCCTCTAACAACAGCAGAATCTGAATGTCCTTCCCTTTGGCATATGTCAAACCAATTGTATTTGTATTTCATTGACATAGTCAAGGACCAGTTTAGCTAGTGGACAACAGAAGCCAAAATGGCCTTCTGTGATGTCCTTGAAACAGCCCTTCTGGAAACTTGGATTGCATCTTGTTCAAGCTGTTACAAGCAAAAGGACAGAGAGGGGAAAACATTTATCACCACAAGAAGATGATTCATTTCATGATCTTTGCGACACAAAACCCTGGCTGTCTCCTAGGCTGATTTACAAAGTCCCAGAAAGTCAAAGACACTGTCCTAGGAAATGATTTTTTGGTGAAAGCATATCTGAGTTTACAGTGACCCTTTGGCAATAGGATGCCCGAAAGCTTGAGGTTTGTCTGGGTGAGGGAATGGGTCCTGGTGATGAAAGTAACCACTGAGTCTATTTCATATAATGGCATGATGTAGTGGGCTTTGAATGATCACCCACTCAGCAGAAAAATGAGGGTGGAGGAGGACACAGAGCGACCCCTTTTTCCTTGTTTACTGCTTCACTGAGTAACTGAGTTAGGAGACACTCCTGAGAAGGAATCTGAGCCAAGAATACAGGGAAAGTTATATTAAGAAGAAGAAGGAACAATTCTCCATTCTATCTCTGTCAACTAATTAGTCTACAGAAGTGCTATTTGAAGGAAATACAATTCAAGTCACATATGTGATTTTAAGTTTTCTGCTGATCACATGAAAACAAATTTAAAAAGAAAGATAAAATTAATTTTAATAACGTACTTCAGCTAAACCACTATGTCTAAAATACTATCATTCTAACGTACAGTCAATATAAAAACTCAAGAGATAGATACGTATTTTTTGCTATTAGGTTTTTGAAATCTGGGGTGTACTTTACGCTTACAGTGCATCTCAATTTGCACATTTCTAGTGCTCAGTAGCCACATGGGGCGAGTGCTACTGCACTCGGCATGCAGGTTTAGACATGCTAACTGGAAATTGGGACATCAGACAGAAATCACTGCCAGCATTGAGCTACCTAATAAACGCTGGATATTTCTTGCTGCTAGCTCTTTCACTATCCCCGAGAAGAGATGATCTCAAAGCCCACATGCTGTGTTAGCAAAAAGTTTTGGGTTTTGGTGCAGGATAGACTGCGGGATTCAAATACCAGCTTTATAACCTTAGTCTGGTTGGTTACTCTCTGCAAGTCTTGGTTTCTTTAATTATCAAATCAAGACAGAAAAGCTAACTCACCAGATTGCTGAGAAGATTAAAAATTAAGATAGGTATAAAATACACAGAACAGGCTAGACTAATACAATAGGCATTCAAACAATGATTTCCCCTTTATAAACCTCAACTTGATACCTTAGGGGCCATCTCATTGTATCTGGGGCCATACTGCTTTATTTATTCACTTTCAGAACTTTCCCTTGAGGTTTCTTCTGCTAAGGCAATTCTTTCCCCAGATTTTCATGGGGCTGGTTTCTTCTTATTACGCAGGTTTAAGTTTAAGGGTGACCTTCTTAAGGAGATCTTCTCTGTTGTCTTACTTAAATGTGCCCCCAAGCTCTGTTACCCTCTAGGCCCCCAGCCTCTCTTTACTTTCTTTCTAATGTTTATGTACAGATGTGAGAGTTGGATCATAAAGAAGGCTGAGCACAGAATTGATACTTTCTAATTGTGGTGCTGGAGAAGATTCTTCAGAGTCCTTTCGACAGCAAGGAGATCAAACCAGTCAATCCTAAAGGAAATCAGTCCTGAATATTCACTGGAAGGACTGCTGCTGAAGCTGAAGCTCCAATACTTTGGCCACCTGATGTGAAGAGCCGACTCATTGAAAAAGAGTCTGATGCTGGGAAAGATTGAGGGCAATAAGAGAAGGAATGACAGAGGATGAGATGGCTGGATAGCATCACTGACTCAATGGATATGAGTTTCAAAAAACTCCGAGAGACAGTGAAGGACAGGGAAGCCTGTGTCCTGGTGTGCTGCAGACCATGGGGTCACAAAGAGTAGGACACGACTTAGCAAATGAACAACAATAACAAAACATTTATCAATATCTGAAATGATCTGATTTATATATGTGTTCACCTGCCTCTTATACATCTCTGTAGCATAGAAGCTTCACAAGGGCCGAGGCCTTGTCTGTCATATTCAGAGCTCAGATAGTATTCATGGAATGAATGAATGTTTAACACAGGAAGGCAAATGGCAAGGTGTCCTGATTCTAAAGGTAATGAAGACTAAGAATCTCAGAGCTCTTTCTGACATAAATGAATTACTCAGGAAATCAGTGGCCTAGAGCCAGCATCGCCTGCTGTGGGTAACTATTGACTTCACAGCTGGATTTGGGAAAGGGTGGGAAAATCACTCTCCATAGGTGATTTCACTGTTGTTGCCTATTGATGTGTTCACACGCAAAGTGTATGTTCATGCCACTGAAAGCACCCAGTGGATTTGGTGATTCCTGCCCTTCAAAAGAACTAGGTTGGGACCCAATTAGCATGATGCAACTTTCTGACCCCAAGGAGCCTGGCAGCATGCGTTAGTGGAACAAGAGTGGGTATCAAGATCAGACAGACCTGGGCTTATGTCCCAGTTCAGTTCTACCTTTTACTTGCTGTGGAGACTGGGCAAGTCATGTAAATTTCCTTAATCCTCAGTCTCCTTATCTGTAAAGCTTTGTTTGATAATCCATACCCTGCAGTGAGAAAATTAATTGAAGAGAGAATTCATTGAATTACCATGAGAATTAACAGAAGGAACATAGGCAAGTGCTTAGTATATCTTGAAGGCTCAGTGACTAGTAGGTATCAATACCGTCATCTTCGCATTCAAGAATGCCTTGCCAGAATATGCTCATCTGTCTTGGAATGGATACTTAGAGGGAATCCAATTTCCTTTTAAGATTTTGCTATTTCTTTCCCTTACATCTATGTCATTCAATTTCTTGCAACGGAGGGGCCAGGACTGCAGACAGAGGTTGGGGGGGGGGTACTTGCTGAGTTTATTAAATCTATTCCAAGCTGTGAAAGATGGAAATGAAGACATTTCTCTTTACAGAGACAGTTTGTGTTGTACCTGAAGATAGATGCAGCCATCAGCCCTCTCCAGTTTCTATACTGAGATTCATGCAGCTACAGGCAAAATCTAGCTGTTTTCTATTCAATATTATAGGCCAAAAGAAAACTCAGAGAAAGGGTCAAGACTTCATGCTAGTCTGGACACATTTCACTTGCTGGCAACACAGAAAATTGCTTGACAAAGGTGAAGCAATAAACCCAACATTGTATTCTGAACCCACCATTCATCTTCTAGAATAACTAGATCAGGGCTGACTGTACTCATTCTTTTGCTGACATAAGCCCCATAAGAGAGTAAACTGCTCTAAAAAAAGTAGGAGACTATTTAACACTGACTTATAAACTCACATTCATATCAATAATAGCAGTTTATTATAGACTAGGCATTTCATTTTCCTAATAACCGTGCAAGAAAGCAGTATTGTTCCCCATTTCACAACAGGAAAAGTGAGACTCAGAGAAGTTCAGTGACTTGCCTGAAGCAAGGGAGCCAAGATTTGAAGCCTGGTTTGTTGGGCTTCAAAGCTCCCTGTGTCCTCTGCTACACCTTGCTGGCACTGCCAGTGGAAGACCCAGGTCCTCCAAGGCACGGGAACCTACTGCCTTAAAGGAAAAGTGCAGAGGTGCACAAGAAGACTATTACTATTCCTACTCAGCACTGGGGAGCAAACAGCACTTCATTTCAAAACCAGACCTCGGTCCCAGTGTCTGACATCCAACTGTGGGACCCAAAGAGCTCTTCTTAAGACAGCGACCCTCTGCAGGTGTTCTTCAATGCTGTCTGTAAGACTGAAAATTCCAGGGCTGAGGATGGTCACCTTAGGAAAGCCATTGCAAGAGCTTGTGAAGAGGGTTTCCCACAAGGCAGAGACCGGTGAAGCTCCTGGGAAACAGTGTCCCAGGAGCTCACTCATGAAAGCCAGGCTCTCTCCTTTGGCAGGGCTGACTCCAGACCCCCAGAGAAGGCTGCAGATGGCTCCCACAGCCAACCCATCGGCCACAGAGGTTTGGCTGGATCATTGATGCAGACCCTAGAGGGGAAGGTAAGGGATGTTCACTAGGGCCTCAGGCAAGGACTTCAGGGCATGTCCACAACCTTCCGGGACTGCTTGCAGAACTTTATGAACATTCCATAAAAATGCTTTCCCCACTTGGGAGAGGACTCACAGCTCATTCTCAAAAGGACTTAATAAGCACCAATTTTTAAGAACCACTAAAATACACAATTTCATCAGTTTCTTTCTTACATGATTCAGCAGCACTTTTACTCCATTAGTCTTAAATATATTCATATACAAGTAGTAATCTAAATATATATATATGTATGGATATGTATTTATATATAGCATATGTGTATGTATATACACATATGTACACATTTAGGGCAGAATATAGACACACACATATATTCATACATACATATACACACAACACATATATCCTTAAACGTTGCACACACACATGTACACACATGCAAAGTGCAACATGTGCAAAGAAAATCGAGGCCCACGGACTCCAAGAGTCTTGCCCAAGTTTGCACAGCAGGGTGGAATGAGCCACACTCCACTGACCAAGAAGCATGAAACTCAGGTGGGAAATCCTAACCAACCAACTTGATGAAAGAAAACAAGCGAATCCCTATAGTGTCATAATAATGTTTTGCAATCATTTTCAAGTCCAGTTACCGAAGATCCTAAAACGCTTGTTACTAGGGTAAGGTGGGCTGCTTCCGCAGAACACAGGGAGAGGCCATTACAAGGATGTTCTCCCACCCAAAGAGCTGCAACTCTGGCTCTGGTAGCGCCCTGGTTCCCGCCGTTACCTGTTTGCCCGACTGCCCCCTCCTCTCCTCGGTTTTCTCGTCCTCTCTCCTCCAGCGGTTCCCGAAGCTGCCTCTCCAGCTGGAATTCCTTCGCTGAGGTCAGGCCGCCTCCCTTCGGCTGAGCTCCGGGTGACAGCCGGAGGCTGCTTACCTGTCACTATCCCCAGGGCCTCTGAGGGGGCGGGGAGCCACACCTTTCGGGTCGGCTCGGCGATCGCTCAACTTTCCGCCGGATACCCCGAGGCGGCCGCGGCAGACGCCGGGAGAATCCTCAAGCCCGCCGTCCGCACATCACCTGTCTGAGCTCCTTCCCCTCCCCGCTATTTTTTCTTTTCAATTTGACGTGAATAATGTATCTTCTGAGAATCCCCTAGTCACGCCGAAACTCATTCTCAAGATGCTTTTTATAAAGACTGATGTGTGCCGTCGTAAAAGCGGCGAGGGTGGGGGCGGATAGAGAGAGTCTTTTTAGTTCCTCTGGGAGGGGACCTCCGTGCAGTCAGAGTCCCGGCTCTGCCCCAGGCTGCCGCCCGGCGGCTCCGGCGGGTTTCCTGGCGTCTTCCGGAGCAGCCCGAGCCCAGCCGCCGGTGCGCGTCTGCCGGCACTTGGCCTCGAACCCGCGGCCCCGGCGCCGCCCCCGCGCCCTCGGCTCCGCCCGCGGTGGGTACTCACTTTTCCCGGGGAGCGAGGTCTGCCATCTCAGTCCGTGAGCACTTCCTGCACGAGGATGTGGACCTCCATCGTGCGTAAAGCTGTTTCAGGAACGGCCGGTAGAATCCAGAAAGAGGGAGAGCAGCGAGTTAGACTTAAGAGAAAGGGCGGGGGCGGGGGCGGGGGCGGGGGCGGGAAGCCCAAGACCGGGAGGCTGGTGTCTGGGTATCCCAACCTGGACTCCAGCAGCCGGGCGGCTCTGGGACAAGAAGCCCAGTAAGTGCACTTGTTCACTCTTTTCTTCGTGAGAGGAGGAGTCCAGGTTGCAACATCTGTGTTCCTTGCCCGAGGCGAAACAGTGATTTTCTCAAGCCTGCAAAATGTCCAGAGTCGGCCAGCTTCACCAGGTGAAGGAAGGAGCAGGGGAAGCCGGAATGCAGCAAAGAAGTGGAGAAGGAAGAACGGATTCACCCTAGATGGGTTTTATACGATAGATGGGGACCACAGGGCTTCTGATGAGACTGCATCACAAAACAGATTGGCAAAACAATAATAATAATAAAAAACATAGCTTCATAAATGGAACGGCCTCAAAGCTGGTATTTCTCCTGACAGCCAAGACGTGGAGTGTCTCCGTGTCAAATTTCTTTCCTTATTTCCGAATAACAGCTTGAACAGCAGCTTGACAGCCCTGGAGTGAGGCTCTGGGGAATTGAATCTCACCTTCCCTTAGAAGAAGGAGGGGTCGGAGTGAAAGGGGCAAAAACAGTCAGTGACCCGAGAGAGCAGAGAGAGGGAGAGAGCTGGTTTTGCTTTCTTTTTAGATACCCCTCTGCCTGTCTATTCTCTGCCGCATGAGTGCAACACAGAAGCATTGGTGGTGCTGAAATAATCCACACTTCTGTTCTTTTCCACAAATATACAATTCATGTTTTCTATTGTCTTTTCTGTATGGGGGGGGGGTCTGACTTTTTTTTTTCTCTTTTTCTGGCAAGACAAAACCATGCATAACCACCACCTTTTCTCTCTGGCAAAAGTACTGAAACAAAAGTAGTAGCTGCCTGAATGAAAGGAAATACTTATCCCTCAATTAGTAAGTTGTTAGTGTCTGTTTGCTGCTATTAATTAATATCTTATCTGCTTATTTAATTACCCAGAGGGGCACCATGGAGAATATTTTAAACAAAGACTATACATTCTCAACAAAATATTATTGGAATTCTAGGTGTATTCCCTTTTGAGTGATTGATTCTGGAATTACTGGCAAATGACATTCAGTGGTAGCCGCCTGCTGAGTCTCCAGAAGCCACTGAATATTCGAAGATGGTTTGGTGATCTTTTTGGACTGGAAGCCCAGAGGCACCTGTATAGGCATGACCACCTGACTCTTCATGTTCAGTAAGGTGATTTTGTACAATTAAACCGTAAACCCCATCTGGTTGTCTTTGTTGTTGTTCGGTGGCGCAGTTGTGTCTGACTCTTTGCGACCCAGTGGACTGTAGCATGCCAGGCTTTCCTGTCCTTCACCACCCCCCAGAGTTCTCTTAGCTGATGGGAGAAGCTTCTTTCTTGCACACTTACTTTGCTCATGGGGGTGCCGTAAAGGTATGCAACCCCTGTTTATTTTCAAAACCACTGGGTGACCTGGTATCGTCAATGGCAGAATGTTTCTACATGGCCTTTGCAAAGCAAGGCATTGTCAGTTGTTTTTTTTTTTTTTTGAATGTTCTAATCAGATGATTTTAAAAGTTGGTGGCAAAAACCTCACCGAAGTAACCCTAGACTGTCAGGTCTTGGAAGGTAGGGCCCTTGTTCTTCCTCTTTGTGGTTCCCAGTTAGCTACAGACAGCTCAATTCATCAATGCTCCTGGTTGCCAGATTGACAGACAGGTTGTTGAGTGACTAACCCACATCTCGTTGGAAGGGAAGGGCGAGGCTGCCTTTCCACTCTCTTGTGTAGCACGCAGGCACCGTCCATGAACCACCAGCATCAGCTCTCATGGAATTAATTACTTTGCCCTGGCTCTACTGAGATGATGTAGGAAGTCAACTGTGAACCTCAACCCCATTCCAAACTGTCTCCCTGACCCTTTTCTCTACAGACTCACAAGCCCTGCCCCTTCACTTGTGTTCCCTTCTTACTTGTCTTCTGTCTTGTTTCATTGGGTGTGTTCCTCCGTTTTCCTAAGCTACTCCTCCAACAGAATCCTAGACCCCAGCCCTACCCGCTGCCTCCAAGATTTTACTGTACAGTCAATACAGAGGAAAGAGCCCAGTTCTTTGTTGGCTTGGATTTGGATCTTCAGTATTTACTTGGCTTCCCTAAACCTCACTTGCCACATTGTAAATCTGGCGCAGTAATATAGGCCTCAAAAATAAAAATAGTGATTATTAATTATCAGCAAAAGGAGCCATAATGGTGATAACATAAGTAAAATGCCTGACGAATAACATTCAGTTTCCCTCCTCTACCGCCCCCTTCCTCTTCTCCCTACCTTCAGCTCACAGTTAATGTTTTCTGCCTTATCAGCTTCTTTTTCAGCCTACAATATCCTTGCATCTTCCTTGACCTTGCTAACCCTTTTGGGACTTTACGATTTAATTCACTCCTTTCTTCATCTGTCAAGCTTGGTGAAAGAATGATCTGTACGTCTCAGTTGTCCCTGACTCAGTAAGCTCTCAACGCCTTCTCTCGGTGGTTCTTAACCCTGGCTGTACCCTGGTCATCTGAGGATGGTTTCAAACACACTGTATCTGGGTGTCACTTGCAGAGCTTCTGATTCAGACAGTTTGGGGGGAGGGCCTCGATTTGTCTGTTTCTATGAAGATGCCCCAGCAGAGTGGACAAAAACTGCCTTAATCCCCCTGCACCCTGGCTTCCACTACTACTATTCAGCTGCTTTCTTTCGCAGGGCTGCGCCTTCCCAGGGCTCACAGCACCCCTTCACTCCCTCCTCTTGAGATCCTCATTGCGTTGCTCTCAGGCCCTGACCTCCTCCCCTGACTGTCCTCCTCTATTGCCTCATGCCATGGCCCCTCTTCTTTCTCCTTCCCCCTGAATGGGAACAGTTTTATCTTTGGCCCATTACACACGCTCCCTCTTTCATTTGGTCCCACCTCCAGAGGTGACCACCATTAACTTATTAGTATGTAACTAGCCTTGGCTTCCCAGGTGGTGTTAGTGGTGAAGAATCTGCCAATGCAGGTGACACAAGAGATGCAGGTTCGATCTCTTGAGCCGGGAAGATCCCCTGGAGGAGGGCATGGCAACCCACTCCAGTATTCTTGCTGGAGAATCCCGTTTACAGAGGAGCCTGGCAGACTACAGTCCATTGATATGCACAGAGTTGGACACAACTGAAGGGGCTTAGCATGCACAACTCTCCTTATCCTACATGTATGTAGCCACATCTCTATATGTACATGCTTCTGTTTTTTTAAATTAAGAACTAAATAATTTCTGTAACTTGTGTTTTGTGTCATGCAATTATATATTCTAGGTTACCAGCTATAGAATTAGCCCATTCTTTTTAATGGCTGCCTCTTCTGTAATTTATTCTACCATTCTTCCCATTGTTAGATATTTGATCATTTTAATTTTTTATTGTTAAAAGTGCTCTCATGATTATCTTTGCCTGTACCTTAGGATGTGTGTGTGCATATGAAGTTGCTTTAGTTGTGTCCGACTCTTTGCAACCCTATGAACTATAGCCTGCCAGGCTCCTCTGTCCATGGGGTTCTCCAGTCAAGAATACTGGAGTGGGTTGCCATGCCCTCCTCCAGGGGATCTTCCCGGCTCAAGAGATCGAACCTGCATCTCTTGTGTCACGGGCATTGGCAGGCAGATTCTTCAGGCCATGCCCTTCTCCAGGGGATCTTCTTGACCTAGGGATCGAACCCGGTCTCCTGCATTGCAGGCAGATTCTTTATTGCTGAGTCACCCGGGAAGCCCTGTACCTTAGTATATATACTTAGAAATGGTATTGTTAGGTCAAAGGGAATGAGAACTGAAATTTTGTAAGATCACTGCCAGATTGTTCTCCAAAAAATGTTGTAGAAAAAATCCTAGAAATGAGAGCCTTGAGTAGGAACATTAAAAATTCTCGTATGTATTGATAACTTTAAATTCTTCCCCAATACTTACCAATACAGATGTGTACCAGTATACACTCCTACCAAGAGTGTTTGCTCACATCCTTGTGAGGACTAAATTTTATCAAAATAATTTTTTTCAGTTCAATAAGCAAACTATTGTGTCTTAGAATTGTTCTAATTCATAGTCCCCCAAATACTTGTGAGGGAAGACATAATTCATTTGTTTATTATCCTTTGCGATTTTTTTCTCTTAGGCTTTTTATTTTCAATCCTATGCCTATTTTTTTTTTTCTGGTATATTTGTTTATCTAAAAATATGATTTTTCTTTACTATTGTATATACATTAACATTTTGTTAAATATATTGCAAATGTTTCTTAATATTTGTTGCATTTCCTTTGATTTTATTTATGGGCTGTTTTATTGTACAAAAGTTTTAGATTTTCACCTAGATGAATCTGTTATTATATTCTATTAAGTCTCTGAGTTTTCTCTATTGTTTCTTTGCTTCTAATATTGTTAAAATTTTTGTAAGGTTTTTAATTATCCTAGAAATGGTTTTTAAATGTTACATGAGATAGAGAATTAAGTCAGTTTTCTTCTGAATCCATAATTAATTATTCTGTTAGCTTTTATTGAAAAAAATCCACAATTTTCCCACTGATTTCTAGTGTCAAATATTATGCATTTCCATATATTTATATCTGTTCTGGACAATACTCTGCTTTGTTTGGCATGAGTATTTACATGCCAATAATGAACAATTTTGAGGAACTTCCATACTGTTTTCCACAGCAGCTGCATTGTTTTACATTCCTACCAATAGCACTTGAATGTTCCACTTGCTTCACATCTTCACCAACACTTATTAAAAATAATTACCACCCCCGCAGGTGTGAGGTGCTACCTGGTTGTGGTTTTGATTCATATTTCCCTGATAATTAATGATGTCAGGTACCTTTTCTTCTACCTGTTGGCTGTTTGTATGTCTTTTGAGAAAAGGAATTTAATCCCTCTGGCCATTTTTAAATCAGATTATTTATGTTGTTATTTTTGTTATTGTTTGCTTTTGAGTTGTAGGAGTTCCTTATATATTTTGGACATTAACTTCTTATTAGAGATGTAGTCTGCAAATATTTTCTTGCATTCCATAGATTATCTTTTCACTTTGTTGATTGTTCCTTTGCATGCAGAAGCTTTTTAGTTTGAGGTACTTGCACTTGTTTATTTTGTTGTTGTTGCCTATTCCTTTGTTGTCATATCCAAAAAGTCATTTCATGACCAATGTTAAGATGTTTTCGCCTCAGCATCTTCTAGAAGTTTTACGGTTTCAAGTCTTACATTTAAGTCTTTAATTTGTTTTGAGTAGATCTTTGTGTATCTGTAAGATAAGGGTCCAGTTTAATTTTTTGCATGTGGATATACAATTTTCCCATCACCATTTGTTGAGAGACTCTTCTCTCCCCATTTTGTATTCTTGGCACCCTTTTCAAAGATCAATTGATAGTAAATGTATGAATGTATTTCTGGTCTCTCAATTCTGTTCTATTGGTCTATATGTCTGTTTTAGTGACAATACCATACCGTTTTTATTCCGTAACTTTGTCATATAGTTTAAAATCTGAAAGTATGTCTCCACCTTTGTTCTTCTTCCTCAAAACTGATTAATTATTCAAAATCTTTTGTGGTTCCATATGATTTGTAGAACTCTTTTCTTATTCTGTAAAAAATGCCATTGAGATTTTGATAGAGATAGCATCAAATTTTGAATATTTTTTTGGGTAGTGTGGATATTTTAACAGTAGTGAGTCTTTCTATCCACAAACATGAGATATATTTCCATTTATTTGTGTTTTTAAACTTCTTTCAGCACTATGTTATAGTTTTCAGTGGACAAGTCTTTCACCTTCTTAGTTAAGTTTATTCCTGAATATTTTATTCTCTTGATGCTACTGTAAATAAGATTATTATCTTAATTTCATTTTGTATAATTGTTAGTGTATATTGTTAGTATATATAAATGCAACTATTTTTGTATGTTGATTTTGTATCCTGTAATTTTACTGAATTTGTTCATTAGTTCTAATAGTTTGTGTGTGTGTGTGTGTGTGTGTGTGTGGAGTCTTTAAGGTTTTCTACATACATGATTATGTCATTTGCGAACATAATTGTGTTTCTTTCTCTCTAATTTAGGTGCCTTTTATTTCTTTTTCTTGCCTAATGGCTCTGTTAAGGACTTCCCGTACTATGCTTGATAGAAGTGGTGAGAGTGGATGTCCTTGTCTTCATTTTTCATTCTTTATTTATTTATTTTTTCATTCATTCACTTGTCAAAAATGCCAGGTTCATTTTTACATGAACCTGTGCTGGTTTACAGCAGGAAAAACATAATTAGACTCAATCTGAGATCTGGTATTATATGCTGGAGTTTGGAGAAGGAAAGATTAAAAACAAACAAAGAAACAAATTGTATATCAGGTGATGATATATACTAAGAAGTAAAACAAAGCAGAGAGGAGATGTGGATTAAGTCAGAGGGTAAACATTGGGCCTCTTTGATAATATAACTTGAGTTGAATCTTGAATAAGGACAATGAAGAATGTTTTTGGAGTAAAGTTCCTCCTGGGAAGGAAGAAGGAAGCCATTGGAGTGTTGAGCAGAGTGCCAGGAGCTGACTTTTATTTTAAATGGGTCACCGTACCTGATGCCATGGAATGCTATTGACAATTGTCATCCCTGTCTCCATCCTTTGTTTCTTTCTGAGATTTTTGCTGTATGAACTTGTCCTGAAAGTTTGCTTTCTTGATGAAATCTTTCAGCTTTGTAAGCTGAAGTCATCCCTTCCTCCGAATGCCTCCTCTCAACTCCCTGGGGAAGAAGGAAACTACTATACAAAGAAGCTTTCTCTAGTGAGCTTTCACCATCTAAACAGCCTTTGGTGACAAGAACCTGTGGCTGGAGGCTACTGCTTCCTTCCTGGTTCAGAGTTAAGACTTCCTTGAACTTTGTCTTTCCTGATGCCTTAATTGTGGGAACTAGGGCAAGTCTTAGGGTCACAAAGAGTCAGACACAACAGGGCAAGTCTTAAGAGTCTTTTGTCAAGCAAAACTGCCTTTCTGTCTTTGCCAAAGTTCATATTCCTGACTCAATTGAGAAATGGGAAAAGTGCTTTTCTACTTTGGGTAACATAAGTGAAAGTTCTATTGATAAACAGTTCTCCCGGGGATTTGGAATTGGGAATTTTATACTCTAGTTCTCCTTCCTCAAATTCCCCCTACCTTCTCCTCTAGGCATTCCGTCCACACTCAGGATAAGGTGACATGGTAGAAAGAGCACTGAACTAGGGGCCAGAAGGCCTGAGTCTTAGTCTGAATTCACACTGAACTGGCCATGAGTTTTTTTAGTGGAAATCTTTGGACTTTAATTCAAAATAATGGAGAACTTTGGATAGAAACAAAAATTTCCTGTCTGCCACTCTGGGATGTAATATTTGATAGTCACTAATGGATTTTCTTATTTTAGAGACTAGGAGATTAGAGCCCAGAGAAATAAAGACTTTCATAAGTTCACAAGATGTGACAGATGTGGGTTTGATCCCTGGGTCAGAAAGATCCCCTGGAGAAGCCTGGCAACCGGCTCCAGTATTCTTGCCTGGAGAATCATATGGACAGAGGGGCCTGGAGGGCTACAGTCCATAGGGTCACAGAGTCAGACACAACTGAAGTGACTTAGTATGCACACACGACAGAGTAAAGTGGTATGAATAGTATAATCTCCAGAGTCAGACTTGCTAGTCAGAGTGTCTGGCTCTACCACTTATTGGTTATGTATCTTGGACAAATTGCTTAAGTTTTATGTTTTCAGTTGTCCTCATCTATAAAATAGGAATAAAAATTGTACCTATCTTGCCAGACTGCTTGAGTATTAAAAGAGATTACTGAAGTAAAAGAACTTAGAACAGCATCAGGCATGTAGCAAACTTTATGGTTAGTATGATTGTTGATAAGACAATCATCGAAGTTATGTCTAAGTGCTAGAAATTGCATCATATGTGCAAAGTCCTGTAGACCTGATGACGTTTGGCTGAGTAGAAGGAAGGCAAATCAGTTAGTTTTCTTTAGTCATATAAAGGGTTGTCACCTGAAAGAGGTACTTCTTTGAAGTTTCTTAGAAAGATCTTTGGACGTTAATTCAAAATAATGGAGAACTTTTGATGTAAACAACAGTTTCTTATCTTCCACTCTGGGTTGCAATATTTGACAGTCACTGGTGGATTTTCTTATTTTAGAGACTAGGAGATTAAAGCCCAGAGAAGTAAAAACTTTCCTAAGTTCACAAAATTGGGCCCAGGCAAAGTGGCCTGTGACCTCATGGTACCTCATGAGTCCAGCAACTATTGTTGTTCCGTCATCAAGTTGTATTCAACTCTTTTGCGACTCTATGGACTGTGGCCCACCAGGCTCCTCTGTCCATGAGATTTCCCAGACAAGAGTACTGGAGTGGGTTGCTCTTTCCTTCTACAAGGGATCTTCCCAATCCAGGGACTGAACTTGGGTCTTCTGCATTGACAGGCAGATTCTTTACCCCAGAGCCACCAGGGAAGCACTTAGAAACTATTAGATGTTGGGAATTTAGTTTATGGGATGGAGGTTGCCAGCCTACGGTCTCCTTCTGAACCAAAAGAAAGCAGATCCTTTGTAAACATCTGGAAAGCCAAGTTGCATACTCTGAGGACCTGGAGTTCTGTAGGTGGCTGAAAGCCTGGCTGGGCTACCAGATGGCTTCAGAAATGGCAACCATCTACCAGATCATGTGTTCTCCATGAAGTAGGATTAGCTGGCTTTGCTGTCTGCATCTCATCATGAACCAGTATCCCCAAGATTGCCTGGTCTGCCAGCACCCTTCAACACAGTCATAAAAAAATATTGACACCAGGAAGTCTTGTTAAAAAAAGATTTTCTTAAACATTATCTTGATTTAATTGTCTTTTTTTTTCCATCTTGGAAGCAAGAACTTTCTCTGAGCCTGCCTCTCTCCTCACCTGTCCTTTCCTCTCTTCTTTTGTACTTCCTACATGGAACGGAATAAATGGAGGGCACCTTTCCAGCGTCAGCGTTTCAGGGCTGGGGTTCTAAGAGAACAAGCCTTCCAATGGTTGTCATCTAGAAGGTCCTGCATAACTTTGAGTTCTTTGCCGGAGCCAGAGAAAGAGCTGCTGGCAAGGGGGAATAAAGGACTGGGCTGGCACACCAGGGCTTCGCTCTCTGCCTCCTTCCTTTAACCTCAGGTCACAAAGAAACATTTGGGAATCTGGATTCCCAATCAGAACCATAGGCAGAGTGCCTGCCATGTAATTGCATCTCAAGGCACAGTGTGGCTATGAGCAGGGTCTGATTTAAGGGGGAAAAAAGAATCACAAGTTTGCAGGGACCAGAGGGGTCAGGATGGGGCCACTGGGGAATGAAAGCACACTCTTCAAATGCTGTTTTTTGGGTTTTTTTTTCCAGATGTTATAAACCCACTCATCTTCAATGTTCATGAGTGAGGAAAGAAGAGAGAGGGGTGGCGGGGAGAGAGATGGGGATAGAGAAATAGAGAAATTGAAGGAGAGTGATAGGGAAAGAGAGAGACAGACAGAAGTGGCAAGGAGGGGAGGAAAGGAGAAATCCAGGGGAGGAAGAACATATATATGTATTTGTCTTGCCTGTTGCCCTTGCTCCTTGCTCCTTCTCAGCTGCCTTTTTCAGCCTGGGAACACAGATCTGCTTTGTCACATACATGAATGCTCAGTCTCAGCTTATTTACACTATGGCTATCTAACCAGATGGAGTCAGGTGTCCCCTCTGCCAAGGCTTGTCTTCGGGGTGAGAGATGGGGCAGTGGGAGCGGAGTCAGGAAGGGGAATAGAAATGGTTTCAGAGGCTTTGAAATCTTGTCACTCATATGCTGAATTGATCACCAGCCTCACTGGCCACTTAGCTGGAAAGTGAGGGAAGAGATAGGAAATTATCCTGTTACTTTCTGGTTACCTTCCCCTCCACCTTTCTTTTTCTTCTTAATTTTAAAGGGAATGTGGATTCTCTGTCCAGCTGGTGCATGGGACCAGCTGCTTCATTGTGGAGTGAAAAGAGCCACCGCCAGGCTGAGGCACAGCTGGGACACTTGGCAGGCTGGATGCCTCACCAGTTCCTGCCAAAGAAACCGCGGCCAATAGCTTCTCCTACCATTCTGGGTCCCTGTCTCACACCTGTGGGGTTCCTGTGTTGGCTAAAGGCATGAAACCAACTCTGGCTGCGTGTGGGATTCATATCTCAGGATTCACCCCTAGAGAAAGGGGTCGGAGGGGCTGGAGTCAGTGTGGCAGGTCATTGTCCCCTTCACCCTGTCTCCTGCTGCCTGTTGACTAACAGTGCAAGGGCAGGTCAGGCAATTCACAGAAATCCTATGTGCTAGCGCTCCTTTCGTGGGCAGGACGTGGCTGCCAAGGCAAACACACCCCACTCTGCTTTGGCTGAAAGGCAAACAACATCAGTCATTGTTTATGTGGTAAGGCAGACCTTAGCACCATCCATGGAAAGCATGGCACCATCCTAAACTGTGTAAAGTGATTTGTTGTTTTCGTCGTTGGACCATCTGCCCTCCATCAGGCAGTGTTTCAACCAGTATACATGGGTCGGTGCTCAGGCCAGGTGGAAACAGCTCCTTTGCTTGACCCAATTGTCTTATTCTCTTCTGGAGTTAAAAAGCCCACGGGACCTAGATCGCCATGAGATCTTACACTTTTACTGGGAAGTGAGACTGCTCCAAAAATTGTCCTGATGTTTACTCTTCTCATAAATACCTCTCTGAAAAAATACCTCTTCTCATAAATACGGACCTTTTCATCAACCGCACAATGCTTCTGGGAAATAATATATTTCGTAATGTTAAATCTCTAATACTGCCATTGAAATTTTAGCCAACCACGTCCTCAGGTTGCAAAGTCTTACACCATATCATTTCATTCATATATGAAACAGGTCATGCATAGCAGCCTTAGCTTTGAAATTAAATGCAGCTCATTGGCTTTTTTAACCAAAAATCGTGAAATTTTACCATAAAATCCATACGTGCGGCATTTCTTGAAAAACACTGTCTGTCCCCATGGGACGCACATCCCCCCTGTCATTAGCCCACTGTCACTGTGCGTAGCCTCCCTCTTCCGTGGGACCTCCCCTCTGCCTCATCCAGTCTCCTCAGCTTCCTCCTTCTCCTATTGACCCTGAAGCCACCAGTCAGTTACTATGTATTATTTCACTTGCATTGCCTTTCTTATACTAGAAATATAGTTTTTAAATGCCAGGTAGTCATTGAAAGTGAGAGAACAAAATTTGAACTGATGAAGCCTCATGTTTCTAGGGGAATGTATGGGAAGATGACAGTTGTTAACTGGAAGAGAAGTTTTTTTGTACCTAGGCTAGTTTCACTCATTCCTGCTGCCTCCTTGCTGCTGTGTGAATTCTCCTTTGTGACTCCTGTTTTCAACACCATCTCCACACATTTTGAAAAGTTAGCTCACTCACTACAGCTTGTCTTTGGTCTTCCCTCCATCCACTACCTCATTCCTTTTACAGAACCTCCAAGAAATGAATGTCAAATGATGTGAGACAATAAGAGATCAGTGGATCAAAGATAAGGTTAGAATCCCCCATGATCATCAGCAAAGGACGAAAGTAAAATTCAGAGATAATAGGAAATGTGGGTTTTTTCTTTTTGCAGGTTGGTTGGAGAAACAGACTATGTTTTGAAAAATCACTGCTGAGGCTCATAAAGAACATATTTTTCATCATGCATAGGTATAATTTGCGTTAATTTTCTTCAAAATACCCATAGAAGATTCTGCAAATGTTCCCAATATGGTAACTATAATAACCGTCATTTCTACAAAAGCTTTTCCTTAGAGATTTTAGGAAAGTGCTTTGAGGCGAAACAGTTTTCAAAACAAAGCCACAGTATATCAATTTCTTCCTATTAGTGAAAAACCAATAGAAGATGAGTGACCAGAACACAGATATCGTATTGAAAAAGGAGGATCTCCATTAAATGTCTACTCAGTGTCTACTGAAGCTCCAAAAGAATGTTATAAATTCCCAAAGAAGTGTAGCCCACCCCTTGAAGTGAACTCCAGGGATCTATGATCCCTTCTTACCACTCATCCCAGGCAATAGCACCTGAGAGAATAGAGCCCGGCAAAAGTAGGAAAAACTTTCTGTATCAGAAAGGTGTGATTCAGCCAGAATGAAAATGGAAAAAAAAAAAAAAATACAGTTTTTAAGGCAGAGAAGCTGTGAGAAAATGAACTGTGGAGGCAGTAGGTCCGGAAAGGAGGGAGTTTAGAACCTAGAGGAAAGGATTAATCTGTTTGGGATTTAAAATGAGAGTTATTTTGTAAGAATTTATATACAAGTTGGTGTGTGAGGAAAATAGGGGCCAGGGAAAGATTGGGAGGTAAATAACTGAATGGGGAATGCTTTCTAGATTACAGAGAAAGAAAGAAACCTTCACACACATACATACACAATTACTTGACATTTGCAGTATTTTCTTTATCTCTCATTCATTGTGTGTAAGTATAAAAATTGTCCCCAAATGTCATGTATAGCTGTGCTTGTATATTTTCTTCAGACCAGAATTCATTGATGCTTTGCATCTGATTTTCCTGTTTCCTTAATTTTTATTCTACGACCATCACCCTGTCTTCCATGACACTGGTATTTGTGATGAGTTTATGTCAGTAGTCTTGGGTCTTCCTGTATTTTTCAACTTATATCTGTGTGTGTGTGTGTGTGTGTGTGTGTGTGTGTGTGTGTGTTTGCTTGCATTAATAGGCAGATCTCATTGTTTAAAAGCACAGACTCAGAAGCCAGGTGGCCTTGGTTGTAACCACATTAACGAGCTATGGGATCTTAGGCAAGTTACTTAGCCTCTCTGTGCCTCAATGACATCTAGACAATGACTATAATAGTTACATGGGGCTTTGTGGGTGGCTCAGTGGTAAAGAATCTGCTTGCCAATGTAGGAGAAGTGGGATTGATCCCTGGGTTGGGAAGATCCCCTAGAGAAGGAAATGGCAACTCGCTCCAGTATTCTTGCTGGGAAATCCCATGGACAAAAGAGTCTGGTGGGTTACAGTCCACAGGGTCTCAAAAGAGTCAGACATGACCTAGTGACTAAACAATGGCAACAACATCTTAAATAGTTACATGGATATTTGTCTAGTATTATTTTTGTTGTTATTATTAGAGAATACACTCCAATTCAATCTTATAGCAGATGGGAGAGTTTTATATGATTCCTGATATTCTTTGGTTGCAAATGACTTGAGAGTAATTTATTCTTAATTTAGAATAATAATGATAATTGTATAATAATAGCTGTAGTAACATATACTGACTTCTCAAGATAAAATTATGTGGCCTCTAATTACTATATCTAAAAGTCCAGATTTAAGATAATGTCAGCACTATATATCTAATTATGGCATTGGCACACTTCATGATCCATATCTAAAAATTGCATTTGTTAATACCACGAAGGCTTCAAGTTCTGGTGGTGCTGTCAGGCTCACAATGATGATTTTTCTAAATTTCTAATTTTTCTCTGAAAAGCTCAGATTTTATCATTGGCGACAAAACTGTCAGTTGATTTCCTTGATGTGACAGATGTACTTTGTTTCATTCCTGAGATGTCTGTCAAATACCTGAGTCTGAATAGCCATAGTTTGTCACTCATTTTTTCTTACAAGTAAAACTGAAGAAAACAAGAAAAAAAGAAGCAGAATCTGGGCTAGGTTGCAAGTCCATCACCTGATTTTTTTCCCTCTTACAACTCTTACACTTGGGTATGAGGAAAGGCATTTCGGTGAACTTCCCTTTTCTCCACACAGCATAAAAGATTTGTACTCAAGGTTTGTGATCTTATAAAATTAGTACACTTAACTGCTTCATTAAAGAAACTGTTAGGTGAAATTGGCATCTTTGAATTTTCCCAGTGAATGTGTGTCCGTTAAAAAGTATATGTAGTGACTGTTAGCACAGTGTGAGCCCCGTCCTGATCTATACGCATGCAGCTTTACCCACTATGTCTTGCACCAAAGTAAACATGAGCACAATTAAAAAAAAAAAAAAGAGCAAATAACTCTCATTATTAACCTAATATTATTATGAAAGTAGTTTCGCCTTGTACTCCCAGCTCTAAAAGGGTATTAGGTGTCCCTGGCAGTCTGTGAGCTATAATTTGAGAATCATTGTGTTGAAGGATATGGGTCAGTTGAGTTTTGATTCTGCTGGTATTCTTTCTGCTAGTCTTCAGGGAGGAAAGTAAATTATCTGAAACCTAGCCTTGGGGAGCTAAAAATCTGGTGTATAAGGTAGACATACATACCACTAGGTAAAAAACATTGCAAACATCGGGTTTTGTGATGATGAGGAGGAAGTAATTCTTTTGATTTGAAGAGGTTGGGTACGTCTTCGCAAGTAGATCATGTATCCTGGGACTTGCAAGCCCTGTAGATTTCCACGTTTCAAGCACAGGCATTACGTGTCTGAACACTTAGGGAATGGCAAGTGTCCTGAGTTGGCTGGATAATAGGGTGCCTCAGAGTGGTCTTATGAAACTGGAAAGGTGGGGGGACTAGTTGGAGGAGACACTGAAGGCTTTGAGGACATGTAATTTTTCAAGTTACACTGAGCAGTCACATTAATTTGGCCTGGAGTAGTAGTTCACAAGGTGTTGTCCCAGAGCAGTATCATTGGTTATCACCTGGGAACCTGCTAGAAATGCAGATTCTCAGGCCCCACCAAGGCCTATTGAACCAGAAACTCAGGGTAAGGCCAGCCATTGATGTCTTAGTAAGTTCTCATTAAGATTCTGATGCCTGCTAAATTTGGAGCACCACAGGCCTAGAGCCTAGAGTATGATTGTTTCCAGAGAAATCACACCTGCATCAGAATCACCTGGGGGCAGGGGGTGTGACACCTGAATGTCCCCAGGCCCTACTTCAGGGCTACAGAATCAGAACATCTGAAACAAAACCCAGGAACCTGGAAGCTGGCAAGTCTGGTTGAAGTACAAGCATCACTGACCTAGCAAAGATAAGGCTGAAGGAAAACTGCTTAATTTTTATCAAATATTTTATTTTGATAAAAGGAATTTCAGAGGAAGGAATACAAATATGCGTTTCACCCAATTTCCTTTGCAAGTCACTATCTATGTGCATTTTGCCGGTCATAAGAGAAACTTGAATTCTCTGCAGGATCGCCAACATTACTGATCTTTACAACTTATGTGTGGAGTTGGAAGGTGGGAGCAAAGTAGGTGACTAATTGTGTAAATCGTAAAGCACAGTAAGATCTGGCGGAAGATCTGCTGGAATGAAGGCACACACATTATAATTATCTAACAAAAGTCTTACCTCTTTGTGGCTTACTAAGAGCACCTAGATATCGAGTTTTGTTTTCCTTCCAGCTAGGTGACTAATACACAAACACACACACACACAAGCTTATATTAAGACTTCTGGACACTCACAACTTAATTCCCTTAAAGTACTCTAATCAGATGTGTTATTTTCTCAATCTCTATAGAAAACTTGAGTTAAATATAATGTGGCTGGATGTTTAATGGACAGTAATTTGCTAGGCACTTTAAAATTATAGGGTATCCCACTTAAATCTGTGGGAGAGGAGGGAAAATACACTGAGGGGTTTAGTTGATGTGTGTGAGCCTAGGAAGTAAACACTAGTCCAGGATTTTAACCAGCAAGTGCTCTTAGAGAAACCCCATGTAACCCTGTGTGAATGGGACTGGATGGGGGAGAGGGCAGAATCGGAAGAAGGGTGGAGTTAAGGAGACGCTATTTGAATTTTGCAGCTTGTTTTTTGTTTTCTTCTGCCAAAAGGAAAATTAAAAGCCATTTAATGTGCTTTTATGTATAAACCTTATAAATGAAATAAGAAAAGAAAAGATTTTTAAAAAAGAAATTGTATAACAATCCTGCTGTATAGCAGAAATTAACACAATACTGTAAATCAACTATACTTCACACACACACACACACACACACACACACACAAACCACAAATGACTAGTTATTCTGCAGTGATTGGCTAGTGTCTTATTCTGCAGTGATTGGTTAGTGTCTTTACTTTGAAAGTGGCTGGAGTTTTATTTTCTGTGTTTTATAATGTACTTTGAGACAAAAATTACCCTGAAATCAGAAAAAAAAAAAGATAGGGTATACTATGTACTCAGTATGTGAGTCTTTCTCCCTCCTCTATTTGCCAGAAATCATCTACATAAAAAGTTTTTGTGATTAGATATACTTAAAAGCGCTTCCCAGGTGGCACAGTGGTAAAGAATACACCTGGCAATGCAGGAGGTTCAAGAGATATGGGTTCAATCCCTGGGTGGGGAAGATCCCTTGGAGGAGGAAATGGCAACTCTCTCCAGTCTTCTTGCTTGGAGAATCCTATGGATAGAGGAGCCTGGCAGGCTATAGTCCATGGGGTCCCAGAGCTGTACGTGACTGAGTGAGCACAAAAATGCACATAAACTTAAAAGAAATCCACTCTGCACTGGAGGGAAATGCCCCATACCCAGAAAGTCTTTTAAAAGTTCCAACAAGTTGACTTTAATTTAAGAGAAAAGGTGTTGTGGGCTTACAGGTAGAGGACGTGGATTCTCAGACCCCTCCTCAAGGCACTTTGATCAGAAGTCTATGCTTCTTATAGATACTCTCTGGTCCCACTTGTGTGGGGACATTAGTTTCTTAGGTGCTTGAAAGAAAATGAAACTCCCCCGCCCTGTGCTGTAACTGATCCACAGGTGTGACGGGTATGCAGGGCACCAGGAGCTGGCCCCAGAGCACGGGGATGCTACCCAAAGAGACTACAACAGGTCCAAGTGCAGAGCTGGGTCAGAAAACCTAGTTCTTGGCTCTAATCTAAAAGAAAAGTCTGTCTGTGACCATTTAGAGACACACACCCTTTTAAGAAATCATTTGAGAAGAACTTGCCTGTGTATTAACTGAGGAAATCAAGTTCCAGTCTGTTGGGTCTCTGCGGTCTTCTAAGCTATAGAACTGTCCATGTTGGTAATATTAGCTGTGTTTCCCAAGTGGGGAGAAAAACTATTTCTGGTGATAGACAATTGCAATCTAACTGATGTTACTGTCTGTTTGGAAGGAACAGGTTAGGGAAGCATATACCTGAGGTATGTTCTTGCCCAAACCTGCAGGGATTGAATATCACCTTAATATTTCATATCATTATGAATGCTTTCTCTCAAATTAAGCTAAACTTTATTTTGAGCTTTCCATATGCAAAGCACTGTATGTAATCAATCCAGTGGAAGGCTCCTCTAAAAAGATCTCTGGCTCCCATCTCTTGAGAATCTCTGATTTAGAGGAGGATAAAAAAGTCTGTAAATACCATTACTACAAAGCAGGTTCTGATAGGTACAGTAATGGAAGTAGAGAAATAGTAGATCCCAAAACATAAACACTTGGAAACTATGCATACACACCCATTCACATGTACACTGAATGGGTTGTATATTTCTAAAGCAAGTCTTGTTAATTCATATTGTATATCTTCAGTAACTTTATCACTATTTAACCAAATGAGAGAGAAGCACATTCTTCTGTGAATAGTTGCTTATGAAGGTTAGTTATAACATATTCAAGAGATTTATTTATTATTCAGCAACACTAGAGAAATGCCATTTAAAACCTTGAACAAATTTTATCATACAAGCTTGTGATCATTTAGAAATATTATTCCCCCAATCCAGATGGGAACTCTTTTTGTCTGCACAGAGGAGAAAAATACATGACACAGATGGAATTAAGTAATGTGAAGCATTCAATTAAATGTAAAGTACTGATGAAACCTAACAAGGTCAGCCTTGAGGTGGGAGTGAGATGAACAGGGAAGATGTGCCAGGAGAAGGAGACATTCTCAATGACATCACATAGCATCACTATCTACTCACAGAAGCCCCTCCCCCCATTATTGTTGTTGTTCAGTCACTAAGTTGTGTCTGATTCTTTGTGGCCCCTCGGACTACAGCATGCCAGGCTCCTCTGTCTTCCAGTATCTCCCAGTTTGCTCAAATTCATGTCCATTGACTCAGTGATGCCTAACCATCTCATCCTCTGCTGCCCTCTTCTCCTTTTGCCTTCAGTCTTTCCCAATATTGAGGACTTTTCCAATGAGTTGGTTCTTCACATCAGATGACCAAATTATTGGAGCTTCAGCTTCAGCATCAGTACTTCCAATGAATATTTAAGGCTGATTTCCTTTAGGATTGACTGGTTTGATCTCCTTGCAAACCAAAGGATTCTCAAGTGTCTTCTCCACACCACAATTAGAAAGCATCAATTCTTCAACATTCAGCCTTCTTTCTTTGTGGCCCATCTCTCACATCCATACATGACTACTGGAAAAATCACAGCTTTGACTATATGGACATTTGTGGGCATAGTGATGTCTTTGCTTTTTAATATGCAGTCTAGGTTAGTCATAGTTTTCCTTCCAAGGACAAACGTCTTTTAATTTCATGCCAGGAAACTGGGACATTCTCAGTGGCAACAAACAGCATCACTGTCTACTCATGGAAGGCCTCCCATTAGAGTATATATATTGGGAATACAAAAGCAACAAGATATGAAGGGCACATTCCTTCCTGGATTTCCCAATATATTGGGGAAGCATCAAAAATGTGACAAAGGACAGATGAATGAGGTAGATAAGAAAAGCCTCAGGAGTCCAAAGTAGGAGAACTTCCCAAGGGCAGGGAGAGATGAGAGATGTGGTGACTGTGATACTATTTCTAGAAGAAGGTGGGATTTGAGTTGAGCTTTCAGGACCAGGTGGGAGAGAGGTGGCCCACTTTCCAGGCAGAGAAATACTCCAAGTACTTCTCTTCGTGCATGCACATTAGGGCCATATTTTGCCTAACACTTCAGGGGAGGTTATCACCCCCATAATGTCCCATGGACCTTATGGGAGTCTGCAGACCTGAAGCAAAGATATCCTGCTCTAATGCTTGTGAAATTGCAATATAGTGTGCTAGTTGTGCCAAATAACATTCCTTTTTTTTTTTCACAGTTATAGTAGGAAGCAGCACACAATACTTGGTGATCAGGAGAAATCACACACAATACTTGGAGATTGGGTGGCACTCCTGCCACCCAAATTCCTCAGCTGTAAAAAATGATTACTCAAAAGCAAACAAAATGACCTGTGTGTGTGCCCCGTTTCTGTTCAGTACTCTTTGCTTCTGAATATTCAATTTTGTATATTTAAAAGCAATGATTGTGATTTGCAAAGCAAAGGTAGAGACACAGGTGTAGAGAACAAACATAGAGACACCAAGTGGGGAAAGTGGGGGTGGGATGGATTGGGAGATTGAGATTGATGTATGTATAATGTTGATACTATGGATAAAATAGATAACTAATGAGAACCTATTATAAGTCACAAGGAACTCAACTCAATATTCTGTGGTGACCTAAATGGAAAGGAAATTAAAAAAAAAAGGGGCTATACGCATATGTACAGCTGATTCACTTTGCTGTACAGAAGAAATTAACACAACATTGTAAAGCTACTACACTCCAATAAAACTTAATTAAAAAATAAAATAAAGCAATGATTGTGGTTCTACTTCGTGTTATCAGACATCTCTATGTGTTTTTCTTTCTCCTCCTCAAAAAATGAAATTACAGGCATTAATAATTAAATTGCAGTATTTTGAAATAAGATATGGTTCAGAGTGAAAGTGAAAGTTGCTCAGTCATGTCCAGACTCTGCGACTCCTTGGACTGTAGACTGCCAGGCTCCGCTGTCCGTGGGATGTTCCAGGCAAGAATGCTGGAGTGGGTTGTCGTGCTCTCCTCCAGGGGATCTTCCTGACACAGAGATTGAACCCAGGTCTTCCACATTGCAGGCAGACTCTTTACTGTCTAAGCCATCAGGGAATTTTTTAAAAATTATAGTGTTTCAAACACCTCTACCTAATACTCAGTGGGTATTAATAAAAGAATGAAATGAAATTAAGAGATTCATATCCATATAGAACTATTTTTCTTATAGGTTTAATGTTGGAGTGTTTTTGAAGAGCAAATATCTATATTCTACTTCTCCAAGGTGGCACTAGTGGTAAAGAATCTGTCTGCCAATGCAGTAGACATAAAAGATGAGGGTTTGATCCCTGGGTTGGGAGAATCCCCTGGAGGAGGCCATAGCAACTCACTTCTGTATTCTTGCCTAGAAAATTCCATGGACACAGGAGCCTGGTGGACTGTAGTCTATGGGGTCACAAAGAGTCAGACACAACCGAGCATGCATGCACAACAACAAACAACATACTCTTTTGCCTTCTAGTGGAGGATTATTATTTATTTTTTTGCTTAATAGCTTTTCTTCAGTGATATTCTGGAACACATATTTAGCTTAGCTATCGTGAACTTGTATTCACTGAGGTAAAGAAAACATCATATCTTCATCATTTGTCCAAGGTTATATCAGTCTCGTGTTTGCAATGTGAGTTGATTTAGGACATACCATACAATATCATGCAATATTACAATTAGCAGATACAGGATTCACCAATATGACAGCATCTCCACAATGGGACCCCACATCTCCACTGAAGGAGAATCTGCGTTTGAGAATCAGGGACATCACTTGTTTGAAATCAAAAGGAAATCTGTGTCTTAGATGCATAGCCGTCACCTAGAGAAGGGCAAATTCTAGGAACACATTAACATGACGGCAAACGATGCAGTGCAGTAAGAACCAAACCATTCTCCCCCACCCCTAAATCTTTGAATTATGTAAGAGATAGATAATCACACGTTCATCAAATAACTCTTTCAGAACAGAGAAAGTTCGGAGTGTATACAAGACTAGCTACTTAATTTGCCAACCTAGTAAAAAGTGAAAATGCGGGGCCTCTTGTTCAAAAATTATCGAGAATTTCAAGAGGACAGGAGCCAAGCATTAACCCAAGAAGCCTGGAGCCCTTTTAAGTGCAAAGTCTTGTGTGACTGCCTTGTCTGTATATGTAAAACAGTGCAATTGTTAACTAACCAATCTCTAAGGGGTTTCCCAGCTGGTGCTAGTGGTAAAGAACCCTTTTGCCAATGCAAGAGACATTAGAGGCATGGGTTCAATCCCTGGGTTGGGAAGATCTCCTGGAGAAGGAAATGGCAACCTACTCCAGTATTCTTGCCTGGAGAATCCCATGGACAGAGGAGCCTGGAGGACTACAGTCCATGTGATCACAAAGAGATGGACACAACTTAGCAACTAAACAATAGATTTATGTATTTATTTGGCTGCACCCTGCGGCATGTGAGATCGTAGTTCCCCAACTGGGGATCGAACTTGCACCCGTTGCATTGGAAGGCAAGAGTCTTAACCACTGGACCACCAGGGAAGTCCCAGGATGTGTTTTCTGGATGTCTCATTCATGTGGCTGGATGCTGATTGTAAGTGAGAGCTCACATTATCCTCCCCACATGGGCTTCTCCATAGAGCAGCTCGAACGTCAACAAGACATTGAAGCTTATTTCTCCAAAGTGAAGGATTCAATCTTCAGGCTGAAACTACACTTTGAATCATCTAACTTCAGAAGTCACACACTATTCTTTTTACCATATTTTATTTGTTTGAAGTGAGTCATTTAATTTGACCCACATTCAAGGAAGGCAGGATTAGGCTCCACATTAAAGGAAGGAGTGATGAAAATTTTACAAACATATTTGCAAACTATCACATCATCCTTTTCTCTACCTGCTGTAAGCCACCTTATATGTTCCTTCCATATCTACCTTCCTAAATCAAGGCTTTAGTTGATTTCGTCCCCTGATCAGAAAATATAAGTGACTTTAAAGTGTCAAAGACCAAGTAAGAACATCCCTTATTGTTCTCCTCAACGCATCTGTCATCCATTATACTTCTGGACCTTGTCATCCTTTCCATCACGCCTACTCACTCACCAACCTCAAACACAGCTGGATCCTTCCAGCTGTGGACATCTCACCCCTCCTCCTAGTTCCAATGGCTTCTGCTTCAGCATTTTCTAGTTTCAGAATAAAACCCATTCCAATTTTCTATGGAAAGTCTTCCAGAATTAAGAAACACACAGTTGTTTTCCCTTTACTTTCATTTTTTAAGCCTTTCACTGGGGGTTTATTGGACATCTAAAATAAGCTGTGCTAAGAGGTGAGGATATAAAGGTGGAATTGTTCTAAAGTTTGAAGTATCCCTATATAGTGCTCATCAAATTTCCTTTTGGGAGAGATCTTAGGAGTCCTTGTCAGTGAGCCTAGCTTGGTGCTAGGGATCTTCTGGTTGTTCATTAAATATTCAGTGATTGAAGAAGCATATAAAGGTTATAGTAGGTAAGGCTCAATCTGTAGGTGAGGCTAATTCTCTCTATCAAGAAGTAGTATCTTGCTTTTTTCCCTTAAAAAAAGAGCTATTTTGAAGATTTTGAGAGAATTAAGCCTATTTTTGCCTTAATCTGGAATTACAATGTGTATGTATATGCATGCCTGCTTAGTGGCTCAGTCGTGTGCCCGACTCTTTGCAACCCTATGGACTATAGCCTGCCAGGCTTCTCTGTCCATGAAATGTTCCAGGCAAGAATACTGGTGTGTGTGTGTGTGTGTGTGTGTGTGTGTGTGTGTGTGTGTGTGTGTGTGTGTGTGACTCAGTTGTATCAGACTCTTTGCTGATTCTTTACCATTTGAGCTACCTGGGAAGCCCCAAGAATACTGGAATTTGGGTTGCCAGTTCTCCAGGGGATCTTCCCATCCCAGGGATCAAACCCTTGTCCGTTGTAGTCTCCTGCATTGGCAGGGAGACTCTGTATCACTGAGCCACTTGGAAGCCCAAGATTGAGTACGGGGTTTTCCTGGTGGCTCAGTGGTAAAGTATCCACTTGTCCATGCAGAACACACGCGTTCAATCCCCGATCTGGGAGGATTCCACACGTGGAGCAACTAAACCTATGCACCACAACTATTGAGCCTCCTCAAATGTTAATCTGATTATAACAGCAAAAAAGGTAACAGCTGCTTGCTGTCCTGCTACCTTCCTCAGCCCACCCTCTAATCATATATCTGGTTAGAAAACTGTCATCCTGATGATCTATTTTTGATATCTACATCAGTTCTTTGTGAATTCTGAATTGTCACACACTACAGTCAATATGCCAGTATTCTTGGGCTTCCCCAGTGGCTCAGATGGTAAAAGAATCTGCCTGAAATGCAGGAGACCTGGGTTCAATCCCTGGTTGGGAAGATCCCCTGGAGGAGGGCATGGGAACCCATGCTAGTATTCTTTCCTGGAGAATCCCCATGGACAGAGGAGCCTGGCAGGCTACAGTCCATGGGGTCGCAAAGAGTCAGACACAGCTGTGCGACTAAACACAGTACATACACACAGTAAGCAGAGTCAATATGATAAGCTTTCAGAAGGGGCTTCTGGAAAGCTTTGTGGGACCCTACCACAACCCTCGATCCAAACACTCCTACTGTCAGATGCCCTAAATGCCTCTTGTTTTGATTCTCTGTAGATACCTGGTGAGACAAAGGAGCAAATCTTTAGAGTGAAACATTTTAGCTACCAGAGCTCTGCCCGTGTAAATGTTCCCTAAAAGCTTAGAAGCTAGTCATCAGTCTGACTACAGGAAAACCTTCCGCCACATGGGTCTGAATCACTTCTCCTAAGAGACAAAACAAAGTGCCAAACAAAAATTGCCTGGGGCAGAAGGAATGTGATCTGTGATGTCATGCCTCACAAACACAAGGGATCTGCTGTTGGGTAGACTTGGATTTTGCTTTTTAAAATCATACCTAAGATGAGCATCAGTAAGTGGGGGAACTTACATTATTTGACCTAAGGGAAGAAATAAAACTAGAATCAGGTGTAGATTTCAGGCAACTGTAGAAGGAATCCTGTTTGACTCACTAGATGAGCGGCTAGATTAACTATTTGGGTCCTTATTACTAAGAGAGAGAAATGTAGAGATCAGGATCATAGATACTTCTGAAATTAAAGTTTGTCCACCAGAGCCAAAGACAACTGCTGTGTTGTCGCATTTCCTCACTGGGAAGTGTTGTGTGGCTGGCTGATCCATACGAAGCTTTATCTTGTTAAGAAATCAACCCTCTAAGAAATGACTTATTATTCTCTTCATATTCTGCCTCCACAAAGACAGTGTGTAGTTGAGTTGCTTGGTTTTCAAATGCATAGTTTCAAGCTTAAGCAGCCTTAGAGTTGGGTACAGAGTAAACTTCTTGGTTGTATATGAGCTGAATATTGGAAAAATTGGAAAATTGGGTTTTAAAGATCTTAAAGCTAATAAACTGTAATGGAAAAGTTTAGGAAAAAAGAATATAGATAGATATCTATGTATGTTTAGACATGTGTATATATAACCGAATCACTTTGTCGTACACTTGAAATTAACATGATATTGTAAATCAACTGTACTATGAAGATAAAGAAAAAAATCTTAAAAAATGAAACAATATAGGGAAGCACTTCATTAAATGGGGAAGGTTACCAGATGGTTCTTTCTGGAGGTTGTGGGAGGCACTCAAAACTTCTTTCAAAATATGCAGAGCATCTGAAAAGTGACCAGCCTTGCTCCATTTGTAAGAATATGTCATAATCCCCATGGATTTTCTTTTTATCCAGAGATGGATTGTCACATGCTGGTTATTTTCTGAGTTGTCTAAATGTTCCAATGACCAGATGACCAACTTTAGCTCATGCTACAGAACTACAGCAAGCACCCTTGCAGCCGTTATATAACCAATCTTGTAACCCCAGGACAGCAGGACATTCTAGGCAGCCCTTCCATTCACAGCTAGAGGGGCAGGAGCTGGGTTCTTGAAGGGTATTGCCCACAGTGCCTCTGGGGGACTGGGAAGCTCCAACTTCTTATCTTGGGCTCTAGTCATGGCCTCCTCCTCCGCCCACAATGTTTGACCAGAGAGACAATATTCCCTATGGACACGAGGTGAAGTGCTCAAAACTTTTTCAAACTTTTTTGAACTAATGGATGAGGGGAAAATCACCTGGGGATTCACAGTTAGAATAGATCTATTTTTAATTGGTTGTAGCTCCGAGAGAGTTTGTGAGAAAATGGAGGTGTGGTGTAGCTATTACTTCATTCTTCTTCCTCCCACTGATCTGGGTCACAGTCACCTTCTTGAGAATCCTCACTAAGGAATACATCAAGATTTATGTCAAGATCCTAGAGACCTGGGGTGATGCAATGAAGTGGGGTTTTGTGGTTCCCTTGACACTAATAATTATTAAATACTCATTCACTATAATAATCTTGAAAGGAGTAGTAAAAGAATATTGGAGGAGAAATACACTATGGCCTGCACATCCTGGGGAAGAGATGTCTACTCCCAACTCTGGCATCCGCTGTTTGACACTGGGTCTAATTTAATCTGTGGCTCTTTTTCCTCCTTCTTAAAATTAGGGAATGGGCAAGATGACCTCAAAGTCCCTCTCCTATAATCTTATAAATTTGTAAATCCACATAAAGAGTTTTTACTTTTATAGCCTTTGTTTTTCATGATTATTAAAATAATTTTTCAATAAAGAAACTTCCCAATATTAAATTTTAAAATCTCTTAATTTTACCATAAAGCATTCTAACCATTACTTTTCAGAAAGGCTAAAGTGAAAATAAAATGAATCCCATCCCAGTGGAATGAAAGAGGATTAAATAAAGGAATACACATAAAGTGTTTCACACAGTCTCAAGTGCTTAGTAAATTCTCAATAAGTGGAAATAGTTCTTAGTGTTAGTATTATATAAGCATTTATTCATTCAAAAATCATAGCGTGTATACCAGCTCATGGTGATAGATAAATGTTGAACAAGACAGACAAGTTTATAGTCTTCACTTTCACTATTTGCTGAGCCTTATTGATTCCTAAGTTGACCCAAGCCATTTTAGAACTTGATGAACAAATGTTCATGCCAGGAATTTGGTCCTATTCTGTTAATGACTAGGGATGGGGTAGGTCTGGGGGACTACATCAAGAGAAAGAACCCCTTCTTGCTCTGATCTGCCAACTGTTCACACAGATAGTTTCCCATGTTTCTAACTTCACGAAGTCCACTCCAAGCTTATGTCTTTGGTCTTCTTCCCATTACAAGGTACAACAGCACTGTATCACCTAAAGTCATGTGACTACCTTCCCATCAAATCATTTATTTGTGTTTTTAAATTCTCTTTAAGAACTAAACAATAATCAAGAATGCAGCAAATATTGCTGGGAAGTCTTGTGGATTCATCCTGGTTAATCATTCTGTAATTCCTGGATGCAAGTTATATACAAAGTGATCTCTCCACCCTCCTCCCCCAGTAAAACAAACAAACAAACAAAAAACTTTAATTTGGTTACCTCAGGAACTGAAAATTTCACAGGGGCCAATTATAAATGCTCTTAGTGACAAAGTTGCCTAGGTTAACCTGGTTCTCCTGTCTTTGTTCAGTTTTCCACGTAGGTCTTTGAAAGTTCAAAGCAGCAAACTTATCCTTTCTTTCCTGGTGAGATATTTATTAAATTTTTTCTTATCATTTAAAATGTATTGACTAACATGCAATAAAACATTATTTTTCAACTTTCCTCCCTTCAACATAGACATATATTTGGCCACATATGATGGAATTCAGTTCCTGTGTGCATGCTAAGTCACTCAGTCATGTCTGTCTCTTGCAACCCCAGAACCATAGCCTGACAAGCTCCTCTGTCCACGGAATTCTACTGGCAAGAATACTGGAGTGGGTTGCCACGCCCTCTTCCAGGGGATCTTCCCATCCCAGGGATCGGACCCGAGTGTCCTGTGGTTCCTACAGTGCAGGCAGATTCTTTACCTCTGAGCCATCAGGGAAGCCCATTCAGTTCCTAAGAGCAGCCTAATCCAGTTAGAAGACTTTGTGGCTGCATACACGGGCTCCAAGTCATATTGAACATGGTTGTTTTTCTATTCTTTCAAGTTATAAACCTGGGAAGAATGGGAAACTGGCAAGGGGAAGCAAGAATTTTTTCCCTTCTTTGCTGCAAATAATGCCAGTGAGAGGTAAGAAAGCCTCTGTGAATGACATTAAGTGATTTTATTAACAGAAAGAAAACAGGAAAAGTTTCTTTTTGTTGTACACAGATACCCACTGGGAAGTTAAATACCTTTCTTTAAAAAGGACAAACATATTAGGTGAATTATGACCATCTAGAAAAAGTATAAAAGTCAGGCTTTTTTATTAGCATGTCCTGACCCCCATCAAAGTATCCTCAGTTACTCAGTCAAAGCTGCATCACACATCACACATCTTACTACAATTGAGTCAAGCCATTCTCATGATTTAGGCTCTGCCCATCTCCCAGACCCCAATATTAATTAACTCAGCTGTTTACTGGACCTATCTTTTAATACTTTTTCATATAGATTAGTCTTATTAATTTCAAGAAGCAAAGAGGAGTTATGCTCTTGGGGAAATGATAGAAGAAAAAAAATTCAAAAGATGCAGAGACAAAGGTCCTTGAAGCTGGGCAAATGGTGCTTCTTTTCGTGCCCACTTCACTACTATTTTGCCATTGATCATTCATTTATTGAACTTGTGGTTTGCCATAAGCTGTGAAAGATGAAGAAAATTAATCAAGGAGGGTAGATAAAAATGTAAATAATAATATAATATTATTTCAATCACATATTTATTTACAAACTTCTACTGAATTCTTACTATAAGCTATTTTCTCTGCCAAGTGCTGGCAATATAAAGATGAAAGACATTGTCTTAACTTTCTATCATTAAAAGTATTAAAAATAATACAAAGTGCCCTGGAATCTTAGGAAGGGAGAAGAGTATACATATCAGGGGAAAAATATTAAAGGCAGGCTGCATACTGATAAGGGAAATGAAATTGTAAAGAAGCCAGTGCAAAGATTATATCCAAGCCATACTAGACATAAAATAAATATCTACTGACAAGAAAAGCAAGAATCATCTTTTTTATGGAAAAATAATTTCACTTATACTTTTTCCTCAGAAGCAGATGGAATTATTTTAAAAATTTACCAGCTATAGAGCAGCTATGGATAATAGCTAAGTGTCTCAACCTAAGTAAACAAAGGACATAATATGTAGAAATGAGAAGGCAACAGAAATACTTGAAAATCTTAACAAATCTCTGTGAGGTATTAAAATATTAAAATAAATTTACATCATGGTTACAAACAGGGGCTTAGTGATGGGAGAAAAAACAGTAACTATATTTGCCTATAATTTAGTTAAATAAACATCCCTCTCTTTTAAACAAATAGTTAATTTAAATGATTAAACCTTTTCTATAGGGGTTGGATGTAAAGAAAACCAAGTAATACACTCAAAGAATACTGAGAGAAGAGACTCTTAAAACTCTTCCCCAAGTTCCCCATCCCACTCTGCCCTGCATGGAAAACCAGCTCCATTGGACCTATCACAATCTGATCTACTCAATACTAGAAAAAGTCTAATCCTAATACTTTTAGAAAAGATAATTACTTTCTGGTACAATTGTAGCTTTGTTTCTGACTATCCAAAGATGGACAACAGTCCCACAGGCCTGGTCTTGCCCAGCAGGTTGCATGCTGCGTCTCTGTAAATCCCTTGTCCTCTATAAATGGGAAACTGAGATCCAGCAGACCTCATGGCTCTTGGCCTCTCACTGTCTGGACAGTGAGATTTTTTGGCATCAGCAATGGGAAAAGCTAATTAAGTCATTATCCAACTCTCAGGTGAGAATGGAATTACTCTTTTTGATTATAGCATTGTTATGTGCATTATTACCTCTTTGCACTAGAGAAATAGCATTACAATTATTTTGTACTAAATCCAGGGTCTCTGTCTTTCTCAAGCATAGGATGTATATGTAGGATACATATGTATAACTTAGTTGTATAAGTTATATGCAACTTATATGTATGATTTAGAAGCATGCTTATACATGTATATTATCTAGGGTGAAACAGATCACCAGCCCAGGCTGGATGCATGAGACAAGTGCTCGGGCCTGGTGCACTGGGAAGACCCAGAGGAATAGGGTGGAGAGGGAGGTGGGAGGGGGGATCGGTATGGGGAATACATGTAACTCCATGGCTAATTCATGTCAATGTATGACAAAACCCACTGCAATGTTGTGAAGTAATTAGCCTCCAACTAATAAAAATAAGTGGGGGAAAAAAAAAAAGTCAAAATAAATAAATAAATAAATAAAAGCATGCTTATAAGCTCTCTTGCTCCTGGTGTCCTTTTTTCTTTTTTCTCGTGATGAGCAAGAAATGGTTCAAGTGACCACAGGAAGTAAAAAGGAGAGGGAATGAAGAAAAGATAATGGACAAATTGGTATCTGACCCCTGAAATCTTATTTTGACTTTGAAAAATGAATGTAACAATATTCCATCCAATTGGTTTGCAACTCCTAGGCTTAAAGTGGAACTTAAAGCACATATAAGATGGTCTTCCTACCATACACCCAGGATATTTTGGTCACTATGACATTTATAGATTTATATTTGGAAAGATTTTAACTGACCTTTAACAGTGTATTAGTATGGTCTTTGGAACTGACTTTAAATGGGAATTAAGAAAGATCACACTTTTTGTTAAAATTTAATCTTAAAAATATTCAAACTTAAGTATGGGCCCCACTCTCTACTTGCTGTGATAATTTTTTCTATTAAGGTGATGCATCTAAGAGTGTTCCAGAAAACTCTTAAAGCTAACCAATTTAGTACTTATTCTAATATAAGTCACTTAAAGCAGGTGCTATTTCTGGATTAAAAAAACATAAATAAAAAGATTATACATTTTGCAGATGTTTCCACTAAATTATCTTATTAAATACATAAACTCCTCTTATGTGTTATGAAGACTATTTGGACCTTTAGAATAAATCTCTAGTTTAAAACAAGTCTGAAACCAACTAATTAAAACTTCAATTAAATTCTTTATTTTCTCTCTATAGTCTACGTTTATAACAAAGAGTCAAATCACAAGAAAAAACCCCCACTGATTTCAGGGCTTTATTTTTGCACACAGTCATTCACATTTACACATTTATTTACCAGAGCAGATGGTATACGGTCAATCTTCCTTTTTCTGCTTTCCTTCTTCCCTTCCTCTTCTGAGCTCACAAATATTTACTGAATACCAACTGCGTCCCAACCTTTGCCAACTGCCAGAAAAACAATGATGAGCAACAACAATAATGGGCCAGGTTCCAGGCCTGATGGAAGTTACAGTCAGCTGGTAGCATAAAAAAGCAAGCAAGGAATTCCAGTACAGACCTGTGACGGGAAAGCCCTGAGTGCTTGGGGACCACAAGGGAGAGATGCTTTAATCCAATTTGGAGGTTAGAGCAGTGACATCCAAGCTGAGATCTGAGGGGTCAGTAGCAGTTGCCAGTCAAGGAAGGTAGAGCAGTCTTCTACCTGGAGGGTGCAGCACGTGTGGAGGCTCAGGTATACGCGAGAGAACAGTCAGGGGCCTCCCAGGTGGCTCAGCGGTAAGGGACCCACCTGCTAATGCAGAGCATGCAGATTCAGTCTCTGGGTCAGGAGGATCCCCTGCAGAAAGAGATGGCAACCCACTTCAGTATTCTTGCCTGGAAAAGTCCCATGGACAGAGGAGCCTGGCAGGCTATAGTCCATAGGGTCGCAAAGAGTGGGGCATGGCTTAGTGACTTAACAACTACAACCAGTGGTGGTGGGAATGGAGCATAGTAGATAATTTCCAAAGCTATTTGAAAGGTAGGGTCAATAGGTGGCTTTGAAGAGTTGTGTGTGTGTGTGTGTGTGTGGTGGGGCTTGCAGGAAGAAGAAGAGGAAGTAAAGGATGGCCACAGAATTTCTGGTTTTGGCAATTCCAACAGTATGATGATACCTCAGATACAGAACACAAAGAAGAAAGAGAGAGTGTGAATTTAATTTAGTGAGGAATCAGAGTCAAAGTGGGGTTTCCCTGGTGGTTCAGATGGTAAAGAATCAGTCTGCAATGCAAGAGACCCGGGTTTGATCCCTGGGTTGGGAAGATCCTCTGGAGAAGGAAATGGCAACCCACTCCAGTATTCTTGCCTGGAGAGTTCCATGGACAGAGGAGCCCGGCAGACTGCAGTCCATGGGATAGCAAAGAGCTGGACACGACTGAGCGACTAACACTAGAGTCAGGATGACTTACAGACAGCTGGCTATACCATTCTGAGAATGAGAAGAGATCTCACAGTTGTGGATGCAGAACTAGCAACGTAAACATGATTATTAAAGCCATGAGAGCGAGTGAGGCCACACAAGAAACATCAGAGAATAAGACTCGAATTTATGGATATCCATTCTGCTTGCAAGTGAACTACCATCTCAGATACAATGAACAGTTAATATTTTCTCATGGCGGGGGTTGGGGGGGTCTCTTCTTATCTGTAGAGATTTCAGATTATGACTTCCCTCAGGACCTCCTGTGAGGTATGGTAGGGAGAGTTGCTTGGAAGAACCAGTTTCTGGGTGCCACAGAGGAGAAGATAGTTGTGGGAGAAGTCAAACTATTTGGATTCAAGCTGTTTTAAAAGCTGCCACTTTTCCTATGCATGGTTATACCAGTCACTTTCAGGTATCTGGTTTTAAACTATGGAGAGAAGGTAGGATTACATCTGCCTCCAATCCATGTAGAACAGTCCATCCTTTTCTATTTCCTTCTCATGGTCTGTGAACCTTTAGTACAGAGCACCAGACTTTTCATCTAAAAGTAGACATCAAATTGCTCTTGACAAAACCCCAGTGGCAAAGTTGTATGTGTATGATGGTGGGTCTCTGTGTTTAAGAAGATGCAAAAAGGGAATGGCACTTGCTAAATATAAAATCAAGCAAGTTATACAGAATAATAAGTAAGATTCAGCTCAGTTCAGTTCAGTTGCTCAGTTGTGTCCGACTCTTTGTGACTGCATGGACTGCAGCATGCCAGGCTTCCCTGTCCATCACCAACTCCCAGAGCTTGCTCAAACTCATGTCCATCAAGTAGGTGATGCCATCCAACCATCTCACCCTCTGTCGTCCCCTTCTCCCCCAGCCTTCAATCTTTCCCAGCATCACAGTCTTGTCCTGTGAGTCAGTTCTTCATATCAGGTGGCCGAAGGATTGGAGTTTCAGCTTCAGCATCAGTCCTTCCAATGAATTGGCTTCCCTTGTAACTCAGGTGGTAAAGCATTGGCCTACAATGTGGGAGGCCCGGGTTTGATCCCTGGGTTTGGAAGATCCACTGGAGAAGGAAATGGCAACCCACTCCAGTACTCTTGCCTGGAAAAATCCCATGGACAGAGGAGCCCAGTAGGCTACAGTTCATGGGGTTCCAAAGAGTCAAATATTCAGGATTGATTTCCTTTAGGATTAACTGGTTTGATCTCCTTGCAGTCCAAGGGACTCTCAAGAGTCTTCTTCAACATCACAGTTCAAAAGCATGAATTCTTTGGCAGTCAGCTTTCTTTATAGTCCAACTCTCACATCCATACACGACTGCTGGAAAAACCAGAGCTTTGACTAGACACCTATGTTGGCAAAGTGATATCTCTGCTTTTTAATATGCTATCTAGGTTTATCATAGCTTTTCTTCCAAGGAGCGATCGTCTTTGAATTTCATGGCTGCAGACACCATCTGCAGTGATTTTGGAGCCCAAGAAAATTAAGTCTCTCACTGTTTCCATTGTTTCCCCATCTATTTGCCATGCAGTGATGGGACCAGATGCCATGATCTTAGTTTTCTGAATGTTGAGTTTTAAGCCAAATTTTTCACTCTCCTCTTTCACTTTCATCAAGAGACTCTTTAGTTCTTCTTTGCTTTCTGCCATAAGGCTGATGTTATCTGCATATCTGAGGTTATTGATATTTCTCCCAGCAATCTTGATTCCAGCTTGTGCTTCATCCAGCCTGGCATTTCACATGATGTACTCTGCATATAAGTTAAATAAGCAGGGTGACAATATACAGCCTTGATGTACTCCTTTCCTGATTTGGAACCCCACATTTATTTCTTGAAAAACCTATATGCTTTTGGAGAATACTCTATTGAAAGGAAGAGAAAGTTTCATTAGAAACACAACTGAAAATGTCAATCAAAAGAAAGTGTGGTCATCGACATTTCATAAACTTTCTAGACAAATCCCAGGTGAATGTTTCTCTTAGGACTTTTGTTCAAACTAGAGTTTAGAAATTCGTTTTGGGGGAAGTTGCTTGAAAATAATGTGAGGACTATAGCAAAACTGTATAATTTAGGTTGGTAAAATAAGTACTCAGAAAGATACACAGTTAAATAAGTCGAAAGTACAGGCATGTGATGAAATTCTCTCAGGACAACTAAAAGCAAAGAGAAAAAAAACCCAGAAAAACTGATTATGTCAGAAAAATGGCCAGAAAACTGGGATTCTGCTTGCATGATAGTGAACATCAATATTTGCATTACCTTGCCTATCGACTTCCTGTCTAACGAGGAAAGAAGTTCACACGTATAATAAAACTCCGTGAGGATTAATGAGCGTGCGTTTAAAGCCTTGCAAAGAATCCAGATGAAAGACATTGTACACAAACAAAGCATTTATATCGTTTCATCTAACCATGGCTAAAAGCCCAGCAATACCATAAAAAAAAATCTTTCCAGGTGAAGGAACTTGAACTTCAAAGAAAGGGAGAAAAGTGCTCAGTATCACTGACATATCCTAAATTTTCCTTCTCCAGATTTTCTTGATGGTTGTGATTTTTCTCTTTTATAATTCCCCGAATTCCAAACAATGAAGTATGTGTTTTTTCTTACTGCACTGGTTTCTTCTAAAGTCAGAACAGGGTTCAACTTTCCCCTTCACATCTATGTGATGCAACAGGACACTCATTAGTAACCATGGAGGGAATTCAGGGTGTTGCCCAGATCATCCTCAGGCATATCTAAAGCACTCAGATTCCTATGTGGCGATTATTAAGAGTAAAATACAAAGCAGAAGAGTTCAGGGCACCTTAACATAGACATAGAACATTAGTGTTATAATAACCAAAAGTTTCAGCATTTTAATTTATAATTTGTCCAAGGTAGGATTTTTTTTTCATTGTTTAAAATATCTGTTTGTTTTTAATTGGGGGATCATTGTTTTAAAATATTATGTTGGTTTCTGCCATATATCAACATGAATCAGCATGGGCATACATATGTCCCCTCCCTCTTAACTTCCTTCCCAGCTCCACCACCATCCCACCCCTCTAGGTAGTCACAGAACACCAAGGTAGGATTATAATGTGGGATTGATTCCACATTACAATTCCATCCACTTGTTACTTGGGCACAGAGTGATTTATCAGTAATAACATTGACCATTACTGGAACATGTTTATAATACTCTCCAAGGGCAGGTATCAGTCAGTTCAGTTCAGGCACTCAGTCGTGTCCAACTCTTTGTGACCCCGTGTATCGCAACACACCAGGCTTCCCTGTCCATCACCAACTCCCAGAGTTTACTCAAACTCATGTCCATCGAGTTGGTGATGCCATCCAGCCATGTCATCCTCTGTTGTCCCCTTCTCCTCCTGCCCCCAATCCCTCCCAGCATCAGGGTCTTTTCCAAGGGAGGTATGAGCACTGGCTAATGTTCTCAGTTCAGGTTCCAAATAGGAAGGGACTCTTTCTAAGTGTAGTTTACCCAGACTAGTGGAGAAATCAAAGATAATATACTGTCAAAAAGAACATGCCTCCAGAAAGGGTGTAGGTAGAAAACATTTAGGCTAGAGAGAGACACAGAACTGAAGAATTACGGATGACTTCAAGATCTCTGAATCAGAAGAGTATGTCCCCACAAGATGGGCTGGTAAACCTTGAGGGAGGTTGAGAATGTCCAAAGGACAGATAAGAACTGTGATACAGAGGAGAAGAGGCATTACTAGATTCTTGGGGGACGGAAGAAAAAACTGATATAAAACTCTCTTTAAACTTTAAAAATGATCATTTTTAAGTTTAGATCTTGACAGAGAGTGTGGTCCAGATATTCTCATGCACCTATTAAGATAAAAATACAAAACTTTTTAAATACAAGGACACATGAACTAGGTGGTCACTCCTCAGTTATTTAAAGATTGTGGTGGCCAGTGGAAAGACATTCAGGTGAGAATCACCCTTATGATATACTGTTTAGTGAAGTATTATTATTTTTTAGTCGCTAAGTTGTGTTCAACTCTTTGTGACCCCATGGACTGCAGCACACCAGGCTCCTCTGTCTTTCACTATCTCCTGGAGTTTGTTCAAATTCATCTCCACTGAGTCAGTGATGCTGTCTAACCATCTCATCCTCTGCTACCTGCTTCTCTTGCCGTTAATCTTTCTCAGTATCAGGGTCTTTTCCAATGAGTTGACTCTTCACAGCAGGTGGCTAAAGTATTCATTTTGGAGCTTTAGCATCAGTCCTTCCAATGAATATTCAGGGTTGATTTCCTTTAGGATTGATTGGTTTGATGCCCTTGCTTTCCAAGGGACTCTCAAGAGTCTTTTCCAGTACCACAATTCGAAAACATCAGTTCTTATGTGCTCAGTCTTCTTTATGGTCCAACACTCACATCCAAACATGACTACTAGAAAAAGCAGAGCTTTGACTGTAAAGACCTTTGTTGGCAAAGTAATGTCTCTGCTTTTTAACATGCTGTCTAGGTTTGGCATAGCTTGTCTTCCAAGGAACAAGTGTCTTTTAATTTCATGGTTACAGTCACCATCTACAGTGGTTTTGGAGCCCAAGAAAACAAAATTTGTCACTGTTTCCACTTATTCCCCTTCTGTTTGGCATGAAGTGATGGGACTGGATGCCATGATCTTAGTAGTCTGAATGTTGAGTTTCAAGCCAGCTTTTCACTCTAGTTCTTTCACCTTCATCAAGAGGCTCTTTAGTTTCTCTTCCCTTTCTACCATTAGAGTGGTATTATCTGCACATTTGAGGTTGTTAATATTTCTCCTCGCAATATTGATTCCAGCTTGTGATTCATCCAGCCTGGCATTTCACATGATGTGCTCTGCATAGAAGTTAAATAAGTAGGCTGACATTATACAGGTTTGTTGTACTCCTTTCCCAAACTTGAACCAGGCAGTTGTTCCATATTCTTCTAACTGATGCTTCTTTACTTAACATACAGGTTTCTCAGGATACAGGTAAGGTGGTCTGATAGTCCCATCTCTTTAATAATTTTCTACAGTTTGTTGTGATCCACACAGTCAAAGGCTTTAGCATAGTCAGTGAAGCAGAATTAAATGTTTTTCTGGAATTCCCTTGCTTTCTCTATCATCCAACAAATATTGGCAATTTGATCTCTGATTCCTCTGCCTTTTCTAAATCCAGTTTGTATATCTGGTTCACATACTACTGAGGCCTAGCTTGAAGGATTTTGAGCATAAGTTTACTAGCATGTGAAATAAGTGCATTGGACAGCAGTTTGAACATTTTTTGGCATTGTCCTTTTTGGAATTGGACTGAAAACCCACCTCTTCCAGTTCTGTGTCCACTGCTGAGTTTTCCAAATTTGCTGACATATTGAGTGGATTACTTTAGCAGCAGCATTTTTCAGGATTTGAAATAGCTCAGCTGGAATTCTATCACCGCCACTGGCTTTGTTTGTAGTAATGCTTCCTAAGAACTACTTGACTTTATACTCCAGGATGTCTGGCTCTAGGTTAGTGACCACACCATTGTGATCATCCAGGTCATTAAGACCATTTTAAGACCATTTTAAGACCATTTAAGACCATTTTAAGAATACACTTCTTCTGTGTATTCTTGCCACCTCTTCTTAGTATCTTCTACTTCTGTTAGGTCCGTAACATTTCTGTCCTTTATTGTGCCCATCCTTGCATGAAATATTCCGTTGATATCTCCAGTTTTCTTGAAGTGATCTCTAGTCTTTCCCATTCTATTTTCTTCTTCTTCTTTCTTTCTTTGTTTTTTTTGCACTGTTCATTTAAGAAGGCCTTCTTACCTCTCCTTGTTTATTCTCTGGAACTCTGAATTCAGTTGAGTATATCTTTCATTTTCTCCCTTGCCTTTCACTTCTCTTCTTTCCCCAACTATTTGTAAAGCCTCCTCAGATAACCGCTTTGCCTTCTTGCATTTCCTTTCCTTTGGGATGGTTTTGAATCAAGAGGGAAGGGGGCGGGGCACAACTTTTAAAAGAATGGCATAGCCTAAGGACACAACCTAAACCTATTAGAATCAAATGGGTCCAAGATGGTAGACAAATCAACTTTGACTAGACCTTGATCCTCAATCAGCAAGCTAAATGGCACACTCAGAAGTGCCATGACAGTTCCAAGGCACCATCAAAGTGGTGGTGGCCCAATTGCTGGAAATCTCCACCCTTTCCCCAAAATAGTTAGAATAATCCTCCCACTCATTAGCCTATGAAATTACCCAGTCCATAAAAGCTAACCATGCCACATTTTGAGGCTGCACTTGCCCTCTGTGATGGCCCACACTCTGTCTGTGAGGTGTTTCTCTCTGAATAAATTCACTTTTCACCTATCACTTTATCTCTCACTGGATTCTTTCTGAGATGAGACATCAAGAACCTAAGCTCCATTAGGTCCTGAAGCCAGGTCTGTGATTTTCAGTTGGAAGACTGTGGGTTTTGACTGGGACTGAGTCCCAGCGCATAGGTTCAAGTCTCAATCTGAGATAAATGGTTTCCGTTTTGGTCACTGCCTAATAATGTGGTATGCTTATGACCAAAAGACCTCATGTTTCAGAAAGGCTCCACTTCACTTCTCTTTTCTTATTTGTAAAATAGTCCTCACATTGTATAAGGATCGTGAAGAGCAAAAGAGAAAATACACATTAAGCCTAGCAAAAGGTGAATGCTTAATATATCATTATTCACTGTCACTTCTCACACACAGGAGTGTCTGTGTGCACCCCTCTTCATGGATGCACAAACTCTCACTAGTTTTTAAAAATAAAAGTCCTGAAAATGAAAACAGAGATCAAAATGAAAGTATACTTTTTTTGAAAGAAGAGAACATTTTTATTCTCCCAACATACAACATACTACATTCAGCAAAAAATGAATACTTCAGAAATATTGTGGGTTTGTTCTAGACCAGTGCAATAAAGTGAATGTCACAAAAAATTGAGTCACATGAATTTTCGGTTTCCCAATGCATATAAATGTTATAATTATACTATACTATAGTCTGTTAACAAATACACAATAGCACTATGCTTAAAATAATTAGGTACAGGGGGAGGAGCCAAGATGGCGGAGGAGTAGGACGGGGAGACCACTTTCTCTCCTACAAATTCATCAAAAGAATAACTGAATGCAGAACAAACTTCACAAAACAACTTCTGATCGCTAGCTGAGGTCATCAGGTGCCCAGAAAAGCAGCCCATTGTCTTCGAAAGGAGGTAGGACAAAATATAAAGAAAAAAAGTGAGACAAAAGAGCTAAGGACGGAGATCCGTCCCGGGAAGGGAGTCTTAGGCGGCATTGCTTGGGGTAGGGTCCGGGCCTGAGTGCCCTGAGGACAATCGGAGGGAGCTTCTGTGAGTTGCCAACTTGAACTGTGGGAGACCAAAAGAGAGAGAGAAAATTAACCGGCCGGAACACACTGCCGGCCGTTCGCAGAACAAAGGGACCGAGAAAGTCCAGAGAAGAGCTCGCAGGCTACGGATCGACCCAGCCCCGCCGGAGGCAGGGGGGAGGGGAAGGTCGCGGCGAGACACAGGGCGCAGGCACCCGACCGGCGCGGGCGGGGACTGGGGCTGGGGACCCGGAGGGCAGAAGGCGCGCACACCGGACTGGCGCCAGTGGAAACTGAAACTGGGCCCGCGGAAGGGAGTGGGTGCGCCACACCTGGGGATAGCGCGCCCATCAAGCCCCTCGCTGCCTGGACCGCTCTGACGGGGAAGGCACAGAGAGCAGGCGCAGCTTTTCCTTCCGCGCTTTTGTGGAACACCCAAGGGCTGGAACCTCTCGCAGCGCGGGGCGCGCTCCATATAGAACAGCCGGGAGCCTGAGCAGCGCAGACGGAGAAAACAGCGTCAGCCCCTCCGGGCAGCCCCAGTCTGTCCCCGCGGCGCAAGCCCGTCCCCGCAGCGTCAGCCCCTCCCAGCAGCGCCAGCCCCTCCCCACAGAGCGACGGAACTAGCTACCTAAATAAGAGTCCACCTCCGCCCGCCTGTGTCAGGGCGGAAATGAGGCTCTGAAGAGACCGGCAAACAGAAGCCAAATAAACAAAGGGAACCGCTTCAGAAGGGACTGGCGCAACAGATTAAAATCCCCGTAGAAAACACGGACTACACCGGAAGGGCCCTATAGATATCGAGAAGTGTAAGCTGGAACGAGGAGCTATCTGAAACTGAGCCGAACCCACACTGACCGCAACAGCTCCAGAGAAATTCCTAGATATATTTTTACTTTTTTTTTTTTTTCTAAGTAAGGAAGGAGGAAAAAAAAAAAATTTTTTTTTCTTTTTTTATTTTTTCTTTTTTAGTTTTTCTCTTTTATTTTCCTTTAAAATTCCCTATTACTCCCCCATTACTCCTTCACTTTCATTTTCATAGATTTTTATAATTTTTTTAATTAGGGGAAAAAAAATTTTTTTTCTCTTACTTTTTTTTTTCTTTTTCTTTTTTTTCTTTTCTTTTTTCTTCTCCTTTTTTTCTTTCCTTTTTCTCTTCTTTTTTCTATTTTTCTTTTTCTCTTATTTCTTTTAAAGTCCTCTAGTACTCCTCTACTACTCCTTAATTTTCATTTTCAATACACTATAACCTTACAGAAAAAAAAAAAAAAAAAAAAAAAAGGAAGAGAAACCCTATCTTTAAACTGAAGATTATTCTCTCCCAATCTTGACTCTCTGTTTTCTACCTCAGGACACCTCTATTTCCTCCTTTCCCCTTCTCTTCCCAAACCAATTCTGTGAATCTTTGTAGGTGTCTGAGATACGGAGAACACTCTGGGAACAGACAGCTGCATAGATCTATCTCTCTCCTCTTGAGTCCCCCTTTTTCTCCTCCTGCTCATCTCTATCTCCCTCCTCCCTTTTCTCCTCTTCATGTAACTCTGTGAACCTCTCTGGGTGTCCCTAACGGGGGAGAATCTTTTCGCCATTAACCTAGAAGTTTTATTATCAGTGCTGTATAGTTGGAGAAGTCCTGAGACTACAGGAAGAATAAAACTGAAATCCAGAGGCAGGAAACTTAAGCCCAAACCCTAAGAACACCAGAAAACTCCTGACTACATGGAACTTTAAGTAATAAGTGACCATCCAAAAGGCTCCATACCTACACTGAAACCAACCACCACCCAAGAGCCAATAAGTTTTAGAACAAGACATACCACACAAATTCTCCAGCAACGCAGGAACATAGCCCTGAACGTCAACATACAGGCTGCCCAAGGTCACACCTAACACATAGACCCATCTCAAAACTCATTACTGGGGACTCCATTGCTCTCCAAAGAGAAGAAGTCAAGTTCCACGCACCAGAACACTGACACAAGCTTCCCTAACCAGGAAACCTTGACAAGCCAATCGTCTAACCCCACCCACTGGATAAATCCTCCACAATAAAAAGGAACCACAGATCTCCAGAATACAGAAAGCCCACTCCAGACACAGCAATCTAAACAAGATGAAAAGGCAAAGAAATGCCCAACAGGTAAAGGAACATGAAAAATGCCCACCAAGTCAAACAAAAGAGGAGGAGATAGGGAATCTACCTGAAAAAGAATTTAGAATAATGATAATAAAAATGATCCAAAATCTTGAAAACAAAATGGAGTTACAGATAAATAGCCTGGAGACAAAGATTGAAAAGATACAAGAAATGTTTAATAAAGACCTAGAAGAAATAAAAAAGAGTCAATTAAAAATGAACAATGCAATGAATGAGATCAAAAACACTTTGGAGGGAACCAAGAGTAGAATAATGGAGGCAGAAGATAGGATAAGTGAGGTAGAAGATAAAATAGTGGAAATAAATGAAGCAGAGAGGAAAAAAGAAAAAAGGATCAAAAGAAATGAGGACAACCTCAGGGACCTCTGGGACAATGTGAAATGCCCCAACATTTGAATCATAGGAGTCCCAGAAGAAGAAGACCAAAAGAAAGCCCATGAGAAAATACTCGAGGAGATAATAGCTGAAAACTTCCCTAAAATGGGGAAGGAAATAGCCACCCAAGTCCAAGAAACCCAGAGAGTCCCAAACAGGATAAACCCAAGGCGAAACACCCCAAGACACATATTAATCAAATTAACAAAGATCAAACACAAAGAACAAATCTTAAAAGCAGCAAGGGAGAAACAACAAATAACACACAAAGGGATTCCCATAAGGATAACAGCTGATCTATCAATAGAAACCCTCCAGGCCAGAAGGGAATGGCAGGACGTTCTGAAAGTAATGAAAGAGAATAACGTACAACCTAGATTACTGTATCCAGCAAGGATCTCATTCAGATATGAAGGAGAATTCAAAAACTTTACAGATAAGCAAAAGCTGAGAGAATTCAGCACCACCAAACCAGCTCTTCAACAAATGCTAAAGGATCTTCTCTAGACAGGAAATGCAGAAAGGTTGTATAAACGTGAACCCAAAACAACAAAGTAAATGGCAACGGGACCACACCTATCAATAATTACCTTAAATGTAAATGGGTTGAATGCCCCAACCAAAAGACAAAGATTGGCTGAATGGATACAAAAACAAGACCCCTATATATGCTGTCTACAAGAGACCCACCTCAAAACAAGAGACACATACAGACTAAAAGTGAAGGGCTGGAAAAAAATATTTCATGCAAATGGAGACCAAAAGAAAGCAGGAGTCGCAATACTCATATCAGATAAAATAGACTTTCAAATAAAGGCTGTGAAAAGAGACAAAGAAGGACACTACATAATGATCAAAGGATCAATCCAAGAAGAAGATATAACAATTATAAATATATATGCACCCAACATAGGAGCACCACAATATATACGGCAAACACTAACGAGTATGAAAGAGGAAATTAATAGCAACACAATAATAGTGGGAGACTTTAATACCCCACTCACAACTATGGATAGATCAACTAAACAGAAAATTAACAAGGAAACACAAACCTTAAATGACACAATGGACCAGCTAGACCTAATTGATATCTATAGGACATTTCACCCCAAAACAATCAACTTCACCTTTTTCTCAAGTGCACACGGAACCTTCTCCAGAATAGATCACATCCTGGGCCATAAATCTAGTCTTGGAAAATTCAAAAAAATTGAAATCATTCCAGTCATCTTTTCTGACCACAGTGCAGTAAGATTAGATCTCAATTACAGGAAAAAAATTGTTAAAAATTCAAACACATGGAGGCTAAATAACACGCTTCTGAATAACCAACAAATCATAGAAGAAATAAAAAAAGAAATCAAAATATGTATAGAAACGAATGAAAATGAAAACACAACAACCCAAAACCTATGGGACACTGTAAAAGCAGTGCTAAGGGGAAGGTTCATAGCATTACAGGCTTACATCAAGAAACAAGAAAAAAACCAAATAAACAACCTAACTCTACACCTAAAGCAATTAGAGAAGGAAGAAATGAAGAACCCCAGGGTTAGCAGAAGGAAAGAAATCTTAAAAATTAAGGCAGAAATAAATGCAATAGAAACTAAAGAGACCATAGCAAAAATCAACAAAGCTAAAAGCTGGTTTTTTGAAAAAATAAACAAAATTGACAAACCATTAGCAAGACTCATTAAGAAACAAAGAGAGAAGAACCAAATTAGCAAAATTAGAAATGAAAATGGAGAGATCACAACAGACAACACTGAAATACAAAGGATCATAAGAGACTACTACCAGCAGCTCTATGCCAATAAAATGGACAACTTGGATGAAATGGACAAATTCTTAGAAAAGTATAACTTTCCAAAACTGAACCAGGAAGAAATAGAAGATCTTAACAGACCCATCACAGGCAAGGAAATCGAAACTGTAATCAAAAATCTTCCAGCAAACAAAAGCCCAGGACCAGATGGCTTCACAGCTGAATTCTACCAAAAGTTTAGAGAAGAGCTAACACCTACCTTACTCAAACTCTTCCAGAAAATTGCAGAAGAAGGTAAACTTCCAAACTCATTCTATGAGGCCACCATCACCCTAATTCCAAAACCAGACAAAGATGCCACAAAAAAAGAAAACTACAGGCCAATATCACTGATGAACATAGATGCAAAAATCCTTAACAAAATTCTAGCAAACAGAATCCAACAACATATTAAAAAAATCATACACCATGACCAAGTGGGCTTTATCCCAGGAATGCAAGGATTCTTCAATATCCGCAAATCAATCAATGTAATACACCACATTAACAAATTGAAAGATAAAAACCATATGATTATCTCAATAGATGCAGAGAAAGCCTTTGACAAAATTCAACACTCATTTATGATTAAAACTCTCCAAAAAGCAGGAATAGAAGGAACATACCTCAACATAATAAAAGCTATATATGACAAACCCACAGCAAGCATCACCCTCAATGGTGAAAAATTGAAAGCATTTCCCCTGAAATCAGGAACAAGACAAGGGTGCCCACTCTCACCACTACTATTCAACATAGTGTTGGAAGTGCTGGCCACAGCAATCAGAGCAGAAAAAGAAGTAAAAGGAATCCAGATAGGAAAAGAAGAAGTGAAACTCTCACTGTTTGCAGATGACATGATCCTCTACATAGAAAACCCTAAAGACTCTACCAGAAAATTACTAGAGCTAATCAATGAATATAGTAAAGTTGCAGGATATAAAATTAATACACAGAAATCCCTTGCATTCCTATATACTAACAATGAAAAAACAGACAGAGAAATTAAGGAAACAATACCATTCACCATTGCAACAAAAAGAATAAAATACTTAGGAGTATATCTACCTAAAGAAACAAAGGACCTATACATAGAAAACTATAAAACACTGATGAAAGAAATCAAAGAGGACACAAACAGATGGAGAAACATACCGTGTTCATGGATTGGAAGAATTAATATTGTCAAAATGGCTATTCTACCCAAAGCAGTCTATAGATTCAATGCAATCCCTATCAAGCTACCAATGGTATTTTTCACAGAACTAGACCAAATAATTTCACAATTTGTATGGAAATACAAAAAACCTCGAATAGCCAAAGTAATCTTGAGAAAGAAGAATGGAACTGGAGGAATCAACCTGCCTGACTTCAGACTCTACTACAAAGCCACAGTCATCAAGACAGTATGGTACTGGCACAAAGACAGAAATATAGATCAATGGAACAGAATAGAAAGCCCAGAGATAAATCCACGAACCTATGGACACCTTATCTTCGACAAAGGAGGCAAGGATATACAATGGAAAAAAGACAACCTCTTTAACAAGTGGTGCTGGGAAAACTGGTCAACCACTTGTAAAAGAATGAAACTAGAACACTTTCTAACACCATACACAAAAATAAACTCAAAATGGATTAAAGATCTAAATGTAAGACCAGAAACTATAAAACTCCTAGAGGAGAACATAGGCAAAACACTCTCCGACATAAATCACAGCAAGATCCTCTATGACCCACCTCCCAGAATATTGGAAATAAAAGCAAAACTAAACAAATGGGACCTAATGAAACTTAAAAGCTTTTGCACTACAAAGGAAACTATAAGTAAGGTGAAAAGACAGCCCTCAGATTGGGAGAAAATAATAGCAAATGAAGAAACAGACAAAGGATTAATCTCAAAAATATACAAGCAACTCCTGCAGCTCAATTCCAGAAAAATAAATGACCCAATCAAAAAATGGGCCAAAGAACTAAACAGACATTTCTCCAAAGAAGACATACAGATGTTTAACAAACACATGAAAAGATGCTCAACATCACTCATTATTAGAGAAATGCAAATCAAAACCACAATGAGGTACCATTACACGCCAGTCAGGATGGCTGCTATCCAAAAGTCTACAAGCAATAAATGCTGGAGAGGGTGTGGAGAAAAGGGAACCCTCTTACACTGTTGGTGGGAATGCAAACTAGTACAGCCGCTATGGAAAACAGTGTGGAGATTTCTTAAAAAACTGGAACTAGAACTGCCATATGACCCAGCAATCCCACTTCTGGGCATACACACGGAGGAAACCAGATCTGAAAGAGACACATGCACCCCAATGTTCATCGCAGCACTGTTTATAATAGCCAGGACATGGAAGCAATCTAGGTGCCCATCAGCAGATGAATGGATAAGGAAGCTGTGGTACATATACACCATGGATTATTACTCAGCCATTAAAAAGAATTCATTTGAACCAGTCCTAATGAGATGGATGAAGCTGGAGCCCCTTATACAGAGTGAAGTAAGCCAGAAAGATAAAGAACATTACAGCATACTAACACATATATATGGAATTTAGAAAGATGGTAACGATCACCCTATATGCAAAACAGAAAAAGAGACACAGAAATACAGAACAGACTTTTGAACTCTCTGGGAGAAGGCGAGGGTGGGATGCTTCGAGAGGAATCGGGTGGAGAGGCAGGTGGGAGCGGGGATTGGGATGGGGAAGACGTGTAAATCCATGGCTGATTCATATCAATGTATGACAAAACCCACTGAAATGTTGTGAAGTAATTAGCCTCCAACTAATAAAAAAATTAAAAAAAGAAAAAAAAATTAGGTACATACCTTAATTAAAGGCTTCCCTGGTGGCTCAGTGGTGAAGAATCTGCTTGCAATGTGGGAGATCTGGGTTCGATCTCTGGGTTGGGAAGATCCCCTGGAGAAGGGCATGGCAACCCACTCCAGTATTCTTGCCTGGAGAATCCCCATGGACATAGTTGCCTGATGGGCTACAGTCCATGGGGTCACAAAAAGTCAGACACGAATGAGTGACTAAGCACAGCACACATTAGTTAAACATAATTTGTTGCTAAGAAGTGTTATCTCTCATCTGAGCCTTTAGTTAATTGTCATCTCTTTGCTGCTGGAGGGTCTTGCCGGGATGTTGCTGTCTGCTGACTGATGAGCGTGATGGTTGCTGAAGATTACAGTGTTGTTGTTCAGTTGCTCAGTCGTGTCCGACTCTTTGCGACCCCATGGACTGCAGCACGCCAGGCTTCCGTATCCTCACTATCTCCCAGAGTTAGCTCAAATTCATGTCCATTGAGTCGGTGTTGCCATCCACCCATCTCATCTTCTGTCACCCCCTTTTCCTCCTGCCTTCAATATTTCCCAGCATCAGGGTCTTTTCCAGTGAGTCGACTCTTTGCATCAGATGGCCAAAGTATTGGAACTTTAGCTTCAGCATCAGTCCCTCCAATGAATATTCAGGATTGATTTCCTTTAGGATGGACTGGTTTGATCTCCTTGCAGTTCAAGGAACTCTCAAGAGTCTTCAACACCACAGTTCAAAAGCATCAGTTCTTCGGTACTCAGCCTTCTTTATGGTCCAACTCTCACATCCATACATGACTACTGAAAAAACCATGGCTTTGACTAGATGGACCTTTGTTGACAAAGTAATGTCTCTGACTTTTAATATGCTGTCTTTTTTAATCTAGCTTTCTCACTCTCCTCTTCACTTGTTTCAAGAGGCTCTTTAGGTCCTCTTAGCTTTCTTCCATTAAGGTGGTATCATCTGCACTGAGGTTTTTTTTTTTTTTTTTTTTTTTTAATTTTGAAGAAAAAGTTTCTGCCTTTGAATGATCTCTGACTAAGTTGTGAATAAAAGCATTATTATTTATGTATTTTTCATTTATAGTGAGTTTATCTCTTGGCAAACCTTATAAAGAAGTTAGTAAACATTCCTATAAGACAAATCAGCTCTAAGATTTATATGCTGGTGATGTTAGCAGTAATAAAATATTTTCCAGAACGTGTTACTCACATCAGACATAACTCTTAAAAGCCTATGCCCAGCTGTAGTGAGAAAACATCGTAGCCATACAAATCAGAATTAGAATGGAAATGTTTTGTATTCTTCAGGCTGTCTCCTGTCTTTCCATTGATGCTAATGACTGTTGGTAAAATCTTTACTTTGTCTTGTTTATTAAGTATGATTCAGTCTTACTTTACCAGTTTTCACTAAGACCACATCTATATTATCAAATCTTTCATCTTCTTCTCTGATTTTCTGCTAAATATAAAGTTGGGTACAATAGAGACTTAGAAACAATTAAAGTCCTCATGCTCCCTACTAAGTGGCTGGGGGAAATTGTTTAAGGGTAGGAAGTAGCTGCTTTGTCCTACAAATTGCTTCCTTATTCATTCCTTTCCTAGTAAGAGTTGGTTAGTGGGTTGGTCAGGGCATAGTAAGTTAACAGTGTTAGGACTATTCTTGAAAGCAGAATATATCTACCCAGCATATTCCACCTGTCTTATTCAAATACCCACTGGAAATGAAGAGTTTGAAAGGGTTGCTTGCTGCCATTCTCAGGTATGAATCAAAAGAACGTTTCCAAACTGGTAATGGGCAATGATTCAAAGTGGATTTTGGTAAAATGCTAAAGCAGTTTCATGTGTACATTTGTGAATGGTCAAATAACTCAAACATTCAACTTGTGTTGAAGACAACAGAGGATGTTTGAGTTTGAGTTTATAGTGTTTGCCTGGTTTTTTGGCTGGGAAGGAATCTGGTCAGCTGACTTAATTAAAGGGAAGCAAGTGGTAAAAAGAAGTTGTTTGGAACCTAACAAAATCAGCATCACCACGAGTGATCATTTATTCAGCCTACAGTCAACCTGTTTGTTGTTTCTCCCTGTGAAATTATGTGTTTCACTTAATTTTCTGCATTTCTTGCAAGGGTTCTGCATATTTTTGTAATGTTCAGTTAAAAGAGCATTGCATTCCCATGGTGTATGCACTCATAGGTACCCAGGTATAAAGAGAATTTTATTAATAATCATTTTAGTGGAAAAAATTATTTGATTTCACAGAGCCTTACTTAAGCCAAATTAAATGGAGGTACACAATAATGGGATGTTTTTGGCTCTCAAGGGAAGACTACTGTCAGCTTCTATTGATAAAGACAAAGATGTTCTAGAAACATAACAAAATAATGCAAATAATGAACATTTATTAATTTCTTGCTAAGATTCAGAATCAATGCTAAGCACTTAATGCACTGAATCATTCAGATTTATGACACATCCACCATGAGGGTAGTTTTATTGTCCCCATTGTATAAATGAGGAAACAGGTTGGCAAGAAGTAGAGAAGGAAAACAACGTTAAGTCAGCCTAGCTAGAACCTGTGTACATTCAACCACTGGATACTGCCCATACACCCCAAAGAAAGCTCTGGAGGACCATGGAGAGGGCACAGATACTCATTCCAGTGTCCGGGGTTGAGTTCTGCTTGGGAATCAGGACAGCTGTTAATAACAATTCAGTATCAGTATTTTCTCAGCACCCAATTGAATCATCATCCCCTTGATCTTATGACTGAGGGAACAGCAATTTATTACTTCTCAGTTTTATAAGTAATAGATAAGTCCACAGACGGGGAATAATGAAGAAAAAACAGTGACAACTGAGAGTCGTGACAGCTGGATTTTAGACTCACTTTTTCTACTAATTAACTGTGTGCATTTTGCCAAGTCATGCTGCTGTTTTCCACCTCAGCTTATGTTACATTTGTCTGCAAGACAAGGCAAGACTGCTAGCAATTGCATTTTTCTTGGTAGCAGAAATTACATAAACTTTCTACTTCTAAAAAGGAGGAAATTTAGGGACTTGGGAATTTAGCCAGCTTAACCTGTGGAATTTGTTCAATTCTGGCCACATTAGATGTAAAATGCTCCACAGTGGGGTTTATTCCTGATCAATTATTTTTTGGAAACATATACAAGACAGTCTCTCCTGTAATGTTATTGGATAATGACAGTAGTAAGGTATAGAGGGGTAGAGGGCAATAGAGTATATATGAAACAATAGTTTTAGATGTTGGATAGTAGGCAGTGCATGACAGTAATTCCCAAGAAAAGGGAAACCAGTGAGGTGAACACTGTTATTGCTCCAGCTTACTCCCTACAGAGAATTTTCAGGCTACAATATAGGGTTCAAAGATAGCCCAGCTATCTCCCCAAGTTGAGGAGAAAAAGTGTGAATTCAGGGAGATCAAGATAGCTAGGATTTGCAGGCAAGGTACCAGAGAGGAAACTTTAAGAAGAGGAGCAAGTGGGAGGAGTGGGGAGAGAGAGAACAAACCACTCTGGAGAGTCTTTGATTATTTATCAAGGCACGCAAGTTAAGAAACTAAGAATTGAAAGAGTTACAGAAAAGAAACAGGGAAAGAATAATTGAAATAATTTCACATAAAGGTCTGAGAATTGTTTTTGTTCCCAGTAGCTGAAGTGAAATGCCTCCTAGTGTGCAAGGCAACAAGTCATGTCCTGAGAAAGGTATTGCTTCAGTAACGAGATCAAATTAGCTCTAGGCTAAAAGTTCTTTTTGGCACATCTGGCAAAGCTTAAAAGTAAGCATTGAAAGGACAAAACTGTTTCGAAGTAAATAAATGTAAGAGCAAAATATCAAAATCACTTCAGTTCAGTCACTCAGTCATGCCCGACTCTTTGCGACCTATGGCCTGCAGCACGCCAGGCTTCCCTGTCCACCAATTCCTGGAGCTTGCTCAAACTCATGTCCATCGAGTTGGTGATGCTATCCAATCACCTCATCCTATGTTGTCCCCCTTCTCCTCCTGCCTTCGATCTTACCCAGTGTCAGGGTCTTTTCCAATGAGTCAGTTCTTCACATCAGGTGGCCAAAGTATTGGAGTTTCAGCTTCAGCATCAGTCCTTCCAATGAATATTCAGGACTGATTTCCTTGATAAAATATTCAGGACTGATTTCCTGATAAAAAATATTTTTTTAGAATATTTTTTTGAATAATCAAAATATTTTAAGCAAAATCTGGCACCAAAAAGTTTAAAATTCACAATGTCTGGTATCTGATGTCAAATCAAAAATTACTCAGCAAACAAGCAGTTGAAAATGACCCATAAACATGAGAAAAATTTATCAGTATAAGTATAACCAGAAATGACACAGATGATAGAATTAGTAAGCAAGGACAGACATTGGTCTTAGCAAATTTTTTTCTGGATATGTTTCTTTAGGCAAAGGAAACAAAAGCAAAAGTAAACAAATGGGACTACATCAAACTAAAAAGTTTTTGCATAGTGAAAGAAACAATCAATGAAGCAAAAAGCCTGCCTACTGAATGGGAGAAGATGTTTGCAAATGAAATCTAATAAGGAATTAATATCCAAAATATGCAAAGAACTTATACAACTCAACATCAAAAAAATCAAATAATTCAATTAAAAAATGGGCCGAGGACCCGAATAGACATTTTCCCAAAGAAAACATACAGATGGCCAACAGGCATGTGAAAAGCTGCTCAGTATCACTAATTGTCAGGGATGTACACATCAAAACCACGATGTGATATCATCTCACAGCTCTCAGAATGGCTGTTGTAAAAAAGACAACAGGTAAGAAGTGTTGGAGAGGATGTGGAGAAAAGGAAACCCTTGTGCACTGTTGATGAGAGTGTAAATTAATGCAGATACCATGAAAAATAGCTATGGAGATTTCTAAAACTGAATTAAAAATAGAGCTAACATTGGATCCAGTAATTCCACTTCTGGGTATTTATCTGAAGAAAACAAAAACACTCATTCACAAAGATGTATGCACCCTTTTGTCCACTGCAGCATTATTTACAATAGCCAAGGTATGGAAACAATCTAAATGTTCATCCATAGATGAATGGATTAAAGAAGATGTAGAATATGTGTACAATGGAATACTACCCAGCGATAACAAAGAATAAAATCTTGCTATTTGCTGCAACATGGATGACCCAGAGGATATTATGCTAAGTGGATTAAGTTAGGCAGAGAAAGACAAATAGTCTGTATTACAATTTATATATGGAATTAAAAAAAAACAAATCATAAACATAACAAAACAGAAACAGAGTCATTGATACTGAGAGCAAACATGTGATTGCCAGAGGAAAATGGGTCAGGGGATGAAAGAAATAGGCAAGGGAGATTAAGAGGTATAGACTTTCAGCTACAAGATAAATGAGTCAAGGGAATGGAATATACCAAGAGAAGAATACAGTAAATAGTAACTTAATATCTTTGTAAGGTGACAGATGATAACTACTACTCATAGTGATCATTTTGGAAAGTATAGAAATATCAAATCACTATGGTGTGCACCAGAACTAACACAGTTTTGTATATTAATTATGCTTCAAAACAAATGAACAAACTTGTAGAAAAAGAAATCAGATTTCTGGTTACCACAGGTGAGGAGTGGTGGGAGGGTGTACTTAATGAAAGTGATCAAAAGATATAAACTTACAGTTACAAGGTAAATAAACGCTAGGGATGTGATGTACTCATAGAATTAATACTGCTTTCTGTTATGAAACATGAAAATGGTCAGGAGAGTAAATTCTAAGTTCTCATTACAAGGAAAATATACTTTTTCCTTCATTTTGTGTCTCTCTAAGATGATGGATGTTCACTTAACTTACTGTAGTAAACATTTTATGGTGTATGTAAGTAAATCATTATGCTATATACCTGAAACTTATGCAGGGCTGTATGTCAATTACATCTCAATAAAAATGGAAGAAAAAACAGCTATTTTAAACATAGTTCATATATCAAGAAGGTAAAATAAGATTGGAACATTATGAAGGAAAAGATAATACAGAAAATATCTGCACTAAACTTGCAGAGAAACACAGGTAGTGCCTGCTCTATCCACATGCTGCATGACTGAGAAATAAACCTGCATTTATTTCAAGCTACTGAGATTTTGAATTATTTACTTTTTCATTTTAACTTAGCATATCCTAAGTGATACTAAGAATGTAAGAGAGATCTAGGAACAATTCCAATAAAAGCATAGAGGCTTGGGGGATTAAGGAGTATTAAGAAGGTCAATGTGATCGGAGTGCAGAAGCATGGAGCAGAATGACATGGAAACAAACTGTGAATGACAGTGAATGCCAAGTTAAAGCATCTCAGCAGTTTTTCTTTTTGACAATGGGAAGCCATTCAAAATTTTAATAGGAGGAACAACATTAAAATAAAAGTTTACTAGTGGTAGTGTTCAGAATGGACCTAAGGGGAAAAGAATGGTGGAATATCATTCTGTAAAGTAAGTTGAAATATACTAGTGGGTTGTGTGTTTGTTTGTTATCATTTCCAGGTTCACAAGAACTTACATAGATATATGCCTGGAGAACCCCAGGGACAGGGGAGCCTGGTGGGCTGTCGTCTATGGGGTCGCACAGAGTCGGACACGACTGATGCGACTTAGCAGCATCAGCAGCAGCATGCCTTTAATATTCTATATATTTTCTATTCATGCACATATGATAATGCATAAATGTTTTCTATTTTTACATCCTTTGTGTGTATGTGTTGATGATAAAGTTGAGCTTTAAAGCCCATTTCTCAGAACTGCAGCAAAATTTAATACTTCTCTCTGGTATTATCAGTTCAGTTCAGTTCAGTTTCTCAGTCATGTCCGACTCTTTGCAACTCCATGGACTGCAGCACACCAGGCTTTCCTGTCCATTACCAATTCCTGGAGCTTGCTCAGGCTCATGTCCATCAAGTTGGTGATGCCATCCAACCACCTCATCCTCTATAGTCCCCTTTTCCTCCTGCCTTCGATCTTCCCCAGCATTAGGGTCTATTCCTCTGAAAACACGAGTAAATCACTCCAAAGTATTGTTAATGGCTGAAAGTATCACTTGCTGCTAATTGCAAAAGTCAAAAGATATGTGATACACATATTTCTGTATGTATCTACATATTACATATATATCTAGATAGATAGATGATAGATGTACTATATTCATTTATAGTTTCTTCTGAGCAACTCAGCTCTAGATAATTCCTCAGAGATTTGTTGCTGTTCAGTAACTAAGTCGTGTCCAACTCTTTGTGACCCCATGGACTGCAGTACTCCAGGCTCCCCGTCCTTCACTGTCTCCTGGAGTTTGCTCAAATCATATCCATTGAGTTGGTGATGCTATTTAACTGTCTCAGCCTTTGTAGACCCCTTCTCCTCCTGTCCTCAATCTTTTCCAGCATCAGGGTCTTTTCCAATTAGTTGATTCTTCATTATCAGGTAGCCAAAGTATTGGAGCTTCAGCTTCAGCATCAGTCCTTCCAGAGAATATTCAGGGTTGATTTCCTTTAGGATTGACTGATTTGATTTCCTTGCTGTCCAAGGGACTCAAGAGTTTTCTCCAGCAATGCGTTTAAAATGATCAGTGTCTTAGTTGTTTCCTTCAAGAGAGTCACTCAGGGTATCTAGTGTGTTATATTACTGGAAACAGGAGTCCACTATAAAAATTTAAATTATTTAGTATATTCTTAGCCATATACTACTTAATTCATATCTATAATGGCCCATTAAGTGAAGTCAGAAAGGATTAGCTGTAATCAAGTTAAAATAAAACTTAATGAAGAATATAAAACTGATTATATATCTGCAACTTTACTTCAAGATGCCTTTTAATAGCTCTATCAGTTGTATTCATTTGGTCAATTAGTATATTGACCAAATATTTCTCTAATGTTTCAAAAATTGACATCAAAGAAAGAAAGTATGATAAATAAATGTGTTTTGACTTTTAATTCAATGGTAGCAAATGTTATTGATATCTTTAATGCACTGTCTACAGAAAAGTGGTTGAAATTTTTAACTTTCATCTTGTCATTTGAAATAGATGTATAAAAATAATGCAGTTGATTTTTTTTTTTTGTAAAACAAAATGAAATAATTCAAGGTTAAGGTAGAATTTTTTCTTCATTCCAGTGCAATTTGTTCAGTCTGGTCGCTAAGTCCTGTCTGACTGTTTGTGACCCCATAGACAGCAGTACGCCAGGCTTCACTGTCCTTCATTATCTCCTGGAGTTTGTGCAAATTTATGTCCATTGAATTGATGATGCTATCTCACCATCTCATACTCTGCAATCCCCTTCTCTTTTTGCCTTCAATCTTTCCCAGTATCAGAGTCTTTTCATTGCAATTACCACTCAAATTTTCATCTTTATACTCCATACCAAAACCTAATATAATACAACATCCTTTAAAATAAATTTGCTGATAAATCATGCATTTCTCTTAAGTGGCTTAAATCACATAAAACCATAAGCACCTCTAATCATCTCTGAGAAAAGTCATGTTTAATATCCTTACATATCATAAGATTCATTTACAAGTCTTTACTTTTAGAATCTAGAATACTTTTATTTAATCACACTTAATTTTATTGCAAACAGACATATGATTAAAACAATTCTTAATGTGGTTTGCAGGATTATGAATAACAATGAGAGGAGTCTGGCAACAAAAACTGGATGGAAAAACTGCTGTGCTTGAGACTCCCCACCAGCACCAATGAGAAGAAATCTTTTTTTCTGACAGAGTCAGAAATTGAGCCACAAGGATGTTGAATGGATCTGGTGAGGAGCAGCAAGGTAGCAGGGAGGAGGCTGCTGAGTCATCTGAAAGGTGGGAAGTGAAACTGTCTTCACACCCACAGGGATAAGGTGATAAGGCAGCTGCTAGAACAGCATTGACTGCCCTGTATCTTGATCTACTCTCTTGCCAACCTGGACTTTAGCTCCATACTGGGAAAGGTGGGAACTAGTCAAGCATCTGACATGACTGTCCTCCTTATTTCTACTTTTTGTAGTGGACTCCCATGACTTTATTTTTCCTTTCAGCTTTATTGAGATATGACTGACATACAACAGTGTGTAAGTTTCAAAGCGTGGGAAGTGATGTGTTGATACACTTACGTATTACAAAATGATTACCACCATCACATTAGCTAACACCTTATCATGTCATATAATTACCACTTTTTTTTTTTTTTTTTTTTGGTGAGACCATTTAAATTCTACTGTCTTAGCAAGTATCTGACACAGGGCAAGTGTAATCACAATGCAGGGCATTGGATCCTGAGAGCTTATTCATCTTCTAACAGCCCCCAATTCTTCTATCCCCTGTCCCCTGTAACCACTATTCTATTCTTCAAGTAGGCGAGCTTCTGTGAAGTTTGAAATCCACCCATGAGGTCATACAGCACTAGTCTTTTTCTGCCTGACTTATTTAACTTGGCATAATGCCCTCAAGGTCCATCCATATTAGGCCCCATTACTTTAAATTAATTTGGAGAAGACTCTTGAGAGTCCCTTGAACTGCAAGGAGATCAAACCAGTTAATCCTAAAGGAAATCAGTCCTGAGTATTCATTGGAAGGACTGATGCTGAAGCTAAAACTCCAATACTTTGGCCACCTGATGCGAAGAACTGATTCACTAGAAAAGACCCTGATGCTGGGTAAGATTGAAGGCAGGAGGAGAAGGGGACGACAGAGGATGAGATGGTTGGATGGCATCACCAACTCGACGGACATGAGTTTGAGCAAGCTCTGGGAGTCGGTAAAGGACAGGGAAGCCTGATGTGCTGCAGTCCATGGGTCGCAAAGAGTCAGGCACAACTGAGTGACTGAACTGAACTGACTTTAATTCAATCCAAATGTGACTGAATTTTAAAAATAAACTTAAGAAAAGCTTAACAGAGATTAAGGGAATAAGATCTAAGTAGAAAATTTAAAAGGAGTCCAGAAAATAGAAAAACCATGAGACAACCAGCCTGCTTGCATCACGCATTGATTAATGGCTTAGTCAAAGGTAGGACTCCAGGATGATAGCCTAGAAGTTTCCACCTAGCCTGGAAATGCGTGACCATGGACAACAGAGTTCTTTTCTTAAACCAAAATGGTGTTTCAATGAGACCCCCCTAAAAGAAGAGTAAGGCTTATTAAGTTTTCCATCTCAAGAGCATAGCGCAGTAACAATTGTTTCTAATTATGTAAATAATGGGCTTCCGTGGTGGCTCAGTGGGAAAAGAATCTGCCTGTAACGCAGGAGATGCAGGTTTGATCCCTGGGTCAGGAAGATCCCCTGGGGGAGGGCATAGCAATCCACCCCAGTATTCCTGCCTGGAGAATCCCACAGACAGAGGAACCTGGCAAGCTAAAGTCCATAGGGTGGCAGAGAGTCGGACATGACTGTCGTGACTGATACGTGCATGCACATGTTAATAATACAAATTTACTAAAACTTATCAACTCCATCATGTACACAGAGTCTGGTAAGGGTGCCCACCTGAACTTCTTTTGCCTGTTTACCAATTTTCTACTGAATGTTAAGGTGTGCCAATCTGAAGATAAGCCATGGCTCACTGGGGGATCCCAGTACCCTTTTTAAAGGCCTAATTTGTTCTTTTAGGATTGTCAGAGAAAATAGAGAAGAGAATTTCCTGTTTTAAAATTGTACTAGTATTTAAATATTTTTTTATATTCCTTACATTGTCACATTGAAACAGGAGGGAAGGGGGCAAGGCACGGCCTTAAAAGAAGGATATAGCCATTGAGGCTACAACAAAACTGGTTAGAGTCAATTAGGACCAAGATAACAGAAAAATCGATTTCAAGTAGATCCTGGGACTCATCACACTCTCGTTGTAATACATTAGCATGTTAAATGACACACCCACAGACACCACGACAGTTCTGAGGCCAACCTTAAAAGGCCACAATGTACATGGTGGCCCAATTACTGGAAATCTCCACCCCTTCTCCAAAACCGTTGGTATAATTCTCCCATTCATTGACCTATGAAATTACCCAGCCCGTAAAAACTAACCAGCTCATATTTCGGGTGCCTTTCACCTTATGAGATGGCCCATGCTCCTGTTATTTTTCCAGTGCCTCTAAATAGATTTGTGAATTTTTAATAGGTAGAACTGCTTCTTAACAATTGCAATAGATCAACAATTTGGTCAGCAAAGATGTCCCCATGGGGACAGTACACAAAATCCCATTGCCAGGATTGGATGTCTATATTAACCCAAAATAGCTGGGCTTATCAAACAAGAATAAGAACATGTCTAAAGCCAAATTGGCTCTATGCTACCTTTGTGTTGGGTGAGACTCAGGAATCAGGTGTCTGCAGTCTGAGCCTTCTCTTGAAATGGAGTCTCCCTGAAACTGAATTCCTCTGATGAGATTATAATTAGCCTTTCTATTAAAACGTTGCTCCCTCTCTTGTCCTACCCTTGTTTCCCTCAGGACTGACCAGTACCAAAGAAAAGAGAGGATGAAATCAAGTGGGACCCTGCAGGGCCCTCCTGGGTACAGAAGCCCTTTCATTTGCCCCATTTCTTATTTGTAGAAAAAAGCTTTAGTCTCCTAGGCATTCCCAGAGTTCCAAAGAGCAGGCAGAGGTAGTTACTAATTAGGGAAGGGAGGAATACAGAAACAAGGAAGAGCAGTTAAATAAGAAAAGTAATGACGATAGTTCAGCCATAAAAGAGTCCCCACACTTCTTCAAGGGGTACAGGTACAATATAATGGATATCATCCACTTGCTCTTCAGGAACTAGGACCCCTCCGCACTCTCCCCTGCCTGCCCCTTGGTTATACCAGAAGTTTGGCATCTCTGACTTCATATTGTATCTGCCTCTTCTATATAACCTCTAAGTCATAAGCCTCTGCTTAACCCTGCATGGATGCATTAATCACTAACAGATTCTGCTTACAGTTTATGATTTATGCAAACAGTCCGTGACCAAAACTTGCCTCCTTCAGGCATTAAAAAATATGACCAAAAGTAATGATTATTTTGTCAAGATTTACAGGAACATTGTGACCAGACTCACACCAACTGAAGTCAACTGACCAAGAATAAAGAGTTTTCACAAACTTCCTTGGACCTTTGCTGGTGTCCAGATAACTATGGTTGTCCATCACTTCCTGATCTTAACCCCATCCTGCTTCCCCATTCCCTAGCATAAAAGCAGCTTGAATTTTACCCCAGATTAAAATGTTTCTTAAGGGCATGGTTCACCATCTTCTTGGTTTGCTGACTTTGAGATTAAAGTCACTTTTCTCTGCCCCAACACTTTGTCCCTTGACTTATTGGCCTGTCCTATGACAAGTAGTAGAAGCTTAAGTCAGTAACACTCTCACCTGGGGAAACAAAAGTTTCTTCTAGATATTCAAAACCCAGAGTCTAGGCCACTGCTGCTCAATAGAAATATAATGTGAATTACATACATTATTTTACGTTTCCTAGAATCCTAACATAAAATTAAAAGAAATAGAAATTGATTGTAATATTACGTTGATTTTACTCTACTATATCTAAACATCATTTCTACATGTAATTAATATAAAAATATTAATGAGATATTTTACACTCCATTGTATGCTTATGTACCTTACATTTACAGCCTATCTCAGTTCTAACTAGCCCATTTCAAGTGTTCAGTAGACACATGTGGCTGATGGCAACCATATTAAACAATACAGCCTAAACCCTGAACTCAAGATTTCTCTCCCACAAGTTCCAGGGGAATCCTGATGGTCTCTATTTCCTTCCATCAATGAGACTTCCAGTTCACTACAGGGAACAGTTTGCCCCTCTGAAGTAAGCAGTGAGTGTCCTGCTCAGATGGAGAAAAAGAGCTTTTAAGACAGAGAACCATGAGATGTGGCTAAACCAGTAAGCCTGCACCACTTCAGTATGAAAGGAGTCAAAAGCCCACAGTCAGAGGGCACAATAGACGTTTGCATGTTTCACTTTGGAGCTGTGGTCGCTGAAGCTTTAATTCCCCTGCCCAGCCTCCTCTCTCTACCTGTCTGTGCCACCATACTAGATTTCCTATGTGACTGACACCGTGTTTATGCCTTCCTTGGGGCTCTCTCATTTGTGCGACTGTCAGATTCAGCCTGCCTTACCTTGATTCCTTACTTCTGGGGGGCTGTAACCCAGCTGACTTGCATTATAACCTCAACTCTTGCTAATTCTTGGCTTTTGGGGACAGATTTCTAGCATCCGGAGGCCATCTCTGAATAATTCCCAAAGAAACTACATTGGGGTTGACCATTCAGCTTTTCCGTCTAGGTTGGTATAACACAAGAGATAAATGTAGATAATCATGTTTATTAGATTTGATAGCGTGAAAGCCTTTAAGCCAAAATGTCCACCAGTGGCTTAAATAAGATAGAAGTTCATTTCCTTCTTGTGTAACTTTTTCACTTCACTTTCACTGTGTAACATTCAGAAGTAGGTGGTTCAGGGTGGGTATAGAGGCTTTAATCTATTAAAATGTAGGAAACTTTTTTGCTGTTCTGCCATCTCTAGGGTACTAACTTTACCTGATGGCCTAACATGGCTTAGCACCAGGATTATTTTCAAGAGCATCATGAAAACAGGGAGAGGAGATAGGAATGGCTTATCCTTCAAAGACACAAGTTGGAAGTTGCTTCCATAATTGCTTCTCACATTCTTTTGGCCAGATTTTTGTAGCAGAGTTATACCTAGCTACACTGGAAGATGGGATATGTGATCTTCATCCCAAGTGGCCTTGTACCCAACTGGAAATAGGAAATTCTATTATTTCTCAGAGAGAAGAAATGTTAAGGGACAACTAGTAGGCTCTGCATTATGTAAGGAGATGTATTCTGTCATCTGTTAGCTGCTAATATAGCACACATAGCACTTTTCAAAATTATAGGTCAGCAATATTCTCAGATCCATGAAGAAATCCATGAAGAGATGCAAGATATTAATGAAAACAGTGTGCTTCCTTATGACCACTGGAGTTTGAATGAGTGGGATAGAGAAAGACCAAAATGAAGGACAAAGAGATTTTAATTTGACATAAGAAAATTCTCATTGACCATGAAGTGTGAAACTGCAGTGGGTTTAGAAAGAGTCCAGTCAGTCATGTGTCCTTGGCCTTCTGAGGTAAATTCCTTCTCGTGGTATCCTCCAAAATTCTATTCTAGTACATTCAGGGGGTACTTATGTATTGTTTCATTATCATAATCTTGGTGAAGAGAGCTAAATTATAATAGAAAGAGGTAATTGATGGTGGCAGAAAGAGATAAGAGAGGAAGTTGGTGGTTGTGAATAGCTGAGAGAAAACATGAAATTTTCATCTTAAGGAAAAAAAAAAGCTGAAACAGACTGTTGAATCAGAGTACTAATATTTTGTGGATCAAGAACTCCAGTTGAACTTTCCTAAGTAACAGTCCTATACTGTGTTACTGTCTGTCTCACAGGAGCTTTTCTTGTCCCTCCATTTCCAGCTTCTCAGGGTGAATGAGGAGACAGAAATGAGAGTTGCCCACCCATGAAAGAGAGACCACGGATGCATGCTCTGGTCCTGTCTAGAGCCTATGATCCTTGTGGTTCTAAATATGATTTGTTTTCCTAATGGAAGAGATGCCTGTCTTCCTTAAGGAAGTTACTGCCTTAAAGATGTGTCCTCCGTGGGGATTAGGGTCAGAAACAGGTCTTGAGGGCCGCCTCCTCTAGAGTGGGCTCTCCTTGTGGGTCTCCTCTCAGGCTGCCTGAGTGGTCCTCCTTGCTCCCCTCCTACAGCCCTGCGGTTGCCATGGCACCGCTGGACCCTCTCCACTCCAGGTTAGATTAATTCCACAGCAGTGGCAGAGCTAACAGCTTCTATGGCCATCTTGCTGAGGCTGAAACCCTTAAAAAAGGCTCTTCTCTTTTTCTAGATGTAATGAGTTGGAATGATGCCCTAAATCCTCTTTCCCTGGTGCTTAGGGTTTTTTTGTTGTTTTCTTTTTTCCCTAAATTGCATTTAGTGGACTTGGAGCCTTTAATATGTTACTCTGCCCTTCTGCTGATCATCTCAGCTTTCACCAATTTGGCTCTCTGATAATGAAAGGAGCCAAAAATAGCAATTGTGAAGCATAGGCTTTTTGATGTTTACTCGTACACGGCAGCAGATTGCAGATTGAATGGAGTCCAACATAAAATGACTGTCTTTTCTATATTACTTAACCACATACTCAGAAGGCAAAATCTACTGTTACATTGTACCTCTGTTCTTGGGGTGTGTTGCATCTGTGGAAAGCAGAACAGTTCAACACATACTTCATCGTAAAAATACATTTTGGATATCAGTCTCCCCCAAATATATCTGAAAGCTTCCTGCATTTTATCTATTAACTTGCAGAAAATCTTTAATATCTACTCTTTTGAGCCTGTTACTCACCATTTAGCAAGATTAAGTCAGTTATTAGCTTAACTCAATTCTATTTAGATATTCCTAATGAATACATTTGGAGGATTTTTTTGGTTTAGGCTGTATACTATCCCAGTCTGAATATTATGATTCTGCTTAGCACAATTCCATAAAAACAGAGACTTAAAGGTTCAAGGCAGTGCTCCTGAAATCAATTCTACTGTGAATGTGGTTTGTCAGTTTTGGTTGAAGACCACGCATCCTCTAGACTGGCAAATTCAAATATCCCCAGAGAGAGTGGTAGACTGTTTGGATAATCTTACCTCTCCAAGGGACGTAAGTCATCAGGTTTGGCCCATTCTTAAAGAACAGGTTGTCCTGGGATGTCAAAGCTAATACATCATTTAAGTTAATAATAATTCCAATGACTCAGTTGGATGACATTGTTTATTGTCAGGTGGAAAGTTACTCAGTCACCACATCTCTCACTTAAATCATTAGATCGTCAGAAGTCAAACTGAAGCTCTTTTATCTGTCATAAAAGTATTTTATGTTGTTAGCATTGTTTGGCATCACCTCTCTGTATAACAATCTTATTACTTAATAAAAGCATAAATCAATGTAGAGGTTTTATTAAAAACAAGAAACTATACATCTTAACTGATTTTTCATTATGTTTGCATTTTTAGGGGGATCCCAGGTTAATAGTTTTCTACTTTTTTCACATTTTATATTTTGCTCAGCTGAAGATACTGCAGGAAGATAAGAGCTTTAGGCTGCCGATCAGGAGAATGGGGCTTCCCACTGTTGGTATAGAGTAGGACCCTTAGTACCCAGCCTTCCCAGGTTTCAGGGGCAGAAAGCATGGTGGGAAGTAGCTGAATTCAGAAACCCCATTACTGCCCTTTACCAGCTTGTGGCCTTGGGGAAATCACTGCATCTCTCTGAGTCTGTTTGCTTTTGCATTGACTGTTTCTAGATCAAGTCCAGAAAACAACTGCAAATAAGGCAGGACAGAATGTCAAAACACAAATCAAAGGGGCCAAAGAGTCACATTCATGAACTTCAAATTAGGCAGGAGGGAACAGATAGAAAAAATAATGCAGGTGGGATAAAAGTTACATCTGAGAAGACCATGTGCCAGAACTGAGGGATCGAAAAAGTGGTGGGAAGCCAGACTGAGGATCTCAGATAGAAATGAAGTCAACCAAAGAGTGAGAGAAACAAAGGCCAGTGTCTGGGCACAGGTCCAGGTACCAGGTAGAAGACACCAGCAACCTGAACAAACATCAGGCTGTCGTAAGACCCGGGCTCTGTATTTGGTGAAGGAATCTTGGCGAGCTTGTGGGTCTGATTCTACAGAAGATAAGAAAAGACCAGAGAAGGTTAGAGTGACCTTCTGATGAGGCAGTTCCTGACAGCTGTGGAAGAAAAAAATACCTTTCAGATGCTCTCTTCTCAGAAACAAACTCACTTTTAAAGTAGAGGCCAAAGTGGGTATTCCCCATAAAAAATGAATAATAAAATAGCAATAAATTAATATGTGTTGAAAATACAATCCTCTAGCTAAATATTTGGTAATATCAAGAATTTGCCACTTTAAAAAAAGTTACATTTCTATAAAGATATGTGAATATCTATGACTTTAATCAGGATTTTTTTCATCAGTATATTATAATTTGGGGATAGCTTTGTCTCCTTTCGGATTGTTCTTAGTAGGCAGATGAGACAAACAGGTTCTAAGTTGTTCGATCAGTGGTCATGAGTTTGGGCAAACTCCAGGAGATAGTAGAGGATAGGGAAGCCTGGCATGCTGCAGCCTGTGGTCGCAGAGTCAGACTTGAGTTAGCTACTGAACAACAATAACAAAGTTACTCAGAACCACTGAGCATAGAACAAGCAAATTAGGTTTGGTAAACATTTTATATGTACTTTTACTGTTAACCACTGTTTAAAGAAGGGAATATGAATTTCTCCAAAAGACATTTTTGAATTAAAAGCAAAAATAAACAAATGGGATCTAATCAAGTGTAAAAGCTTTTGCACAACAAAGGAAACCATAAACAAAATGAAAAGACAACCTACACACAATGAGAGAAAATATTTGCAAATTATGTGACCAAAAAGGGCTTAATTTCCAAAACATACAAGTGGCTCATACAACTCAATACCAGAAAAACAAACAACTCAATTAAAAAAAAATGGGCTGAAGACCTAAATAGGGACTTCTCCAAAGAAGACATACAGATGGCCAACAAGCACATAAAAAGATGCTCAGCATTAGATTATTAGAGAAATGCAAATCAAAACTATAATAAGGTATCACCAGTCAAAATGGTCATCATCAAAAAGTCTACAAATAATAAACGCTGGAAAGGGTGTGGAGAAAAGAGAACCCTCCTACACTGCTGGTGGGAACAAAAATTGGTGCTGTCACTATGGAAAACAGCATGGAGTTTCCTCATTTCTCCAAAGAAGACATACAGATGTTTAACAAACACATGAAAAGATGCTCAACATCACTCATTATAACAGAAATGCAAATCAAAACCACAATGAGGTACCATTACACGCCAGTCAGGATGGCTGCTATCCAAAAGTCTACAAGCAATAAATGCTGGAGAGGGTGTGGAGAAAAGGGAACCCTCTTACACTGTTGGTGGGAATGCAAACTAGTACAGCCACTATGGAGAACAATGTGGAGACTTCTTAAAAAACTGGAACTAGAACTGCCATATGACCCAGCAATCCCACTTCTGGGCATACACACTGAGGAAACCAGATCTGAAAGAGACACGTGCACCCCAATGTTCATCGCAGCACTGTTTATAATAGCCAGGACATGGAAGCAATCTAGGTGCCCATCAGCAGATGAATGGATAAGGAAGCTGCGGTACATATACACCATGGAATATTGCTCAGTCGTTAAAAAGAATTCATTTGAATCAGTTCTAATGAGATGGATGAAACTGGAGCCCATTACACAGAGTGAAGTAAGCCAGAAAGATAAAGAACATTACAGCATACTAACACATATATATGGAATTTAGAAAGATGGTAATGATAACCCTATATGCAAAACAGAAAAAGAGACACAGAAATACAGAACAGACTTTTGAACTCTGTGGGAGAAGGTGAGGGTGGGATGTTTTGAAAGAACAGCATGTATATTATCTATGGTGAAACAGGTCACCAGCCCAGGTGGGATGCATGAGACAAGTGCTTGGGCCTCGTGCACTGGGAAGACCCAGAGGAATCGGGTGGAGAGGGAGGTGGGAGGGGGGATCGGGATGGGGAATACATGTAACTCCACGGCTGATTCATGTCAATGTATGACAAAACCCACTGCAATGTTGTGAAGTAATTAGCCTCCAACTAATAAAAATAAAGGAAAAAAAAAAGCTAAAAATAGAATTGCCAAATGATTTAGCAATTGCATTCCTGGGCATATATCCAGAAAAGATGGAAGCTAGTTTGAAAATGTTTATAACAGTGCTATTTACAATAGCTAAAGACAAGGAAGGCACCTAAGCATCCATCAACAGATGAATGAATAAAAGATGAATTGTATATATATTCAACAGAATATTACTTGACCATAAAAAGAATGAAGTAGTGCTATTTGCAGCAACGTATATGGCCCTAGAGTTTATCATACTAAGTGAAGTAAGTCAGAGAAAGACAAAAATTATACAGTATCATTCATTATGTGAAATCTAAAAAAATTACAAATGAACTTATTTATAAAACTGAAACAGACCCACAGACATAGAAAACAAATTTATGGTTACCAAAGGTGAAGTAGGGGGAGCGAATAAATTAGGAATATAGGATTAACAGATACACACTTCTTTATACTTTATATAAAGTAAGCAATTAGTATTTACTAGATAGCACAGAGAGCTATATTCGATATCTTATAATGACCTACAATGGAAAAGAAGAAAAAAATTATATATATATACAAATATACAAACTGAATCACTTTGCTATAAACCTGAAACTAATAGAGTACTGTAAACCAAATATTCTTCAATAAAAAAGTACTTCTGTAAAGGAAATGACACCCCACAAAAATCTGATTTGTACATTTGTACACTCACATACCTGGTGAAAGATTACTTGTGAATGCATTCTCACTCAGAACATTTAGTTCTACAGGCAGCATTACAATATTAAACCATGCAAATGATCAGGGTATTGAAATAGGAAGACACATGTCTCTAGTCTTTACAATAAATGTCTTATCTTTTGTACAATAAGTGTTTTATCTTTTTGGAACATTCAAAAACTGTTTGTTTGTTTTGTGTTAACTATGTTGTTTTTGTTTTTATCACTAAGTGCCTGAGGGACCCATGGACTGTAGCCAGGCAGGCTCCTCTTCATGGGATTTCCCAGGTAAGAAGACTGGAGTGGATTGCCATTTCCTCTGCAGGGGATCTTCCTGACCCAGGGATTGAAACTACTATGACTGACTCTTGCTGATGTTTGACAGAAAACAACAAAATTCCATAAAGCAATTATCCTTCAATTAAAAATAAATTGATTAAAATTAAAAAAATAAATTAAATTAAAATTAAATTGATTAAAAATTTTTATTTACAATATTGTGTTAATTTCAAGTATATAGCAAAGTGATATATATGCACATGTCTATATCTTTTTAAAACTTCTTTTCCATTATAGTTTATTACAAGATGTTGAATATAGTTGCCTGTGTTATACAGTAAGTCCTTGCTGTTTATCTGTTGTATACATGGTGGAGTGTACCCATTAACCTGCTAACCCATACTCCCAGTTTAACCACTCACCCACCTCCCCTTTGGTAACCATAAATGTTTCCTACATCTGTGACGCTGTTTATGTTTTGTAAATAATTTGTACTTGTTTTTAGATTCCACATATAAGTGATAATCGTATGATACTTGTCTTTCTCTATCTGAGTTACTACACTTATGATAATGTTTAGGTCCATCCATGTTGCTACAAGTGGCATTATTTAATTCTTTTTTTTATGGTTGAGTGATGTCCCATTGTATATATGTAACACATCTTCATTATCCATTCATCTGTCAATGGATACTTCAGTTGCTTCCATGTCTTGGCAACTGTAAACAGTGCAAACACTAGCTACATTTCAAATGCTTGAAGGTCATATATAGGTACTGGCTACTGTACTGCACAGCACAGATATAGAATTTTTCTATCACTGAAGATAATTCTATTGGACAGTGATAGTTTTATGACTCTAGTTTTATGGCCATATGACATCTGAGCACATTTTAGACCTGGAGTCTCATCATTAACATGTGTGCATTTTTGGTGGGCTTTTTCTATTAACAATGCTTTTTTTTTTTAACAATGCATTTTTGAAGACTGAATCCATTTGGCTCATTGGTTGGGGGTTCGTGAGACTTTGAGGGTAGTTAACTTTGAGGAAAAATATATAAAAAATTTAAGATGACTGATGTTCATAAAGTAGATACAAAGTGAAAACTAAGTTTTAGGGAGAAAGTTGTAGAGAGAATCTAAACTTTTATTTGGATTAAAAAAACAACCTACAATTTAAATAATTGAAACTCTGTGGGATAAACACACTGGTGGTCATTACCCTGAGTTAGGGCTTCCCAGGTGGCACTAGTAGTAAAGAACCCACCTGCCAGTGGAGGTCTAAGAGACTCTGGCTTCATCCCTGGGTCGGGAAGATCCTCTGGAGGAGGACATGGCAACCCACTCCAGTATTCTTGCCTAGAGAATCCCATGGACAAAGGAGATTGGCAGGCTACAGTTCATAGGGTCACAAAGAGCTGGACATGACTGACGTGACTTAACACACATGTATGACCTGAGTTAGAGACTTGAAATATTGTGCTCTTTCCTCTTTTTTTTTTCTTTGCTCACAGTGTATACTGACAAAGCATATGGAGGTCATTAATCCATACTGGACATGCATGTCTTCCTCTTAGATGCAAATAGATCAGCTCAAATCTGTGGCGTTACTCCTTCATTGACTATTTCACTTGACAAGAAGAAAATGTTGAATTAAGAAATGTTATGGAGTACAAATTGGCTAACTTATTACAGTTACTGGAATTTTTAATTAACAAAAACAGAATGGTGGGAATAAGCTGCATTTTTCTTATTTTCTTATTAGTGATGGTCATATATTTTCATTAGAGAATTATTTCACAAAGTCACAAGGAAGTTTAGCAATGATCATTTATGTATAAAAATGAAGATCAATTTTTCTTTTCAGTAAACAACTTGAAGTCACAGAGAGATCCCACTAGGAGACTCCTCCAAGCCTCTGGTTAAGAGCTGCTTTGATGGTAGAGGTGGTGATTTGATTTGCTTGAGTAGAGGATTAAAAGATAGAGGCCCAGGGCCACACTTCCTGTCTGAGGATATCTTAGTCTTTGGGAACTTAGTGTTGTCAGCATGTTTGGAAAATATTGCAAGACTTAGCAGCAGGTTTTCAATCACAAAACCTTCTTGGAGAGTCAGTTTATTTAGCTGCAATGAGGATTTACCAGGGAGACATGTCAATGAATAAGTAATGCTCAGTGCTTGTCTCTTAGTTGAGGAGAAAACAGGTACTGAAATGTGCTTAAACACTTCATTTTCAGGTGCTAATAATTTGTGGAGGAGAAAGTACAGTGGTTTTTCTACTTCAAATAGTTAAAACATTGAGATGAGTTGCTTTCTCAGTCCCAGCTTAGCATCTTGGTAAGATTGATGTTAGCGAAAGCAATGTATTAGGCATATAATTACATGTCTGTGTGTGACTCAATACTTAGGGAAAACCCTTGTGGGACAACCTCTATAGATAAAAAACTAGTGTTTTCTGGTGTGTATCCTGGGAATAAGATCTTATGTTTTATTTGAGTTGGTTAAAAAACTTTTGAAGTTGTACTTTTAGAAAACAAAAGAAGTTACTTTGGAGTATATAGGTTTAGGGAAATAAATGATAAAACAGCAAACTTAAATCATTGAAGATCAGAAAAGAGAGTTGTTTAGTTTATCTATTGCATATAACAAGTTTCCCCCAAACCTCCTCACTAGAAACAACACATACTTATTATCTTATAGGTTTTTATGAGTCAGACATTAGGGAGAAGCTCAGTTGGTTGGTTCTGGTTCAAGATCTCTCATGTTAATGTGATTGAGATACTGACTGTGATTGCAGTCATCCAAGGCTTAACTGGATGAAAGGATCTGTTTCCAAGCTCATTCCTGCAGATGCTGGTAGGACTTCTCAATTCCTCACGGGCTGTTGGCCTCTGTTGCTCTTCACAAATCGGTCTTTCTGTAAGGAAGTTTGAGTGTTTTCAGGAAAGGGTAACTACCTTCTTCCAGAGCAAACAGTCAGAGTCTTTCATAACTGACCTCAGAGGTAACATTCCATCATTCTTGCCATGTCCTATTGGTAATGTAGACCAACCCAGCTAAAACATAGAAGGAAATAAATACACAAAGGTGTAAGTTCCAGGATTTGAGGACCATGGGGGCCATGTTGAAGGCTGGTTACCAGAGAAAGAGTGATCTAAAGAAACCAGCTTTATTTTAATAGGTGTGGGATAATCTAAAATATTCGGCTATAGAACCATGATTTAAGAAATTGAGTCAGATTCTCATTTCATTTTCATATCCCAAAGAACATACTCATGGATTGAAAATTTCCTTATACCTAAACCAACAGATGTGAAAATGTTATCATTCTGTTCCCCTACTTCACGGGAGTTATGTAAAGAAATAATCATTCTAGCAATTGTTGGTGCTATATAGCAGGGAGATATAACACAGTTTTTCTTTTTAAATCTATGTGTAGAACATGTTCAGGTACCCCTCATGACTCGGCACGTGCTGGCTATCAGCAATACCCTAATTAGGGATTTGGTTATTTGCTTCATTTTGAATGACTAATTCTTTATAGATCCCTTGAGGATTGAGCACTTGAGTACTGCAGTAGCCTCAAGGATTGAGAATACTGACTTTATATAGCCCTTCAGGTTTTTTTCTGAAAATTCACACAATATGGGGATGACAGTGAATGTTCTAAATCAGAGGATGTGGTCTTGCTCTAAGTGAAGAGTCATGTGAGTTGGTTTCTAAGCGTCTGGCACTGTTTTCATAATTTCCAAAGCTGGAAAATTAGATGGATATAAATTCCAAGCAACATATTATTTTTTTTAAAATGCAAAAATAAATAGAAATACAAAAGTAGGCATCAAAGACTAACCCAGGGCAGTTTACCTTGCTTTGTCACTCATCACTAGCTCATGGGAACACGCTTACTGACCTTCAGCCTTATTCTAAGCTGTCTTGGAAGCATCTAGTGAGATGCCTGGAGTCCACATCTACTTCTTTTCAGGGACACTTTCTGTTTCAACATGGTAGAGTTCTCAAGGCAGAGTCTAGATGTGATCCAGAGGTGATCACAAGCTATCAAACCAGCTCCGAGTCTTACCCTAGCCCTCAGAGCACCCTTCTTTTCTCTATGTTTAGGTCACATTTGCTGAGAATTTGCCTGGGCTCCTCTACTTTCTTTAGCTTTCGTATACTTTCTGAGGCTACTACCCTGTACACGGCAGTGGCAGCTGCTGAATGAAAAACTTTCATTGGAAATCTATTCAATATCCCAAATCTAATGCCTCTGTCTATTTGGGGGTCAAAGAGATGTTTCTATCTTCAAGTGAGAAATGAAGGCAAAAGAAGTTGGAAGAGCCAGGCTTTCTTGGTTCTGTGGAGGCAACAGAAGGACAGAGAGTTAAACCACTGAATTGCTTTTTGGAGGAGGGCAGGTTACCCACCACTTCGCCTCAAGAACAGTGATTTTCACTTTCTAGTTTACTACAGAATTAGCTTCAAGTTGAAACTTTTATAGCTCAAAACAATGAACACCTTCAGAAAACTCACCGAGGGCAAGAGAGTTATCAACAAGCCTAAGAGGAGGAACTGAGAATTCCCCTGTCAGTTTCTTTAGACTGTTCTTGGAAAGCCCCAGGTTGATGCTGGTCATATTGCTTTATATTCAGAATCTTAAATGCTGAACCATGAAGGGGACAATTTTGAATTTTTCAGGAGCACTAAGGTGCCAGAAATTACTGGGGTCAGTAAGTTTGTAGATGGGAAAACCCCAGCAAATGCCTAAAACTAAGAAGTCCTATAGAACTGAAAGAAGTATTTGGGAAAATTTGGGTTATAATGTAATTATGTGATTTGGATATTTTCTATACATCCTTCAGATGCTGTGTTGAACAAAAAATTTTTGCCTTTATTCTTTTTTTGACTACTCCCAACTGTGGGAAAAAACCTGACAGCAGATATTCCTCAAAGCTGCATTGAGAGGAGAGCTTTCTCATCAAAGTCCCTCAGCAAGATGTTATTTTAAATGAGAACATTAGCTCTATCTGAAGGCAACATACACTTGAGGAAAATTGCCCATACTTTGTAAGGCCAGCTTATTAAAACGTTCTGCAATGACAAGATGGTATTGTGGAATGAATTTTTAAATTGTTTTTCCAAGTAATTGGCAATGTTTAATTAGGCTCCAGCTAACAGACTTTAAGTTAATTAAGACAAGTGGCTCTGCTGTGGCTAATTGTTAGAATATGCTGATCTGGGAGCATCTGATAATGATGGGAATCTGTCTTGTGTACTTATCCTGAGCATTGCTAAGATGACCCAAACAGGCCTGTCCCTGCTTGGAAATCATTTGTTTGGGGTAAGTTACCTCATCACACTGCTGGAGTTGACCAGAGTTGACCACACTCCAGAGTTTGAGCTAACCTGTTACTGATTGAGAATTTAGAATTTCATTATCAAATGAATCTGTAATAGCAACTTGTATTTATTAGTGGTAAAGAACCCGCCTGCCAGTGCAGGAGATATAACAGGCACAGGTTGGATCCCTGGGTCAGGAAGATTCCCTTGGAGGACATGGCAACCCACTCCAGTATTCTTGCCTGGAGAATCCCACGTACAGAGGAGCCTGGTGGGCTACAGTCCACGGAGTCAGAAAGAATCAACACGACTAAAGGGACTTAGCACGCACAGGCTTACATCCCTTGCGTCAAATTCCTTCCCAGATTCACATTAGGGTTGGAGTGGACCTCAGAGAATAGCTGTGCCAGTGCCTGCAGTCTGATAGAAGCAAAGGACCAGAAAGGAGGAAAGATTTGCCCAAGGCCACCCAGACTTTAGAACTGGGATCTTCTGCTTGTTTCCCTCTTCTGCCCTCTTCCTACTCAATAAATTGTATTCAATTTACCAGTTAGCTCTAGCTCTTTCAGGACAGAGGTCAGAAAGGATTTGCGGCTGGAAGGTGGGAGTGAGCATTTCTAACTGGCTGCCATGGCCAGCTTCCCAACCCCCGACAGCACTGGCTGTTGGTGGCCTGTCTTCTATCCTTCTGCTTCCAAGGTTCAGTGCCTGAGAGAGCAGGGCCTGCAGGCTGGCAACAGGGGTCATTTACCATGGGCATCCTGCGGACTGAGAACAACACCTGCCACGTTGAGAGGACAAGGAAAGACTTTATAATACAATTTAATGAAAGAAAGGAACACCGGCACCTTTGCCTGAAAGTTGTGCTTCTAACTCCTCAGTCTTCTTGAGGTTTCCGTCTCCATTTTCAAAGGATGAATTCTTTGACTTTCTTATTTTCAGTCATTTCCTGTCACTCACTACCTTCCTGTCATCCTCCTCCTTCCCTCCACTTGCCTCTGCTCATTTCCTCATGCTCATTTACCTTTGCTTCATGGTGGTGACTCTCTTGAAGTTCTCACTTCCTTCTTGATGTTTCAACATCTTCACCATTTGCAGCTTAAACCGAACAGTTTTCTGATTTTCCTAAGTGGGTATTTGATTGAGTTGAAATACACAAACATCCCAGAACAATGGCTGATGCTTAATAAGCACTCCCGAAGATATAGCTATTTTTTCCTTATTATCAATCCATTTGTTTTCTTATCTTTCTCTTGTTCTGCCAACAGTTCTATTTTTATAATATGCTTATGCTCTCTTAATAAACTCGTACTGTCTCCTGTCACTCAGCTCTTCATTCGACTTTGAATGTTCCCTCCATGTTTACCGTCTAGATCTGACATAATTAAGGACAAGCTGCTCTTCCAAGAGGATTTTCACCTCGTTGAGGAAAAAGTGAAAGCATATACCTTTAAGATGTTATTTCAAAAATTCACATTACATACCGCAATTATAAACTGTTTTAGGATAGCTATTTTGTTGGAGCTATGTACTTTATTCAGCACTGGTAACTATTGTAAAAATTAATTTTAGTCTTCTGAAATTTTTAGTTTGTAGAATATTTAGAGAGTTATTAAAAGTATAAATCTTAAAAAAATTGCAAATCTTTGGGGAAAAAAACAACAAAAAATGAGCAAAAGTTGATCTGAAGGCAATAATCAAAATGAGTAATGACTTTGTCAGTGTAAAAATTTTGTATGGAGAGTAACAATAGAGAGTCACTTCAGATATTTGTCATAATGGGAAGCTAAGCTATTTGTCAGTTATCCTAACAACTGATGAGGTAACAAACATTAAAAAAAATCTACATGAAGATTAAGTTTCTCTTAAACAGACAGATTAGATTGACATTAAAAGAATAAATATGTGATTTGGGGTGTATGTAAGAAAAACGAAGGCAAACAACTAGAGCACATGTTGAATGTATTTAATTAAATAAAGTGTTATAGTTCACAGTGATTTCACTGTCCTAGTTTTCCATCCTATACATTGTTGGAAATGGGATAAATATTCTACATAGATTGAGGCTGATTAAAGACAGGACTTTGTGTGAACTGACTGCCACAGACAGTTTCAACTGAAGCCCAGAATAGAAATGCCATGGTTTAGAATTTCACAATTATTTTCAAAAGCAATGCCGTTTCCTTTTTCAAACTGTAAAGCAAAATAAAACAATATGGTGCTACACTTGTTGAAACACTTTTGCCACTTGTCTTTAACTCTTGATTGCTAGCAATATTTTAGATTCATAATTAGTATCCAGAAAAGAAATATAGGCCACCAAATCAAAGAAAACATGGTTTTAACCTGATATAAAAGCATACCAATGAAAATGGAAAACTTGTTAAACGTGCCTGGATGGATGTTTAAAAAAATTGTGAAAAATGAAATTCAAGAGAGGCTGGGGAAAAAAATGAGAAAATAAATCATTCCATGTTCTGTGACAAGCTTGACCCTGGATCTGTCTTCTAGAGGGTCGAAGTTTAGATGCTTTTCCAGCAACAAAACTCAAAGGCTATGTCAATTAAGTACTCTGTGGTCATACTGATACCATTTGGTAATTTCTGTCTTCCTGATTGATTTACAAAAGATAAAGGCCCTGCTTTCTATGTAGCAGATGAACATGGTAGCCAAATCCTTTGATTCAACTGTGGGTCAACTGGAACATGAAAAGATTTTCTATGCTCAGACCATACAAACTTTGTTAGTTTTTCAGTCCTTTCTGCCTCATTAGACAAAACTCTGGGTTACTTTGCTAGCCAAAATATACTAATCTTTTCCTCAGGAAGATTATAATTGGTGATAAAAGTGGAGGTCTATGTGTGTAGACTTGGATCAGACTTTCTGGTGGGATTTGGGCTCTGCCTTTCTCTGTGACTTAAGTAGGTTAGATCACCTCTCCATGTCTCACTTTTCTCATCTATCAAGCTGGGGTGAATACTAAGAAAGATAATATCTGCAAAGTGATGCCACAGTGCCTGGCATGCAGTAAGAGCTCTCTATAGTTCACTTGAGATGGTGGTGATATGGCGCCTTCCACAACCTCTCAACAGTACCCTTGGTCTCACTTAGGACAGTACTCATGCATTGTTGATATTGCTCACTTTACTGTTTCCCTTCTCAGACCATAGGCTCTAGGAGAGTGGGGACCATGTACATCCTATTTCTTGATTGATCACCTATTGATTCCAGCATCTACCATATTGCCTGGCTCTTAGTAGGTTCTCATCAATAGTCTTCAGTGAAGGAATAATTGATAAATGGCACTTTAAGAAGATTTACTCACTGTGGGACTCTGGGAAAGTCACACCATCTCTTTGAGGCATATGTCCCTCAGCTATAAAATGGGGATGAGAGATTTGAGATAACTACCATAGAAGTGCTATTTAAAGTTTTGTTTTATTTGACTTCCATTTTACAAAGGTGCAAATAGTTAACAAGCACCAGTACAGCAAAGGGAAAGTAGTCATGATTCACTTCCAGAAATGTAGTGCGATCTAGTAGTAAACAAACTTTACTTAGTCCTAAAGCCTAGTCTGGTTGTGGCCCAACACACACTCATCCGTCCAAAGGCTTGCACATCTAAAAATAAAGACTTTCTAAACCTTGAAAGCCTTCAGATACTCCCCATTGAGGGAGATCCGGATTCAGACTACTCTGAAAGACAATTCAAGGTTCTCTACAGCACACACTGACCAATAACGAGAACCTGGGACTTGTGCACGGGCTGCTTGGGACTCTCAGATGATAGACACTTGCCAGGCTTATCAGTGGATGTCTTTGCATGGTGGGTCTGCTCAGCAGATGTGGTCTTGTTGAAAGCTTATGGTGAACGATGGCGGATCTGTGATCTCCAAAGAAGAAGATTTAACTTTGGGACCAGGGACCAGGCTTGATCACTCAAGAGCTTTTGTGTGGCAGAGTTTTATTAAACTGAAAAAAAGAGAAGAGAAAGCTTCTGACATAGACATCAGAAGGGGGATGGAGAGTGACCACCTCACTAGTCTTAGCAAGGGAATTATATACTTTTTCAATTGGTTATTACAATAAATCAAAAGAATGTCTCAAGGTTGTAAACATTTTATCAGACCCACTCCCACAAAATACATTTTAAGATAACAGGTTTAGTCAGAAGGTTTTCAAGAAGGAGAAACTGTCCTCAACCAGGATACATTGTTATTATATAATTCTTACTAAGGAGTGTAGAAAAAAAAGTTTGTCCTTTACTCCTCCTTGAGAACCCCAGACCCCTTTCTCCTCCTCAGGGATCCGAAACTTCTTATCAATATGCCTAGGAATTGACTTTCTCATTTCCTTGTCACTTTTTCTTCTGGGAAGCTCTACTCCCATGGAGGGATAGCCAGAATGGTACAGGCTCATTTATCCTACTCCCAAATCCTTTCAGTAAGATGAACACGCTGATTCCCCACCTCTGTAGCTGTATTCCTCTCTAACGACGCGACCCTTCGGGAAAAGAAAAATCACTGGTTATCATCAAGTCACTGACTACCATAAAAGACTAGTGCTTCAAGGCCATGTTCTAAATTAAACATAAGATTAAAGAGGGAAATATTACTTACAAATTAAAGTCCCTGTAAAAGCAAGAGGTGTTTACTCTGGGCAACATAAATATTTTAACCCTGTTCTCCTTGGCAGTTTCACAGAATTTATTCTTTGCCCAGTCTACAAGTATACCTACAACAGGTGTGGACCACACATGTTGTTCATAGTATACAGTGGTCTTGCAGGAAGCAGAAGATTGTTGTAAAATAAAAGATTTCATAAAAACAACAACAAAAAATCAATTGCTTTAACACTTGACAGTAACACTCTTATATGCCCAATTGAAGTAATGACACTACATTGATGCCCTTATGTAGTATATACTAACAAGAGTACATTTGAGAAAAATAGAATGGTAAATATCTTGAAATGCTACATAGGTTGCAGCAATCTACTGTAATGAAACTTCATTGCAATACTAAATTTCATACTGAAAATTCATTCTCACTTTATGATATTTTTCATAAACTCTGACAAGAGTACTTTGCTTCAAACAGGTAAAGAAAAATCTTTTACCTACTGGTAAAAAAAAAATCTCTTGGAGACAAAATTTAAAATACAAACCACAATCTCCTTACTGGATAAAGCATATAATTCTCCTTCTTAGGTGCATGGATTTAAAACAGCTGCCAAGCCTACTTAATTATGGGCCCTTAGAGTCAACACAGAAATGACGGATTTTCATTTTGGTAGCAACCACATTGGGTGTTTATTTAGTCAGTGTGGGTAATTATTCCAGTTCTTATTTGAAAATTTTCTCCAGAATTGGTTGCATAGTGTTCATGAAAGGCTGTGATCTCAGCATTTCAGGGCCTCTCTTTTCTCCTCCTTTTTTTTTTTTTTAATGAGATTTTTCTCTGAATTTAAAAAGTGACTTTTTGCCTACAGGTACACAAACATTAATTCCTTCTCCAGAAAATGACAGGTACTAAAGTGTTGTATGGAAGTACATTTTTATGTTTCAGGGCAGAGGTCTGAAAGTAAAATGGACCAGTCAACAACTCAGGGGGCCACTTTTATGGCCAACATTTTTCATTCCAATTCTTTAATCCTTTACTGTAAAGTACTGAAGCCAGGGCAATGGTTCAAGGAGGCCCCTAATTTATGAAAGGTAAGATGTTGAGGTGCCCATGCTGTATCTGCTGATTTGAATTGATTTTCTGAGTAAGAAATAAGGTAGAACTTCAAGCTCCTAAATCTGAAGCTATAAAAACAACAACTTTCTACTATAATAGCACTTATGTGTTTGGGAAGTATCTTCACTTCATTTATCTTGTTTTAGCATCCCAGCAATAATAGAAGATCAGTAGGAAAGATATTCTTATATCTATTTTTAACTGATAATGAAACTGAGTCTTAGAGTTGTTAAGTGCTTTGATTAAGTCAAACACCTATATATAGCATGGAAACATATATACTACCATATGTAAAATTGATAGCCAGTGGGAATTTGCTATATGTCTCAGGGAACTCAAACCAGGGCTCTGTGACAACCTAGAGGGGTGGGATGGGGTGGGAGGTGGCAGGGAGGTTCAAGAATTTCAAGAGGGAGGGGACATATGTATACCTATCTATCGCTGATTCATGTTGATGTATGGCAGAAACCAACACAATCAATTAAAAATGAATAAATTAAAAAACAACCCAAAACACCTATATAGTATATTGGGTGCTCAGAACTCAAGGCTGAGAACTCCTAGTGCAGGTTCTTTGCAGGTATAACCATTTCTTCTTGTATCTTGATGGGGTGGATGAGAGGAACCTAGAAGCTATCAGAAGAAAGGCTCACAAGAGCCTATTTTAGGGTTACCAGATAAAACACAGGACACCCAGTTAAAGTTGCTGTGTTCAGTCAGCATGTTGTGTCTTAGTCAGACACAAAATGATATAAGAACTGCAGCACGCCAGGTTTCCCTATCCTTCATTGTCTTCTGGAATTTGCTCAGATTCATGTCCATTGAGTTGGTGACATTATCTAACCATCTTGTCTTCAGATTCCTTTTCTCCTTTTGCCTTCAATCTTTCCCAGCATCAGGGTCTTTTCCAATGTGTGGTCTCTGCACATCTGTTGGCCAAAGTATTAGAGTTTCAGCTTCAGCATCAGTCCTTCTAATGAATATTCAGGGTTAATTTCCTTTAGGATTGACTGGCTTGATCTCCTGGCAGTCCAAGGGACTCTCAAGAGCCTTTTCCAGCATCATAATTTGAAAGCATCAATTCTTCAGCACTCAGTTCTTCATTATGGTCCAACTCTCACATCCGTACACGACTACTGGAAAACCCATAGCTTTGACTGTGTGGGACCTTTGTCGACAAAGTAATATCTCTGCTCTTTAATATGCTGTCTAGGTTTGTCATAGCTTTTCTTCCAAAGAACAAGTGTCTTTTAAATTCAAGTCTCCATTCACCGTCTGCAGTGATTCTGGAGTCAAAGAAAATAAAATCTGTCACTAAGTTTCATATAAACAACCAATACATTTTTAACATAAGTATGTCTCATAAAATATTTGGGACATACTCCTACTAAAAAATTATGCATCATTGATCTACAATTCACATTTAACCAACATCTTTTTTCTTCTAAATCTGGCAGTCCTATCCTATCCCTCTCGGATTGGGTAACCCAGGATACAGCTTTCAGTGTCAACAACCTACAGCCTAACCTAGTGTTATGGGTTGAACTATGTCCTCTGAAAAGGACATTCTAACCCCTGGGACCTCAGAATATGACTTAATGTGAAAATAGGGTCTTTATAGAGGTCATCAAGTTAACATGAGGTCATTAGGGTGGGTCTTAACCAGTATGTCTGGTGTCCCTATAAAAAGGAGACTTTTTAAAAATTTAATTTTTATTATATATTGGAATATGGCTAATTACAATGCTATGTTAATTTCATGTGTATGGCAAAGTATTGTAGTTAAATATATACATGTAGTCTATTCTTTTTCAAATCCTTTTTTTCCTTTAGTTTATGAAATAGAGTTCTACTCATAACTTATTAGGTTATGCGTAGATTTCCCTGTGCTATATAGTAGGTCCTTGTTGGTTACCTATTTTATATATAGTTGTATGTATATGTTAATCTCAACCTTCCAATTTGGGGGAGGTTAATCCCAACCTCCCCCCCGAAAAAGAGGGACATTTGAACACAGAGACAAGCATGCACAGAGGGAAGACAAGTAAAAACACACAGAGAGAAGACGGCCATGTGACTGGAGTGATGCATTGATAAGCCGAAGAAAACCATTTGTTGCCAGCAAATAGAAGAGGCAAAGGAGAATTCTTCTCTGGAGTCTTTAGAGGGAGTGTGGTCCTGCCAACACAGCCCGCAGAACTGTGAGACAGTAAATGTCTGTTGTAAGTCACCCCATTTTTGGTACTTTATGATGACAACTCTGGGAAACTAACACACCTTGTGTAAGGTGGCATACAATTTACTTCTCTTACTTTCACATTCTTATAGGCCAGTGGTTCTGAAGTGCTCCTTGCATATACTCACTGTGTATCTTTTCATTTGCGGACCTATGTGGATGATGTAAAGGTCTATGCCTTGTGGTAAGTACTGTAGCCCATGTTGAATCGCTGATTTTACAGTTGTTGGTCTACCTGAGGTCTTACTGGAGCTTCTGATTTTCCTCACTTTGTGTACCCAAATGTGAAAAATTCCTCTCCTACCCAAGGGGAACATACCACAATGTGTAAATGATAGATTAATCATAGAAAATTACTAGCAAATAAGTTTGGTCACAAATCCAATCAAAATCTCCTGCCAAGTTCTAATACTTTTCAAAATATTTGACATCTTGGGATGGTGTAATCAATCAGAGCCACAAGAAGATGTGAAATGTGGCAGCAGAAACTATCAATACCATGGACTCTTCAGGAGAAAACAACTCTTCTCAAGACGTGACCTATGTGGTAGCTTTGCTTCTGCTCTGTTGAGAGGCCAGTCAGCCCCAGTTCAAGAGCACTGAGCAAATTGTCTCCTGTGGTGCTCCAGTAGCCAAGTAATGATTTGGATTGCTTTGTTCTTTAAAAGCTTGTTTTCCTCTTTACCTCCCCAGTGACGCTTAATGGAGAGGGCACTGCTTTTGAAGTTAGCACTGGGCAAGAAACACAACAGGCACATTCACCTTTTGATCCCCCTGTCCCCTCATCACCTTGAAATCACAGAATGACAAATATATGGAACACAACATGTTATTCAACTTAAACCAACTGGTAAGTAGGGACATTACAAACCCAGAAAACTGCTAAATGACGTACAGTCCTGGTGGCTTAGACAGTAAAGAACCTGCCTGCCAATGCAGGAGACACGGGTTCTGTCCCTGGATTGGGAAGATCCCCTGGAGAAGGGAATGGCAACCCACTCCAGTATTCTTGCCAGGAGAATTCCAGGGACAGAGGAGCCTGGTGGGCTATAGTCCATAGGGTCACAAAGACATGACTGAGAGACTAACACACATTCATTCTCTGATTAAGGCTAAAGTTACAAGAGATTTGCCCAGAGGGGCAAGCCTCCTTTTAAGGTAGTAAGACTACCAACTGCTTGTTGCACATCTACGAATGTACAGCCCATATCTTGATTTCACTCTTGCTGTTCCCTCTACTTTTCTGCTGTTCTGCAACTCTTCTTCATCATTCTAGTGTCAGCTGAATGTTACTTCTTAAGGAGCCTTTCTGAACACACTTCTCTTGTTCCATAACACTCTCTTTGTTACCCTGTTTTATCTTCTCAGTGCATTTATTGCTTCGAAAATTCTCATTTGTGTATTTGCTATATGTTTATTGTCATCTCTCTGCACTAGAATAAAAGGCTCCCTGAGGACACCTAACTGGCTTTCCATCCATACGTGTTGAATGAATGAATTACTAGCTCTGTGACTATGGTCAGTATTCAGTTGTCCCATCTGTAGAATTGAGACAATAGTAACATCACAGGGATGCTATAAGAATTAAGTGAGGTAATGACTCTAAGGACAGAAGTTTGTATCCCGTATCTTACTTCTTATAAGCATTTCTGGAGCCAAGTCCTAAAACAGCACCCCTATTTTACAAAAGAAAAATCAAGTTTCAGAGAGGCTAACTAACCTGCCAAAGGCTATAGAGCTAGCAAATATTAGATCCAATATTTGAAACAAGGGTTCTAGACTTTAAAACTGCTTTTCAGAACTGCTGATGAACTTCACAGATAAAATCAACATGAAAAATCTCGAGGATGTCCAAGTTCGGATTTTGTTCTTCTATCCTGGCCCCTGTCTAAACTAAATTTTGTCCTAGTATACAACTTCTAAGACTGGAAAATATGGAAGCAATAAAAAAATCTGAGATCAGCACATTTATTAGGGAAAGAAGAAAGAGAAAAATAAACTTTTTTTAATTAAGCAAATGACTATCAGATAGTATGTTAAAATACATCTTGAAAAATTTCAAAATCTGTGAAATTTGAGTGTTAGGGAGGGGATGTAGGTGAAAGAAAAAATGTTACTATGTAATTTTAGAAGGTGTGAGGTGACAACTAAAATTCAATCCTAGTAAAAAGCCTACAAAAGGAGCAGAATCAATGACATGAGGCCACCAGAAGTAATATCTGTGAGACAAAGAGAAAGGAATAAAAAAGTAGCTTTTTCCTCCCTCTTCTCTCTAATGATTGAAAGCACATGCAGCCGCGAAAGCTGGGGTGGGAACAAGGTGGCTAAGTAGGAATACCCTGAACTCCCCTCCCATCTTTGAGCACATCAAAACTACAACTACATAGAAATCAGCTATCTCTGCGGATCACCTGAGGACTATCAGAGCAGCTCTTTTGTGATGAAGGTTGTACAGAAAGAACTGGGATCAGGTTGGAGGGGAGGAGGTGCAATCTATTCAGGATCCACAACCATGGCGTGTGACCCAGAAGATGAAGGGAATGTCATAGGCCCAAGGATCCTCCCTAAGAAATGAGGGGTTTCAGCCCCATACTGGGCATCCCAGCCCTGGGACCCAGCACTGAGAAGATTCTTCGGCTGGTTTGAAGACCAGTAGAGTTCCAGGGAGCTGTGGGAAACTGAGACTCTGCTCTTTAAGAGCTTGCAGACAGCCTTGCTTGTCCCCAGTTCCAGAGAAGAAGCAGCAGGTTGAAAATTGCCTGGTACTCTGGTCAGCCTGCCAGGACCACCTCAGGTTTTCTCCCAGCCCATACCAGGCACCTGCTCCAGCCTCTTCTCGTCTGGCACTACTCCCAGCCAAGGAGGAGATCACTCTCATGCTGGAGATAAGCGAAGCTAGCTTAGATTTGCAGGTTTAGCCTCTTGGACCTTGGCTCCACTCCTGACCAAGGCAACTACTGCTGCATCAGGGAGAAGTGGAATTAGCTCAGATTTTTGGCTCTAGCCTCTGGGGCCCTGGCTCTGGCCCCAAACAAAGCAGAGACCAACGTTGTCCAGGGAAAAGGAGAAGTAACTGAGATTTGTGGTTCCAGCACCTCGGGCTTTGGCCCTACCTCATTCAAGGCTGAGACCACCATTGTGGTGAGGAGGAGCCCAACTCATTCAGGGCTCTTACTCCAGCCCCTTGGGTCCCAGCCCCTCCAACTTTAGAGTGTCAACTGCCATCAAGCCTGGGAGGAGCCCCGGCTCACACCTGGCTCTGGTTAGAGCCCCTCCATCTCCAACCTTATGCCGCACCAAAGTGTCAGCTGCCAGTGCACCCTGGGAGAACACATAGCCTGTCCTCACTTCAGATGCAGCTTTCACACCAAAACCACTGGGCACAGATTGACTGTATGAGGATACATCCACATAGGGATAACACCTTCAAGACCAGGATAGGTAACTGTTTTGCATGATTGCATAGAGACAAACAGAAAAAAAAACAAACAAAATGGGAAGACAGAGGAGAGTGTTCCAAATGAAAGAAAAGATAAAACACCAGAAAAAACCGAGCTGAAACAGATGAATAATTTATGTAATGAAGAGTTCATGCAATAGGATTAAAAATGCTCACTGAATTCGAGAAAAGAATAATCAAAGTGAAACTTCAACAAATAATAGAAAATATAAAAAGGGACAAGTCAGAACTGAAGAACACAATAACTGAAATGAAAAAAATACACTAGAAGTAATTAACAGCAAACAGGTGATACAGAAGAAAGCATAACCATCAAAAGAGAAAACAAGAAAACAATCCCATGTACAATTGAATGAAAAACAATAAAATACTTAGGAAAAAAATTTAACTGAGGAGGTAAAAGACCTGTACTATGAAAGCTGTGTCACTGTTGAAGATGATAGAAAAATAAATGGAAAGATATATCATGTTCATGAGTTTAAAGAGTTAATATGTCCATACTGCCAAAAAGCAATCTACTTATTTAGTATATATCCTATCAAAATATGGAGCTTCCCAGGTGGTGCAAGTGGTAAAGAATCCAGTTGCAAATGCAGGAGACACAAGAGACATGAGTTTAATCATTGGGTCAAGAAAATCTGGAGAAGGAAATGGCAATCCTCTCTAGTATTTCTTGCCTGGAAAATTCCATGGACTGAGGAGTTTGGTGGGCTACAGTCCATGGGGTCACAAAGAGTCAGACATGACTAAACACACATATACACACTATCAAAATATTCATGGTGTTTTTCACATAACTAGAACAAATAATCCTAAAATTTGTATGGAATCACAATTCCAAATAGCCAAAGCAATCTTAAGAGAGATGATTAAAGCTGGAGGTATCACATGCCCTGACTTCAGTCTATACGGCAAAGCTACAGTAATCAAAAGAGTATGGTACCAGCACAAAAACGGACACATAGATCAATGGGCTAGAATGGAGAGTCCAGAAATAAACCCATACACCTATGGTCAATTAATCTATACAAAGCAGACAAGAATATACAAAGGGAAAACATAGTCTCTTCAAAAGTTCTGTTGGGAAAACTGGACAGCTACAAGTAGAAATATCAAACTAGAACATTTTCTTTTACCAAATACAAAAGTAAACTCAAAATAGATTTAAGACCTAAGTGTTAGATCTGAAGCCATAAACTCCAGTATGCTCTTTCACATTGGTGTTAACTATTTTTTTTTTTTTCCTTTGGATATGTCTCTTCAAGCAAGGGAAACAAAAGCAAAAATAAACAAATGGGACCCAATCAAACTTTAAAGATTTTGAATAGTGAAGGAAACAATCAACAAGATGAAAAGACAACCTACTGACTGGGAGAAAATATTCTCCACAGATTTATCTGAGAGGGGTTCAGTTCAGTTTAGTTCAGTTCAGTCACTCAGTTGTGTCTGACTCTTTGTGACCCCATGGACTGCAGCACACCAGACTTCCCTGTCCATCACCAACTCCAAGAGTTTGCTCAAACTCATGTCCATAGAGTCAGTGATGCCATCCAACCATCTCATCCTCTGTTGTTCCCTTCTCCTGTCTTTAATCTTTCCCAGCAACAGGGTCGTTTCTAATGAGTCAGTTTTTCGCATCAGGTGGCCAAATGTTGGAGCTTCGGCTTCAGCATCAGTCCTTCCGATGAACACTCAGAACTGATCTCCTCTAGGATTGACTAGTTTGATCTCCTTGTAGTCAAAGGGACTCTCAAGAGTCTTCCCCAACACCACAGTTCAAAAGCATCAGTTCTTCAGCACTCAGCTTTCTTCATGGTCCAACTCTCAAATATATACATGACTACTGGAAAAACCATAGCTTCAACTATCCATACCTTTGTTGGCAAAGTAATGAGAGGGGTTAATACTCACAATTAATAGTCAAACACCATGAATTCGGTGTGTGTGTTAGTAACTCAGTCATGTCTGACTCTTTGTGACCCCATGGACTGCAGCCTGCCAGGCTCCTCTGGCCATGGAATTCTCCAAGCAAGAAAATCGGACTGGGTAGCCTTTCCCTTCTCCAGGAGATCTTCCAGACCCAGGGATCGAACCCAGGTCTCCTGCATTGCAGGCAGATATTTTACCACCTGAGCCACATGAGTTCATGGACTTGGTAACTTATTGATAATTTAAAGTCTTTTGCAAGTTGCCACATTGGTGATAACAAAGCTCTCAAGTACTTTGCCCTTCTTGATTTCATACTAATCATTTGTATCCTATTATTAATCAGGATAGATTAGTCATGGGGAAAAAGAGATACTTGGATTGTGTGGCCCAGTCAGCCTTGAGGAAATTAAGATTCAGATGCCCAGAATGGGCAATAATATACTGACTATTTCAGAACTATTTCCTTAGCAGCCCAAGTTGCCAACTATTTTTATTTTAATTTTTTTTGTGAAGAGGGACTAAAGATTCATGTAACATTCTTTGAAGATTCATAATTTTATGTATTATAGGGTCTTGACTAACATGTATTTCATATTATGTGATAATTTAATAAGAAATTTAAGTAAAGAGCTTATCATCATGGCTAGTCCTTCTTGCTTAAACTATTCTATTAGCCACATTTCTTTCTCATCCTCCCTTACAGAAATTTGTCCTTCTGAGTTTTTTCTTTGAGTGTATCCTGTATTACACAAGTGAGGAACAAATTCATGATTTATGTTGAAAGGGGAAGATTTTGAAACACTTGCCATCAATTAGTTTTATGACTTTCCACCAGTGTCAGTGTGTTCCATAAAATCTCTCCAGCCCACTGTGTAGACAAGTCCCTAGGAGGATTAAATCCTGATCTTAGGGCATAGAGCCAAACACTAGGCTATCTTAGAATCTGTTACAGAGTTCAAATAACTTATCAGACATATGTTAAAATGATATTTTATGTTTGACTTAAATTGTTTTATAATAAAGCATGTGCACAGATATATGCCTTTTAGAAACATTATATTATAGAAGGTGGTAAAGAAACCCTAAAGGTCTGCTGTAGCATAGACACCTCAGGGTATAATAAGAAGAAAGAAGTAAAATATTCAGTTTTAAATATGTATATATATATATATATAATATACTACATATATATTTAAAAACATGATACATATATATTTATCTCAACCATCTTCTCAGATCAAGGCTTTGAAATGTCTGCATTCTCTTAAAACTAGAGTTGTGGATACATGACTGTGTCTTTTGGTTAAAATCATTGATCTGAATGAAGTCTGAACTGGAAGGCAGATGGCAAACTCCATATGGCAGAAAGTCCCAGGGGCTTGGATAACCCAGTAGTAATGGAGAAGGAAATGGCAACCCACTCCAGTGTTCTTGCCTGGAGAATCCGAGGGACAGGGGAGCCTGGTGGGCTGCCGTCTGTGGGGTCGGACAGAGTCAGACATGACTAAAGTGACTTAGCAGCAGCAGTAATGCCCAATCGCATTGGGCTTGGGTATCTACCTATTAAACAGCTCTCAGCATCCAGTTTTAACGAACCAGATTCAGTCCCCACAGCTGTCAACTGTTGTGCATACTTTGAGGGATAACTCTAGAAACATTCCTGAGATGAACATCTGCCTCTTCAGAAGCTGGCAACCTGAGTGAGGTGCTGGGTAAGGACATGAAAAGGTAGCGAGATGATCTGTTGACAAGTAACAGCAAGGATGGTGCAGAGTGCCTGGCATCTTAACTGAAGTAATGAGGTCCAAAAGTCTTCCAGCAGGAAAGGAAGAATGCAGGCCATGTCTATGCAAGTTTCCTCCTGCCTGGAGAGTCAGAAACCTGGGTCAGAGTGTCCTTGCTTAAATATAAACTTCCGTGTCCAACCTTGAACATGGATTGAATTCTACCCTGTGAGCAACTTGAAACATAGCTCTACAGATTCTATTGTAAATTCACCTGGGAGTAACAGTGACCAATGTTAACTCAACAGCTCACTTCTTCAACAAACCCCTTAATAATCCCATGAAATAAGCACTAATTGCTTTCAATTTATGCCCGAGGTTGCTGATGTTTTCAGAGCTTAACTAATTTGTCCAAGGTAGTCAAAACACTTAGGAAATATAGAACTGGGATTCAGATCTAGGCAGCCCAATTCCAGGCTCCATGGCTTGATCACTATTCTTTAATTCCACTGGCCTTAGGGGAAAATTTAACCACCGGATGTCATAAAATTAAGTCATATGTTTAAAAACAATACTCAAAGGGATAAATCACAGGTTGTAAGTAAAAGAGAAAGAACTCATAATGCATCCTCTAAAATCTTTTTAGTCAATTCATTTAAAGCCTGTATTTTAATGGAAAGTGCCTAGCAGAAAGCAAACTAGACTGCATGTGTCAACAAAAGTAACCCTAGTAAATGCTCATAATTCTCACTAGCAGTGTCTAGAGATAGTAGTTTGACATTGATAGTTAACTTAGTGAACATACACTGTAAGTCATTCCTCCAAGCACTGTATGTGTGTTAACACATCATTCATAAAATCTTCCTGAATTGAGCCTTATTATCCCTATTTTACAAATAAGGACCTTGAGACACAGAACTTATACAAGCCATTAGAGGTATAACTTGGACTGAAGCCCCATAGTTTGGCTTTAGTGTCTATGTGCCAGACCACTAAGCTATGCTCCCTTGTAAGAATCTTGAGTGGTGTCTATTTTCTCCTGAAAGTACCATTAACAACAATTTTTCACAGCCGATCATGAGCTCAGTATTTACATCTGTATACTTATTTCTACCCAGTGGATGCAGACAAGTTTCACATACCATATGCTATTTATTTGATACAACATCACTATAAGGAAGCAGAGCTGTTGCTACCTACCCTCTCTGTTTTACAGATAAGGAAAACACAAAGCCAGAAAGAGTAAGTCATTTGCCTGAGGTTAGACTACTGAAAAAAGTCAAGAATGAGACTCAGAAACCAAGTTGACTGGCTCCTGGCCCCTGTTACCATGTTACTTGAACATGACTGACAGCAAAATAGCAGTCATTGAGAATTCATATATGTCTAGTTTTGAGAATAACCATATCCTAACTCAGGGGAACTGTCTCACTGCTAAAAGTTGGGGCAGGAAATCTGTACACATGCTGGTTGCAGAGACTGATTAGCAAACATGAACAAATGCCTTGGGTCTAAGTTAAGAGCATACCCTATGACTGATTAACAGATAGATAAAGAAAGAGTGGGTTCATTTACTGGGTTAGTCTCTCATTTTTTCTAACTAGTGGAATGTTTACCAAATTTTAGTCATTTGCCTGCCCACCATTATGACTTTTTCCTTATCAATGTATCACCTGGGCTAATTTGCATAGTCTACATTTCCAGTAGGCTCATGACTTTTATTTAGCCCAAGAAATACAATCTGAAATGACAGGTTTGTTATGTGAATTATGTTTTTTCAGGCATGCACTGAAATAAGTGCACGATTATTAAGAATATTCATCTGTAAAGCCCTAACATCATCTTGCATAAAAAGAAATATTTATTGAGCTCTTACTAGGTGCCAGATACCCTTTAAAATACTTTTTATATGTTAACCACTTAATTCTCATAACTATAAATAGGTATTTGTATTATCCCCATCTCACAGATGCAGAAACTGGGGCAAAAAATGTTTTGGTAATCTGCATTAAAAACATGTAATTGGTCAATGGCAGAACTAGAGTTACAAATGCCAGCGGTCTGGCTTCAGAATCTGGGATTTTAAAAACTAGTGGCCTCCATGTTGGATAAACTTGTGTGAAAACAAAACAAACACAACTCAAATTCCTGTAGTATCCTTGGACAACACCTTGACTGTAAAAACCCAAGTTGCTACTTGGCAACACTTCTATGATGAAGTGTGTAAGGAAAAAGATATTTCCCAACTATACAAGTCCAAATTGACTGATGCTTACAGTTCATTGTGGGAGAAGATGGAGAATTGCTAGTTTAAGTCCATTACCCAAGAATTTACCACTAACTTGAAGCAAAGGAATAAGGAGAATTCTGAGGTGGAGCAGGTGAAGGAGAGGAATGGAGCATAGGAACTCAAGCTTTCTGATGTCCTGTCACACTCTTGATGTTTATTTGCCCAGATATTAAGAAACAAAGCTCCCTTTCTTCTTGATAAAGGTCATTGAGTTGGAAGGAAAGCTTGAATTGTGCAAGACAATATAGAAATGTGGTTGAAATTCATTGCAACAATCAGGATCAGACTAGGAGCATCAGAGGTGGCAAAATGCTCCATAAACATAAAATTGAACCTTAGCTAAAGGATATGGGAATCTAAGATTTTGCCAATCCTTTTGCCTTGTAATGGGAGTAACCAGGGGTCATTGGCTGCTGAATTTCCAGAGTGGCATTGGGATTCTCCACAAGCATTTTAGAGCTAAAATGTAAACCTCTGCTACATGTCCCTCCCAGAGTTCATCTCTTCGTAAAGCTAAGCATAATCCTCATTTGAATTCTAGACACAGAAACTGCAACAGACACAAAAGTAGAGGATTCCCAAAATGTCACCTCTGAAACTAACATTCTGTTTCATCTAGTTAATGTCTTGATAGTTATCCCTATATTTCCCATTTATATGTATTCCCATTATTTATATGTGCACTCATGAACATCATGTAATTTTCAAGGACTGAAACAACATTATTTAATTTAGTTTAATTATTACAATAAACTACTATCAATGACATCACCTCTATTTTGTGAAAGGGAAAATAGGCTGAGAGGTTTGGAAACATGCTCTCAGGTAGAAAATGGTAGAGCTGTGATTTGAACCTAGGTCTATGGAACTGATGAAAGACAACCACAAAATCTTTTTAACTCCTTCCTTATCCATTCATCTGTTATGGGCATCTAGGTTGCTTCCATGTCCTGGCTATTATAAACAGTGCTGTGATGAACATTGGGGTGCATGTGTCTGTGGTACATATACACTATGGAATATTACTCAGCCGTTAAAAAGAATTCATTTGAATCAGTCCTAATGAGATGGATGAAACTGGAGCCCATTATACAGAGTGAAGTAAGCCAGAAAGATAAAGAACATTACAACATACTAACACATATATATGGAATCTAGAAAGATGGTAACGATAACCCTATATCCAAAACAGAAAAAGAGACACAGAAATACAGAACAGACTTTTGGACTCTGTGGGAGAAGGTGAGGGTGGGATGTTTCAAAAGAACAGCATGTATATTATCTATGGTGAAACAGATCACCAGCCCAGGTGGGATGCATGAGACAAGTGCTCGGGCCTGGTGCACTGGGAAGACCCAGAGGAATAGGGTGGAGAGGGAGGTGGGAGGGGGGATCGGGATGGGGAATACGTGTAACTCTATGGCTGATTCTTATCAATGTATGACAAAACCCACTGAAATGTTGTGAAGTAATTAGCCTCCAACTAATAAAAAAAAAAAAAATCTTTTTAACTCCTTCCATTGAGAGGTGGAGTCCAATTTCCCTTCCTTGAGTTTGGACTACTTTTAGTGACTTTCTTGATGAATAGAATGCAGTGGAAGTTGGATTCTGGAATCTGAGGTTTGATCATAAAAATGCAGCTTCTGCTTTTGTCTTTGAGAAACCTTACTCTCAGGAAATTTCTTCTAAAGACATTCCCTCTTGGAAGCCAGCCACTATGCTTTGAGGAAGCCCAAGTGGCCCCATAGAGAGGCTCACATATAAACTAATTCCAGCTGCAGCTGACAATCTTGGTTGAACTCACAGCCAACAGCCAGCACCAACTTGCCAGTAATGCCACTGACTCATCCTCAACGACTTCTACCCTAGTTGAGCCTGCAGATGTTTGCAGTACTAGCTGATATCTGATTACAGTCACAGGGGAGACTGTTCCCTTCTTAGGGCTGCTCTTACAGAGTGCCACAAACTAGGTGGTTTGAAACAACAGAAATGTGTTCTTTTATAATTCTTGAGGTTAAGGGTATGAAATCAAGATGTCAGAGGGGCCATGCATTCTTAGAAGTCTCTAGAGATGAATCCCTACCCTCCCCCTCCTTTTTTTAACTTTCAGTGTGTTTCTAGGCTTGTGGCAGCATAAGTCCAAACTCTGCCCACCTTTACCTTCATATTATCTTTCTCTCTCCATGTGTGTCTCTCTAGGTCCTCTCCTCTCCTTACAAAGGCATCATTGGATTTAGGGCCCACTCTCAATCCAGGATGATTTCATCTTGAGATCTTTAACTGATTACATCTGTGAATAATGTGTTAGTTACTCAGTTGTGTCCAACTCTTTGTGACCCCATGGACTATAACCCTCCAGGTTCCTCTGTCCATGGGATTCTCCAGGCAAGAACACTGGGGTGGATTGCTGTTTCCTTCTCCAGACATCTGTGAATATGTTATTTCAAATAAGGTTACATACTAATATCCTTGGTGGATATGACTTTGAGGGGACACTGTTCAACCCTACAGATGCCAAGCAAGAAATGTACAGTCAAGCTCTTTTTGAAATCCACCCACGAAATGATTGTCCTTATAAAACAGTTTTTTTAAGCCACTAAGTTTTTTGCAGCAACAGAAAACCATGTCATTCTATCTTACTACACTGCCTCTTTTCATAGAACCTGCAAAGTTGAAGGTTTGTAATGCATATTAAACAATAGCTATTTTAAAAAATATACTTGAAGTTTGCAAATACTTGTATTCTTTATTTCACAGAAAATTTGATTTATGATCTATCAAGCACATAACCTCACACATGATAGGTGTTAGTATATATCAGCAGTTTGTAGTATTAATATTTCTAGAACCACAAAGATTTATTTGAATGCATCCTCTCAGACAGAAAATCTTAATCTTGTCCCTATATATGAACTAAGTCTGTCTATATAAAGGATTGTTTTCTTTGTGTTTATGCTTTATAATTTCTTGGGACCCCTCCAAAAATTTAACCTGGCGTGGAGAATGAGAACACATCCTGAACTATAAAAGGATAAGGCTAACTTGGCATCAGTCATGCTACCAGGTTTGCCAAAAGAAAGGCATCTTTAGTGTGTGTCTGTGTGGGTATGAATGTGTGTACACACACTGCACTACCATGCCATTATATCAACAACTGTGCTCTCTATTACAGTTTTCTTAACTAAGGCAGAGGAGGGACATAAGCCTACTGGATATATCTGTCTTGGACTTGATATCTAGTAGATTGACCTAAAATTGAATTCAAGGGATAATATTCTCCCATTGCTTTTAGACGTATCAAATAACTTTCCAAACCTAATAGTGTCTCATTTAAGACAGAACATTGGAAGGGTTAGGGCTAAAGAGAAGTTAGACAACTAAGAGCAGTGGTGATGTTGCCAATTTCAAACTACAGAAAGTAAAGAGTAAACATTTTCCAAACCCATGACCCACCTGAAGAGTAGGGGAAAGATGAAAGTTTAGAAACATCTAAGAAAGTGATCAATCATGTTCTTCTTGTCCAACTTCTCTTGAATTCTCTGTGTATGTGTCTTCCTTTCCTCCTCAGCGCTGTGTCTCCTCATTCCATTTTTATTGCCCTATGCTATCCTTGATCTGTTAAATTTTTCCCCAGTGACTTTTGCCCTTTTCATTTTTCATCTTAACCCACTGGCAATTCACAAGCAATTGAAATACTGTTTATATACATACAGAATTTATTGAATGACAATTTTTCTAATTTTTAATTCTTGAATGCTTATCTCAAACAACTATAAAATCACTGAACTAAACTACATTATTATTTACTTCTCTCTGTCAAATAGTTTCAATAATTTATTTTGCCTCTGGCTCACTACTTCTATAATGCTTTTGATTATGTGCTTAATTTTGTTTGTCTTATTTTTAAAATAACCTTTCCAATATAAGAGGACATTAAATACCATATCCTTTCTAGAAGGAGAACAAACTTCATTAATTGCTGTTAATTTGGAAAAATTTATTTTGAATTAGTGTGGAGTTTCAATTAAAAATGTATGTAATTTTCTTCCATGAAGTTTAAAATGTTTAACCTAAGAAGAGAAAACTGTCATTAGGCTACACTCTTACTTAGTAGAGGTCTTTAGAGACCTGCTTTGGAGAAGACTCTTGAGAGTCGCTTGGACTGCAAGGAGATCCAACCAGTTAATCCTAAAGGAAATCAGTCATGAATATTCATTGGAAGGACTGATGCTGAAGCTGAAACTCGAATACTTTGGCCACCTGATGCGAAAAACTAATTCCTTGGAAAAGACCCTGATGCTGGGAAAGATTGAAGGTGGGAGGATAAGGGGATGACAGAGGATAAGATGGTTGGATGGTATCACCAACTCAATGCACATAAGTTTGAGTAAACTCTGGGAATTGGTGACGGGCAGGGAGGCCTGGCGTGTTGCAGTTCATGGGGTCACAAAGAGTCGGACACGACTGAGCGACTGAACTGAACTGCACTGAATGTGATGAGGGTATGTAATAAAGTGTGAAGACTACAAATTTACTCACCAAGACTCTTCTCAAAGACTTCTCAAGAGAAAAGGATTCAGAATGTAGGAACTATGGTTCCCAGTATAGACTTATGCACCAAAGTATCAGGAATAAATGTAAGGAGCATGGAGCTGCTGGTTCCTTCAACTGTCCTAGAGTGACCCCATATGGCCTTTAAGAATGAGCAGAACACACACGAACGGAGGTGGGACTGGCATAATGAATAGTGTCTACCTCCGTGACAAAAACTGAAGCTGTTTAAGGAAGTCAAGGCAGATGTAAATGTGAGAAGATAATAGAAATGCCTAATGCCCACCATGTAGCTAAATACCTGGTTTTATTGGTCCAGCAACCCATATGTGATGATCCGCTTGTAAACTCTCTATGGAGTTGTCCTAAGAGAGAAGGCTTTAGAATAATCCCGCACACAGATGTCTCTCAGCTCACTATTAAAAAGCCTGGTTTGAATGTGAATCCTGTTCTGCATTTGATCTGTGTTATTTTTCTTTAATAAGAAGAAATAAACTATTCAAACCTCACTAATTCACACCACAGGTTCAGATTAAGTCTGAGTTTAGGCTTGTCTTTTCACTAAGAATAAAGACATTTCAATGAATGATCATCACTAAAACAAACTTAGAAGATGATTCAACTACCAAACGGAAAAACTGGTTTTCTTTGTGTTCAAAAGAATTGCTGTGCAACAAACAAAAATAATCCTATTTTATGTATGTATGTACTCAGTCTGTGTGTGTGCTCAATAAATACTCATTCAATTGAGTTCGCTGAAATTTACATGTATGAGCTGCACATTGAATTGTAGAAAAAACTTCAGAGTTTTCTACAATTATCACAACCTGAAAGTAGAGAGTTATTTTATTTGGTGGGAATATTTAGGACTCAGCATCTCAGTAGCTCTGGGAAAACTGCTCCAAGGAGGTACAAGCACAAGTCAGGTTACATACAAGTTTGCAGCAAAGGGAGAAGATAGTCTGAACATCAAAGACCAGGTATCAAGTTAAGGAATTCTATTTATGGGAAGGTGTGAGCCTCTGGGCTCACTGAATTCATTCCTTTCATGTGCATCTCAGCTAATCCTGGGGCATCTCTGGGGCCAATCCTGTTTCCTAGTTCACATTGCTTCTTGCATTCCCCCAGCTCCTCAGCCATCACTGTGAGAGGGGTGGTGGGGTTGTGGCAGCATCCGCTGGATCATATCGAAGTTTTGGAAGCCCTCAGTCACACTTGGGCTTCCCTTGTGGTTCAGCTGGTAAATAATCTGCCTGCTATGTGGGAGATGGGGGTTTGATCCCTGGGTTGGGAAGATCCCATAGAGAAGGGAAAGGCTACCCACTCCAGGATTCTGGCCTGGAGAATTCCAAGGGGATCACAAAGAGTCAGACACTTTCTTTCACTTTCATTCAAATTTGGAGGCCAGAAATCACTGATGGCTGTGACATTTCTTGTTTATTGATATGGCAGGAGATTCATTTTACACATATGATCAACTCAATTATACCCTGAGAAAAACTGAATATTCAGAAAAATTTCTCAAAGTTTTGTTTTCTTTTGTGCGGAATTACAACTTTATTTATAGTACATGAAAGAGATTTCTTTCCTCCTCTACAACCTAAGACTGTGCCCCAGGGAAGTCATCACTAAGTAGTCAAGGAAATAATCATGAGAATTATAACAAAGAAGTAAATAATAGTAAGCTTCAAAATCAAAATGTCTCAAACTGAATTTGTCATACTCTTCCCAATGCCCTCTTTCAAATCCGGCTTTTATATTGAGTCCACTCTTCTAACTGGTCAGTGTGTTTGAAGCCTCATAATGAGCTTCTTGGTTTATACACAATCAGGCATATAATAAAAGCCCCTTTTCTCCTGAGTTTTATCTCTTAATTTCCATTTCCATGATGCAGATCCTTATCTTCTCATACACATATGCTTCAGATTGATTCCTTAATTCCAGTTTCATCTTCTGTCAATCAAATCTGCCTCTTGCTTTTAACATCTTGTTTTATTTCACTACATCATACCCTAAATCTTCAGTGGCACCCGATTTCCCAGCCCGTTAAGTTGTAGTTCTCTATGTGGTGTTCAGGTATCTCCCTTGTATTTACAAGTACAACATCTCTGTAGATTATTTATTACAGTTGTCCCATGCTATCCACAGGGGGATTGATTCCAGGGCCCTCTGTGGATCCTGAAATCTGTGTGAGCTCAGGTCTCTTGTATAAAGTGGTGCAGTTCAGTCACCCCTCTGTTTCTATGGATGCGCAACTTGTGAGTACAAGGTGGACAGTACTTCTCACCCTGGAGTCCTATATCCTTGTGAGGTCAGGCATCTTCTTTTTCTACAAATACATCACGCTTCCTCCTTATGCTGTATCTTAGATCATTTTGCTTCAAACAGATGCTAACCAGACATTGTAATGGTCATTTTGAAATGCATAGAACCCAGGTGGTGTTAATGGTAAAAACCCACCTCCCATTGCAGGAGATGCAAGGGTTTGATCCGTGGGTGGGGAAGATCCCCTGGGGGAGGGCATGGCTACCCACTCCAGAATTCTTGCCTGGAGAATCCCAAGGACAGAAGAGCCTGGCAGGCTATAGTCTATGGTATCACAAAAAAGTCAGGTATGGCTGAATAAACCGAGCATGCATGCACGCAACAGTTTTGTAGTTCAATTATACTTCAAAAAAATTGATATGAAAAAGAGGTCAGAATAGTGGACACCAGAGGTGGAAGGTGGGGAGAAGAAGAATTGAATGAAGGCAGACATAAGGTACAAAGCTCTGCTTATCAGATAAATAAGTATTAGGGATGCAATGTATAGCATGAAAAGTATAATTAATACTACTATATGTCATATATGAAAGTTTGTGAAGGGAGTAAATCCTAGGAGTTCTCATCAGCAGGGAAAAAAGTTTTTCCTGTTTCTTTGATTTTGTACGTATACGAACTTATGGATGTTCACTAAACTCACTATGATAATCAATTCATAATATGTGTATGTAAAATAATTTCATTGTACACCATAAACTTACGCCATGCTGTATATCAATCATATCTCAAGAAAACTGGAAGAAAAAAAAAACAGCTTTTGATTTACTGTTAATCTAAAGGAAAGAACACTGTCATAATTAAAAATAAATCTTCATAAATCAGGAAAATAAGCCAGCAAGCCCTGAGAACTTGAATCGCCTGAGGTGAGGGCTGAGCTTTCCCAAGTCTGGAAATGTGAAGGCAAATATTGACTGTTCTCCTCCCCTGTGATGTCCAGAAAAGAACACGTTCTTTGGATCCTTACTGAGCACAGAGTTTTAGGGGCAGGGTGATAATAGGGCATTAACATTGCAGTGAGGACTTATGACACATCTGGCATCCATAACTCCAACACAAGGATCCTTCTGTGCTTGGAGCCTGCAGTCACTTAAACGATGAGCCCAAGGAGTAGCAGCACCAATTTGGATTCTTTAAGAACCTCCAGTCCTGAGTTTTTCAGGTCCTAATCCTAAAAATGCAGCCTGAGCACTGAGCTGATCTCCCAAATTTGGAACTCTCTCATGCAAAATCTGAATTTCTGTGTCTTCTTTATTAAAATGACTTGTAACTCTTCATTGCTTCTGCAGTCTTTTCATTAACTTGAGTCTTTGGAATCTCACAAGGACTCTACCTTGTTTTAGGACAGTCTGACTTAAACAGTGTGTGTGTAGGGGAAGGGAAAAGATTCTGCTTCTTGATGACCTATTAATGTCCATCTCTCCTTTCAATCTCCTTGATCTTCCTACATTTCAAACAGGAATTCTTAATACAAAGATCATAGATATCTCTGCAGATTCTTGAATATCTATGTATGCAGTTATCTAAACTTTTATGGAATTATCTAACCTTTTATTCAGCTATCTAACCTTTTCATCATAGGGGACTGGAATGCAAAAGTAGGAAGTCAAGAGATATCTGGAATTTGGCCTTGGAGTACAAAATGAAGCAGGACAAAGGCTAACAAATTTTTGCCAAAAGAACATACTGGTCATAGCAAACACACTCTTCCAACAACACAAGAGATAACTTTACACATGGACATCACCAGATAGTCAATACTGAAACCAAATTGATTATATTCTTTGCAGTCAAAGATGGAGAAGCTTCATACAGTCAGCAAAAACAAGACCGGGAGCTGACTGTGGCTCAGATCATGAACTCCTTATTGTCAAATTCAAACTTAAATTGAAGAAAGTAAGGAAAACCACTAAGCCATTCAGGTATGACATAAATCAAATCCCGTATGATTATACAGTGGAAAAGTGAAAGCGAAAGTCCCTCCATCATGGTCGATTCTTTGCACCCCCACGGAATATATAGTTCATGAAATTCTCCAGGTCAGAATACTGGAGTGGGTAGCCTTTCCCTTCCCCAGGGGATCTTTCCAACCCAGGGATCAAACCCAGGTCCCCTGTATTGTGGGGCAGTTTCTTTACCAGCTGAGCCACAGTGGAAGTGACAAATAGATTCAGGGATTAGATTTGATAGAGTGGCTGAAGAACTATGGACAGAGGTTCGTAACATTATACAGCAGGCAATGATCAAAACCATCCCCATGAAAAAGAAAAGCAAAAAAGCAAACTGGTTCTTTTTAATGGCTGAGTAATATTCCATGGTGTATATGTACCACAGCTTCCTTATCCATTCATCTGCTGATGGGCATCTAGGTTGCTTCCATGTCCTGGCTATTATAAACATTCATTTGAACCAGTCCTAATGAGATGGATGAAGCTGGAGCCCATTATACAGAGTGAAGTAAGCCAGAAAGATAAAGAACATTACAGCATACTGACACATGTATATGGAATTTAGAAAGGTGATAACGATAACCCTATATGCAGAACAGAAAAAGAGACACAGAAATACAGAACAGACTTTTGAACTTTGTGGGAGAATGTGAGGGTGGGATATTTCAAAAGAACAGCATGTATGCTATCTATGGTGAAACAGATCACCAGCCCAGGTGGGATGCACGAGACAAGTGCTCCGGCCTGGTGCACTGGGAAGACCCAGAGGAATCGGGTGGAGAGGGAGGTGGGAGGGGGGATCGGGATTGGGAATACATGTAAATCCATGGCTGATTCATATCAATGTATGACAAAACCCACTGGAAAAAAAAAATAAAAATAATAAAAAATAATAATAATAATAAAAAATAAATAAATAAAATCCAGATTGTGCAGAAAATAAATAAATAAATAAAAAGTTTGGCAGAAACCAACATAATATTGTAAAGAAATTATCCTCAAATTAAAAATAAATTTTAAAAAAGTAAAAAAAAAAAAAAAAAAAAGCAAACTGGTTGTCTGAGGAGGCCTTACAAATATCTGAGAAGAGAAGTGAACGGCAAAGGAGAAAAGGGAAGATATATCCATCTGAATGCAGAGTTCCAAAGAATAGCAAGGAGAGATAAGAAAGCCTTTTTGAGTGAACAGTGAAAAGAAAGAGAGGAAAACAAACAGAATGGGAAAGACTAGAGATCTCTTCAAGAAAATTAGAGATACCAAGGGAATATTTCATGCAAAGATGGGCACATTAAAGGACAGAAACAGTATGGACCTAACAGAAGCAGAAGATACTAAGAAGAGGTGGCAAGAAGACACAGAAGAGTTTAAAAAAAAAAAAATCTTAATGACCCAGATAACCACAATGGTGTGATCACTCATCTAGAGCCAGACATCCTGAAGTACAAAGTCAAGTGGGTCTTAGGAAGTATCACTAAGAACAAAGCTATTGGAGGTGATGGAATACCAGCTGAGCTATTTCAAATCCTAGAAGATACTGCTGCTAATGTGTTGCATTCAAAATGCCAGCATTAGGCATTCCTGACTAATCTGTAGATATTTACTAATACCCTATCATTTGGTCAGTACTATCCAAGGCATATGGGCTTATATGATGATCTTTGCTTTAAAAGAGTTGCTTGGACTCTAATTTTACTAATATCCATCCCTAAATAAAGGGCACTTTCCTGTGCCCCTGCTCCCTGTTTATCACCTCGAAGCTGATATGGCTCCCATTGTGCCTCAGTCTGGGGAAAGAGGGACCCTGACATTGAACAAAGAAGACTTGGAAGTTTTTTTTTTTTTTCATTTATTTTTATTAGTTGGAGGCTAGTTACTTTACAATATTGTAGTGGTTTTTGTCATACATTGACATGAATCAGCCATGGGTTTACATGTATTCCCCATCCCGATCCCCTCCCCACCTCCCTCTCCACCCTATTTTTAATATGCTATCTAGATTGGTCATAGATATCTATGCTATCTAGACTGGTCATAGCTTTTCTTCCAAGGAGCAAGTGTCTTTTAATTTCATGCTGCAGTCACCATCTGCAGTGATTTTAGAGCCAAAAAGATAAAGTCTGACACTGTTTCCACTGTTTCCCTATCTATTTGCCATGAAGTGATGGGACTGGATGCCATAATCTTAGTTTTCTGAATGTTGAGCTTTAAGCCAACTTTTTCACTCTCCTCTTTCACTTTCATCAAGAGGTTCTTTAGTTCTTCTTCACTTTCTGCCATAGGGTGGTGTCATCTGCATATCTGAGGTTATTGATATTTCTCCCAGCAATCTTGATTCCAGCTTGTGCTTCATCCAGCCCAGCGTTTTTCATGATGTACTCTGCATATAAGTTAAATAAGCAGGGTGACAATATACAGGCTTGACGTACTCCTTTTACAATTTGGAACCAGTCTGTTGTTCCATGTCCAGTTCTAACTGTTGCTTCCTGACCTGCATACAGGTTTCTCAAGAGGCAGGTCAGGTGGTCTGGTATTCCCATCTCTTTCAGAATTTTCCACAGTTTATTGTGATCCATACAGTCAAAGGCTTCAGCATAGTCAATAAAGCAGAAATAGATGTTTTTCTGGAACTCTCTTGCTTTTTTATGATCCATCAAATGTTGGCAATTTGATCTCCTTACTTTATTTTAATCTTGACTTGAATATTATGAAGAACTCTTTCTGAAAGTATAGAGTGCACCCACAATATTCTTAAAAGAAACAAGCACCAACTATTCCATAGTTCCATAAACAGTATGTGTAAATATATTTACACAGTAAATTAACAAATTCCCTATAACTATTGTAAATTATGATGGCTTTGTTATGAGTTCACGTAGAATTTCAACTTCAATGATATTAAAGTTTTTTAGATATCCACGTTATCCTTCTTTCTGCCTCCCCCTAATCCATCCAGCTTCTTCTGGCCTTCTTTAAACGATAGGGGCAATTAGTACGATGCCTTCGTAGTAAGTGAAACAGAAAAAGGTACTTGCAGTTAAATCTTTTATAAAATAAGAAATTACCAGATTAACGTGTTTTACAGTTACATTAGAATATTTCAGGCTCAAGTCAGTGGTTGCCATAAGATAACATAATTGATAAGCATAACTGTAGTTCATACTGCACATCATTAGCCCACGCATACACACGTGAACACCCTTAACATGAAGAAGGCTAACACTAACTTTACAAGAGCTACTTCTTTGGCTGGGTTCTTGCTTATCTTTCTCATCATAAGTGATCTTATCAAAAATATTTAGCATAAAATGTGCACTATCAGGCTGAGTATTTTGCAGTCAGCACCTTCTTTTTCAGTCTAAGTGTTGTAGGCAGAAAGACAACTCTAGAATCTTTCTAAATTTAGCTGGGCAGTCAACTCTAACAGATATTTTTATATGATCTTTCAGTTGATTAGTGTAACCCACAGAGACCTCATTACAGTGTTGTCACTGAATGCTGTATGTTTGGCTCTGGTGGTTTTCAAATGAGCCAGGAATACCTAAACTTCAAATTTAGTTCCCTTCCAGCCACATTATTTCCTAGGGGGTTGATAATGATTTTGACTTTTACAATAACCAACCAGAAACTGTTCAAGGCTCTTTAGACTCACCTTACCAGTAAGCTTCACATGCCTAGGGATTGAAATAAGAAACTTTGCCATTTCCCAGGGGCCTTGAGTGTGGAATATTTTGAAGGAGGAAAGTGAACTATGAAGAGATAAAGCCTTGACATTTGAAAACCCAGCAGCTTCATTTAGCCAGATGACATCTGTGCTGCTCCTTCAGTCATTATTTCTCTGTAATGTTGTAAATGTCAGCAAGGGGCCAAAAACCTGGCTCGTAGGATGAATGAGCAACTGCCACAGAGAAGAGGGGCTACTGTGATGTCAGCAGCAGCGAAAGCAGGGACAACACAATTTTGGCCACTTCCTGGAGCTGCTTTCAATTTTCTGTCTTCTTCCATTCTATCCAGAAGAGCCTGCACTATCTGCATGGTGACCTCCAAAGAGGACTATTCAACATGCAGGGCTCAACTCTGAAAATGAAAACAAGATCTGGTGGTAAAGACTCTCGCCAATTTGCTCAATAGAGAGAGGTGGATAGCAGTGCTGCAGGCAGAAAGCAGTGACTGGTAGTCACAGGATCAGGCTTTTGTGACCTGATTCTCTTGCTTACCAATGTCATGATGCCCTAAGCACAAAAGCTCCAAAGGACAAACAGGAGACTGTGCTGGGCAGACTCTAGTGACATCATCTTGAAGCAAGGGAGAAGAGAACAAATATTGAAAGAATAGGAAAGCATATAGCCCATAGCAGATACCTGCCTACTTGCAGACAGACAATACATGCTGAAAGTATGTGGATGATGGTGACCTATAATGACAGAACAAAGCAAACAGATTTGTCTATTGTTTTAACTTTCATCCATTACCCAGTCAAACCTCTCCTTTCTGCTGGGTTCTAGGACCCTTTCACCTGCTTGTGTAGTTTTTAGTATTTAGCAGTAAACCCTTCCCTTAAAGTCCTTTGCCTGGTTTGAAATTAGTCCATTTCCACATCTTCCAGTTTGCTTTTTGATATGTTCTTTGGATCACCAACCTTATTCATCTGATTGGACTTTACATGTGACTGGTTACCTCTCCATCAAACTGATACACACTGGATTCTAGCCTCTGCTTGGCCCTTGGTATCCAGAATACATTCATGCCTCTCTTCTCCACAGGATGCAGGTCCAAACTGGATTGTCTTGACTGTATGTGGCATCCCACTCATTATGCCCCTTAGGCGTGTCCTGACCCACTGGTGCTCCCCACTAAAGTTGGGTTTGCCTGGTCCACTTCTCTTGCTGATCTGTGTTGCTCTTATTGACTTCAAGCAATTTCTGAGAGGCAGACTTTGAAAAAAGGATATTTGCAAGGAATTATTAGGAAAAAGCAACAGGACAGGGCACCAGCAGGAATTGATAGAGGAAGGGGAGGAGACCCACTCCCCCCAAAAAAGGTGAGCCATCAAACAAATTAGCACCATGGTCAACTGTGTCTGGATTATAAATGAGAGAGCATATAGCACATATACCAGAAAATTGTCCTGCTTGAAGGACCTAGGATACTTACCCATCAGCTCATTATCAACATTGCTTAAGGGCTGTTCCCCAGGCTGCTAATTCTTTAGTGCTTCTTGTTTGCCTTACATGTAGGTTGAGAGGGCTCTGGTGGGCAATGAAAGTCCTCAAGCAAAGGGTTGTAGAGGCTGACAATGGAAGTTGGTTCATTGCATGGAAATAGTAAGCTATTGAAAAGGTAGGCATCTGCCTGTCCCCAGCCATGGATCAAAACACCATCTGCCTCTCTTCCTCAGAATGTGTCTCTTCTTATACTCTAACCATTCACATCTCTATTTCTAGCTTTGACCTTATCTTAGGTGTACACTTATACTACCCAAGTTCAAAGTGAACCGTGACATATTATTCATTTGTTCCTCACACAAGGTTTGAACCCATCATCTTCCTGATACTGTGCTAAGGATTCCAAAATGAATGAGACATGGTTCTTATCATCAAGGAGTAAACTGTATAGAGCTTAAAATGATTTCCTCCCCACTTCTGCCTGCCTAAAGAAGCCCATCTTCCTTTATACATGTGTCCTCTTTCCTAAGACATCCAGGTTCACTACTATGCTTCTAATATGTCTTCACTGAATCCATCATCTTCAGGTAACCCTTTTACCATGAACCAATAAACATTTTCTATCCTTTTTAAAAAAAAATATTTCCAGCCTGTTTATTCCATACCATTCTAACTGCCAGTATCCAAACAGATCATATCAATATCAGCTTGTTTTTTGTGATAACCTCAGATAACATCCTTGCTTCACTTCTTAAATCCCTCTGTGCAAATAAAATTTATATCCTACACTACAATGATGCGATGAATCTTCCTACAACGTGTCATTTTCCTCTGAAATGCCTTTCCATCCCTTGCTCTTTCAGGAAGATTCAAGATTTTCCCCAATTTTCCCCAGCTCTACCTTTCCAGAGTTCTCTTCTACTGCTAATTTACATGGATCCTCTGAATGGTGCAGATTAATCTATTCACTGTCACTCAGCAAAACATATATATACAGTCTTTATAGTCACTGCTCATATCACTATCCTGTGTGGTACAATCTCTCCTCTCTACCAAATCCCAGTACTCAGATTTTAAGGTAGAATTCAGGTTCCATTTGCCCTGAAGCTTCTGAATATCTCAATCCATCATTATCTTCCTCCACAGAATCTCTTCTCACATATACTAATCATCTGATATTTTGTCATTGTCTGCAATATGTGACATTGTTGTTGCTCAGTGGCTAAATCATGTCGAACTCTTTACAACCTCATGGATTACAACATGTTGGCTCTTTTGTTCACCACTATTTCCTGGAGTTTGCTCAAATTCATGGAGCAAGAGTCAGTGATGTTTTCTAACCATCTCATTCTCTGCTGCCCCCTTCTCCTTTTGCCTTCGATCTTTCCCAGCATCATGGTCTTTCCCATTGAGTCATCTCTTCACATTATGTGGCCAAACTACTGGAGATTCAGTTTTCTCATCCATCCTTCCAATGAATATTCAGAACTGGTTTCCTTTAGGAATAACTAGTTTGATCTCTTTGCAGTCCAAGGAACTCTCAAGAGTCTTCTCCAGCACCACAATTTGAAAGCATCATTTTTTGGCAGTCAGCCTTATTTATGGTCCAGTTCTTGCATCCACATACAACTACTGAAAAAAGCATAGCTTTGTTTACACAGCCTTTTGTTGGCAAAGTGATGTCTCTGATCTTTAATATGCTGTCTAGATTTGTCACAGCTTTTTTCCCAAGGAGCAAGTGTCTTTTAATTTCATGGCTACAGTCACCATCTGCAGTGATTTTGGAGCCCAAGAAAATAAAATCTCTCACCTTTTCCACTTTTCCCACTTTTTTGCCATGAAGTGATGGAACATGATACCATGATATTAGTTTTTTGAATGTTGAATTTCAAGCCAGCTTTTTCACTCTTCTCTTTCATTCTCTTCAAGAGGCTCTTTAGTTCCTCTTCAATTTTGGCCATTAGAATGGTATCATCTGCATATCTGAGGTCATTGATATTTCTCCCAGCAATCTTGATTCCAGCTTGGGATTCTTCCATCCCGGTGTTCTGCATCATTTACTCTGCAGAGAAGTTAAATCAACAAGGTGACAATTTGCCTTACCATACCCCTCTCCTAATTTGGAACCAGTCTGTTGTTATATGTCCAGTTGTAATTGTTCTTGACCTGCATACACATTTCTCAGGAGACAAGTAAGTTGGTCTGGTATTCCCACCTCTTAAATAATTTTCCACAGTTTGTTGTGATCCACACTGTCAAAGGCTTTAGCATAGTCAATAAAGCAGAAGTAGATGGTTTTCTGAAATTCCCTTGCTTTCTCCAAGATCCAGTAGATTTTGGCAGTTTGATCTCGTTCCTGTGTCTCTTTGAAATTCAACTTGTACATCTGGAAATTCTCAATTCATGCACTACTGAAGCTTAGCTTGAAGGATTTTGAGCATAACCTTACTAGCATGATGAAAGTGAAAGAGGAGAGTGAAAAAGCTGGCTTACATCTCAACATTCAAAAAACAAAGATCAAGTCATCCAGTCCCATCACTTCATGGCAGATAGATGGGGAAACAATGGAAACAGTGACAGACTTTATTTTCTTGGGCTCAAAAATCACTGCAGATGGTGACTGTTGCCATGAAATTAAAAGACACTTGCTCTTTGGAAAAAAAGCTAGACAGCATATTAAAAAGCGGACACTTTACTTTGCTGAGAAAGGTCCATGTAGTCAAAGCAATGGTTTTTCCAGTAGTCATGTATGGATGTGAGAGTTGGACCATAAAGAAAGCTGAGCACCAAAGAATTGATGCTTTTGAACTGTGGTGTTGGAGAAGACTCTTGAGAATCTCTTGAACTGAAAGGAGATCAAACCAGTCAATCCTAAAGGAGATCAGTCCTGAATATTCATTGGAAGGACTGATGCTGAAGCTGAAGCTCCAATACTTTGGCCACCTGATGCAAAGAGCTGACTTATTGGAAAAGACCTTGATGCTGGAAAATATTGAAGATAGGAGGAGAAGGGGATGACAAAGGAGGAGATGGTTGGATGGCATCACTGACTTGATGGACATGAGTTGAGCAAGCTCCAGGAGCTGGTGATGGACAGGGAAGCCTGGTGTGCTGTAGTCCATGGGGTCGTAAAGAGTCGGGCATGACTCTTTGAGTTATGAACTGAACTGAGTGACTGAACTGAACTGAACTTTGTAGCATGTGAAATGCACACAACTATATGGTAGCTTGAACATTCTTTGGCATTGCCTTTTGGGATTGGAATGGAAACTGACATTTTCCAGTCCTGTGGCCACTGGTGAATTTTCCAAATTTGCTGACATATTGAGTGCAATACTTTAACCATACAATCTTCTAGGATTTTAAATAGCTGAACTGGAATTCCATCAACTCCACTAGCTTTGTTCATAGTAAAGTTTCCTAAACCCTACTTGACATATTCTCCGATGTCCAGCTCTAGGTGAGTGACCACACCATCATGGTTATCTGGGGCATTAAGACTTTTTTTTGTATAGTTCTTCTGTGTATTCTTGTCACCTCTTCTTAATCTCTTGTGTTAGGATCACAACCTTGTCATGGAGAAAGGGACTGAAAAACTCAATGCAGCTATGACCCATGCCATGCAGGGACACTCAAGACAGAGAGGTAACAGTTCTTACAAAAAGTAGTCTACTGAGGAGGAAATGGAAATCCACTCAGTATTCTTGCCAGGATAACTGCCATGAACAGTATGAGAAGGCAAAAAAGATTTGACACTGGAAGATGAGCACCCCCATGTCGGAAGGTGTTTGATATGCTACTGGAAAAGGACATGGGGCCGATTACTAATAGCTCCTGAAAGGATGAAGCAGCTGGGCCAAAGCAGAAGCCATGCTCAGTTGTGGATGTGTCTGGTGGTGAAAGTAAAGTACAGTGCTGTAAAGAGTAGTATTACATAGGAACCTGGAATATTAAATTCATGAATCAAGGCAAATTGGATGTGGTCAAGTAGGAGATGGCAAGACTGAACATCAACATCTTGGGAGTCAGTGAACTCAAATGGACAGGAACAGGTGAATTTAATTCAGATGACCATTATATATACACTCTGGGCAGGAATCTCTTAAGAGAAACGGAGTAGCTCCCATAGTCAACAAGAGTCCAAAATGCTCTTCCTGGGTGCAATCTCAAAAAGAACAGAATGATTTTGTTTCATTTCCAAGGTAAAACGCTCAATATCACAGTAATTGAAGTCTATGTTTCAAACACTAATGCTGAAGAAACTGTAGTTGATCAGTTCTATGAAGACCTCCAAGATCTTCTATAACTAACACCAAAACAATGTCCTTTTCACCACAGGGGATTAGGATATGAAAGTAGGAAGTCAAGAAATACCCAGATAACAGACAAGTTTGGCCTTGGAGTACAAACTGAAGCAAGGCAAATGCTAACAGCATTTTGCCAAGAGAACACACTGGTCATAGCAAACACTCTCTTCCAACAATACAAGAGGTGACTCTACACATGGACACATTGACCAGATGGTCAATGCTGAAATCAGATTGATTATATTCTTTGCAACCGAGGGTGTAGAAGCTCTATACAGTCAGCAAAAACCAAAACTGGGAGCTGACTGTGGCTCAGATCATGAGCTTCTTCTTGTAAAATTTAGTCTTAATTTGAAGACAGTAGAGAAAACCACTAGACCATTTTGCTAAGACCTAAATCAAATCCCTTATGGTTATACACTGGAAGTGACAAATAGACTCAAGGGTTTGGATCTGGTAGACAGAATACCTGAACAAATATGGCTGGAGGTTCATAACATGGTATAGGAGATGGTTACCAAAACCATCCCATGTGACATTATTTGTTTATAATTTATTATATGTGTTTTAGAAATTGTAGTATCTGTTATTAAACACATGTGCCAAGATCTTTTAAAACATTTTTACCAATTTTAATTTCATAACAATCCCATGACATTACTATTGCTTTCCCTATCTTAAGATGAAGAAACTGAGCATTAGAAAAGATGACGAAAGGGAAGGAGTGTATAGAGCTTTTTAGAATTAGAATTTGAAACCAAATCTCTTTGACTCATAACGCTTACTCTATCTTCATAACAAGATAATAAATTCATTCAGTTCAGTTCAGTTCAGTTCAGTTGCTCAGTCATGTCCGACTCTTTGCGACCGCATGAATCGCAGCATGCCAGGCCTCCCTGTCCATCATCAACTCCCGGAGTTTACTCAAATTCATGTCCATCAAGTCGGTGATGCCATCCAGCCATCTTATCCTCTGTCGTCCTCTTCTCCTCCTGCCCCCAATCCCTCTGAGCATCAGGGTCTTTTCCAATGAGTCAACTCTTCTCATGAGGTGGCCAAAGTACTGCGGTTTCAGCTTCAGCATCAGTCCTTCCATTGAACACCCATCACTGATCCCCTTTAGGATGGACTGGTTGGATCTCCTTGCAGTCCAAGGGACTCTCAAGAGTCTTCTCCAACACCACATTAAGAACAAGGATTGAGCCAATTCTTTATAAACAATTCTTTATATGTAGAAAGAGTTCAATGAAGTTATTCAGTTAAATTTGGGAGAATTTTCTTTAATAACTTTGAAAAGCTGAGAGCTCTAAAAAACTGGCTTTGTCCCTATTTGGCAAATCCACAAGTCTGTAAACTCCATGAACAGTGTGTGTTTGTTCATCACTATGTTTCTGTGCCTACTGTAAAAATTAATTACTTGTTGGATGAGAACTTTGGAATTGATAAGCCAATATACAGGTAAGCTTATCTTAAACAAAAAATAAATTTATTAATAATAATTATATAGCAATATAGCAAAAAATTATAACAATAGGTCATTGTTATGCCTGATGTCTGAATCCCCAAGCGGGAAGAGAGAAGGCCTCCAAGACAATGCAACTCGCAGGAAGGGAAGTTTATTACTGACTCGAGCCAGGACTCTCTGCCCGCAACCAACGAGGTGGTGCGGGTCAGAGAGCCCCGAGCCCAAGCTGTTACACAAATTTATAGGGTGAGAGGCGGATTGGTTACACATTTGCAAAGCAATTTCATTGGTCAATACTTTTGCACGCGTGGGACTTTCCTGGGGGTTTCTGCCCCATTCCTAATTTCCTAATTGGCAACCAGCGGTCAGTATTAAGTGAAAGCTAATTGGTCCTAATTGGCTAATTGGTTGTATCCAGGTGGCCTGATAATCTTACCAAGTAGGAAGGCCTACTCCTAATCTAAGCTGCGTTACTTCTGCTCACCTCACAGTCATGAAGTAAAGGTATGATAGAGTCTCAAAGGAATTGATATTGTAAATACTCAGAAGTGAATCACTTAAGGCAGAGAAAACAGGATGTCCTCTTTGCCCTGGGCATTTGACTTTTGACTTGGCATCTACTGACGGCAAAAGGAATTTAAGGTAACTTATGTTCACATGCAACCTTCTTCACTGAACAGAGCAACTTAATTGGGATGAAATAATCAAACAATCATTTCTCAATTCTCTAATGATAGCTATATCAAACAGCTTTCTCCTTTACCAATATCAATACCTCAATATCACTCAAGACTGGTAAATATACCAGTCACTGGTAATTTATGCTTCTTTATATCAGAATTTCTTAAACTAGAGTTCATGGATCATCTCTGAAGGTGCTGTGGACACTTTAATTTGTCTGCAAATGCTGGATGCATGTGCATACTATATTCTGGGAAGACACGTCAAAAGACTCCCAAAGGAATTCGTGACCCCCGCAAACAGGTTAAGCATACTTGTTCACTGTACTCTAGTGAATTGCTATCGTACTTATGAACTATTTATTAGCAGGATGCTGTACTTTGGAAATTTTTTTACTATGTCCCACATTCCTGGCACAGTGGTAGGTATAATGAGAGATGCACAAATTTGCAAGTCAGTTTGTTAAAAGTTTTAATTTATAAAATAATCTTTGAATTTGATCTCCTTCAAGTTAGTTGTCAATTAAATTTCTAATCTGTAAGGCATAAACTTAATTTTCTTGTCCAGAAGTAACCTTCTTCAGGGCCTCTTAGCACTATAGACCTTGAGAGATCGCAAGTCTACAAGTTCGCCTTCTAGAGGTGTGGTTGCGATGCCAAACCACAGTACTGAGTACCTGCGTACAAACTGTCCTTCATATGTTCTGATACCAGGAACCCTTGTTTTGCTGTTTACTTGCATGAAAACTAGATTTACCATTAACTATCCACAATCTCATCAAGTCACCTGTAGATCAGGAGTGTCTAAGAGCAAGGTGCTTAATTAGGGTTAGAAGTAGGGACCTACTGTATAACACGGGGGATGCTGCTCAATATTCTGTAATAACCTAAAGAATCTGAAAGAGAATAGATTTGAAAAAGAATGCATATTTATAACTGGATCACTTTGCTGTATACTTGAAACTAACAAACATTGTTAATTAACTATGCCCCAGTATAAAAGTTTTAAAAATAGCATTACAAAAATATAAGACAACAGTGGAAAAAAATGGTTTTTGAACACTGTACTTATATTCACAGAGAATGGATATAATGAGTTCAGCTTTATTTAAAAAAAAAAAAAAAAAAGGTCAGTGGCCAAGATCTCGAGGGAGAACAACCATCCCATAAAATGGAGTCTATAGGTTTAGCCTTCTAGTACCAGATGTCAGGCTATACATGAAGATAACTGTGGTCTTGGACACCTCTCCAGAGGTGTGTACTTCTGTGAGGGATTTATCAACAGAATTATAGATTCAAATTTGGTAATATTGCTAATTTTTAAACTATTAGATTTGAGTAGCCCAATTCCTCCTTTTCCTCTCTATTGCTGAATTATATTTTATCATCACTCAGTACATTTATTCCAGTGTAATAACTACACCACAGTGAAGAAACACTGTACCTAGTAGGAAATATGTTTCTCTAACTTTTCTGTAATAATTGTAGGACCAGAAAGTTTTTATCACAATTTCCACAACATCCCATGTCCAAGTTGACCACTTTAGTGTCCAAACCTTAACTTTTATTCTTTTTTTCCTCCTCCTCTTTTCTTCCCCTTTCTTTAGGATGTTTTAAAAAAAAGCCTTAACAGGAAGCTAACAAAAGAATTTCATTTCCTATTATCTTCCTTAGGAATACTGTCACTATCTTGTCATCTGATTTAAGTTATGGATTTCTTTTCATGTAAACTTTCTGTGCTTCAAAAAACAAAAATACAAGAGCTAACTTGTCAGAGACCATTTCTTCCTATAAGAACTCTCATTTCAGGATACTGTAGCAGAAAAATGGGCAAAATAAATAATTTGAATGAGTAAGGAGACATCTTGTCTACATTCCCGGTGATATAAAAGGAGACCACAAAGAAGCCTGGACTTGTTTTATGTTCAGAAAACTGTTTCCTTTGAAAAACATGTTTGGATTTAGAAAAACTTAAGGATGTTGTGGCTTGCTTTCCTCCTAAAACATTGAAGATTCCCAAGTCAGTTCACCTTGCACCCCCTGGTGGGTTAGAGGCTAGACACACAGATAGATTGTTTTTAAAAGCTAATTTATGTTGCTATGGTAAAACCTAAAATTCCAAAGTTTCCTGTTTTTGAAAAAAAAAAAAGGAAATCTTCTTTAATGTTCACCAAGTTAAAAAATCTGACTGTTAGAAAATAGGCCATTTTTCTATTTTTTGAGCACATTCTTTTAAGGAGACTTTTTGCCTACATATCAGTTAAGTGTCAATCCCCTGTGAACAAAAAATTCCAGGAAGATCAATGTGTTTTGGAGCAGGCTGACTGGCTATAAATTTTAGCCAGAGGTAGAGTGGAAGAGCAGAAAAATATGAACTTTGGAGCTGTAAGGCTCAATTCAATTTCCAATTTTACTACCTAGTAGTTATATGACCTTGGATAAATTACTGATCCTTTTGGACCCTCAATTTTTCAACAAAAAATTTGAAAAATAAAATGAACCTCTCTAGATATTTTTAGTAATGAAAGATAACACATGTACATTGTTTAATATAATGTGAAACTCACTTAAAGGCTTAATTGTATCCTTCCAAAATTCATATGTTGAAGTCCAAGCTGCCCACAACCTCAGAATGTGCCTATATCAGAGATAAGCCGTTAATTACCTTGAGAGGCAATTAAGGTAAAATGAAGTCATATGGATGAACCCTTACCCAATATGACCTCTGTCAATATAAACAGAGGAAATTAGGGAGCAGATATGGTTGCAACTAGAGGAAAGACCATGTGAGGACACAGTGAGAAGGTTACCATGTGCAAACAAAGGAGAGAGACCTCAGAAGAAATCAACCCTGCAGACCCCTTAATCTTGGACTTCTAGCCTCCAGGACTGTGAGAAAATAAATTTCTGTTGTTGAATCCACTCAGGCTGTGATATTTTGTTAGAGCCATCCTAGTAAACTAAGTCATGATAGAATTTTGATGGATAAGAGTTGTTATTATTAGTTTTTCCACTGAGACATCAGATATCAGCCACTAAGTTGAGTAAACAGTACTGGCTCACAGCTGACAGTGAGCAACCAACCCCTGAAGAAATTAAAGGCCATACAGTGCAGGGTATGAACTCTTAAAATAGCCCCCACCAGCACACCACAGTCCTAGAAATTCCTAGCTCAGTGAGGTTAAAGTACTAAGGAGTCTTTTTAAGATGCACATTAAGCCATTATCCTCCATTAATGCCTTTAGAAAAATAATCTAGAAGATTATAGCTAGCCTTAGATGACGGCATCTTGAGAACATAATATCCGGAGGAAAACAAGGAGAATAGAGGCACTGTGGGTGAGGAAACGCCTCCCCGGAGATCCCAAAGGAATACAAAGCCTTGGTGTCACACAGTCACTGAGTTCAAGAGAGACCCTCAACCAAAATGAAGGAGGCAGGAGGTGCTAGTGATAAAGAATCTGCTTACAAACACAGGAGAAAATGCAAGAGACATGGGTTCAGCCCCTGGGTCACGATCTCTTGGAGAAAGGCAGGGCAACCCACTTCAGTATTCATGCCTGGAAAATCCCATGGACAGAGGAGGCTGGCGGGCTACAGTCCGCAGGGTTACAAAGAGTGGACACGATGGAAGTGATTTAGCATACATGCATGCTGATAAAGAGACACTGAGGACCAATTTTCCCAAACCACAGTTTGCTTATAGAGGAGATTTGCCCCTAAGAGACAGCATCAGTGTGTTTGTAGTGTGCATGTGTGTGTAAGTGTCTATGTGCATGCATTTTCTCACTCAGAAACACACAGAATCCAACGATCACACACAGGACCATGAATTTATGCTCTTATTTAGATGCTGAAGATTAAATGATGCCTCAGCTTGGCAACCATTAAGACATTCATGAGGAGAAGAAGTATGAGTTTGTAGAAGGTTAAGAAATTGAAGAAAGGTGAGGAAATAAATTGAAAATGTGAAGGTATATGGAGACCAGACATAAAGTAATAGAGAAAAAGGAAATCCTAAGTGTAGAAGAAATGATAGACTCAGAAGGTTGAAAATGTTTCTTAAAAAGCCCGTTATCACTATTCTCCATTTCTTCCTCATATTTAGCTTAAATCTCAATTTGTGCAATTTAAGATGATCTCACCTCTAGAGAATACTAGAGAATGGCTGTCTCTTTGTCTCTTAATAGCTCTTCATAAACTACTTGGACCATCTGTTGACTTGGCAGAAGCGAAAATGAAATAAACTGAAGAAGAAAAATAGAGTGGCGGGGGGAGGGAACTAAAGCAAGTAAATCAAAAGAATCCTACTAAAATCAGACAACTTTTATTTGCAAGTCCACACTGCTGTCAACCAGTCAGTTTGATTGGATTGTTAAGAAATAGTTAAAGCTGAAATTTGAAACTGGAAGCTCAGAGATACCAATTTCCCTATTTTCAAAATGATGGAGTTTTTCTACCTAGAGCTCATGTCCATTCCAACCACGTTATTTTTGTGATTCTGTAGCAAAGTAACTTTTTAAAAATTTTTCTGCTAATCAGATGTTGGAAAAATCACAATGGGCCAAATGAGCATAAAATTAAATAATATGAAATTCATAATTATTATAAATTATCAAAGTGAGGCCTTTCTCTTCTTGAGATTCCCTGGTGGCTCAGATGGTAAAGCGTCTGCCTGCAATGCGGGAGACCCAGGTTCAATCCCTGGGTTGGAATGATCTCCTGGAGAAGGAAATGGCAACCCACTCCACTATTCTTGCCTGGAGAATCCCATGGATGGAGGAGCCTGGTAGGCTACAGTCCATGGGGTCGCAAAGAGTCAGACACGATTGAGAGACTTCACTCATAAATTACCAAAAGGACACAGTGGTAAATCAGATCATTTTCCAAATAATAAATTCAAGGTTCTCCATTTGACTTTTATTTTTCATACAACCAGATGAAAATTTAGGGGTGAAGTCACTTCTTGGACAATGACTTCTTTTAAGTTTAGTTCACCAAAACTGAGTTTCATTTAAAATGAAAATCTGTTGCCTGCTTTATGACAGTTCCAAGATATTCACCAACACCACCTTCTTTATCGGTACAGACTATGGAACAAAGGATGCCATAAAGCAAATAGCTGTGATTCTCTTGACAGAAAAACACTTCCAATTCAGTAAAATATTTAAGATGTTATTTTGTAAACTGGTGATAAAAATAAATTCTCAGCCACAGCACAGCCGTGATTGCAAAATGCTGGTAATGAAATGTATCTCAAACACAATAGCTGGCTTTAAATGTTTCAGATCTTAGAGTTAGCCAAATAAAAACAGCAAAACAAACACATGAACCCACAAAAGACAATGAAGAATAAATCTACAGTTCTCCTTTAGGTTTTGTTGGAAATGAGGAAAGGAGAGTTCATGTCTTCAAAGTATTGCATTAAGATGACCACACAGAGCCAAAGATGATAAACCATTTCAGTCAAGAATTGTCAGCAACTTTCCTGAGAGCAAGAACCATTTCTTGTTAATCTTTGTCCCTTCAATAGCATTTCACATAACAGACATTTATATACATTAGTTGAGTCCATGAGGTAGAGTTCCTATTGTGAACTGGGACAGTTTAGAAGCCTTAAAAATTTACCTAACTAGAGCTTATTTATACAGTATAATTTTCCTTGAAGAGCTTTTGCTTTATCCTGGCTTGAAATGGAAACACTAGTAGAATAGAATGAATGAAAAATTGACCTAAAAAAAGAGATCAATATATTTCAAAATGCATTAAAATGATATTTCAAGCTATAGTTTTGATATAAAATATGCTATGCAGTGCAAAACAGTTCAGGTGAACTAGAAGAGTTAAGTAAATACAGTTGGGAAACTCATTTGGTTTTTTATTACACATTTGATATGAGGTTATGCAATCATATATAATATATCTATAAACAGGGATATAGGAAAGCTTAATTGAAAGAGGAATTCTCTATGTACTTTTTATGAATGGGTTGCTTAGCCCTGGCACTCTAGTTGAATATACAGCTTTTAGGCCTACAGTTTATTAGTCCAGTTTTAGGAAAGAAGTATTCAGAGGGAGTCTTAAGCCTTTCAAAGATATTGTAGGCCAGGTGTAGATTGAGTTTATGATTGGTTCCTCGCTACTGCAATCTCAGCATGATGTATTAATTTGAAATATGATATTGTTCCTTATTACCATTTTGCATGAAAGGAAAACATTCAGCAAAACAGATGAAAATCATTTTTCAGCTCCCCTGGACTTTTCTAATCGGTGTCATTGAAGGAAATGACGTGTTTTACTCCTCTGAAACGTTTAATAATCACAACATTCACAACATACGTGTTATATGCTCTACTTTCATAGCAATGCTCCTTGGTAATTGAAATCAACAATCTAGTTTTTTTAAAAAAACAAACTGCCATTTAAGCCGTCAAACCAGAATAAAGATTCACTTGTTTGAATAATCCAAGTATGGCATTTAAATCAGGTACATTATGCACAATTTTCCCTCCCTGGTGAGGGGCACGTGTGCTTGAAAGAACAGACAGATCTTGTTCCACCCTGATAAGGTCAGAGAAGCTTAGCTAGAATGAAGTGATGCTTAAAGCTCATTGGTTTTGCCTCTGAAGCACAAGGCTGTTACCATGACTACAAAGCTACTGTTGCTAAGGCATCCACAGGCTCAACTGATGTCAAGGATTCCGGGTGGCCCAGCAACAAAAGCTATTACTTTATGTTGTTCAGTAGAAGTTTTTGAATAGTAGTACAGGCAGAGTAATTCCAGGTAAACATGGTTTCCTATACTTTCCCATGTAGACATAAGATTGTACTTCAAAATGGGAGTAAATGATTGGAAAGAGATCCATTTCTTCCAATTAGTTCATCAGAGAAATAGATTAAAGAGAGTTGAAAGGAGAAAAGTGTGCACAACCAGTATTAAAACACTGTTTTATTTTCCACTTTCTGAATATAGATTTAAAAGCTATGGAGAATTTTAAAATAACCTCATAGATCTGCAAATCATTTATGTTGCAGACAACAACAGCCAATCCCCTGTTTGCTAGCAAGAATTAGAAAATTAGGAAAACAGACAATCAAAGAATGTACCAGAAGGGGCAACTTACCCACAATCTTGCCTCTAGAATAGATAGCAATGTCAATTCTTTGTTATTTGGTTGTTTATCACAGCTTAACTGAGGTATGATTGACCAGCCATCATTGAATATATTCAAGGTGTACAATGTGATGCTTTGATACACGTATACATGGTGAAATCACACCTCCAGTCAAACTTTTTAATCTTTGTGTGCATGTATGTACGTGTGGTGAGAAGACTTAAGATCTACTCTCTTAGCAAAATTCAAGTGTACAATACATTGTTAATAACTATATTGCTACTATTAACTATAGTCACTATACACTATAGTGCTATACACTAGATGTGTCAAATTTATTAATCTTATAATTGAAAGTTATTTTTTTTCCTAAACACCTTTCCTGATACTCATACCAGACTGCTTCTCTATGTTATAAACTCCTAGACTGCTCTGTTGTTCTTCATAGAACTTGAAACACTCGTAATGAAAGTCAGTCTTTTCTTCCAGATTCTACAGAGTGCAGGTTTGTTACAGCTCCATCACCCAACACAGTGTCCATGGCAGTGTTAACCAGCTTAAAAATAATGTGAAGCTTGTTTGGAAAGTGACAAGTTGCTCAGTTTGCATATCAAGTACAGGGTTCATGAGATGAAGTAGTAGGAGAGAAGTTTGGTGTTATAGTTTCTAGAATTTTTCAAATAAGACTGAGGTATTTATATCTGAGTCAGTAGACAAGGGAAGCCAGTATAGGACTCTGAGGTGAGGTGTGTCAAGGTCAATGTGGAGTATATTTCCACTGCTTCCTGCTTGGAACTGAAGGCAACCCAGCCCAGGAACCATGTTCTATTGTCTTATCTTGATTACAATGACAGGTCTCCAGAGTCATGGCCTTTGATGCTTATAAATGCAGACTTGCTTATAGCAGCGTTTCAGGTCCAGGGTTTCTCCATAAAGTGATTTACGAATTCAGTCAATGTTATCTGACAACACAGAGTTATGAAATTTTGTTTTTCCTGATGCTGCCATGGTTGTGCTGCCAACTTGCTCTGGAACAAGAAAGACCAATTTAAAAATAACTCCAGGAAATGCTGTAAAAGTACACAGCTCTGTTAGGGCACAGGTGTGATGTTGCATGGGGAAAAAAAGCACAGCTAAATCAATAGCAATAGCATTTTCCCTATTTTCTACTTAAAGAAAAATAAACAGCACCATTTTACAAATGTCAGCGGCTCTGAAGAGCAGGGTCATAGATGACAGCATAAATGAGATGAGAAAGCAGACAGCTAGAGGCTGTACTTCTTAGTTTGTGGCCCTTTTCTCTCTCTCTTTTTTCTTCTTTGAAGCAAATCGTTTATTGGCAATTGACTGGCCTCCAAACATATCTTTCCTTATAAAGTCTTATCCCTGTGGGATTGTGAATTCATGATTGTCCACTCATCCTCAACAAACACACACATTTTTTTTCTGAGCCTTGTCAGATTTTTGTTAAGTATCTGTTTCTGTGCCATAAGCACTCAATAAGCAGTAAGCAATGAGAACAGTTGATATTATTTTAGGGAGTTTTGTGAAACAAGATAAAATGCAAACTAATTGCTAGCTAAATGTAGCAGGAAGACTACAGTCTGATTTGGGATAATCACTGGGGCATTTTAGTTAAGATACAATCTTTGGAGTCTGAACAGAATTCCAGGATCTGCCACCTCTTAGTTGTGTGACCTTAGGCAAGCTATTACTGAATGATTTGCTCAAGGTTATGACATATAAGCACTGACTATTTGCCAGCTACTTTACCTTGGAATAAATCCCATCATTACCTCCATTTTTCTTGCAGGAAATTGAATCAGAGAACTTAAGTAACTTGCCCAAGTTTGTAGAGCCAATAAGTGGTTTATCCAGGATTCTAACTCCAGCAGCCTGGACTCTAGACCTTGATCTTATGCTGTAATCTCTAAGCCTTAGTTTCTTCTCTCAAACAGTTGAAATGATACTTACCTTCTAAGGAGGTTAAGGAGCACATAGTAGCTTCTTGTTAAATGCTGGTTATTGTAATTAATAATTTGTGAGATCTATGCTCTTAAATATTATTAACTGCATACTCAAAGACCAGTTATCCATGTATTGCTTTTTCTTCTTTTCTGAGTTATCCATGTTTAATCTTGGTCTTAGGCTAGATTTCTTCTTATAATGAGTATAATTCTGGGACATTGCCCCTTTCCTTGGTTGATAAATGTTTAGGGAATATTTGATAAAATACAGTGCATTGTTATCCCAGATACCAAGACTCAGCAGTGAATATTTACTTTTTTAACTATATCTTTTTTTTCATTTATTTTTATTAGTTGGAGGCTAATTACTTTACAATATTGTAGTGGTTTTTGCCATACATTGACATGAATCAGTCATGGATTTACATGTGTTCCCCATCCCGATCCCCCCTCCTGCCTCCCTCCCCATCCCATCCCTCTGGGTCTTCCCAGTGCACCAGCCCTGAGCACTTGTCTCATGCATCCAACCTGGGCTGGTGATCTGTTTCATCCTTGATAGCATACTTGTTTCAATGCTATTCTCTCAGAACATCCCACCCTCACCTTCTCCCACAGAGTTCAAAAGTCTGTTCTGTACATCTGTGTCTCTTTTTCTGTTTTGCATATAGGGTTATCATTACCATCTTTTAAAATTCCATATATATGCATTAGTATACTGTATTGGTGTCTATCCTTCTGGCTTACTTCACTCTGTATAATGGGCTCCAGTTTCATCCATCTCATTAGAACTGATTCAAATGAATTCTTTTTGATGGCTGAGTAATATTCCATAGTGTATATGTACCACAGCTTCCTTATCCATTCGTCTGCTGATGGGCATCTAGGTTGCTTCCATGTCCTGGCAATTATAAACAGTGCTGCGATGAACATTGGGGTGCATGTGTCTCTTTCAGATTTGGTTTCCTCGGTGTGTATGCCCAGGAGTGGGATTGCTGTGTCGTATGGCGGTTCTATTTCCAGTTTTTTAGGGAATCTCCACACTGTTCTCCACAATGGCTGTACTAGTTTGCATTCCCACCAACAGTGTAAGAGGGTTCCCTTTTCTCCACACCCTCTCCAGCATTTATTGCTTGTAGACTTTTGGATAGCTGCCATCCTGACTGGCATGTAATGGTACTTCATTGAGGTTTTGATTTGCATTTCTGTGATAATGAGTGATGTTGAGCTTCTTTTCATGTGTTTGTTAGCCACCTGTATGTCTTCTTTGGAGAAATGTGTGTTTAGTTCTTTGACCCATTTTTTGATTGGGTCATTTATTTTTCTGGAATTGAGCTGCAGGAGTTGCTTGTATATTTTTGAGATTAATCCTTTGTCTGTTTCTTCATTTGCTATTATTTTCTCCCATTCTGAAGGCTGTCTTTTCACCTTGCTTATAGTTTCCTCTGTTGTGCAAAAGCTTTTAAGTTTCATTAGGTCCCATTTGTTTATTTTTGCTTTTATTTCCAATATTCTGGGAGGTGGGTCATAGAGGATCCTGCTGTGATTTATGTCGGAGAGTGTTTTGCCTATGTTCTCCTCTAGGAGTTTTATAGTTTCTGGTTTTACATTTAGATCTTTAATCCATTTTGAGTTTATTTTTGTTTAACTGTATCTTGAAAGTATTTATGCTATGTATCTATACTTGACAAGGGAATAGACATCGAAAAAAGGATATGTTTTTAATCAACAGTTTTGGAATATTCTGAAATAAACAAAATTAAGCATGTTTCTTTTCCAATTATATACTTTGATGCTCCATTTAACAGCTTTTTTTTTTTTAATTGGTGTATAGAACATGCACCCCTTTAAATGCTTCTCTGAAACTTCCAGTCCTTGTTGATTATAATTATTCTACCATTAACTGATTGAAGAGCACTAAGGAAGGTAGAAAAAAAGTACAATTAGCTTATAGATTCCCCACCGTCTGCCATTCAGAATCTCTTAACATGCTACTGATCCACCCCAGGTGCTGATTTTATTCTCTTTGTTCTTTTTCTCCTTCTTAAAAAGGGCTGGTATAGTTTGGATGTCAGCCTACCTGTTTCTATTCTTAACACAGGGTTATGCCAACTCATTTATACTCAGTGAAAGGTTTATGTCTTTCTTCCACTTTAAAAAAATATAAATCATTCCTCTAATCAGATGGACATATACTGAAGCCCAGAGGTGAAAGGTTTGTGCTGTGTTCTAGACATATGAATATCAAACACAGACGAACACAAACGTTTAAAAGTAGTTCAGAAAAAAGGACTACAAGTAGAAAAACCAGAACAGCCAGAGGGTTGGGAGTAAATCCAGATATTTACAGTATAAAGCAAGTCAAAGGAAAAGGTGGTTATTGGCTTAGAACAGACCACTCAGTTTTGATCTGAGGATCAGCAGAGTATTTTTATTTCAAGTATTTTCTCTTTCTGGGCATGGGGTATGCCTGAATATTAGGGTTTGGTTCAGCTAAGGCCACTGAAGTAGAAAAGAAGGTAACAAAACTTTTATAAGTCACTTGATGTTACTAGGACAATGCTGGAAAAATGAAAAGTCTCAAACATATGGCATTTACCCACACAAGATATGTATTTAATTTTAAACTGCTTGGGAAGCTAACCCACCCCTAGAAAACAGAATGAAACCTTCCACAGTCTCATGAAACAATGACCCCTGTGAAAAGATGCTAGAACTAAGTCACCTGCAGAATTTCAAGGTGAAAGAGTTAAAGACCACCAGAAGTCCTGGAAGCTAGTACCAGTATCTTAGGAACAGTGATGAACCTGAATTAGACTGAAGCTTACCAAAACTGTGACCCAGCCCTGACCCAGCTTAGTCCCTGATTGGATTATGGTGATATATCATATACTTCCTCTGTCTACCTGAGGAAAGGTTAAACCCCATCCTTGGGAAGATAATATCATCTGGAAACTATAGTTCTTCTGTACTCAATAAATTTGAAATACTTAACATGAGATAAGGCAAGAACATTTGGTTAATAACCAATAGAAAAAAAAAAAAAAAAGGCAATGGGAACCTACCCAAAAGTGATTCATAATTTGAGGTTAGCAGACATGACCTTGAAAATAACCACGATTAATGTGTTAATAAAACAGAGAAAAAGATGAAGAAAATACACAAAAAGATACAAGGTTTCACAGAATTGAAACCTATGAGAGAACCAATGCACACCCTAGAACTAAAAAGTACAATATTTATTTAAGAATTTAGTGAAAACATTTGATAATAGGTGGGATACCCTGGAAGACTGCTAAGCTTGATAGTAGATAAACAGAAAATATGCAATGAAGTATACAGAGAGAAAAATTATGAAGAAGAAAGATGAGCAAAAATGTAATAATCTTTGCAACCCATGAACTGTAGTCCACCAGTTTTGCCTGGAATTCTCCAGGCAAAAATACTGGAATGGAGAAATGGAATGCCATTTCCTTCTCCCTGGGGTCTTCCCTACTCAGGGATCAAACCCGAGTCCCCTTCATTGCTGGTGGATTCTTAACCATCTAAGCCACCAGGAAAACCCAATAATTGGCTACATGATAATAAAATTCTAATGTATAGAAAAATGAAGTCAATCAGTCGTGTCTGACTCTTTTCGACCCCATGGACTGTAGCCTACCAGGCTCCTCTATCCATGGGATTTTCTAGGCAAGGGTACTGGAGTGGGTTGCCATTTCCTTCTCCAGGGGATCTTCCCAACCCAGGGATCAAACCTGGGTCTCCTGCATTGCAGGCAGACGCTTTACTGTCTGAGCCACCAGGGAAGCCAGGGAAGCATGTTGTATAATTGGATTCAGAAAAGGAAAAATGATATAGAATGAGACAGAAGCAATTTTTTAACAGACAATGGTAAATAATTTCCCATAATTGATGGAAAAATCTCAAACCAGAGACTCAAGAAGCTTAGAGAACCCCAGGCAGTAAAAATTTTAAAAATCATACTAGGCACATCACAGTCAAACTGGCTGAAAATCAAAGACCCAGAGAAAATCTTAAAGGTGACAGAAAAGAAGAGACACTTAACCTTCAAAGAACCCACATTGACAGTTGACTTCCCACTAGGAGTGATAAAAAGACAGAAGAGAGTTGAATCACATATTTAAAGTGCTGAAAGAAAACTGCCAAATTTGATTTCTATACCCAAAGAAAACATCCTGGTAATGACTTCTGAGTTATTCGGTCATCAACAGACTGTCTAAACAAACAAAAACAATAAAAGTCATTCTATAGGCAGAGGGAAATGAGCCTAGAAGAAAACAGAAATGTCAGTAGGAAGAAAGAGCATGAGAAAGAAAAAATATATAGATAAATATCAGTGAAATTGATCATATAAAGCAATACAGATCTTTCTTGACTTAAAATGAGGTTATGTCCCTGTAAACCCATCATAAGTTGAAAATAGAATAAGTTGAAAATGCACTTAATATACCCATTGAGCATCACAGCTTAGCCTGCTGCTGCTGCTGCTAAGTCGCTTCAGTCGTGTCTGACTCTGTGCGACTCCTTAGACGGCAGCCCACTAGGCTCTGCCGTCTCTGGGATTCTCCAGGCAAGAATATTGGAGTGGGCTGCCGTTTCCTTCTCCAATGCATGAAAGTGAAAAGTGAAAGTGAAGTCGCTCAGTCGTGTCTGACTCTTCTCGACCCAATGGACTGCAGCCCACCAGGCTCCTCTGCCCATGGGATTTTCCAGGCAAGAGTACTGGAGTGGATTGCCATTGCCTTCTCCGACAGCTTAGCCTAGCCTACCTTAAATATACTCAGAACACTTGCATTAGCTTATAGTTGGGCAAAACTATCTAACACAAAGCCTATTTTATAATATCTCATGGAGTTCATTGAATACATCACTAAAAGTGAGAAACAGAATGATTATATGTGTACAGAATGGTTGCATGTGTATCAATTATTTGCCCTTATGAATCATGTGGCTGACTGAGAGCTAAGATTCACAACCCAGCATCACAAGAATATCATGTAGCATGTTGCTAGTTCAGAAAAAGATCAAAATTTAGAATTTGAAGTATGATTTCTTCGTATGTGCATTGCTTTTGGACCATTATAAAGTCAAAAAATTATAAGTGGAACCATTGTAAGTCAGGGAAGGACTATATGATATTATGTCATGGAGTTAAAAAATCTATGCATGAAAATAATAACACAAAAGATGGTAAGTAGATATAAAATATTCTAAGATTGTAGCATTATGAGATAATTGGTAAAAGCAATACTTTGTGTTCTTACCAAGGATGTATGAGGTCAACTCTGAATTTCCTTTTCCTGAAGCCTAGGCAATAGCTGACGATACCTAGAGTTAACTTCCTTTGATACTACAAATCCACTTTCTTGCAAGGATCCTTCCACTTCCATATCCTCTGTAAGCTTTCCTTGACCAAAATTAGGACTAGAGTAAACCTTAATCTCAGTATTTCGTCTACCTCTGCATATTTAGCAAGTCAAGAATCTGTTGGTCCACTGTCTTTTAGCAGAGGAAGTCTGCCAACTGATGTCTAGACATGAATCTTTTTGCAGATCTTTTTTTTTTTTCCTGGCTGGCCAATTTGCAGTTTTGTTCTGTTATTCTTACCTCAATGTGCTTTCTTCTTCACTTTGCAGATCTAAGGAACAAGCATGTTTTACTTATTTCTATTCTTTCTCTCTTTCAATTCAATCTGCATTTTTTTTTTAAGAGGAATATTTTAAATACCTTTCCCAGGACACTTTATCAACTGAGTCCAATAGATCTATGAGTAGTCATGATCCTCTGTTTATGTTTATTTGTTGACATCTGTATTTTATCTTATTAACTCTATTTTGTAGACCAATCACCTTGTTCCTACCATCTTTCCTTTTGTTTTCTCCCATAAGTTTCAATTTATTTCTTTCTCTTGACTATAATGTAGGTAAAAATATGGATTCTGGAGCTAGACTGCCTTGCTTCAAAACCCCAGCTCCTGTAACTACTGGGTAACTGTGGAAGTTTATCTTAACCTTTCTTAACTTCTATGATGACCATGAAGATAATAGAATCTACTATTGGGATTTGGGGGGTTTGTTGGAATTAATATAAATGAGTCTCTATCATTTGTGCTGGACAAATGGCAACACATAAAAAATAAGTGCTAGCTGTTGTTCTTATGGTTCCTTATTTGTTATTTCTTTTTGATGTCTTAGTTTACAGTTTTATGCAATGATTTTTCTTATTTTCAAACTGTAAGTTTAGAATTATTTACAATCTTTATTGAAATCTGATGCTAATTTTAGCAACAACAAAAAATTATTCTTGTATTGATCTAAACCTTCCTGTCTTCACACATACTTTCCACTAGTGGCTCTAGTTCTGCCTTTTGTACTTAGTTGCTCAGTCACATCCGACTCTGTAATCCCATGGACTACAGCCCGCCAGGTTCCCCTGTCCATGGGGATTCTCCAGGCAAGCATACTGGAGTGGGTTGCCATGCCCTCCTCCAGGGGCTCTTCCCAACAGAGAGATAAAACCCAGGTCTCCAACATTGCAGGCTGATCCTTTACAGTCTGAGCCACCAGGGAAGCTCAAGAATACTGCGACTTCACTTTCACTTTTCACTTTCATGCACTGGAGAAGGAAATGGCAACCCACTCCAGTGTTCTTGCCTGGAGAATCCCAGGGACGGCGGAGCCTGGTGGGCTGCCGTCTATGGGGTCGCGCAGAGTCGGACAGGACTGAAGCGACTTAGCAGCAGCAGCAGCAGCCTATCTCTTCTCCAGGGGATCTTCCTGACCTAGGGATCAAATCGCAGTCTCCTGCATTGCAGGCGGATTCAGAAAACAGAACTGTTTCATTTTTCACACGTCAGCTCTTCTGAAGACAACCATGTTATCCCCTCTGAGTGGTCTCACACGTAAACTAAATGTTTTCATTTCGCCTCTTCATTTCTCCAAGAAACATTTATATTGCTGACCCTGTCCGTGACGCCAGTGGTCTTGCTGTCTGCACAGTTTGCTGAGCCCAGGATAGGCAAGGCGCGAACTAAGAGACCGGAAGGAGAAGACTCTGGGAGCCACAGGACCTCCAGACGTAGTTCATTCTCCGCTGGCTGCCTCGGCAGCCATGACACCGCCTCTCTCCTGACTGGCACCGCAGCCAAACACAGTCGTAACATAACCTCATCTAACATAACCACGACGCCTCTCCAGTGTAGCCCCAAAGCAGCAGCAACCAGGGCTTTCGGGGTGAAGCTCATACAGGTATAAACCAAGCCACACAACCCGTGACCAAGCGAGGCCCCTGTGAAGCACATGTGCAGTGCTGTAAGTGAGTTTAGCCTTTATATAACCAAGCAAAGTCATTGTTTACAGAGCATGGGGTCAGACGGCAGGAGAGAGTGGATGGCGCCATCTTGTCCATTTCCCCACAAACGTTCCTCTGTTCTTGGCATTTTCTTTGCTAGCAAGAAAGGTGAATTGTATCTTCCATGCTAATCACTTGGGGATAGACAACACACACTACTGAATGCACATACTGTATTTTGCAGTTGAATGTAAGCCACCACCAACGTCCTCGTGTTGTTGCTTTAATTTTAAGGAGCTACCATTTTCTTAGATCAAGAGGCTCTCACCTCTGACGTATACAAGTAGACTAGCCCCAAAGACTAAAAACTAAATTTTGTATTTGCCTGTATTTCAACCGATGATGGGAAGAACAGTAGAAGGTCTGAAGCTCTGACTTGGCCTGGCTAACCAAGCATTCACTTACACTCCACTAGGTAGTGTGGTCAGCAGGCATAGGAGCTGCAGAGGAAAGACAGGGCGGAGATGGGGAAAGCTGGAAATGAGGATATAGAGGGCCAAAAAGGAGAGACCAGCTGGAATGAGGCCAAGCACAGGAGACGGATGCTGTCTCCTCATACTACCCAGAAACTAGCCTTAGTCCATGAAGTTACCTGAAAACACAATGGGAGTGACTGATTCATGTAGCCAACACTTCAAACACTATGATTTAAATGTGAAGGGTTTAGTTTGGTAAATCAAAACCATTCTAACAAAACACTTCTACCTCTCAATGTTTAATATGTCTGGAGGGTTTTGATACTTTTTTATTTCCTTCACCAACAGTTTCTCAGAAGAGCCCTTGGATGTTAAGAAGGTCTTTCTATGTGACTTGAGAATATTCCTTTTCTTTTTTTCTTTCTGAGAAACAGAAAGTTACATACTTTCTCTGAAGTAAGCAAGTCAGAATGGCAAAGGGTTCTTTTCAGTTCACAACTTCAGTCCCCCAGGGAAAACAGACACCTGTACAACTCCATCCTCCAGTGTACAAAGCCGGTCCATTTAACAAGTACTGAGCTGTTTCCTTCTTGCCCCTGGGCAGTAAGCTACTCTTTAGTTTAACTAGAGTTAGCATGCTGAATGACAGAGTCTTGTTTTGATGCACAATGTAAGATTGACTTAACCGATTTTCCTGTATCAACTCACCAACTTTAAGCTCCAAAATTAGATAATTTCTAAACCATTATAAAACAAATCAAAAGTATTTCTACACACACACACACACACACACACACATAATCACTTTGTATGCTAGGAAGGAGCTAAATATTCTTTAATATCCATCTGTGATGGGGCTTAAATAAGAGACTTAGTCATATTCTTTATTTAAAATACTATTTGAATATGCATCTAGTTGAGGACAGAGGACAGAGTAGTCATCTGATTCTCGGAGGAGTATTTGAAACTATGAGATAGCATAAGCCAGGAATGCTGCAGTAACAAATGAAGCCTGTACATCAGTAACTTAGAATATCAATGTTTGTTTCTTGGTCTTGAGTATATATGCAATGCACTTTGGGGAAGGAGAGCAGTAGAGGGCTTTGTTTCTCACAGTGACTCAGGGATCCAGGCTAACAGAAAAAAAAAAAAAAAAAATCATGGCCTTCTTGGTTACTATGGCAAAGAAAAGATAGCATGGAGACCTCATACCTCCCTTCCCCGGGTTTCTTCCCAGAAGTAACATGTGTTACTTCCATTTATTTTAGTTCTTTGATGACAACCAGTCACATGGCCCCACCTAACAGAAGTAGGGCTGGGAAATGTAATTTTTTATTTTATGCCTAAAAAGAAAGGAAAACCAGACACTGATTTTGTAAGAGAAATTTCTACTGTGGACCCTAAAGCGGTCTGAATTGTTCTAGAGGCTTATCAAATACTTTTATCAAAAATCAGTGCCTCCATTTGGTAGCTGGGACTCTAAAGGACAGAAGCAATATTACCTATATATGACTGATAAACAAATAAAGGATTTGGAACTTAATTGTGGAGGTTTTGGAGTTATGTTTTATAATAATATTTGTACTTGTGAACTGAGAAGCATTTAAATGTGGGACAGGAAGTACTATTAATTATGTCTTTGGTAACATAATTCCATTTGCTGCTGCTAAGTCACTTCAGTCGTGACCAGCTCTGTGCGACCCCGTAGACAGCAGCCCACCAGGCTTCCCCATCCCTGGGATTCTCCAGGTAAGAACACTGGTGTGGGTTGCCATTTCCTTCTCCAATGCATGAAAGTGAAAAGTGAAAGTGAAGTCACTCAATTATGTCTTTGGTAACATAATTCCATTTAGGAAGATATAAATGCTTCCAACAGTCCCAAAGAAACTCAATTTCTCTCGGGCAAAAAAGCGCTAAATTACAGGGATCTCTGAGTCATAGTAGAAATAGATTGCTGGCATATGGAACAGTTTCAGAATTACACTTGTTTCATTCTGGAATTAAAGCAGAAATGAGTATGCCAGTAGAAGGGATTTTCAGGTCCACACATCAGGGGATTTACCTTTGTTTGGCCAGTTTCTTTCTACACACAAGCTCTAGGGTTACCTGTCTCACCATGTTCCTGAACAGCTCAAAACCTTTCAGCTCACCATCAAGCTCAGAATCAAGTGCACATTCCCGAGCATACACTGTAGAATCTTAGATCATTGAGTCCTGCCTACTTCCATTTAAAGCTTTACCATCACCAGTCACTTATTCCATTCTCTTGGAGTCCAAAACTTCTTCACCTAGGCTGTGATCTGTTGGCTTTGGGTATTTTATATATATTCACTATGGAGGAAAATAATTAGCAAAAACAATTATTAGAACACTTTGATTACAACCCTGGTGTCAAAGATAAACTTTAACTGAAATATGTTTCCTTATTTTAAAAAGAAAGGAAAGAAGGAAGGAAGGAAAGGAGGGAAAAAGCCAGAGAGAAAGGCAAATATAGGCTTGCATTTTCACAGATACATTTGGACTTTACATTCCATTTTTTCTTAAAGCAATAATATATGCTTATTGATACAATAGGCAAAGCACTGGATCTTTTCTAAATTTAGGTTTCAAATTTTAATCATGCTAAAAATAGCAAATGAAATCTGAAAGTATATTCATATTTTTTATTAATAATATAGCAAATATGCATAGTAGCATTATACTGTTATAATTAGTAGCAATTTAATTTTCCTCTCTCAACTTCCTCCAGTTCCACCCCTTTAAGAAATCAGTAAAGACATCTTCCACTCTGTTATTCCCCACCTTTTTCTATATTCATGCTACCAAAAAGACATAAATGTATCAACAATGACTTTTTTTTTTACAAGTACAGAAAATTCAATCCTAAATTTTTTTTGATTAGTTGAATGGAGTCAATTTGCTAGAAAGATTTGTTTAAATATAGTTAAATTATTCTTTTCCTGTCCCCTTGGAATTTTCCTTTTTGGATATTAAGTTTCATTTATATACTTGGATCTGTTTCCAGAGTATTTTAGTCTATTTTACTCATACTTTTCTTGTTTGTACCAATGTCATACTATTGTGATCACAGTAGTTTTGTGGTAAGTACAAATAAATGTGCAGTAAGGCAGTTTCACCTAAATATTCTTTCTAAAGATTTCTTAGCTCTTTCTGGACATTCTTCTATATGAGTCATAAATTGGTTTTGCCATTAAATCCCTCTAAATACATACATACAAACCCAATAGTCTTAAAAGTTTAGCTGTTTCTAGTGGGTTTGCAATTATAGTTTATTGTTTTTAAACTTCATCTCCTTAATATATAATTATTTGAATATCTTTTCATGTGCTCATTGGCCATGGGTATATATTCTTTTCTGAAGTTTTAGTTAGTTTTGTAAATTTTTTATTGGGTTGTTTGTCTTCTTATTAGGGACTTCCCTAGTAGCTCAGCTGGTAAAGAATCCACCTGCAATGCAGGAGACTCAGGGAAGAATACTGGAGTGGGTTGCCATGCCTTCCTCCAGGGCATCTTCCAGACCTAGGGATTGAACCTGGGTCTCTTGTGTCTCCTGCATTGGCAGGCAGGTTCTCTACCACTAGCTTCACCTGGGAAGACCACTTGGGAAGAATTTTGTGTATATTCTGAATTCAGTTCATTTCTGAAATATACATTTTATGAATTGCTGCTTGCAATTTCATTTTCTTAATGGTGTTTTTTTTTCCATTTATTTTTATTCGTTGGAGGCTAATTACTTTACAATATTATAGTGGTTTTTGCCATACATTGACATGAATCAGTCATGGATTTACATGTGTTCCCCATCCCGATCCCCCCTCCCACCTCCCTCTCCATCCCATCCCTCTGGGTCTTCCCAGTGCACCAGCCCTGAGAACTTGTCTCATGCATCCAACCTGGGCTGGTGATCTGTTTCACCCTTGGTACTTGTTTCAATGCTGTTCTCTCTGAACATCCCACCCTCGCCTTTTCCCACAGAATCTGAAAGTCTGTTCTATACATCTGTGTCTCTTCTGTTTTGCATATAGTTTTATTGTTACTGTCTTTTCACATTCCATATATATGCGTTAGTATACTGTATTGGTCTTTATCTTTCTGGCTTACTTCACTCTGTATAATGGGCTCCAGTTTCATCCATCTCATTAGAACTGATTCAAATGAATTCTTTTTGATGGCTGAGTAATATTCCATAGTGTATATGTACCACAGCTTTCTTATCCATTCGTCTGCTGATGGGCATCTAGGTTGCTTCCATGTCCTGGCAATTATAAACAGTGCTGCGATGAACATTGGGGTGCACGTGTCTCTTTCAGATCTGGTTTCCTTGGTATATATTCCCAGGAGTGGGATTGCTGGGTCATATGGCAGTTCTATTTCCAGTTTTTTAAGGAATCTCCACACTGTTTTCCATAGCGGCTGTACTAGTTTGCATTCCCACCAACAGTGTAAGAGGGTTCCCTTTTCTCCACACCCTCTCCAGCATTTATTGCTTGTAGACTTTTGGATAGCAGCCATTCTGACTGGCATGTAATGGTACCTCACTGAGGTTTTGATTTGCATTTCTGTGATAATGAGTGATGTTGAGCATCTTTTCATGTGTTTGTTAGCCATCTATATGTCTTCTTTGGAGAAATGTGTGTTTAGTTCTTTGACCCATTTTTTGATTGGGTCATTTATTTTTCTGGAATTGAGCTGCATGAGTTGCTTGTATATTTTTGAGATTAATCCTTTGTCTGTTTCTTCATTTGCTATTATTTTCTCCCATTCTGAAGGCTGTCTTTTCACCTTGCTTATAGTTTCCTCTGTTGTGCAAAAGCTTTTAAGTTTCATTAGGTCCCATTTGTTTATTTTTGCTTTTATTTCCAATATTCTGGGAGGTGGGTCATAGAGGATCCTGCTGTGATTTATGTCGGAGAGTGTTTTGCCTATGTTCTCCTCTAGGAGTTTTATAGTTTCTGGTTTTACATTTAGATCTTTAATCCATTTTGAGTTTATTTTTGTGTATGTTGTTAGAAAGTGTTCTAGTTTCATTCTTTTACAAGTGGTTGACCAGTTTTCCCAGCACCACTTATTAAAGAGGTTGTCTTTTTTCCCTTAACGGTGTTTTGAAGAGCAGTACTAAGTTGTAATTAAATCGAACTTGTCATGTTTTTCTTTTACTATGAATCATTTTGTGTTTTGTCTAGTAATTTTTTGTTGACCCTAAGTTTATGAAATTTTTTGTGTGTTCATTTTCTAGAATTTATAGTTTTAGCTTGTATTTTAGCCTCTGATCCTCTTTTTGTTTTTGTGTATTATACGAGGAAAATTCTGGGACAACATATTGCTGTCTGTCCTTGTGCCCAAGTTCAGTTTGAAAATTTGCCTTGTATTTTCAGACCCTCTAGAACTGGAGTCTGTCTTTTGTTGGTCCATACATTCCCATCCCTTTCCTGACTTGGGAACAGATTTTTAGAGATGAATTCCTGCCCAGCCCCATTTTACTTAGATTTCCTGAGGCTGATGGCTCATTTCCAGTTCATGCCTGCTCCTTGATTCCTCTGCCCACATTCCATCTCCTTCCTTTCAGCACACCCTGCCACTTCATGCTACCTGTTTTTGCTGCTACTTGCAATACTACACTAGCCCCATTATCCATTGTCCACTTCTCCAGCTGCACTGAATATCCTCAAAACATCTTTATGCAGTCTTTCCTTCTAGAGCCTTCTCTGCTTCAGACTGGACATCCAATTCCAAGAGTGGCATCTTTCAGTCTATGCCATTTGGGCAATTTAAATATATCATGCCCAACCATTTCCAGAATTTTAACAGTAGTTCTTTTCTTTCCATTTTGAAGCATAGTTGTTATGTTCATTTCCACTGTACAACAATGTGAATCAGTTATGCATATACATATATCCCCTCTTTTTAGATTCCGTTCCTATTTAGGTCACCAAAGAGCATTGAATAGAGTTCCCTGTGCTATACGGTAGGTTCTCATCAGTCATCTATTTTATATATAGTAGGGCTTCCCTGATAGCTCAGTTGGTAAAGAATCCACCTGTAATGTGGGAGACCCCAGTTCCATACCTGGGTCGGGAAGATCCACTGGAGAAAGGAACAGCCACCCACTCCAGTATTCTGGCCTGGAGAATTTCGTGGACTGTATAGTCCATGGGGTCGCAGAGTCAGATCCAACTGAGTCACTTCCACTTTCACTTTCAGCACATATATGTCAGTCCCAATCTCCCAGTTCATCCCACCTTCCCCTTCCCCCACTTGGTATCCGTACCTCTGTTCTCTACATGTGCTTCTATTTCTGGTTTGCAAATAAGTCCATTTGTACCATTTTTCTAGATTTCACATTTAAGTGATATTTTATGGTATTTTTTCCTCTTTCTGACTGATTTCACTCTATAAGACAGTCTCTATGTCTATCCACATCTCTGACTTATGGTTGAGTAATATTCCATTGTGTGTGTGTGTGTGTATATATATATATATATATATGTATACCACATCTTCTTTGCCCATTCCTCTGTTGATGGACATTTAGGCTGTTTCCATGTCCTGGCTGTTGTAAACACTTCTGCAGTGAACATTGGAGTTCATGTACATTCTTGAATTATGGCTTTCTCCAGGTATATGCCCAGGGGTGGGATTGCTGGGGCATGCAGTAGTTCTAGCTTTAGCTTTTTGAGGAAACTCCACATTGTTCTCCATAGTGGCTATACCAACTTACATTCCTACCAACTTCAGGAGGGTTCCTTTCTCTCCATATCCTTTCCATCATTTATTGTTTGTAGATTTTTTGATGGTGGCCATTCTGACTGATGTGAGATGATATCTCATTGTTGTTTTAATTTGCATTTCTCTAATAATTAGTGATGTTGATCATCTTTTCATGTTTTTGCTGGCCATCTGTATGTCTTCTTTGGAGAAATGTCTATTTAGATCTTCTGCCCATTTTTTTCAATGAGTTATTTGTAACATTGAATTGTATCTTACCCGTTTCTACGTATCTCTGATCTCAACTATTGTGTTTAATTTTACGTGTCATTTTGACTGGTTCACAAGGTGCCCTGATATTTGGCTAAATATTACTTTGAGGTGTGTCCATGAGGGTGTTTCTGGATGAGGTGAACACTTGCATCCATAGATTGAATAAAGTGGATTGCCCTCGCCATGTCGATAGGCGTTATCCAGTCTCTTGAGGGCCTTCGTAGGACAAAAAGGGGAAGAAAGGGAGACCTCTCTCTCTCTCTCTCTCTGCTTGACTATTTGAGTCAGGACTTTGGTCATCTCTTGCCTTTGGACTAAGACTTACATCATCAATGTTCTTGGTTCAAAAGCAAGAATGTATGTCCACAGTTGCACACACATTCATGCATTTAGCACTCCAGGAACTATTTCTGTTCTTTCCATTGCCTTCCTCTTTCTCTATTGGCCCCAAACAATGGGAAAACAAACATTTTGGAAAAAGATATATTTGCAAATAAGCTTAAGTTTTACACAGAATTTTTCTAAGACATTAAGTGTTTGACAGAGTCTTCCTACAACGAACATGAGAAGTATAAAGAATAGTCTGTGAGACAGATTGTGTGTCCAAATTGAGGTTATGCAGTTGCTCACAGGCTGATTTGGTTTGAATACCATCTATTTCCTTTCAGATAGCAGTTTTATGGCCTGTGTTGAGACTGTCTGGTCAATTCAGAAATTCAAGAGCAGCTCAGACTTGCTCTTTTTGACCAGGGCAAGACAACCTGCAATTCCTTGTTCTCAAAGGGCAGTACATTGCATTGTATTCATTATCCTGAAGCTGGCTGTCAGATGTTGTAAAGAAATACATTTTGCAAGAAAGTTTCCAAGCCCTTTAACTATATAATTTGCCTAGACACTTGCTCTCTACATAAGAAATGGTCTTATTTCCCCTCACAAATCAGACTGCCTTTTCTGATGCATTTGATTATGTTTATTTTTTGCTTGTTTAATTTTGGAATAGTTATCCAGTTCGTATAGATCAAAAAACTTAAAATATCCATAGAAGGAAATAATGCTCTTCAGTCTCAGTCTTCCATCAACCACTTCCCTACCAGCCCCACTTATGATAAAATATGCCAGCACTATTGTTACTTTCTTGCACATCCTTCTAGAGGCTTTGTATGCATAAACAAATGAATGTGAACTCATATTCCAATCTCACATCTGCTAAAGAAAAAGGGAGCTGGACTTAGGGGGACCACCAGTGCCTGTTAGCCCAGAGATTTCTTGACTTTAGCACTGAAATTTCTGTGTCTTGGGAAACTTCTTAGCCCTGGGCAAACCGGGATGATAGGCTTCCATAGAACTTTTATACCTTATCTGGCACCAATGTGTTTTTTGGAGATGTTTTCATATCAGTTCTTTGCAGTCCATGGAATTCTCTAGGCCAGAATACTGGAGTGGGTAGCTGTTCCCTTCTCCAGGGGATCTTCCCAACCCAGGGATCAAACCCAGGTCTCTTGCATTGCAGGCGGATTCTTTTTTTTTTTTTTTTTTTGAAATAATGATAGCATTTATTTAAAAAAATAGAATAAAATAGAATGTTGCAGAACATTATGGAATATTTGTGATATAATTTGAAAAATAATACACAATTCCATATTGCTTCCTTAATAGAAACCCTATCCCTTTTACTATACTTTTCAAAAACCTCATCCTCATTATAATCTGCTACAGCAGTGCCAATAATAGTGAGAATTATATCAACTAGAGAAATTTGGCAAACCAGCAGTTTTGGTGCTCAACAAAATTTTTAGCCAGTTTGGAAAAGTCTTCTAGTCTACTCAGCTATTTTTCAATTCTTTAATGAAATTTTCTTTTTTTTTTTTAGTGGTAAAGATTTTATTTTGTTTTAGCTATTTTTATTTTATTTTATTTTTTTTTAATAGTTGGAGGCCAATCACTTCACAACATTTCAGTGGGATTTGTCATACATTGATATGAATCAGCCATGGATTTACATGTATTCCTATTCCCAATCCCCGCTCCCACCTCCCTCTCCACCCGATTCCCCCGGGTCCTCCCAGTGCACCAGGCTGGAGCACTTGTCTCATGCATCCCACCTGGGCTGGTGATCTGTTTCACCATAGATAGTATACATGCTGTTCTTTTGAAATATCCCACCCTCACCTTCTCCCACAAAGTTCAAAAGTCTGTTCTGTATTTCTGTGTCTCTTTTTCTCTTCTGCATATAGGGTTATCGTTACCACCTTTCTAAATTCCATATACATGTGTCAGTATGCTGTAATGTTCTTTATCTTTCTGGCTTACTTCACTCTGTATAAGGGGCTCCAGCTTCATCCATCTCATTAGGACTGGTTCAAATGAATTCTTTTTAATGGCTGAGTAATATTCCATGGTGTATATGTACCACAGCTTCCTTACCCATTCATCTGCTGATGGGCATCTAGGTTGCTTCCATGTCCTGGCTATTATAAACAGTGCTGCGATGAACATTGGGGTGCACGTGTCTCTTTCAGATCTGGTTTCCTCAGTGTGTATGCCCAGAAGTGGGATTGCTGGGTCATATGGCAGTTCTATTTCCAGTTTTTTAAGAAATCTCCACACTGTTTTCCATAGCGGCTGTACTAGTTTGCATTCCCACCAACAGTGTAAGAGGGTTCCCTTTTCTCCACACCCTCTCCAGCATTTATTGCTTGTAGACTTTTGGATAGCAGCCATACTGACTGGCGTGTTGCGGGCGGATTCTTTACCAGCTGAGCCACAAGGGAAGGCCACGAATGCTGGAGTGGGTAGCCTATCCTTTCTCCAGCGGATCTTTCTGACCCAGGAATCAAACCAGGGTCGCCTGCATTACAGGTGGATTCTCTACCAATGGAGCATCAGGGAAGCCCATATCAGTTCCAAGATCTTCCTTATTCTTTCTCATTATTTTTATGGCTGCATAATTTTGTGAATGCACCAGTATTTTAGTATCTCCCTGTTGATGGATCCTTGAGTTTTTGTTGGTAATCTTTTACTATAATAAATTGTGATAGAATACTGCAATGAGTAAGCCTGTTCATAAATGCACAAACATTCTCAGATGTAGAAATGTGTTAGGCAAAAGGGAATATGCATTTATGATTTTGACAGATATTGCCAGCTTACTATCTGTAAGTGCTGTGCCAATTGACACTCCCATAGAAATGCATGATAATTCTTCTTTCCCTAAAGTCTTGCCAACAAATACTATTCCTCTTATCAAGTTAGCAAAAATCCACAAGTTTGACATACCTGCAGAATTTGAATTTTCATTTCCTTTTTTTAAAATAGGTGATATTGAGCTTTTGTTGATAGAGAACTTTATGTGATTTCTTTTCTCTGAGAACTCTTCTACCCATTTTTATTTTGTATTGAGTTTTTCCTTATGAGAAATATATTACATATATTAAGATAATATGCCCTTCTTGTTGTGATGTTCAACTTTTTTCTCACTTATCCTTTGTGTATTATTCTTCTCATTTATGTTTTGACTTTGATTTTTCTTTTAATATAGTTAAAAAAAACTTTTATGTAGTCAAACTTTCCTTTACAACTTATGGGTTTTGGATCATAGAAAGGCTATCTATACTTCAAAATTATAAAGAAACTTTCTCATTTTTAAATTTAGTGTTTCATGGCTTTATTTTTTATAATTAAATATCTGGTCCATTTGGCATTATTCTCATGAAGCATGTGGATATAGTCCTAACATTATTTTTCTCAGGCAGCTACCTGATTTGAAATATTTTCTAATTATAAACTAAGTTTCTAGATGTGCTTGGATCTTTTTCAGAAGTAATTTTCTGTTCCATTGTCCTGTGTATCTGTTTATGCATTGATATGGTGTGGTTTTAATTACTGAAGCTTTATAATATACCCTAATATCTGGTAAGGCTATTCTCATCATTACTGCTTTGTTTTTCCAGACTTTAATGGTTGTTATTGGGTCTTTATTATTTATAAAAACATTAAACATAGCTAGGCACATTTTAAAATTTTATTCTATTAATTATAAAATCCAGGTGAAATTATAATTATGTTTGTGTGCCTGCATGCTAAGTCACTTCAGTCATGTCTGACTCTTTGCAACCCTATGGACTGTAGCCTGCTAGGCTAATCTGTCTACGGGATTCTCCAGGCTAGAATACTGGACAGAGTTGCCATGCCCTCCTCCAGGGAATCTTCCCAACCCAGGAATCAAACCTGAATCTCTTATGTTTCATGCTTTGGCAGGTGGATTCTTTACCACTAATGCTACCTGGGAAGCCCAAAATTATGTTTGTTATATTATAATTATTTTCTTATAAAAATAATATATATTTACTAAATATATGTCTATAATGCTGTATATATGTCTTATTGTTTATATGTATGTAAACAATGGATTTTGTACTCCCAAAATTTATCCAACATCTAATTTCTTAAATATTTTTTATTTTATAATTTTGAGTTTTCTGATTATATAATAATACCAACTGCAATAGGGTTACAGTCATTTTATACTTTTCAAATTTTGTACCTTTGATATTTTTCTGTTGCTTAATTGTTTTGACTTTTTACCTGTAATAAGATGTTAAATAAAATAGCAGTAGTGGAATTCCTTGTATTGTTCCTGAATTTAGTATTTTCTCTTTAATCATGATTCTGGAGTTGACATAGAATAGTTTGTTATACTGACTATTCATCTATCCTTATTTTCTTGTTTCTTTTTTATGTCTCAAGAATCTTAAATGTTGTCATATGCTTTTTAAATTTGCTTTGAAATGATCACATCATTAGTATCCTTAAATATAATACTATATTATCCCAATTAATTTCCTCCCATTGACACAGTGTGACATACCTGGGATTAAATTGCACTTGATCATAATGTATTATTCCTATAAATTGCCTCGGGATTTTTTGTTGCTATTGTAGTTGCAAATATTTCACTTAGAATTTTGGTTTGGTAGTTTTGCTTTCCCAGTATTATTATTGCATTATTGATGCTGCATATAGTAAAGTGGGTATCAATTAAAAATTTTGGAAAATTTCCATTTCCCAAGTTTCAGTTTTCCATTGAAAATTTCCATTATTCCATGCTTTTGGTCATTTAATAGCTTGGTAATTTTTAGGGTTTGGGACAAACTCCTCAGGTCTGGTAACCATGATGTTATTTCTTTGAAAAAAATTCTCTTTTTTTTTCCTATATAAATGTCTTTTAAGATTGTGTGTTTCATCTGAGATAAATTTTAAGTTATATTTTTTCTAGGAAATTATTTGTTGAATCCAAATTTTCAGTTTATTTGTATGAAACTGTACAAAAGCTTTCTTATGATTCTTTAAATTTCCTTTGTTATTATCATTATTATTATTATTATTGGTACAGTTATACCTTTTTCTCTTTTTTCCCCTTAGTTAATGATTATTTTATTGAGTTTCTGAAAAAACCAACATTTAGATATAATTTTTTTTTAAATTTTGACTCTGTAAAATGTAAAATTTAAATTTTACTCTTTAAAAGCCACTCAAGTGGCTCAGTGGTAAAGAATCCACCTGCCAGTTTGGGAGACATAGAAAATGTGGGTTCAAACTCAGGGTCAGGAGGATCCCCTGGAGAAGGAAATGGTGACTCATTGCAGTATTCTTGCCTGGGAAGTCCCATGGACAGAGGAACTTGGTGGGCTATACAGTTCAGGGGGTCAAAAAGAGTCAGACACGACTCAGTACACACATATGAGGTCGGGTATTTTTTTTTTTTTTAGTTCTATTCTTTTTCTACTTTCTAATCTATTAATTTCTACTTTCATTTTTAAAGTCCTTTTTACATTTTTACAATGTAATTTATTGTGCTTTTTTCAACATACTAGTCACAAATTCATTAGTTCTTTTTAAAATTTCTTCTTTTATTGACTAGTGTATAAAACTATTTTTCTCTTGGTATCAATTTTCTTGATTTCTATAAACTTGATTGTTCTCTAAAAATTCCATAATTTTAGTACATTTTTCCTCCATTAGTAAGGATTGATGAGATAAATTTTTTAAAAAAAAATAAAGCATTTGTTTCTTATTCCTATAATCAAGGCAAAATCTGAACACAATTAGCATTGATAATAGAAATACAATCAGAACCGTTATTCATGAGTTTACAGTTGATGAGGTTTTTATGTTTCCAGTTTGAAGACCGTTTTTGCAAGAGGTTTAAACAGGCATCTCACACTCAGGAAACACAAGTAGTCAATGTACATAGGAAAAAATGCCATAACAGTATTGCAAATTAAGGGAATACCATCATATACCTTGGGCTTTCCTTGTGGCTCAGCTGGTAAAGAATCTGCCTGCAATGTGGGAGACCTGGCTTTGATCCCTGGGTTGGGAAGATCCCCTGGAGAAGAGAAAGGCTACGCATTCCAGTATTCTGGCCTGGAGAATTCCATGGACTGCAAAGAACTGATATGAAAACATCTCCAAAAAATACATTGGTGCCAGATAAGGTATAAAAGTTCTATGGCAGCCTATCATCCAGGTTTGCCCAGGGCTAAGAAGTTTCCCAAGACACAGAAATGACTAGTATTAAAATAAAATGATCAAAACAACCAAGGTTATGAGGCAGTGGGAACTCCCAGGTGTGACTGGTGTAAGTATAATATTTGATGCAATCATGTTAGAAAGGAGTTTGACAACATCTACTAAATTTAAAAATGCACATGCCTGATAAACCAACAGTTTCACTTATAGTTATACCTACCAGAAATAAGCACCAACCACGAATGAGAATATTCATAGCCATTAGTAATATTATACATAGAAGCCCAAAGTAAAATACATCAAAAATGTCCACCACAGTGGAATGAATAAGCTATCCATTGAATAGTATACAGTACCAAAAATTAATGAACTATAGCTATATATTAAACATGGATAAACCTCACAAACATAACACTGCCCAAAAGAAGCTTTATGATTCCAGTTATGCAAGATTCAGTAGCAGTCAATGTTTAGGATTATTTTAAGATGATGAAATCAAGCAAGTGACTGCTTAATAATTCAGAATATCAGTTATATTTAAGAAGAAACAAGAAGGTTACAATTAGGAACAAACATGCCAAGAGCTTCTGAAATGCCAACAACGTTGCATTTGTTGTTGAGGCTCAGGGTTCCATGGGTGTTTGCTTTAAAATAATTGTTCTCTGCATCTTGATATACATGTTTCAGGATAAATACCTTCAACACTTATGGAATACCCAAAGTTCCAATACTTTGCTAGTATCTGGACGGACAGACAGACAGACAGACAGATATGAAGGCACAGATACTGTATGAGAAAAGTCTATGATCTGTTGGGCTGCTAGTTTGTAAAGAGACAGAATGTGGTGAGTATTATAAAAGAGGTGTAAAATGCTGCGTGAGTGCTCTTCTTTTTTGTGTGTGATTAGTTCACTACCAAAGGAATTTGTGAGGGGTGAATGGAAAAGATACAGACTATGAGCTGAACTATGAACACTGAAGAGATTACATTATTTTTCCTAATTGTGTGTCTACAAAAAATGTCTGAAGAGTCACTGGACTATAAACTGGACTATGAACATTGAGCTGGACCATGAACATTGAGGAGATCACATTGTTTGTCCTGATTGTGTGTCTACAAAAAAGTCTAAAGAATCAAACACACATAAAGCAGAAGATAAGAAGCACCTATCATATCACCACTCAGAGATGGGCTCTTAAAAATAAAATCTGGTATATTTTCTTCCACTCTTTTTTCCCATGCATTTGTCCATTAGTCATTGGCTGACCAACAATAGTCTATTGTTGAGGTAAAGATTCAGCAATGATGAAAACAGCTAATGAGCGTCTCTTATATTGTGTGTACTGGGGGTAGAGCATGAAGAATGACAGGCAATAAATATTTAAACAAAAGGACCAAGGAAATTTTAGATATAACAAGTGGTGGAAAAGATGAAATAAAGTACTGGCTCCCGGAGGTAGATGTGAGGAAGGTTTGCTTTCACCAGCGGGTTCTGGAAGTCGTTCTGAGCCAGGAACATTTGCAATGAGATTTGAAAGATAAGCAGGAAGCCATGAGAAGATCTTGGAGAATAGCTGTTGTTGTTGTTCAGTTGCTTAGTTGTGTCCTATTCTTTGCGGCCACATGGACTGCAACACACCATGCCTCGCTGTCCTTCAACATCTCACAGAGTTTGCTAAAACTCATGTCCATCGAGTCAGTAATGTCATCTAACCATCTCATTCTCTGTCGTCCCCTTCTCCTCCTGTCCTCTATCTTTCCCAGTATCAGGGTCATTTCCAGAGTTGGCTCTTTGCATCAGGTGGCCAAAGTATTGGAGTTTCAGCTTCAGCATCAGTCTTTCCAATGAATATTCAGGGTTGATTTTCTTTAGGATTACTGGTTTGATCTCTGTACAGTCCAAGAGACTCTCAAGAATTTTCTTTAAACCACAGTTCAAAAGCATCAATTCTTCAATGCTCAGCCTTCTTTATGGTCCAACTCTCACATTCATACATGACTACTGGAAAAAGCATAGTTTGACTATTGGACCTTTGTAGGCAAAGTAATGTCTCTGCTTTTTAATATGCTATCTAGGTTTGTAGCTTTTCTTCCAAGGAGCAAGCGTCTTTTAATTTCATAGCTGCACTCACCATCTGCAGTGATTTTGGAGCCAAAGAAAATAAAATCTCTCACTGTTTCTATTGTTTCCCATCTCTCTGCCATGAAGTGATGGGACTGGATGCCATGATCTTTGTTTTTTGAATGTTGAGTTTTAAGCCAGCTTTATCACCCTTCTCTTTCACCTTTGTCAAGAGGTTCTTTAGTTCCTCTTCACTTTCTGCCATAAGGCTGGTGCTATTTGCATATCTGAAGTTATTCATATTTCTCCTGGCAATCTTGATTCCAGCTGTGCTTCATCCATCTGGACATTTCACATGATGTACTATGCATAGAAGTTAAATAAGCAGGGTAATAATATATATACATTTATAGCCTATAATATATAGCCTTTCCCAATTTGGAACCAGTCTGGTGTTCCATGTCCAGTTTAAAACCTCTGCCTGGTCCCTCTGCCTTTTCTAAATCCAGCTTGCACATCTGAAAGTTTTCGGTTCATGTATTGTTGAAGCCTTGCTTAGAGAATTTTGAGCATGACCTTACTAGAATGTGAAATGAGTGTAATTGTGCAGTAGTTTGATCATTCTTTGGCATTGCCCTTCTTTGGGATTGGAATGAAAATTGACCTTTTCCAGTACTGTGGCCACTGCTGGGTTTTCCAAATTTACTGGCATATTGAGTGCAGCACTTTCACAGCATCGTTTTTTAGAATTTGAAATAGATCAACTGGAATCCCATTACCTCCACTAGCTTTGTTTGTAGTGATGCTTCCTAAGTCCCACTTGACTTTGCACTCTAGGATGTCTGACTCTAGGTGAGTGATCACAACATCACGGTTATCTGGGTCATTAATATCTTTTCTATATAGTCATTCTGTGTATTCTTGCCACCTCTTCTTAATATCTTCTGCTTCTCTTAGGTCCATACCATTTCTGTCCTTTATTGTGAACTTCATGGCAAATAGATGGGAAAACAATGGAAACAGTTACAGATTTATTTTCTTGGGTTCTAAAGTCACTGAGGTTGGTGACTGCAGCCACAAAATTAAAAGACGCTTGCTTCTTAGACAAAAGGCTATGACAAACCTAGACAGCATGTTAAAAAGCAGAGAGATTACTTTGCCAACAATTGTCCATCTAGTCAAAGCTGTGGTTTCTCCAGTAGTCATGTATGGATGTGAGAGTTTTCACCATGTGAAAGCTGATCACTGAAGAACCGATGCTTTTGAACCGTGGTATTGGAGAAGACTCTGAGAGTCCCTTTACTGCAAGGAGATCAAACCAGAAAATCATAAAGGAAATCTATCCTGATTATTCATTGGAAGGACTGATGCTGAAGCTGAAGCTCCAATCCTTTGGCCACTTGATATGAAGAGCTGACTCATTAGAAAAGACCCTAATGCTGGGAAAGATTGAAGGCAGGAGGAGAAGGGGAGGACAGAGGATGAGATGGTTGGATGGCATCACTGACTCGATGGACATGAATTTGAGCAAGCTCTGGGAGTTGGTGATGGCCAGGGACGTCTACTTGCTGCAGTCCATGGGGTTGCAAGGAGTCAGACATGCCTGAGTGACTGAACTAAACCATTACCCATAACAGAGTTTGATCTCAGGCCAAACTATAGGAAGGAAACACAGTCCAACCCATCAGCAGAAAACTGGATTTAAGATTTTATGTGCATTGTCTTGCCCACCTGAGCAAGACCCAGTTTTCCCCACAACCAGTCCATCCCATCAGGAAGCTTCCACAAGCCTCTATCCTCATCCATTAGAGGGTAGACAGTATGAAGAGTAGTATCTAAGCAGAAACCACAGCCGGTGTTTGAAAAGAAACTGAAAAAACAGATGTCTCAATCCTGGTGTTTCACTTAATATATGCCATGAACATTTCTTACCATGATTAATTCTCCTTAAAGGCACAGCTTTTCTTATGGTCTCATGGGATTTCACCATCTGATTGTGCTGTCATTATTTGTTCTTAATCCTCAGAAATCGGAATTGTTTCTAAATGTCTGCTATTATGCATACCACTGCACTGGACATTCTAGGTCATAAATCTGCATGCAATTCTTATATATTCTTTTGCAATAATTCATAGTAGCAGGAACAATAATTTAGATTCTGAAAATTTATTCACCTAGTCAAATTGTCCTATAGAAAATAAGGTACATTGTTAGAAATGGTGAGTAAAAGGGTCTATTTTACTGCATATTCACTGTTATGAACAATAGCAACAACAGTACCAAAATATTCACCTAGTTGAAAAGCAAAGACATTGTTCACATTATTATGAAATATGTTTAAATTTAACTACTAATGAGGTTGGATGTTAATTATATTTTTTGACCATTTGTATTTTTCTATTCTGAAATTCCTACTTGCCTATTTTTACAACAAAAATTTTTTCCTATTACAGAAATTTTATGTTTATCATATGTATGAAGCACATGGAAATATCTTTCCAAAAATTTTGTGATATATAATTTTTATGATATTAATTTTATGTAACTAAATTAAATTTAATTCCCTAATATTTTTCTTTGTGGCTTACTATTTTTTGTGGGTGTTTGATTAGTCAAGTGTTCACATCCCTAAATGAGATGAATATGTATCTATGCTTTTAATATTTTTAACACTTTATTTCTAATCCATGCAAAAATTAGCTTGCTACATGGAATGAAATACATATCTGCCACTCCTGTTTTCTCAGGTTTATTTTCCAAACAGTTTATTGAATCACTTTTTATTTCTCCACTGATTTGAAGTGCCACTTCAAAGAATATATGCTATGTTCTTCATATAGATTCTGCGATCTCTTCCTGGGCTTTACAGGCTAGTTCACTGATGTTTATTTATCACCAGATCATCAATAGGTGGAAGTGCAGGACTCTCCTAATAGCTATTACTTCTCAAAATTGTTTGGAGGAAACAAGCATGTTCATAATTGCTGGTGGGAATCTGAGTTGGCATGTCCTCCGTAGAAGGAAATTTGGCATTAGCTTTGAAAATCACAAATGTTCATATGCTGAGTTGGACCCAGATTTTGTGGGGCTGAAACATAGATTTGGGGATTTCTCTCTAAGCAAATACACACACACAAGCAATTACAGACACAAAAGAAGTGTGATAGTGAATGTTTACTTAGAATGAGAAAAGAAAAACATAGCAATTTATCCATTTTCAAAATCTTGTAAGTACCACAAACATCAGCAAATCCAGAAAATTTTACATGATATTTTTATTAATTATTTGTCAGATACACTTTATTACCTTTTCTCCATTCTTTCCCATGTCCTCCTTGGTTGTTTCTTTCTGTAGTATTTTTCCACAGCAAGAACAGATTTTAAAATATCTATAGAGCAAAGAAAAACAACAATCTCTTATAGCATAATTGATCAGAATTTTTCATTATTGATTCATCTTCACATTTTATTGGTAATGTGATGTGAGCTGCAAATTTGGAAAGCCTCTCCTACATAAGCTATAAGATTCCAGGGCATTTCAAGTTTTTTTTAATATTAGACTCTTAAATGCGCTTCCCTGGTGGCTCAGATGGTAAAGAATCTGCTTGCAATGCGGAGACCTGGGTTCAATCCCTGGGTTGGGAAGGTCCCCTGGAGAAGGGGACAGCTACCCACTCCAGTATTTTTGCCTGGAGAATTCCATGGACAGAGGAGTCTGGTGGGTTACAGTCCATGGGGTCACAAAGAGTCCAACATAGCTGAGCAACTTTCACTTCTTAAATACTCTAATTGATGATAATCATTAGCCAGTTTCTTGTCAATGACCTCATTTTAGTGTGGGATGTTATAAGTTTTATGGGTTTCCAAAGTGGTGCTTGTAGTAAAGAACTATCCTGCCAACTCAGGAGACATAAAAGACGTGGGTTCGATCCCTGGGTCAGAAGATCCCCTGGAGGAGGGCATGGCAACCCACTCCAGTGTTCTTTCCTGGAGTATTCCGTGGACAGAGAAGCCTGGCAAGCTGTGGTCCATAAGATCACAAAGAATTGGACACAGTTGAAACGACTTAGCACACATGCACGTTATAAATGTTATATCATCTTCACCCAAAACAGTATTTCATGGCGAATTAGTAAACTCCACAAATAAACACAATGAATGGTTACTTTATAATTGCATACTCTGTATAATCCTCACAGGAAAACATTTCCATTTTGACTTGGCATTGTGTCTAGACATGGTGTCTTATTTACTTTTAAACTCTGTGCTGCTTAGATATTTTCCATAAGCAGCATACATAGGAATTTTAGGAATATGAAGGACAACATTTGCATTTTGATAGAGCAGTTTACTCATACATACTTACAGTTACAATGGAAACCTAAATAGTGTTAATTCTGCCTACCTCTCTTAGTTTTTCCTTCATTTCCTTATATTTTGTGTAGCAATATAGAGAGAAAATAGCTAGTATTTTATTCCCTTGTAGTTTCCTTTAATTTTCCCAAATACAAGGTTAAACTGGGTGCATGTCTGTGACATTCCCCTGGCTGTAGCAACTCAGAAAGAAAATAACTAGCATTTTATTCCCTTGTAGTTGCTCTTAATTTTTTCAAACACATGGTTAAACTAAACCTGCATGCATGCTGTGCGTGCCAAATCACTTTAGTCGTGTCCTACTCCTGGCAAGCCTATGGACTATAGCCCGCCAGGCTCCTCTGTCCATGGGATCTCCAAAAGAATACCAGAGTGGGTTGTCATTTCCTACTCCAGGTGATCTTCCCAGCCCAGGGATCGAACCCGCGCCTCTTATGTCTCCTGCATTGGCAGGCCGGTTCTTTACCACTAGTGCCACCTAACTATTGAAAATGAAAGTCGTTCAGTTGTGTCTGACTCTTTGTTACCACATCGACTGTATAGTCCATGGAATTCTCCAGGCCAGAATACTGGAGAGGTTAGCTGTTCCCTTCTCCAAGGGATCTTCTCAACCCAGGGATTGAACCCAGGTCTCCCAACATTTCAGGCAGATTCTTTACCAGCTAAGCCACCAGGGAAGACCTGGGCTAAACCTGTATTTCTATAATTTTCAGCCAATAGTAACGTTTTCTCTTTCATTTACAATCAAGAAGTTTGCCATGGATTTCTCCCTCTCCATTCTCTCCCCTTCTTCACTTCTCAGTATTATTTATTCAATCTGGAGCTGTGAGTCAGCTTACACTCTGCATTTTTTTTTTCTCCATAAAATGATCTTTGAGAATCAATTTGGCTGCTTGCATTCAGAGTCCTAACCAGCCTGCAGCGCCCCCTGTCTGTGGCACTTGACATTCCCCTGGCTGTGACCACTGCCTGGTGCTCCTGCTGATCCTCACGTCCCACGCCACTCTTCAGGTCCCCAAGGCTGCACAGGGGGCTCTACCCAAAATCCAGGCTGGAAATTTGTCTGAATAACCCGCTCCTGAAGTTCTCAACAAACGGCTGGTGAGCACTGATGTGTAAACAGCCCAGCTCTCTTGCACCTTGGGTTCCATAACTCTGGGACATGCAATTTGCACAGTTTGTGGCATTACACTCCAGTCACCCTCAAGATAACTGGCTTGTTGACTTATCCTATACTGGTTACTCTCCTTTTCTCATTTCTCTACATGTTTCTTAGCATCCCGAAGAAAATATTTGCTCTTAAATCCATGACTCAGAGTCTGGGGGAACTCTACCTGAACAGATATTTTTAATGATTATTTATACTTAACTCTATTTTTAGTGTCTTTTGATATTCACTCAAAGACTATAATGGAGAAGGAAATGGCAACCCACTCCAGTACTCTTGCCTAGAGAATCCTGTGGACAGAGGAGCCTGGTGGGCTGCTGTCTATGGGGTCGCACAGAGTCGAACATGACTGAAGCAACTTAGCATGCATGCATGCATTGGAGAAGGAAATGGCAACCCACTCCAGTGTTCTTGCCTGGAGACTCCCAGGGACAGAGGAGCCTGGTGGGCTGCCGTCTATGGGTCGCATAGAGTCAGACACGACTGAAGCGACTTAGCAGCAGCAGCAGCATAGACTATAACTGAAACAATTTTCACATTCTTTTAAAAAAATATTTATTTATTTTTATTTATTTGACAGTTCCAGGTCTCAGTTGCAGCATGTGAGATCTAGTTCCCTGACCTTGGATCTAACCTGGGCCCCTTGCATTGGGAGTGTAGAGTCTTAGCCACCGAACCACCAGGAATGCCTCAATTTTCACATTCTTGATACTTTGATTTTGGTTAATTTCTTAACCAGATAGAGCACATGTTAAATAGTTACCCCTGTCACCCCACTCCAAAGAATATACAAATGGCATATTTTTTTCATCACTTAAGCATGTTTGAATGGATTCCTCTTGCATTGGTAGACAACAAGTTAAACAGGATTAGGGGTCCCCATGTTTCCCCACAAACATTCATTAACCATATACTGGAAAAATCTTCCATCTTTTAGTGTTGGTGACTATCTAAAATCAGGATGATTTTTGTTCCTTTTGCTACAATTTCAAAAAATTATTTTTATATCTAGATTAGTATAGGAATTTTCTTTAATCTTAGTTTTTAAGATTCCCAGTAAACATTTAAGTTTGAAACTCTTTCCATTCATTTTTTAAAAACAGAACTGTGTATGGCCATTGTTTATCTTTTTTAGTCTTAAAAATGTTTTTACATGGATAGTGAGGTTGATGGCACTTTCTACTCTGAACCTTAGGCCTCCTTCCCCTCCTCCCTTTCCCCTTAACGCCCTGTTGCAGTACTTCGGTGGGGGTGCAGGGCGCCTTTGCTGTTGTTTGGTCAGTAGTCATGTCCCACTCCTCTCTGAGCTCATGGCCTGTCACCCACCAGGCTCCTCTGTCCATGGGGTTTCCTAGGCAGGAGTACTGGAGTGGTTGCCATTTCCTTCTCCAGGAGATCTTCCTCACTCAGGGATCAGAAGTCGCCTCTCCAGCATTGGTAGGCTCTTTACCACTGAGCCACCAGGGAAGCTCTAGAAGAGTATCTTTGCTTCCATTTTAATGAGAATTAGGAAGAAGTCTTCCAAGAAGAAAAGGATTTCTTTCTGGAATAAAAGGACTTATCTATTCAGATTTTGATTAAAACTCTTTTCTTCCCCCGCCATCACATTCTGACATAACAGTGATCACAGACTTTTTGTTAAACACTTTAAGCCAATAGGTTCCTAGTCACTTTTGTCACTTTAAATTGGTGGTCATAAGAGTCCCTAACTATGCAAAGTGGTTTGTATCCGCAAACCAAAATCATTTGTTTTTATCTTGACAAAAGATTCTGTTTCCTGTGTTTCTATGCTCCTAGAACTTTTTAGTTTTGCTTTAAAGGTCTCCCACTTTCCCCCTTCTATTTCCCATGAAGTGATGGGACCGGAGAGCTTCCCAGGTGGCACTAGGAGTAAAGAACCTGCCGCCAATGCAGAAGACATAAGAGACATGGGTTCAAGCCCTGGATCAGGAAGATCCCCTGAAAGAAGAACTGGCAACCCACTCCAGTATTCTTGCCTGGAGAATCCCATGGACAGAGGAACCTGGTGGGCTATGGTCTATAGGGTGGCGAAGAGTCAGACAGCACTGAAGTGACTTAGGATATATGCACAATGGGACTGGAAGAAGGGGAAAAGTGGAAGCAGTGACAGATCTTTTCTTGGGCTCCAAAATCACTGTGGATGGCGACTGCAGTTTGAAATTAAAAGATGCTTGCTCTTTGAAAGTTGTGACAAACCTAGATACCATATTAAACAGCAGAGACATCACTTTACCCTCAAAGATCCATATAGACAAAGCTATGGTTTTTCCAGTAGTCGTGTATGGATGTGAGAGTTGGGCCATAAAGAAGGTTGAATACCGAAGAATTGGTGGTTTTGAACAGTGGTGTTGGAGAAGACTCTTGAGAGTCCCTTGGACTGCAAGGAGATCCAACCAGTCCATCCTAAAGGAAATCAGTCCTGAATATTCATTGGAAGGACTGATACTGAAGCTGAAGCTCCAATACTTTGGTCACCTGATGTGAAGAGCTGACTAATTGGAAAAGACCATGATGCTAGGGACGATTGAGGGCAGGAGAAGAAAGGGGCAACAGAAGATGAGATGGTTGGGTGGCATCAGCAACTCAATGGACATGAATTTGAGAAAACTCTGGGAGATAGCGGACAGGGCAGTCTGGCATATTGAAGTCCATGGAGTTGCAAAGAGTTGGATGCAGCTTAGCAAGAGAATAACAACAACAAAAGATATACATCATTATTTAATAGACATATAGCCTTACAGCATATTAATAATTGGGATGCGGCCATGTAATCCTTCCAATGTGAACCTGGGATGCAAACTGAAACACTGGTAGGGTAACTTTTCTAGGTTTGTTTTCAGCTTTATTACCATGTGAATTTCTCTGTGACTAAATAATATAAAACATTTTTCTATTATAAATTAGAAAGCAACTTGGTTCATTTAGCTGAGTGGATATATTTAGATCTGTTAGCACTGTGACCCAGCTTTCACTTGGTGTCATTTTTTTCTGCAGCTTCAAATGGGCCGGCTATTTGGAATTAGACTACTGTTACTCCCTACATAATTACTGAAGCAATAGAACATGCTATTATAGAGAAGCTCTCATACTATATGGATTTTAATGTATTTATGTATTATCTATGGAAGAGGGCAGAGAGATGAGCAGGGCAGTGATCTAAGTACCTACATTTATTCAGACTGAATTTGATAGTTTTATTGTGGCTTATTTTAATTGTTTTCCACTGGAATTTTCCAGTGTCACAGAACTGCCTGATATGTAGTACAGTCACTGTCATCGTAGAGGATTTCTTTGTGATTCAAAGGGTCTGGGTAAGATAGACGTAAATGTATTATGCGTATTAAACACTCCTTTAAACATAATTTATTTAACTTATTTAACTGCATTTTAAAAATCACACCCTTTGAATATTTATGTCTATGCTTTAGTCATCCTTGCATCCCTAGTGGCAAGCAGAATACTTAATGTATATTGTACATGATATATATTTCAATAATATAACATGATTTAAAAAGTACTTTGAGATAAACTGGTTTTCCCTGGTAGATCAGCAGGTAAAGAATCCACCTGCAATGCAGGAGACCCAGGCTTGATCCTGGTTCAGGATGATTTGGAGAAGGGAATGGCTACCCACTCTGGTATTCTTGCCTGGAGAATCCCATGGACAGAGGAGCCTGGTGGGCTACAGTCTATGCAGTCACAAATGACTTACACGTTGAGATAAACTAGCTTCATCCTCACAAAGACATATAAATAGATTCTTATGGTATTATGCAGTCATCATTTTACATGTGAGAAAACTCGACATTAGAGAAGTTAATTTATTTTCCCAAGGCCACACATAGTAAGGGGGCTTCCCAGGTTGGGCAGTGGTAAAAAATCCAACTGCCAAAGAAGGAGATGCAGGAAACTCAGGTATGATCCCTGGGTCAGGAAGATCACCTAGTGAAGGGAACAGCAATCCGCTCCAGTATTCTTGCCTATAAAATTCCATGGACAGAGAAGCCTGGCAGGCTGCGATACATGGGGTCTCAAAGAGTCAGACATAACTGATCGACTGAGCATGCACACTCAGCACACATAGTCAGAAGGGGATGGGATTTGACCAATCCAAATCTTTGTGTTTCTAGCCACCAGCTTTTCTTTTCTTAGAGGTGGGGAGAAGGGGGTAAAAAGCACATTCCCAACTAAAATGAAAATCAATTTGAGTCAAGTATTTAAAGACAATATTTTTTTACCTACTATCAACATATTTGGGACTAGTGCCAAATCAAAGATTTAGCCAAAGATTGATTTATCTTTCAACTTGAGATTAATATGGTCATTTTCCCTAAAATAAGCCTTAAAGTTAAAACAAACTTTATTGAGGTATAATGAACATACCAAAAATATACAAATTGCATACATACAACTCAATAAAATTTGGAAAAATTTGCCAGGTGGGACCAGCACCTGCATCAAGAAACAAAATGTTACCAGCATCCCAGAAGATTCTTCATGTACCTTCTGTTGTGCCCATTGAGCTTATCTACTGCTTCTCAGTAGGAACACTTCCTACCACATGCTCTGTGGAATAGAGGAGGCTCAAGTCTTGGGATGGAATTATAACTCTCTTTGAATTGGTGAACAATATATCATGAGAACTAACTCCACATGCTGCTGCTCCTGCTAAGTCTCTTCAGTCGTGTCCGACTCTGTGCGACCCCAGAGACGGCAGCTCACCAGGCTCCGCCGTCCCTGGGATTCTCCAGGCAAGAGTACTGGAGTGGGTTGCCATTGCCTTCTCCTTACTCCATGTTGTCTGATCATAATCTCGGAGCCATTTTTTTTTTATTCCTGTTTATCTTCATCTTCCTTACCAAATCAGTTGCCAAATCCAATTAATTCTTCTTTCTAAATATCTTTGATAATTGGACCTTCTTATCATGATCATTGGTCCACTTTAATTCAGCCCTCATTATATTTCCCTGAGATGAGCTTAATATTCTCCTTTCCTATCTCTGCCTCTAGAGAGGCATCCTTGCCTTTCATTCAGTGTCTAGTACTTGCCAACCAGGACAGTAGGTAACAAAGAATCACAGGAGAATAAGCAACATCTCTGACCTTTTATAAAATTTCACTGTCTAGAAGAGGAGACAGTGAACACAGAAATAGATCATTTTAGCCTAATGTGGTACTAATGTTGTAAGTGCAATGACAGAAATACACATAATGTGCCACCAGTAGGCAAGAGGGTATCTTAAGATTGCTACTAGGGTTTTCTTTCCAAATGACAGATTTGACCTTAAAACTCTTCAATGGTTACCACTTGTTTACAGCAGAGGTTGCAAACACAAATGCCCATGGAAGTCCAGCAGGTATAAATATTTCTTAGGTGGGCAGATATCTTAACAAGAGTGGGTGGTGGAGAGTTTGGAAACTGTAGAATGGCAAGAACAGGCCTAGACTGTGGCATCAGAAACTACTCGGCTCTAACCATTTGTGGTCAAATGAGGTCAAATGTGGTCAAATCATCTGTTCTAAATTTTTGCTGTTATTTTTTTCCCAAGTGAAGCTGGATGTCTAGAACTTTATGTTCTCCCAGTTTTAAAAATGTTTTTAATTTTGTAATTCAAATTATAAACAAAACACAATAAAACAAAAAAAAATCCCTAGTACATGTAAAAATACTATGAGAGCCAGCTAAAATACCTCCACAAGCCTCTAGTTTGTGACCTTTGGCCTGTAAGAAAGTCAAAACATTTTAGGAAGATATCCAAGACTTTGCACGATCTGGACCAAAGCTACTTTTCCCTTTCAACTTGTAGGTCACCCCACACAAAGCACAGTGTAGTTTCTGGAACATACCTTCCACACTCAGGCCAAATGTCTTTGGTCTAGGTCTTCAATGCCCTTCTGCCTTCCTCACTAACCTGGTGAAATTTCACTCTGGTTTCCAATTTACATGTCAAGGAAATATGTTAGGCTCCCTTGCATACGCAAGGTGTAACTCATTTCTTTCTTTTCTCTGCTGGAACATTTTATTCCGATTACCAGTAGAATACTTGTGTCTGCTTCAAAATTCTACCAGTTTTGAGTTTTTCCCACTGCTTTAAATTCTCTCTTCATATCTTCCCCTAAGTGATTTTATTTTCTTTCCATTATAGCTTGTTATATATGTTGTTAACGGTCTGTGGTGTTGGATAAGACTCGAGAGTCCCTTGGACAGCAAGGCGATCAAACTAATCAATCCCAAAGGAAATCAACCCTGAATATTCACTGGAAGGACTGGTGCTGAAACTCCAATACTTTGGCCACCTGATACGAAGAGCCAACTCATTAGAAAAAACCCTGATGCTGGGAAAATTGAAGGCAGGAGAAGATGACAGATGATGAGATATGGTTGAATGGTATCACCTACTCAATAAACATGAGTTTGAGCAAACTCTAGGAGATGGTGAAGGACAGGGCAGCCTGGCATGCTGCAGTCCATGGGGTCACAAACAGTGAGACCCAACTGAGTGACTGAAGAACAACAAAAGGTCTATAATATTTTATGCAGTATCAAAGTCAGTAGCATGAAGTTTAGCTATGTTACCTCAATCTACTCTGTGGCTGGGATCAATTTTTCTCCAAGTACTGATATTCTAGAGCACCTGATAACATTTGTATCAGTTTTCTATTGCTGCCAAAGCAAAGTATCCCCAAATTCATGCATTTACATAGATGTGCTGTTTTTCTAAGTCCCACAATGGTCTTGAAGTGAGTGAAAGTCACTCAGTCCTGTCCGACTCTTTGCAACTGCATGGACCATACAGTCTATGGAATTCTCCAGGCCAGAATACTGAAGTGGGTAACCTTTGCCTTCTCCAGAGGATCTTCCCAACCCAGGGATCAAACTCAGGTCTCCCGCATTGCAGGCAGATTCTTTACCAACAGAGCCACAAGGGAAGCCCCACCTTGGTCTTAATGGACTAAAACAAAGATGTCAGTAGAGCTGTATTCCCTCCTGAAGGCTCTAGAGGAGCCTGTTTATAAGTGCCCAAATTCTTTTAAAAAAATTTTTATTGGAGTTTAGTTGCTTTGCAATGTGTGTTAATTTCTGCTTTGCAGCAAAGTAATTAGCTATGCTGTTGTTGTTCAGTTGCTCAGTTGTGTCCGACTCCTTGCGACCCCATGGACTGCAGCACACCTTGCAGTTGCAAAGCAGCTATACATGTGCATATACACCCCCTCTTTGTTACCACAGAGCACTGAGGAGAGTTCCCCGTGATACACAGTTGATTCATGGTTCAGTCTTCTGTGTTTAGGGTGGAGCAGTTCTCTTATGGCAAGACTCTAGCTTCCTTTTTTGTCTCCCTCTTCCATTGTAAAGTACCCCGGTGATTACACTGAGCCCATCTAAATAATCCAGGATAATCTGTTTAAAGGTCAGCTGATTAGCACCTCTAATTCCATCTGTATCTTTAACTGCTTTTTGTCATATAACTGCACATATTCGTAGATTCTGAGGATTAGAACATGGACAATTTTGAAGGGCCATTATTCTGCCTATCACATTGTCCTCTAGTGGCAATTTATTCTAACATCAAAGAAAGTACGTTAACCTCCTATCTTTATGAAACTCAAATCAATAAGGTAAAGAAATGTGGTTTGTTTCCCCAAGTGACCTTTGTTGGGCCTTACAGATTGGCATATATAGAAAAGACCATACGTCCATGCATGTATCTTTCGTTGTTGTTGTTCAGTTGCCAAGTCATGTCCAACTCCTTGTGACCCCCTAGACTGCAGTATGCCAGGCTTCGCTGTTCTCCCCCATCCCCCTGAGTTTGCTCAAGTTTATGTCCATTGAGTCGGTGATGCTATTTAACCATCTCATCCTCTGTCACCCTCTTCTCCTTTTGCCTTAAATCTTTCCCAACATCAGGGTCTTTTTCAATGAGTCATCTCTTCAAAGAAGGTGGCCAAAATATTGAAGCTTCAGCTTCAGCATCAGTCCTTCCAATGAATATTCACGGTTGACTTCCTTTAGATTTGACTGGTTTGGTCTCCATCTATGAGACCAAATAAATCTTGGTTCAAAAGAACAATTGACATGAACATACCTAATTTTAACACTTTATTCATTTCCCATTTACACATGCATTTTTTTGCAAACTCGTAAGTAGGAAAACTCACTCAAAACACAAAAAACTTCTGCATTGAATACATGAGTGTAGTATTAATCTACAAAGAAATTTGACAGGTACACCATTTTTTGTATGCTTTAAGGAAATATCACTAACTTTGTTGATTGCTAGATTTTTCACATGGTTTATCCTTATGTCCATAATGTCTTTTGCCAAAGTCTCCAGACTGTTATACTCCTTGCTTGTGTCTGAAAAATGTCTCATCCTTTGCCAACATCTCTGAGACGATCCTTAATCACCAATAATTGACAGTATATAGTCCTTTCCATGCTGTATATTTTATGGCTTCAGTGGAAAAGGAATTTGAGCCATTGCTAAAAAAAATAAAATTGGGGCAAAATTACATGAGGTCTAGCCAAATCAATACACTAAGACAATAACTTTGGCTCCAGTGATTGCCATTGTCTACAACAAACGGCAAATATTAGGTCAGCTACTTTGAGCCAATGGAGATGGAAAAGTGTCCGATTAAAGTTTCTACTTTGCATTCACTATTTTTTTTCCTTCTTGTAAAAGGAACCAAAATACATTTTGTGGCTCCTGCAGATTTCAGATGATCTACAGTCCATGAGACAATCAGCTGACATTGGCTGCTATAATTTAAAACAAGGAGGCAAAGTGCTAAGGAACAACCTTCTAACTGGTGATGCATTTCAAAAGTCCATCCTGATCCAAGTGGAACTTGCCATTTTGATGCCAGGCTAATGAAAACAAAGTAGCTGATAAAGTGCTGCAATGCTTCTCCACCTAGGCAGCTGTAGACATGATAAACACCTGGATACAGAAGAAATAAAAAAAGTTGAAATCAGCAGCTTTGCTTGATTTTGGTTACTGAGGTCATGTGTGGCTCTGGCATCTTTATTTAAACGTACCATATAAGAATATGGGCAGGCTTAAAGTCTCATGCAGAATTTAAACTGATCTTCCCTACTAGATTTATGTTTTTGTGTTTTTTAAGTTAAAAGCCTCAAATTCCTTCATAGAACTAATCTTTTTTTTTTCATTTATTTTTATTAGTTGGAGGCTAATTACTTTACAATATTGTAGTGGTTTTTATCATACACTGACATGAATCAGCCATGGATTTACATGTGTAGCACTAATCTTTTTAAAGCAGCTACAGAATATCTTATTTGACAGGGGTTCTAGAGAAAAGGGGGAAAGAGAGAAAGAAAAAAGAGCAATCAAAATCAAATCAAAGTTTTATTAAGAAAGAATTGTCAAATAGTGACAATAGGCAGGTGATTTCAGTACATATTAACCAAGTGTAAATATTGTGTTAAAAATCATATCAGCTCTGACTTACTAACCATCAAGGCAACCTTGAGGCTGATGTGGTAGAGACTTCCCAAGCCTGTGTCTGTATGTTTGCATTTACAAAGTCGTTTTGCCCATGAAGTTTGCAGAGTTAGGAATAAGTGGCACTAAACGTACTGAGATATTTTCTCTTAACTTTTAAGAACACTGTTCATTTCTGTTTTGACACTTTCCTCAGCGGAATTTTTCTCAGAAAAATAAGAGCATTCTCTCTCTCCCCTTTCCACACCCTTTCCCTTCCCTACTGTCTGCTTTTCATTTGCCCCACGTTCCCTTATAACTTTCCTCCTTCCAGGTTCCCTGACAACAAGAAACTCTATGTAATTTCCCAATTGTTCCATTCACCCTGCTTTACACATGTACTTCTTCCATGAGTTCTTTTTTTCCTTAAATAAAACTACAAGAGACTTTCAAAAAATTAGAGGACTTGAAGAGTCCTTCAGAGACCATTTGGTGAAGTCTATGCTTGTACCTGAGGCCTTGCTATGCACATACTATTGCATTCAGATGAAGAGCTATTCTTTTTTGAACAACCTTCAGAGAAGGTAATTCTATTTACATTTGTTGATACTAGCTGCTTATTAAGTGCATGTTCCCTTGTTCTTTTTAGGGCTTTCCTAGTGGCTCAGATGGTAAAGCATCTGCCTGCAATGCAGGAGACCCAGGTTCGATGCCTGGATTGGGAAGATCCCCTGGAGAAGGGAATGGCAACCCACTCCAGTATTCTTGCCTGGAGAATTCTATGGACAGAAGAGCCTGGTGGGTAGAGTCCATGGGGTTGCAAAGTCAGATATGACTGAGCAACTAACATATGTTCTTTTTGGGCAAGCATGTATTTCTTACTTTCTCTTGCAGTGAGGTGTGTCCCTGTGACTGACCTTTAGCTGGGAAATATGGGTGGACATAAAAACCACTCATAGGCCTGGACCACGTAAACTTTTCATACATACACCTCTGTAATCCTCCTCTTCCTTCTGGCAAGGATAGAGACAAGCCCCAAGATGACCCTGGAAACAGCCTGTTGATGATACAGGAGCTTCCATCATCCTGCATCTCTGAGTGACTGTGTGGAAGACTCTCAACCAACCTCTGCTCTTGCCCCACTAGTAAACATGAGTAAGAAATGCATTTCTAAGTGTCCATCAGCAGATGAATGGATAAAAAAGATGTGTGTGTGTGTATAAATATATATATATATATATAGAGAGAGAGAGAGAGGAATTTTACTCAGCCATAAAAAGTCAAAATTATGTCCTTTGCAGCAACATGGATGGACTTGGAGGGTAAGTGAGACAGAGGAAGACATATACTGTATGACATCACATATGTGGGATCTAAAAAATACAAAAACTTAGTGACTATAATAGGAAAGAAGCAGACTCCCAGATACAGAGCACAAGCTAGTTGTTACCAGTGGGGGGAAGTGATACAGTGGTAGGGGAGTGGGAGGCCCAAAGTGGGAGTGGGTGTACGATGCACTCAAGGATGTATTGTACCACATGGGGAATGTAGCTAACATTTTGTCCTATCTGTAAATGGAAAATAACCTTTAAAAATTGAATAAAAATAAAAAAAATTTAAAGTACATTTCTATTGTTTTCAGGCCATTATACATTGCTGGTTTTATTTGTTGTAGCAACATTATCATAAGTAAAACAATAATATCTTAAAAGTAAAACTGTCATGCTATGAAGCATGTGTATCATTTTACTCCACAGACCCAAGGTTGAGAAACCATCGCTATCTCTTTGACATCCTGGATATTTTGCTGATAGTTTAACAGGCTTTGTGACCCTCTTTCTTACTATCCTAACTTCACTTTTACTTTACATATGTGTTTTAATTTCTGTACAGAATCCACTCTTTTCCTATTGGACTCCATATTTATTATTTATTTCAAAGTCACCTCTGCTATGTCCTTTTAAGAATTTCTCAGAAGTATTTGGATTTATTATACATAATTACATTATCTGTTTTCTCATTTTTATGTTAGGGTTGGATAAGAGAAGTGTGAAAGGTAACTTTTTTCATGTGGAATCACATGTGTTTATGCTACATAACTTGAGATAGAAAAATCTGCTAACGTTCTTATTGACCAAGATATTGCAACCAACAGTTGATTATATATACAATATCTTGCTTAAAAATTAAAACGTTATATCTCTTTTCCCAGATGCAAAATACTTCTAGGCTGCCTTCTTCCAACCTTTGTCAGCAAGAGTGCCTTAAGATTATGTCATTGCACTTATTTATTTTTTTTTATCATAAAAGTAAGGTACTAAAAGCCTTGGTATAAAGATTTAAACAACATAGAATTCAGGAAAGTAGAAGTGAAATTTGACTTCCTTTCCTGAGACTGGGCTGAGGCAAAGTCCAATTGCCTCTTGTTCAAATGCCATTAACTGCTAGATTATATGTAACAGAGATATCAGCATAAGACATGGTGATAACTCTAGATGGAAAACAAAGTGGCAGCATTCTTCAAGGTCTGATTGGTTTCTTTAAAGAAAATCTGATTCTTGGCCTGAGACTGAAAGTTTGCCCTCAGGTGTGAGAACAGTGTGAACAGAATCAAGACTTGTATTATAGATCCTCTGGTATCTGCAAGAAGCGGACATGAAAGCCTGCTTTGTCGTTGGAGATCAGTAAGGCCTGGGTAAGGCCAGAAAGCACAGCTATAAAGATTGCCCCAGATTTGTATTTGCCAAGAGTGGGGGTGGGAGGCACAGGGGAGCATTACATTGGGAGGTTGGGACTAGCAGATGCAAACCATTATACATAGAATGGATAAACAACCAGGGCCTATTGTATAGCATAGAGAACTATATTCAGTATCCTATAATAAGTCATATTGAAAAAGAACATGTATATATGTATATATACCTATGTATAACTTTTCTGTGCAGTAGAAATTAATGCAACATTGTAAATCAACTATACTTCAATTTAAAAAAAAAGACTGCCTCCTGAAGCTCTTGATTAAAAGGAGAGAAGATACATCGTACTTGAATCTGTGGACCCAGAATTTAGGTGCAAGAGGTCCATAAATATGATGGTCACATGCTTCTCAGGGTCTCTCTCTTATGGGGCAAAGAGACATATGTATCAGAAGGATGAAGGTACAAGGCAATCAGCTGGGGATCTGCTGGAAGGTGGAACCCAGTCTCAGAGTCCAGCAGTACCCAGAGAGCAGCTATCTGGGATTGTATCTTGTCACTAGGACATGTTGGACCTCACTCTCCTGAGATCTAGACAAAGGCCTGGATCAGTAGTGATGATCAACAGAAGTGGGATCATAGATTCATATCTGCAAGTATCAGAGTCCCCATGTTGCTGTTCAGTCACTAAGTGGTGTCCAACTCTTTGCGACCCCCATGGACTGCAGCACACCAGGATTCCCTGTCCTTCACTATCTCCTGGAATTTGCTCAGACTCATGTCCACTGAGACAGTGATGCCTTCCAACCATCTCATCCTCTGTCATCCTCTTCTACTCCTGCCCTCAATCTTTCCCAGCATCAGGGTCTTTTCCAATGAGTCAGCTCTTCACATCAGGTGGCCAAAGTATTGGAACTTCAGCTTCAGTATCAGTCCTTTCCCATACGAAGCAAATTGTAGCACAGAAGAATACAGTTGACTTGAGATAGACGTCCTCCAATAGCAATGGCAGGGTGTTAGCCAGAGGAGGAGAGTCAGGGTGAGGCATGACCCGTCTTCCCTCCCACTCCCCCACCGCCCCACCCCCAGACATACACACTGCAGTGCAGTGGAGCCACACATTTGCCTCAGAGGGAAGGGGCAGCGGTGTGCTGGTGAATGTTTAGTAACTGGTTCTCTGGGAGGCAGTGGGTGAATGGTGCATGTGACTTGCAGTGTTTGATGATTGCCATAGTGTAAATACTCAGATCATGGCCAACTTTAAGCTCCCACAGATGCCAGTACACTCGGAATTGGGGAGAGATGTGTCTGGTGGACTTCGTGAGTCAGTGAGAGTTTTACGTGTGATGGGAGATTATAATTCTACAATGGAAATATTTAGAATTAGCCAAAATGAGATTTTTTATTTGAAAAGTGATGGTATCTGGTCAAGGAGTTGCCAAGGTTCTTGATAGATACCTAGTGGGTTAGAGGACTAGCTAGAACACAGTTGGTGGCAGTTACTGAGGTACAGTGGTAAAAAATTCACCTGCAATGCAGGAGACGCTGCAGACACAGGTTCAATCCCTGGGCTGGAAAGATCCCCTGGAGAATGGAATGGCAGCCCACCAGTGTTCTTGCCTGAAGAATCTCATGAACAGAGGAGCCTGGCAGGCTACAGTCCATAAGGTCTCAAAGAGTCTGACATGACTGAGCATGCGTGCATACACACACACTAAAAAAATAAACAGTTTTATGTTTATAACTGAATGAGCAGGGATTTTTTATTAACTCAGTCTTAAGATTCTTAGATACATAGCCAAGCAGTAAACTAAGGGAGAGAAACCCTCAAACAAACAGGGATCTTAAAAGAAGCATAGTTTGTGGGAGCTAAATCTAATAATTGACTAGTGGTTGGAACACAGCCTTAATAGCTGTTTCTGGGGTTCAGTCTTTCATGTGTGGCAGTAGGGTAGGGGTACAGACACAAATCCTTTGCATGTGGGAACTATCAAACCTGAAATCAGCTATTTCTGATTTTCTGAATGGCTGGTCTATTACTAGAATTCCATGGACAGAGGAGTCTGAAGGACTACAGTCCAGGGGTCACAAAGAGTCAGCCATGACTGAACAACTAAACAACAACGATAATGAGGAATAATTGGTAAGCTTGGGCTTTTCACATAAAAATTCATGTAAAACTGGTGCATCCCTGGAATCTAGGTGAGGCAAAGCAAAAATAAACAAACAAAATAATTGCAGAGAGAAATGTCCACAGGCCAAAGCACATGAACTGACCACCAAATGCAGTGTTGATCTCACAGACATAGCAACAGTCAAGGAACTAAATCACTCTGAAGAATAAATAGCAAATGGAAAAAAGGGGGGGGGGGGTAGCATTTGCAATTCAAGAACTGAAAATTTTAAACATCTCAAGAGGGAAGTGATATACACATAATTATGGCAGATTTGCATCATTGCACAGCAGAAAGCAACACAATATTGTAAAGCAATTTTCCTCCAATTAAAAAAGACATTTAAAAAAGAGATCTCAAATGAGCAAAGTTTAAATGTTTGAAAAGATGAAAGAAGGAATAAAACAGTCAAGAAGAAAATCTAAGGACAAAGATTTTGTGAAGAATTAAATAGAAATTGTGAAAACAAAAGTATAGTCTCTGAATTTTAGGGGAAAAAAAGCCCCATGAACATGTTAAATAGTAGATTAGACACAATTATGCAATTGCATTCTATGAAGACCTAAAAGACTTTCTAGAACTAACACCAAAAAAAGATGTCCTTTTCATCATAGGGGACTGGAATGCAAATGTAGGAAGTCAAGAGATACCTGGAGTAACAGGCAAGTTTGGACTTGGGGTACAAAATGAAGCAGGTCAAAAGTTAACAGTTTTACCAAGAGAACATGCTGGTAATAGCAAATACCCTCTTCCAACAACACAAGAGATCACTCTACATATGGACACCACCAGATGGTCAATACCAAAATCACATTGATTATATCTTTTGCAGCCAAAGACAGAGAAGCTCTATACAGTTAGCAAAAACAGGACTGGGAGCTGACTGTGGCTCAAATCATGAACTCTATTGCAAAAGTCATAGTTAAATTGAAGAAAGTAGGGGAAAGCACTAGGTCATTCAGGTATGACCTAAATCAAGTCTCTTATGATTATATAAGTGACAAACAGATTTAAGGAATTAGATCTAATAGAGTGCCTGAAGAACTATAGACGGAGGTTTGCAACACTGCATAGGAGGCAGTGATCAAAACCATCCCTCAGAAAAAGAAACTCAAAAAGGCAAAATGGTTGTCTGAGGAGGCCTTACAAATAGCTGAGAAAAGAAGAGAAGCAAAAGGCAAAGGAGAAAAGGAAAGATATAGCCATCTGAATGCAGAGTTCCAAAGAATAGCAAGGAGAGATAAAAAAGCCTTTCTAAGTGACCAATGCAAAGAAATAGAGGAAAATAATAGTATGGGAAAGACTAGAGATCTCTTCAAGAAAATTAGAGATACCAAGGGAATATTTCATGCAAAAATGGGCACAATAAAGGACAGAAACAGTATGCAGCTAACAGAAGCAGAAGATTTTAAGAAGAGGTGGCAAGAATACACAGAAGAACTATACAAAAAAGATCTTAATGACCAGATAACGATGATGGTGTGATCACTCACCTAGAGCCAGACATCCTGGAGTGCAAAGTCAAGTGGGCCTTAGGCAGCATCACTGTGAACAAAGCTGGTGGAAGTGATGGGATTCCAGCTGAGCTATTTTAAATCCTAAAAGATGATGCTGTTAAAGTGCTGCATTCAATAGGTAGCAAATTTGGAAAACTCAGCAGTGGCCCCAGGACTGGAAATGATCAGTTTTCATTCTAATCCCAAAGGCCAATGCCAAAGAATGTTCAAACTACTGCACGGTTGCACTCATTTCACATGCTAGCAAAGTATTGCTCAAAATTCTTCAAGCTAGCCTTCAAGAGTACATGAACTGAGAACTTCCAGGTGTACAAGCTGGATTTAGAAAAAGCACAGGAACCAGAGATCAAATTGCCAACATTTGTTGGATCATAGAAAAAATAAGAGAACTCCAGAAAAACATATATGCCACTCCATTGACTACACTAAAGCCTTTGACTGTGTAGATCACAACAATCTGTGGAAAATCCTTAAAGAGATGGGATTAGCAGATCACCTTACCTGCCTCCTGTGAAATTGTATGCAGGTCAGAAAGCAACAGTTAGAAAGGGACATGGAACAATGGACAGTTTCAAAATTAAGAAAAGAGTATGTCAAGGTTGTGTATTGTCATTCTCCTTATTTAACTTATATGCAGAGTACATCATGGGAAGTGCTGGGCTGGATGAATCACAAGTTGGAATCGAGATTGCAGGGAGAAATATCAGTAACCTCAGATATGCAGATGACACCACCCTAATGGCAGAAAACCTAGAGGAATTAAAGAGCTTTTTGATGAAGGTGAAAGAGGAGAATGAAAAAGCTGGCTTAAAACTCAACATTCAAAAAACCAAGATCACGACATCTCGTCCCATCACTTCATGGCAAATAGATGGGGAAACAATAGAAACAGTGACAGAATTTATTTTCTTGGGCTCAAGATCACTGCAAATAGTGACTGCAGCCATAAAATTGAAAGATGCTTTCTCCTTGGAAGAAAGGTTATGACCAACCTAGACAGCATATTAAAAAGCAGAGACATTACTTTGCCAACAAAGGTCCGACTGGTAAAGGCTATGGTTTTTCTGGTAGTCATGTATGAATGTGAGAGCTGGACATAAAAAAGGCTGAGCACTGAAGAATTGATGCCTTCAAGCTGTGGTGCTGGAGAAGACTCTTGAGAGTACCTTGGTCTGCAAGGAGATCAAACCAGTCAATTCTAAGGAAATCCACCCATAATATTCATTGAAAGGACTGATGCTGAAGTTGAAGCTCCAATGCTTTCATCACCTGATGCAAAGAACTGACTCATTGGAAAAGACCCTGATGCTGGGAAGGATTGAGGGAAGAAGGAGAAGGGGACAACAGAGGATGAGATAATTGGATGGCATCACTGAATCAATGGGCATGAGTTTGAGCAAACTCCAGGAGGTGGTGATGGACAGGGGAGCATGGCATGCTGCAGTCCATGGCATCGCCGTGAGTCAGACAGTATTGAGTGACTGAACAACACCAGATGCAATTGTATGGGGCTTCCCAGGTGGCACTAGTGGTAAAGAACCCACTTGCTAATTCAGATGTGAGAGATGTGGATTCAATCCTTGGGTCGGGAAGATTCCCTGAAGAAGGGCACGGGAACCATTCCACCATTCTTGCTTGGAGAATCCCATGTACAGAGAAGCCTGAAGGGCTATAGTCCATAGGGTTGCAAAGAGTGGGACACGGTTGAAACCACTTATCACACATGCATGCATGCTATTTTATAGATTTGAGAAAATTATCCAGAATACAGATTAAAAAAATAGCAAATGTAAAATATGAACAGTCCAGAAGCATACAGTCTAAAAGGAGAGGATCTGATAAATAGAAGTCCTGGAGTCCAAACATAGAAAGAAGAAAAGCCAGTTGATGAACAGAAGAATGAACAAATATTAATAATTTCCAAGTGTAGGCTGTGCTGGAACAATTGGTCCCCTCCTCCTCTCTTTTTACTTCTCTCTCTCCAGTGGTGACTATATTAATTACCGTGGTTAGAAATACAATCTATATGGTAGTGGCTTGAATATGTTTTTTCTTGATCCAGTCATCACTTTTGAATTCCAGATTCATATATCCACTTGATTATATACAATTATATATTTCACATGCATCTAAAAATGAGCTTGATGAAACCTGAAAGTTTTATCGTCTCTAAATCAGTATTTTTCATGTCAGTCATTGACCAGCTTCATTCACCCAGATGCTAAAGCAGGATATGGGGATCGTATTCTAAACTTTCCTCTCTCTTTCCCCCAGATCCAATCATTAACCAAGTCTTGTTGGTTGAACCTACCCCCAAATCTCTGATCCCTTGGTCCCTCATCACTGCTGCTCATCTGAGTGTTTGAAGTAGTTTCCTGACCAAGCTCCTTATTTTGACTTTTGTCCCCTCCAACCATAGGGCATCCAAGCAGGATCTTAAAAAAAAAAATTGATCATACCATTCTATAGTTTAAAATTCTCCATTTGCCTCTAGCTCTTTGAAAAATCCAAACTTCTTTGTCATGACAGACAGAATAACACAACCCTTAAGAGATGTTCAAATTCCAATCCTTGGAACTGTGACTATGAAAGGCAAAAGAGAAGTGAAGTTGCAAATGGAATGAAGGTTGCAAATCTGCTGATCTTAAAACAGGGAGGTTAGCCTGTATTATTCAAGTGTGTTCAATATAATCACAAGCATCCTTATAAGTGGAAGAGGGGACCAAGAGAGAGTGAGGCCTAGTGAGGAGAAGTGAGAAAGTCTCAACCAACCACTGCTGACTTTGAAGGTGAAAGAGGGTCATGAACCAAAGGATGCAGGCAGAACAGACACTAGACTCTAGGGAGGAATACAGGCCTGCCAGTATTTTGATTTTAGCTCTTTCAGTGAGACCAATATTGGATCTTTGACCTCCAGAATTGGAAGATAATAGCTTTGTTGTGTAGCTTAGGCCACTAACTGTATGCTTAGAAACATTGTCTCGCAATAGGAAATGAGGACTTTTAGGACTCCGCATGATTTATAGCTGCCTTCTCCTTCCTCTGGTTGGTCTCAGGCACTCCCCACCTCACTTGATGTGCTGTAGTCAACCCATCCTTCTTTATGGCCAGCCTTGGAGACAACCCACCTCACTTTCCCTCATCTTGGAGAGCACTTTACATCATGTCTTAGTTCAGGTTTTTGAGAAGTAAACCCTGCGATAAAGTTCTTGAGCTCAAGACACTTATTTGGAGGTTGTCCTGAGAAACACAGGTAGGGAATTTGGAGATAAGGCAAAGAAGGACAAACAGCCAACCAGGCCACATTGGATGAGAAGGCCACTACTGTGGATGGCTGGAGCCCAATCCCAACAGAGAGTGCTGGAAAATAGCCTACACAGTGCATGTCTGAATTATCCCACCCAGAGGCAAGAAAGCTGGGGTATTTACATATCAGCTTCTGTCAGATATTACTTGAGCCTACTCTGGGAGTGGGGAGGTAAATTCCCAGCATTTTTGCCTGCTGCACTGGGACACAGTGGGCTCTGGCTACCTGAGAAAACCCTCAGGAAAAGAGATACAATTTTTCTCTTTTCAATTCTCTTAACAATTCTCATTACTGTGGAATGTGACTGCAGCCATGAAATAAAAAGACATGTACTCCTAGGAAGAAAAGCAATGACAAAACTAGATAGCATATTAAAAAGCAGAGACATGACTTTGCCAACAAAGGTCCATCTAGTCAAATCTATGGTTTTACCAGTGGTCATGTATGGATGTGAGAGTTGGACCATAATGAAAGCTGAGCACTGAGGAATTGATGCTTTACAATGTGGTGTTGGAGAAGACTCTTGAGAGTCCCTTGGATAGCAAGGAGATCCAACCAATCAATCCTAAAGGAAATCAACCCTAAATGTTCATTGAGAAGACTGATACTGAAGCTGAAGTTCCAAAACTTTGGCCACCTGATGCAAAGAGCCGACTCATTAGAAAAGACCCTGATGCTGGGAAAGATCGAAGGCAGGAGGAAAAGGGGATGAAAGAGGATGAGGTGGTTGGATGGCATTATTGACTCAATGGACATGAGTTTGAGCAAAGCCTGGGAGATAGTGAAGGACAGGGAAGCCTGGCGTGCTGCAGTCCATAGGGTCATGAAGAGTTAGACATGACCGAGTGGTTGAACAACAACAACAACAACAAGTATTTGTTCTACACATGCTGGGAATGGCAGAATACTAAATAACAACAGTATCTAACAGTGTTACAGAAATGAAGATCCACTTTATATTTTAATTTTTTCTGCAGTAGGTGTGTGTGTGTGTGCCTGTGTGTGTGTGTAAAATCAGAATCAACTGAATGGATTTCTCACACTCTGCTTCCCACAGGGAACACTGACATAGTAAGGTTTCACTAACTATGAAATATATAGCATGTTTCAAGGATGTGTGAATAGACAAAAAGCTGAGAACTACTGTATCCCATTATACTGAGATTGGTATTTTTAGCTCAGTGATGCAGTGCTTTTAACATTGAGCTAGCTTCTTGGATGTGGTCAATAGGGAACAAAACATTGTGCCAATCTTGACCTTAAACATACAGTCTTTGTGAAGAAATGATAAAACCATGAATAATCTGACCCATTTGGACAGACTGACTGCCCTAAGAGTCTCAACAGACAGGGTGAGTATACCTGCCATTTTGTTTTTTGTTCCTTATATTCATAGTGGTATCAGTTCAGTTCAGTTCAGTTCAGTTGCTCAGTTGTGTCCGACTCTTTGTGACCCCATGAATCACAGCACGCCAGGCCTCCCTGTCCATCACCAACTCCCGGAGTTTACTCAAACTCATGCCCATCGAGTTGGTGATGCCATCCAGCCATCTCATCCTCTGTCGTCCCCTTCTCCTCCTGCCCCCAATCCCTCCCAGCATCAGGGTCTTTTCCAATGAGTCAACTCTTGGCATGAGGTGGCCAAAGTATTGGAGTTTCAGCTCCAGCATCAGTCCTTCCAATGAACACTGATCTCCTTTAGGATGGTATACTTGGGGCTAGTTTTTAATATTAACAACAACCTAAGATATAGTAAACTCTTATTCCTCTCGGAAGCTAGAGCAAACCAGAGGTCATAGATGTTTTATACAATTATATCTATTGTTACTGTTAAAAGAAATCCTAGATTCCCCCTAGTCTCTTTAAATATAAAAAATATTATAAGCTGCAGCAAGAACGTTAGCTATTGAAGCTGCTCAATACTTTGACTGCTGATCAATACTTGACTTTAATTGAGGAACAAAAGGGTAGACCTTCGTCTTTGACAAAGTGATAGGCCAACCTAGATTAAAACAAAGACCCTACTAGAAAACCAAGAAACATTTTATTCTCTGGGATGATGAAAATGGACTGGGGAAATGTTTGTGGAATGTTAGGTGGTGAACTGGAGAGTGAGGAGGGATGTAGAGTATATGTAACTGGACATCAGTTTTAAGAATGGACATGAAAAACTTCACAGAGAAATTTTTAATGGAGTGATTAAAAATATATTGACCCCTACTGCCCATTTGTGCTATGCTGGGCTCAGTCGTGTCTGACTCTTTGCAACGCTATGCACTGTAGCCCCCCAGTCTCCTTTGTTCATGGTATTTTTCATGTAAGAATACAAGAATACTGCCATGCCCTCCTCCAGGGGATCTTCCCGACCCAGGGACTGAACCTGCATCTCTTGTGTCTCCTGCATTGGCAGGCAGGTTGGTTTCCACTAGCACCACCTGGGAAGCCACTGCACATCTTTTATTAGGGATGCTCATCATGCAAGAGAGCAGGGAAGAGTGAGACTCCTGCCCACGGAGAAAGCCAAACTGAGCTACTGGAGGAAAGGCTGGGACGATGAGGCATCAGAAGTGCTTTGATCCACAGAAGTGTTTTGAGGAATATGTTTCACACATGGGAAAGATGGGAGGAATAAAAAATTCCCAGCTCCCAAACAGATGAGAAGAAATAAGGTTTTGCTGAAAACTTCTCTATCCATCCCATGCACCTAGAGGGATATATTATCTCATCAAAAAACTTTTATTTCCCTCAAATTTATTGAGTACCTACCATATACCAGGTACCACCATTCTAGGAACTGTGGTTTCTGCAAAGAACAAGACAAATTTCTTGCCCACATGGAGTTTTTGTTTTAGAGGAGAAGTCAATAGTTCAACACGCAAAGAAGTAATCAGATCAATGAACAATATAAAGCAGGGTGAAAATAGATTGACCAAGGTGGGTTAGGGACTATTAAACGAAGGTTGAAAAAATAGTTTCTCTAGAAAAGTATTATTGGAAGAGTCCAGAATGATAAAAACCAGCCAGCCTTGCAAAGATCTGAGAAGGAATTCCACATAGAAGACCAGCAAGCACTCCAAAGGGTGCTCCATTCATGAATCATTTATTCTTTGTGAAACAGCTGTCTGAATGCTAAGTGGTGGGAATTCATTGGAGAACAAGAAAAGCATGATCTTGATATGCATGAATAATGATCTGGTTAAAATTTGTAAGGGTTTGCAAGATCTCATCCAAACCACTTAACCTTTGCACACTTGGATAAACGTAAAAGCCTAAGGCTGGAAGGTATACATATCATCCCTTTATAAGCAGAGAAATGTCCCTTGTTCCTAGGTAAAGGGATCTCAGGAAATATCCTTAAATGTTTGGCACTAGACACTTAAACTTTTCCTCCTGTATGAATTGAGTTTAGATCTACTTTCATCACCTTTTCTCTTCTTGCTAGCAATTAGAGGAGCAAATGTTAGACTCATACATATGTAAGCTCATTATAACACTCATATCTATAGATCATGTTAAGTAAATACCTTTCCATTGCATCAGTTCAGCTCAGTTCAGTCTCTCAGTCGTGTCCGACTCTTTACGACCCCATGAATCACAGCACGCCAGGCCTCTCAGTTCATCACCAATTCCCGGAGTTTACTTTAACTCATGTCCATCGAGTCGGTGATGCCATCCAGTCATCTCATCCTCTGTCATCCCCTTCTTCTCCTGCTCCCAACCCCTCCCAGCATCAGGGTGTTTTCCAATGAATCAACTCTTCTCATGAGGTGGCCAAAGGATTGGAGTTTCAGCTTCAGCATCAGTCCTTCCAATGAACACCCAGGACTGATTTCCTTTAGGATGGACTGGTTGGATCTCCTTGCAGTCCAAGGGACTCTCAAGAGTCTTCTCCAACACCACAGTTCAAAAGCATCAGTTCTTCGGCGCTCAGCTTTCTTCACAGTCCAACGCTCACATCCATACATGACCACTGGAAAAACCATAGCCTTGACTGGGCAGACCTTCATTGGCAAAGTGATGTCTCTGCTTTTTAATATGCTATCTAGGTTAGTCATAACTTTCCTTCCAAGGAGTAAGCGTCTTTTAATTTCATGGCTGCAGTCACCATCTGCAGTGATTTTGGAGCCCAAAAAAATAAAGTCTGACACTGCTTCCACTGTTTCCCCATCTATTTCCCATGAGGTGATGGGACCAGATGCCATGATCTTAGTTTTCTGAATGTTGAGCTTTAAGCCAACTTTTTCACTCTCCTCTTTCACTTTCATCAAGAGGCTTTTAAGTTCCTCTTCACTTTCTGCCATAAGGTTGGTATCATCTGCATATCTGAGGTTATTGATATTTCTTCTGGCAATCTTGATTCCAGCTTGTGCTTCTTCCAGCCCAGCGTTTTTCATGATGTACTCTGCATATAAGTTATATAAGCAGGGTGACAACATACAGCCTTGACGTACTCCATTTCCTATTTGGAAACAATCTGTTGTCCCATGTCCAGTTCTAACTGTTGCTTCATGACCTGCATACAGGTTTCTCAAGAGGCAGGTCAGGTGGTCTGGTATTCCCATCTCTTTCAGAATTTTCCACAGTTTATTGTGATCCACACAGTCAAAGGCTTTGGCATTGTCAATAAAGCAGAAATAGATGTTTTTCTGGAACTCTCTTGCTTTTTCCATGATCCAGTGGATGTTGGCAATTGGATCTCTGGTTCCTCTGCCTTTTCTAAATCCAGCTTGAACATCTGGAAGTTTACGGTTCACGTATTGCTGAAGCCAGGCTTGGCGAATTTTGAGCGTTACTTTACCAGCGTGTGAGATGAGTGCAATTGTGTGGTAGTTTGAGCCATCTTTGGGATTGCCTTTCTTTGGGATTGGAAAGGAAACTGACCTTTTCCAGTCCTGTGGCCACTGCTGAGTGTTCTAAATTTGCTGGCATATTGAGTGCAGCACTTTCACAGCATCATCTTTCAGGATTTGAAATAGCTCAACTGGAATTCCATCACCTCCACTAGCTTTGTTCATAGCGGTGCTTCCTAAGGCCTACTTGACTTCACATTCCAGGATGTCTGGCTCTAGGTGAGTGATCACACCATCGTGATTATCTGGGTCATGAAGATCTTTTTTGTACAGTTTTCTGTGTATCCTTGCCACCTCTTCTTGATATCTTCTGCTTCTGTTAGGCCCATACCATTTCTGTCCTTTATCGAGCCCATCTTTGCATGAAATGTCCCCTTGGTATCTCTAATTTTCTTGAAGAGATCTCTATTCTTTCCCATTCTGTTGTTTTCCTCTATTTCTTTGCGTTGATGGCTGAGGAAGGCTTTCTTATCTCTCCTTGCTATTCTTTGGAACTCTGCATTCAAATGGGAATATCTCTCCTTTTCTCATTTGCTTTTAGCTTCTCTTCTCCTTCACAGCTATTTTTAAGGCCTCCTCAGACAGCCAGTTTTCTTTTTTGCATTTCTTTTCCATGGGGATGGTCTTGATCTCTGTCTCCTGTACAATGTCACGAACCTCTGTCCATAGTTCATCAGGCAATCTGTCTATCAGATCTAGTCCCTTAAATCTATTTCTCACTTTCACTGTAAAATCATAAGGGATTTGATTTTGGTCATACCTGAATGGTCTAGTGGTTTTTCCTACTTTCTTCAATATAAGTCTGAATTTGGCAATAAGGAGTTGATGATCTGAGCCACAGTCAGCTTCTGGTCTTGTTTTTGCTGACTTTATAGAGCTTCTGTTGTATAGAAACACCAACTATGATTCAAACAAAGACGCTACTAGACTACTCAGTATTAGAGCTTGTAGATTCTGATGTCCCAACCCCAACAGCTTCTGAAATCTCTTGCCCTAAATGTCTCCCTGAGTTTATCAGCGTACCCACTGACAGTGCCTAGACTCTGTAGGAAGGATGCTGACAGGCTGAAGCCACCAGAAGCTGGGTCCCACTTCTGATGGCAAGTGTAGCCTTATTAATGTAATTAATATGCTTTTTTATCAGCAGTAAATCTCCTCTGATTCATGGCACAGAGGGTTCACGTTGTTATTTCTTTTTTAGAAAGCCCCTTGGAAGGAGAGTAAACTCATGTGGTCTAGGGTGGTTGAAAAAAATGCCTGAGAGTCAAGGTGAGTAAGGAAAGTGCTAACAAAGAATTAGGAAAGCCAGATTTACTTGGAGGAGTCTCCAAGGGGAGAAGGATACAGCAGACAGGGTTTTTTGTTTGTTTTTCTTTTTTTAAGTTGGCTAATACTGGCTCCCTCTAATAAGCTTCCCTTTAGAGTACACTGAAACTATTTGCAGGGCAGTGGAAGGGCATGGTGTCCCACGTTTTAGATGAGATGGAAAATTCTTTCTCAAAGGCTCCCTTCCTGAAAGAGTTACATTGTTTCAGTGATGTTTCCAAGTCATCACAGGAATACTAGTCAGCAGTTACTTTGCCTTTGGCCTCTGTTTAAATCTAACATGGCCCTTGAAATCATTGCCAAGGCTGGTACATTAATGATAGTCACTGTTTCCAGGCACTGCTGTCTATCAGCTCTGCTGCCTGCTGCTCTCTGCCTTATGCTTCTTTCCACCTGTAGCTTTTAGGTTGCTACTCAGGAAAGGGAAATAGAGACAGAGACAGAGAAGCATAAGGAGGAGGTGCTCTCAGTTACCTCTACTTTGCTTGCTTAGCATTCTTTTAAATATGGTTCCCATCAATTGCCTTGAGATAGATGCAGAATCTGTTTAGAAACCAAGCCTCCCCCATTGACTCTTATCTCTTTATAATTGGAATTTCCCTCTTTGTGAGCAGTTGCAGAGTAACTGAGAGATGTGTGTTTAGGCTAATGGAATATGATGATGTAGTACAAAGGGCCATGAGCAAGATGTTTCCAGACTGGATTTTTTCTCACAACTCTGCCATATGATCCACAAGTAAGTTTTGTTCTATCAAATGATTCAATAAACACTGCTATGCACCAAGAACCAAACCTCAGTGTCCTCATCTGGGTAATCAAAGAGATTTCACAAGATGATATTTAAGGTCTCAATTATGTTATATGTCTATGAAAAAAGTTTTATGTATAAACTAGAAGAAATAACGACTCAAACTCATCATTTCTGAGTCTGGGAAACTACTTAAGCCACATGTTAACTAGATGCATATAAGTGAATCATGATTCAAGAAATACGAGGAAAGAATGTTTCCCTGGGTGAGATCAGGGATTGCCAGGATGACAGGACAATGTTTCATGCCTTGATGTAAGACAGGGTGTGGCACTGGCACTCGACTATCAAAAAGGAAAGCTTAGCGCCTTTCAAAGAGAAGAAACTTCTTACGACTGATTGCCAACCCAACTGATTCACACATGGTATTGTTTAGTCCAAACTGGAGAGACTGGTAAGTACATACACGGAGGTGTCAGTCTCGAGATAAGGCTAATCTATGCACCAAGACCTGACTTTAGCTGCTATTTTTGCCATCACAGAATGTTTTCTCTTATGGGAATAATCAGCTAGAGAAACACACCTTTATTCTTCTTTTGCAACAGCAGAAGAAGGTAAAATAGAGTGAGGAGGGAAAACCCAACTTGGCCACTCAGATAAAACAGAAACATTTCTACTTAAGTTGTCAGGAAAGAAAGTTGTCATTTAAGATTGATTTCCCAGGTATAGATTTAAATTCTTTAAGAACATGCTGTCAGACCCTCCTCTGATCTCTTGTTAAAAGAAGTTTCTAGCAAAGCTTCTGGGCTTCTTTCAGACTTGACCCTGACCCTTACTGTTGTATGCTATTTGGTTAACTTATAATCTTTGGACTTCTGTTTTCTCTTTATCTTTAAAGATAAAGGAGGTTGGTCCCAATCAGTGATTTTCAATTTGTCACTATTGCGTTTTTAGCTTTGTTAAACTTGTAAAATGCAACACTGATAGAATTCAACTACTGAGGTCTTGTTAAAGAGTAAATGAGATGCCAAATAAAGTTCTTACACTTTGCACATAGAAATTTCTTAACAAGCCACTAGGTTCTTTTCTAAAAAAACAGTTTTTACTGGAGTATAGTTGATTAACAATGTTGTGTTAGTTTCAGGTGTGTAGCAAAGTGTGTCAGTTATACATTCACGTATATCCACTCAGTTTTAGATTCTTTCCCCACATATGTCATTACAGAGTATTGAGTAGAGTTCCCTGTGCTATACAGTAGGTGCATGTTAGTTATCTATTTTATGTAGTGTGTATATGTCAGTCCCAATCTTCCAAGTTATCCTTTCTCCCCCCTTATCCCCCAGTAACTGTAAGTTTCTTTTCTACATGTGTTACTCTATGTCTGTTTTGTAGATAACTTCATGTACCCTTTTTTGATTCCACATGTAAGCGATATCATATCTTTGTCTTTCCTTACTTCACTCTGTATGACAATTTCTAGCTCCATCTATGTTCTGCTTTCCTCTCCCGAGAGCCCTCAGCATTATCATCTCATGTTTCCTCTCACATTTGAAATGAATGCTTTGAGCTCCTATTTGAAGTTCAGTGAGAAATCCAGTCCCCATCCACAAAATGTCTTTGTGAGGTGATGACCAGGGGAGAGGCAGAAGAGCACTTTGACACTCTGGGCATTTCTCATCAACTTGTCTGACTCTGTTGGATTCTCCATCTCTGCTTCTGCCACCGCTGCCCTTGGAATGGTGAACTTGCCTCAGAGCTGATATTTTACCCAATACACCTCTTTGTACAAATGCATAACACATCCATGCCATTCCTTCCTATCCACAAATTCTATTAATACAAAACAATTGGAGGAAATGGACTTTTACAAAAGATTTGGGCTAATGGAAGGATATTCCTGCCTGTAATATTAATAGTATGGCTTGGACAATAACTTAAAATGAAATATTAAGCAGTACTGTCCTAAAATCCACAGCCTCTCTCTGTCATTGGGAACTTCTCCCATCTCTAGGTTATCTTCCTTGAACTGTCTTTCTTTCTCCATCACCAATTTAGTCTTCAACAGCCTTCAAATTTCCAATATTTCTCATAAAGATCAGTTTGAATTTCTATCCTATACTCAAATTGAGTTCTGAAAGTCTGTTAAACAAGGACAACTCCTTGGTGCATCCACAGCACAAAACACAGAGAGAAACTTTGAAATTAGTTTCTCCTCCAACCTGATCACATGTTTTAGCCTGAACTCCCATCCCTGAAGACACTTTAGGGGACAGAGAGAAGTATACAGGTATAAAAGCAACATAAATTATCTCTCTGATTAGAGGGAGCTATTGCAGGCATCAGTTCAGTTCAGTTCGGTTGCTTAGTCATGTCCAACTCTTTGTGACCCCATGGACTGCAGCACACCAGGCTTCCCTGTCCATCACCAAATCCCAGAACTTGCTCAAACTCATGCGCTTTGAGACGGTGACGCCCTCCAACCATTTCATCCTCTGTCGTCCCCTTCTCCTCCTGTCTTCCATCTTTCCCAGCATCAGGGTCTTTTCCAATGAGTCAGTTCTTCGCATCAGGTGGCCAAAGTATTGGAGCTTCAGCTTCAGCATTAGTCCTTCAGGTATATGACTTCCTTTTCTCCTTCTCAGCATAAATCTCATTGTAACTCTCATTGTAACAATCATCTATCCTGCAGACACACAATATTTAAAACAGATTAACAGTGTGTTGCTTCTCCAAAGCAAGGAAAGATGAACTTGCAACTGTGCATACTGACCCTCTCTTTCTACCTGCACATGCCCCAGGCTGCCCCTTGGATCATCTCAACATGAGCCCTAACCCAGGGAAGTTCTCAAACTATAGGTAGAAGGACCTTTTAGAAAAAAGTTCCAATTTCCCAAGGACTGACAACTTTGGAAAATAAAGTAAAAATTAAAGACCAGAAAATTAAATTTAAAACAGATTCCAATTTCCCAAGGATAACTTTGTAAAATATACTAAAAAATAATGACCAGAAAATGAAATTTAAAGCAAAGATACACTAAGTTAATCCCAGCTTTTTAAAAAATTGTGACATGCAAAAGATACAAAATAACTGTCAAACTGCTGTAAGTAATTCTAAATACATACACTTCATTTCTGTGTTTATCCTGATGTTATGACAAACATAGACAGTGTATTAAAAAGCAGAGACATCACTTTGCCAACAAAAGTCTGTATAGTCAAAGCTATGGATTTTCCAGTAGTCATGTATGGATGTGAGAGTTGGACTGTAAAGAAGGCTGAGTGCAGAAGAAATGATGCTTTTGAACTGTGGTGTTGGAGAAGACTCTTGAGAGTCCTTTGAACAGCAAGGAGATCAAACCAATCAATCATAAAGGAAATCAATGCTGAATATTCATTGGAAGGACGGATGCTGAAACTGAAGCTCCAATACTTTGGCCACCTGATGTGAAGAGCCAACTCATTGGGAAAGACCCTGATGCTGGGAAAGATTGAGGGCAAGAGAAGAGGGTGACAGAGAATGAGATGGTTGGATAAATTGAATTGAATCACTGACTGAATGAATTGTGTTTGAGCAAACTCTGGGAAATAGTGAAGGACAGGGAAGCCTGGTGTGCTGCAGTTCATGGGGTTGAAAAGAGTTGGACACAACTTAGCAACTGAACAATGAACAATAATAAGAATCCTGATGCAGATCAGTTTAGCAAACATTCAAGGCACCTGCTGATTTCTAACTTATGCCCAGCTCTGAAACTGTAACATTTTCCTATAAGATCTTAACACTGCAGATCTGACAGATATGACATGTATCCATATTAGCTTGTGAAACATGAAAGCCCATTATAAAGGAAATTTAGCCATGAAACCTCTTTCCAACCAGCAGTCTTCCCTGATATGTTTCCCATTTAGCATGATGTCCCCCACATTGAAATATGTGGTGGTTCTTCAGTTACATGAATGCTAGACAACATCATTTAAATTCTTGTTAAAATGGTTTATTTCCCCTAGCATGTTGGGCTTGGTTCAAGTAATAATTTAATATAGCTAGATTTGTTTTTAATCAAACTCAGTTGTTCTTTTTCTCAAAAAAGATGAGTGATTTTGAAAACAATACATAGTATGAAAAACAGGCAGAAAAACACTACAACTACTTCTATTGTGTATTCTCTTCCCCCCAAAATGACCTTTTTTTATAAAAACTTGCAATAAGAGCATGGCCTCAATCTTTACAGTTCTGGCATTTAACCTACTTTCAAGAGCTTTCTTCTTAACATCTGTTCATGTCTGTTAGTGGTAAGTTTTTGGGTAGGAGGCAATGAGCAGTATGCTAATATTTCTGTTCTTTAGTGGGGATTAAATTCTGCAGTGATTCTGTAAGTCTTTCCTATGATACCATCTCACCTTTCAAATCTGACTTCTTCCCTGTTTTCTCAATTCCACTCCCAAATTTCCCAGTGGTAGAAGAGTTGGAGAGAAGTAAAGGAAGCATGTGATTCAACTGAGATGGAGTAGGAAAGTTGACATATTTCCATTGTTATTATTTTTTAAAGTTCACTTCAAATTTAATTCTACTGTCTAGATTAAGTTTTCATCCTTAAGCTAGACTTGGAAGCAGATGATTCTTAACTTTTTAGAATTAGGGCAATCTTATCCTACCTTCTTTTACCAAGATGAGAAGCATAGATTGGTTGCTTCTCACAGCTCGTGGTTTTTAACATTCTCCAAGAGAACTTTTGATGAAGCAGATCAGATTCAAGAACAAGTCCATTTTTACAGAGGCAGGTCTGCAGAAAAACTCAGAAATTTTAATTAGGGGTCAAGACTTCATACATAGATTTCAATCATCTTTTTACTGTTCTTTTCATCTTCTCTAGTGATCATATCTTTCTTAAACATGGTGCTTGAATCAAACAAGACCACTACAACCCTCTGTCAGATTCAATTCTGTAACCTTTTGTTAGATGCCTATTGGGTTCTAGGTGTTGTACTAGGTACTGATGGTATAGATTTGTCTAAGATAGAGTCCTTTCTCGTGAAGAGCTCATGGAGTTCAATCTGTTGATTTCAATAATCCAAGGTTTTATCCATGCCTGTAAAACATACAAAAGTAATAGTCTCAAAAAATCTAATTGAATCTCTTTCATTCATTGCCATTTTTTCTGTTTTTACTGAGAACTTTAAAATACCAGACATTGTGATCATTTTATCTTGTGTGAGATGCCTCTCTTGTCCTCCAGATTGGAGGAGGCAATCCTGGTATATGTGCTCAGAGCATCCTGCTTTAGTATAACAGAACACTTACTGTACATCTTTGTAAACTACCCATTTCCCTGGCTTCCTCACTAGATATTGAGCTTTCTGAAGCAGGATACATTTCTCAGCCACCACTGGATCTTTAGAACCTAGAAAATTTCCAGGTACACAGTAACTCTCTACCAATATTTATCAAATTATTGCATAAACAAAGGAAAGGAAAAGCTTCCATTACTCACCATTAAACTGCTCACTGCTACGCTGCTATTAAAAAGAAGACATGTATGATGTTTGACTGTCTTTGCATCCATTCAGCTCCCAGGAGTTCCATGTTGATTTGTTAATGACATCAACATTTCACATAAGTTATTTTTTAGCTTGGGTGGGTTTCCTGGCTGTGGATACATGACTACAGCCCTGCAGCTGAGAGGAAATGGATGCAGTATTAATATAAGGCCAACAACTCCCCCATCTCCACCCCAGCTCACAGAAGTAGTTCCCTGTTGTAATTGAGACAGAGAATATTTAGAGTCACACCTACTGGCTCTACTATATATTAGATGCATAACCTTGGGCAAATGTCAATCATTTAAGCTGCAGCTTCTGCATCTGCAAAATGAGATAGCAATGGTTACCTCATAGTGCTGTTGTAATAAGGAGTTAGTATTTATTAAGAGATGACAACACAATCTTGTGCATAATAAATGTCTATTGATATTAGCCAGACATAATAAAAAAGGCTTGCATTTCTCTGAAGAAGTATTCACTTCGCAATCACTAAATACCAAAGGGAATGCTCTTTGGAATTTGTCTTTTATTTATATATATACATATATATATATATATATGTATATATATATATATAGTTGTTGCAAATCTCTGTAGCCCAGATGTAGATTCTTGAAAGGAAATATAGCTTCAGAATTCTTTACACTGCTAAAGGTGGCAAAGAAGGAAGAGTGTTTTCCTTAGGGATCATAATAACTTCAGCCAATATCTGGTCACTCCATCTGAATCAACCATATGATTTCATTGAGAAGAGAGGTGGTTAAAACTTCCTAATTGGCGTTATTGTTGACACGCTTGTTCCTGCTGCTGCCCACTCCAGGTCAGATCATCTAATTTCTGACAAGTATCATTCTCTGACCTGTATTTCCTTCTATTTTTTCAAGGTGTGTCCACATATTCATTTCAGATTGAGCCAAGCAGCACAGCAAGAACTAAATATGGAGTATTCGATTTACTGGATTCTATTTATCTTCAGCATGAATTCTCTAAAACATTTTATTTTTTATTATCCAGTAAAAGTTTGAAACTACCCTAGATTCTCTGATTTCCTTTAGGACTGATTTCCTGAATATTCATTGGAAGGACTGATGCTGAAGCTGAAGCTCCAATACTTTGGCCAACTGATGCAAAGAACTGACTCACTGGAAAAGACCCTGATGCTGGGAAAGATTGAAAGCAGGAGAAGGGGACGACAGAGGATGAGATGGTTGGATGGCCTCACTGACTCAGTGGACCTGAGTTTGAGCAAGCTCCAGGAGTTGGTGATGGACAGGGAGCCTGATGTGCTGCAGTCCATGGGGTCCCAAAGAGTCAGACATGACTGAGCAGCTGAACTGAACTGAGATTCTCTGAGTTCATTCTGTTTAATGTACAATTATCTGACAGTACTCAGAAATATTACATTCATTTAGACTCAAAATCTATTTTTTTCATAGCAGATCTCAATTACCACAGTTTTGGTCATAATTCTAGGGTTCTCCTATGACTAACTGTCTTCCCAGAGAAATCTTTGGAAAGGAGAAATACATTCTTAAAATATGTCAACTTCTTGAGGATTCACAACAAATGAAACTCTCACTCATTTGACATGTATGGGCACATGAGCTTATTTCTTATTGAAATTGGCTGAGTTTTCCCTGAAGCCGATTTTATTGATTCCCCCCAACATACATACCAAGAGCTAAGAGAGGCTGTTTTTGGATGACTTGTACCTTCTAACTTTTCATTCCTTGGACTGCTAAATGTTGGACAATTTTCTTTTTGCATGCTATAAAAACCTAGAATTTCATATTTCTTATCGTTATGTGAGTTTTTTTTTTAATTACACTGAAATATTATCCTTCTCCAACCTTTGCTATGATTAATAGGATCAGGGGCCCAATTGTTTGCTGCCTATCTTTAGCTTCAGAAAATATACTACTGCCCCATGTTCTCTTTATACTTTTTTTTTCCCAGTGGACCATGAGACCTATAAGATGTGGAAGTGCAGTGACTCATATGAGAAGCCTATAATAGCAAGTAAAAGATTTGCACCTAGGGCAAAGTATTGTGTGTGTGTGTGTGTGCTCAGTTGCTCAGCCATGTCCAACTCTTTGCAACCTCACGGACTGTAACCCCCCAGGCTCCTCTGTCCATAGGATTTCCCAGGCAAGATTACTGGAATGGGTTGTCATTTCCTCCTCCAGGTGGTTTTCCTGACCCAGAGATAGAACCTGGGTCTCCTGCGTCTCCTACACTGGCAGGAGGATTCTTTTACTACACTCAGCAAATCTGAAGTCTTGGTGATCTGTCTTGTCTCCTAAAAATTGGAAATTGTTTTAGCTACTCTGTGCTCCTAAATCTATTAAGAGACAGGTTGTCATGAAGTTCAGGACTGATACTTTTCAAATGGATTTTTAATAGTCAGAATTGAAATAGTGGTCAGAATTATTTCTAGGACATTAATGCCATGTGGATAATCTGTCAAATATAGTACTAGGATCTGGACAGTTTACTGGGAGAACTACAAAAGCTTACCTTTTCCTTTTTGCAATAGTAGAACTATTGCAAGCAATATAATTAGTTTCTAAAATAGTGCTGTGTTAGTTTTCTTTGTTGCTATAACAAACTGCCACAAACTTATTGACTTGCAACAACATACATTTATTCTCCATTCTATAGACTGGAAATCTGACACTCATCTCTCCCGGCTAAAATCAAGGTGTCAACAAGGTGATTACTTTTTAGAGGCTCTGGAGGAAAATTCATTCCCTCACCTTTTCCAGCTTCTACCTCCATTTCTTGGCTCACGGCCTCCTTTCACCACCATAAAAGCCAGAAATATTGGATCTCTCTGACCATCCCTCACTAATCATGTCTCCCTGTGACCACAAGCCTGGAAAGGTTCTTTGCTTTTACCATCCCAGGAGATTAGATTTGACCGACCTGGAATCCTGGATAATCTCAAAGTCCATCTCAATTTGCACCTCAATGGAACCATCTCAATCCCCTTAACTTATTCATATCTGCCAAGTCTTCTTGGCCATGTAAGGTAACACATTCAAAGGATCCAAGGATTAAGACGTGGACATCGTTGAGAAGCCATTATTCTGCCTTTCACAGGTACTATTTTCAAAGCTAAGAAAAACTGACACACAAGGTATCCTCATTGTATCTCTAATAGTAAACAACCAACTATTTCTATAGACTTTCCCCAAACAGGCAACTCCATAGCTTTCCTTGCACTGAAATATAGAGGAGCAAAACTACATGTTACTTCTATTCAATTAAAGAATTTGAGGTTAAAATAATTGATTGGGGTATGATGTGTGTATGTGTGTGTGTTGTCATCTGTGTTTTCCGAGAGGCTCTTTCAACCGCTTCTTGTGCAAAATATCTTTTCCTGTGAGTGTATTTTTCATTAAATGAGTTTGATTTAAACTATTATAGACTGAATGGTGGTATCTGATCAGCTTTCTCCTGGCTCCAAATTTCCCACCATGACTACCATTCCATTTGCCTTTAGTACAGAAAACTGCAGTGGTGTAGATTTAAATGCAATCTGAGAACTCCAAGAAATGACCTGGTGCTTAGTGTGAGAAAACCAATTTCCACATTCAGGAATGATGGCTGATGGAATGCTTCCTATGTAACCATTAGGCTTAGTTAGGCTTAGTTACTTTCCAACAGGTACACAGGATTTGATTCTCCTTTCTCAGCACTCCCTCCATTTCTGTCATCCTCAAACAGAGGGAGTGCCATGAAAATCCAAAGAAGAAAGAAAACTCGCTACTTCCTAAAATCAGCTAGACTGACCTCCAAGAAATGTCAAATCATGCACCTCACCTTGGCTGCCATAAGTCTAACCTTTACACAGATCTTGATTTTAAGCAATCTTCATGTTAGATTTATAAGTAAGGCATTATTTTAGAGATGAAGAACATGGGAGTTACTTAGAGTGGCTAAGTAAGGTATCTAAGATCTTACAGCATTTGCTGGCTTTCAAAAAAAAAAAAAAAAATACCAGGCATGCTAAAAGGCAAGGAAAAAAAAAACAGTCTGAAGAGACAAAGCAAGTGTGACACAGATTTTGGAATTATGAGATAGTAAATTTAGAATATATATGATGAATATGAAATGGTTTCCATTACAGAAAGTAGACAGCATGCAAGAACAAGTGAGTAATGTAAGCAGAGAAAAATACACTCTATTAAAGAATCAAAGAAAATGCTAGAAAGCAAAAATGCAGTAACAGAAATGAAGAATATCTTTGATGGGCTCATCAGTATCCTTGCCAGTGGCCACAAAGGGGTATATCAGTGAGTTTGAAGATAGGTCAGTAGAAATCTCCCAAGCTGAAATGCAAAGAAAAATATTTTTAAAAAGCAAAGCAAAATAAGAACATATAAACAGAAGAGAACATCCAAGAACTGTAGGACAGCTTCTAAAGGTATAACATGCACATCATTGGAATCGTAGAATGAGGAGAAAGGAGAAAAGTAGGAGAAAAAATATTTGAAATACTAATGGCCCAGAACTTTTCAAAGTGAATAAACATACCTCAAATCAAAAATCTAGTAAGCTCAGATAGTACCAAGCAGAATAAATATAACAGAGAGTAAGTAGAGAATGAAATATTTCAAATGTTCAAAGGAACAATCCACCAAGTTGGAATTTATACCTAATAAAATTATCCTTCGAAAGTAAAGAAGAAATGAAGACTTTCTCAGACAAACAAAACAGGAGATTCATTACCAGCAGACCTGCCTAACAAGAAATGTTAAAAGACATTCTTCAGGCAGAAGGAAAATGATATAGATCAGAGGCCTGAATCAATCTAAGCAAAGGAAGAGCATCAGTGAAGTAATAAATGAAGGTAAACTACGATGTTAATTTTAAAATGTTTAATGGATCAAAAAGATATGTTTGTTTAAATCAATAATAGTTAACAATGTATTGGGTGATTAAAGCACATGGAGAAGTGACATGAATGATAACAATGTCACAATGGACAGGAGAGAGAAATTAAGAGTGGCATATGCATGTTGGAATCATTAAAATCCAAAATGCCAACAATACCAATTACTGGTGAAGACATGGAACAACAAGAATTTCATTCATTGTTCCTGGAAATGCAAAAAGGTAAAGCCATTTTGAAAGACAGTTTGGCAGCTTCTTACAAAGCTAAATATAGTCTTACTACACAATCCAGCAATTCCTGCCTCAGATATTTACTCAACTGACTTGAAAATTTAAGTATACACAAAGACCTGGGGGTGAATGTTTATAGTAGCTTTATTCATGGATTTTAAATTCATATTGATTCATGAAATAAGGCAGTCTGAAAAGATTACATGTACGATGATTGCATTCAAACGACAACTTGGAAAGGTAAAACTATGAGATGGTAAACATCTCAGTGGTTGCCAGTGTTTAGGAGTGAGAAGGTTAACAGCTCAGAAGATTTTTTAGGACAGCGAAACTCATCTGTATAGTACTATAGTGAAGGATACAAGACACTATAATTTTGTCAAACCCATGGAGTAAACTTTAAATGATGCAAAGAAAAAAAAAATTTAGGGGGTTTGAGGATCCCAGGATGGACTGTATAATGTGACTAAATATTAATAAATCTAACTCTGTTACAAATGTATGGAAAAGTCTTACTGAAGAAGGTGATGAGAAAAGGTGCTGACCTATGTGACTTTAGAAATGAGTGGAGCACATACAACAAAAGGCAAAAGAAACTGTACATAAGCACTGTATTTCAGCTGATAATGTGGTATCCTGTGGGTGTATGGATTTGTAATTCTGAAACTACTATCCATATAAACTCAAAATACACAATACAGATACCAGATGATGAGAGGCAGTTTTCTCACCGTTAGAGAGAGCGAGGTTGCATATAAGGAACAGGATAATAGACTGATTCATGTGACAATGGATAAGAGTGGGAGGCATCAGTATAAATTCATGCTTAACTTAATAAAGACATGGATGGGTGCACATAGAATCACTTATAGATATGTATATAAATATATGGGTTAGTGCACACACAGTAATTCCTCTCTCTCAGCTGAGAAGACCCAGAAACAATGATACTCTTGTCACAATGGGAGCACATCTAGCACCAAGAATTTGGTTTCTAATACCATCGCCAGTAGAAGGAACCAGGCCTCCTTGAACAAACTGGTGATTCTACAACTGGGGTACAGCAAAAACAAAGAGATCCTCAAATATCTTTTTGTGCTAGAAAGTAAGGAAGTGCTAGGCAAACAAAACAAACAAAAACCAAAATGACCCAGAATGAACCAACTGAAAGGACTCCCCATGGCCAAAGCTGGAAACAATTGAGCAAAAAAAAAAAAAGAAGTAGTTCTGAATTATATAACCCAAAGTATAAAAATAAATATCCATAAATCCATACTTATATAAATTATTGAATAAACAAAGAAATAAATAAGGAAGAACAAATAAATCTCCCATGCAGAAGAATTCCAAGTAATTTACTTATGCAGTTACTCAGCCCACAAGGAGATAAAGCCCTGGAGCATAACTACTCACTCCTTAAGAATGGGGTAGACAAAGGAACTTCCTTTGAAAAAGCACAGTATGGAAAAAGAACAAAAGGGTGACTCCATGGTGGAAAAATTTAACAGATACCACCTGAGTTAGGTGATCAAAGTCACATCACATCAATAATATTCTCAAGCAGATATTAATATTAACAGATATTAATATTAACACATTAACTGTTGATATGATGAGAATGGTACTTAACCTCTGTGGTCTTTCTTCCCAAACTTCACTATCCCAATCTAAAAATGAGACTATATCAGACAAGTCTCAAAAAATGGACATTCTACAAAATATTTGACAAGTACTCCTTAAGACTTTCAAGGTTATCAAAGTCAAAAAAAGATTAGACAATTATTAATATGACTGCCAAAAGGAGGTGTGTAGTCATGATGACTAAGTAAAACGTGGTATCTTGGGGGTGCTCCTGGAACAAACAAGGACATTAGCCAAACACTGAGGAAAATTGAATAAAATATGAACTTTAGTTAATAATAATAATGTATTAATATTGGTTCATTAATTGTGAAAAATATTCATATCAATATAAGATGTTAATAAAAGGGCAAATTGGGTGAGGGTACATGGGTACTCTTGGACCTATTTTCATAAGTCTCTGTAAATCTAAAACTTCTGAAATGAACCTATGTTTTAAAAAATAATTAATAAAACCTACAATGAAATACCACTACATACCTACTAGAATGGCTAAAATTAATCAAAAAATTCTGACAATACCAAAGTGCTAGTGAAGACACAAATCAACAGGAAGACTCATTTAACAACCAATGGAAATGCAAAGTGTTAACAGTCACTCTGGAAATTGGTTTGGCAGTTTCATATAAAGGAAAGCTTGCAGTTACCATATGACCTAGCAATCTCGCTTTTATTTTAGAGAAATAAAAGCTTATATTCCTATAAAAACTTGTGCACTAAAATTTATAGCAGCTCTATAATAGCCCCCAAATTGGAAACTAAATATCCTTCAAGAGATAAATAAATAAAGTGTGGTATATCCATACAATGGAATGAGACTCAGCAATAAAAAATTAATGAGCTATTGATACCCTCAATAATTAAAACAAATTTCAAAAGCCTCATAGAACTGAGAGCAGTCTGCAGAGGTGGTGTGTTCTGTATTTCACTTTGGGTGATATTCTTGCAAAGATAAAACAATAGTGATGAGGAACAAAGCTGTGGTTACTGGGAAGTTAAGGGTTAGTGAACAATAGAAGGATGTTAAATGAGAATTTTCGGGTGATGCAACTGTTGTGTTCTGATTGTGATAGTATTTACACAAATCCATACCTCTATATATTAAAATGCATAAAATACAGGCATTAAAATTCATCAAAATAGCCTATTACTGTGTATTAATTTAAAAAAAATACTAAAAATGAAAGCAGCAGAGTTTAGAGCCAATCCAGGACTACTAAAACAATAACAACACACCAGACTCTATACCACATTTCTTATACCCTTTTGGCTCATTCAAACCTCGCTAAAAATTTCTTTCCCTTAATCCTCCTGTTTATAATATTTCTAGGTCAAGGTTGAAAAGTATTAGAACTTTTATTCCTGATCTAAGATATTTTGTAAGTAATTCATTCATAATCAAGTTATAAAAATTTTCTTTAGGTTTCAACATATTTACCAATGTTCTTTTCCCTTTTGCCATTCCCGTGTTCCCAAATTGCTTTCAAATCTGATTAGGAAAATGCAAATTTGTCTTTACACTTTTTAAACCAACATAGTCTATAGGGACTAGTAAAAACATTAAACATTAAAAAAATAAAAATAATAGAGAAGAGAGGCAGGGTTATTACATTTTAAAAAGTTAAACAGCATGCTTTAAGCTCCGTGAAATGGGAACCTCTCTACTGATTTATGGTTTCGATTTATCTTTAAAAATGTGAAAGGGCAGGAAGAGTCAAAGAAAACAATAGCTGATTAAGAAGATAACATAGCCTGATGGAGAGATCAGGGTTTCTCAGCCTCAGCACTGTTGTTATTTGGGGAGGGAAACTGTTCATTGTGAGGGGCTGTCCTGTACATTGTGAGATGTTAAGCAGCATCCCTGGTCTCTACCCAATGGATCCCAGCAGCATCTCCCCCACACCTGTGACAACCAATGTCCAGACAAGGCCCTGTGAGTGCCTGGGGCAAAATCACCCCAGGCTGAGAACCAGCTGGATGGAGCAAGGGACTTGCAGGCTGAGGGTGAGGATTAAATCTAAAGTCCCCCATTAGCTCCTGAAGAAACCACAAAATCTTTTTTGACCTTTGGTTTCCCATAGCACTGAAACAGGCTGAGCCTACTCCTATGAAATTCAAACAAGCTAATATGTGAAAGAAGAACTATAAATGGAACTCTGATTATTAATGAGTGACACAAATATCAACTGTGGATTGGAAGTGAGACATAAAGAGACGAAGCTCCATAAGGGTATGACTAATATAAAGCAGTAATTCATTTTTTAAATAAACATTTAAAAACTGGAATATAGTTAATTTACAATGTTGTATCAGTTTCTGCTATACAGCAAAGTGATTAGGTTATACATACATACATATATTCTTTTCAAAATGCTTTTCTATTATAATTTATTGAGTGCTCAGTCACTCAGTTGTGTCTGACTCTTTTATGACCCTGAGGACTGTAGTCCATGAGGCTCCTCTATCCATGGAATTTTCCAGGCAAGGATGTTGGATTGGGTTGCCATTTCCTCCTCCAGAGGATCTTCCTGACTCAGGGATTGAACCCATGTTCACTGCATTGCAGGCAGATTTTTAGCACTGAGCCACAGAGGAATTGTTTTTTATTGTTCCGTTACTCAGTTATGTCCAACTCTTTGTGACGCTATGGACTGTAGCCAGCCAGGCTCCTCTGTCCATGGGATTCTCCAGGCAAGAATACTGGAGTGGGGTGTCGTTTCCTACTTCAGGGGATCTTCCCAATCCAGGGATCAAACCCACGTCTCTTTCATCTCCTGCATTGGCAGGTGGGTTCTTTACCTCTAGCACCACCTGCAAAGCCCCTAGGATTGAACCCTCTTCTCTTAATTCTCCTGGACCTGCCTGCAGGTTCTTTCCTCTAGCACCACTGGCAAGACCCTTATTGTTTATTCAGTTCAGTTCAGTCAGTCGTGTCCTACTCTTTGGGACTCCATGGACTGTAGCACTCCAGCCCTCCCTTTCCATCACCAACTCCTGGAGTTTACTCAAACCCATGTCTATTGAGTCGGTGATGCCATCCAACCATCTCATCCTCTGTCATCCCCTTCTCCTCCATCTTCAATCTTTCCCAGCATCAGGGTCTTTTCAAATGAGTCAGTTCTTCACATCAGGTGGTCAAAGTATTGGAGTTTCAGCTTCAGCATCAGTCCTTCCACTGAACACCCAGGACTGATCTCCTTTAGATGGACTAGTTGGATCTCCTTGCAGTTCAAGGGACTCAAGAGTCCTCTCCAACACCGTAGTTCAAAAGCATCAATTCTTCAGTGCTCAGCTTTCTTTATAGTCCAACTCTCACACCCATACATACTAGAAAAACCATAGCCTTGACTAGATGGACCTTTGTTGGCAAAGTAACGTCTCTGCTTTTTAATATGCTGTCTAGGTTGGTCTAGGTTGGTCCCTTTTCTTCCAAGGAGCAAGCGTCTTTTAATTTCATGGCTGCAATCACCATCTGCAGTGATTTTGGAGCCCCCAAAAATAAAGTCAGCCCCTGTTTCCACTGTTTCCCCATCTATTTCCCATGAAGTGATGGGACCAGATGCCATGATCTTTGTTTTCTGAATGTTGAGCTTTAAGCCAACTTTTTCACTCTCCTCTTTCACTTTCATCAAGAGGCTCTTTAGTTCTTCTTCACTTTCTGCCATAAGGGTGGTATCATCTGCATATCTGAGGTTATTGGTATTTCTCCCGGATATCTTGATTCCAGCTTGTGCTTCATCCAGCCCAGCATTTCTCATGATGTACCCCGCATATAAGTTAAATAAGCAGGGTGACAACATACAGCCTTGACGTACTCCTTTCCCAATTTAGAACCAGTCTGTTGTTCCATGTCCAGTTCTAACTGTTGTTTCCTGACCTGCATACAGTTTTCTCAAGAAGTAGGTCAGGTGGTCTGGTATTCCTATCTCTTGAAGAATTTTCCACAGCTTATTGTGATCCATGCAGTCAAAGGCTTTGGCATAGTCAATAGAGCAGAAATAAATGCTTTTCTGGAACTCTCTTGCTTTTCTGATGATCCATCAGATGTTGGCAATTTGATCTCTGGTTCCTCTGCCTTTTCTAAATCTAGCTTAAATGTCTGGAAGTTCATGATTCACATATTGTTGAAGCCCGGCTTGGAGAATTTTGAACATTACTAGCAGGTGAGATGAGTGCATTGTGCAGTAGTTTGAACATTCTTTGGCATTGCCTTTTTTAGGGCTTGAAAAGAAAACTGACCTTTTTCAGTCCTGTGGCCACAGCTAAGTTTTCCAAATTTGCTGGCATCTTGACTGCAGCACTTTCACAGCATAATCCTTCAGGATTTGAAATAGCTCAACTGGAATTCCATCACCTCCACAAACTTTGTTGGTAGTGATGCTTCCTAAGGCCCACTTGACTTCACATTCCAGGATGTCTGGCCACAGGTGACTAATCACACCATTGTGATTATCTGGGTTGTGAAGATCTTTTTTTTACAGTTCTTCAGTGTATTCTTGCCACCTCTTCTTAATATCTTCTGCTTCTCTTAGGTTCCTACCACTTCTGTCCTTTATTGAGCCCATCTTTGCATGAAATGTTCCCTTGGTATCTCTAATTTTCTTGAAGAGATCTCTAGTCTTTCCCATTCTATTGTTTCCCTCTAGTTCTTTGCATTGATCACTGAGGAAGGCTTTCTTATCTCTCCTTGCTATTCTTTGGAACTCTGCATTCAAATGGGTATATCTTTCCTTTTTTCCTTTTCTTTTCATTTCTCTTCTTTGCACTGCTATTTGTAAGGCCTCCTCAGACAGCCGTTTTGCTTTTTTGCATTTCTTTTTCTTGGGGATGGTCTTGCGCCCTGTGTCCTGTACAATGTCATGAACCTCCGTTCATAGTTCATCAGGCACTCTGTCTATCAGATCTAGTCCCTTAAATCTATTTCTCACTTCCACTGTATAATTATTAGGGATTTGCTTTAGGTCATACTTGAATGGTCTAGTGGTTTTCCCTACTTTCTTCAATTTAAGTCTGAATTTTGCAATAAGGAGTTCATGATCTGAGCCACAGTCAGCTTAGGCATAGAGGCCAGGGATATTGCTACATATCTACCAAAGCATAGGGCAGCTCCTTCAACAGCAAAGAATTATCCAGCCTAAAATATCAATAGGCTTCCCTGGTGGCTCCGATGGTAAAGAATCTGCCTGCAATGAAGGAGACTGGGGTTCAATCCCTGGGTCATGAAAATCTCCTGGATAAGGGAATGGCTACCGACTCCAGTATTCTTGTCTAGAGAATTCCATGGACAATACTACTGAGGTTGAGAAATCCTGATTATAAAGCTTGATTAAAAATCTTGATAAAAGTGTTTCTCTTAGAGTGACTCCATCAGGCAGGGTCCTGGCAGGAAGCAAAAGCCTCATCCAACTGGGATCTTAGAAGCGAATAAAGGGATGACTTAGAGAGCTACGGGCAATTTGAGGAGATGGGCAAGTGATACGAAGGGCTCCTAAGATTTATCAATAAAAGAAAGCTGTGACCTCCTCAGGCAAGAGGAATCCAGGTTGTAGAGATAGTATTTCTAGAGCCTTGTGAGACCTGGAGCTTTGGAAAGAAGGTGATGATAGGAGTTGTGGTCACAGATTCTGCCAAAACTTAGTGCTGAAGCCAGAAGGGAAAAAGAAGAGAAGCACCCCAATCTCCCTCTTTCTTCCCTCAAATCTCTCACCAAACCCAGTGGGAAGCGAGGGCACAAAGATGCCCAGGAACTGCAAACTTCAGGGTTGATTCCTCCCAGGGGACACACACAGCAAGACAGAGAAGCACTAAGACTCTACTTACAGAGGATATGCCGTGGTGGAGATTGGGTGGAAGAATGGCGAACACAGAATAGACAGCAGAGTTAGCTTCCTTTAAAAATCAGATAGATCTATTTCCAGTTTTTTAAGGAATCTCCACACTGTTCTCCATAGTGGCTGTACTAGATTGCATTCCCACCAACAGTGTAAGAGGGTTCCCTTTTCTCCACACTCTCCAGCATTTATTGCTTGTAGACTTTCGGATAGCAGCCATTCTGACTGGAGTGTAATGGTACCTCATTGTGGTTTTGATTTGCATTTCTGTGATAACGAGTGATGTTGAGCATCTTTTCATGTGTTTGTTAGCCATCTGTATGTCTTCTTTGGAGAAATGTCTGTTTAGTTCTTTGGCCCATTTTTTGATTGGGTCATTTATTTTTCTGGAATTGAGCTGCAGGTGTTGCTTGTATATTTTTGAGATTAATCCTTTGTCTGTTTCTTCATTTGCTATTATTTTCTCCCATTCTGAAGGCTGTCTTTTCACCTTGCTTATAGTTTCCTTTGTTGTGCAAAAGCTTTTAAGTTTCATTAGGTCCCATTTGTTTATTTTTGCTTTTATTTCCAATATTCTGGGAGGTGGGTCATAGAGGATTTTGCTGTGATTTATGTCAGAGAGTGTTTTGCCTATGTTCTCCTCTAGGAGTTTTATAGTTTCTGGTCTTACATTTAGATCTTTAATCCATTTTGAGTTTATTTTTGTGGTGTTAAAAAGTGTTCTAGTTTCATTCTTTTACAAGTGGTTGACCAGTTTTCCCAGCACCATTTGTTAAAGAGGTTGTGTTTTTTCCATTGTATATTCTTGCCTCCTCTGTCAAAGATAAGGTGTCCATAGGTACACGGATTTACCTCCAGGCTTTCTATTTTGTACCATTGATCTATATTTCTGTCTTTGTGCCAGTACCATACTGTCTTGATGACTGTGGCTTTGTAGTAGAGCCTGAAGTCAGGCAGGTTGATTCCTCCAGTTCCATTCTTCCTTCTCAAGATTGTCTGGCTAATCAAGGTTTTTTGTATTTCCATACAAATTGTGAAATTATTTGTTCTAGTTCTGTGAAAAATACCGTTGGTAGCTTGATAGGGATTGCATTGAATCTATAGATTGTTTTGGGTAGTATATTCATTTTCACAATACTGATTCTTCCAATCAATGAACATGGTATATTTCTCCATCTATTTGTCTCCTCTTTGATTTCTCTCATCAGTGTCTTATAGTTTTCTATATATAGGTCTTTTATTTCTTTAGGTAGATATACTCCTAAATATTTTATTCTTTTTGTTGCAATGGTGAATGGTATTGTTTCCTTAATTTCTCTTTCTGTTTTCTCTTTTTGGTGTATAGGAATGCAAGGGATTTCTGTGTGTTAATTTTATATCCTGCAGCTTTACTATATTCATTGATTAGCTCTAGTAATTTTCTGGTAAAGTCTTTAGGGTTTTCTATGTAGAGGATCATGTCATCTGCAAACAGTGAGAGTTTCACTTCTTTTCCTATCTGGATTCCTTTTATATATGAGCCAGCAACCCCACTCCTGGACATACACACCAAGGAAACCAGATCTGAAAGAGACATGTGCACCCCAGTGTTCATCGTAGCACTGTTTATAATAGCCAGGACATGGAAGTAACCTAAATGCCCATCAGCAGACGAATGGATAAGGAAGCTATGGTACATAAACAATGGAATATTACTCAGCCATTAAAAAGAATTCATTTGAATCAGTTCTAATGAGATGGATGAAACTGGAGCCTATTATACAGAGTGAAGTAAGCCAGAAAGATAAACACCAATATAGTATACTAATGCATATATACGGAATTTAGAAAGATGGTAATGATAACCCTATATGCAAACAGAAAAAGAGACACAGATGTATAGAACAGACTTTTGAACTCTGTGGGAGAAGGTGAGGGTGGGATGATCTGAGAGAATAGCAGTGAAACATGTATATTATCAAGTGTGAAACAGATCACCAGCCCAGGTTGGATGCACGAGACAAGTGCTCAGGGCTGGTGCACTGTGAAGACCCAGAGGGAAGGGGTGGGGAGGGAGGTGGGAGGGGGGGATCAGGATGGGGAACACATGTAAATCCATGGCTAGTTCATGTCAATGTATGATAAAAACCACTACAATAGTGTAAAGTAATTAGCCTCCAACTAATAAAGATAAATTTTAAAAAAAAGAAAAAAAAAGAAAAATCAGGTAGAGTTGATTTGCAGTGTTGTATTCATTACTGCTATACAGCAAAGTGATTCAGTTATACATATATACATATATATGCATTTTTTTAGAATATTTTTTTCATTATGGTTTATCATAGAATATTGAATATACTTCTCTATTTTATACAGTAGGACCTCGTTGTTTATCCATTCTGAATATAAAATCTTATATCTGCTGGCCCCAACCTCCCACTCTATTCTTTCCCCAACCCCCTTTCTGTTGGCAACCACCAGTATGTCCTCTATGTCAGTGATTCTCTTTCTGTTTCATGGACAGGTTTAATTTGTGTAATATTTTACATTTTTTGGTATCATATGATATTTGTCTTTCTCTTTCTGAGTGTCATCTTATTTTTCTCTTTGCATGCTTCTCAGATATCCACAGCTGGTGAAAACACAGCATAGAAGACTAGAATCCACAGTGCCAATATCTGGGTGAAAAAAAATTATTATTTTCCAGGTTAATCAACCCATTTTCCAAGTCATTGTCATACTTAACAATTGTAAGTGGAATCCAAACTGATGTTCTAAATTCTATATTTCACAAAGAACTCATGGCTCAGGGTCAGCTACTGCTGGTTTTGAGGCAGGAATCAGAAGCATGGTGGATATGGTTCTACTGATAATGCTGTAAGATGGAAGAGGATTAGGGTGTAGCTAAGATTCCATTTCCTGAATGGATCTGTTTTAGGGTCTCTCCTACACCTAAGAGGACTAGGATGTAGCTAAGATGGAAGAAGACTAGGGTGTAGCTAATAATGTTCCAACCCAGTTTCACTCTTCTCCAGCTGTATGCCCTGGCAAAATTCTCAGATTTTCCATTTGCAAAATGGAGGAACCACACAGAACTAATAAGTGAGCTGCCTGGTACAGGAGAGATTCTCCAGGACCACATGAACAATATGAGGCCCTGAGCTGGGGGAAGAGAAACCATTGTTTATGCCAACTGGATATTCCAGCAGCTGTGGCAAGAGCATATCAAACCAACCCCAAACCCAAAGCAAAAACCTTATTTGCTGCTGGAACTCTTCAGGAGGTCAAAAAGATGAATTGCACAACTTCACTAACAAAATTAGATAAAATTGGATTTTGTGTTTGAATAAATATTTCTGAGTACCAACCATATGCCAGGGAGTATGCCAGGCAACTGAGCGTCCAAGGATGTTACAGACAGATTTTTTTTTCTTAGGAAATTCTTAGCCACATGAAAGTTATTTGTCATCATACACACTATCAAAAGTGTTTCTGTTTTATTTGAATGTTTAATCAATTTAACATGCTCAACTATTGTAAAGTTGCCATTCAACAAATCATCTGTCCAGGACCCCCCTAAACTAGCATTCTTACCCTAGAAGACTAACCTTTCCCTTAGGGATTATAAGGTCTAAGCCTGTGTTATTGAGATGTTCTCTTCTATCTTCTCTGGCTACCCTCCATCTGCTCTCTTCTCAAGAGACATTTTAAAAGTTCTCCAAACGTGTATAACATCCCTCTGGTGTCACCTCTCTTCACACGATCCTGATGGTTTTCTGGTTCTTTCCATAGATTCTGAAAGTCTTTCTTCCCAGTAACTGTCCCTATTATCAACTTCCCGTATTCTAAGTAATGGCTACATTCTTCTGGAATCTCTTGAGGGTCTTCTCCAAGTTTATGCCTCTTTTGGTAAGGGACACTTTAAATTTCAAAAGAAGTGTTTCTCAGATTTCAAGTTTTCTTTTGAACTATCTTCTCCATGATTTTTCACTGCACACCCCCTGTTCCTCCCACACCGTCCATCGTACCCGCAACCCTGGCTTGGTCCAGCCTCTGTTCCATGTATTGCAACTTTGCAAGTGCGCTACCTAGCACATGAGGTAAAAGTCAAGGGATTTGAAAAGAAATGGGTCCGCCCTCTTGAATCTTGGAACCCTTCTCCAGGTGCTCTTCTCAGTCATTTTTAGTGCAACACTCTTAAATATTTACCACTGCAGTGGTCCTTTCAGTTCTGAATTACCCAGTGGTGTAGCTAGAAATTTAAGGCACTCAAGCAAAAATGTTTGGAATCAATTATGTTTATTTCCAGAGTTCTTCCAATTCAGGTGCCATTTAAGTGGTTCAAACCAGAGAGAGTGAAGAAAACCGAGTGAGCAGCAGGATGTTTCTGATTCCTCTGATCATTAGAGCCAAGTTACTAAAGCAGAGCTGAAACAGTGCTTCATTGTCCCCATTTTTTTTGCTATTGGTTATCCTCTATGACCTAGACTCTTAACATTTTGAAAAAGGTCTGGGAAAGTCTCAGCCAGAAGCACATTTTTGATGAACTAGATTTTGGAGAACAATACCTTACACATTTGTATTAGTTTTCTGTGGCTGCGTAAACTATTACCCCTAAAATTATTGTCTTAGAACAATAAACATATAGTATCTCACAAATTCTGACTCAGGAATTAGGAAGCAGTTTGCTGAATGGATCTGGTTTAGAGTCTCTCCTGAGTTTGTGCTCAAGAGGTGATTGGAAGGATCAGCATCCAAGGTAGCTTACTTCCAATGCTGTCAAGTAAATTCTGGCAGGAGACCTCAGTTTCTCCCTACATGGATCTCAGCATAAGTCTTCTTGAATGTCTCCATACCTCAGCACTTGGCTTTCCCCAGAGTGATCCAAGAGAGAGCAAAGCAGGTGCTGTGATGTCTTTAATGATCTAACCTTGGAATACACACACTGTCATTTCCACATTATCCATGAATACCAGGGAGCAAAGTTCACCGGAGGCCACCTTGGATGGCATCTGGGAACTCACTAGACATTTGCCATGTCCAATGGCATTCAAGGTTTTCAATAAAATATACACGTGATTTGGTAGTCAATACACAAGTTGGTAATGAACATCATCCTGGAATACCTAAGTATGTTAAAGAGTTAAATTTTCATTACCGACTTCCAAGCCTTGTGAGGCTACACCAAAGTCTAACCAAAGTTCACATGGTCCTGCAACTTCCTTTTTATCATGTAGGCAACAGAATTTCCAGAATTGTTCCTCAGTCCTGTAAACTTGAAATTGTGACCTGCACTTGTGGGTCAGTTGTAAGTTTTTGTTTCTAACATTTTTGAAGACTAAGAATGTTTTCCTCTTTCAGAAAGCATTATAAATATTGATACAGATTGGTTATTCTTCAAAAGCAGTTTAAACAGCAGCTGTGATTCTGTTCTTATTTTTTAAATTTGTTAACCTTAGCTTGTTTACATGACCCAGAGCCTACAATCTGCTTTTCCAACTGTTTATTTGTACCTGTGTTACACATTTCAGCCTGTATGTGGTCTTCCCAACAATTAGATGGGGTTTATATTTTATCAAAATCCTGTATTCATTTTCCTTTTAGAATCGTGTTCTAGGTAAACAGGAATTTCTAAGGCCATGACATTTCAGGTACAATTGGTTCTCAAAGGACCTTTTCCGTGTTCTATTAGAATGTCATACCTGTTGTGGCAGGCTTTCAGCATATTGTGGCTGGGGTGCAAACTTTGGAAGGAATGAGCCAAATGGGAAAGACTATACCTTGGAGTTACAGATTCAGCTTCAGTGTCATCCTGACACCTCTTCCAGGTGTGAAGAAGGTGGCAGGTCTGCTACTACATTTCCCAGATACCAGGACTTCTCCACATCACTAGAACCCAAGTTTTCAATCTATCTATGACATACTCTGTCAAAAAGTATTTATCTTTAATTCAGCCACTACAAAACATTCAGAACGTCCTGAAATGGAGTCACACTCTGCATTTACCATCTAGATGAACATGACAGTACTTTCTCAAAACAGCTCTTTGAACTCTGTCTCTAAGAGTCTTGGCTTCAAAGTATAGTGAATACCACTTCCTAGGAAACTCAATGGAAAGCTACGATATTGAAATCTAGATGAAGTAGCACTTATAATCTGAAGGGCTTTCTTTCCCCGTTACAAAGCAGCATCCTGACAACACTGACATGAAAGAAACGAGCCCTAATGGACATCATAGGAAGAAGCTAAGTCAAAGGTTTGGAAGTACAGAGCAAGTCTCTTAACCATCAGGACGAGGTCATGGATCCTGTTGCAATTCTAAAAGGTCAGCACAGTCCTCTCAACCAAAGAGGATCATGCTAAAAAAAGCCCCAAGAGTCACATGAAAGGGAATCAACCATGGCATCCACTTCAACACAATAGAAATAAACTGAACATCATCTTCCAGAGGAAATCACCTAATGAATTCCATCTGCATGTATTTAATTGAGGCTGCTTAATGAGTCTACAAAAAATTCTAAATACTGGTGAGTTTTCCTTGGAGAAATAGAATTAAAGTTATTACTCAGTAGAAATTATAATTGTTATTATTACTAAACAAGCAGTTATTTTGGAAACAAAGCTTGAGAACAATATATTATGAGGAAAAAATAAAGGGAAGCAAAAACCCAGAGCCAAACAAGTCAATTACTAGAAAATACATCAATGAGAGATGCTTAAAGTCTGTGAACTTTTGATCAAATACTGTTACATTTTAAGAAGAAACAAGCTAGTATATGGTGTGTCATATATCATACATCATTTAATATGCACTGATGCATTCTGCAAGGAAGCAGTATCAGGATTTTTTAAAATTAAAGCTACTTAGCTGGTTTTCAGAGTTTTTAATAAATAGAGAATTAATAGGAAGATGATATGTTTTTATAAATTGCATACGCTAGGTAAATGCAGTATGGCAGTTTACTAAAGTAATAGAAAACCATACAGAAAAAAAAAAAAAAAAGATTGGCCTAATCACATGAGGGTTTTCTCTGGGGCTTTTGCAATCAGTTGAAATCTGTTCCACTTTAGGTTTAATCAAATGAAAACTTGAAGTGTAGCAAAAATTCACATTATGATTAAAGACAGGAGGGTAGAGGAAGCTACTCGTCTGATTTACTAAACTGCATAGATTGCGAAACAGTTTTTAAGATAATCTGTGTGATAAGAGATAATCTATTGTCTCATAAAAAGTAGATCAGGAGGAAGAAGATTGGAAATTTAGTCATGGTTTCAGTGTATAATAGCCTGTGACCCTGGTGAAGTCACATCCTTTCAACTTGAAGTTTTGTTCTGTAGAGCTGATTAAAAAAATTATTCTTTTGTCCATCTTATAGGTCTGATGTGATGATCCATATACATAGAAATAGTTTGTAAACTCCTAAATGCTGAATAAATTATTTTTATTGTATTCAAGTATATGCAGTATTAACTTAAGCTAGTTACTGGTCTTAGGGAATTTAATGAATACTTGACTATTATTTAAATTAATGCAACTACTTTGCAGATATAATTACTTCTTCTTGAGTACTCAAAAGCTGTTTCTCTTGAGAAAGCCATTTCCTCCATGGACTTTAATTCATTATAATGAATATGATCATCTCTTTTTTTTTCAGACAGGGCTTTATTGGGGCCCTTGCTGCAGCAGGGGGAATGAGAAGAAACAACAGGTCCCTTTGTTTGCTTGCTCCCTGAGGAGGGTGAGCTTGTCCCTTATAAGAGGTGAGGGTAGGGGTGTGTCCAGGGATTGGGTCAGAGGGCTGCCTTAGGCGGTTTGCCCACCCCTTAGGTGATGTTGTATGTAGAGAGCATGCACAGTACCCTGCTTTTGCTCCCAACCATCTCTTTTTGCAATAAAAGTACAAAGGAAAATTTCAATCCAGCACCTTCCCCTGCAATTGTTTCAATCCATTTAGAAAGTGGAAGATTACTCTATACTAAATGCTGTGAAAGACAATCTGGTTCACCTTTCATTCAGAGTGCTTTCACTGATAGGAACGTATGTGACAACTGCACACAACTATAATACAAAGCAAACAAAAAATATTTCTAAGAATGGCCCAAAGTACTGATGATGCTCTTAGGAGAGACTTTGCTTCTACAGAGGGATTTAGAAAAGCTTTGTTGCTGTTGCTAAGTCCTGTCTAATTCTTGTGACCCCATGGACTTTAGCCTGCCAGACTCGTCTGTCCATGGGATTTCCTAGGCAAGAACACTGGCATGGGTTGCCATTTCCTTCTCTAAGGGATCTTCCTGACTCAGGGATAGAACCCACATCTCCGGCATTGGCAGGTGATTCTTTACCACTGAGCCATCAGGGAAGCCCCTTAGAAAAGCTTTATAGAGGTGAAATTTCACCTGATAGATTTGATCAACAGCATATTCTAGGCAATCAGACCAAGAGTGTGGAGGTGAAGAGTAGTCTAATTTGGCAAGAAGATACATTGCTTGGGGAATTAGAGGAGAGCTGTGTCTGGAGATTGGCTGAGGCTACATCAGGAGCAATTTTGAAAGCAAAAGACAGGCAGGACAAAAAGCCAATAAGAACAGAAGAGACACCCTTCCTTTCCTCTTAGGAGATTGTGTCTTATTGTTATTTTTCTTTTAACAAAAAACAATACTTGTCTGTATTGGGAAAATCATCACAAAACAATGGGGGAAATCATCACAAAACAACACAAAGAAGCAGTAGAAGAAAATAATCATTTAAATCTCACAATGGCTCTGTTCTGTTCTAACCCACGTGTTACACATTTTACACATGGAGAAACTCAGCTTAGAGAGAAAAACTATTGTCTAAATTCATTGATATGGACTGAATTGTGTCCGCCACCAAAATGTGTATGTTGAAGCTCTAACCCTCACTGTGATGTTTGAAGGTGAAACCTTTGGGAGGCTTAGAATTAGGTTCAGATGAGCTCATGGTTGGGGGGAGTATGTCCTGGTCTGATGAGATTAGTGCCTTTATAAGAGACAACAGAGTGAGCACTCCTTCTCCCTCTCCCTCTCATAAAGAAGACACCACGTGAGCACATAGCAAAAGGTAGCTTCCACAAGCCAGGAAGAGAGTTCTCACCAGAAATCAATCATGCTGGCACTGGGATCTTGGACTTTTAGCCACCAAAATTGTGGGAAAGTAAATGTCTATTGTTTAAGATGCACAGTCTGTTTTGATTATGGCAGTCCAAGCTGTATAATACAGTCATATAGCTGGTAGCCCGGGGTTAATACTCAGGTTAACACTCAGGCTCACATTTTTAATCTTAAGATTAACTAAAAATAATGCAATCTACCCACTAAAGTTAAGACATGTAATAATAATAATAACAATAGCAGCAGCTAAACAATGTTTTAAATGCTTTACATGTATTAACTCATTAAACTCCTACTATAAAGTTTTGAAATTTGTTTTATTATTCCTCTTTTTTTAAAAAAATGAAGTATAGTTGACATACAACATTGTATTAGTTTCAGGCATATAACATAAAGACTCTATTTATATATAATATGAACTGATCATAACATGTTTGGTTAGCATCTGCAAACATACATAGTTACAGAATTTTTTTCTTATGATGAGAAGAAAAATGTTTTAAGATTTACTTTGCAGCTCCCAAATATGCAATGCAACTTTATCAACTATAGTCACCATGAAGTACAATACATCCTCAAGACTTACTTATTTCATAATTGGAAGTTTGTACCTTTGACTCCTTTCACCCATTTATCCCTTCCAACCTGGGGGACTCATCTTTTGGTATCATATCTTTTTGTCCTTTTATACAATTCATGAGGTTCTCATGGCATGTTTACTGGGGTGGTTTGCCATTCCCTCCTCCAGTTCACGTTTTTTCAAAACTCCCCACTATGACCTGTCCATCTTGGATGGCCCTACACAGGATGGCTCATAGAATCATTGAGTTACACAGGCTGCTTATCCACGACAAGGCAGTGATCCACAAAGGGGAAAGATCAAGAAGAGGTGGAAAGAATACATGGAAGATCTGTACAAAAAAGATCTTAATGAATCAGATTACTACGCTTGTGTGGTCAGTCACACAGAGCCAGACATTCTGGAGTGTGAAGTCAAGTGGGCCTTAGGAAGCACTGTTGTTAATAAAGTAAGTGGATGTGATAGAATTCCAGTAGAGCTATTTAAAACCCTAAAGGATGATGCCATCAAGGTGTTACACTCAATATGTCAGCTAATCTGGAAGACCCAGCAGTGGCCACAGGACTGGAAAAGGTCAATCCTCATCCCAATTCCCAATTACTAAAGAAAGTTCTAGTGAAGTGAAGTGAAGTCACTCAGTCATGTCCGACTCTTTGTGACCCTGTGGACTGTAGCCTACCAGTCTCCTCCCTCCGTGGTATTCTCCAGGCAAGAATACTGGAGTGGGTTGCCATTTCCTTCTCCAGGGGATCTTCTCGACCCAGGGATTGAACCCAGGACTCCCACAATGTGGACAGATGCTTTAACCTCTGAGCCACCAGCGAAGCAAAGAATGTTCTAACCATTGGACAATTGCACTCATCTCGCATGCTAGTAAGGTCATGCTTAAAATCTTGCATGCTAGGCTTCAGCATTATGCAAACCAAGAACTTCCAGGTGTCCAAGCTGGGTTTAGAAAAGACAGTGGAACCAGAGATCATATCGCCAACATTCACTGGATTGTAGAGAAAGCATGGGAATTCCAGAAAAAAAGTCTACCTCTATTTCATTGACTACACTAAAGCCTTTGTGTGGATCATAACAAACTGTGGAAAGCTCTTAAAGAGATGGGAATACCAGAGCATCTTACCTGTCTCCTGAGAAACCTGTAAGCAGGTCATGAAGCAACAGTTAGAACCCTGTATGGAACAAATGATTGGTTCAAGATTGAGAGAGTAGTACAACAGGGCTGTCTGCTGTTACCCTGTTTGCTTATACTATACACTGAGCACATCATGAGAAATGCCAGGCTGGGTGAGTTACAGGGGCTTCCCTGGTGGCTCAGATGGTAAAGAGTCTGCCTGCAGTGCAGGAGACAGGGGTTCAATTCCAGGGTCGGGAAGACCTCCTGGAGAAGGAAATGGCAACCCACTCCAGTATTCTTGCCTGGAAAATCCCATGGATGGAGGACCCTGGCAGGCTATAGTCCATGGGGTTGCAAAGAGGGATGAATTACAAGCTGGAATCAAGATAGGTGGGATAAATTTCAACAATCTCAGATATGTGAATGATACCACTGTAATGGCAGAGACAAACAGGAATAAAGAGACTCTTGATGAGGATGAAGGAGGAGAGTGAAAGAACTGGCTTAAAACTAAATATTAAAAAAAAAAACTAAGACCATGACATCCAGCCCCATTGCTTCATGGCAAATAGAAGGGGAAGTGGTGGAAGTTGTGACAGATTTCCTCTTCTTCAGCTCTAAAATCACTGCAGATGGTGACTGCAGCCATGAAATCAGAAGACGATTGCTTCTTGGCAGGAAAGCAATGACAAACCTAGACAGCATGTTGAAACGCAGAGATATTACTCTGCCAACAGTGGTACATGTAGTCAAGCCTATGGTCTTCCCAGTGGTCATATATGGTTGTGAGAGCTGGACCATAAAGAAGGCAGAGAGCCAAAGAATTTATGCCTTCAAACTGGGATGCTAGAGAAGACTCCTGAGAGTCCCTTGGGACAGCAAGGAGATCAAACCAGTCAATCTTAAGGGAAGTCAACCCTGAATACTTGTTAGAAGGACTTGATGCTGAAGCTGAAGCTCCAGTATTTTGGTCATCTGACATGAACAGATGCCTCATTGGAAAACTCTGTGATGCTGGGATAGATTGAGGGCAGAAGAAGAGGACATCAGAGCATAAGATGTTTGGATGACATCACCAATGCAATGGACATGAACTTGAGCAAACTTCAGGAGATGGTGAGGGACAGGGAGGCCTGGCATGCTGCAGTTCATGGGGTCACAAAGAGTCAGACACAACGGTGACTGAACAATAACAACACCCATTTGCCCCACCCTCACACCAGCCTCAGGCAACAACTAATATGTTCCCTGTATCTGCTGTTGTTTTAGATTTCACATATAAGTGAGATCGTATAGTATTCATGTTTCTTTGTCTGACATTTCACTTAGCATCATGTCCACAAGGTTGATTCATGTTGTCCCAAATGATAAGATTCCATTTTTTAAATCAGAGAATATTCCATTGAATATAAATACACATCTTCTTTATCCATTTATCTGTTGATGGACATTAGACTGTTTCCATATTTTGGCTACTGTAAATAATGCTGTAACAAATATGGGGGTGCATATATTTTTTGAGCTAGTATTTTTGTTTTCCTTAAATGCATTTCATAGGTAGAATTGCTGGATCATATGGTAATTCTATTTTGATTTTTTTTGAGAAATCTCCATGCTGTTTTCCACAGTACCTGCAACAATTTACAATCCTAACAACAATGCATGAGGGTTCCTTTCTCTCCACATCTTTGCCATCACTTGCTATTTCTTGTTTTTCCAATAATAGACATTCTAATAGATGTGAAGAGATATTTCATTGTGGTTTTGATTTGCATTTCCCTGATGGTTAGTGATGTTGAACATCTTTTAATGTACCTGTTGGCCATCTGTATATCTTTGGGAAAACATATGTTCATAACATTTACCCATTTTAAATTGATTTTTTTTTGTTTTTTACTATTAAATTGTATGTGCTTAGACACTCAGTTGTGTCCGACTCTTTGTGACCCCACGGACTGTATCTGCCAGGCTTCTCTGTCCATGGAATTTTCTAGGTGAAAATACTGGAGTGGTTTGCCATTTCCTAATCCAGGGGTTAAGTTGTATGAGTTCTTTATATACTTTTTATATTAACTCTTTAACAGATCTTTAATTTGCAATTATTTTCCCCATTATGTAGGTTGTCTTTTTATTTCAATGATGGACTTTTGCTGTACAATTTTTTTTAAGTTTGATATAGTCCTATTGTCATCCTTTAATATACTAGTAAAATAATTTTTCAAATTATTATAAAAACAAAACTCAAAATAAATAATGGGGAATGAATAGCTCAAGTTGAGATACTCTTTTGACAACGATAGATTGGTTTCAACTTTAAGTGAAGATTTTTTGTTTTGGTTTTTATTTTGTTTATAATTAATTCCTAGGCTGACAGTATTCCCGGAACAAAATTTTTGTAATCTCATGCTTCAGATACTCATGGTGATAAATTATAATGGCCTTGAAATAGAAGAATCTGGAATGCGACAAGCATAGACACATGGGACACAAATATTCAAACTGGCTCTGAGAAATGTTTATCTGTTTAGAGACTTAAATTTGAAATTTTGCATGAAAATTCACAATAAGATACCTGACTGTCTGGGTATTGAGGACACACACAGCCACACATATCATTAATGATCTGTCTAGAGGATGAATTAGCTTAGTTAAATAAAGACCTTGTTATAATAGAAAAATTGCCACAGAGAAAAGACACACACTTATTTATCAATTTGAAAGGATCATAAAAGAACCAGAAAAGAATAGTTAGTGGTAATAGAAAAAAAAAAAATAATATGAAGGAATGAGAGAAAGAAGAGGTCTTATAAAATTACAGCTGTTTTGAGAAATAACATTATGAAGGACCAGTTCAAACTGAATAATTCAAAGATTTGTTTAATCAAATCCACCTCTCCTTTCAAGATCTTCTCCACTGCCTACAAATTTTGTGAATACTATCATTTAAAAATGTTTTGTATATTCTTTATTTTATTTCATAAAAGTAGAATTTTAAAAGAGAAAAATCTTATACCAGGCCATTTTTCCCATCCTATAAAAATAATTTTTAAAAATTAAACTAAGAATGATAATAGTCACACCAGGTTCAAAACTGATTCATCTTTTGATAATGTGATACTAAGTGCATTAACCAGCAGCTTAAACTCCTAAGACTAAATTCTCCATTCAATATTAATCCACCAAAAAGGTAGACTTCTCACATACATAAAACATATTCAACAAATTCATATATTCTTATATTATAGCAAGATAATTTAATCATAGAATAAAAATTCTGAAATACTAAATATTCAGAGCTCTTTTGTAACATTGTAAATTTAAAAGTATGTATTGCATCATACAGTTATTTTACATAAATGGAAGATTTTAATTTCACTAAATACCTGCTACACAGTTTATAAACTATTACAGAGAAATTTTTGGTTCACAGAGATATTATTTTGACTAATAGTAAGCATTTCTAACATTTTCATTGCCTAATAATTCTTCCTTTCTGTCAGGAATTAACATTAGGGGTTTTGAACCAGCCCTACTCTGACTCTTACCTTCTATATAATCTCATGTAAACAATTTTGCATCTTTGATCCCAAATCAGTATGACAGGATCACCAGTAATCTCTAAGGGCGTTTTCTGTATGTGGTCATCCATTTTGCTTTGGTAGGTCCACACAATAAACTGACTCTAAGTAAAGTTGATTTCTTTTTTCTTTCTGCACAAATAACCGTATTTTGCATACTTACATAACAAATGGGCCCAAGAGTCTGCTAAAAATTATAGCTGTGGAAAAGGTACTAAAAGCCTTTATCCTCAGGACAAATCTTTTTTCTCTTAATTTTTAAACACATATATGATCAACGGGATTGTTAATCTTTGTGTTTTTCATTCATTTGTCCTTTAGCTCATATTATTAAGTAATTCATAATAATGTTAAAAACTCAAGGTGTAAAAGCTGCTTTTATCAACTTCTCTTTTAGAAACAGAAGTAAGGATTTTGCAATAACTAAACTCGAATCTTTCCAACTTCTCCACTCCCAAAAAGGGATCAAAAGGATCCTTCACAAGGGAGATAACACTTGTCAAAATTTGTTTTCTATTTTTCTTAAAACATGCCATTGTCAGAGGTCAAAGAGGCTGCTCTTTTGTGTACAATTTTACCCGTGGACTATGTCATCCTGCCTGACACCAGGGGTATCATAACCAATGGAAGAACTTCTTTTGTATCTTAATATTGCAGTGGAACTGATAAAAAGAAAAAGTCTATTTTAAAGAAACATTTTTAAGCCATAGCAACTTTGAAATAAACAAACAAACAAAAAACCCTAAAGATAAAATAAATCTAAAGAGAGAAGTTTATTTAAAGTGTTACTAATTTGTAAAACAGAGTTCAGTATTGTGAAAATTCCATGTGTTGTATTACTAGATTAGTTGAAGGTTGGGAAAATTCTGGGTGGACATGACCAAGGACATAGGGAGAGACTGATGAACTTTTGTACACAAAAATTGCATGCAACATTGTCAAGGCAGAGTGGGAAAATATGTTGACAGACATTTTTAGCAAAATGTCAAGGATTCACTGGATAAACAACGTGTGTGCCTTTTGTAAATTTAAGCTCATACTCAGCAAACTCAGCTGGGTTTTCTCCTTTACAGTGGACTCTTCCCAACAAAATCATCAGTCCCCCAGTTCATTTCAGCCAATACTTTCTGAGTAGCCAATATGTGCTCAATATTTGCTGACACCTATTATTATCTATTAAGAGGCCTTCTGTTAGTTCCAGAGACACATAAAATATAAGAGGCCCAGTTTCTGTCTTTGAGGATGTGTACTCTAATGGGGGAATGTACAGGATAATGTCAAGTCTGCTGTATCCTCAAAATATCAAATATTGAGCCTCCTCGGGGTCAGTTTCCAACAGCATCTCCAAGGAACATCCTCTGAAGAATGTGGTCCTCAAAAACTTATATGGTTCAGCCCTCAAATTGATCATAACTTGTTGTGGACTTGTCTTTCAATAATTGATTCATTTTCTGCATCTTTTATGTGGGGTTATAATTTCTTTAAGTTTGGTACTTATTTATACACCAATATCTTATTATAGAGGTTTCCTTTTCCAAAGATTACCTTAAGTTTTGAAACTTTGGCCCTCTTTCAGGACTTTGCTTGGACTTCCCAGGTGGTACTAGTGGTGAAGAACCCAGCTGCCAATGCAGGAAATGTAAGATAGGCGAGTTCGATTCCTGGGTGGGCAAGATTCCCTGAAGGAGGTCATGGTGACCCACTACAGTATTCTTGTGGAAAATCCCATGGACAGAGGAGCCTGGCAGGCCGTGGTTCATAGTGTCGCAAAGCATCAGACACGACTGAAGTGACATAGCAGCAGCAGAACTTTCTTCAGTTTAAATATCAGAACCATTAAGGTAACATCTTCTGTGGACTTCATTAGTGTGTTCAAAAACTTTAGCGTGAAGAAAAGCCAAAATTAGCAGATGTTTCTGGAGATCAGGGTCTTTGTGTCTATCCCAGAAAACTGCCCTCATAAGCCTGTGCTAGAGCCTTGGAAATTTTAATAAATTTTTTAGGAGTTTCTGATGTTCATGGTCCAAAGACCACACTTTGAGGAATCATATATTACAGAATGCTCCCTCCCAGTGTGACAAATAGCTTTCAGCCTGAAAAGGAGTTAGATGTTTTGTTGCTGCTTCTTTTTTGTCATAAAATACATTCATAACAAGCGTAACTTTGTCAGACAGCATCCTAACATCTAACTCTCATTCAAAAAACATGGGAGTGAACTCTGATCCAGCCCACAGTTCTTTGAAATAGAATAAAGAATTAAAATTTTAAATTAAGATTCTCTTCCTGTCTACCAAGCAGCTTTTTCTTCTGACAGTATTGCTGAGCCTCACATACATAAACAAAACTCTATTAACCTCTGAGCAGAACCATAAGCAGAAATAATAATAACTTTCTATAGAAATATCATTGTGTGAAAGAGAATGAAAAAGCTCATTTTGGAGGTTGGAACAGCAAGTGTATTAACCAATATGTTTTTCCTGTATGTTTTGACATTAAATCAGTTAAAAAGAAAAAAAAAAAAAAGCTATTTAACCACAGGTTAAAATAGAAAAGTCTAGAAACCCACAGGGAAGTAAAACTGTCAGAAGTTTTCAACAATGTTAAGCAAACAATAATGACACAAGAGCGCTTGTAAGAGACAGCAAAGTGGCCCTGTGAATGAGCATGGATTTCTCTATAACTATGGGCACAACTATTTGTGTGCTTCTGGAACCCATGAGTCACTGCATCAGTCCCAGCAGGGAGGCGAAGGCTCAAATGTACAGACCAGGGCTCAACACAGGCCCTGGCCAGTCTTTGCAGATGTGCTGGGTACACTTTATTCAAATTTGAATTTAATTTAGCTTAAATGTGATTTATTAAATATATTCTCTCTAAATTTAAATAAGTACTTCCAAGGACTGGCTAAGTGTCGCATGGATGCTACATAATGTACTTAGATTCATCCAAGAGCTTTCACACGTGAACTCCTTTATAGCAACCTTCTGAGGTAGTGTAATTATTATCCCTATCACTTCATGGCCAATAGAAGAAGGAAAAAGTGAAAACAGTGATAGACTTTATTTTCTTGGGCTCCAAAATCACTGTGGATGGTGACTGCAGCCATGAAATTAAAAGAGCTTGTTCCTTGGAAAGAAAGTTATGACAAACATAGACAGCATATTAAAAAACAGAGACATCACTTTGCTGACAAAGGTCCATATAGTCAAAGCTATGGTTTTTCCAGTAGTCATGGATGGATGTGGGGCTTCCCAGGTGGTGCTAGTGGTAAAGAATCTGCCTGCCCGATGCGGGTTCCATCCCTGGGTCAGGAAAATTCCCTGGAGGAGGAAATGGCAACCCACTCCCGTATTCTTGCCTGGAGAATCCCATGGACAGAGGAGACCACAGGCTACAGTCCATAGGGTCTGCAAAGGGTTGGACATGACTAAAGCAACTTAGTACTCATGTTGGATGTGAGAGTTGGACCATAAAGAAGGCTGAGCACTAAAGAATTGATGCTTTCAAATTGTGGTGCTAAAGAAGACTCTAGAGAGTCTCAAGGACTGTAAGGAGATCAAACTAGACAATCCTAAAGGAAATCAATCCTGAGTATTCACTGGAAGGACTGATGTTGAAGCCAAAGCTCCAATGCTTTGGCCATGTGTTGTGAAGAGCCAACTCATTGGAAAAGACTCTGATGCTGGAAAGACTGAAAGCAAAAGGTGAAGGAAGTGACAGAGAATGAGGTGGTTAGATAGCATCAGTGACTCAATGAACATGAATTTGATCAAATTCCGGGAGACAGTGTAGGACAGGGGAGCCTGGCGTGCTGCAGTCCATGGGGTCACAAAGGTTCAGACATGATTTAGCAACTGAACAACAGATGAGGAAACTGAGGAATAGAAAGATTAGATGTCACCTACAGTCATACAGTTAGCATGTGGCAGATGGTGTTAGAGTTGTATTTAAACACTTGGTTTAGGATCACTGAACATGCTTGTTTCTCTCTTCAACTGGGTGACTAGATTCCTGGGGGGAGGGAAATGGTCTGGTAAAAACTACTGATTTCACTACTCTTCCTATCTCCCCATTCTTTTTCTAAGACTTACTTATGTAGTTCATACTATTCCAATGGGAAGTTGAAAGTGTACTTTGCAAAATATTTGGAGTCATGCATGTGATTTGTCTGTCTGTGGGCCCTTGGGAGGCTTATGTATCTGGAACCACAATGCTTGAGGACTCCTTCAGCCTCAACTCCTGGAACCAGCATCTTCTCAGAAGGAACCATGAAGTTGTTTGTTGCAACAATTTGAAGAGATGTCACATAGGCTCTGTCACCACCTGCCACTCACAGGGAGTTTCGTGTATAAGGTTCTCTATCCAGAAAATGAGTGAAGGCCCTGATGCTCACCTGGCATGGAGATCACTGGATCCAGCTAAGAAACCACATAAATTTTTGGCTTCCCCTCCATCCCTACCATCATTGTCTGTCTCCTCATGATTCATGTGAATGACTGCATGTCTTCCTGACTGCCTCCACTCTCCCAGCCCTCTCGTCAAACAACAGCCAGAATGTTTTTTGAAACAAATTTGTGTCAGTCCATTGACCAGCCTCTGACAGTGACACCACATTGCCTTCACTACTTTTCCCCCCAGTTCTAAGGGAAAGGAATCAGTTGGAGATATGGTTAAAGATGCAAGTCCCTGGTCCCGCTCTTAACTTATGAAATCCATATGTGGGAGCTGAGCCTGTAAGTGTGCATTTGGAAACTTTTCACCAGCTGCTGCCAATGTACATACTTCCAGAGAAATACTAACCTAACCTATGGGATAAAGTTCCATTTCCTTAAAGTGCTGTATAACATGACTCGATAAGAAGAATGCATGTTTCTGAGAGCCCATCCAACCTCATCTGTCTGTTGGTGCAGCAAGAATGACAGTTTGAGGTTCTGTGAATTCCTACACCATTTTTCATTTTCTTTGTCTTTCTTGAGGTTTGCTGTCTACAGTAGGGCAGGTTGTGCACTGCACAAATCTAAGGGTTTACCTTTCACATTACAGTCTGAAGGATGGATGCCCTGCCATTGTTCATAATGTTTACAATGCCTGGACTGCCCATTTGTTTCCTCTCTCCCTGACTTAGGTTCAGTTAGAAGACACAGCTCTGGTCTCATCGCCTTTCTGGAACCTCAGAATATTTGCATAGCTCTATTATCCAATTTATCACGTTGTATTTCAACATTCATTTCCCTGCTTCTGTATCTTCCAGCAGATATGAGCAATTTGAGAGCAGGGTCTTATTGATCCACATACCCTCACTGACAAGTATAGTACTAGACTCAAAGTGGACGCTCAATTAAAGCTTATAGAATTAATAAATAAAATTTGATGATTAGACCAGCATCCATCCACTCAAAAACTGCATTCCTTAGAAAGCTGATCCTATAGGTTTCCATAAAGATGTAGCAATTTAAAAGACATGCATATTTTAAGTAGATTTAAGTATTTTTTAGATGTTTTGGCAGCAAGTAAGAAAACTAAGGATAGTTGGAAAAACAATGATATTTCATAGTCTCATAGGAGAACGTCCCAAGGCAGGACCTACTTCAGGTTTAGTCCAGCAGTTTTCAAGGCCATTCTGGATTCCCATTCCCCTCTGCCATCCGTCCATCCACAGCATCAACTGATTCCCCGAGCAGTGAGTGGATGGCTGACTGGTTCATGTCTGGTGAAGCCACAACCTCCTGCAAATACTTCCCGAGTCAGATTGGGTCACATGTTCATTGCAACACGAATTGCTGGTAAAGGTGGATGAGAAAACCTTGTAACTAAACAGCCCCTTAAAAAACTAAGGTCAATTCCTCAACGCTCAATGCATTTTACTCGGAAGTGGACGAGGATGGATCCGATATTTGGAAAACCACCAAAGCGTGTACAAGAAATAGCCAGATGGACCTACTACCGCGCTTTGGCGACCAGGCCACATTGCGAGCGGCAGCATTTCTCCCTGGAGACATCAGAGCGCCGCCCTGAGCAGGACTTTCCTTTCAAACCCAGGCCACAGCAGGGAAGTTTCACAGCTCTTCCTCTTTTCTCAGCTTCTTCTCAAGTCAGGAGAAATTAGTTCAGCAAATCCACCTGCCAAACAATTCCAAGAAGCAGAGATTTGTCAGCAAGGCTGGCCATCACCGTCTTCTCACCTGAGGCCTCTCGACGCAGGCAAGGTCCGTGGGGTGTGATGGGAGCAGAGCGGTGGCTGCCGAGAGCGGGGTGCGAGTGTCATGCGGAGGCATCGCCACCTGCTGCAGGTAATTTGCTCCCTGGCTAGTGACGGTGAGAAGTTCCTGGAAGCAGTGTGATGTGAGGACGGTGCAGGCTGAGCAAGCCCGGCAGGAATTCAGCCGCCCGAAGCACCGCCCAGAGCCGAGCCAGCTCAGGCTGCAGCCCTCGGCGCTGCTTCCCCCCACCCGACCCGTCTTTTCAAGGATTCAAGTAGGGAGAAGATGCATTGTTAGGTGAGAAGGCATTTTTCTCACCTGGGCTTGCTTGAAAAATCTGCCACATCTTATTTTCCTTCCATTTTTCTGTCCGTGTGAATTCAATTTGATGTCAACCCAGCTGACCAAGCTGCAAGGCTCAGTCAGCTGTATTAAGTTAACCATGCCACCCTTTTTGGATTTTTGTAGACCTATTTGACGCCTTCAATAATAACCCTTTTCCATAGTTCACATTCCATTTTTTTAAAACTCAGAATAAGAAAGAGTGAAAACAAAACAAAAACAAACAGTGAAACGCTGTGTATCATCTCCATCTTTTCTCTTCTTTTTTCTTGTTATTAGTGTTCAAGAATTTAAGTACCAAAGAGGAAAGACACCTTAAAATAAATGGATAAATGGTATTTTAATAATTTCTGTATGCCAAGTTCTGTTAGAGTGGAGAACTCTCAGGACTTGATTTTATATACTTACATGTAATATGTATGAATTATAACCACATATATGTTAAGTGATATGTATCACTTAATCCTTAAAGCAACCATTTGATATAAACATAATTTTTATATCATTAATATCCCTCACTTACTGATGAGGAAACCTAGGATAGAACGGTGATATTTCTTGCTCATCATCCCAGGCTAGAAAGCAACAGAGACAGGAAGCTGCCCCGTGGGATCTGGTTTCAGCCTGTGCTCTCAGCACTACACTCCTCTGTGCCACCGTTTTGACCTTCAGCAGAAAACTTCTGTCACTTCTCCCAAGGGTACCAGCTTCATGCAGTTGGCAGCATCACTTCAGGTGTCTCCACCCATCCTTCCTCTCATCCATCCAGCCAGCCACCCATCAGTTCTTGCTGAATGCATCCTCTTGCAAGGCCCTCTGCTTGGCCCTCGGCTTGGCACTGCAGATACAGGTAAACAAGAGAGGCCCTTGTGAGCCTCGTATTCCCCTGGCCACCCAACTGTCCCCTTGTTTACAAGCCCTTCTTTAAATGTGCATTAATAGTCCTCTTCCCCAAGTGAAAAACGTCCAATTCTCATAATATTTCCATTCTCACTAAGAGCATGCTGGGATTAGAGTACCATTTTCTGTACCCCGAAGGCACTCAAAGAATATTCACAGTCCATGGGAAAATTAAATCTCTGATTAGATGAATAGAAATATCTTCATTCTGAGAACATCTAGTGGGTATGTCTACAAATGTTCTATGGACCAATTCATCTGATTTAGAAATTCCTTCCACGCAATCTTTTATCATCTTCCTGAGGCAGAGGGTTTGCACATTTATCACATTGTTTTTTATTTCTTTTGAAATCTATTTCTTATGATGAAATTGAGATATATAGTGTAATAAAAAAAAAAAGACAGTGACACATCAGTTTGAAGCCTCACAACATTGGTTTGACCTTATCTCCATCTCTGTGTGTGTCTGGTAGGGTTATTCTACAGGTTATTACAAAGTACTTGCAGATACCTGGAAATGGGATACAAGAGACTGAGGAACCTGCTTGTAATATTGCAGAAAAAGTTTATGTCCTGAGGTTGTTCCCCAAGCCCTTATTAGTCTTCCCATCCTTTACCATCTTGGCCCCATTTCCGCCATCATCCCTCCTATGACTTCCCTCCTGTGTTGTTTCATGTTCCCTGCCTCTGTGACCTTGCTCAGCTGCCCCTCTTGCCTCCAGGCCCAGCCCTTCTGCTGTATGTATACATAGATCTCCTTCCTCTTGGACCTCCCTCCCATTTCCCCTCCCATTCCACCCATGTAGGTCACCACAGAGTGTGGAGCTGAGCTTCTTGCACTATATAGCAGGTTCTCACTAGCTCTCTGTTTTGCACATAGCAGCACACATATATCAATCTCAAAATCTCAATTCATCCTCCCTACCCCCATGTCGACACATTTGTTCCCTACATCTGCATCTGTATTCCTGCCCTGCAAATAGGTTCTTGTGTAGCATTTTTCTAGATTCCACATATATGTGTTAATATTCCATATTTGTTTTTCTCTTTCAGACTTACTTCAATCTGTATGACAGATTGTAGGTCCATTCATGTCTCTCTTTAAGTTATCCTTCCACACTAAGCTCAAGTTTTCAGGGTGCATGCTAAGTCACTTCAGTCATGTCCAACTCTTTGCGACCCCTGGACAGTTGCGCGCCAGGCTCCTCTGTTCATGGGATTCTCCAGGCAAGAATACTGGAGTGGGTTACCATTTCCTTCTTCAGGGGATCTTCCCAACCCAGAGATTGGACTCAGGTCTCTTGCATTGCAGGCAGATTCTTTACCATCTGAGCTACCAGGGAAGCCCAATACATCACTGACCCCAAAGCTAATGTAGATGCTTCTTTTCCATGGCCTATTAGTACCCCATGTTCTATTTTAGCAATTCTCATATTGCCCTGTGGAGCCACCTCCACTATTTAATGAGATTCCTGACACCAAGGGCCTCGGACCTCATCCTCTTCATCTCTGCATCTTTGATTTTTGACAGATACTCGGCAGATGCTTCTTGATTATGAAAAGGCCCACTGATAAGCTCTCTCCCAGAATCATATCACAGCCCTAGAACAGGACCAGCCTGCAGAAATGGGCAACAAAGAGATTTAAATTCTCCATAATTGGGTTCAAGAGAAACCATCTTCCCATCAGTAAACACAACTCATCTCTCTTAGATCTCCTAGGCAGAGTTTCTATTTCTGGCATCCGTTTCCTCTTCTTCATTGCCTTCTAACAGACAAACACACATCATCACTCACTGTCTGTACATGGACCTTCTCACCCAGGACAGGTCCTGTCCCCAGAAATATTCTCCAAGTTCCTAGAACCTCATAGCAAACACAATCGCATTACCTGAGTATGTTCTTTTAATTAATTCTTTTTCCTACCCATTGCACAACCATCTTATCCCTCTGGACAGGAAAGGAAGGAATAGGCACAGCCTACATTTCTAAGTCTCTAACCATTGTTTATCTCAACACACTGTTTTAGAGACCACCGTTGGTTTAAAGGAGGTTTGAATAATCATTTGGAACATATTTTTTTCCTGTCCGTTTACACACACAGCGAAAAGTCATAAAAAGGCTTTTCTCAAAGTGATTGAAAGCATGACTTACATCACACCTCTAAGTTGCTTTGTCAGAGAGATGTTCCTGGGTTGTCAGGGAAGGTATTCCTGAGTTCTGAGCATGGGCTGTTTACCCAGCTTGTGTCGACACCGTCTCAGAGCATTGGTGAGCTCATACCTTCTGTCTAATTTAAATGGACTGAGTCGGGAGATCATGATCTAAATTCAGTCAACAAGTTGGTGAGAGTCCAGTGACTGTTGTGACACATGACATTTATAGCCCAGAGAAAATACAGGGATTTCTGATCTGGTTTCTATTATTCCCTAGGCCTGTAAGCACTGGGAAAAGACAGCAGAACAGACTTGAAGCAAAACAGGTCAAGTAAATTTTATACAGCTATTGCATTGGAAAGCAACTCTGTAGGTGACCTGTCTAAGCATGCCGAAGGAAGTAAATCACATTCATGGGCCATCTTGACCTCTCCTTTGATTTTTGGTGGTGCATTCCTTAAGTCTGAAACCAAGTTTAATTGATGACTGCATTGTTTAGTAGAATACAAGCATTTTGTCAAAGCTAGAGAGTTATTTTCAAAGTAAAGAAGATCAAATTTTCAAGCCGAGTGAGTTTATTTCTCTTTTTCTATCTGGATTTTAGTATGTTTAGGCAGCAGCACTTTGGGACAGCAGAAAGAAAAAAAAAAGGGAAGAAATCCATGTCAGGCGTAAGAGGTGTATCATCATGCATCAACACAAATTGGTTTTGGAAGCTGAAAGTCTTTGGGGAAAATTATCCTAAATGAAGCTTCTATAATTATGGAGTCATTTTATCCATGGAAGGATTTGCTTCCTGACAAAGGTGTACTGTCATTATTAAAAACCCAGTGGTCTCCTAAGTTGATGAAAGCAAAGTCGTTATGACAAGCATCTTTCAAGAGAGACACAGTAATGTTGTGGAAGCAGTGTTGCCCTCAGATTCAAAAGTTTTGTGTCCCTATTCATTAATGGCCTTGCTCTCTGTCCTTGACTTGTCGCTTTACCTCTTTGAACCTGTCCAGCTGCTCAATTAAGCTCAGTCTCAGAGTCTTCATGATCAAGTTTGCAGCCAAGAAAATATTTTGATATTACAGTTAGAAGGGCTGTTGGGGCCAGGGGGCTCAGCTAATACTCTCCAGACTCAATAGAGAAAATGTTACAAACTACCTGTCAACATATGAATTTACGATGAGAGAAATAAATACTAAGGGCCCTGGGATACACAGGTCTTCTGGCCAGTGCATGCTCTCTGTACTGACATCTCCAAGGATGCCAATTTACAGTCAGAAAACTGAGCAGTGACTATGGACCCAGAGGCAAGAGTCTTGAGATAGTCTTGAGAATACTTTCTCCCATTCACAGTGAAACCTAGCAACTCATCTGTACTCAGAGAATAAAAGGTTTCTCGAGTGAGCAGATGTTTATTCTCTCCTAATGCAATCTCTCTATGCTCTCTCTTTCTCTCTCCCTCTCCACTTCTCTCCCTCCCAGGACAGCTCTGAGTAACACTATCAGGCTTTTTATTTTAGATACCAGTAAATCTAAAAAGAGAAAGAGGAAACAGAGACAGAGATGATAAACTACAAAGCACTGTTGATTGTGTGACAATTATTTTGGTATCAGTCTATCTTGGGTTAATTTCATACTGCTGTATTACTCACCAGGTTAACTAGAACAGTGTTTGTTAACCTTGCTAACATGTTAAAATCACATGAAAAAGTTTTAGAAATCCTAATGCACAAGCTATGACTAAGACCAATTAAAGTCCAATATTTAAGGTGTGGGACACATGCATAAATTTCAATTAAAGCTTCCAGATAATTCTATCATGCAGCCTACAGTGAGAATCCCTTCTCCATAGTCAAAGACCTAATTCAAGTATCTTTCTAGTTTAAAAGGCTGTATGTCCATAAACTTCTAATAGTGCAGGCCAATTATTCATTGCAGTTAGTGAATCCTGTAAGGTTTAAATTGCCTCCATTTTAGCTGTTTCAAATTTTTCTACCTTGTCAACAGTGTCTGTTTTTCTTTAGAGTTTTCTGTCTTTTCATGTTTCAAAGCAAGTTCAAATACTTCCTTACACTCCTGACAAGACTGTTTCCTGAAAATGTATCTTTTCTCTTGAATTACTTAAATGGTTCCTTTAATTAACCTTCTTTTATGGCTGATTCATATCAATGTATGACAAAACCCACTGAAATGTTGTGAAGTAATTAGCCTCCAACTAATAAAAAAAAAAAAATAAAGAATCTTTTGGAAAATTTGAAAAAAAAGGAAATGATTATCTTTCATACATGATAAACACTTAACTCATCTTCCTTCTTGTTTCAATACTGTGAACATTCACATATTGATCTTGTAACAGCTTTCTGTGTTACTCATTGAAATATGTTCAGCAAAGCATGTGACAAAGCCTGTTTTCATAGAAATCCTATAGGGTGCAGATTCTTGGATCCCATCTCAGACTCACGGATTCAGGATCTCTGGGAGTGGGGTCTAGAAATCACGATTCTTACAAGCATCCCAGTGGTGTTTTCTAGAGCATACTATCCTTGGAGAACTGCTCTCCTTAAGTGTTCTCTCAATGTGCTGCCTTCTTTGTTGTAACTTCCCAGAATGCAGGATTGAGGTCTGTTTCTATGCATTTGTCCTGATAACATTCCTTATTAGAGGATTATTCTTTTCTTGGCTCCTTATTATTTTTAAAAAACATTAATTTATCAAGCCCCAGAGTGTATTCCTTCCCAGAAGTTTTCACAGAGGAAGATTGATTTGCACTGAGTGTTATAGATGGACCGATATTGAAATGATGAATATTGACAAATAAAATAAAATTGGAATACCTGGAAAATCATTCATAGTAGACTGTCAAGGGTTGGCTTCATGAGCAGGGACCAGAAGCAGAAAATAGCCAGTTGCTTTTGGATGGAAGAAATTAGGAGAGCCCAGGAGTAAATGTTTATTCTTATGCCACCACAAAGGAAATGAGGGCAAGCTGAGGAAAATTTCTCTGAATTGTATCATATTGCATATTCTGCAAAGCTGTGTTAAAATTAACTAAAGCATGGGAAAAAACTCCAGAAAGTCATAGCTAAGGGCAAAAATGAACCTTCTAAAAAATAAAAATAATAACAAGTACCCTCTGTTGACCAAGTAAAATTGCATGACTGCTGTGGTTTCTATGGCTTTTAGACTATGTTACTTACTGTGTATGTAAATGTGTGTTTTTAGTTATGCAAATACATTTTGTGGTCTGGGGTTATAAACCAAATGTGTAGTCAACTTTAAAGTGAAGTGAAGCCCATGCTAAGAAGTAAACTGAGGTTACAAAGAAAACATAAATCATAGCCATGGAAAGAGTGATTAAAAAAACATGGAAATGTCACTTTGAAAGAAAAAAATTGTTAGCAAATAAAAACAAAGAACTTTAAAGTGAAGAGAAACTAAAGAGCTTCTTGACAAGGGTAGAAAAGGAGAGTGAAAAATCTGGCTTAAAACTCAATATTCAAAAGACTAAGAATGTGGTATCTGGGCCCATCATTTCAAATAGACAGGGAAAAAGTGGAAACAGTGATAGATTTTATGTTCTTGGGCTCTGAAATCATTGTTGATAGTAACTATAGCCATGAAATGAAAAGATGTTTGCTCCTTGGAAGGAAAGCTATGACAAACCTAGTTAGTGTATTAAAAACCAGAGACATCACTTTACCAACAAAGGTTTGTATAGTCAAAGCTATGATTTTTCCAGTAGTCATGTATGGATGTGAGAGTTGGACCATAAAGAAGGCTGAGAGCTAAAGAATTGATGCTTTCGAACTGTGGTGCTGGAGAAGACTCTTGAGAATCCCTTGAACTGCAAGGAGATCAAACCAATCAATCCTAAAGGAAATCAATCCTGAATATTCACTGGAAGGACTGATGTTGAAGCTGAAGCTCCAATATTTGGCCACCTGACACAAAGAGCTGACTCATTGGAAAAGACCCTGATGTTGGGAAAGACTGAAGTTAAAAGGAGAAGTGGGTGGCAGACAATGAGATGGTTAGATAGCATCACTGACTCAGTGGACAGTAATTTGAGCAAACTCTCCGAGACAGTGAAGGACAGAGCTTCCCAGGTGGCACTAGTGGCAAAGAATCTGCCTGCAGTGCAGGAGATGTAAGAGACTCAGCTTCAATCCCTGGGTCAAGAAGATCCTCTGGAGAAGGGCATGGCAACCTACTCCAGTATTCTTGCCTGGAGAATCCCATGGACAGAGGAGCCTGGTGGGCTACAGTCCATGAGGATCTCAAAGAGTTGGACATGACTTAGTGACTGAACAACAACAAAATGTGCCTGAAACTGAAAGAAATTTTCACTGAATCTTCAAATGGTAATTCAGGTAGTATTTATATATATATATATATATATATATATATATATATATATATTAAGTTAAGCTTAAAAAAGCAGAATGTGGGCAACATGATTCCAAAAGCTGACATATAATACAAGTTCCCAAGAAGAAAAGTATAACCCAATGGACAGCCTGTAGTCTCAGAAGCTTGTGAGGCTCATAAACAAGAAGAAAATTCTAATAATTACTGCTTCAATTTCATAAGAACGAAATATCTTCACAATTCTAAGAGGCTGTGAATTCGATATTCAGGGACCCTCAGCTGAGCACACTGTTAAAATAAATAATAAATATTAATGAAAACTAACAGCACCTTTATTAAAACAGACAATGAATTATTAATGACAGCTAAATATCTCTAGAAAGAAAGGAGAGACTAACTAATGGGAAGTATTCTATGCATGAAGGAAAGTCATCATTTAGGAAAGTTTATTATTTGCATGATTTTGAAACAGTCTTGAGCCCAAATGCAAATCTCAATAGTTTCTGCTATGTATCTGAACAAAACATAAAATTAGAACTAAAAGAAGTATGTTCAAACAATAGATGTTAAAAATTAGGTTTGAAAAACAAACTCACTTTGCAAGTAGGTTTAAAACACAGTGCAAAGTTGTCAGAAATTTACATGATTTTCTCCTCTATGTCTATTAAGGAGAACTTCTTAGTATTAACGTAGATCAAAGATCTACAACATCAGAAATGCTTAGAATATATTTGTAAGACACTAGTTAACAATTATCCTGGAGAGAGAACTTAGGACTGGGGTGAGAGGTGGGGAGAAAATCTGCTCTCCATTTGAAATGCCTTCCCTGTTGCCATACTTTCTCCAAGCTGCCTATCCACATGAGCTGAAACCTTTCTGCCTTTCATCTTTCCCTGATTCTGAGAGCAGTTTTAGTCTGAAGAACACAGGATTTGTTGTGTATTGCTGCATAAGAACTTACCTCCAAATTTAGAGGTTTAAAATCATAAACATTAACAAATGTTTTCTGAGGGCTGGGTGAATCTGGTTCAGAGAATCTCTGGAAGTTGCAGTCAAGATGCTGACCAGGCTGCAACTTTCTTAAGACTTGACTGGTCTTTGGGACTCTTTTCTTTGTTCACTCATGTAGCTGTTAGTTTTGGGCCCCAGTTCTTGGCCCGAGGCTTCAGTGTATCACCTGCAAACCCCTCTGTAAGGAAGCTCCCACATGGCATCTGACTTCTCTTCTAGGAACTTGTCTAAGATAGAGTGAGCCATGAAGACAGCTGTTTATCTTTTTTACCCTAATCTCAGACATAGTGCATCATCACCTGTATTCTATTGGTTACACAGATTGGCCCTGGTAAGATGTGGAGGGGGTGAATACTAACAGGGGGATCACTGGCGCTATCTTGAATGTGCCTACAATTAACACCATTTGACCTGTTGTGTTCTAGTCTAAACTTCTTCACCATTTGGATTGTTAGTTCCTTGAGAGCAGGGCTCAAGTCACGTGTGCATGTGCTTAGTTGTGTCTGACTCTTTGCGAAACCAGGCACGGTAGCCCAAGAGGCTCCACTGTCCATGATCCTTTCATTTATTTACTTTGCCTCCAAATGACTTAGGGAAGTTCTGGGGTGCTTTCATTCACTTCCTCCTGGTTCCTTCCAAATCTATATAATCTTAATTTAGGGAGGAAAGCAAAGTCTCTGATCCCACGTGTATTAGACTGAAATCAACAGTGCAGGAGATAAAGGAGATGTGGGTTCGATTGCTTGGTCAGGAAGATCCCCTGGAGAAGGAAATGGCAACCCACTCAAGTATTCTCATCTGGTAAATCTCATGGACAGAGGGGCCTTGTGGGCTTTAGTCCATGGGATCACAGAGTCATAACTGAGCGAATGAGCATGCCATATGTGATGGGACATGAAAGGATAATTGAAAATGTAATTCAGATTTTAAAAAATTTATCAAAACTTTAATGGGCAGTTTAATAAAGTAAGATATTTGCTTTTTCTCTTGAGATGTCTTTTTTCACATCTTGGGAAAATCTCCCATCCACATCTTCTACAGCTGTGTATTTAATCATTCATTTGTATTTGACTCTTTGTGACCTGTGGTGGACTGTAGCCCACCAGGCTCCTCTGACCATGGGAATTCTGCAGGCAAGAATACTGGAGTGGGTTGCCATGCCCTCCTTCAGCAGATCTTTCCAACCCAGGGATTGAACCCAGGTCTCCTGAACTACAGTCAGATCCTTTACCTTCTAAGCCACCAGAGAAGAAAAGTTAGCTTTAGTCATACTGAAAAATTATCATTGTTTGCTGAAGATCCGTGCATAGGGCTTCTGGGGGGAATACTGTGATAGGAACTGAGAACTTTCTCTTGCAAGAACAGTGTAATTAGATCATCTTTGGTATAACCACATCCTCACTGAACACCACTGCTGATGCTATTTGGAGCTATTTTAAAGGATGTAAAACTGAGTAGACTTTATATTGACTAACAGGTGAATACACAACTGTTGAAATATTGCTCAAATTCTTTTTAGCTAATGAACTGTCTTGGATATTCCAGTATTCTAGGGCATAGGTCTTCCTCTCCCTCTGCAATTCCTTCCTTGTACCATTATGTAGATGTATTTCAAATATAATTCCAAGTTTTCCTAAACCTAGAGAATGACAGAATAAGGAGTAATCATACTCTAGGTGACATTTAAAAATATTTTTAAAATTCTGTATCAACAGCAAAGGTCAAAAATTCTGTTTAAAAAAAGAGGAGGAAGAATATTTACCTACACAAAATAAGTTATGTCTTATACTAAATTGATGGCCAATAAGGAATGAATGACTATACACACCATACCTTAAATCTACCAAACCATCAGGATGCTGTCGGAAACAGCACAACACAAGATCCTATTTCTCAGTCCTAAATATCAGTTATTGAAGGAGCTTATCTGCTTATTATTGAAATGGCCTCTCTTTTAAAAGAATCAATTTTATCATTTTCAAAGCACTTTACATTAATTGTCATTTCATCCACTGAACAACTTAGGAAATTGACACTTTGACCTAATTGTTGTCTTCTTCTTGGGTTTCCTGAATGCCTATGAGTTTTATAATGTATTCAAGTACACAATAAGAATGGGAGCTTTTTTGGACAACTTACATGTATAGTTTATGTCATTAATAATATATCATTAAAAAGATACAAAAAAGAAAATATACAAAGATACATAAAAGAAAAAATACAGAAAGACATAAATATAAACATACCTGCATATATATATTTTCTATTCTGTATAAGCAACTCTTCTTTTCTATATGTGTGTGTTCACTTACTCAGTCATGCCCAACCCTTTGTGGCCCCCATAGACTGTAGCCCTTGAGGCTCCTCTGTCCATGGAATTTCTCAGGCAAGAATACTGGAGTTGGTTGACATTTCCTTCTCCAGGAATCTTCCTGACCCAGAGACGGAACTCAATTCTCTTGTGTCTTCTGCATTGGCAGGCGTATTGTTTACCACTAGCATCGGGAAGCCCGATGGAATTCATGGAAGTAATGTAACATTAGCCAGTGTATTTTCAATCCTCAAAATGTATCAGGCACAAAGTAAGTGCTCGATAGTTGTTTTTTCAAGAATGATTGAATAATTGGGTTTTACCAAAGGGGCTGATTATGATTCTGCCTGTCTTGATGAGATATTTTGAGGTCAGCACACCTAAACCAGTAAACTTCACTAAAAGGACATCTGACAATAATGTTTAGGTTGATAGAGTGCTTTGCTCATTCTAGAAGACATTACCAGTCTTTTGTTTCAGTTGATTTGACAACAGTCCTACAAGAATAGTATTAATAACTTCAGTGGATGTTTAAAGAAACTAAGAAAGAGAGTTTGAGTGATTAGCTTAAATTCATAGAGCTGATAGATTTCTGAACCTGGATGAAAACTGGAGTTTCTAAGTCACATTCTTTTCACAGAATGCTGTGGCATAAAATGAAATAATGGAATATTGACCTTCACTGAAAAAGCATGAACAGAAATTCATGGGTCTTTATAGTTATGTTGTCAATGGATTGGAACCAGAAGGATAAAGAACTATGATGAATTTGCTATTTAGAATTAAGCACAGAGACAAAGAAAAAAAAAAGGGTTAGACAAAAGAATATATTTGTGAATTCCAATCCTGACAATGAACAATGTCATAAATAAACTAGCAAAATATGGTGAGGACTCCCAGGATGTAGCACATAAAAAACATAAAACTGACATGCTAATGAAAAAGTCATGAGCAGCTAGGTCAGTTCCTCAGCAACAGATCCTTTTGTAAGTAATTAAAATGTCTCAAGTATGAAAATAACAGCCCAAGTGTGTAAGGAAGTGAGGGAAGACAAAGAGACAAAACAAGTTGACTCTTTAGAGAAGATAAACAAGATTTGAGTACCAGCTTCCAGAATTAAGAACCTCCAAGGAATCTCTCTATACTCCTCAAATGGAGTCCCCTTACCCTCCAATTTTAAATGAATTTTTATCAGTAAGTACTTTGGGATATGAGTTCTTCTGACTGGAACTTCCTGAGAGAGGTGGAGCCATGTTGTCATCATATACTACCAGATTTCCACTGAGACCCCAGTAATGTGATGGTGCAGGAAGCACAAATTTCATTTTTCTTTGGCTCTCCAACCTGGATAAGAAATATTTTCAATTTATATTCATGAAAGAATATTTCAGGGAAACCATCCATAATATTAGTACATCTTATTCTATTACATTTGCCACAATCCATCTACTCTTGCATTTATTTGTTAGTTCGAAACATACTTGTTGAGTGCCTAATATGCAGCAGAAATTAATGAACACAACAGACAAACACATGTTTTCAATTAAGTGGGTGGAGATGGACAAAATCTATAGAGTATATTTTGGTAATATGCTCTATAGGCCACCTCTTCATACATATTTCATTGTTACCATCTTTACCACAACCATTGCTATCTGTCTCCCTTTGAAAGTGAAAAGATAAGTGAAAGTGTTAGTTGCTCAGTCTGTCCAACTCTTTGCGATCCCATGAACTATAGCCCACCAGGCTCCTCTGTCCACAGAATTCTCCAGGCAAGAATACTGGAATGGGTAGCCATTTCCTTCTACAGAGGATCTTACAACCCAGGGATGGAACCCAGGTCTCCCTCATTGCAGGTGGATTCTTTCCCGACTGAGCCCCTATCTCCCTTTAGTGTCTCTCAGACATCAGCCTGCTCTACATCCTTCCCACCACCATCAAATCTCAAATTTCCTTCTTCCTCACTCCTATACACAGTCTTTGAATATATAGAGTCTTCGAAGTCCGTTGCATATATCACTCTGTTTAGATCCCCAAGTCTAATACTGACCTGAAATTTATTATGCTCAAAGCTAAGTTCATATACTGTGACCCTCATTTCCCTGATTATAATTGACTGGTTCAGGGATGGACACTTGTTCCAGGTTGAGTTAATTGGATGGGAATTTCTTATCCAATGATTGCTGAGTGAATGAATTCTTGATGTCAATGGGATCAAGTGACCCAATGTTTTGTCAGTGGGAAAAAAATTGAGCTCATTGGTGAGCATCTACATATGGCAATCTCTAAAAATCTCTGAATACTCTACTTATTTCAACACTGTAATAAGTATAAAAATATTTGACATTCAAATTTGCCTCAAAATCCTACAGTGTTTATTTGGTTGACTTTAATGTGTCTGATGGAGAAGGCAATGGCACCCCACTCCAGTACTCTTGCCTGGAAAGTCCCATGGATGGAGGAGCCTGGTGGGCTATAGTCCATGGGGTTGTAAAGAGTCGGACACGACTGAGCGACTTCACTTTCACTTTTCCTTTCATGCATTGGAGAAGGAAATGGCAACCCACTCCAGTGTTCTTGCCTGGAGAATCCCAAGGAAGGGGGAGCCTGATGGGCTGCCGTCTATGGGGTCGCACAGAGTCGGACACGACTGAAGTGACTTAACAACAGCAATGTGTCTGAAATCCCCAATGATCATTCAGTTGTTAAGTCTGTGAGGCCACTTTTGAGATCAAGGACACTTGTGAGATTTATTTTCCCCCTGAAATCTTATGCCAGAAACACAGTCTGCTTTTCTACATTCTTTAATGTTGACCTGAGCCATTCTATCTTAGATTTCTTATTCCAACTCTACTCTAGAATTTTAGGTACAGGTGCACTTATTGCAGCTCTTGATTTTCTTTCTCCCTTGAAAAAAGTACAGCATATACAAGCAGAAATAAACTCATTAAAGTAACATTTTCAAGGATTATTGCTTTTAACATTTTGTTCTTTATACACGCATAAGAAGCAGGTCAACTAATCTACAAGAATGCTTAGAGGGGTGTCTTAACTCAAGACATTTTGAAGATAATAAGAATAGAACTCTATTTTTTTTCCTTTATGATAAACTTATGTTGAATAATTACGTTCAGCAGAGATTCAGTATAGGAGTCATTTGATATTAATTTACAATCCTCTCTCATATGAGAAATTGGTGGGCACTTAACCATTAAGAAAATTGTCTGTGATTTTTCTGGTGCAAGTTTTTTCCTCCAAATTTCATTGATTTTTCTTTTGTTCAACTCTGTGTCATCCCATGGACTGTAGCCCACCAGGTTGCTCTGTCCAGGAATTTTCCAGGCAAGAATACTAGAGTGGGTTGCCATTTCCTCCTCCAGGGGAACTTCCTGACTCAGGAATTGAAGCACATCTCTTTTGGATCTTCTTTCAGGTCCTATACTATTCTGCAACAGTAAGCTTGGTCCTTACTCAGGGCCTTTGTCATTACCTGCAAAAATTCTTAGGCTGAGAGCTTGTTTGGAGGTTCTAGCAGGGGAGCGCAGTTACTCGTCTACCCTTGACCGAAGACCGGCCCTCTGCTATCTGGGATGCTCGTCCTCTTCCACCGAGCGCGCAGCTTCGGGAGGGATGCACATGGAGCGGTGAGGGAGGAAGGGGACACCCGACTAGCCAGCCAGATCAGCCGAATCAACCCTGGCGATCAATGGGGTGACAGATGTTGCAACCACACATGTAGATCTGTGGCTGATTCTTGTCAATGTATGGCAAAAACCACTACAATATTGTAAAGTAATTAGCCTCCAACTAATAAAAATATATGAAAAAAAATTCTTAGGTTGTGCTTATGCACTTGTTGAAATTATTCTCTTTTGTGTAAAAAGAGTACAGTTTGCGGTCCATCTTAAGTGTTTTGGTAGGAACCAGAACGGAGCTCTTTCCAAGGAGAGCATAATTAGATATTCCCCTGGAGCAGAAGCTCAGGGCTGAAATAATCAGAAGTTTTTCTGAAGCTGCCATAGTATAAACTATACAAGTGCTCAAATCTTTTGTCTTTTATGAATTTTTTTTAACCATTATGGAGAAATAGATTTAAAAAAAAAAGCAGATTCTCTTAGAATAAGAAGTTATAGAACTTCAAACAGGTTACAAAATTTTTATAGATGTGGTTTATTATTTCTCCTTCTTGCATAAGGGTAGCTTGAAACTGCCCTTTAAGTTCTGCTGCCTATTTTATTCCTTTGGGCAAGTCTCACCACATATTAATCCTTTGTTCTGAGCTCCCATTAAATGGAAGTACACATCTAATTAGAGGACAATGGGTGTAAAAACCAGTTTACTTGAAGTGGTTTCCGAATTATTTACACTTCTGAGGCTTTCCAGAAGGAAGAAAATCATTTCAGTGGCTCCCTTCAAACTTTTGCTATACTTCCTTAGCACGTCTGGGTTTTATGTGACAATGCAGGAAACAGTTTAGGGCAATGCTCTTCACAGGCTTTCATCTAAATGCCTTTAAAGTCAGAGGATAATTAACCAATAGAGACTTTTATAGAGATAGCCCAAATGACAAACTTCATAATACACAGGAGTGTATATATTTTTCAATTCAAAGAGCTCTCTTAACATGAAAGGAATTATGCTTTTGGGTTGAGTACCTCTGTAAATGTCCCTCAAGTCTAGCTTGTGCCCTAATCTAAGAAAATGACAAGACATAATACCTAAAGAACACAGCTCTTTTGTAAGATGATCTTGGATTTAATTCGATACCACTCAGTTCAGTTCAGTCGCTCAGTCATGTCCGACTCTTTGCGACCCGATGAATCCATCGCAGCACGCCAGGCCTCCCTGTCCGTCACCAGCTCGCGGAGTTTACTTAAACTCATGTCCAACGAGTCAGTGATGCCATCCAGCCATCTCATCCTCTGTCGTCCCCTTCTCCTCCTGCCCCCAATCCCTCCCAGCGGCTGTGTGGTTTTGGACGTGAAGTCGCTCAGTCGTGTCCGACTCTGCGACCCCGTGGACTGTAGCCTACCAGGCTCCTCCGTCCATGGTATTTTCCAGGCAAGAATACTGGAGTGGGTTGCCATTTCCTTCTCCAGGAGATTTTCCCAACCCAGGGATCGAACCTAGGTCTCCTGCATTGTAGGCAGACGCTTTACCGTCTGAGCCCTTCTTATGTCCGTTCTTATGTCTGAGCCATTCTTACGTGGTTTCGGACAGGCAGAGTGAAATCTTTGTGCCAGTCTCTTCATGGAGCTTATAATAATGTCTTAAATCATTAGGCTTTTGTGTGGATCAAATTAGCAAAAATGTATGGGATTGTGCTAAATATAGATTGTGGCATATTTTTGGAACTCAATAAATATTAGGTTATTTTTCTTAGGCTTTTCCTCAGAACTTTAGAAACCAGAGGTAAGAACATCACAAAATAACAAATGACTCTATTTATCCTATTAGGTGTCAATAAGCAAAAGTATCTAAATGAACCATTTTATTCAATAGGTCTACTACAGAAAAAAGATTCAGAATTCAATTTATGGAGCAAGGATTTGTGAATACCCAAATTTATACTCTTATCTGTACGTTGCCAAGTGAGATTGATATCACCCTTCACATTGAACAACCAGGGGGAATTTGGTGTAGAGCTTTTAGACGAACCACTATTTGGTTCCCTGAGGCCATTTTCTGAATGGAACATCCAAAAATAAATTATTATTTTACTTTCAATAGCCAAGATTTATATAAGGTTCAGCATACTTCACAGACACTCAGGGAGATACTGACATGCTAAGTCTAGGGTTTGGTTTGAGAATCTACATTCTTGATTACCCAGGTGAGTCATATCTCACTTTAATAAATTATAATATACAGTGGCTGACCAGGGGAGTTAAGAGCAAAGTGACTGATAAACTCTTGGTCATGAATTTTGTTGAAGGATTGTTACCTGGTAGGATGCTCCACAAATATTTGCCATGAGTTAGGAAAGTCTATCTTTTAAAACTAAAACCATTTCTCAAATCGCTGTCCGCCTATTTATATCTTCTCGCCTAGGCTGAGAGAAGCAGATTTCTGGTCCTAATGTGGGTGAGCCTTATTCAACAGGGAGAAGAGCTGAACATAACAAAAAGGTTGAGTGAGAGGGAACTCTTCCTACCTGACTTATTGAGGTGGGATATTGGTCTTTTATGGCCTTTGGACTTCAGCTGAAACATTTGGCTCTTCTTCAAACTTGCTAGCTTTCAAACTGAAACTCACACCATCAGCTCACAAGACTCCCAGACCTTCAGACTTTGACTGGAGCTATACATCAGCTCTCCTGGGTTTCCAGTTTGCCAACTACAGATCTTTGGGCTTCTCAGCCTCCATAATCACATGAGGTAATTGCTTTTAAATTTCTCTCCCCACCCATCTCTCTTTCTCTGTCTCATATCTATGCCTATATCTCTCTATATATGCCAAAAGTGAGATGATATAGTCAAAGTACTGAGAAAACTGCTAGCCAAGAATTATTATACCTGGCAAAATTTTCTTCACAAATCATGGAGAAATAAAGACTTTCCCAGATAAAAATTGAAGGAGTTTATCACCACCAGACCTGTCTTGCAAGAATTGCTAGATGGAGCCTTTTCAGTTGAAAGAGAGACTAAAAGAAAACAATAATCAACAAAACTGAGTTAGTTTTTTTAAAGGTAAACAAAATTGACAAAACTTTAGCTCAATTAAGGGGAAAAGATTGAAATAAATGAAATCAGAAACAAAAGAGACATTACAAATGACACCACAGAAATACAATGGATCAGAAATGACTACTATGAATAATTATATGCCAACAAAATGGATAACCTAGAAGAAATGGATAAGTTCATAGAAACATACAACTTACTGAGACCAAATTGTGAAGAAATTTTAAAATCTGAACTGACCTCTAGTAAGGAGATTGAATCAGTAATCAAAATTCTCCCCTCATGGCTGATTCATATCAATGTATGACAAAACCCACTGAAATGTTGTGAAGTGATTGGCCTCCAACTAATAAAAAAAAAAAAAAATTAAAAAAAAATCCTCCCACAAAGAAAAGTCCAAAACCAGATGTCCTTACTAAGTAATTCTACCAAACATTTAAAGAATAATTAACAGAAATCCTTTTAAAACTCTTCTAAAAATTTAAGATGAAGGAACATTTCCAAGATCATTACCCAGATACCAAAAGCAAGCAAATAATGATACTACAAAAAAGAAAAATAACAGGTCAATAGCCTTGATAAATACTGATATAAAATTCTAGCAAGGAGAACTCAATAGCACATTGAGAGGATTATATATCATGACCAAGATATTATTTTCAATATATGAAAATGAATCAAAGTAATATACCACAAAACATAACAAAAGTCAAAAATTAAACCATATAATCATCTCAATTAAGGGAGAAAGTCCTTTGACCAAATTCAACATTCTTTCATGTTGACAACACTCAACAAACTAGGAAAAGTAGGAAATTACCTCAACATAATAAACTGAATATATGAAAAGACAACAGCTAACATCATACTCAAAGTGAACTTAAAATTTTCCTATAAGACAAGGCAAGAAGTCTTGTCACTTCTATTTAATGTGATACTAAAAATCTTAGTCAAAGCAATTAGATTAGAAAAAGTAACAAATGGCATTCGTATCAGAAAGAAAACCAAAATTTACCTCTACTCATAGGTAACATGATCTTATATATAGAAACTCATAAAGATTACACACAAAAAATTGTTAGACTAAATAAAATTCAGTCAAGTTGCTGAATACAAAATCAGCACAAGAAAATCAGTTTTGTTTCTATACAGTAATGAATAATTATGACAGACTACAGTCCTTGAGGTTGCAAAGAATCAGACACAACTGATCGCACATGTAAATTATAAAATAATTCTATTTATAATAACATCAAAATGGACAAAGCATTTAAGAATATTTAAGAAACTTAACCAGCAAACCAAAAGATTTGTATACTACAAACTACAAAATATTTCTGAAAGAATTTTTTTAAAGTACACAAATAAATGGAAAGGCATCTCTAGTTCACAGATTGAAAGAATTGATGTTAAAATATTAATGCTCCCCAAATCAATCCACAAACATAACACAATCCCTATCAAAATACCACAGTACTTTTTGCATAAATAGAAAAAAATCCTAAAATTCATGTGGATTCTCAAACTCAGTCAAGAAATTCTTTGTTGGGCATTTACCTGCCTTGATCAAAAAAATATGACGAAAGTGACACAAGACTTCTGAGACTAGGTTATAAATGTACTTGATGTTTCTATCTTGTCCAAAAGGATGCTCCCCTTGAAGTACTGAGCTTACTTTGAGTCAGACAACCTGAGGCCACCGTGCTGTGCAAAAGTCCAAGATTCTTAATGAGGTATATGATTGTCCAGTCTTTAAGCTGGGCATTGAATATTGAGCCCAAGCTTTAAGTCATCTCAACTCACACAGCGGACATGGAGAAGGCATCAGTTAGCAGTCAACACACAACAGTGTACTACATAGTCATTTTTTTTTTAACATCTGAAAAACTAAAATATAATCAATCGGTAGGGGGAAAAAGCTTTTATTATGTACCAAATATTGTATTTGGGCATTCTTTTTCTCAGAGAAGGACCCCAAATTTGTGTGAACTTCAGTCTCATAAAAATCTGCACTCACCATATCCACAAGCCACTGTTGATCAGAGATCTCACACAGTCTTCCTGGGACTAAGAACAATAAACAAATGTATTCAAAGTTCAGATAATTTATGTAGAGAAATAGAAGCCCAACTCTTCTCATTACAAAATGAGGAAACTAGCTCTCTGATCTTCACAAAATCATAGTTACTTTATTTTTTTTTATTTTTTATTTTATATTGGAGTTGATTAACAATGTTGTATTAATTCTGGTATAAAGCAAAATGACTCATATATATATATACACATATATATGTATATGTGTATATATATATATTCCATTTATTATTTTAAGTTAATTTATTTTAATTGGAGGCTAATTACTTTACAATATTGTGGTGGTTTTTGCCATACATTCACATGAATCAGCCATGGGTGTACATGTGCTCCCCATCCTGAACCCTCCCCACCTCCCTCCCCATCCCATCCCGCAGGGTCATCCCAGTGCACCAGCCCTGAGCACCGTCTCACGCATTGAACCTGGACTGGTGATCTATTTCACATATGGTAATATACATGTTTCAATGTTATCCTCTCAAATCATTCCACCCTCGCCTTCTCCTACAGAGTCCAAAAGTCTGTTCTTTACATCTGTGTCTCTTTTGCTGTCTCGCATATAGGGTCATTGTTACCATCTTTCTAAATTCCATATGTATATGCATTCATATGCTGTATTGGTGTTTTTCTTTCTGACTTACTTCACTCTGTATTAATAGGCTCCAGTTTCATCCACCTCATTAGAAATGATTCAAATGCATTCTTTTTAATAGCTGAGTAATATTCCATTGAGTATATGTACCATAGCTTCCTTATCCATTCATCTGCCAATGGACATCTAGGTTGCTTCCGTGTCCTAGCTACTGTAAACAGTGCTGCAATGAACATTGGAGTGCACGTGTCTCTTTCAGTTTTGGTTTCCTTGGTGTGTATGCCCAGCAGTGGGATTGCTGGGTCCCATGGCAGTTCTATTTCCAGTTTTTTAAGGAATCTCCACACTGTTCTCCATAGTGGCAGTACTAGTTTGCATTCCCACCAACAGTGTAAGAGGGTTCTCTTTTCTCCACACCCTCTCCAGCATTTATTGTTTGTAGACTTTTTTGTTAGCAGCCATTCTGACCAGCATGAGATAGTACCTCATTGTGGTTTTGATTTGCATTTCTCTGATAATGAGTGATGTTGAGCATCTTTTCATGTGTTTGTTAGCCAATTGTAACAAAATCATAGTTACTTTAAATGAATTCATTTAAGTTCCTCTTCACTCATTTATTCATCCCATATGCATACACGGAAAGGAAAGGAAAGAAAGTGTGAGTTGTTAAGTACCCTCTGACTCTTTATGACCCCATGGACGATAGCGCAACAGGCTTCTCTGTCCATGGATTTCTCCAGGCAAAAATACTGGAGTGGGTTGCCATTCCCTTCTCCAGGGGATTCTCCCAACCCAGGGTTTGAACCCAGGTCTCCTGCATTGCAGGCAGATTCTTTACATCTGAGCTAGGGGTCATGTTGCATCTGAGTTGGGCCTCTCTCTAGCTGATTCCTGTTTAGTTTTTAAGTTCAGGTGGATGGAGGGACATTTGGATTCAGAGAATCAAGAGAGAAGCTGAATCTCTCTACTGAGGAGTATCTGAAAGGCAATTTGACTTTTAACATGTAAAGAGTTCACCACCACTAGCCTCACTCTTGAAGCCAATCAGAGACATTTCTGGGTGATAGGTGATCAGCAAACTTTTGAGAACTATGCTGTCTTAATTCATGTCTCACACATTTATTTACTAGAAAGTTCTGTTAGAATTGTTGTTCTAAAAGATGGAATACAAATAGAAGGATCTTACAAAGCCAGCAAAGGAAACAGAGATAAATGGTACAGACTTGAGTACAGAGAAGTGATACTCAATGCATTTGGATATTATGAAAAATCAGACAAAATGAGAAAAAGAAAGATCAGAACATTTGGTTGTATCCATGTGCTTTAATTTAAAATATTAAAAAAATAAATTAGTAGTATTTGGAAGTATTTAAATGTTGATTGTATATATTGCAGCTCTCAATGCAAGGCTCTCCTGGTATTCTTTTTGACTTTCAATAGCTTTGAATACAGAGATGATCAGGAATGAAAATTTAAAGTTGACAATTAGCAAAATAAGAATGTCAGTTTTTACTCTGCTTACAACATATTGAGATTATAATTACTTTAAACATTTTCTTATTTGTATTGAAAATGTTTCATATTTATTGCATTTATTCCCACATGTTCCTTACACTCACAAGTTTGAGAAAAAAATTGAAAAGAAAAATTTTTTTCCAAAACACTCTTTTTTGTTTAAAGAGCAGTGAATGAAACTGTTTTGATTATTGTAAAGCAAGCAGTTTTAGGGCATATGGGTCTACTGATACCTAGAAAATGTTATTTGACTGAGATCAAGGAAAGAAGATGAGACAATGAATTCTAATGAGCTCAGTCACTGTTTAAAAACTCCATTTGGGCAAGTCAACTTACTGAGAAGAGGATGCAATCATGTTAAGGACTAATGAGGTACCTAGAGATGTGCAGGTTATCCATCATCTAATTATTCCACTTTAGAAGTGAGTTAAGCAAATATATTGTTCTAGGGTGAAGGCAGTATAGTGGAACTGATATTTATTTAGCATCTATCATTTGCCAGGTATTTTACATGTATTATTTAATTTGATGCTCAAAACAAGTCTTTAAGGTGAATATTACAACCTTGTTTCATATGTAAGTAAACAAACTCTAAAAGACAGTAAATAGCCTTTCTAATTGAGCACAACTAAGTAAGGGGAGGAACAGGGTTTCAAACCAGATTTTTATGACTACAGTGTTATTATCTTTATAAAATGCTGCCATTTAAAGTACAAATAGAGATAATATTGGAGTTAGATGTATCTATGAGCACTGTATAAATATTTATATTGTATATTTTTCAGGTTTTATTGAAATATTAAGATTCTGGAATATTAAATTTTCACTTTCAAACTTTCAAGTTTGAGACTTTTGATAATGATGGAAAAGCTTTGAAGAACTGCACAGAACTCATGTGACGTCTCCTAGTTGAACTTCAGGGGAGGTGGTCTGTGTGAACAGAAAGATAGGTTGATTTTCAGCTTAAGATGGGATGAGCTAAAGGCTAATGGTTTAATAAACTGGAGGAGCATTTCAATAAGTAAATGAGAAGGAAAGCAATGGGAAGTTTGCTTGAAGTAAAAATAAAAAATAGAGGGTTGGGGAGGTGTAGATAAATTAATCTAGAGATCTAGAGCCTAGACCCAGCCCAGAGGCTGGGTCAACATTAGGCAGAGGCAGGGGAAAGGAAGAAATCGTTCTAATCAATGCAACATGAAAATCTACATTTCACCTGCCTTGCAATGCTAACCATCTTCCTGAGGTTTCTGTCAATGCCCAGTGCCCTGCCCAAGAAGACGGAAGCACAAGGGGTCCCAAGGGCAAATGCAGAAGCACGCTCAATTGTGGAGCAGCAGCCCATGCCTTCTCTGAGGGAGGCACAACACTTTTTGGTCCATGATGGTCACCCACATATGAAAAGCAGGGAGCTGAGAATCATCAGACACCCCAGACCTCCATCTCTCAACTCCTCCAGTGTATATTTTTCAGACAGAAGGAGGATGATAGAATAACTGAGACACAGAAGGCTTTAGTTTTTCTTTACCTACTCTACCTCCATGCCTGGGAAATACAGTCGGTATTCTGAATCTTAAGGTAGTACCAGAGTTTGACATCCTTCTCCCCAGAAGAAGGATTAGTATGACCATCTTTGCCCTCTTTCAGGTATCCTGAGAGATGAGAAAATTTGATGGACATTATCGACCTTCCAATTTTTTATGAATCCAGTTTTATCTGTGGCTGTGGAGAAGGACTCTAAAAGAATTCTCTGCTTCTCTCTGCAGTCTTGCTGCACATGCACAAGCTTAAGAATTTACCCAGAATTTGGAGAAGATATAAATTCTATGATATTCTCTCCACACATTAGATTTGACCAAGTGAGTTGGCAGAAAGTGCCAAGTAGTCAGAGGCTGGTGTTGTATTGTTCAGAATTTGGAGAGTAAAGATTTTCCCCAAGCTTAAAGTCAGGACTGGCAGGAAGAATGAAAATGCAAATTACAGACTCTTAGCCCAGTGCTAATAAAAAACGCATTCATTATTGATTTACCTTTAGGGGATATAAATACAATAGGCAATAAGTCTCCTTTGCCATTCTAGACATGAAAGATTTAAAATCACAATCTTGGGGAAAGCTTTAAAAATTAACAATGCCAAACTGAAAAAGATTTCCCAATCACTCCATGTTTTCACTATATGTTGAACTAAGCAGCCAAATGTTTTAGGAAGACACTAAATGTGTTAGAAATATAGATGAGACTAATCCAATGTTGTTTAAGTAATGGCATCAAATGAATTTTATTCCAAAGTGTATTCCAGTGTTCAAGGAGAAGAAATTGTCTTCTTTCTTTCAGAATGGTCCAAGCCAGAGCTGGAAGGAAAGGGCCTGCTGCAATCTCAGCCCCAGAGACTGCATTTTCCACCAAACTGTGAGCAGGCTCCCAGTTGCTAACCGTGTCTTCCTGGGATCCTGGACAGTTGACATCTACCAGGAGTGTCACAGCCTGAGATCAGCTCCCCAGAGGAGATACATGGCATACCCAGGACAAGTACCCAGTTGTCTGAGCTGCTCGGGCCTGGGAAGGGCACAAAACGCACCACCCATCTGGGTCTGCACCCCTGCAGAGCGCCCAAGAACCTGAGCGGCTTAGACCTGGGAAGTGCACGAAGCGCAGGGACCACGCAGGACAGTGGTCTTGCAGAGCACCCTGGAGCCTGAGCAATGTGGACCCAGGAAGTACACACCACCTTGGGCTGTGGCAAACCCAGCGTGGTCCATCCACTGGGAGCACTCCCCACACATGCCAGCACTATTTGTTTCTGATGTCCCTCCCTCCCCACAACACAACTGAACAAGTGAGCCTAAGTAAGTGACCACCTTCACCCCCTTGTGTCAGGGTGGAAACTAGACACTTGAAGAGACTTGCAAACAGAGGAAGCCAAAATAAACACAGAAGGGAGAACTGCTCTGGAAGTGACAGGTAAAACAGACTAAAACTCTCAGTTAATACTGAGACTGTGCTTTTAAGGGGCATCTATAGACCTTGAGAACAAGTACACGCCAGAGCAAGGGACTATCTGACACTGTGCCATCCACAACCAGCTCCACAGAAATTCTTAGATATATTTTTACTATTACCACTCTTTAATTTCTTAATTAAAAAAAAATTTTAAATAGTTATTTATTACCCCTTAAACTTTCATTTTTATACCCTACTATTACCTTTCAAAAAAAAGCTATTTTTAAAATAAATTCTATATATATTTGTTAAAAATTTTGTGATTGATTTTGTTTTGTAATTTTTATATTGTATTTTTGAGAGTCTAACCTCTAGTCTAGACTTTTAATCTTTGCCTTTTGATATTTGTTATCAATTTTTTACCTTTAAGGATCTAATCTTCAGTATCCATTTTCACCTAGGGATATGACTCCTGGCTTGATTTCTCTCTCCGCTTTTGACTCTTCCTTTTCTCCTCCAGGTCACTTCTATGTCTTTCCTCCCTGTTCTCTTCTCTGCATAACTCTGAATCTCTCTGGGTACTCCAGGCTGTGGAGAGCACTTAGGGATTTGATTACTGGCTTGATTGCTGTCTCCTCTTTTGATTCTCCCTTTTCTCCTCCTGGTTACCTCTATCTCCCTCCTACCCTCTTCTCTTCTGTATAAAACTCTGTGAATCTCTCTGGGTGTCTGGCTGTGGAGAGTTGTTTCATCATTAACCTAGGGGTTTTATCTTCTATGCTGTAGAGATGGAGAAGTCTTGAGGTTACTGTAAGAAAAGGGCCAAAAGCCAAAGGCAGGGGGCTTAACTCCAAAACGTTAGAATATCAGAGAACTCCTGACTTCAGGGAACATTAATAGACAAGAGCTCACCCAAAAGTCTTCATACCTACCCTGAAACCAAGCTCCACCCAAGAGTCAACAAGTTCCAGTGCAAGACACACCACACCAATTCTCCAGCAAAACAGGAACACAACCCTGAACATTAAAAGATGGGCTGCCCAAAGTCATGCCAAACCCATAGACACCCCAAAATTCACTACTGGACACTTCATTGCACTCCAGAGAGAAGAGATTCACCTCTATACATCAAAACACAGACACAACTTCCCCAACCAGGAAACCTTGATAAGCCACTAGTCCAACCCCACCCACAAGGATCAGACTCCACAATTACGAGGAACCACAAACTTCCAGCCTGCAGAAAGGGCACCCTAAACACAGCAATCTAAGAAAAATGAAAAGACAGAGAAATATTCAGCAGGTGAAGGAACATGATAAAACCCCACCAAACCAAGCAAAAGAGGAAGTGATAGGGAGTCTACATGAAAAAGAACTCAGAACAATGAGAGTAAAGACGATCCAAAATCTTGAAAACAAAATGGAGTTTTGTTTTCCATTTTGAGAGTCCCAAACAGGGATAAACCCAAGGCAAAACAGCCCAAGACACATATTAATCAAACTAACAATGATCAAACACAAAGAGCAAATATTAAAAGCAGCAAGGGAAAAGCAACAAAAATAGCACACAAGGGGATTCCCATAAGGATAACAACTGATCTTTCAATAGAAACTCTTCAGGCCAGAAGAGAATGGCAGGACATACTTAAAGTGATGAAAGAGAAAAACCTACAACCAAGATTACTCTATCCAGAAAGGATCTCATTCAGATATGAAGGAGAAATCAAATGCTTTACAGACAAGCAAAAGCTGAGAGAAATTCAGCATCACCAAACCAGCTCTTCAACAAATGCTAAATGATCTTCTCTAGACAGGAAACACAGAAAAGGTTTATAAAAATGAACCCAAAACAACAAAGTAAATGGTAATGGGATCATACTCATCAATAATTACCTTAAATGTAAGTGGTTTAAGTGCTACATCTAAAAGACAAAGACTGGCCGAAGGGATACAAAAACAAGACACTTAAATATGCTGTCTATGAGAGGACCACCTCAAACCTAGGGATACACACAGACTGAAAGTGAAGGGCTGGGAAAAGATATTTCATGCAAATGGAGAACAAAAGAAAGCAGGAGTAGTGATACTCATGTCAGATAAAAATAGACCTTAAAATAAAGACCATGATAAGACACAAAGAAGGACACTACAAAATGATCAAAGGATCTACCCAAGAAGAATATATGACAATTATAAATATATATGCACCCAACATATGAGCACCTCAATACATAAGACAACTGCTAACAAGTGTGAAAGGGGAAATTAACAGTAACACAATAATAGTAGGGGATTTTGATACCCCACTCACACCTATGGATAATTCAACCAAACAGAAAACTAGCATGGAAACACAAGCTTTAAATGATACAATGGGCCAGTTAGACCTAATTGATATCTGTAGGGCATTTCACCCAGAAACAATAGATTTCATCTTTTCTTCAAGTACACATGGAACATTCTCCAGGACAGATCACATCCTGGGCCATAAGTCTAGCCTTGGCAAATTTTAAAAAATTGAAATCATTTCAAGCATCTTTTCTGATCACAATGCAGTAAGATTAGATGTCAACTACAGGGAAAAACTATTAAAAACACAAACATATGGAGGCTAAACAACATACTTCTGAATAACCAACAGATCATGGAAGGAATCAAAAAGGAAATCAAAATATGCATAGAAACAAATGAAAATGAGAACACAACAACCCAAAACCTATGGGATTATGTAAAAGCAGTGCTAAGAGGGAGTTTCATAGCAATACAAGTCTACCTAAAGAAACAAGAGAAACATCAAATAAACAATCTAACTTTACACTTAGAAGAATTAGTAATAGAAGAAAAGAAGAACCCTAAAGTTAGTAGAAAGAAAGAAATCAGAGCAGAAATAAGTGAAAAAGAAACAAAGTAAATTATAGCAAAAATCAACAAAACTAAAAGCTAGTTCTTTGAGAAAATAAATAAAATAGATAAGGTATTAGCCAGATTCATCAAGAAAAAAAAGGAGAAGAAGCAAAGCAATAAAATTAGAAATGATAATGGAGAAATCACAACAGACAACACAGAAATACAAAAGATCATAAGAGACTACTATGAGCAATTATATGTCAATAAAATGGACAACTTGGAAGAAATGGACAAATAATTAGAAAAGTATAACCTTCCAAAAACTGAACCAGTAAGAAATAGAAAATCTTAACTAACCCTTCACAAGCACAGAAATAAAAACTGCAATCAGAAATCTTCCAGCAAACAAAAGCCTAGGACCAGATGGCTTCACAGCTGAATTCTACCAAAAATTTAGAGAAGACCTAACACCTATCCTACTCAAACTCTTCCAGAAAATTGCAGAGGAAGGTAAACTTCCAAACTCATTCTATGATGCCACCATCACCCTAATACCAAAACCAGACAAAGATGCCACAAAAAAAAAAAAAAGAAAGAAACACAGACCAATATCACTGATGAACATAGATGCAAAAATCCTTAACAAAATTCCAGCAAACATAATCCAACAATATATTAAAAAGATCATACACCACGACCAAGTGGGCTTTATCCCAGGGATGCAAGGATTCTTCAATATTTGCAAATCAACCAGTGTGATACACCATATCTACAAATTGAAAGATAAAAGCCATATGATTATCTCAATAGATGCAGAGAAAGACTTTGACAAAATTCAATACCCATTTATGATAAATAAAAAAAAAAACCCTCCAGAAAGCAGGTATAGAAAGAACATATCTCAACAAAATAAAAACCATATATGAGAAACCCACAGCAAACATTATCCTCAATGGTGAAAACTGAAAACATTTCCTCTAAAATCAGGAATAAGACAAGGGTGCCAACTCTCACCACTACTATTCAACATAGTTTTGGAAGTTCTAGCCATAGCAATCAGAGAAGAAAAAGAAATAAAAGGAATCCAGATTGGAAAAGAAAAGTAAAACTCTCATTATTTGCAGATAACATGATCTTCTACATAGAAAACCTGAAAGACACCACCAGAAAACTACTGGAACTAATCAATGAATATAGCCAAGTTGCAGACTATAAAATTAATACACAGAAATCCCTTGCATTTCTATACACCAACAATGAGAAAACAGAAAGAGAGATTAAGGAAATAATCCTATTCACCACTGCAATGAAAAGAATAAAATACTTAGGAATATATTTGCCTAAAGAAACAAAAGACCTATATAAATAAAACTGTAAAATGCTGATTAAAAAAATCAAAGATGACACAAATGGAGAAATGTACCATGTTCATGGATTTCAGTTCAGTTCAGTTCAGTCACTCAGTTGTATCCTACTCTTTGTGACCCCATGGATTGCAGCATGCCAGGCTTCTCTGTTCATCACCAGTTCCTGGAGCTTGCTCAGACTCATGCCCATTGAGACAGTGATGCCATCCAACCATCTCATCCTCTGTCGTCCCCTTCTCCTCCTGCCTTCAATCTTTCCCAACATCAGGGTCTTTTCCAAAGAGTAAGCTCTTTGCAGTGGGTGGCCAAAGTATTGGAGTATCGGCTTCAGCATCAGTCCTTCAAATGAATATTCAGGACTGATTTTCTTTAAGATTGACTGGTTTGATCTCCTTGAAGTCCAAGGGACTCTCAAGAGTCTTCTCCAACACCACAGTTCAAAAGTATCAATTCTTTGTGGATTGGAAGAATCAATATAGTGAAAATGATTATATTACCCAAAGCAATCTATAGATTCAATGCAATCCCTATCAAGCTACCAATGACATTTTTCACAAAACCAGAACACATGATTTCACAATTTGTATGGAAACACAAAAAACCTTGAATAGCCAAAGCAATCTTGAGAAAAAGAATGGAACTGGAGGAATCAACTTGCCTGACTTCAGGCTATACTACAAAGCTACAGTCATCAAGATAGTATGGTACTGGTACAAAGACAGACATATAGATCAATGAAACAAAATAGAAAAGCCAGAGATAAATCCACACACCTATGGACACCTTATCTTTGACAAAGGAGGCAAAAATATACAATGGAGAAAAGATAATCTCTTTAACAAGTGGTTCTGGGCAAACTGGTCAACCACCTGTAAAAGAATGAAACTAGAACACTTTCTAACACCATGCACAAAAATAAACTGAAAATAGATTAAAGATCTAAATGTAAGACCAGGAACTATAAAACTCTTAGAGAAAAACATAGGCAGAAAACTCTCTGACATAAATCACAGCAAGATCCTCTATGACCTACCTCTGAGAGTAATGGAAATAAAAGCAAAAATAAACAAATGGAATCTAATTAAACTTAAAAATTTTTGCACAATGAAGGAAACTATAAGCAAGGTGAAAAGGCAGCCTTCACAATGGGATAAAATAATAGCAAACAAAACAATTGACAAAGAATTAATCTCTGAAATATACAAGCAGCTTATGCAGCTCAATACCAGAAAAATAAATGACCCATTCAAAAAGTGGGCTAAAGAACTAGACAAATATTTCTCCAAAGAAAACATACAGATGGCCAACAAACACATGAAAAGATGTACAACATCACTCATTATTTAGAGAAATGCAAATCAAAACCACAATGAGATACCATTTCATGCTGGTCAGAATGGCTGCCATCAAAAAGTCTACAAACAATAAATGCTGGAGAAGGTGTCAAGAAAAAGGAACTGTCTTACACTGTTGGTGGGAACGCAACCTAGTACAGCCACTATGGAGAACAGTGTGGAGATTCCTTAAAAAATTGGAAATAGAACTGCCATAGGACCCAGCAATTCCACTGCTGGGCATACACACCAAGGAAACCAGAACTGAAAGAGACACATGTACCCTAATGTTCCTTGCATCACTGTTTACAATAGCTAGGACATGGAAGCAACCTAGATATCCATTGACAGATGAATGGATAAGGAAGTTGTGATACATGTACATAATGGAATATTACTCAGCTATAAAAAAGAACACATTTGAGTCAGTTCTAACAAATTGGATGAAACTGGAGCCTATTATACAGAGTGAAGTGAGTCAGAAAGAGAAACACCAATACAGTATTATTGTATGTATATGGAATTTAGAAAAATGGTAATGAAGACCCTATATGCAAGACAGCAAAAGTGACACAGATGTAAAGAACAGACTTTTGGACTCTGAGAGAAAACGAAGGTGGGATGATTTGAGCAAATAGCATTGAAGCATGCATATTACTACATGTAAAATAGATGACCAGTGCAAGTTTGATGCATGAAGCAGGACACTCAAAACTGTTGGTCTGGGGCAACCCAGATGGATGGTGTGGGGAGGGAGGTGGGAGAGGTTTCAGGATGGGGGCACACATGTTCACCTGTGGCTAATTCATGTCAATGTATGGCAAAAACCACCACAATATTGTAGTTAGCCTCCAATTATAATAAATAAGAACTTATATTATAAATATAATATAATCCAATTATAATATAATATATATATAATTATAATTAATATAATCCAATTATAATAAATAAGAAGAAGAACTAAAGAGCTTCTTGACAAAAGTGAAAAAGGAGAGTGAAAAAGTTGGCTTAAAGCTCAACATTCAGAAAACTAAGGTCATGGCATCCAGTCCCATCACTTCATGGCAGATGGATGAGGAAACAGTGGAAACAGGGGCTGACTTTATTTTTCTCGGCTCCAAAATCACTGCAGATGGTGATCGCAGCCATGAAATTAAAAGACGCTTACTCCTTAGAAAGAAAGTTATGACCAGACATATGGTTTAATATGACTAGACGTCATATTAAAAAGCAGAGACATCACTTTGCCAACAAAGGTCCATCTAGTCAAGGCTATGGTTTTTCCAGTGGTCATGTATGGATGTGAGAGTTGGACTATAAAGAAAGCTGAGAGCTGAAGAATTGATGCTTTTGAACTATGGTGTTGGAGAAGACTCTTGAGAGTCCCTTGGACTGCAAGGAGATCCAACCAGTCCATCCTAAAGGAGATCAGTCTTGGGTGTTCATTGGAAGGACTGATGTTGAGGCTGAATCTCCAATACATTGTCCACCTGATGTGAAGAGCTGACTCATTTGAAAAGACCCTGATGCTGGAAGGGATGGAGGGCAGGAGGAGAAGGGGATGACAGACAATGAGATGGTTGGATGGCATCACCGACTCAATGGACATGGGTTTGGGTGGACTCCAGGAGTTGGTGATGGACAGGAAGGCCTGGTGTACTGCAGTTCATGGGGTCACAAAGAGTCGGACATGACTGACTGGACTGAGCTGAACTGAATAATAAATAAATTAAAGTTTTATAAAAAAGCTGATTTCAGCTCCTCATCACTTTGGCCTTATCCTGAACAGCTGTATGCTGTTCAGAAGTTTTGGTTAGGTTGAAACAGATAAAATAAGTAAGCAAAAAACATGTTCTTCAGGGAATGAAACCTAGATTGGCAGTCTTAAGAAATGTGTAGAAGTTGGCCCATGTAGAAGTCTCTTTAAGTCCCATAGAAGGCTTCATGGGGACCAGCCTGGGATATACTTCCTCATACTAACATTCAAGAATGTTTTAAAGAATGTTTTAAAACTAAAATATTTATCCCAGTGCACCCAGGAGGCAATAAGTACTGGTGGATAGGTTTGTAGGCTCCTGACTGAATATTCACTTACATCTCAACAAAGTCTTCACAAAATGGAATTTGAATTCACTCGAGTAACTTACTTTGTTTTCAAAGACAGATGAGCCTCCTTTGAAGGAGGCTGTCACACGGATTTTACATTTCAGATATGTCTCCTTTGTTCGTGTGTTTGCAAACACAGGAAAGGATGTAGCTCTCCAACTGGAACTTCAAGGATAACACAAGAGACAGCTGAATGTGCAAAGTGAAAATCAATTTTAAAGGCAAAATGTGTAGATGCGGCACACTGTTGTTTTATTTTTTTAGTTTCTAGTCATTTTTGGAGGGATTTTCACTCTCTACAAATTATATACATGCATTGTAAAGCATTCAAACAATACAAAATATTTGCATTCCCTTTTCTCTTCCCCAAATGCCACACCTCTCATCAAAAGGAACCATTGTTAATAATTGGTAATTTCTAGATTTTTCAAATTATATACACACACATATCTATACATATTTATATTTAGATATTATTTTAAACTATTTAAAGAATAATACATATATAAAGTATGCATACCATAATTTTACAGCTTAATGAATTGTCACAAATGCAATATGACATTATAACAACTCCTCAAGTCAAGAAATAGAACACTATCAGCTCCTCAGAGGCCCTCTGCATATCACTCTACTTAAAATTTTTGTACATAAATGCAGCATAAGATATACATTTTCTGCCATTTACTTTACCCATTTAAGAATGTTTTGATGCCAAGAACATATATACTTGTCACACTACTATATGATATTCTTTAGTACAGTCTTCATATAAGTTATGTAACATTACCCTATTAATAGACATTTAGCTTATTAAAATGACCTTGTATAATATTCTAAGTTCAGAATTTTTAATTCTTTGTTTTATCAAAATAAAAGTCATAGTTTTGGACCTTTATTTTACCAAAAATAATTGCCACCATAAAATTAAAAAAATCCATATCTTGTAAGGGCTTCCCAGGTGGTGCTAGTGGTAAAGAACCTGCCTGCCTGTTTCAGTATTCCCACCAAAACTAATTTCAACTGACCAACTTGACCTCACTGAACACAGTGCTTAGAAAAGTGGCAGATAATTAACTCTTAGGAGCAGTTGCAAAATGGCTCCAATACACTGTATGGGGTCTGCAATAAGATAGTAACAACATGACAGCATAGAAAGTTGTAAAAAGAACCATAAATAAGGGCTACTTTTTTTAAAAAAAGGAGAATGGAAATTTGAAATAATACCCAAAGGTAAGGAGAAGTGAAGAAACATCTTGGGTATGCTTTAAATAGGACTAAGTGTTCAAGCAATGCCTTTCTGTTTTAATCAGCCACGTGATACTTGGTACATGAGTGGTTGAGATGTCCACTCATCAGGGAAAAATTAATATTCTATCAATATAATTATCATAAGTTACGGTGGAAAGATATATATGGTAGAATTACACTTCTTATCTGCAACAATCAGTGGGGAGAAGGAATACCCTCAAAGGAATCAACAAAAATTGAAATAGGGCAGCTAGATAGAGTATCTCTCAAAAGAACTTCATTAAGTCAAAACAGCTCACATGATGGGCTGTTGCTGGTATTCAGGAAAACTCTAAACAGGGAAGGGAAAGTTAAGGGAAGAGAACTTTAAAAAGCAAAGCAAGATTAGAGAGGGAAAAATGGTCATTATGTATCCTAATGTTCAAGTGTTATTCTAGAGTGAGTCAGGAAGAGACTGGGGGTGGGTAGAGAGATTTGAAGTCTTTTCTAAGCAAGATACAAAATCAAAAATTCCTCAAAGAAACAACTGATAAACTTGATCACGTGAATAGAATGTGAAAAGGCAAATATATAATGTCAACTAAGGGTAAATGAACAAACACACCAAAACCCTAGATATTTCATGTTGCCAGAATCAGTCTCTGTTGATGGCTCTCACACCAAGTTAGCTTTCTGTCATTGCCTGTTTTAAGTGGCTAGGGCTGCCATAACAGATGGGAGAAGGCAATGGCAACCCACTCCAGTACTCTCGCCTGGAGAATCCCATGGAAGGAGGAGCCTGGTGGGCTGCAGTCCATGGGGTCGTTGAAAGTCGGACACAACTGAACGACTTCACTTTCACTTTTCACTTTCATGCATTGGAGAAGGAAATGGCCACCCACTCCAGTATTCTTGCCTGGAGAATCCCAGGGACGGGGGAGCCTGGTGGGCTGCCATCTATGGGGTCGCACAGAGTCAGACACGACTGAAGCAACTTAGCAGCAACAGCAGCAGCAGCCATAAAAGAATACCACACAGAAATTTATTTTCTCACAATTCTTGAGACCAGCAGTCCAAGACCAAGGTGCCAGAAAAGTTGATTTCTGCTGAGGCTTTTTTCATTGTTCTGCAGATGACTGCTCTCTTGCTTGTACACACATGGCCTTTTCTCTGTGCCTGCATGGAAAGATAGGGAGATCCCTGGTGTTTCTTCCTCTTATTTCTCTTCTTCCTATAAGGTTAGAGTCTCACCCTTATGAGCTCAATTATCTCCTTAAAGGTTCTGTTTTCAAATACAGCTATCTTGAGAATCAGAACTTCAACATACAAACTTTGGAGAGACAATTTAGTCCATGACACTGGCACAACACTTTATACAAATTTATCACTTTAAACCAACAGATATTTATTATCTCACAGTTCTGTTCAGTCGGAAATCTAGGTTAATTTTTCTGTTCCGTGTTTCACAAAGGTGAAATCATAGTTTTGATCTGAGTTGTTATTGAGAAGCTCTGCTTTCCAGTTTATTTGGGTTGTTGGCAGAATCCAGTTCCATGCAGTTGAAGTTCCCTGTTTCCTTGCTGGCTGTCATTTGTGGACTAGCTCAGATGGTAAAGAATCTGCCTGCAATGAAGAAGACCTGGGTTCAATCCCTGGGTGGGGAATATCTCTTTGTGAAGGGAGTGGCAATTCTCTCCAGTGTTCTTGCCTGGAGAATTTTTTCATGGACAGAGGAGCCAGGTGGGCTACAGTCCATGGGGTTGCAAAGAATCAGACATGACTAAGTGACTAACAATTCACTTCACATAATATCTAGAGGCCTCTCTCAGGTTCTTACAGGCCTTCTGTCTTAGAGACAGGAACTGTAGTCAAATTCTTCTCACATTTGAAATCTCTTTGACTTCTTGTTTTGTGTTTCAAGATATCATGTGATTAGATTGGGCTTTCCTAGTGGCTCAGCCAGTAAAGACTCTGCCTGCAATGCAGGAGACCAGGATTTGATCCCTGGGTTGGGAGGATCCCCTGGAGAATGGAATGGTTACCAATTCCAGTATTCTTGCCTGGTGATTAGATTGAACTCACCTGTTTAGTTCAGGCTAATATCCTGATTTAAGGTCTGTAATCTTAATCACATCTTCAAATTCCCTTTTGCCATGTAATATAATATCTTCACAGCTTCTACAGAGTAGAGCAAAGAAAATGTCAGGAGTCCATTATTCAGTTTACCACAGTAGCATCAGTAGTAGAGCTTCGAATGTATCCAAGAGACATTTATGGAAACATTAAACAATAATGGTGACAGAGATCTTAATTTATTTGTTCTAGGCTTATGAGACTAGTTCTAGCATTTCATCATTCAGCATGATGCTGGATCTTAACTTGAGGGGTATGTGTGTGTGTATGTGTGTGTGTTGTGTGTCTAAATTCTCTGGTAATATACGTATATTTTAAAATATCCACATATCCTTATTTTATAACTTTTAAAAATCAATATTGGGTGTTTGGATGTTCAACATTGTCATATGTCTTGGTGGCATCTACTATAATGTTTATTTATTTCCTTTGGCCTACTAATATGGTCCATGAGTTATATTATTTATATTAATATTTTCTTATCCTTACATAAGGGAGTTGTTTTAATAATCCATACTATGTGATATTTTTCTGCATATTTTTAGATACAATTTTCTATCTTGTCTTATTCATTCATTTCAGGGTTATGGTGACCTCATACGGTGATGATTTCCTTCTCCTACACTCAGAAACTATTTAACTATTACAGCAGTTATACGAGTTTTAAAAGATTAAAAGAATTCATCTGAAAACCACTTGAGCCTAGCATATTTTCAGAGAAAGCCTCTTCAATAATTTTCTTAGTTTTTTCCTCTTTGGGGGAATTATTGGATCAATGCCTCATTAAAATAGAACAAAAATCTAGTCTTTCATGCATCTATACACAAACATTGAATGAACACTACATATCAATATTTAAAATTTTGAATTAATTAATTAGTAGACTTGCTTCTTCCTTGTATTTCCTCCAAGTTGGATTGACAGTAACGCTACTCACAAAGGGACAAATATGTCCAAGCTTTTTAATATTCATAATAGAGAAACTCATCTCAGAAATATGTTGATGGGAATGGAATTTCATTAATTTCTTAATATTAATTTATGAGTTTTTTCCTAAAATGAAGAAAATGAAGCTAAAGTTTCAAAATCTAATGTCCATTTTTCAGCAGATCTCAGTTCCAACAACTTATTCTTTAAGGGTATACATTTATAATATCTTTTGATGAAAGAAATGAGTTAAAATCTAATGAATTCCCTAGAATGATTCTTGTTTGAAGTAAAAAAAATTCAAAACATCCTGTTAAATTTAAAAAGTTTTCAGTGATTATTTTTTTAAGTGTTCTATATACAAATCATCACCTGTTTCAAGGTCAATTATTGTTAAATTATGGAAAATGTCACAATGGTCTATAGAAACTTTTCTTCCAAGCTTTTAGTTTTCATTTGTTCTGTTTGACATTGAAAAACATGTTGTATTCTTTTCTTGCATGAAAGTATTAAAGTTATTAAAAATACAAAAGAAACCTGGGAAAAATAAGCCTGGATGTCTCTTTTGCATCCTTAAAATGTTAGGACCAAAAACACTAGTATTTTTCCAAAGCTCAAATGTTATTAACAGTATTTTTCCCCTGGATAAAACTTGTATGTCTGTGTGCAATATATAATATATAACAAGAACAATATAGTCAGCTCATATAGTAAATAAAAAGAATAATTTTAAGTTTAGATTAAGCACTGTTCTTGTTGTTATTGTTCAGTCACTAAATTGTGTCCTACTTTAGCGACCCCATGGACCGCTGCATGCCAGACTCCTCGGTCCTTTACTATCTTCCAGTTTGAATTTGAATCTTCTCAAATTCATGTCCACTGAGTCGATGATGCCATCTAACCATCTCACCCTCTGCCATTCCCTTCTCCTTTTGTGTTCAATCTTTCCCAGCATCAGGTCTTTCCCAGTGAGTCAGCTCTTTGCATCAGGTGACCAATGTATTGGAGCTTCAGCTACAGCATCCGTCCTTCCAATGAATATTCAGGACTGATTTCCTTTAGGATTGATTGGTTTGATCTCCCTGCTGTCCAAGGGACTCTCAAGAGTCTTCTCCAGCACCACAGTTTGAAAGCATCAATTCTTCTGTGCTCAGCCTTCTTTATGGTCCAACTCTCACATCCATACATGACTTGAAAAAACCATAGCTTTGACTATATGGACCCTTGTCTACAAAATGATGTCTCTGCTTTTTAATATGCTGTCTAGGTCTGTTACAGCTTGAAAAAATGGTAAATAAATGAATGATATATCTTACGACCTATCCCAAATATGAGTGTGAGCCTTTACTCACACTCATGAGTGTAACTGCCTTTACACATCATATTCAGTTTGGCCTGTGACAACATGGTTGGTCACATTTCCCTAACTGCTCTAGAATTTTCTTAGATATGGTTTTGCAGAAAATCTTGGCCCAACCTGATTTTTGACTCACTATGGTCTGATCTGAAATAAGTACCTATATGTTTGCTTAATCCCAGACCTTGTATTAACAAAATGCCTTCTCAAATTGAGGCCATTGGTATTTGAGACAAACCCTAAATGATATGCTAAGTATTCACGTTTCTAAATCCCCCATGTCAGTGCTTGTAAAAGTGTGATCACAGATCACCAGCAGCAGTAGCTGGGAACTGCTACAAAGGTAAATTCTCAGGCCTTACCATAGACCTACTGAATTTGGAGGTTAAAACACAGCAACCTGTGTTTCAACAAGCCTTCCAAGTGAATCTGATGTGCAACTGCTGCCCCAAGCAATAACTTATTAAGTTCGATAGTCTGAGAGAAACATACATGAATTGCTCTGATTTAATTTATACAAAGGCCTCTAGTGAACTGCAGTTCAAAATATGAGAAATTATTTATTGAAATGTGTTTCTGCATCTTCAAAATTTCTATTACACTACTCAAACCCCATGGATAGGAAGGTGATTTTTTAAGTGAAAAAATGAAATATAGAAAGGATACATTTTTTATGGAAATAGTCATTGTCTTTAAGAAAAAAATTAAAAACACCCTACGTGTATGTATTGAAACACTAAATTCCTCCAATGTCAGAGATAACAGGATTGTTTTCACTTAGTTATTGTGCAGAGGCCTTTAATCCATACCATACCCAACCCTTTAAGGATCGAGGACCTGTCTTTTGTCCTGGGCTGTTGTTCTCATGGGGCATGTCTCCAGCAGTACAGGCATGGTCCTTCTGCTAGATGGGCTGTAGACGACATGCAGGCAGCCATTGAGTTGGAAGGCTCTCACACAAAGAGTTTTGAAGTCAGTAGACATGACTCCTTTGCACAGGAACAGAGGGAACTGGCCGGGCTTCCTCCAGGCTCCATCTCCCTTAGATCCCTGACCACCTCCAAATTCATGATGTGCATCCCCCAGACAAAGTCCGTTATGGAAACTCCCAGATATGAGGCACAAGTCTCTTCTCCTTCTAATCACTTCTGTGGCAAAAATTCTCCTCTAAGACTTCCCTTTTGATTCTTGGAAGCACAGTGTGGAATAAAAATGATTACTGTTGATAATTTTGCTTTCTCTTTATATTTATGCTGCAACAACATTTGTTCCCCTCAAAGCTATGGGTAGGGGTGTGTCTCAGACTGACCAGGAAAAGATTGGAAAGGGCAGGAGAAAAGAAAAATCTCTAAGATTAGTATTTCAAGACCTCTTCCCACTACACTCAGGAAAAACAAACCAAAAAAAAAAAAAAAAAAAAAACAAAGCAAATCTGCAGACTCATGCCGTTCATTTTTATGCTTCAGTTGCAAGACTTTGTTTTGAATCAGTGGCTTCATTTCAGCTAGGAAACCTGGTGGGAACTCTTCCTACTCACTTCTATTGTTAAAAGTTCTAATTCTGAGGTTGTTTTGTTCCAATGTGTGTGTGTCTGTTCTTGTAAGCCAACTCAAATTCCTTTGGGAAGCATAGTATAAATAATGAAAGAAGTAATGAAAATCTGGTCTCAGGGCATTATGTCCTAAGGCAAAACTTTGCAAAGTTGCAAATAAACTTGTGCTCTAAAATACCAATTCTTTAAATGTGAACTTTTTACTTATTTAATGAAGTGTTAAGCTTTGGAATCAGATTCTTGAGATCTTTCCAGTGCAACTACTTTTCATTTATGTGACAACGTTGTCCTCATCTGTAAAACAGGAAGAGTAATAATTTCCCTCTGATATGGTAGTTGTTAGCTTAGATAAGCTATATGTCAAGTGTTTGCCATCTTGCCTGGAACTTAATAAATGCCAAGTGAATGTTAACTGTGGCCAGTATTGCTGTCATTGTGAGTTACTGACAAATTTGTTCAAAAAAAATATTTAAAAGAGCTGCAGAGATACGTGCAGATCATAATATGTCCTAATTAGAAGGCAGTGAAAAAGACTAAGAATATGGGTAGTTTTGATTGTCTAGGCTGTTACTCCTTTGTTATTTTGATTGTATCTTTAATAACTATCTTTGTCATTGGAATTATAGTCAATTTTCAAATAATTTTTAACATTTGTGAATTATTAAGAGGATGGTTTTTTGCTTTCTCATATCTACAAATAGTCTAAATAAAGGTTTCTCCAAATGTGTGGAAATAAATAGGCATTACTACATAGATTCTAACACACACACACACCTGTGCACATATGTGCACACACACACATATGGTATAAATATTACCATGTCCAGGGCACTAGTGGTCACAAGCAGCAAATTTATAGTATCTCTCTAAGGAACAGCCCATGTTATCTTCTACAGAAAAAGTGCATATACTAACCTGCACACTGATTTACTTAAATGACCAGAAAGCATCATATAAATGAAGTTACTGGAGAGAATTTTAGGAAATTCAGATTCCTGAGCCTAGGACAAAGCTATTGAGTCAGACTCTTCCAACATGGGAATAATCACAAGATTTTTCATAACCTGGCCTCTCCTGTTAGAATAAATAATAATATTGACTATAATAAGAGGTGTACTGATGGTCACAACCAGAGGTACTTTATAATTCAATCATAGGGAAGCAATAAGAAGAATCCCATCAGAACTGGGTGCCAGAGAAATGGTTGTGATAGGCTAGAAAAATCAAGGAAATTGATAAGAACTGCTAAAGTTAAGATTGGAAAAGGAACAGGATTGATGAAGTATTCCTTCTTGTATCAGCAAGGAGGAACTATACTTTACATATGATAGATCCTGTTCTCCAGTAAGCTTTGCTCTTCACGTGTAATTTCAGGGGCAAAAAAATGAACTTCATTTTGAATGCAACTATTTTGTATGTAAAATTGACAGGGAGAGATGTTTACTGATTCAGTCATTCTGAATATCTATTTTGTGTTGCTGGAGAATCTTTCTCCCAAAACTGACCTCACTTTTATTCACCTAAAACTTCACCCACACCCTCCTGCCCAAGGTCAGATGCACAGCTGACGTAAAATAGATTTGGAGCCTCATCCTTCTCTCAAGTTTTTCTCTAACTCTAAATCAAAAATAAAGGAAAGGGCAAGAAATCATTTTCACCAGAGTGAAAGCATCACACCCTTCTGCTTGCTGACAAGACCATTCTTCATCCCAGTGTCTTCATAAATTGCTGGCTTAAAGAAGAGCGAGAATTATACAGGATCTTTCTCTTCAGTGATAGTATTTTTTAAATCATGTTTTTAAAAAAGCATAATGACTATGGGCACTGGAAACAGCTGCTTAGACTAATAATCTATCCACTTTATTGTTTATTTTAAAATTACAGCTTCTCGTTTAGTCATATTTTAAACAATTAATGTCTACCAGCTGAAAAGCAATTCTACTATTTGCGTTGTGTCTTTTCTTGGAAATTGATTCTATATTTGTATTGCTATGAGGCAATTGATATACTCTGAAGTTTCCATTTGTTTGTATTCAGCATTACACTTCATGGCACCTCTTGCTACTAGTGTATTGATTCCATTATCTCATAAAGGTTATTTTGATGTCTTTTTCTCAACATATTCAGTTGTTCTCTCCCTTTTTCTGAGATTCAAGAGGAAGTAATTTTAACTTTCAAGAGCATAATTGACAATAATACTGGGCATTTCACAGAGTTCTGCTTTTTCACCACTATTCTTACTAATTTTATCAATAAATATTTAATGCTTGCTCTGTGCAAATGCTCTAAGTGCATTATCTCACTTATTCCTCCTCATAACCCTCTTATGTGGGTGCTAGTATTGGCCCTAATTTACAGATGAGTGCAATGAGGTATGCAGGAATGTTTAACCATCCACTCAGAGTCACACAGGTTAATAGATGCAGAGAGGGGACTTGAATCCACATCTAGATGACCGTAGAGCTGACGTTATACTACCTTGCATGTTTACTATCATTGTGCAGTAGTTTTGTAAATTCTGTATTTATAATAGCCTGAACTATGTTCTGCAGGGCCATCAAGTTCTAATCCCTGGAACCTGTAAATGTGACCTTACTTGGAAAAAGTCTTTGCAGATGTAATTAAGTAAAGAATTTTGAGAGAAAGAGATTATCCCAGTTATCCAAAAGAGCCCTAAAAACAATCACAAGTGGCCTTATGAATGGGAAGCAGGGGGAATTAGACAAAAAACAGAAGAGGAGAAGGAAATGTGGAAATGGAGGCATGTATTGGAGTCATAAGGTCAAAAGACAAAGAATGCCAGAAGCCATAGGAAACTAACAAATATTTAAGAAATTATGCGTTACTTCTTTGCTAATTCTATCAACAAAAGAGAGAAGGTACCTTAGTAATGATAATCTTACCTGTTAAACAGTCTGATATTTTTTCAAGTTGACTCCATATTTCCCTTCATTATTTTAGTTTTATTTATTTATGGCCCTGCTGGATCTTTGTTGCTATGCGTGGGCTTTCTCTAGTTGCAGTGAACGAGGGCTATCCCTAGTTGTGGTGCAAGGGCTTTGCACTGCTTTGGCTTCTCTTGTTGCAGAGCACAGGCTCTAGAGTGAGGACTCAGTAGCTGTAGCACACAGGTTTAGTTGCCTGTAGCATGTGGAATTTTTTCCAGACCAGGGATTGAACCCATGTCCCCCGCCCAGACTGGCAAGCAGATTCCCAACCACTGGACCACCATGGATGTCCCTCCCTTCATTAGTTTAAAACAAAAGTAAGGTATACACATGGAACAGTGAAAATGTATGACTCTAGAGAGTAGATATGAAAAAGAAAATTAAAACTGAAGTCATTAATTCTTAACTCTTCATCTCATTTTTAACTCCTATCTAAAGCACATTCGATCAGCATATACCCAGACCTTACTCTTATGTCCTTGAAGCTGCTGTTTCTTTCTTGGCCATGCTCTGATGATGCAGGTTCGCCTAGCGCCTGAGAAGCAGCCCAACTTGGCAGTTCCCTTGAAGTTCCCTGCAGTTGTGACTATGGGCAATTTACCCTGCCCCCCGCCCCCTCGCCACCCATGTCATACTGGCAGCCTCTTTAAGAGCTTCTTGATAAAAAAATGCATTCCCTAAAAGTTTAGATTCCTGCTTTTCTGAATTCTTGTGGGAGAAACTGGAGAAGGAAAAGCATCAGAATAGCTTCCTGTTACTGATCATCTCTTCCATTTTTCCTCCTCTAACTTGCCAGCATCAGGATCAAGTTTTTTACTTCCTTATGTGAAAAAAAATTCTGCATCCATCAGTTATTTCTTTCAGTTTGATTTCATATTCCAATTACCTTATGAAACAATTCGTACTTAAAAAAATCTTGGGTGATATCATAAACCATTTTCTAAAAGAATTTAAAAATTGTTTTAAAATTTAAATAGAAAATGTAATATGTTTAAACATAAAACATGATTATTTTGTTACTATTTGCATACGTTTTCCTGACTTTTGTCTTCTTGTTCTTACTCTTATTTAGTATCACCAAATTTCTACTCTAAATTTTCTGATCTGCCTAGGAAAAGACAAATAGCTTCTTAATATTCTGGCTCTTTCTAATCCATTCATAAGTATAAATGTACTGAAGCCACCAATTGCTATGAGTTGAATTGTGTTTCCTCCCCCAAAAGTATGTTCAAATCCTTATCCTTAGTTTCTCAAAAACGTGCCTGATTTAGAGACTGGGTCTTTACAGAAGTAATTAAGTTTTATTTATTTATTTATTTTTGGTTGCACCATGTGGCATATGGGACCTTAGTTCCCCGACCCAGGATCAAATCCAACTCCAAGCAGGAGCTTGGAGTTCTAACCACTGGACCGCAAGTATAGTCCTAGAAGTAATCAAGTTTTAATAAAAGGTCATTAAGGTGGGCTCTAATCCCATATGACTGCTGTCCTTATTAAGAGAGAAATTTGGACACAGAGACACACACACACAGAGAGGAATGAAAATATGAAGATACACAGGAAGAAGTTGGTGATGAAACTGAAATTGTGGGTCGAAAAGCCCAAAAATGCTGCAGGTTACCCACAAGTACCATAAGCTGGAGAAAAGAAGGATGGATTGTTCCCTAGAGCCCTCAGAGGGAGCACAGCCCTGCCAACACCTTGATTTTGGATGTCTGGCCTCTAGAATTGTGAGACAATAAATTACTGTTGTTTTGAAACACTCAGTTTCTTTGGTAGGAAACTAATACATTGATAAACATTTAAAAACCAATAACTAAAGATAGAAGCATAATAAATTCTACAAACAACCACAAAAAGTATAAAGCAATTACCTTCAGTAGAAAAATAAGTATGGTGTGTTCTAATTGTTCGTGTTTTTAAGAATGACAGTCTATATCAAATATCACCATCCCAAAGGACCATGTGGAGTCAGAGACACTGAGAAGGAACAACTGAGGGAATCTGTCATTTCAACCCAGCACGGTTGCCTATGTCCCAAGATGTCTTGCAATTAACCACTCTATTGAAAAAGAGTTCCATGATCTCAGGATTTTGCCTTTTTGAGGAATCTCAGAGAACATCTTGTAATTTTTGCAGGGACCCCTTGTGACTCACTAAGCTACACCACCTTGATGGAGCCTTCCTTAACCTTGGAGAACTGACCCCACCACCTTTTCTGACATCATGATTCCCTTGTGAAGATCCATGTATCTCAGCCCCTCTCACACTGTATTTACAATTATTTGTTTCTGTTTCTTTCTTGTCCACTTATTTGTTGGTTTCTAAAGACTATGGATTGGCACAGAGTAGCTATTCCATACATGTTTTTGGAAGAACAGAATTAACTGTAGTCTATAGATGTCAACTGACTCACAAAGCCACTGTAATCTGTAATAGTCTCCATTTGCTTCTCTGACAAACACAGTGGCTTAAATCAGCACAGAGCTATTGTCTTACTGTTATTGGGGTCAGAAATCCAAAATCAGTCCTAGTGGGTTCAAATTGCGGCACAGACAGGGCTGTTCTCTCTGGTGGATCTGAAGGGAGGGTTTGGTTTCTTGCCTTACTCAGCTTCTAGTGACTGCCTCTCTTCCCTGGCTGGTTTCCCTATATTCCACCATCAAAGGCAGCAGTGTAGGGTTTTCCAGTCTCTCAGACATCTCTCCTCCCAACTCTGATCTTCCATCATTCCTCTTATAAGAGTCTTTGTGTTTATACTGGGCTTGCCCAGATGATCCAGATAATCTGTCTCAAGATCCTTATCCTACTCATGTCCACAAGGTCTTGTCTGCCATGACAGGAAACATATTCACAGGTTACAGGGATTCCAAGATGGACATTTTTAGGGGGACCATAATTTGCCTGCAATAGTCAAAACACCTCTTCTGGACTCTCCTTTGGTTTTGCCTGCCCATTACAGTAAATACTCTGATGGCAACTGCATAGCATCTTCAGCCCAAGTTTATCCTCATGAATCTCCAGACTTCCATGGTAAAATGTTAAATGTCCCTACAGATATAAACACTGGGCTTCCCAAACTGAACTCATCTCTGCTTGTTATTTTTATCTTTTATTGAATATTGGCTCATTAGGGGCCACAGAAGTCACTAGCTAGGAAGCTTGGAATGTTACGTGTCTCCACTTAACCCCAGTCTCGTCAATCGCCATGTTTTGCTGATTTCACTTCCAAATTGTGCTTCAAATCTTTCTTTTTCTCATTATTCTTCATGCTATGTCATAAGTCAGTCTCTCATCAGTTAAAATCTGGGCAGTAAAATTTCTTATGTGTCTACCTAGCTCTGGTCATGTCCTCTTTAATCCATTCTCCTATCTGCAACAAAGGGCTTATTTTGTAGCTGTATCTGACCCATTTAAAACTTTTTCTGGCTTCTCATCAGTTATAGAGTCACACACAGGCTCTTTCACTTGGTACTCAAAGCCTTCCATGACATGACTCCTCTCTACCTCTCTGAACTCATTTCCCTTCACCCTTCACCTCAAGGTGGAATCAACTCCTTGGATCCAGTTTTGCTCCCGGTTTTCCGATTGGATGAGACTGAAGCCCTTTGCTGACTGAGAACACATTCTTGATCAGCTGTTTGCTACCCCTCATTCTGCTTCCTTTGTTCTTGTTCTCCAGGTATGTATGGTCAGTACATACCTTTCATAAGAATCCACATCTCAGGGTCTTTCTTAGGGAACTCGGCCTAAAATACAATCTCATTCATCCCAGAAAATCCCTTCCCTCACCTCCCCCTGACTATCCTCCTGCCTCATCAGCTTCAGTGTCATCACATAACCATGTCTAGACTGGTAAGGGAAATAGCAATACTGAAATTACCTTTGCCCGTTATCTGAGATGGAGTTATTTGCAGGAATCAATCATTCAAACTACTGCAAATATCAATGAATGTGATCAGCTCTGTAGGAAGATTTTATTCTTCCCATAATTTACTCAGCATGGGGCACTAGTGAGTCATTTTCTGTGTTGGTTCCCCCACCCTGAATCTGAAATTGCAGGAAACTGTGATGAGGATACATTATTTTATTTAAGTGAGAAAGCTCTTGGTAATCTTAGAGAAACAGTATTTTTCCAGCTTGTCTAACTCTCAGGCAATTCCAATGCCCCAAGTCTCTAAAGTAATTTTTAAATTTTTAATGGGAGAACATTTCTTCTTTGGGAGATGACTCTACTAAAGAATAATACCACATTTCATGATTTCCACTGCACAATGACACAGAGTTGACAAAGAAAGCTTCATTTCTTTGCAGAGCATAACTCTGCTAGGAAATGCTGTGAGAGTTAACAACCAGTCTTGTCCTGGAATCAAAAGGTCAGGACAAAACATAAAAATCAAAGTGGCTAAGTCTATTATGAACAAAAACTCATGTGAAATAAGTTTTTCCAGACATCCATGATATCATCAGGAACAATAAAAATTATCTGCTGTTTCAATTTGTGAAGATGTTAAGAAATTGGAGCAAATGGGGTGGTTTCTTCCCTAATGTTCTTTGAATTACCTCTTCCTATTTTCTATGCTCCCTCCTTGGGGTAAAACTCTATACTTTCTCTTTTCTCATTGTGAGAAAACAGTGAAATGAAAAAAGAATTGAGTTGACATCCAGGAAGACAAAATATTTATTATCTGGAAAAACAAAATATACAGCCTTTACTCTTTTTTGCTTTCAATTTTCCAGCTCTTAAAATGGAGTTTTGGGAGTTTTATTTTGTGTTGCCACTTTTTTAGGAGCAAACATGAAGATGAATGTTGAGTATTAGAAAAGTAAAACAAATGCCTTACAAGGAGGAAGCAGCTAAATCAAATACTGGCTGGTGTGTCATTATTTTAGAGAAAGGAAAAGAAACTCTTTAAGATTTAGGGTCCTTAGGCTATATGTATATGTATGGCTGATTCATTTTGCTGTGCAGTAGAAGCTAACACAACATTGTAAAGCAACTATACTCCAATAAAAAGTACTTTAAAAATAAATATATAAAAATGAGTTTATTTATATGGCTTGTTCATGTGTCACTCTGTTTTGGGGGAAATTCATTCTTATGTTTTCAATAAATATGTTTACCTCCAGGCTTGTTCCCTAAGATAGAAGAAAAGTGATTCTTCTCATTCCTTTTGTATGAAACATTTATTGATGATGCCAAGTAAGCTTTAAATTGAATAAAGGTCATCTCTTTTAAAAAAATGTTAGGTCTTTGATGGTGATAGTAACTTAATAGAGATACTTTTCTAACATAGGAGGCCTCAGAATGAGGGAAAAAACAAAGTCCTGTAGGAGGCTAGGAATTTGAGTCTGTTTTCTGCCTTATTTTTTGCTCATTAAGTGACTTTAAGCAAGTCATTCAGCCTCTCTGCTTTGAAATTTCTTACTTTATGCCACCCCCAAATATACCATTTTGTATAGTATTTTTAATTAGTTACTTAAGAAACAGTTGGTTCAAGAAGAACATTCTGACCCTCTTCTATCCCCCTGAAAACAAGAAGTAACTCTCTCATGTGAAAGTAGCCTCCCTGCACCAGAAGGGTTAAAGTCATCCTTATCACCAAAAATAGGGAATTTAAGGCCAAGGAGGCTATACAACAAAACCTGTTACTCCTTAACAAATTTACTACCCCAAGTCCAACTTATCTGTCCTGCCAATTTTTCACTAATTTATTGTTTTAAAGGTATAAAACTTGCCTACTTTGGTTACTTCTTTGAGTCTCATATTTTTTTTGTAAGGCTCCCATACATACAGAATTAAATTCGTTTTTCTCCTGTTAATCTGTCTTATGGCAATTTAATCACAGGCATACCTCATTCTGGGAGAAGGCAATGGCAACCCACTCCAGTACTCTTACCTTGGGAAATCCCATGGACAGAGGAGTCTGGTAGGCTGCAGTCTGTGGGGTCGCTAAGCGTCAGACACGACTGAGAGACTTCACTTTCACTTTTCACTTTCCTGCATTGGAGACAGAAATGGCAACCCACTCTGGTGTTCTTGCCTGGAGAACCCCAGGGACAGGGGAGCCTGGTAGGCTGCCATCTATGGGGTTGCACAGAGTTGGACATGACTGAAGTGACTTAGCAGCAGCAGCAGCATAACTCATTCTGTGCTTCTTTGCTTTATTGCATTTTGCAAATATTGGCTTGTCTTTACAGACTGAATATTTATGGCAACCCTATATCCAGCAAGTCTATGACACTATTATTCCAACAGCATTTACTCACTTCTTATCGCTGTGTCATAGTTTGGTAATTCTCACACTATTTCAAACTTTTTCATAATTATTATAATTTTTGAGGTGATCTGTGATTAATCAACTCCAGGAACCAACCTGGGCTTGTTTACTATTTGAAGTTGCTATTGCAATTGTTTTGGGGTGCCATGAAATGTACATAATGTGCATAAAAGATGGCAAATAATAAGCATTATGTGTATTGTTACTGTTTCACTGACCAGCCAGTTCCCCACCTCTTTACCTCTCCTCGGGCCTCCCTATTCCTTGAGACAGAGCAATATTGAAATCAGTCCAGTTTATAACCCTACAATGACCTCTAGATGTTTAAGTAAAATGATGAGTTGTATATCTCTCACTTTAAATCAAAAGCTAGAAATGATTAATTGCAGAGAGGAAGGCACGCTGAAACTGAGATAGGCCAAGTGCTAGGCATCTTGTACCATATGCTTAGTCAAGTTGTGGATGGAAAGGAAACGTTCTTAAGGAAAATTAAAAGTGCTACTCCAGTGAACATGTGAATGATAAGAAAGGAAACAGTCTTATTGCTGATACACTGATATTATCTAAAGAGAAGATCAAATCAGCCACAGTATTTCTTAAACCAAAGCCTAGTCCAGAGAAAGGTCCTCTCTTCAACTCTATGAAGAATGATAAAGATGAGGCAGCTGCAGAAGAAAAGTTTAATGCTAGCAGAGAGTCGTTCCTGGGGTTGAAGGAAAGAAGCCAGCCATCTCCATAATATAAAAATCTAAGGTGAAGCTACAAGTGCTGACGTAGAAGCTACAGCAAGTTATCCAGCAGATCTAGCCAAGATCACTAATGAAGGACAATACTCTAACAATAGATTTTCAATGCAGACGAAACAGCGTTATCCTGGAAGAAGATGCCATCTGGAACTTTAATAGCAAGAGAAAAAAATCAAACTTCAGAGGACAGGCTAGCTCTCTGGTTAAGGGCCAATGCAGCTGGTGGCTTTAAGCTGAAGCCATTGCTATTTTTAGCATTCTAAAAGTTGTAGGGCCTTTAAGAATTAGAATTTCTGTCTGTGTTCTATAAATGGAATGGCAAAGCCTGAATGACAGCTCATCTGTTTACAACATAATTTGCTGAATGTTTTAAGCCCATTGTTGAGAGCTACTGCTCAGAAAAAAAGGCTTCCTTTCAAAATATTACTGCTCATTGACAGTGCATCTAGTCACTCAAGAGCTCTGATAGAGATGTACAATAAGATTCATGTTGTTTTCATGCCTGCTAACATAAAACCCATTCTGAAGCCCATGGATCAAGGAGTCATTTAGACTTTCAAGTTTTATTTATCAAAAAATACATTTTATAAGGCCTTATCTGTCATAGTGACTTCTCTGATGGACCCAGGCAAAGGCAATTGAAAACGTTTTGAAAAGGATTCACCATTCTTGATGCCATTAAGAACATCCATGGTTCATGGGAATAGGTAAAAATATCAACATTAACAGGAGTTTGGAATAATTGGATTCCAACCCTCATGGATGACTTTGAGGAGTTCAAGACTTCAGCAGAGGAAATAAATATGGATATGGTAAAAGTAGCAGGAGAACTAGAAGTTCTGAAGATGTGATTGAATGGTTATAATCTCATGATAAATCTTCAATGGATGAGGAGTTAGCTCTTATGGACGAGCAAAGAAAGCGATTTCATGAGGTGGAATCTACTTCTAGTGAAGGTGCTGTGATAATTGTTGAAATGACAAAAAAATGGATTTAGAATATTACATAAACTTAGTTCATGAAGCAGCAGCAGAGTTTGAGATGACTTCAATTCTGACAGAAGTTCTAACGTGGGTAAAATTCTATCAAACTGTATTGCATTCTACAGAGATATCATTCATGAAAAGGAACAGTCAATGCAGCAAATTCATTGTTGTCTTATGTTAAAAAATTGCCACAACCACCTCAATCTTTAGCAGCCACCTCTCTCATTAGTCAGTAGCCATCAACATTGAGGCAAGACCCTCCACCAACAGAAAGATTATGACTTTCCCAAGGTTCAGGTGATGGTTGGCATATTTTAGCAATAAACTATACTTAATTAAGGTATATACACTGTTTTTTTCAGACATAATATTATTGCACATTTAATAGATTATGGTATAGGGTAAATATAACTTTTATATGCATTGGGAAACCAAACAATTTGTGTGACTCAGTTTATTACAATATCTGCTTTATTGAGGGTAGTCTGGAACAGAACCTACATATCACCAAGGTATGCATGTAATTGGTCAGTGAAAGAATCTAGAAGAAAGGAAGGAAAACATTTTCTATGCCTAGAAAATACTGAGATAATAACAATACTGACGTTAATTATAACAATAGTGACATTTACTGAGCACTTGACACCCGCTGTGTGAAATATTATACATATATCTCATATTTTTTTCTCAAAACCTTTGATATAGGTATTTCAAGTCCCATTTCATAGAAATAGTTTATCTATTAGGAGGAATTTCTCCTATAGGAAACCTAATCCAACTTACTTTTACAATAGGAAGAATTGATTATTTTCCATAATAAGTCTCAAACTCTGTTAATGCAGGAACTCAAGAATTCAGCAGGGACCATGGTATTGGCACCACTTCCTTCTTCCATCCTTGGCATGTAAATTTTGACTATTCTCACTTGACCTTCTTCCCACGAGATGGTTCCCAGTCTTCTATAAATCATACCCTCTTACATTGGTGAACAATAACAGGAGGGGTTATTTATGGCCAGAAAAATGTCCTCATAATTCTCCCAGACTTTCTTTATATCTTGTTGACCAGAAATGGGTAAAATCTACATCTTCAAAACAATCCCCAGCAAGAGGCATGAAATTATTTTGATCTCTTCAGAACAACTTAATTGATCTTTGGAACAAAGGAGAGGTTCAGCCACTACTAAAGGATATAGCTTGAAAACAGCTGAGCAGAATTAGGGGCAGGGCCCTGGTGGATGGCCAAGCATCCTGACAAATGAACAAACAGAAATCCAAAAACAAATCAGTCCAGTTCAGTCACTCAGTCATGTCCAACTCTTTGTGACCCCATGGACTGCAGCACACCAGGCTTTCCTATCCATCACCAACTCTGGAAGTTTGCTCAAACTCATAACTATCAAGTCAGTGATGCCATCTAAACATCTCATCCTCTGTCATCCCCTTCTCCTCCGGCTTTCAGTCTTTTCCAACATCAGTTTCTTTTCCAATGAGTCAGTTCTTCCCATCAGGTGGCCAAATTACTGGAGTTTCACCTTCAGCATCAGTTCTTCCAATGAATAGTCAGGACTGATTTCCTTCAGGATGGACTGGTTGGATCTCCTTGCAGTCCAAGGGACTCTCAAGAGTCTTCTCCAACACCATAGTTCAAAAGTGTCAAAGCTTTGGCACTCAGCTTTCTTTGTAGTCCAACTCTCACATCCATACATGACTACTGGGAAAAAAAATAGATTTAACGAGATGGACCTTTATTGGCAAAGTCATGTCTCTGCTTTTTAATATGTTGTCTAGGTTTGTCATAACTTTTCTTCCAAGGAGCAAACGTCTTTTAATTTCATGGTGGCAGTCACCATCCACAGTGATTTTGGAGCCCCAGAAAATAAAGTCTCTCTGTTTCTATTGCTTCCCCATCTATTTGCCATAAAGTAATGGGACCAGATGCCATGATCTTCATTTTTTGAATGTTGAGTTTTAAGCCAGCTTTTTCATTCTCCTCTTTCACTTTCATCAAGAGGCTCTTTAGTTCCTCTTAGCTTTCTGCAATAAAGGTGGTGTCATTTGCATATTTGAGGTTGATATTTCTCTCTGCAATCTTGATTTCAGCTTGTGCTTCATTCAGCCCAGCATTTCACATGATGTATTCTGCATGTAAGTTAAAGAAGCAGGGTGACAATATACAGCCTTGACGTACTTCTTTCCCAACTTGGAACCAGTCCGTTGTTCCATGTCTGGTTCTGACTGTTGCTTCATGACCTGCATACAGTTTGCTCAGAAGGCAGATAAGGTGGCCTGATATTCCCATCTCTTGAGGAATTTTCACAGTTTGTTGTGATCCACACAGTCAAAGGCTTTGGCATAGTCAGTAAGAAGTAGATGTTTTTCTGGAATTCTCTTACTTTTTTGATGATCCAACAGATGTTGCAATTTGATCCCTGGTTCCTCTGACTTCTCTAAAACCAGCTTGAACATCTGGAAGTTCTTGGTTCATGTACTGCTGAAGCCTAGCTTGGAGAATTTTGAGCTTTACTTTGTTAGCATGTGAGATGAGTACAACTGTGTGATAGTTTGAACATTCTTTGGCATTGCCTTTTTGGGACTGGAATGAAAACTGACCTTTTCCAGTCCTGTGGCCACTACTGAGTTTTCCAAATTTGTTGACATATTGATTGCGGCAATTTCACAGCATCATCTTTTAGGATTTGAAATAGCTCAACTGGAAAATCTCATCTCCACTAACTTTGTTCATAGTGTTGCCTCCTAAGGCCCACTTGACTTTGCACTCCAGGATATCTGGTGCTAGGTGAGTGATCACACCATTGTGGCTGTCTGGGTCATTAAGTTCATCTGTGTATTCTTGCCACCTCTTCTTAAAATCTTCCACTTTTGTCAAGTCCATACTGTTTCTGTCCTTTATTGTGCCCATCTTTGCATGAAATGTTCCCTTGGGATCTCTAATTTTCTTGAAGAGATCTCTAGTCTTTGGCATTCTATTGTATTCATCTATTTCTTTGCACTGATCACTGAGGAAGTCTTTCTTATCTCTCCTTGCTATTCTTTGGAACTCTGCATTCAGATTGGTATATCTGACCCTAACCCTTTTCTCCTTTGCTATTTGCTTCTCTTCTTTTCTCAGCTATTTATAAGGCCTCCTCAGACAACTGTTTTGCCATTTTGCATTTATTTTCTAGGGGATGGTTTTGACCACTGCCCCCGTACAATGTCATGAACCTCTGTCCAGAGCTCTTCAGGCACCCTCTCAGATCTAATCCCTTGAACTTATTTGTCACTTCCACTGTATAATCATAAGGGATTTGATCTAGGCCATACCTGAATGGTCTAGTAGTTGTCCCTACTTTCTTCAATTTAAGTCTGAGTTTTGCAATAAGGAGTTTATGATCTGAGCCACAGTCAGCTCCCAGTCTTGCTTTTGCTGACTGTATAGAGCTTCTCTATCTTTGGCTGCAAAGAATATAATCAATCTGATTTCAGTATTGACCATCTGGTGATTTCCATGTGTAGAGTAATCTCTTGTGTTGTTGGAAGAGGGTGTTTGCTGTAACCAGTGTGTTCTCTTGGCAAAATTCTTTTATACTTTGCCCTGCTTCATTTTGTACTCCAAGGCCAAATTTGCCTGTTACCCCAGGTATCTCTTGACTTCCTACTTTTGCATTCCAGTATCATGTGATAAAAAAGGACATCTTTTTTGGTTGTTAGTTCTAGAAGGTCTTGTAAGTCCTCATAGAACCATTCAACTTCAGCTTCTTTGGCATTAGTGTTTGGGGCATAGACTTGGATTACTGTGATACTGAATGGTTTTCCATGGAAATGAACAGAGATCATTATGTCATTTTTGAGATTGCACCCAAGTACTGCATTTCAGACTCTTTCATTGACTTTGAGGGCTACTCCATTTCTTCTACGGGATTCTTGCCCACAGTAGTAGATAAAATGGACATCTGAATTAAAATCACCCATTCTGGTCTATTTTAGTTCACTGATTCTTAAAATGTCAATGTTCTCTTGCCATCTCCTGTTTGACCACTTCCAATTTCCCTTGATTCACGGACCGAAAATGCCAGGTTCCTATGCAATATTGTTCTTTACAGCATCAGACTTTGTTTCCATCACCAGTCACATCCACAGCTGGGCATTGTTTTTGCTTTAGCTCAATCTCTTCATTCTTTCTAGAGTTATTTCTCAAAACTAAATAATAGCTTTGCCGAAAGTCAGAACCAGTTAATGGCAGAGTCAGGATTTAAACCTGGCTCTAAAAACATACATTCTAATACTTTCTGAAATCATTCCCCAAGTCCTAGTGTATCTTGTTTCCAACTTAAAAATGTTACAAAAAGTCTAAATCAATTCTAAGGTACATGCTGAAAAGTCCTATGAACCAGAAATGCAGACAAGCTGAATTTCATATGCTCTGTATTTTTAGACCCTTGGCTTTCTCCCATCTCAGCCCCTAACTCTGCATTAGAAAAAAATAGGGTGAGTATATATGTATACATATAACTGATTCACTTCATTGTATAGCAGAGAATAACACAGCATTACAAAGCAATTATACTGTAAGAATCATCTACAGAAAAAATACTGAAAAAATTTTTATAAAAATTGTGGTGCTTCACCAAAAACAAAACAAGCAAACAAAACACAGGTAATATCATTGGCCATATTCCCCTTTCCCTCAAATTTTCTGTGCAAACATCAGCAAGCATGATGCTTCCACCTCTAATTTGTGATAGGAATCCAGGAGAGGTATTCAAATCACCCCTACGGCACACTTTCTGTGAATTGAGATGCCACTCAACAACTTTACTCATATGAGAGGCAGCCCTACTGACAAATGTGAATGATATGATTACAGAAGACAAATGCCCCCTCTTCCAGGTAAAGATGTTCCTTCTTTGAACATGCTATGAGCAGAAACAAGTCATAGACACGTTGAGAATAGAGCGGTTTGATGAGTGCACATTGAAAAACCAAAGCACAAAAAAAGAAGGTTTTCAAGGAAGATTTAGCAAGTTGAAAGATCAAATGGATAGTTTAATCCTACGAGCAGAGGTGGGACTATGAATAATCAAAGATGGGGCAAATACAGTTGTTTCCCTAAAAGAGAAAGAAAAATATGTTTCCCCACAGTATGACTTAACTATTATTTGCTCATTTGTAGCATTTAACATGACAACATGGTATGCATTTCATCAGATACCAAAGAACTTTGAGTTGGAGACACATAAACAAAATGTTTTTAGAGATTATCATTTGTATTGTAAATATCAGGGAACCAGCATGAATTTATGTAATTGAATTGTTTTTGCATTCTATTACATCATTACTTGCATTTTAAAAATTTTGTTTGATGGGTAGTCATATTAAAAAACAAGTGAGTTAGCATCTAAATTTAAGATAACTGTAAATGGAATCTTCTTTATTTCCACATGTTCAATACCCTGCCCCCTATATTTTGAGTTAATTCTGTAACTCTAGCTCTGGCTCACTGATATAAAAATGGTGTCTTAATTGTGTAAATCTTTTCCCCACTTTTTTCAAAAGTGCTGCAATTGCCAGTAATTAACAATCGTGCCACCTTTTTATAAGTTATGCTTCTGGGAGTTCCTTTGCCTTCTAACTATTCAAGGTCCCACAGGGCAATGCCTTTGTTTTTAACCCATCCCCTGTGGTGATAAAGTCCAATTTTCCCCAGGGTCTTTCCTGGGCAATGCAGTAGGGTTGTTCATTAGGAAATCAACGCTCCTCCCCAAAGAGCAGTAATACTCTAAGTGCTTATTATTTGTTCCCATGCAGTATAATAAACTGTGGAAAATTCTGAAAGAGATGGGAATACCAGACCACCTCACCTGCCTCTTGAGAAACTTGTATGCAGGTCAGGAAGCAACAGTTAGAACTGGACATGGACCAACAGACTGGATCCAAATAGGAAAAGGAGTATGTCAAGGCTGTATAGTATCACCCTGCTTATTTAACTTATATGCAGAGTACATCATGAGAAACACTGGGCTGGAAGAAGTACAAGCTGGAATCAAGATTGCCAGGAGAAATATCAATAACCTCAGATAAGCAGATGACACCACCCTTACGGCAGAAAGTGAAGAACTAAAGAGCCTCTTGATGAAAGTGAAAGAGGAGAGTGAAAAAGTTGGCTTAAAGCTCAACATTAAGAAAATTAAGATCATGGCATCTGGTCCCATCACTTCATGGGAAATAGATGGGGAAACAGTGGAAACAGTGTCAGACTTTATTTTTCTGGGCTCCAAAATTACTGCAGATGGTGATTGCAGCCATGAAATTAAAAGATGTTTACTCCTTGGAAGGAAAGTTATGACCAACCTAGACAGCATATTAAAAAGCAGAGACATTACTTTCCCAACAAAGGTCCATCTAGTCAAGGCTATGGTTTTTCCAGTGGTCATGTATGGATGTGAGAGTTGGACTATAAAGAAAGCTGAGTGCTGAAGAATTGATGCTTTTGAGCTGTGGTGTTGGAGAAGACTCTTGAGAGTCCCTTGGACTGCAAGGAGATCCAACCAGTCCATCCTAAAGGAGATCAGTCCTGGGTGTTCATTGGAAGGACTGATGCTGAAGCTGAAACTCCAATACTTTGACCACCTGATGTGAAGAACTGACTCATTTGACAAGACCCTGATGCTGGGAAAGATTGAGGGCAAGAGGAGAAGGGGACGACAGAGGATAAGGTGGTTGGATGGCATCACCAACTCGATGGGCATGGGTTTGGGTGCACTCTGGGAACTGGTGATGGACAGGGAGGCCTGGCATGCTGCGGTTCATGGGGTCACAAAGAGTTGGACACGACTGAGCGACTGAACTGCACTGATACAGTATAAATCCAGAATATCTGTTGAGGTGCAAGAAGAGGTCAGAAGTAAGGTTCTTCTTAAATAGAGATGTCTGATCCTCTCAATCATAACAAAGATGTGTCTAAATTCTTCTCTTGAGAGATTCCTAAATAAAGAGCTGATGTCACGAGACTAAAACTGCCACTGATGGAACACTTTCTGGGTCCCACACTTTCAGGCATGAGTCATTTTCTGCTAAAAGTTGTATTTCCTTTGCTTTTTATCATTTATTAAACTGGTGTTTATGTTTGAGCTGCTACAACTTCTCAGCTCTCAATATTGGATATAAAAATGAAGCAGCATGGTTATCAAGTGACATTATTATTTTCTGAAACAAAACATGACAGAAAGAAGCATAATTTAAGTTCATTGTTCACTTAGGAGGTAGATACAGTTACAGAGGACTCAGAATATATTTCTACAAAATGTACAGAAGAGTAGCTTTACATCTTATAAATGAGCTGACTTGCTCTTGTGTGAGTGAATGCTCAGTCTTGTCCAACTCTTTACAACCCAGTGGATTGCAGCTAACCAGGCTCCTCTATTCATGGAATTTTTCAGGAAATAATACTGGAGCAGGTTTCCAATTTTTCTTCCAAGGGATATTCCCAACCCAGGGATGGAACCCATGTCTCTTGCCCTTCCTACATTGACTTGTATATTTTTACCACTGTGCCACCCAGGATGGTTGGTACCTATTATTCCATAATAGTTGAATAAACTTTAATCTGATAATTTGAGGTGATTCAGTCTCTGCTAAAGTCTTTATTTTTTTCAAATGAATATTTAAAGTCCTTGTGAAGTTCATTCAAAGTTTAGACTCATAATGAAGACTATTGTTGCCTCTCTCAAGAAGAGACCATTCTGCCTTTTCATGAGATGGAGTCTAGGTACAGAGAGAACCGTCAATTGTCTGCTCTAGAGAAAGTGTCTCTTCTCTGCTGTCTCTAGCTGGGCCTTGAGCTCTGGCCTCTGTCCCTGCTAGAGATGCTGCTCAAGTCTCTTTGGCTCATGTTCTGTTCTCAGCCCAAGATAGAATTGTGATAACAATTGCTCCTGGGAAACTAAGCCATCTCTCCCTACCTCCGGGGCTTCCCATCTTCCTCCCTTAAACTTCAGATATTCAGCTGCACTAGACTTTGGCCCCTCTACTCCCTAGGCTTACTATCTCTCCATCCTTCTCTAACTCCCCCGACCCTCCCTGACCCTCCCAACCCCGTGCCATTCCAACCACCCTGATTTAATTCTGAATCACTTTCTACAACCTCTCTTCCCTCTTTCTCCCTGCCGCACAGAGGTCCCACAGGGGAACTTTCTGAATCTGTTCCACACCTTACTGGAACTAAGGGGAAGCAGGTGGAGGCTGCCGCAGGTCCTCCCACACCTAAACACAACACATATCTATGACGTCGCAGCAGCTGTGCCCCGTCTGTACCTGGCTGTTACTGACAAGTTGGCACTCACCGGTGGACCAGTGGAGTGAAAGCCAATTGTCTTAGACTCAAGAAACATCGAAAGAAGAGGCCACGGTGTATTTAGAAAGGAACCTCCTTTCCTTTGCTTGTCGTCTCTAGAAGGAGATCTCCTCTAGAATCACATTTCTGGCCTCTCTCTGCCTCATCACTCCTTCCCAGAAAACGAGGAGCTGATCTGATGCTGAACTGCGGAAAGAACACAGATGAGGCGCCATATTCCTTTCCCCCTCTCTGCAGCTTCTGACCTTCAGAACACACTAGTTCTTCTCTGCCCTCTTGAAGTAAAGGGGGCAGCCTTTGCCAGAGAGGCATACACTTGTCCCACCCAGTGACTGGGTGTCAGCTTAATGAGGTAGAGAAATATCAGTGTATAACTAGAGGACCTAAGCTGTGTTCTTCCATATTCATTTTGTCATAAATCTCAATTTCTCTAAATCCTGTTTCTCTCTCAGTTTGGATCTCAACTGGAACAGGAAATAAGGTATTATTTAATAGTTGCCTCAAATCCCTGTAAAGACAGCATTCTCATTAACTTTTGCTGTATGTTATTTCTCAATAACTTTTGCAAAGCCATACGGCAGTGGAAGGAAGAGAAATGTGGGATCAAGAGTTTTTTCTCTTTTTTTTAAGTGGGAGTTACGACAGTGTATTTGTATGTAATAGGGTGATCCTATAGTAAGGAACAAATAATAGAAGATGCAGGAGAGGGTGATAATTGCAGGACCAAGTCCTTCACTAGATGAAAGGAATGCATGGCATCCAGGACTGTAGAAGAGCGATTGCCCTGAGATGAGAGGGAGCAGTTGCTCATGGAAACACAAAGGAAAGCAGAAAACAGATTCAGATATAATTCATGGTCTGGGGAGGACCCAGAAGTTATCTTCCTATTGTTTCCATTTTCTCAGTGAGATGAAAGGGCAAGGTCATCTACTATTACAATATGGACCAGACTGCAAATATTCGGAGAGCTTCATTGATTCTATCCAGCAGTAATTCAGTTTCACCCAATGTCCATGTGATTTCTTCAACTTTTAACTAAGTGTGAAGCTTCTTACCACGGTATGGATTCTCCTATTGTGTTTTTTTGTTTGTTTTTTTTTTTTTTTACTGTAAATGACTTTAAATTCTTCTTAAATGTAGAATGGGTAAATAATCAAACAGATGGAAATCAGTAAGTGGGTAAATAAAGTAAATGCATGCTGATTGCAAAATATTATAGCCAGGCTTCACCATAAGAAAATTGTATTAAACTATATAACAAGGAAGAAATTCTGCCTTGTATTTCCCTGGGTGGAATTTTGAGAGCAGTATACTCTTGTTTGCATAACTTTGCTAACAGCTTAGGTTCCAAGACAAACTAGCCATCTTTTCAGCATCCTGACACTGCCTCAGAGGGGCTATTTAAAATATTACAATATATCTTCAATAAATATTTTGGAGTGATAAGCTTTTTTCTTTTCATCTTGATGAGGAGAGACTCAGACATGGGGTAACCAAGAAGCTTACCTTGTGTTTTATATATAAAACAGGAAAAAGAATTTTGAAAGAAATCAAAGACATTAATCAAATTTATGAGACTAAACTCTTCTTGTCCTCCATCCCATTGTGATCTTATATGCTTGTATAAAAGTTATGAAGTAAAAAGTAAAGGATTAATGAGTGTGACAAAACTGAACATTAAGTATACTTAGTTGCAAAGTTGAAAATATTGAGAAGTGAAGACAGACAAATCTGTGAATACTGGGACATCATATTCCATTGGGAATGTCAGTTATCTAATGTTTATATGATTGGTATAGTTAACCATCTATGATAAAAAAATTGCTCATTTTTATATGCTTTTTTCAAAAAGTATTATTTGATTTTTATCATTGGATCAATATTTTAATCAAATAAACTATGTCTGAAGTTTAAATAGTCCCAGATGTCAACTCCCTAATTTTCGCAGTTATTCCATTTAGATTTTATTAACTTCTTTTATCAGATGATGAGAAGGAGGGAGATCAATACATACACTGATTCTTGCTTCACAGGTTTAAGAGCAAGAAAAAGAGCTTCCCCCACATGAATAAAGCTGAGAAAGCCTCTTTTATCCTATTTTCTTCTTGTCACTCTGCTGAAACTACGGGAAGGTATGAATGATAACAACTGGAGTTGCTAATACAACTGAGCCACTTTTCCCAGTTGGCATGGCCACTGTTGAGTGACTATATGGTGCAGCTTCCAGCTTCTGTGTGCTCAGATGATGTAAGTTGGCATGGCCCTGAATCTTGCTCTCATTCTGGTTCTCTCTACTTTCTTGCTTACAGGAGATAGGATGATAAGTTATCCTAAGGGCCTAATCATCATGCTTTCTCTGCTCTTTTTAAACATCACTTGGGCCCTGGAGAGCTTTGCATTACCATAGGATTGAGAGGAGACCTAGGGACTTAAACGGAAAAGACTGTCACTTGGTCCTTAAGCCCAAGTTGGATTTTCCAGCTCTATGGGGGATTCTTATACTATGATGTCAGGCAGAGTTCAGCTCAGAGCAAAGTTGATGATTTGATCTCCCTTAGTAATTTTCATTCTTTCTATTAGGAATTAATACCACTGGGAGGTGAATACTATTGATTGGTTATCTGTATACTTCACAAGCCATTTGGCACCATTTATTTTGGGATTCCCTGGTGGTTCAGATGGTAAAGAATCTGCCTGCAATGCAAGAGACCTGGGTTCAATCCCTCGATCAGGAAGATCCCTTGGAAAACAGAATGGCTACCCACTCCACTATTCTTGCCTGGAGAGCTCCATGGACAGAAGAGCAGAGTGGTCTACAGTCCATCGGACATGACTGAGTGACGCTTTCCCGTGATTGGAGTCTTTAACATTTCATTCAGTTACAGTTTAATTCAAGAAGACCAAGCTGTAACCTAAAACTAACCTGTCACTTAAGCAACAAACTTGAATTTCAAATTAGAAATTCCTTTTTCTATGCATTAGAAGTCAAGGTTATTTAGTAGTTGAAAAGAGTTGGCTTGTTTGCACAAAAATAAATGTTAATGTTCTTGGGAAAACACATTCCCTGAAACAAATTACAGAACAATATCATATTTTAAAAAGTCTTCTGCAAAAGTAGGCAACAGTACTTTTATTCTCTCATTCATCAGTCCTTGCTTACCTTTTAGGTAATCTTCCTTAGAGTCCGGACCTCGCGTTTTCATTGGTCCAGGTGCCTGAAGTTGTTACGTTCCTTCTACAGTACAGTCTTAGCAACAGCAACAATGTTCTCTAAATTCATTTTTGCCGTCATTTAGCTCAATCAGTTTATTGAGTTTTGAAATACAAAATGAAATTAGGTAAATCACATTTTAGCAACTTGAGATCACCAAGTTATTCATGACCAGACAAAGCCATGGTTAATATCAGTGCTAAAGAAATAGTCAGTGCTACGGGAGACATGGGAAGGGAAAGCATGATCTCTCCATATGAGGGTTGTGGGCATTTGTCAGTGTTTTCATCTATTGCTGTAAAAGAAACTACTTCACAATTTACCATCTTAAAAGAAAAAAAAAAAAAATTGATGTTGCCAAATATTTTGTGGTCCAGAATTCAGGAAGAGCTCAGAGGGTTCTTCCTTGTGGTCTCACATGCTGCTACAGTCAGACATTGGCTGGGGCTTGGGTCACCTGAATGCTTTCAGTTCAGTTCAGTTCAATGCAGTTGCTCAGTTGTGTCTGACTCTTTGTGACCCCATAGACTGCAGCATGCCAGGCTTCCCTGTCCATCACCAACTCTCGGAGTTTGTTCAAACTCATGTCCATTGAATCGGTGATGCCATCCAACCATCTCATCCTCTGTCGTCCCCTTCTCCTCCTGCCTTCAATCTTTCGCAGCATCAGGGTCTTTTCCAATGAGTCAGTTCTTCACATCAGGTGGCCCAAGTTTTGGAGTTTCAGCTTCAACATCAATCCTTCCAATGAATATTCAGGACTGATTTCCTTTAGGATTTACTGGTTTGATCTCCTTGCTGCCCAAAGGACTCTCAAGAGTCTTCTCCAACACCACAGTTCAAAAGCATCAATTCTTCAGTGCTCAGCTTTCTTTATGGTCCATACAAGACGACTGGAAAAACCATAGCCTTTACTAGATGGAAGTTTGTCAGCAAAATAATGTCTCTGCTTTTTAATTTGCTGTCTAGGTTTGTCATAGTTTTTCTTCCAAGGAGCAAGGGGCTTTTAATTTCATGGCTGCAGTCAGCATCCTCAGTGATTTTGGAGCCCAAGAAAATAAAGTTTATCACTGTTTCCATTGTTTCCTCATCTATTTGCCATGAAGTGATGGGACCAGATGCCCTGATCTTTGTTTTTTTGAATGTTGGGTTTTAAGCCAGTTTTTTCACTCTCCTTTTTCACCTTCATCAAGAGATTCCTTAGTTTAGTTCCTCTTCACTTACTGCCATAAGGGTGGTGTCATCTGCATATCTGAGGTTATTGATATTTCTCCCAGCAACCAATCAGCAATCTAAAACCCAGCTTCTAGGATGCTCACAGGAATCCCTCTCAGAAAAGATACAAGAATCGTGGAAGAATTTGTTTCAGAGAATTTTTAGCTAGGTACTCCTCATAGATTGAGTAGAGTAATTATTTCCACTGTGTTCATTGGAAGAAAATAAACATTTTTCTCCCTGTTACTCTGTTTACAGGTATACAGGGTAGCAAAATTCTTGGAAAGATTGAAAAGATTGCCTTATTAACATTGATTTCCAGGAGAAAATTTTTCCATCTGGTCTTTTAAAACAGGGATATTATTTTCCACCAGATGTGTTTAGTATAAGTGGTCAAATAGTGGCATGTTATTTTTCTGTTTTAGTTTCATTTTTAGTTGAAATATTTAGTTGAAATAATCATATCTTTTAAAAGCATAGTTTTGATAGAACCCATTTTCCCCAGAAAGAAGTCTTAGAAGCAGAAAATGTCATCTAAAAATTGTGATGTAGTCATTGCTTATGTACAGGAGTCTATGTTTTGGTCTGATAAAGACAGAAGAAATCTTATGACTTGAAAAATGTATCTAGTTTTGACAGGCATACTTAAGCAATTGTCTGTGACTTTTTTCCCACCTTTTTATTTTCCAGGAAAACTTCAGCTTGGTCTTGATTTGTTTGGTTTGAAATTATGTAGCCACACTTTACCCCAGTCAGTCAAAAAAAAAAAAAAAAAGATTGTTTCAAGCTGGGCAGAAAAGTACTATAATAGTTGTTTTTACCACCAAGGTTAGGTTTAAATAGCATTCAACAAATCAAAACCAACAAAAAAAGTGGAAGAAGATTGAAAGAGTTTATTCTCCATCATTTCCGGCCCAGTGCTTCTCAAATATTAACATACATACAGATTATTTGGGAAACTTACCAATAGAGTCTCAATCAGTGGGTCTTAAATGGGGCTGAAGATTTTGCATTTTCAGAAGCTTTCTGGAGATAACCATGTCACTGGTTAACAGACCACATTTGGAGCATCAGAGGGGGTAGATTGACTTAGCAAGAATTTGATTTGACTGGGATGGAAATATTGGGAAATAGAGTTGGCAGAGACTCGTTCCCTAATTAGATGGACTGCCAAGAGCAACACAGTTTAACGTATTTAAATACCTTAAAGTTGTTTACTTTAAAAAGTTAATTAATGTCTATTAATGGTAAAACATATGGAAATACTCACATATGGAAATATTGTGTGGTTTTATGAGTTTTCATGAAACTAGTTAGGTGAAATATAAAGTATTACATTCACTCATAATTGCAGTTAAAGGCATGATACAAAATAATTCAACACATTAGTAGAATTAGAAAATCCATTTTCCTGAGAATAAAAACAAAGCTGATAACAATGGCTTTGATTGATATTGAAAATAAGGGCATTTAAATGCTAACATTAATTACAATAAATTTTGGCAAGTTTTTGAACCAACGATCATAATTTTATAGACTTAGAAATAAGGATTTTATCTTTATATGTCCTTTCTTTAAAATATATATTCTGCAAAGATGTTGTTGTTGTTGTTCAGTTGCTAAGTCGTGTCCAACTCTTTGTGAACCCAAAGACTGCAATACACTAGGCTCATCTGTCCTCCACTATCTCTGGGAATTTGTTCAAATTCATGTTCATTGAGTTGGTGTGTTATCTAACCATTTCATCCTCTGCCTCCCCCTTCTTTTACCTTCAGTCCTTCCCAGCATCAGGGAAAGCATCATTCTAGAAAGATATAAAAAAGAGCATAATGAGAGAAACAAAACCAACAAAAAACACCTCAAACACATTATTAACATTTTGATATCTCTTTCCATATTTTTTTTTAATTTTTTTTTTATTATTATTATTATTTTTTTCCAGTGGGTTTTGTCATACATTGATATGAATCAGCCATGGATTTACATGTATTCCCAATCCCGATCCCCCCTCCCACCTCCCTCTCCACCCGATTCCTCTGGGTCTTCCCAGTGCACCAGGCCGGAGCACTTGTCTCGTGCATCCCTCCTGGGCTGGTGATCTGTTTCACCATAGATAGTATACATGCTGTTCTTTTGAAATATCCCACCCTCACATTCTCCCACAAAGTTCAAAAGTCTGTTCTGTATTTCTGTGTCTCTTTTTCTGTTTTGCATATAGGGTTATCGTTATCACCTTTCTAAATTCCATATACATGTGTCAGTATGCTGTAATGTTCTTTATCTTTCTGGCTTACTTCACTCTGTATAATGGGCTCCAGCTTCATCCATCTCATTAGGACTGGTTCAAATGAATTCTTTTTAATGGCTGAGTAATATTCCATGGTGTATATGTACCACAGCTTCCTTATCCATTCATCTGCTGATGGGCATCTAGGTTGCTTCCATGTCCTGGCTATTATAAACAGTGCTGCGATGAACATTGGGGTGCACGTGTCTCTTTCAGATCTGGTTTCCTCAGTGTGTATGCCCAGAAGTGGGATTGCTGGGTCATATGGCAGTTCTATGTCCAGTTTTTTAAGAAATCTCCACACTGTTTTCCATAGCGGCTGTACTAGTTTGCATTCCCACCAACAGTGTAAGAGGGTTCCCTTTTCTCCACACCCTCTCCAGCATTTATTGCTTGTAGACTTTTGGATAGCAGCCATCCTGGCTGGCGTGTAATGGTACCTCATTGTGGTTTTGATTTGCATTTCTCTAATAATGAGTGATGTTGAGCATCTTTTCATGTGTTTGTTAGCCATCTGTATGTCTTCTTTGGAGAAGTGTCTGTTTAGTTCTTTGGCCCATTTTTTGATTGGGTCATTTATTTTTCTGGAATTGAGCTGCAGGAGTTGCTTGTATATTTTTGAGATTAATCCTTTGTCTGTTTCTTCATTTGCTATTATTTTCTCCCAATCTGAGGGCTGTCTTTTCACCTTACTTATAGTTTCCTTTGTAGTGCAAAAGCTTTTAAGTTTCATTAGGTCCCATTTGTTTAGTTTTGCTTTTATTTCCAATATTCTGGGAGGTGGGTCATAGAGGATCTTGCTTTGATTTATGTCGGAGAGTGTTTTGCCTATGTTCTCCTCTAGGAGTTTTATAGTTTCTGGTCTTACATTTAGATCTTTAATCCATTTTGAGTTTATTTTTGTGTATGGTGTTAGAAAGTGTTCTAGTTTCATTCTTTTACAAGTGGTTGACCAGTTTTCCCAGCACCACTTGTTAAAGAGGTTGTCTTTTTTCCATTGTATATCCTTGCCTCCTTTGTCAAAGATAAGGTGTCCATAGGTTCGTGGATTTATCTCTGGGCTTTCTATTCTGTTCCATTGATCTATATTTCTGTCTTTGTGCCAGTACCATACTGTCTTGATGACTGTGGCTTTGTAGTAGAGTCTGAAGTCAGGCAGGTTGATTCCTCCAGTTCCATTCTTCTTTCTCAAGATTACTTTGGCTATTCGAGGTTTTTTGTATTTCCATACAAATTGTGAAATTATTTGTTCTAGTTCTGTGAAAAATACCGTTGGTAGCTTGATAGGGATTGCATTGAATCTATAGATTGCTTTGGGTAGAATAGCCATTTTGACAATATTGATTCTTCCAATCCATGAGCATGGTATGTTTCTCCATCTGTTTGTGTCCTCTTTGATTTCTTTCATCAGTGTTTTATAGTTTTCTATGTATAGGTCCTTTGTTTCTTTAGGTAGATATACTCCTAAGTATTTTATTCTTTTTGTTGCAATGGTGAATGGTATTGTTTCCTTAATTTCTCTGTCTGTTTTTTCATTGTTAGTATATAGGAATGCAAGGGATTTCTGTGTGTTAATTTTATATCCTGCAACTTTACTATACTCATTGATTAGCTCTAGTAATTTTCTGGTAGAATCTTTAGGGTTTTCTATGTAGAGGATCATGTCATCTGCAAACAGTGAGAGTTTTACTTCTTCTTTTCCTATCTGGATTCCTTTTACTTCTTTTTCTGCTCTGATTGCTGTGGCCAGCACTTCCAACACTATGTTGAATAGTAGTGGTGAGAGTGGGCACCCTTGTCTTGTTCCTGATTTCAGGGGAAATGCCTTCAATTTTTCACCATTGAGGGTGATGCTTGCTGTGGGTTTGTCATATATAGCTTTTATTATGTTGAGGTATGTTCCTTCTATTCCTGCTTTTTGGAGAGTTTTAATCATAAATGAGTGTTGAATTTTGTCAAAGGCTTTCTCTGCATCTATTGAGATAATCATATGGTTTTTATCTTTCAATTTGTTAATGTGGTGTATTACATTGATTGATTTGCGGATATTAAAGAATCCTTGCATTCCTGGGATAAAGCCCACTTGGTCATGGTGTATGATTTTTTTAATATGTTGTTGGATTCTGTTTGCTAGAATTTTGTTAAGGATTTTTGCATCTATGTTCATCAGTGATATTGGCCTGTAGTTTTCTTTTTTTGTGGCATCTTTGTCTGGTTTTGGAATTAGGGTGATGGTGGCCTCATAGAATGAGTTTGGAAGCTTACCTTCTTCTGCAATTTTCTGGAAGAGTTTGAGTAAGATAGGTGTTAGCTCTTCTCCAAATTTTTGGTAGAATTCAGCTGTGAAGCCATCTGGTCCTGGGCTTTTGTTTGCTGGAAGATTTTTGATGACAGTTTCGATTTCCTTGCTTGCGATGGGTCTGTTAAGATCTTCTATTTCTTCCTGGTTCAGTTTTGGAAAGTTATACTTTTCTAAGAATTTGTCCATTTCATCCAAGTTGTCCATTTTATTGGCATAGAGCTGCTGGTAGTAGTCTCTTATGATCCTTTGTATTTCAGTGTTGTCTGTTGTGATCTCTCCATTTTCATTTCTAATTTTGTTAATTTGGTTTTTCTCTCTTTGTTTCTTAATGAGTCTTGCTAATGGTTTGTCAATTTTGTTTATTTTTTCAAAAAAAACAGCTTTTAGCTTTGTTGATTTTTGCTATGGTCTCTTTAGTTTCTTTTGCATTTATTTCTGCCCTGATTTTTAAGATTTCTTTCCTTCTGCTAACTCTGGGGTTCTTCATTTCTTCCTTCTCTAATTGCTTTAGGTGTAGAGTTAGGTTATTTAATTGGTTTTTTTTCCTGTTTCTTGATGTAAGCCTGTAATGCTATGAACCTTCCCCTTAGCACTGCTTTTACAGTGTCCCATAGGTTTTGGGTTGTTGTGTTTTCATTTTCATTCATTTCTATACATATTTTGATTTCTTTTTTGATTTCTTCTATGATTTGTTGGTTATTCAGAAGCGTGTTATTTAGCCTCCATATGTTTGAAGTTTTAACAATTTTTTCCCTGTAATTGAGATCTAATCTTACTGCACTGTGGTCAGAAAAGATGACTGGAATGATTTCAATTTTTTTGAATTTTCCAAGACCAGATTTATGGCCCAGGATGTGATCTATTCTGGAGAATGTTCCGTGTGCACTTGAGAAAAAGGTGAAGTTGATTGTTTTGGGGTGAAATGTCCTATAGATATCAATTAGGTCTAGCTGGTCCATTGTGTCATTTAAGGTTTGTGTTTCCTTGTTAATTTTCTGTTTAGTTGATCTATCCATAGTTGTGAGTGGGGTATTAAAGTCTCCCACTATTATTGTGTTACTATTAATTTCCTCTTTCATACTTGTTAGCGTTTGCCGTACATATTGCGGTGCTCCTATGTTGGGTGCATATATATTTATAATTGTTATATCTTCTTCTTGGATTGATCCTTTGATCATTATGTAGTGTCCTTCTTTGTCTCTTTTCACTTCCTTTATTTGAAAGTCTATTTTATCTGATATGAGTATTGCGACTCCTGCTTTCTTTTGGTCTCCGTTTGCATGAAATATTTTTTTCCAGCCCTTCACTTTTAGTCTGTATGTGTCTCTTGTTTTGAGGTGGGTCTCTTGTAGACAGCATATATAGGGGTCTTGTTTTTGTATCCATTCAGCCAATCTTTGTCTTTTGGTTGGGGCATTCAACCCATTTACATTTAGGGTAATTATTGATAGGTGTGGTCCCGTTGCCATTTACTTTGTTGTTTTGGGTTCACATTTATAAAACCTTTCTGCATTTCCTGTCTAGAGAAGATCCTTTAGCATTTGTTGAAGAGCTGGTTTGGTGGTGCTGAATTCTCTCAGCTTTTGCTTATCTGTAAAGCTTTTGAATTCTCCTTCATATCTGAATGAGATCCTTGCTGGATACAGTAATCTAGGTTGTAGGTTATTCTCTTTCATTACTTTCAGTACGTCCTGCCATTCCCTTCTGGCCTGGAGGGTTTCTATTGATAGATCAGCTGTTATCCTTATGGGAATCCCTTTGTGTGTTATTTGTTGTTTTTCCCTTGCTGCTTTTAATATTTGTTCTTTGTGTTTGATCTTTGTTAATTTGATTAATATGTGTCTTGGGGTGTTTCGCCTTGGGTTTATCCTGTTTGGGACTCTCTGGGTTTCTTGGATTTGGGTGGCTATTTCCTTCCCCATTTTAGGGAAGTTTTCAGCTATTATCTCCTCGAGTATTTTCTCATGGCCCTTCTTTTTGTCTTCTTCTTCTGGAACTCCTATGATTCGAATGTTGGGGCGTTTCACAGTGTCCCAGAGGTCCCTGAGGTTGTCCTCATTTCTTTTGATCCTTTTTTCTTTTTTCCTCTCTGCTTCATTTATTTCCACCATTTTATCTTCTACCTCACTTATCCTATCTTCTGCCTCCGTTATTCTACTCTTGGTTCCCTCCAAAGTGTTTTTGATCTCATTCATTGCATTATTCATTTGTAATTGACTCTTTTTTATTTCTTCTAGGTCTTTATTAAACAGTTCTTGAATCTTTTCAATCTTTGTTTCCAGGCTATTTATCTGTAACTCCATTTTGTTTTCAAGATTTTGGATCATTTTTATTATCATTATTCTAAATTCTTTTTCAGGTAGATTCCCTATCTCCTCCTCTTTTGTTTGACTTGGTGGGCATTTTTCATGTTCCTTTACCTGTTGGGTATTTCTTTGCCTTTTCATCTTGTTTAGATTGCTGTATCTGAAGTGGGCTTTCTGTATTCTGGAGGTCTGTGGTTCCTTTTTGTTGCAGAGGATTAACCCAGTGGGTGGGGTTAGACGATTGGCTTGTCAAGGTTTCCTGGTTAGGGAAGCTTGCATCAGTGTTCTGGTGCGTGGAACTTGATTTCTACTCTTTGGAGAGCAATGGAGTGCCCAGTAATGAGTTTTGAGATGGGTCTATGTGTTAGGTGTGACCTTGGGCAGCCTGTATGTTGATGTTCAGGGCTATGTTCCTGCGTTGCTGGAGAATTTGCGTGGTATGTCTTGCTCTGAAACTTATTGGCTCTTGTGTGGTGGTTGGTTTCAGTGTAGGTATGGAGGCTTTTGGACAGTCACTTATTACTTAAAGTTCCTTGTAGTCAGGAGTTTTCTGGTGTTCTCAGGTTTTGGGCTTAAGTCTCCTGCCTCTGGATTTCAGTTTTATTCTTCCTGTAGTCTCAGGACTTCTCCAACTATGCAGCCCTGATAAGAAAACTTCTAGGTTAATGGCTAAAAGATTCTCCCCCGTTAGGGACACCCAGAGAGTTTCACAGAGTCACATGAAGAAGAGGAGAGGGAGGAGGGAGATAGAGATGAACAGGAGGAGAAAAAGGGGGACTCAAGAGGAGAGAGACAGATCTACACAGCTGTCTGTTCCCAGAGTGTTCTCCGTAGCCCAGTCACCTACAAAGATTCACAGAATTGGATTGGGAAGAGAAGGGGAAAGGAGGAAATAGAGGTGTTCTGAGGTAGAAAACAGGGAGTCAAGATTGGGAGAGAATAATCTTCGGTTTAAAAATAGGGCTTCTCTTCTTTTTTTTTTTTTTTTTTGTAAGGTTATAGTGTATTGAAAATGAAAATTAAGGAGTAGTAGAGGAGTACTAGAGGACTTTAAAAGAAATAAGATAAAAAGAAAAATAGAAAATAGAAGAGAGAAAGGAAAGAAAAAAAAGAAAGAAAAAGAAAAAAAAAGAAAAAAAAAATTTTTTTTTTCCCCCTAGTTAAAAAATCGTAAAAGTCTATGGATATGAAAGTTAAGGAGTAACGGGGGAGTAATAGGGGATTTTAAAGGAAAATAAAAGAGAAAAAATAAAAAAGAAAAAAAGAAAAAAAAAGAAAAAAAAATTAAAAAAAGAGAAAAAAGTAAAATTATATCTAGGAGTTTCTCTGGAGCTGTTGCGGTCAGTGTGGGTTCGGCTCAGTTTCAGATAGCTCCTCGTTCCAGCTTACGCTTCTCGATATCTACAGGCTCCTCTGGTGTAGACAATGTTTCCTAGAGGGATTTTAATCTGTTGCACCAGTCCCTTCTGAAGCGGTTCCCTTTGTTTATTTGGCTTCTGTTTGCCGGTCTCTTCAGAGCCTCATTTCCGCCCTGACACAGGCGGGCGGAGGTGGACTCTTATTCAGGCAGCTAGTTCCGTCGCTCCGCGGGGAGGGGCTTGCGCCGCGGGGCTTGCGCCGCGGGGATGGGCTGGGGCTGCCAGGAGGGGCTGACGCTGCTCTCTCCGTCTGCGCTGCTCAGGCTCCCGGCTGCTCTATGTGGAGCGCGCCCCGCGCTGCGCGAGGTTCCAGCCCTCGGGTGTTCCACAAAAGCGCGGAAGGAAAAGCTGCGCCTGCTCTCTGTGCCTTCCCCGTCAGAGCGGTCCAGGCAGCCAGGGGCTTGGTGGGCGCACTCTCCCCAGGTGTGGCGCGCCCCCTCCCCTCCGCGGACCCAGTCTCAGTTTCCGCTGGCGCCAGTCGGGTGCGCGCGCCTTCTGCCCTCCGCGTCCCCAGCCCCAGTCCCCGCCCGCGCCGGTCGGGTGCCTGCGCCCTGTGTCTCGCCGCGACCTTCCCCTCCCCCCTGCCTCCTGCCTCCGGCGGGGCTGGGCCGGTCCGCAGCCTGCGAGCTCCTCTCTGGACCCTCTCGGTCTCTTTGTTCTGCGAACGGCCGGCAGTGTGTTCCGGCCGGCTAATTTACTCTCTCTCCTTTGGTCTCCCACAGTTCAAGTTGGCAACTCACAGAAGCTCCCTCCGATTGTCCTCAGGGCACTCAGGCCCGGACCCTACCCCAAGCAATGCCGCCTAAGACTTCCCGGGACGGATCTCCGTCCTTAGCTCTTTTGTCTCACTTTTTATCTTTTATATTTTGTCCTACCTCCTTTCGAAGACAATGGGCTGCTTTTCTGGGCGCCTGATGACCTCAGCTAGCGATCAGAAGTTGTTTTGCGAAGTTTGCTCTGCGTTCAGTTATTCTTTTGATGAATTTGTAGGAGAGAAAGTGGTCTCCCCGTCCTACTCCTCCGCCATCTTGGCTCCTCCTCTTTCCATATTTTAAAATCAACATATGGTTTTTAAAAATTCAAAAATTTTATTTTACTGATAGTTGATTATTTTGCTTAGTACCTCATCACCATTAATGTTTTTCTACATCTTTAGTGGTTTTATAAGTAGTTTTATCTTTAGCAGTTATTTCACAGTTTCTTCAGTATTTCCTATGTAAGTTGCTTTTTACCCCACTATTTTGCAACACCACAATTAGCATTTTAAATGCTCATTTTATACATGCTATCCATTTTTTCTTAGGAAAAACTTTTGTGATTGGTGTAAATAGTTAAAATGTTGTGAATTTTTCTAGTGTCCTTGCATGCATCATCTCAGAAAGACAATGACAAATTGTTCTCCTGAAATGTACAAAATTTTACTCCCTCCAGTTCACTCCCCTGGAGAAGGAAATGGCAATACACTCCAGTATTCTTGCCTGGAGAATTCCATGGACAGAGAAGCCTGACAGGCTACAGTCCATGGGGTCACAAGAGTTGGACATGACTTAGCGTCTAAACCACCAGTTCACTCACTATGTTGACCTCTGCCAGTTTGCCATTTGATTAATGAGACTTTTCATGCTGGCAAAGTTACTGTGAAAAAGCCATTCTCACACACAATTAATGGAAGAGTAAATCAGAACAATATTCCTGGAAAACAATTTTTAGCTGAGTGTTAAGGGTCTTGAGAATGCCCATACCCTTTGACCTATTTCTGAGAATTTATCTTAAAGCAAAAACTCAAGTATGAAGAAATAATTGTACATTTATGTTTTTAATAGCAATATCTTGTAAACATAATACTTCTCTTAAAGAAATTATGTAAATTGTAGCACTGTAGTTGTCGTTCAGTTGTTAAGTCATGTCTGACTCTTTGCAAACCCCATGGACTGAAGCATGTGAGACCCCTCTGTCCTCCAACATCCCCTGGAATTCGTTCAATTCATGTCCATTGAGTCCGTGATGCTTTCTAAACATCTTACTCTCTACTGTCCCCCGTCTTTGCCTTCAATCTTTTGAAGCATCAGTGACTTTTCCAATGAGTCAGCTCTTTGTATCAGGTGGCCAAAATACTGGAGCTTCAGGTTCAGCATCAGTCCTTCCAATGAATATTCAGGACTGATTCCTTTAGGACTGGCTTGATCTTGTTTCAATCCAGAGGTTGCTGAAAATTTTACACATACAAAGCACTTCACAAATTCTCAGCAGAGATGTCACTTTAAAAGTACAAGTATTCAGTTCAAGTGAATCTCCCAACAAAAGCAAATATACATATTTAACTTTTCCCACTGTTCTTTATATTCTACTTTCAAAATTTAATTGTTGAACAATATTTAATTATTGGACAAAGAGAGTTTGGAGTTTTTGCAGAGTAGGTCAAGCGCAGAATTCCTGAACAGGAACACAAATGTTTCATTTATTTCTTTTAATTTTCATTGCAGTATAGTTGCTTTACAATATTGTGTTCGTTTCTACTGTACAGCAAAGTGAATTAGGTCTATGTATACACCCCCTTTCTCCTGAATTTCCTTCCCATTAAGCTCACCACAGAGCACTGAGTAGAGGTCCCTATCCAAACAGTAGTTACTTATTGGTTATCTTTTATACATAGTATTAATAGTGCATATTTGTCAAACCTCATCTCCCAATTCATCCCACCCCACCCATCTCCCTTTGGCATACATACATTTCTTCTCTACATTTGTGTCTCTATTTCCCTTTGTAAATAAGATCACCTATACTAGGCATTTTCAGATTCCACATATATGTATTAATATAGGATATTTATTTCACATTGTTCTTAAAGAGGAACAGAAAGAAGACAAGCCACTTCCTAGTATTGCATACAAAGCCTCGGCATTTCTTTATATAATACCACTGAGAAGAACTTGTCTTGAAACTTCTGAAAGACTGTGCTCCTCCACTTTGCTCCTAGAAGAAGGGTGCCCATTATAATCATTACCTGTACATTTACTGGATCCTTACTACTGGAAGTGTGCATACTAGAAAGTTAATCTTTCTCTAAAAGTTTACCTGCTATTCTGGAGTTACATGATAAGCTTAAAGATGGTTGAAGGAGGAAACAGACAGAACAGGCTCCATCTTGAAAGCAGGACTCCATCTTGGGCTGGACTGTGGACTTTGAGCTATATGCCCAGTATCTATGGAAATGTCATACCAACTGGAAAACCAGACCCCCAGGATGGAAGAGCCCCAGGGCTCGTACCTAGACTTTCCTGTCGCCTAAAAGAATACCCTAATTATCTGTGTAACCTAATAGAATCACAAACTCTATTATGCTTATTGGGGTATGACCACAGGCCTATTGATAATTGTCCGCTGTTAACTACCTAGGCTTAAGGCATACAAATCACGGGTTTAAGGCATACAAATCATGGGTTAACTTTGTGTCTTTCTTTTCCTTTGTTCAGACTAGTTTCAGAGAATTGTGTAGGTGGGTTTGGGCATGTACACTTAGCCTGTATAAGGTTTTCACAAAAAACTGATCCAGGTCCTTGGCTAAGAGGAGACTCTGCCTTGGGCCCACCAGTATAATAAACTGCATTCCACTATCTGCATTGTCCTTCTGGGTCAGTTTCCCAGAATGAGTGCCTACAACATGGTGACTTGATCTTGTATTTGAGTGGAAAAGCAATAGGCACTTTGTGCTTGGAGAATAACTCCTCCTACCTCAACTATCTAAAGCTTCACAGAAATAAAAGAATTTCCATTGCAAATCTGGAGTTTAGCTATTGTGACATTTTAATTACAGGAAATTAAATTGTGTCTGATGTTAAAATATGAAGTCCATTATTTACTTCTGAATACACAATGGTTACAAGTCTTTGTTTGAAACAATATGTAAATAACTATATGCGCCAAGCTGCTAATTATACATTTAATATATGTTGGCAAGACCCTATTTTTGAATAAGATTAATTAAATAAATAGCACACTTAATTAAAATTTAACTATTGTATAAAACAATAAGGGTGTTTTCAAAAGCATTTGGAATACTTAATGAAATTATAACAAATTTATATAAATGCCAGAGTAAATCAAAGTTTCTTTTTTTCAAACTTAATTAAAATTCCCCTGGAAAAGAAATGTGGCATGACTTTTTAAAAAGTCTCTTCTTTGGACTTCAGAATATTTCAAATACATTTTTTCAGCACATTGGGACAGAATTTGGAAATGATATAGTAAAAGGAAATGGTGTGATGTGCATGGTTTGAATATACTGCCATCAATCAGTGGTGGCAATTTTTAATAACTGGAAGAGTAGATGTGCCAGGCCTGCCGGCTAGATGAACAGGTCGAGGACACAATCACCAGAGCACCTGAGAAATAAAAGACTAGGAAAGATGGGGTTGAGAGGGACGGAGTCAGCTTGTGACTGATTCCGACGACTTTATTGAGGGGTAACATACATATATATACTAACAGGATTCACCAAATTTTAGATCAAAGACTTGCATACGTGCAGAACTGCAGACACTAGTTTTAGCTCAGGAGTTTTATCTTAACTCCAGCAGAGCATGGCACCAGTGTCTTACAATCAGGTAAAGACTACCTAGACATAAGCCATTCACAGGAGCCCAATAATCTTATCAGAGTCAGGAAAATGGGCAAATGGTGGCTGCAGCGATTTCCCTGAGGGAGGTGAGAAAGGCCAATTTGCACTTTAACAAATCAGGGGTGGCGGGACAGAGAGGGACCTCTTGATCTCTCTCAGGGCCGAGAAGGGGCCTGAGCAGTCAGGCCGGCTCCCCGCATAGATGTTTGGGTTCAGAGGGTTTCGTCTCTTCCCCTGCAGGCCTTCACACCAAGCTTAATCTCTGTGAAACATTTCTCATGAGAGTCTATTGGGAACAACACTTTTTCCCCCAGCCCCTCCCCTCTCATTTGGATTTCCCCACTGGCTCAGTGGCAAAGAATCCATCTGCAAGGCTGGTGACACAGGAGACTTGGGTTAGATCCCTGGGTCAGGAAGATCCCCTGGAGGAGAGCATGGCAACCCACCCCAGTACTCTTGCCTGGAGAACCCCATGGACAGAGGAGTCTGACAGGCTACAGTCTGTAGGGTCACAGAGGGACAGACACGACAGAAACAACGAGCACATCTCTGTCACGTAAAGCCTCTTTGGTTCCTTGGGCTTTGATGACTTGCTGTTGGGTCTGTCCACACCCAGTCATTCTAACCCCAGAGGCTGCCATCTGTTTTCCCTACTTAGTTGCCCCTGCCCCCTAACCCCGCCATGTTATGTTTGCTTCACAGCCTATGCCCTTGTTTTTACCTGGTGTTTAACCTGGCCAGCTCTGGTTTCACTTATTTGCTAACCCAACAAGTATAGGGAACCCACTGTGGTCCAGGCACTGTGCTAAACATTTATCAAGTAGTCACAAGTATTATCACCATGATGGCAACCCCATGGCAGAGCTGCTATTGTTATTAACCCCATATTATAGACAAAGAAATTAAGTAACTTGAAAGACTAGGATTCAACCTCCCAAGCCTGACTCCAGATGTCTGCTCTGAACCTATACTACCATTCCATCCAGGACTGAAGGACAGGGCAACATGTTCTGATCAGTAACCTTTAAACCATATACACAGATGCCACATGTACGACAACCCAGACATTTAAGATACACAGATGCGTGGGGGCATTAAGCAAATATCGTCTTTCAAGATAAGCAGTAAGAATACCTTATATGGCATTGAAAATCTAGAGTCTAGCTTGAGCACTTTCCCATTTATCCTTACTTAACTCTCCATTCATTTTATTCACCCCAGGCTAAAGTTGCTATTGTTGTCCAGTTGCTGTCATGTCTGACTCTTCGTGACCCCATGGACCGCAGCACACCAGGTTTCCATGTCCTTTACCATCTCCCAGAGTTTGCTCAAACTCATGTTCATTGAGTTGGTGATGCCATCCAACCATCTCGTCCTCTGTTGTCCACTTCTCTTCCTGCCCTCTATCTTTCCCAGAAGCGGGGTCTTTTCAAATGAGTTGACTCTTTGCCTCAGGTGGCCAAAGTATTGGAGCTTCAGCATTAGTTGTTCTAATGAATATTCAGGGTTGTTTCACCCACCTGGCATGTGGGATCCTAGTTCCCCAAACCCGTGCCCCCTGTAGTGGAAATGTGGAGTCTTAACCACTGGAGCACCAGGGAAGTCCCTCATACATGATTTTGAATTAAAGAGTTTATTTGTTAGTTACATTGAGTCTAAACCATTATGGAGGTTGGGAGAGATTTTCTGAGTACTTTATCTTCTTCTTTGGGGTTAGTTCAGCATCTAAGTGCCTTTTGTCCTTTTCTCTGGATTTTGGATTCATTTGTTTTCTATTTTTCCTCTTTGCTACCAAAGGAAATACTTACTGTGGTAGTTGTCAAATTTTTGATCTCAGGAACTCTTAAACTTTATAAAGAATTTTTGCTAATTGGATTGGTATCTATCAATATTTACTACCTTTGAAATTAAAATGCAAATTTAAAGTATTCACATAATATACATTAGTTATGAACATGCATGAAAATATATTAAATATATTATATACAATAAAAATATATAAAAATTATATTAGTTTAATTGAAGCATAATTATTTACATAAGTATATAAATAAATACTACATAAAATGATGCATAACACATTAATATATAAATAACAAACCCTTGACATATTAACAAAAATAATGTATTTATGAAACATATATGATCAAAGAAATATTTTGTGGGAAGAGTGGCATTATTTTGTATTTATGCAAATGTTTTTAACCTCTGGTTTGATAGAAGACAGCAAGATTCTCCCGTCTGCTTCCATATTCAAACTGCTGTGACATCACTTGTCATGTGCTCAGTCACTCAGACATGTCTGACTCTTTGCGGCCCCACAGATTGTAGCTTGCCAGGCTCCTCTGACTATGGGATTTCCCAGGCAAGAATAGTGGAGCCGTTTTGTCATTTCCTAATCCAGGGGATCTTCCAGACCTAGGGATTGAGCCCACCTCTCCTGAATTGGCAGGCGGATTCTTCACCACCGCACCACCTGGGACGCCACGTTACATGGCATACAGCTATGGAAAACCCCACTGTACACTCATGGGAGGACGAGCGAGAAAGAAGAAGTAACGTCTTACTTAGAATTACTAGGAAAATCATTTTGATGCCCCTGGAAGGGTCTCTGACAACACTTTGAGAACCATTGGCTTACAGAGAACAGACATTGGTTTACAAGAGAACAGAGGGGAGAAAAAGTAGGTTCCCTGGTGTGCTGTTCCCAACTGTCAATTCATCCTTTTTACAGCAAGGCCAAAGGGAAGGAGCAAGAAATAGTGAAGGAAGATTTGTCTACACTGTGAGCAAAAATGCACTGTGAAATCTTCTCTAACTTTGAAAAAAATTTTTATTCTATTCTTCTTGTAAGAGAAATGAAACAGCCTGCCTTACTATTTTTTCAGACCAGAATCTCCTTAAGTAAGTGAACATGACACTGATTTAACAAAACAATTGTCAGTTGCTTTGCCCTAGGAACACTTAGGAGCAACTTGAAACTTCTATTAATACAGCCTGCCTTGGAAGAGAGTTATACATTTTACTGAAAATGTTGCAAAGAGGGAAAAGTTTGGATTTTAGTGCTGAGAATTTAGTTATGAACTAATTGTGACCACACAAAGGAAATAATAGTAGCAAGTGAATCATCTTTACTATAAATTTTACACGGCTACCATTACCACCACCACAACTGCTACTACTGGCCATATAATAATGTTGTGTACTGTGTAACACAACTCACTGTTTCAGTTTCCAGGCTCCCAAGCAGACACTAGTGGTTCACATGATAGCTACACTATATATGCTGAATATTATATTAGGCAAAGTGTTGCCTCCACAAAGGCCCTGGAAAACAGAATCCCAGAAGAGCTAGGTGTGACTTTTTCTCCAAATTCTTCATTTCACATTAATTAAATAATTAAGGTCCAGAAGGCAAAGTGAACCACAAGTGACACAATATCTAGTCTTTTCTATGAAAAGAACTAGAAAACAGATCTCTAGACCCTAAGTAGATACAATATGTTTCCATTACCTCCTTACACTTAAATAACTCTAATAATTCACAGTCACAGAGACCTTTTTATAGATATGTATGCTTCTAATTTGATCAGATCTATTTTTAAAAATAATTTATATCTTAGCACATTAGTTTGTTCTTTTAAAAAAAAACTTATTTTTAATTTCCAATTTCTTGAGAAAGGCCTAGACTCATTGATTTCCAAACTTCTTATTTTCTAAGATATTTATTTTAGGCAGTAAACTTTTTGGTAAATATTATTTTAGTTACATCCCACAGTTTTTTATATGTAGTTCTTTAAGCGCTGCTCAGTTTCAAATATTTTGTAATTTGTGTTGCGATTTTGTTTCTGATGCATTGATTAGCTCAGATGATAAAGATTCCATCTGCAATGCAGGAGACCTGGATTCATTCCCTTGATTGGGAAGATTCCCCTGGAGGAAGGCATGGCAACCCACTCCAGTATTCTTGCCTGGAGAATTCCCATGGACAGAGGAGCCTGGTAGGCTACAGTCCATGGGATCGCAAAGAGTCAGCAACGACTGAGCAACAAAGCACATGGACGTGGACTGGTTACTTCCCAAGTACATATTTTGTGGGAAAAGAGTTAATTTTGTTAGTGGTTTTGCTTGTTTTTAATCACCCAAAGTTCATAGTTTACATTAGGGTTCATTTTGTGTGTTGTATTGTCTCTGTTCTCACATCTGCTCAGTCTCGCAGCCGTGTCTGACTCTTTGCGGCCGCATGGACTGTAACCCACCAAGCTCCTCTGCCCATGGAATTTTCCATGCAAGAACACTGGAGTGGAGTGCCATTTCCTCCTCCAGGGGCTCTTCCCCAACTGGGGATAGAAACCCTATAGTCTCATGCGTGGGCAGGTGGATTCTTTACCCTAGCGCCACCTGGGAAGGAGTTTTGATAAATATGTAATGTTGTGTAGCCACCATTATATTATCAGTATTTTCACTGCCTCCAAAATCCTCTTATTCTGATGAATAAGTGCTCCACTTATTCATCTTTCCCTCCCCTCAAACCCTGGCAACCACTAATCTTTATACTGTCTCCATAGTTCTGCCTGTTCCAAAATGTCCTATAGTTAGACTATATCATGTTTTAGGGCCTTTCATTTGTTTTTATGTTATTTTTTTATTTCAGTTCTAGCACCACACAGGTTGTATAAATGAAAGTCTAATACATACAACTGTCCTAAAGCTTGGGAGTTGTTTGGTTGTTGGTTTGTTTGTTTTTGGATGACTTTGCCCATACCACCAAATCTCTGAAAGATGAAAAATAAGCAAAAATCAAGTTAGTTTTCTCAGCATTTCTCTGTGGTTGTAGGTGAAATCTTTTAGCTGTAAGGGAGTACTTTGAGACAACTGAATTTACATCAAGGGTTCAGATTCTGTTCTTCCATTTTGCAGAAACTTTAGAATGCTAAATTTGGTTAAACTAACTTATCTCTGGGTTCTATGTTGCCAGTAAGTTTGTAGGTTTGGAGAGGAATGCATAGTCAGTTGGTAAATTCACAAAGAAATAGCAAGGACTTGCAAGGATTCATATTACATAAAGAAATTCAATTACTTGGCATTTTTTTGTTGATAATAATTACATGATTGATGTTTTTAGCAAAAGAAAATTGCCATATCAGATTTTCCATCTTTGGCCTTCTTCCTCATTAGCTATTTCCATAACATGAGTAAGGCATCTGAGAAAAATACCAAGTCAACATCAAGTTGTAATTGGGTTAATTTTTAAAAAAACAGCTTTTTCTCCATTCGGTTCTTGAATTTTCCCTCTCTTGCCACATGTTGCATGCTTGTCTATAATGGAGAAAGACATATATTACATCATTCATCTTTGAGTTTTTCTGCCCATTCCCTGACAAAAGGTTCTTTTGGCTCGTTACCTTCCCCACACATCATGCAGTCATTCATGATTGTTCAAAGTGAATACCAATTCTGGGAGTCTTAATATTATATTTTGGGCTTACCAGATTGTGCTAGTAGTAAAGAATCTGCCTGCCAATGCAGAATATGTAAGAGATGCAGGTTCTTGCATCACTTGGGTTGGGATGATCCCCTGGAGGAGGAAATGGCAACCAGCTTCAGTCTTCTTGGCTAGAAAATCCCATAGACAGAGGAGCCTGGTGGGCTACAGTCCATGGGGCCACAGGGAGTTGGACACAGCTGAGCAACTAAGCACAATATTATATTTTATTCAGAATTTGTTTGATTTTTCCCTTATATAGCATCTCTTGACCCCAGACTTAATCTTATGTAAATTTTGCAAGGGATAAAAGCTTGTCTGTACTTTTCCTTCTTTCTTTCGTCAGTCCTGCCTTCCATTTCCAGGATTACTACCCTTCCATTATATTCAGCTCATCAACAACTTCCTGCATCCTGTTTTCTGCTTATCTCTTTCAAGACATTCACATAAAAATACAGTGTAAGTAGAATAAGATATAAGATGTGATCCCTCAAGTCTCCAATGGCCTTTGGGTTAATAGAGGGCTCCTGATTTCTAAAAACTTCAAATACTCAAAGAAAAGCAGTTTTTAGAGTTATATGATGGAACATTGGACTTGGACTTATATTTTAACAAGCTTTTTACCTAATCTCAGTCTATTCTTCGCTTCCAGATACTCATGCATTTTCAAACTGTACTAGAAATAAGCACAGTGTTTTCTTCTCTTTTCACTTTTTATGCAAGGTTTTATACACACACATATGTAAATATATATGTGTATGTAAACATATATCCAAGAATATAATATGGAAATTGTTAGGAGCTAGCATGAAGAAGCAAAGATAGAATCCATTCTTTGGATGTGACTTCCTGATACAGAATGTCTCCATTTTTGACTGCCAAATTATTTAAATTCATATGCACTAGACTTGTCCTCATGAACCTTGTGTCAGAATAAAAAATCATCCTTGACTAATAAAATAATGCTATTTTCAAAGCAGTGGAACTTAATATAATTGTTGTTCATCACTTCATCACAATTCTAGCATACATTACAATCATTAATTTCCTGATGCTGTTAAAATCCTGCTTTGTCTTTGAGACACCCTAAGTATCTTTAATAGCTATTATTTGGTAAACCAGTAGGAATTTAATATAAAAGAGATCCATCTGGTAAATATATCAAATTAACAGTACTTGAACACAGAGTTCCCCTTTCCAAAACTAATTAGGCATAAAAAATAAATTTCTTAACAAATATGGATGCATTTTCATTATAATTTCATCACTGTTGACTTCCTCACATTTGAGTGGTTTGGAATAAATAACATTTTTGAAGACCTGCTATTAGACTTGGTGAAATACCATAGATGATAACTAAGTAAGAAAATTGAAGCTAATTTCATGCTTCATTTAAATGTCTGGATCTCTTTGGTCTGACTCTTGCCAGTGTTCTCAGACTTTTGGAGGATTTGACAGTTTAATCACATACTTAGAACACATATGTAAGAATATGGCATGGAAATTGTTAGTAGCCAGAGCAAGTACAGGTCTTACTTAGGATTGGACCTCCAGATGCAATTCAAAATAGCATGATTTAAAGCCTCCAGTTTAGTACCATAAGAATTCAGTTGTCTCCCAAAGGGTGCATAATCTGAAAGCCATTTTTTCTCCTTGGGGATTTGACTTGCTATTGGCAGTTGTCTCCTACAATGTGGAATTCTCCAGTAGAGTTTGTGGCTGAGGTGTCAATAGATTCTATAGAAGACCTTCAAATTCTATGAAAGCTTGTAGTCTTCAGGTAGCCTTAAAAATATCCCCCACCCAACATTTAACCCTGTATTCATTCTTTTGGAAGACATAGAAAGATACTTAATACTCCAAAAAGAAAGACAGAAAGAAATGGCTAAGGCTGAAAAAAGTATCCAGAGATAATTTTCCATTAATGTGTACACTCACACACAGTATCTTGTAGCTCTTGAACATTCCAACGTGGAAAGGTTGCAAACACCATGGAGATTAGTGATCCATGTTCAAGAAGTACCTAAGTGTCAGGTCCTGGAACAGAGTTTTGACAACAGTAGGTCCAATCTATAAAGACATTCACAAGTCTCTGATGACATACTGTGGGCTTTTCATAAAGTCTATTCAATATAAAGTTTGGTTCTTCATTCTCAAATTTTCTTATTCCTATTTCTTTCCTTGGAAAACATTCTTTCTCATGTGAAATAATGGCCAGAAAAGATATGGTATTTGTTTTTAGGTTCTTACTTGGAAAAAAAAGGGCAACATTACATTGTTTTTCAAATTTGCTTTTGGAATATTATCAGTTGGTAAAATCCACGAGTCTGGCAATTACAATCACACTTGGAGCATAGAGCACACATCCTTCCTTCATTCTTGAAATGAAAGGGAATTGTCATTCTGGTTTTATAAACCATTATAAAGAAATTTAGTTTTATGTTATTTCTCTGTCAATTCAGATAAGTTCCCTCCATAAAAACAAAATCAAACAAAGAAAAAACAAGATAAAAATAAACAAATACTCAAGAGGGAAGTAGCTATAATATAGTTATATCTTATTTCATGAAGTGCACATATGACTGAAATTCTGCTATTATATTTCTTTCCTTCTATATTCTATAGGAAATCCCATATTTCCTATAGAATTAGTATTGTTATTTCCTTTGATATAAAAATATTACATAATTCAATAAACTTTTCTCTAGTAATCTAGGAAAATGATTATGAAATTTTTGATAACATATTTGTAAAGGTACCAATAAAAAATGTGATTAGATGAAGTTTGAAAAAACAATGAGAGCTCAACTGTGTAGAACCTAATGCATCATGATGACAATATAGATTCAGTGGGAAGAAAAACTAAAAGTAATTTTCTCGATGTGATTTTTGAAGTCATCAGAGTGAACCTAATCTATGCCACCCCCATTCCTAGTTGTATTACTGTGTAATCAGCCTTTGATGAATGTTTCCTTTCACATTATTTTATAAATATCAGTCATATTAATTTGATTGATATAGTGTTTTTCAAGTTTTCTACACCTTAAAGAATATTTTTTCTACTTCATCAATTGTTAGAAGTAAAGTTTTAAAGTCTCAACTATAATTGTATATACTTTTTAATTTTATATAATTTTGATTTTCCTTTAGTTCTGCCAGATTTTGCTTTTATTATTAGGGGTATGACAAATAAGATTGCATATATTTGTATGTATATAATTTTATTGTAGTATAGTTGGTTTACAATGTTGTGTTACTTTCAGGTGTATAGCAAAGTGAATCAGTTGTACATATAGCTACATGTTTTTGATCCATGGTCCCATATTGCCCATTACAGAATATGGAGTCAAGCCCCCTGTGCTATCCAGTAGGTCCTTCGTGTTGTTGTTGTTTTACTGACTAAGTCACGTCTGACTCTTCACGGGTCCATGGACTGTAGCCCACCAGGCTCCTCTGTCCATGGCATCTCCCAGGTAAGAATAGTGGAGTGGGTTGCCATTTCCTTCTCCAGGGATGTTCCCAACCCAGGGATGGAATCTGTGTTTCCTGCATTGGCAAGCGGATTCTTTACCACGGAGCCACCAGGGAAACCCACAGTAGGTCCTTATTAGTTATCTATTTTATATATAGTAGTGTATATATGTCAATCCCAATCTTCAAATTATTCTTCCCCTCTTTTCCCCACTGTTAGCTATAAGCTTGTTTTCTACGTCTTTGACTCTGCCTCTGTTTTATAAATTAGTTCATTTTTTTAAGATCCTACATATTAGCGGTATCATGTGACATTTGGCTTTGTCCAACTTACTTCACTCAATGTGACAATCCCTAAATCCATGCATGTTGCTGCAAATGGCATTATTTCATTCTTTTTATGGCTGAGTAATATTCCATTGTATATATGTATCACATCAATACCCACTCCTCTGTTGATGGATATTTAGGTTGCTTCCATGTGTTGGCTATTATAAATAATACTGCAATGAACAACAGGATGCCTATATTTTCAAATTATGGCTTTCTCTGGATATATGCCTGGAATGGGATAGCTGGATTATATCCTAGATCTATATCTAGATTTTCAAGGAACCTCCCTACTGTTCTCCATAATCATTGTATCAATTTACATCCCTACTAACAGTGTAGGAGAGTTGCCTTTTCGCCACACCCTCTCCAGCATTTATTATTTGTAGATGTTTTGATGATGGCCATTCTGACTGGTGTGGGGTAATACCTCATTGTAGTTTTGACTTACATTTCTCTAATATTTAGTGATGTTGAGCATGTTTTCATGTCCTTTTTGGCCATCTGTATGTCTTCCTTGGAGAAATGTCCATTTAATTTGATCACACTCAGCAAAACTAAAAAGGTTTACTAGTAAAATTTAACTTTTTTCTGAGTAAGGAAAAAGTAAAACAGGAATTCACAACCCTAAATTTAAGATACTAAAGGGTGGTTTGGCTTCTCTGAAAACTTCAATATGTAAGAAATTAAAGCATGAATTCTGATAAATGAACTTCGGTTTATCTCGGTCTTAGAACATATGACTCACTTTTTCTCGTAAGGTACCTAGTACTTTGTCTCATTTTGTTTTCTTTGTAATTTGATTTTGTTTCAAATCTGATTGCTCTCTAAGACTGAAAATTTAAATGTTTGCTTAAGAAAGCCAATCGATATATAAGACAAATCATGTGGGCCTGGAAAATATGACACATTGAAGGAAAGGTCATATCTGCTTCAATAGAAAAGACTTCAAGAATTTTGAAACAGAATTAAACTTTAACAGCATAACTGCTATTTGCCACAAATAATATGAACCTAAATCAATACCTGTTTGGAAATGTGTTGAGAAAGACTTGTAGAAGATTGCCAAACTGAGTTGTTGGCCAAGCTGTGGGTAGTTGGTAAGAGGTAGGTGTCTTGGATGGAAGTCGAAAGGAGAGCACTTATTCTGAGCTTTCAGAAGAGAGAAGGAATTAGGGAGATGGAGAGAATAGGTTTCGTGAAGGTGGTAACTGATGAGCTGGATCCTCAATTAAGGATTGGCTGAGGCAGAAAGTTGCTCTTTTTTTCTTTTTTCTTTTTGGCCAAAAGAAGATGCAGAGATGAGAAAAGTGGGATCTAGTGAAGAAATGTGTGCAAGCTGTGCAAAGGGAATTTGTGGCTCACAGTTAAGTTTGCATTTAGGCTACATCGTAAATAGCCTCCAGTGGGGTCTTTATCCTCTAGGACAGTGACTCCAAATATGTTTCCACCCTTGTTTCCACCCTCATTTCACATTAACCCTCCTTCAGGAAATGCCCTCTGATATTTTCTGTTCTGTTTTATTCTTCACTATTTCACTTATAAAGAATTCTAGCATGATCCGTCATAGAAATTACATATTCTTTTAAGAAGTCAAAACACACAGTCTGTAAATGCTGCTCTAGTTAAATCAATGGAAGTGCCTGAGTTGAAAAATAGAGAAGGAATATGAACTGGACTGGTTGCAGAGAGTGACTAGAGGGGAAGGGACAGGGAAATCTAGCTTGGCTGCTTATTGTGGAGACTGGGGAAATATTTGTTGAATTAACTAATATAAAGTGAGCAAGGACATTGCAAAACAGGCTGAGGAGAAGGAATGAGAGAATGATCTTAAGGTGATGAGAGAGAAATGAAGAAATGCATGCAACACACACGTAAAAGACCACATAAGATTTTCTAAAAATCCTTCAGTATGTATGTACTTATGTATATATAAACATTGAATTAGTCATTAATAAAATCAAAGCAGATTTAGGAAACAAATGCCTCAAAAACTTCTTGAAATGCTATAAACAAGTCCAAACTATTCAAAACTAAGCCAACTAGCCATGTAATGGAAAAATTTATATAGCTTTAGGAGAAAAGGAAAGAAATACTTAGCAGACATTAATATGTGCAATTTCTCATTTAATTCTCACAAGTCTGTCAAACAAATATTGATGTCCTTGTTCTACAGATAAGGAACTGAGCCTCAGGGGTTAAGAAGTTTTTCCAAAGTCAAAGAGCCCGTCAGATCATGAGCAGTTATCTGGGGCCAGGTGGTGGTGGTGTTCAGTCGCTCAGTTGTGTCCGACTCTTTGTAACCCCATGGACTGCAGCACAACACCAGGCTTCCCTGTCCTTCACCATCTCCTGGAGTTTGTTCAAACTCACGTCCATCGAGTCGGTGATGCCATCCAACCATCTCATCCTTTGTTGTTCCCTTCTCCTCCTGCTTTCAATCTTTCCCAGCATCAGGATCTTTTTCAGTGAGTCAGCTCTTCACTGGGGCCAGGTGTATCTGGTTTCAAATCTTGGGCTTTATTGATAGTGTAAAATTCTATTCTGAAAAAATGCTACACTTACTTTTTAAAAAAAAATAAGGTGTATTTCATTTCAGTACACCATAGTACTTTTCAACCCAAAGTGGTGTGGTGTCAAAATAATTCTTTATCATCCATGCTTCACTATTTGCAAAGGAGAAATAAGGATTTATAAAGAATGTTTTAAAAAATAAATTTTCAATTGTTTTAAACTGGCTGTAATGGTTGCAATTAAATGCAAGCTCCAGATACCCTAAAATTTTCAATTAAAAAACAAGCAGGGTGCCATCTCAAGAACAGATGGGAAACTGTCCATTTTTTAAAATTATCTCCTCTCCCAACTGATTCCACATGCAGAAACCAAGCCATAAATCATATTGATGAAAAATAACAACATAAGCAGTGCTACAAACCTTATCCAGAGCTGGGATTTCAATGGAAATTCAATTGATTGAATGGTAAAATTGGAATATTAATTAAGCTAGCCATTTCAAGAAAAAACACACAGTATAATGCATGTGTTTCAATAATAGCTCTAATTTTTTCATTAATATTTTAATGTCAGATCATTTTCAAGTTGAATAGTTTAGGAACTAAAACATGCTTTTTTTGGTGAAAAAAAAACAACAACTGTGCCTTAATTTTGCAGCATCTCTTCCTCATTTATTTAAATTCTGTATATAAACTTCTTTTCCAAAATATTGCATTGGCAGATTATGTTGTTTGGAGCTGGGTTCCAGAGACAAACACTACAAATAACTGAAACAAAACAATAAGCAACAACCAAACAGCTCCTCTAGATGGCACAGAAATATTTTGCTCTGATGTGGGAATAATAGAATATATCTATGGACGCCTTATGACTTCAGACATTTTATTCTGGAGCAGTTGTGGAACTTGATGTACCTTCATCTACATCATTCCCCAAAAGCAATTTTCTCAGCAATCTAGAAAACAATAGTTTCTATCTCCCGGGCTCTACAGGCTGAAATTAAAGCTTGGAACTTCTTGATAAATGAGTAACACTAGTCTTCAATTTAAATGTACAACTGGGATGACTAGCCACAGGAGTGTCTTGGAGGTCATTTCTAGGTAGGTATTCATCTTTTAGAAGCATTTTCAGAGATGACATATTTCTAATGTTTAAAGGTTTACTAGATACATCCCCCAAGCTAAACAGGCTATTTAGAATATAACCTTTCAAATTTGGATAACTCTAATATGATGCATATCAAGTGTATCAGGCTCCAATTCTGTTGGCAAAAAAATCTTCCTCAGAATTCCCATGGTAGTTATGCCTACTCTGTTGGGTGTGATAAACTCATCGGATAAGAGATTTCAATGTTAAGTAAAGCCAGCAGTGAAATGGTACTAAACTTTTTTTTTCCCATTTATTTTTATTAGTTGGAGGCTAATTACTTTACAATATTGTAGTGGTTTTTGCCATATATTGACATGAATCAGCCATGGATTTACATGTATTCCCCATCCCGAGTCCCCCTACCACCTCCCTCCCCACCCCATCCCTCTGGGTCTTCCCAGTGCACCAGGCCCGAGCACTTGTCTCATGCATCCAACCTGGGCTGGTGATCTGTTTCACCCTTAATAATATACATGTTTTGATGCTGTTCTCTCAAAACATCCCACCCTCACCTTCTCCCACAGAGTCCAAAAGTCTGTTCTGTACATCTGTGTCTCTTTTTCTGTTTTGCATATAGGGTTATCATTACCATCTTTCTAAATTCCATATATATGCGTTAGTATACTGTATTGGTCTTTATCTTTCTGGCTTACTTCACTCTGTATAATGGGCTTCAGTTTCATCCACCTCATTAGAACTGATTCAAATGAATTCTTTTTAATGGCTGAGTAATATTCCATGGGGTATAGGTACTAAACATTTATCCAATCAGGACACACAGATCAATTGCAGATTAATTTTAAGAGAAATTTCACCTATTAGGACATTACTGTCATCATTCTTACAGTTTAAAAGAATTTGATGAATTCAAGCTTTGGGGGAGAAATTACTTATATTTGTGACACACACATATGTACACACATATATATATTGTCCTGGTAACTCAGACAGTAAAGAATCCGCCTGCAATGCAGGAGACCTGGGTTCAATCCCTGGGTTGGCAAGATCCCCTGGAGGAAGGCATGGCAACCCACTCCAGTATCCTTGCCTGGAGTAATCCCCATGGACAGAGGAGCTTGGTGGGCTACAGTCCATGGGGTCGCAAAGAGTCAGACTCAACTGAGTGACTAAGTACATTATATATGCAAATAATTTTTCCATTATTCCATCTAAACCTTTAGAAATTATTAAAGGAGAATTTTTCTTGCTGTTGTTAAAGACCATAAGACTTTATTGAAGGGACTACTGCAATGGGGTTTTGCAATAGTGGATAAAGATAGGGCTCAGTTCTGAATATAATAAGGAAAAGTGGGGATTTACAGCCAGGGAGTGCATTTGAGGTCTTTGGATGGAAAACTACTAAGAGGAAACATCAGAGTTAAAGACTAAACTGACTAGACAGGACATTTGCAGAAAACAGGCCAGAATGATCAGCTATCAAGGGTCAGGGACAGGGAACTAGATCAGATATGGAGGGTGGTGGATTTTCACTAAACTCACCCAGCAGAATTTTTGCCAAAACTCGACAAAGGAGCAAAGGACAGAGTTCAAGGTAGGACTTCAGGGAGAAGAGGGCTCAGAGGAGTCTGACTCAGGTTTGGTCAAGGTGAGAGTATTTCCCAAAATACAATTTAAAATAATACCTGGAAGGAAAAAAATGACCAGAAAGGAAATTCATTAAATACCTCTCAAAACAATATAAAGATATGAATTACCCTAAATGTTAGTTCTGTCACCACCACCAACAAAAATTATTGAAAGCTTGCTACAGGTCAGGACCTCTACCAGTTCTGGGACTAAAAATTGTATAAGACCTATTCAGTCCCTGCTTGGGTAGCCCATATAATACAGCAATTAAAACCGGCAATTCGTAAGTTAAAGACAAAACTGAGGTCATTGGAGCAGGGGCTCCCATAAGTTTCTTTAGGAGGTAAACAGGAAGAAAAAAAATCCCCTTCAATCAAGATTCTCTCTTTCGAAGGGCTCCCTTGCCTCTTCTCCACACACCAACCCTGCAAGCCTCTCCTGGCTGTTGTGTTAATAGCGCTCCATCGCCTTCCCCCAGCGCTCCCAAGCCCACCGCGCCTGCGCACATCCCGGTCTTACCTACCAGCAGGGGGCAGGCCACGATTTTCTGTCCTCCTGGGCTGCGCTCTGGCACCCCTCTTCTCCCAGCTCCGGCCTGAATACGCTTCCTTAGCAACGGGTCGCCCTTGGCAACAAGAGGACGCAGGCAGGCAGGCGGGCTAGGTTTCCCGCGTGTTCCTGGCACCTGCGTGCGGTGGGAGGCACAGGCCGAACCATGTCGGAGATCCTGTGCCAGTGGCTCAACCAGGAACTGAAGGTGTCCCAGACCGTGAGTGAGTGACACAGCCTGGGGCGAGCGGCCCGGGGGCGAACGGGGAGCGGAGCCTGGGGCGCGGTGAGCTGATGGAGTCTGCCGGGGCAGGCTAGCTGCCGGCTCTGGCTCACCTCAGCCACCGCGGAGCCTCGCTTCTCCACTCTGCCGCTCGGCTCTGAGTTACCCATCATCACGGTGGTCCCAGCCCCGTGGGTTCTGTCCTACCATGGCTTTAGGGAGGGCGCCCTTGCTCCGATGGAGAGAAGAACTTTCTGGACTCTTCAGTCTAGCCCTGACTTTGCTCCTTTCACACTCTCAGAAGCGTGGTGTGCTGGGAAACCAGCGAAATGTGAATCCTGAAAGTCAGCTACCGCACTACTAGTTGTGTGCCCCTGGACAAGTTACAATACCTTCTCCTTCTCGCAGTGTGTTCCCTCCAGTATAAAGGGCTGTGTGTGAAATGAGTTAATGCAGAATATATTAACTATTACAAATGTCAGCAGTTTTAACTCGATATGTACACATTTGCTACTTCTGACCACTTTTCACTTTTCCCAAAGCTGACTTCTTCACTAACCTGACTATCCCAGCCATAAAGTTGTCATCCAAATTTCCTAAATCCCACAACCCCAGACGCAGTTTTACATGCTGACAACTTTTGTAACAACCAAGTAATTCCAGAATAGCACTATACCCCATTCAACTTCTTTTTGTTGTTTCCTAAACAAGAGTTCATTTTCCAACTGGTATGGTTTTGCTCAAAGCAGGAGGTTTTCAGGCCAAATCATTTCAATCTGTTTTTCCCAGAAGCATTCTTGCATAATGGCAACTTGCTTCCAGAGTGGCAATAATGCCAACTCAATCTTAAGTCATCCACAGTATTTGCTCAACCAGTAGTGTCTCTGCAGCTGCGAAGTGTTTGTTACCAACGTTAAGATCTTTAAATTTGGAGCATTTGCAGTAGCCTTTGGAGAAGGAAATGGCAACCCAGTCCAGTTTTCTTGCTTGGAGAATTCCATGAACAGAGGAGCCTGGTGGGCTGCAGTCCAGGGGGTCTCAGAGTCGGACACTAACTCAGTGACTATCACTCACTCACTCTAGTTGTCTTTCTTGAGGCATTAAACCGAGACTTTTTCTTTGCCAAACTGCCACCCACACACAGTAAGTTTTTTCCCAGGACTCCATGATCATCCCATGTGTCTCTCTGACTGTTCCTTATCTAAAATATGATGCTTGTCTCAGGATGGTATTAGCATTTTTCTTTTCTTAATTCTTTCTCACCATAGGAGCCAAAATGTAGTATCATGGCCTTAAGGTATACTCTTCTGAAGAAAAGCAGTTACAGATTGCTGAGTTTACTTTGGTTCATTTACTTGATTAATAAAAGCCATATTCTTTGCTCAAGTCCACAAGACTCTGTTGCATATTCAAACAATTTTGAGAAAAGTAAATAAAATTTACAAGAAATCTAAAAACAGTAATATGCCATTCTAATTGTAATCAGTTTGGGGAGTTTTGGTTTTGAAAGGAGGAGGAAGAATTACTTCATTCCCTGAAGGTTAAAAGACTGGAGATTTTATTTATTTTTTGGCCCCACCTAGAGGCATGCAGGAACTGAGTTTTTTGACCAGGGATTGAACCCCTACCCCCTGCGGTAGAGGTGCTGAGTTTTTACCACTGGACCACCAGGGAAGTCCCAAGACTAAAGATTTTTAAAGAATTTAAATAACATAAACTATAAATGGAAAATTTCCAATGTCTGCTTTCCCCAAGTGTAAAGCTGGAAGCTGTTAGCAGAGACAGCTAATATATTCTGCATCCCATTCACTAGCAATACATATTCATTTCTTGATCCTAACTGCTAAGAGGAGTCAAAGGAGAGAGAGACAATTCCTGAGATTACCTAAATCCATGTTGTAAGAGCCTTTTCAGATTATAGGGAACACACTCAACGGTGTTTGGAAACAGACAAGATAGGATCTGTGTGCCTAAGAAGCATGCTGCCAGTTGATTTCTGTCATTAGATAAGCCATTCTGTGGTACCAATACAATGGAAGACTTAAAACAGTTTATAGGAACTCTCTTGGAGGCACCATAAGTGGATGCAACTTCTGGGGAAAATAACTGGGCAATTTCTGGATAAGCATCCTGTTAAGTGCAAGGATTTCGAGGCCAGACTGTTTAGGTTAAAATCACTTATTCACACTTACTAGCTAGTGCTTGTGAGCAATTTATTTACCTAAATTTTATAATACTCAAAATAGGGGTAATAATAATACTTCATCAAGTAGTGTTATGATTAAATGACATAATAAATGCAAAGCATTTAAAACAGTCCCTGACACACAGTAAATGCTAAATCTTACTTTTTAGAAACTGTCATACAAAAATAAAATCACCAATGTGTAAGGACATTTGAACAAAGATGTTTATTGCCACATGGATTGTAGGGGCAAAAAGAAAAAAAAATGGAGACAATGTGAATTTGCTTCAATAATAGAATACTTGGGTAAATGATGCTGTACTTATGCTATGGATTATCATGCAGTTGTTAGAACAAATGAGTTAGTTACTCTCACTTTTGACCTAAAATGTGCTTATGTAATTTTGTCAAGTGAAAAACAAAATTAAAACTTACTGGAACCAATATAATATCATTTTGCATGAGGATGTGTGAAAGAAAAGTGTGGAGAGGCATATACTGGACTGTTGACATACACATGACTCTTAATCTTGTGGTTTGTGTGAGAGAGAGGTGTGGAAGCATATAAGCCAGTGTATTGGTATTGCTTACCCTGGGAAAGGAGATTATTGCTAGCTTTTCTTTATACATCTGTGTTATTTGATGTTTTGCTTGTATTGCCTTCATAATTTGAAAGTAAAATTCAGTATAGCTTTACAAATGCAAAGTCAAAAAAAGAAGATCAAATGTCACATGACAATATAGGAGAAAAAGAGGCTTAACACTTTAGTTGAAATATAGTAAGCATCTTGAAGTATTGCTGGGACAGGGGAGTACATAAGAGTTATTTTCTCAAATGAAGTCTATACATGGAATAATAATAATAATAATAAAAGTTAATCTTTGTTGAGCACTTAAATTCTTATGCCAGACCCTGTGCTAAGCCTTTTACATAGGTTTTCATATTTGAGATTTTAAAAAGTCCTAAGAGGCATTGCCTCCATTGAACACATGTGTAAAAGAGGCTGAGAAGGCTTGATAATTTGTTCTAAGTCACCCATCTAATAAGTCCTAGAACTAGAATTTAGATCTAGATCTTTTTTTTTTTTTTTTTTAGATCTAGATCTTTGACTAGGGCTCTTAGGATGTATTATACATTCGATTTTGTGCTTAGGGAATTTACTATTTAAAAATGAACCCTCCCAAAGATATTCATTTGAGCTCCTTTTAAGGAGGATTATTGTTCAGTTGAAGTCACAAGAAGTACAGAAATTCAACCAGATGGTTAAATGGTTAAATGGCAATGGTGGAGTTATTAGTATTTGTTTAGAAATAGTTCAGTCCACCTGTTGCTTCCTGAGACAAAGCAAACAGAATGAGAATGCCAAGTGAATGCATTGTTGCCTCGGTGAGACTCAATAATGGTTTAGTCATTAGAGAGGCAGGTAAAGCTGATTGATTTCTGGATTATTCTGAAAGGTAGAAATCAATTTGGATAAAGCATCTCATATTGAATTTTGTGTTGCCTGGACTACCCTGAATATCAGCAGTAAAGAAAATGAATTCCAATGATCCTCAGTTAAGAACAGTCTCCCTCCACTTAATGAGGTTTCTGGGAGTCACCAGAGGTTTGAATAGTCTCAACATATGAAGATTCAGCTCTATGTTACTAAAGCTAAGGATCTCCAGTGAGTTAAGTTTAACTAGACCATTTGTCCTGGAAAATAATGCTTAGATGTATGTTAATGAAATGTCTTAAAATACTAAAAGTTATTCAATAGAAAATAATTCAAGCAATTATTTTTGTAATTAAAATAAGTAATATAGAATAATGTTACTAAGAGATTTGCTGTAAAAGTCTTTACAGACTCTCAGTTATTTTCAAACCTAACCATTGCCTCTGTTTTGCAAAATGCTTATGAATTCACTGTAAGAGGAAGTTGGCATCAGAATGTCATAATGAAACAGTCTCCACAAATGTAGAGCATTCAAATTCCATGTATTGTATACATCAGATTCTTTGTACAAATTGATATATAAGCAGTCCATATTCTTTTGGATTCTGGGTGGGGTCATAGTGAAAATTGTATATACCTTATTACGGGTATTTTTGTTTGAATAGTCTCAGACATCGTTATCACAAGTAACAAAGAATCAATAAATAGAAAACTGAGTTGAAAAATTTAGTATCTCTAAAGTCCTGATTTTCTAGTATCTGAACTAGAAACAGTAATCTTTAGTCACAATTTTATACCCTGAGAGGTAATAATAATAATTACTGTATATTTGGGAAGTGTCAAATGATATTGCAAATGGGAAATATCTACCACAGTGCCTATCATGTATCTAGGTCTAGATAATATTATTTCAACAACTTTTGTGTCTCTCACTTTAGAAGAATACCTGTTATGATGCCTGCCACATAATAGGCACCTAGTAAATATTTATTATATGAGGATGCATGAGTGAGGCAAAAGTAGGGTAAAGTATTGTTTTTAGTTGAACCTAATGGATTTGTTCATCTCGGGAAGGTCATCCTAGGTACTTTGATCCTCACTTTTGTGATTTCAGAAGTTCTGCTTTATTACTTTAAGCAGTTTCTTAGGGATTGTCACATGCTAACAGACATTACATTCTGATGACTTTATAAGCCACAGTACCAATTCATCATGCAGAAAAGGACACCAGCATAACCTATTCTGGTAATGGAAATGGGGATAACAAAGCAAGGAGGGAAAAACAGTAGCAACCACTCACATCAGTCAGAATAGGGGGGTGATATTTGGTCATTTTTTGTGTTTTGGGCAATACTATTTCACTCCGAGTTCAGACATGTTTATAGAGGGATTTTGTTTTTGTCTTAGTCCATCAGGGTCACTGAGTAACCTTGTCTGGTCTTGGTGTGCTGTGAAATTGATTATGGTCAGCAGGAGAAGGCCAAAGTCTAGCCATGAGTGCTGAGCCAGCTTCTAGGAACACCGGGGCCTAATGGGGTCAGGCCAGTGCCCAGCCACCAGCAGCAGCTTTTCTGTGTCTCAAATGAAAGCAAATTTACTTGGTTTTTTAAATGTTGTTGATAACCTGAGCTAGGTCTTTACTCTTCTAGTAAAGGAGGAACAAAGGCCAGTTAACATAGAATGTATAGGTCTATAGGCCCTTATCTATGATCCCCACATCCCCAAATCTCTTTAGTTATTTGGTAGCAAAACTTGACCACAAATGCTGTGAGGCTGTGTTCAGTCATTATTTCTTTTCCTCAAGTGGTTTGCTGTAAAATCAACTACATTTGATTATATGTGCTTCCCCAGACCAGGGAGAGTGTTATAGCTTATCTGGACCCAAGAGTAGGTCTGTATCTGACTTTAAGGACAGGTTCAAATATTTGCTATCTAAGTTTTAAGTTATCTTTAAATAAAGATCTTTGTACTATCTTCATTGCATGTGTGCGTGCTAAGTCACTTCAGTCGTGTCCAACTCTTTGTGACCCTATGGACCATAGGCCACCAGTCTCCTCTGTCTGTGGGATTTTCCAGGCAAGAATACTGGAGTGGGTTGCCATGCCCTCCTCCAGGGGATCTTTCTGAGCCAGGCTTTAAACCCTTGGCCGTGGCATCTCCTTTATTGACAGGCGGGTTCTTTAACACTAGCACCACCTGGGAAGTCCCGTACTATAGTCACTGAGGATCTATTACTGAGCTTATGAATTGTGTAATTGGTGTAACATGTTGTCTTAAATTAGGAAGCAGTACCTGGTGGCTCAGATGGTAAAGAATCTGCCTCCACTACAAGAAACCCAGGTTTGATCCCTGGGTTGGGAAGATCCCTTAGAGAAAGGAATGGCTACCTACTCAAGTGTTCTTGCCTGGAGAATTCCATGAACAGAGGACCCTAGTGGGCTACAGTCCATTGGGTCGCAAAGAATTGGACGTGACTGAGCAACTGAAACTTTCAGTAATAGTAAAAGTGATCACTGAGCACTTACTATAGGCCGGGAATTATGCTAAGCACTTTACATTATCTCATTTAATCAATTATCTCATTTAATTAAACCAGCTGTCAGGAAGTAGAACCCATCACTGTCCCTCTTTTAAAGAGAAGAAACTGGGGCTGTGTAACTATCCAAAGTACAGGGTCTTATAAATGGTCCAAGAGTCAAACCAGAGAATATTTCTCTCTTCAGAGCCTGTGCTGACTGCATTGCCATCTGGAATGTAGAAGGCTTATCTTCTTTTGTCTTTTCTCCAGCTGGCTCAAGTGAAAAGCACATAGATCCTTTGTCCTCCGTCCCAGATAATTCACAAAAGCTCACATTAAAGCTTTCTGCACTTGAAAGCTTTAGTGAATGGGATCAGACCTGTGGCTTGGAAGACTGGAGGTGTGGCTGAGTTATTATGGAACAACATTTTTCCACATGTAGATCATTTCCAATCTCAGGGAGAAGATTGTTACTGAGCTCCTATGGTTCATTTCTTTCTCACATTCTTCATTGTTCTTTATCCTGGAGTCAATCCACCTTTTCTTTCCCCTAGGTAATTCCAGTCATGAGTGCAAATTAACTTACAGAGGTGGCCATCATTAACTGTGGTATTCTGAAACATTTACTGGGAAGGGAAATTTGATAAACCAAAAATAAAAAAATCTTTCCTTTGTGTTTTCTTTTTTTCCTTACTGTTTTTCTCCCTTCACCTCTCTCCATTTCTCTTTCTCTCTCTGGCTTCTTATCTTCCTTCTCATACTTTTTATTCTACATATTCCTGAATTATCTGCTTTTTCTTCATCTAATTTCTTGCACGTATTCTTTTTTCTCTCCATTTTTTTCCTATGTGTTTTCCCTTTGTTGTTTTTTCTGCTTCCTATAGCTTTCCTCTGATTGTTTTCTTCTGTGTCCCTGTAGCACAGGAAAAAAATAAATAAATAAAAGAAAAACTTTAAGTGTCTAATGCACACAGAGCTGCAAACATGTTTTCAAACTTATTTATAGTAACCTACTTAACAGTGAAATAGTGTGTTTGCTATTCTTCTTTGACCTTTGTAGCCAAAATGCCTCTATTTTATCCATATCAGAATTGTCTTATTAAGAAGTCCTGCCATTTCAAAGGAAGTAGATTATGATTTTATTTTTCTCCTGACCTTTTTGTAGCTATGAGTTTGCTACAGACCATTTACCTGATAAGTTGGATGTGATGGACTAGGATACAGTTATTCCCCAGTTATTCATAGGTTAGCTTTCAGGTCTTTGGTCAACAGGAACAACAGGCAAAAATGCAAAATCCAGAGAGAGTGGGAGAATGAGATCACCAGATATAGCAGCAGCTCCTGAATGCAAAGTAATAGTCTTTAGATTTTTAGTAGGACTCTGTAGTCTGACAATGACTGTATGTCCAATGGCACTTCAGAAAACCAAGAATAGGGACAGGCTAGGGGGAGAAAAAAGGGAAAGAAGCCAAACAGAGAAAGCAACAGACAGAAGAGGTGCAAGGCACAGCCAGAGCAGCCCAGATGGCACAGCAAGGACAGTGGTGGCAGCTGAAATGCAGCGCACAGCTTTGGAGGTCAGCAGTGGTGGGTCCTGAGGGAAGGAGAAAGCAACAGTGATTCAGCGGGAGGACAAGGCGCACCTCTGCCTTTAGGGGCAGAAGGAGCTCTTTGGATTTCAGTTGCTGCAAAGACCACTGGTGTATGATGCTGGAAAAGGAAAGGAATATTAGTTGCACAGTCGTGTCTGACTCTCTGCGATCCCATGGACAGTAGCCAGCCAGGTCCTGTGTCCATGGAATTCTCCAGGCAAGAGTACTGGAGTGGGTTGCCATTCCCTTCTCCAGGGAATCTTCCTGACCCAGGGATCGAACCTGAGTCTCCTGCATTGCAGGCAGATTCTTTACCAACTGAGCTACTAGGAAAGCCCCATGATGCTGGAAGGCAGAGTCGATAGATTCTAGTGCTAGATAGTTTAGGGGCTCAACCTGAGTAAACAGAATCAATGAGGATTGTTGACATCTTTTTAAGCTACTTTATATTGATTTAACCTAAGAACTGGGATATTATTAAAGTATAAAATACTCTGAGAGCAGATACTAGGGAAGCTTTGGGCAGAATTGTGGGCTGGTGTCAGATATGCAGGAGCCTTATGATGATGTAAAGTCTTCTGAGTAAGGTCTCCCCTCACCTCCCTGCAATTACACACCAAGCACCAGCTCTACGAATTGTGAAATCATTCTCACGTCATTTGCAGTTAGCCACCTTGTTAATAATCAAATAGATAAAAGATGATAATTCTGTATGAACAAGTTTGTGATGCTGTGATAGTTCAGTTCAGTTCAGTCGCTCAGTCGTGTCCAACTGTTTGCGACCCCGTGAATCGCAGCACGCCAGGCCTCCTGTCCATCACCAACTCGGAGTTTACCCAAACTCATGTCCATCGAGTCGGTGATGCCATACAGCCATCTCATCCTCCATCATCCCCTTCTCCTCCTGCCCTCAGTCTTTCCCAGCATCAGGGTCTTTTCCAGTGAGTCAGATCTTTGCATGAGGTGGCCAATGTATTGGAGTTTCAGCTTCAGCATCAGTCCTTCCAATGAACACCCAGGACTGATCTCCTTTAGGATGGACTGGTTGGATCTCCTTGCAGTCCAAGGGACTCTCAAGAGTCTTCTCCAACACCACAGTTCAAAAGCATCAATTCTTCAGCACTCAGCTTTCTTCACAGTCCAACTCTCACATCCATACATGACCGCTGGAAAAACCATAGCCTTGACTAGATGGACCTTTGTTGGCAAAGTAACGTCCTGCTTTTTAATATGCTATCTAGGTTGGTCATAACTTTCCTTCTAAGGTGGTACTGTGATAATATATAACATTTTATAGATATTTAGTATTGCAGTTTCCTACAGAACTGTGATAGAAACACACTGAAGATTTTTGGAGGATTTTGAAATCCTTTGAGAGATGATGACTTAGTCTTATGATAATGTATTATGTATCAACTTCGAATATCATTCTTGAATACCATGTAAACCTATATCCTTCATAAGAAAAATATAAATGACCCCAAACTAAGGACATTTATAAAGAAAGAAAATTCTATTTTACACTTAATTTTTTCCCCTGCACTCATCATACTTTGTGGCAGGCATAGTACCAAGAAATTCTCATATATTGCCTCTAATCTTTAAAATAACTCACCAAGATAGATATAGATAGGATGGGGCAGAAATTCAGGAAGGTTAAGCAGCTTGTCAGAGGTTGCACAGCTAGTAAAAGGCAGAGACAAGATTTCAGCATAGATACCTCTAGCTCCAAAACCTGTCTTCCTCTGGGCCATCTCCATCATTGTACCAGACACCAACTACACTGGAGTAAACCACAGAACCACCAACGTAAATCTTTATAATATAGTTTTCAAAATTTTTTTCTTTATTTAATTTGGGCTATACTGGATCTTCATTGCTTCACAGGCTTTTCTCTGGCTGTGGTGAGCTGGGGCTACTCTAGTTGTGGTATGCAGGCATCTCATTGCAGTGGCTTCTCTTATTGCAGAATACAGGCTCTAGGACACACAGGCTTCAGTAGTTGAGGCCCATGGGCTCAGTAGTTGCAGCTCCCAGGCTCTGGAGCATGAGCTCAGTACTTGTGGCTTATGGGCTTAGTTGCTCTGAGATATGTGGGCTTCCTGGATTAGGGATCGAATCCGTGTCTCCTGCATTGGCTGGTGGATTCTTTACCCTGAGGCACCAGGGAAGCCCAAGGAAAATCTTGATTATGTTCAGTAGGCTTTATTTAAGAAGGTGCAGATGATTTTTGTAAAATTTCCATTGCATAAAAGTTAAAATTAAGTTGAGGTTTAAAGAAGTTGGATTGTACCTCACTTGGTCAAGAATATGAAATCATCCACAGGTTGTATTGATAATGAAGTATTAGAGTATAATTTTATAAAATATACTGAAGATTTGTTTTTAGATCTAAGGTTATATATTTTGTTGGTTGTGTTTTGTTTGGTTTGATCAAAAGTTGTCTTTTCTTTCCAAATATCATATGTTATCAAGTACTGATCCACATTTATTCAGGGATACTTATAAGATACCTACTGTTAAAATTCAGTATTTTCATCTGATTATTAAAAGATATATATTTAGAAATATTTTGATGGCATTCTGAGTTCAGGTTAAATTATGGGATTTTATTCTGTATGTACATACTGAAATATACAAGCTCTGTGTAAAGCATTATATTTACTTTTTTATCTTTGTGTTTTAAAATTCAGGTCCCAAGTCATTTGCAAAGGCATTTTCCAGTGGCTATCTAATTGGAGAAGTTTTGCACAAGTTTGCACTTCAGGATGATTTTGCAGACTTTTCAGAAAGCAGGTTAGTGAGATTATTCTTTATTTTTAAAAAGGTCAATTCCTTTGGCCTTTGGATGTATTTAGCTTCCAAAGTTAACATTAAAGAATCATTTATCACAAGATTCCTTCCAAACCTAAACCAGGCAAACGCACCATCGATATGAAAATTGCTGCTTCCTCACATATACATACGTCATTTTCCCAGGAGTACAAAGGAGAGAAAGTGACAGGCTGTTGCAAGACCTCATCTCTAGATGGGCTGCATTTTAATGTCTTCCGTAATCCTACACTCCTGCGTTTAATCAGATTTGGGAAACTTTTGCTCCTCATTTCTCCAAAAGTTCTTTCTCCCCATTTCTTTTCATCTCTCTTCTCTTTTTGGGACTCCTATTACGTGTGTGTTGGTGTACTTGACAGTATCCCACAGGTCTCAGGAACTTTGTTGATTTTTAAAACTAAACTTTTTATTTTAGAACAATTTTAGGTTTACAGAAAAGTTGCAAAGATAGTACAGAGTTTCCATGCTGTTCACATCCAGTTTTCCCTACTGTTGTCATCTTACATTGGTATGGTACATTTTGTACCAAAGATTTGTTATAATTCTTATCTAATGTCTTTTTTGTTCCAATATCTTATCAGGATATCATTTTCTCAGACTTTCCTTTTTTTGATAATCTTTACAGTTTAAAAAAATTAAAAACTGGTCAAGTATTTTGATACTGTTCCTCAGTTGGAATTAGTCTGAAATTTTCTCTCATGAGTAGAATGAGTTTATGTGTTTTGGGAGTCTGTTCATTTTTCTTCATTCTTTTTCCCTTTTTGTTACCCCTGTGAGTAGTTTCAATTGATATATCTTTGAGTTTACTGCTTCTTTCTTCTGCCAACTCAAATGTCCTATTGAGCTGTTTTAGTGACTTTTTACATCTCAGTTATTATACTTTTTAATTTTAGAATTCCACTTGGTTATTTTTATAATTTCTATCTCCTTATTGATATTCTATTTTTGTTGAGATGTTGTTCTCATACTTTCTTTTATACTTTAAAAAAAATTAATTATTTTAGTTTTTAACACTTACAATAGCCAACTTAAGGTCTTTGTCTAATAAATTAAACATCTGGGCTTCCTCAGAGAATTTCTACTGACCTTTTCCCCCTAGGTAGGGACAGTATTTCCTATTTCTCTATGTGTCTCATAATTGTTGAAAACAGACATCTAGAATAATACAATGAGGTAACTCAGATTGTTCCACCTTCCCAGGCTTTGTTGTTGTTCCTGTTTGTTGTTGCTCTGCTGCTACTTTTTGTCTGTTTAATGACTCTCTTGGACTAATTTTGGAAAATCTGTATTCCCTGTTGTGTATAGCACCTGAAGACTCTGCTTGGTTAGCTTAGTGAACAGAGCCCAGCAAATAAATGGAGATATTTTAAAATATCTTGAACTGATAAATCTTCCTTGGCTGAGATGCTGAGTTTGTTGAGGTATATCTTCAGTGCTTTCACAGTTTACAACTCTTCCTTAGCCTCTACTTCCTGCTTGTACGGAGCTTAAGGTCAGCCAAAAGTGAGAGATATGGGCCTCCTCCTGTCTTTCCTGGGTATCCAAACATTCCTACACATGCATATGGTCCTCTCGATCCCCAGGAATGCATCAGAGCTTCCCAAAGTTCCCAGTGGATATTTCATTCTTTTTTTTTTTTTTTTTGATATTTCATTCTTATATCCCTTTTAAGTTTTTGGGCAGCTCTTGCTTGCACCAGTGGTATTACTGCCTTAGATGGTGGTGGTGGTTCAGTCACTAGGTTGTATCCGACTCTTTGCGAGCCCATGGACTGTCTGCCAGGTTCCTCTGTCCATGGGATTCTCCAGGCAAGAATACTGGAGCAGGTTGCCATTTTGAAAACCCTATTCCCAGGGTATTAGTAAAAAGTCATCAGTGGCAACTGTTTAAGATCACAGCTACCTAAAGCAGTGATTGAGCTCTAAATTATGTTAAATAATGACAGTGTTCTGAGGATAGGACTTCTTGAGGAGTTCCAAACCTGTCTGTCCTCTCAGATGGCTGTTAGGCTGCTGATTTTTACTGCAAGGCTCCTGATTTTCAAGAGCTGGGAAGAAGGAAATGGGAATAGGGCAAGTTAAAATGACTAAAAGCTCTCTGTTCTTACTGAGATTAAGGATTTTTTTCTTGAATACATTTTATTTATATTGTTACAAGCCTTTGGCTAATCACTAGAGTTACAAAGAAGTTAATTTTTATAAATTTTGTCAGTTTCATTATTGTCTTTTTGGAGGAATAGATTTTTGGAGGTCCTTACTCTGCCATTCATGACATCCTGCTCAATATCCATAGTGGTTTAACCTGATATTTCCCACTCAAGTATTTCTTAGTTTTTGGTTCCTTTGGATGGTATATCTCCATTGAGCATTACCTACATTGCAAGAGTTCAAGGAAAAGAAGTCTAGTACCTCCATTCTAAAAGTGAGTTATTCTTTCACAATCCAGATTATGCTAGTTGTGCAGGTAATAATAGTATAATTCAAGAGAAGCCATGGATTGTAAATATATTTTTATACCAAGTTATCCTCTTTTGCTAATTCCTGACAATTTCTTAAGCTTCTAGGATACTAGGTAACATTCTAATGCATATCCTACTCCCCATGTCTCACATCTCTTCCTCAAGAGCAGGGTATACACTGTCCTTCTCTGCTTAGCCCAAGCTGCCTCCTCTGCTTGATCTTCTAGCCCTGTGCCCACTCTGCTTCTACCTAAATCTCCTCCCTTCCAATAGAAGCAAGGATCAGCCTCTAAGGTATAAGATTTCCAGGGTAAGTAAGTCAGTGTACATGCCCTTCTTTTCTCTTTTTTGCTTTCTCATGAGTTCTCATGTGCACAGATTGATTTGTGATGATCTCCATGTAACCAGGTTTCCAATCCATTTTTGGTGTCATTGCTTATTATCCCTTCATGAAAGTTTAAAACTTGTCTTGTACAGTTACTTGTTATAACATCGGTCACTTTGTTGTCAGTTTCTTTGTTTGTATCTCTTTCAGTTGCACGTTGTACCTTCAGAGGATTTTGTAGTTGTACTGAGTTATTTTTCTTTGCATCCCCAGGGCTATCATGGGCCTGGCACATGTTTAGCTTTCAGTAAATGTTTTCTGAATTAATGAATGGCTGCATATTCTGATAAGTCCTGCATTAAGCCCCTTGTCTGAACTTCTTCATAGGCATATAGAACTCTACACCCACATCTTTAGGTGTGGTTTCCCCCATCAGCTTAAAAAGCTTTAGGTATTCCAGTTTCTCTTTCTCAAGGCTTCTATTACAAAATGCTTCCCTTGTGACCCTCATCCACCCTTTCCAGTCATATTTTCTACTAGTCTGTAGCTCTAACATAAGCTACTTTGGTCCACAAATATGTCATGTGTTTTTGTTATGCCTTGAACCTTTGTATATTATTCTTTGTTCACTTTCACCCTGAGAAACTCTTATTCATCCTTAAGATCCAGCTAAAAATCCACCCTTTTCTAAACTCTTTGTTTTCTCCCCAGCAGATTTAATTTCCTTTTACTCTTTGCTTTTTTCTGTTTGTTTCAACAACACTTCAGACATCCCTTTTTTTATTACTTTAAGTTATATTTTTTTATTTACATGTCAGTTCTTATCAGAGTTACTACCACCTGAAGGAGCCCAAACCATATATGATGAGTGAATATATGAATGTTTGTGCCTTAACTACTTTGCAAAGATGTTCAAAGTTGCAGAGTATGTTTATTCTTTGTGCTCCAGGCATTGTCCCTGACCCACTGCAGGCACACCATCATGTTTCTCTATTTGAATAAAAATGACTGACTTCAGAAAGTGTATCTGGTTCTGAATTAGATATGGAATACTTAAAAGAACCATATTAATCAGATCATGCATGCAGTATTTCATGTGTACTGAGTTGGCTCTTGTTAGCAAGACCATGGAAGGCCTTTGCATGAAATAGAAACAGGGACCCACACGGATGGAAGTAATCATAAAGACACAGGTCTTAGTGAATAGGAAAGCCCTTGTGCAAACAGGTCTTAGTGAATAGGAAAGCCTTTGTGCAAAGAACAAAAAGCCCCATTTTGGATGAAGCTGCCTCATGCCAAGGTCCTGTGCTTGGCAAGCTGAGCCCAGGGTAGATTTCACACCTTTGTCCTGCCTCTGCATAGGTATGTGCCCTGAGTATCATCCTGTGTTGCAGCCCTGCCCTTCATTCACTGCAAAGGATGAACTTTCTGTTTCACTGAGCATCATCACATTTTTAACATGGGGAGATGGACCTATTTGTCTTAACAACCAAATACTATCAGCCTTTAGTTCCTAGGACAACCCACTGTTTTTCTAGGGCATATGATATTCTAAAGAAGACAAGAATCAGTAAATCCATGCATATGAGCTTTCTATTAGCATATTCAGTGGGGAAAAGGACCCTTCTTTGTAAAGCCTAGTTTTTAAACAGCTGTCTAGTGCCAGAGCTCATGATTTGGGGATTTTTGTGTAATATTTTTAGTTTCTTTAGTCTAAAATGTAAACAGTAAACTAAATCTGCATTGCACATAACTTGAAGTTAACTTGCTTTGGGAATTACTTCATCCTAAGAATAATTCATCTAACTCTGAAAGAATTCTGTTTTAGGATATCTGTAGTCCAACTCAGAGGGTGACAAATGAGCAGATTAGTTAAAAAAATAAAAAGTAAAGGAGCATGGATATCCCTATTCTAATGACCTTTTGAGTTGTATTCCCTCACAAGACAGCAAGGAGGTAATCCCTTGGCAGATAAGGACTGCAGGTAGAAAGGGAGAAGGCTTTTCCCAGAACACATTCCTTATCCCCTCAAGGGTCATCATTTACATCATATGCTCTGTCTCCAGAGCAAAAATGTCCCAGTGGCTTCTCTCAGTTTAAAAACAACTGTTGATTATCATGGTATACTGACTGAGCATATATTATAATAAGAGTGGGCTTCCATCCATTTACATGCCAGTTATATTCCCAAAATTTTGGTTGGATATTTAGAATATATATTATTAAAAGCTTCCAGAAAGAAGTACTATTATACCTGGACACTTCAGCCAGACCATAAAAGCTATTTGGAAGCCTACCGTGTCACTGAACCCTAGTGTTAACAGGCTACACTGCATTCTGGAGGTTGTGTAAAACAAGTAAGAGGAAGGGTAGTGTGCTTTACTTTCACTGGGCACAGGGCTAAATTTTGATAAAGTTTGCAAATGAATAGTGTTTGCTTTTGGATTTTCCCTCCCAAATTATGGTGCCTCTGACCTCTGAAGCCTAAGGTTATGTTGCAGGCAAAACCTCGGAAAGTTGTCCCTCGGGCCATATCTTTGCAAATAAATGTAGTAGAGAAAACATACAAACTCCGAAGATGAGAAGGACATGAAAAGATGAACTGTGTTGAAAGATCAAAAGTGTGTGTCAGGTGCCCATCCAAGGAATGTGGACACAAGTCATTGACCTGACCATCCTCTTTCACAATCAAGACTCTTCAAAACATGGTCTATGTAGCACCCTAATCATTTTAGGCCAATGCTTGTTATCTCAAACTGTAGGTCATTTGTGGGGGAACAAATTGCAACACTGGACATGACATGAGAAGACCTAAAAAAATGTTTTACTTTTGTGGTTGATAAGATTGCCTTGTAGCATTCCTTATCTCTTCTCATTCCCTCTAAGATCTGTTTATCTTTTATCTATTTAAAATACTTTATTCAAAGTTTGGCCAATGTGGCATGCCATGCTAAGTATACTTGACCAAATATAGGAAATAGGACACTGAGTTACACCGCATGACTGGAAAAGGAATTCAGTGTCTTCTGTCAATATGTTTGTTGCTTTGGCCTTCATATGACACTGACTTCTTTATTTATATAAATCATTCCTTTATTTTCCCAACCCCACCTCCCTTGCAGTTAGTAGGCACTTTTAGGCTAGATTTTTAGAAGATTGACAAATACCCCAAAAGTGCATACATATTTTGTGTATATGCATGGATGTGTGTTTTCTTCTCTGGGGAAAAGGTTTCATAGCTCTCATCAGATTTCCAAAGGATAGTATATGTGATTAAAAAAAAAAGTTTAGAATCACTGCTTGAGAGCTATCTCTTGAGAAATAATATACTAGAAACAGTATGACAGTATATAAAGTATGTGTTAAGTGCTATTTACAATAGCTAGGACATGCAAGCAACCTATATGTCTGTTGACAGATAAATGGATAAATAAGTTGTGATACATACATATAATGGAATATTACTCAGCTATAGAAAGGAATGCATTTGAGTCGATTCTAATGAGGTGGATGAACCTAGAGCCTGTTATACAAAACAGTGGTTTAGTTGCTAAGTTGTGTCCGACTCCTGAGATCCCTTGGACTGTAGCCCGCCAGGCTCCTCTGTCCATGGTATTCTCCAAGCAAGAATACTGGAGTGGCTTGCTAGTTCCTTCACCAGGGATACAAAGTGAAGTAAGGCAGAAATAGAAAGGCAAATATCATATATTAATGCATATATATGGAATCTAGACCTGGAGAAGGGAATGGAAGCCTACTCCAATATTCTTGCCTGGAGAGTTCCATGGACAGAGAAGCCTGGCGGCCTACAGTCCATGAGGTCGCAAAGAGTTGGACATAACTGAGCAACTAACAGACACACACACACACCCACACACCTGCGCACGCACAGAATCTAGAAAGATATGATGAACCTATCTACAGAGCAGCAATGGAGATGCAGACATAGAGAACACTTTTGGACATAGTGGGGGAGAGAGAAGGTGGGATAATCTGAAACAGTAGCATTGAAGTATATACATTACCATATGTAAAGTGGATAGCCAGTAAGAATTTGCTGTATTACACAGGGAACCCAAAGTCGGTGCTCTGTGACAGCCTAGAGGGCGGGGATACAGAGGGAGGTGGGAGGGAGGTTTTAGAGGGAAAGGACATATGTATACCTATGGCTGATTCTTGTTAATGTATGGCAGATACCATCACAATATTGTGAAGTTATTATCCTTCAATTAAAAATAAAATAAAATTTAAAAACTTTAAGTGCTAAGTGATCTCTTTCAGTTTCTGAAAATTCAACAGAGGTCATTGTATCTTCCCCAAATAGTTTTATAGTCTGAAATGAAGTTATTGAGTGAGTAACCCTATAATATTAGAAATTCTGCCAACTCCCTCTGTAAGGTATCCTCTTTTTTCAGGGAGAAGATGGGACTTTGACTTATAAGTATAGTCAGTATATTTTTTTCCATCAAAGAATGTCACTGATGTTTGAAAGTTAAGTAAAGAGAAAATAGGCCAGTGGATAAAATTGACATTTGTATCCAGTTTGAACATAAGAGAGGCACAAAAGTTGAAAATGCATCTAACATCTTTTTGCTTTTATTCTGCTGCTATATTCATAGGCTTATTGATGGCCCTTGGTCATTTGAGACCTTTATTGCAACAGTTGCATCAGTTTATCACTACTTATTATACCTGTTTTCCTGCTATGAACTGCTAAAGGGCAGGGTGTCTTATTCATCTTTGTAAGACCTTAATAATTTTATAAACATTTATTAAATAAATAAGTTACTGGTATAGTTGAGAGAGTAAATTAATAATGAATTAATGAGTTCTTCTAAAATGTGAGCCTCATTTGATAATAGATGATTCAACAATACATATACTTTAGAAAGTCTTTAGTGATTTTTGAAGAAGTGAAGTGAAGAAGTGAAGAAGTAATGATCTCATGACTCATCTAGTTGTATGGCTAATATTGATTAGCTATTTCTGACACTGCCTGAGAAGATAATGGTGAGAGTCATCACTTTCAGTCATCACTGAAAATAAGGTTATTTTCAGGTTATACCAATTAAAGAAATGGATATTTAAAGTGCAGTTTTGTCTTCTGAGTAAAATATTTTTCAAAACTATAGTTAAGTTTTTCCATTTTGAAGAAGGCATTTAGATATGTTTTTGTACTGACTTCCTGTAGAAATTCTAGTATCTAAGTAGCAGAGTGTATGAAATTAATGAGTTTTAGTTTAGCCATTCAAGAGAAATAAATGCATGGAGCTAGGGCAATAGACAAAATCTCAACTTGTCTAGAGGATTAAGTGGTTTTTGCGAGGACTGATACATTTAAAAGAACATGGTATTTGGTTATGAAAATCCTCTGATATTTGTTGTTTGCCTTTAGTTCAATGTCTTATTATGTGAAATATTTTAATGCCTAGGATTTCAAGTGCCAAACTTAACAATTTTTCTCGCTTGGAGCCCACCCTTCACCTGTTGGGTGTGCAATTTGATCAGAATGTGGCCCACAATATCATCACAGAGAAGCCTGGGGCTGCAACGAAACTCTTATATCAGCTGTACATTGCTCTCCAGAGGAAAAAGAAAGGTGTTCAGACTGGAGTGGAAATGCCAACCGTACAGCCCCTGATGAGCACAAAAGTTCAAAACATGAAAAGCGAGGCTTTTAGAGATGTAAGTATATAAAGAAAAATTATAAACATATCAGAATATAAAAGCTTGCTGAAAAGACACGGCAATGATGTTGCATTTTCAAAGAAGACCCTTAGAGCATGTATATCCCTGATTATGTTATTGGCCCTATTCAGGTTTTATCTTTTCTTTCCATTTATTCATTTTTGATGCCTCCCTCCATCCTCTCCACTAAGCTCCAGTAACTTATCAAATTCTGTTTGTTCCTAATTCCTTGCGCTTCTTAGGCCTGCTCTTTTTCTTCTATACCCCTGTCGAATCCACTCAGATCTCCTGCTGCAACCTATGAATGAATCTCTGCTCTTCAGGCTTGTCTCCTAAAGTTTAATCAACTGCTAGGAGAATCTGCCCTCAATTGCACTTTTGTTGGCTTCTTCTTCTCAGAAACCTGCTATTCTACAAATACGTTGTGTTGTGTTAGTTGCTCAGTTGTGTCCAACTCTTTGCAACCCCATGGACTGTAGCCTGCCAAGCTCTTCTGTCTGTAGAATTCTCCAGGCAAGAATACTGGAGTGGGTTGCCATTTCCTTCTCCAGAGGAGCTTCTCGACCCAGGGATTGAACCTGGATCTCCTGCATTGCAGGCAGATTCTTTACCATCTGAGCCACCCAGGAAGCTACTCTACAAATATCTTATCCCCTGATTTGACTAGCATTTAAATTTTTTCACTAAACACTGTCAACCTTTTGGTATCTTTTCATAACCCTCCGCATTGTCTTTCTTCTGTTATTACACTGGCAGCCTGTTATTGAATAGGACTCATTTATTTCTGCTCTTCCCTCTGTCCTACCCAAGCTCACCATTCTCCTCTCTCCTCTTCCCCTAAACTTCCCTCCATCTACTCTGCAACCTTCCCAGTACACATAGACTCTTTCTGGGGAACTCCTAGGGCACAGATAATTCTCGCTCTTTGGTGTTAACCACTTCTTGCTGATTTTATTGACTTTCATTATTTACCTGTCATATGACCTTACAAGAGTTTTAGTTCCTCCAATTCGAAAAATTTGCCTAGTACAATGCTTTGAACATTGAAAATACTCATTAAATGTCCTTTGATTATTATTTTTAATTGAAATATAGTTGCTTTACACTGCTGTGTCAGTCTCTGCTGTCCAGCCAGTGAATCAGCCACACGTATAAATATCTCCCCTCTTTTTTGGATTCCCTTCCCATTTAGATCACCACAAAGCACCAAGTAGCATTCTGTGTGCTATACAGTAGGTTCATAGTAGTGTACATGTGTCAACTGCAGTCTCTCAATTCATTCATATGTTGGTTCTCAACGTCCATGTGTCTATTTCTGCCTTGCAAATAAGATCATCTTACCATTTTTCGAGATTCCACATATATGCATTAATACATAACATTTTTTTTCCTTCTGACTTACTTCACTCTGTATGACAGTCTCCAGGTCCATCTAAGTCTCTGCAGATGACCCAATTTTGTTCTTTTTTATGACTGAATAATATTTCATTGTATATATTGATACATAACACATCTTCTTTATCCATTCCTTTGTTGATGGACATTTTGGTTGCTTCCATGTACTGGCTATTGTAAATAGTGCTGCAATGAACATTGGAGTGCATGGTTTTCTCTGGGTACATGCCCAGTAGTAGGATTGCTGCATCATATGGTAGTCCTATTTTAGTATTTTAAGGAACCTCCATTTTGTTCTCCATAGTAGGTGTACCAATTTACATTCCCACCAACTGTGTAAGAAGGTTTCCTTTTCTCCACACCCTTTCCAGCATTTATTGTTTTAAGACTTTTTGGTTATGGCCCTTCTGACTGTTGTGAGGTGATACTTCATTGTAGTTTTGATCTGCGTTTCTCTAATAATTAGTGATGTTGGGAGCCCTCCAGATACCATGATTAGGCAGGTCATGAAGGTGGAACTGGGAAAGAATTACATTCATTTTTTGTATTGGGGATGCCTTTATTAGCCTTTCAGTATCACCACCCATAATGAAAATAGACACATTCAATCTGCATAATTTAGGGACTCCCAAACTGTGTTTCAATATTATACTTTTCAAAATTAGTTATATTGATACTTCCTTCCTAATATTACCTAGTCCCTAAGTTAATGCTGAGTTTAGAAAATTAGAATGGAAAATTTACATATCTGTGTACCTGTGAGTGTATTACATTGCGTATTATTCTGATAAACTGAATAACTAAACTTATATATATATGGAATATTTAGCAACGCTTGAGCAGAAGACGACAAAATGAAATCATGGCCAAAATCCAAGCAGCTATCATACAGATTCCTAAACCTGCATCAGATCGTACTCTGAAAACACTTGACACCCAAAAGTTAATGAAAAAGAAAAAAGAGGCAGAGGTAAGTGATAGTCCTTTAACATTGTGTTGTGTTTATCTTAATGAAAGGATGATCTTTCCCTAAGAGAGAAACTTCCCTGAACTTCCTACTTCCTTTTCAAATTACCTCTGGCATTGTCCCTTCTCATTTAAAACACATGCACTGCATGCATGTCCAATCCATTTTATTCCATTATTTGTTTAGAAAAGAGAATATAGCTTTAGGATATCGATGACAAACTGCTGTTAAATGAGAATACCTGTGTGGACTCTTGTGTGGTGGACTCTGTGATCACGAGCAAACTGTGCCAGGGTGGGTGCTGTTGTGATGGGTCATGACACCCATGCATACAACAGGGGCCAGTCTAGGTACCCAAAATACCATCTATGTGCCATTCCTACTATTTGCTTTTCCCCGATACTTCCTCCCCATGTTGCACTGTCTTTCTATGAATCCTAGAAATGTTAAGCAATTTGCTTGCTCTCATTATATTTAAATTTAAGATATACTATTGATAAATATATCATATTACTTAACACTTATCAGTCATTCCTATAGGATACGATCTCATTATATTTCACAGGGGAGCAATACTATCTGTGCATTTTGATACTAATTCCTGGAATCTACACTTCATGCCGCTATGATTGTTAGTGATATTCTCCTCTTTAACTTAAGAAAACAGCTACCATTTATTCATCATCTGCTGTATGTCAGGCTGTGGGTTGGGCATTTCACATTGTCTTTAATTTGTAAACAACTTGCTAAGTAGGGTATTGCTTTCCCAGTTTTTTGGATAAGGAAACAGGCTCAGAAAATGGACATGTTTTACCCAAGTTCACAATGCTGATAAAGCAGATTGGCAGGTCACTCTGATATCTAAATCCATTGCATTTTATTTTAATTCACACTTAATTTTTAATATTAAAATTCTATAGTTAGAGTCTAAAAATATTACCAAGAGAGGCTTTTTTCTGACCCCATTTTAGTAAAAATATTCAGGATGGGGAATACGTGTACACGCATGGTGGATTCATGTCAATGTATGGCAAAACCACTACAATATTGTAAAGTAATTAGCCTCCAATTAAAATAAATAAATTTATATAAAAAAATTTAATTCTTCTGTTTCCTTGAGTTGATTAAAGTTTATGAAAAAGGATTTGCAGTAGGCTGATCAGCTAAAATTAATTTTCCAACAGCAAATTAATAGTATATATAAGAGTGCACAAGAAATGTTTAAAACACCCAAGATAATTTTTGAAGAAATATTTATATCCAAAAAATGCTTCAGTTCAGTTCAGTTCAGTTCAGTTGCTCAGTCGTGTCTGACTCTGCAACCCCATGAACCGCAGCCCGCCAGGCCTCCCTGTCCATCACCAACTCCCAGAGTTATTCTCATTTAAAATAATTGTAATCGCTTCTTGGCCTTTTGGCTAAGATCAAGTGTAAAATAATTGTAATTAAAAATGCACATCCTAACTTTTTTATAATATTTTTTCTTATTAAATGTCTTTTGATGTACTTTTAGAGCTAGCATTGTGAACTGAATTATTCAGATTAGGCAATTTTCACCTTCTTTTAGGTACCTTTAGCCTACACTGAAAGTAACAAATTGGAATAGAAGAATATTCTAGAATATTTAGAAATCCTAACTAGCTTGAATTATTAATACATATCACTTTTGCAAATTTGAATGAAAGTGATAAATGAGAAAGTTTCAATATATTTAGAGGTAAAAAATTGATGATGAATTTTCTTTAAAGGATGTGGCCAATGAAATTAAGAAGTTTGAAGCATTAATAAAAAAGGATCTCCAGGCAAAAGAAAGGTGAGATAAAATTATTTTAATAATCAAAAATTTGATTTTTCTTTTAAAAAGTTCATTTTACTTTAACTTTTGAATATTTAGAAACAGTTTGCCAGAAACAGCTATTCCAAGGATGTTTTCACTTTGTAGAGTCTCATTGAGAGAGTATATTAAGGAAGATAAATGAGAAAATTCAGATTTAGTTGTTCATTAACAATTTTGTAAATATCAAGAAGGTAAGTGGCTATTATGATTTGTGAGGTTAATTTTTTTTTCTATGCTATACTTATCACACATACTATTTAAACATTCACTAACATTTTTTCAAGTTACTATTCATTTACATTTGTCACTGTACTGCCTTTATTAGACTCTAATTGCTCTCCCCTTGCATCCTCAGCATTTAGCACAGGGACCAGCAATAAAGGACTGCTGAATAAGTGTTGACTAACTGTCACTAAAAGAGTTCAGTGGGTTCTTTACAGAAAGCTCCTGGTTAATGGGCTTCTTTTGCCTAAAGATAGAGATCATCTCCCCTTTTGTTTCCTATCAGGGGTCACTGACTCCTAGAAAACAATTAATGAGGGACTACACATATAGAAGCAGCTTGAATTCTTCTGCATTTTTTCGTGGAAACTATCCAAAGTCTACTCATTTACATTTTATAGAATAGGAAATAAATCTCTGTTAAGGAAGAAAAAATACTTCATATTAATGTTCCATATTAATATTTCTGAGGAAAGGGAATAGAATCAAATGAAGTGGAATAAGATTAAGCTGGAAGAAGAAATGGTGAGGAAGTCAGGTGTGAATGGAAATGAAGCAGAATGAAGAATGTATGTGTTAACTGCCTTTCCTCCTTCCTTCTGTGGAAACTCCTGATGCGCCCTACTCTAAGCCTTGCTCATGTTTATCTGTGCTTCCCTGATGCCTAAAATAACCTCAGCCCAAGCCTACTCTCCCCTGCAGCGGCCACCTGAACCCTACCACTCTCTCCCTGACCTTCCTCTGATGGACCCCCAGATAAAAAATGCTGGGAGACACTGGCCTAGGGCAAACTTTAAAAGAAACAAAAAAGTTATGGTACAATATTGCCTTTCTTAACCCGTGTTATTGACCACTACTTCTTTAGTTCATTCTGAATCCTTAGCTTAGAATCAAACATGTTCTGGACTCATCCAGAAATTTCACATTACTTGATGGCAGAAGGCACTAAAATCATCTTTTAAGGTGACCTAAGTTTAGGAACAATTTCTGCAGCTGCCCCTTTCAAAGCCTGCTCCCAAAGCACTTTCTCATGGATGTCATTTCAAAGTCTGCCGTTTCTTTTGTGAAAGGATGAAATGAATGCTCAGTGAGAGCAATGCAAGAACAACCATTGCTGCTTTTCCCCCACGTATACTATTTCTTTATTTTTTAAGACAAATAGTAAATGCCACCCCCTCTTATTGTTCTTTGTTTCTTTTCTGAGGCTGTTGGCTGCTGTAATTTGACATTTGGATTCACAGATTTACGTTACTTTCCTTCTAACAACTGCTTTTTAAAATATGTACACACACACACATGAATTTGGCCAAGGTTCCTATCACTAATAATCACACTCATACAATTATTAACTCTATGGAGGCTTGGCAAACAAACAGATATAAAGTAAACATAATTATTGCCCTCAAGAAACCCGTATCTCATAAAATGAATATTTATTCAAGAAAATATCATGTAACTTTCTTCAGGCCTTGATTGGCGTAACACAGAAGATGGGTGTATGTATGGATGGTTGGATAGACTGATTGATGAACAAAGGAGAATCAATATCTTAAGTATATTGATAGCAGCCAATGTTGAGAGAGACCTATTAACCCATGCTCAATGTAAGGCAGATTCTTTTAAATGTCACATTTAAGTGAAAATATAATAAGAATTTTGATGAAGGATCTAAAAAAATTATGCTACCTTTCCATACATTAATATTAATTTCATAAATTAATAGTCATAAATATTAATTATACTGAACTTAGTAAATAGAGTTAAAATTTGTCTTCGATCTTCCTGAGGCTTTGCTAGCTACATAATTTCTGCTGAATGACTCTCAGTTGACAGAATACAGTCAAAGGTTGAGCACCTGCCAATAAAATAACCAGAATTTCAGTGTGTAGTTTTTTTAAATTGTATTATACTTGTGTAGTGCTTCTTAGCATATAATTTGAAATTTAGCAAACATCATCTACATGTCAGTACTGTGAGGCACAGGTACAGAGAAAAGTAAAATAGTATACTTTTCTTCTATGCTCAGAGTTCAGCCGGAAGCAGCAAATATAGAAATAATGAACTATAATAAAATATGATCTGTGCTATAAATATGTGATTATTAAGTAGAACTAATTATAATTTAAGAATTTTGATTCAACTATGTAAATGGGTTTGATCTTTGATTTAATAAAACTGTGTATACTCAGATTAGGAAAGAACATGTGTGATTATTATTTTGTTAAACATGAAATTAACTGCTTTCATAAAAACACTTCAGTCTATATGAGAATTGATGACTGTTTAATCCCTGAATACCATAATAATGTTTCCCTGTCTTTTGAATAACATTATAAGTTATATTTTAACTGAACACTGAAGTTCTAATGTTTGCTTTAATGCTTGTATTAATAAATGAACAGAGCACCCAAGGGTGCTGAAGTCTTCCCCTGTAGTCACAAGTAGCGGTGGGTGATTGAGTTGTATTTTAAAATCTAAATAAAAACTATTGTCCTTAGTGCATCCAAGACATCTCTAGATACAGCAGGCCAGACAACCACTGATTTGTTAAACACTTATTCAGATGATGACTACATTAAAAAAATCCAAAAGCGCCTTGAAGAAGATGCTTTTGCACGAGAGCAAAGGGAGAAAAGACGGCGGCGACTCTTAATGGATCAGTTAATAGCTCATGAAGCCCAAGAGGTACGATGTTTAGTTGTTGATTGAATAAAAGTGCTTGAAATTTTTACAAAATACAGTCTTTTATACACTCTTATGTGTATCTTCTGTATGTATTATGCACTACTCTGAATCAGTGTTTCATCTTCACACCATGATAGCAAATACACTCAGGAAAAAAACTACATAAAACACCAAAAAATCTAAAATCTGGTGATGCTTATACAACATTGTGAATTTGCTTAATTGTACACTGAACTGTACACTTGAAAGTGGTTGAAATGGTAAATTTTATATAATAAAAAAATACTGACAAAATAGGAATCTAAAAGTTATGGCAACCATGTATATCTATTGTTACTTATAGAAGAAAAAGGGAACTTTTTATCCTAGGTTTTAGTTCAGTTCAGTTCAGTCGCTCAGTCCTGTCCAACTCTTTGTGACCCCATGAACCACAGCATGCCAGGCCTCCCTGTCCATCACCAACTCCCGGAGTCGACCCAAATCCACATCCATTGAGTCGGTGATGCCATCCAACCATCTCATCCTCTGTCGTTCCCTTCTCCTCCTGCCTTCAATCTTTCCCAGCATCAGGGTCTTTTCCAATGAGTCAACTCTTCACATCAGGTGGCCAAAGTATTGGAGTTTCAGCTTCAACATCAGTCCTTCCCATGAACACCCAGGACTGATCTCCTTTGGGATGGACTGGTTGGATCTCCTTGAAGTCCAAGGGACTCTCAAGAGTCTTCTCCAACACCACACTTCAAAAGCATCAATTTTTCCATGCTCAGCTTTCTTTATAGTCCAACTCTCACATCCATACATGACCGCTGGAAAAACCATAGCCTTGACTAGACAGACCTTTGTTGGCAAAGTAATGTCTCTGCTTTTTAATATGCTATCTAGGTTGGTCATAACTTTCCTTCCAAGGAGTAAGCGTCTTTTAATTTCATGGCTGCAATCACCATCTGCAGTGATTTTGGAGCCCAGAAAAATAAAGTCAGCCACTGTTTCCACTGTTTCCCCATCTATTTGCCATGAAGTGATGGGACCGGATGCCATGATCTTAGTTTTCTGAATGTTCAGTTTTAAGCCAACTTTTTCACTCTCCTCTTTCACTTTCATCAAGGGGCTCTTTAGTTCTTCTTCACTTTCTGCCATAAGGGTGGTGTCATCTGCATATCTGAGGTTACTGAGGTATAATTGACAAATAAAAATTGTATATATTTAAAGTATATAATTGATGTTTTGATATATGTATGCATTGTGAAATGATTAGCATAATCAAACTAATTAGCACACCCATCACCTTAACAACAAAAAAAATAAGTTACCATTTTTGTGTGTGTTTGGTGAAAATACTTAAGATCTACTTTTTTAAGTTCAACTTTTTTAGATTCCACATTTAGTAAGATTATGTAATATTTGTCTCTCTTATGTCTGGCTTATTTTTCTTGGCATAATGGTCTCCAGGTTCAAACATATTATCACAAATGATAAGATTTTCTTTTTTTTTTTTTAAGATTGATCATATTCTGTATATGCATGCATGTGCACTAAGTCGCTTCATTCGTGTCTGGCTCTTTGTGACCCTCTGGACCATAGCCCACAGTGGGTTGTCATGTCCTCCACCAGGGGATCTTCCCAACCTAGGGATTGAATCCACATGTCTTATGCCTCCTGCATTGGCAGGCAGGTTTTTTACCACTAGCACCACCTGAAAAGCTCATTCTAGATATAAATATATACATATATTTATGTGTGTATATATATAATATTTATATATATAAAGAAAATGTGAGATGCATATATATATTCACTTAAGTGTCCATTCATCTACCAATGGACACTTAGATTGTTTCTGTGTCATGGCCATTGTCAATAGTGCTGCAGTGAACGTAGGGTTGCAAACATCTCTTTGAGATACTGATTTCATTTCCTTTCATTTCCATTGGATATATACCCAGAAGTAGGATTTCTGAGTCATATGGTCATGCTATTTTTAGTTTTTAAAGGAAGCAGTATACTATTTTCCATAGTGGCTGTACCAGTTTACATTCCCACCAACAGTTTACAAAGGGTTCCATTTTCACCACATCCTTGCCAACACTTTTTATCTCATTTTTGTTTTATGTTTCTTGAGAATAGCTATTCTAACAGAAATTCGCAACAATACCCAGTTGTGGATGTGACTGGTGATGGAAGTAAAGTCTGATGTTGTGAAGAACAATATTGCATAGGAACCTGGAATGTTAGGTCCATAAATCAAGATACATTAGAAGTGTTCAAGCAAGAGATAGCAAGAGTGAACATTGACATTTCAAGAATCAGTGAACTCAAATGGACTGGAATGGACGAATTTAATACACATGACCATTATATCTACTACTGTGGGCAAGAATCCCCTAGAAGAAATGGAGTAACCCTCATAGTCAGAAAAAGAGTCTGAAATACAGTACTTGGATGCAAACTCAAAAATGACAGCATGATCTCTGTTCGTTTCCAAGGCAAACCATTCAACATCACAGTAATGCAAATCTATGCCCCAACCAGAAGAAGCTGAAGTTGAACAGTTCTATGAAGACCTACAAGACCTTCTAGAACTAACACCCAAAAAAGATGTCCTTTTCATCATGGGGGAATGGAATGCCAAAGTAGGAAGTCAAGAGATAACTAGAGTAACAGGTAAAATTGGCCTTGGAGTACATAATGAAGCAGGGCAAAGGATAAAAGAGTTTTGCCAAGGGAAAGCACTGGTCATAGCAAACACCCGCTTCCAACAACACAAGGGAAGACTCTACACATGGACATCGCCAGATCTTCAATACCAAAATCAGATTGATTATATTCTTTGCAGCCAAAAATTGAGAAGCTCTATAGAGTCAGTAAAACAAGGCCAGGAGCTGACTGGTTCAGATCATGAACTCCTTATTGGCAAGTTCAGACTTAAATTGAAGAAAGTAGGGAAAATCACTAGGTCATTCAAGTATGGCCTAAATCAAATTCCTTATGATTATATAGTGAAAGTGACAGATAGATTCAAGGGGTTAGGTCTGATAGAGTGCCTGAAGAACTATGGACAGAGGTTCATGACACTGTACAGGAGACAGTGATCAAGACCATCCCCCAAAAAAAGAAATGCAAAAAGGCAAAATAGTTGTCTGAGGATGCCTTACAAATAGCTGAAAAAAGAAGAGAAACTAAAGGCAAAGAAGGAAAGGAAAGATATATCCATTTGAATGCAGTGTTCCAAAGAGTAGAAAGGAGAGATAAGAAAGCCTTCCTAAGTGATCAATACAAATAAATAGAGGAAAACAATAGAATGGGAAAGACTAGAGATCCCTTCAAGAAAATTAGAGATACCAAGGGACTGTTTCATGCAGAGATGGGCACAATAAAGGACAGAAATGGTATGAACCTAGCAAAAGCAGAACATATTAGGAAGAGGTGGCAACAATACACAGAAGAACTGTACAAAAAAGAAGTTCATGACCCAGATAACCACTATCATGTGATCACTCACCTAGAGCCAGACATCCTGGAATGTGAAGTCAAGTGGGCCTTAGGAAACATGACTACGAACAAAGCTGGTGGAGGTGATGGCATTCCAGTTGAGCTATTTCAAATCCTAAAAGATGATGCTGTGAAAGTGCTGCACTCAATATGCCTGCAAATGTGGAAAACTCAGCAGTGGCCACAGGACTGGAGAAGGTCAGTTTTCATTCCAGTCCCAAAGAAAGGCAATGCCAAAGAATTTTCAAATTACTGCACAGTTGCACTCATCTCACATGCTAGCAAAGTAATGCTGAAAATTCTCCAAGCCGGGAGTTAAAAGTATATGAACCATGAACTTCCATATGTTTAAGCTGGATTTAGAAAAGGCAGATGAACCAGAGATCAAATTGCCAACATCTGTTGGATCATCGAAGAAGCAAGCGAATTCCAGAGAAACATGTACTTCTGCTTTATTGATTAGGCCAAAGTCTTTGACTGTGTAGATCACAACAAGCTGTGGAAGATTCTTCAAGAGATGGGAATACCAGACCACCTTACCTGCCTCCTGAGAAATCTGTTTGCAGGTCAAGAAGCAACAGTTAGAACCAGATATGGAACAACAGACTGGTTCCAAATTGGGAAAGGAGTATGTCAAGGCTGTATATTGTCACCCTGCTTATTTAACTTGTATGCAGAGTACATCATGCAAAATGCTGGGCTGGATGAGGCAGAAGCTGGAATCAAGATTGCGAGAAAAATCAGTAACTTCAGATATGCAGATGACACCATCCTTATGGCAGAAAGTGAAGAGGAACTGAAGAGCCTCTTGTTGAAAGTGAAAGAGGAGAGTGAAAAAGTTGGCTTAAAACTGAACATTCAGAAAACTAAGATCATGGCATCTGGTCCCATCACTTCATGGCAAATAGATGGAGAAACAATGGAAACAGTAAAAGACTTTATTTTCTTGGGCTCCAAGATCACTGCAGATGGTGACTACAGCCATGAAATTAAAAGACCCTTGCTCCTTGGAAGAAAAGCTATGATAAATACAGATAGCATATTAAAAAGCAGAGACATTACTTTGCCGACAGAGGTCCGTCTGGTCAAAGCTGTGGTTTTTCCAGTAGTCATGTATGGATGTGAGGGTTGGACTATGTCAAACGCAGAGCATCAAAGAATTGGTGCTTTTAAGTGTGGTGTTGGAGAAGACTCTTGAGAGTCCCTTGGACTGCAAGGAGATCCAACCAGTCCATCCTAAAAGAAATCAGTCCTGAGTATTTATTCAGCTGAAGCTGAAACTCCAATTCTTTGGCCACCTGATGTGAAGAACTGACTCCTTGGAAAAGACCCTGATGCTTGGAAAGATTGAAGGCGGGAGGAGAAGGAGATGACAGAGGATGAAATGGTTGGATGGCATCACCGACTCAGTGGACATGAATTTGAGCAAGCTCCAGGAGTTGGTGATGGACAGGGAATCCTGGTGTGCTGTAGTCGTTTGGGTTGCAAAGAGTCAGACACAACTTGGCAACTAAACTGAACTGATTCTAACAGATGGTTTTGATTTGCATTTTCTGATGATTAGAAATGTTGATCATCTTTCCATATACCTGTTGGCCATTTGTTTGTCTTCTTTTGAGAAATGTCTGTTCAGGTCCTTTGACCATTTTTAAATCTGGCTATTTGGTTTTTGGCTATTGAGTTGTTTGAGTTCCTTGTATATTTTGGGAATTAGCCAACATGTATGGTTTGCAAATAGTAATTTCCCCTGTCTTGTAGGTTTGCCTCTTCACTCTTTTAATTGTCTACTTTGCTGTGCAAATTTTTTTTTTATTAGACCCAATTCCACATATCTATTTTTACTTTTGTTGCCTGTCCTTTTAGGGTCAGATTAAAAAAAATAATTGCCTGGACCAATGTCAAGATGTGTTTTTTTCCCCTATATTTGCTTCTGTTAGTTTTATAGCTTTTGATCTTATGTGTAAGTCTCTAATCCATTTTGAATTGATTTTTATACATGGTATGAGACAAGGGTATAGTATCATTCTATTGCATGTGGATATCCAGTTTTCCCAGAACCATGTGTTATAGAGACAGTCCTTCCTCCATTATGTGGCCTTGGCACCCTTACTGAAAATCAATTGACTGTAAACATGTGGATTTATTTCTGGGCTCTTTATTCTATTCCATTTTTCTATAGATCTGTTTTTATTTCAGTACCATACTCTTTTGACTACTGAAGCTTTGTAATTTATTTTGAAATCAGGAAGCTTGATATTCTTCTTACTCAAGACTGGTTTGACTCTTTGGAGCCTTTTCTGGCTCCAAATGAATGTTAGGATTGTTTTTGTATTTCTATGAAAAATGCCATTGGAATTTGGTTAGGAATTGCTTTGCATCTATAGATCACTTTAGATATTATGGACATTTCAACATTATTAATTCTTCAAATCCATGGACATCTTTTTCTTTCATTTATATCTTCTTCAGTTCTTCTAATTAATGTTTTTTAATTTTCAGTGTATGGATCTTTTGCCTCCTTGGTTGAATCTATTCTTACCTATTTTTTAAATTTTTATGCTATTGTAAATGAGATTTTTTTTTATTTCAGATAATTCATTGTTAGTGTGTAGGAACAAAAATTATTTTTATATGTTTATTTTGTGTGTCCTGCAATTTTACTGAATTTGTTTTTTGGTTCTAACATTTTCTTTGCATGAAAGTCTTGAGTTTTCTGTATGTAAAAAGCATGTCATCTGCAAACAGAGACATTTTAGTTCTTCCTTTCTGATTTAGATACCTGTTTTTTTCTTTTTCTGTCCAATTTCCTTGGCTAGGATTTCCAGTACCAATAGAAGTGGAGAGAGTGGACATCTTGTCTTATTTTTGATGTTTGAGGAATGGTGAAAATCTAAAAGCTTTTAGCATCATATTTTAGGTATGATGTTAACTGTGAGCTTATCATATATGAGCTTTATTATGTTGAGTTACATTGCTTACCTAATTTGTTGAGAATTTTTATCATGAAATGATACTGAATTTTTTCAGTTTTTTTTTTCTGTATCAATTGATATTATCAAAAAGGGAGCGTTTACATGAAAACATGGAAAATTCATTAGTCCTGTCAGTTTGATCTACTCCAGTGGTTCTCAAAGTGTGGCCCTTGGACCAGCATCAACATCGCCAGGAAACTGTTAGGAATGTGAATAATTAGGTCCAACCTCAGACCTTCTGAGTCAGAAACTCAAATCACAGCTCTCTGGCTTGGGGCCCATCATCTGTGTTAACAGTCCCTCTAGGTGATTTGATTCAGCTATGAATTGAGAATCACTGATCAACTCTCACATTGAACACCTATTTACTGGATCTCTTCTATGCTCTGGGAACTTGTGCTAGGTCTAGGATACAACAGTGAACAAGGATAACAGGAAACCGTCTCTCACAGAGCTTGCTGTTTGGGGAGGATCTGTAAACAACCAATTACGTTGGAGTGTGGAGGTGCAGTGAAAGTGAGGAGAAGGGAGTCCAGCTCTGGCCTGCCTCAGAGATGGTTTCTAGGAGAGCACAGAAGCATGAGGGAGGGTTGAAGGTAGCCAATTGAAGATGGGGCTGGTTCTGGGTGTAGGGTGAGGAGTTAGTTTCCAGCAGAGGTAGAGATAGTGGAAGGTCAAGTGTGTCTTCAGAGAGAATATTTCATGGATGGCTCAGGGCTTTTAGCAAGTTAAATGTCATCTGGCAGGAGTCCCCAGAGGCCAAGCCATCGTAAGCCTTATCAGCTGTAAAGAGAGAAATAGGATACTTTATCCTGAGTGCAAAGGGGAACAAGAGTGACAGGGCCAGACATTTAGGAAGATCAGACTGGCTTCACTTTTTTTTTCATTTATTTTTTATTAGTTGGAGGCTAATTACTTTACAATATTGTAGTGGTTTTTGCCATACATTGACATGAATCAGCCATGGATTTACAAGTATTCCCCATCCCAATCCCCCCCTCCCACCTCTCTCTCCACCCGATTCCTCTGGGTCTTCCCAGTGCACCAGGCCCGAGCACTTGTCTCATGCATCCAGCCTGGGCTGGTGATCTGTTTCACCCTAGATAATATACATGTTTCGATGCTGTTCTCTCAAAACATCCCACCCTCGCCTTTACTTTTAAAAATATATGGCAGGAGGGATGACCAAGTTAGAGCTGTTTCTGTAATCCATATAAGGAATTATTCCAGTTTACATTTAGGGTCGTGGCAGTAGTGATGGAAAGAAGTGGCTTCAGGAGCTATTTGAGAAGTAAAATCAATGAGAATAACTGACTCATTAGACATGGAGGAGTGAACAGTGGGATGAGAAGCCAGGTATCTGGCATGGGCAGCTGAGTGCATGGAGGAGTCATTAGCTATGATACAGAAGGTGGTAAGAAGAACAAATGGGGAGGAAGGTGATTCAGGCTGTGAATGTAAGCAGGACAAATCTCTATGTCTGAAATATGAAGGACCATTTAAAGGCACTTCTTTTATTCACCTAATTACATCTGGTCTACTCAGTGGTGTTCTGTTAACTGAAGAGAAATCCAGGCTTCATATACATTATGAAGAAGTAATACTGTTTATTCATGGAGTCACTCCTTTCTTAGTGAAAAATTCAAAGAATAACTCTGCCATCTCTTTGTGCTGAAAGGTAATTTCTTACTTTGAATTCACATTTATTAATATTTTTACTCAGCTTGTTAGTCACTCTTTTCATTAGATGAATTATAGGTTATGAAAATTAGATGATTAAAAAGTAGATTTTAAAATAACTACCTATTTCACGTTTCATTAACGAGCAGTGAGATTTTGAACACATTTTCATTTATATTATAAAACAGCTGTGTGTTGGCTGCAACGTTTTTTCCTTCTACTTTTTTGCTTGTAATTCAGGACTGACATTTACTTAGAAATGTTACTGAGAAATGTTACTTAGAAAACTGGGTGAATAAATGCTTTCTGGCTTCCGTCACTTTCTACCAGAATGTTCACAGCTTCAATTTTTTCAGTCTCTGGCTAGAGATCTGTTCAGGGATCTAGCAACCTAAGGGACACTGAAGTAAGTTGGTTCTCTGACTAATGATATTTCCACTAAAGGAACTCCATCTCTGTGCTGCTGCTTCTCTGTGTTTGGTGAAGCCGCTATCCTCCAAGAGAGCTACTTGGGCATATTTAGAGAATTAAAGCAATGATATGCACCAGAGTTAGCTCCTAGCTCCAACTCATGGGAAAGGCAGAGGTCTTGACAATCAAACTGAGCATGTTTTGGATTGTGTATCTGTATAAATCCTCCCCAAATATAATTATATACAGTTAAAAGAGAAATGTGGCTTTTATTATTTTCTGTTTTATTCATTGCAGATGTAGACTAGTTCATGTACATTATGGGTTAAACAGACATCTGTAAGCTTCCCTGAACACCTAAACATAACATATTTTCTTTCTGTGAGAAAATGTGTCCCACATTCTAATGAAATTTTGAAGAAAAGTCTATTTCTAAAAGATGAACTACTTGTGTAATGGAACAAAAAAAATCTTTTCCACTCAACTTTTTAGTACAAGTCCTAATACAGTTGATGGTTCTTCATACTAAAGTTTTATATATGTAACGTTGACTCAGCCATTCAACAGTAATTTTCCTTTCCTTTTTAATCACAATATGTTGTCATTTAAGCAGTAGCCAAGACCTGTTTGACCAGCCCAGTTCTTATAAGGATCAGAATGACCAGCTCTCATTTCAACAACCGAATTGCCTTGCCGTATAAACACAGCCAAATATATTCCATATTAATATTCCTCATTAAGTATAGAATTCACTTGGAATAATAAATCAAACTATACTTTTAATAAATATGACTGTGACTATGCTATCACAGACCACCCCCAAATGTGGTAGGTAACTTAGGCAGGGATCAGCTATGGGCCTGTTGCTGGTCTTACCTGTCCTGTCTCAGAGGCTGGCTGAGGCTGGCTGACTTGGGAGAGTTTTCATCAGTTCCAACTGAGAAGGCTGGTATCTCTCCATCTATGGTTTCTCATTTTCTAACAACAGAAAATGTGGTAACAGTGGCAGAGGTCACAGGAGAATTAAGTCAGGTCCCAAGTGTTTTGTTTCATTTTATTTTGTGTTCACTAATGTCCCATTGGCCAGTTCAAGTCAGAGGCCAGCCCCCACCCATTTAAGAAGTGGAGAAATAGATTCTGCTTTTTGATGGGAATATCTGCAGGATAGCACTGCAAGGCTGTGGATGAAGAAAGCTGAAGAACCTGTGGTTGTTTTTACATTCTGCCTCACCTCCACTGGCAACACAGGCAACAAATGATTAACGTTAAAATGTCTAGAATGTTAAAACTAGATGAAACAGTTTTCAAAGTTATCCATTTCATTTTTTATTTGATATGTTACTAATAGAAATATTTTTATGTTTATTTTCAATTGAACTTTTATTTAATCTACATTTTTATACAGTTCCCAAGTTCAAGTTTTGCTACTTTCCATAGAGTGTTGTTGTTTGTATCTTGATTCTGAAAATATATATAGTATTTCTCCCTTAATCTGAAACAGTGTCGTTAGTGATGCCAGATTTTATTCCTAAACAACTGGATTGAAAGCGAACGAGTTAGTTGCTCAGTTGTGTCTGACTCTTTGTGATCCCATAGATTGCACCCACCAGGTTCCTCTGTCCATGGAATTCTCCAGACAAGAATACTGGAGTGGGTTGCCATTCCCTTCTCCAGGGGATCTTCCCAGCCCAGGGATTGAACCCAGGTCTCCTGCTTTACAGGCAGATGCTTTACCATCTAGTGTTAAATAGACAACTCTAACATGTAGATGTTCTTCCAAATCTTCCCCCTGGAGAAGTTTAATTACCTCCTCCTTCCACATGGTGTCTCTGTTTAGACAGACTGAGAGAACTTAAAGATGCCTTGGAGACCATCTTCTACCCAAACCCCTCATTTCACCTGTCAAGAAATAATCCCTGAAAATCCAAGTTACTTGCCCAAGGCCACACAGCCAGTCAGTGGTAGAGGTGGAGCTGCAATGGCCAGGGCCTCCAGTTGCCAGTTTAATGCTTCTTCCACTGTTAATGCTTGTTCCCCTTCTTTCTCTTAAAATAGCCAAGGGATGAGTGCATCTAGTTTCTCTCTCAGGTTACAACCACTGTCGGATTTTCTAAGGTAAACCGTAGGTCATTTCCTCTTAGCCTCTTCTCCAGTCTCCCCATGCTATCATGTAGAAATTGAGACGGCCTTGCTGGGAACTTACCAGATCTGCCATTCTCAGCCAGACAATATCTGCATTTGTCTTTACCACTAGTATTTATATTGAGTGCATAGAGCACAATTCCAAGTTTCTGAAAACATGCTTATAATTTGAGAGTTACCCTTTGTTTATAAAACCTTGAAAACAATTACTTAAATTATTTTTGGTCAGATTTTAAAGGAAGTAATCATTCATTTAAGATGACTGAGTTGCAAGACCATATGCTTCTGGATACCAAAATTATACAACCCTTGGTGGAAATTTTCATTTTTATAGCTTGAATTTTTTTGCCACGTTTGACTTGAAATCAAATGGCAAAAACTGATGCAGGTTCATACTATGCCTTTTACACATGATGTGTAGGCTTCTCAGCTCAGTGGGCTGAGCAAAAGTGGACATGGCCTTGACAAATGACTGACTGTTGCAATGGTGTTTCCAGGAGGCTTATCGGGAGGAGCAGTTGATCAACCGGCTGATGCGACAATCCCAGCAGGAACGCAGGATCGCTGTGCAGCTCATGCACGTTCGGCACGAAAAGGAAGTTTTATGGCAAAACAGAATTTTCAGAGAAAAGCAATATGAGGAAAGACGGCTTAAAGACTTCCAGGATGCTCTTGATCGAGAAGCGGTAAACGATACCTCCCTTAACAATCCTTCTAAGGTTTCTTTTGATCCTTTCTACCACGTCAAGGTAAACAGGGCTGCATTTAGGTGCCAATCATTTCATGCGTCAGTTTTTTATATGATCTCTCTATTATCTCCTTGTTTTTACAGCTGCACCAATGGCGCACATAGCATCCACATACTATACTGTCTCCCTTCAGTCTTGATTCTTCAAATATTTCACACTCACCACCAGTCCTTCTGTCCACGTCTCTCTGGTCTTTTTGGTTGTCTGAAGGTCTCCAGTAGATTCCTCAACAACTGCTCATGGGAACACTATTCCCTGAGTGCTTGTGTATTGATAACAATATGTGCCTTTTATACAAGTCAGTTTTGCCCTGTATAAAATCCTTAGTTCACATTTTCTCCCCTTGACTATCTTAAACACTTTATTCCATTTTCTTCAGGTATAAAGTGTTGCTGTCCAAAAAAAAAAAAAAAAAAATGATAATCTAAGTTTCATCTCCTTGAGTCATTACTGTTGTTTTTTAGATGTATAAAGGACTTTCTTTTTCTTTAAGATCCACTAAGTTTACTGGGATGTTACTAGTGTTCATTATTCTAGGTGAATACTATTCTCAGGAAATGGGAGTATTTTCAAGCTGTCTCCTTTTTATAAGATACCATGAGTCTTTAATAAGCAATACCTTGCTTTCTAGTAAAATAAGATTTCCCAGGCCCATACTGTAGTCTTTTTCCCTCAGAACTAGAACAAGCCATTTTTACAGGGGACCCTGGTTGATTGTAGTTGAGAACGGTCACAGAAGCCAAAGTATGGGTGCAAGGTATGCTCTTGGCCAACATGATATCATTGCGTTAAGGTCCTCTATAGCTCTGAAAGTCAAAGTATCAATCTTTTAGTTATTTGATATATTAGCATCTTTCTTATTTTTATATGTACAGTTTTAATAACCAAAATAGATTTATATTATCAATGGATTTATATGGATCACTTCTCATCTTTTTCCTATTGGGGTTGTTTCAAATTTATACAATCCATTAATCTGGATTTGATTGAAGAAGTATAAAACTCACATGGGAAGCATTTTAGATAGCTTGTCTTTACTGTCATAAAATATTCATAAAACCAGGCTGTGCAGAAGAGAAAACCTTACGGAAAATAGGAAGGGAATGCTTTATGTATAAATCAATATAAATATGCTTTATAAACCATGCTGATCATGGTTTTCACAGTGATATTTCATGAAAATGAATTGCAATTTTGAGAAATACCATTTGGAAAGTACTATATTCCCAAGAGTCAGGAAACTGACCAGTGCTTTTGCCTTTGTAGAACAGATATAGCCAAAACGTTTGGAGGAGGGCGGGGAGCCACACCCACTGTGTTAGACCTGCGTAATCTCAAGTGTCTTCAAGGGGTGAATTATTTGGAGGATTGTTTCATTTCTCTTTGACAAGAGTAAACTTGAATGGATTCAGTGGCATTTGCTTACGTGAGAAATAAGTGCCTATTTGCTAAATATGTTTTTTCACAAGCCTAGTTAATTCTGTGCAGAATAGCAAAGTCCTAGTCTCTTAGAACAGGACTGCTCTCACTGTGATAAGCAGCATGACTTGTTCTCTCTTTACCTAGCTTGAACTCATTTCAGAGGATTGAGACACTCTGTCTACCAGAGTCTCAGAGGTCAGAATTGTGAGGCCCTGAATCCCCTGGAAAAAAAAAAAAAAAAATCAGATCCCTTTCTCTTACCTGATTCTTTTTTCCCAAAGCTGAGGTATCTGCCTTCCCAGCACCCTTCCCTCTGAGATAACTTGTTTTCACAGTTTGAATGTATTACCTCCTGCAGTAGGAGTGGCTGGTGCCTCAGTAGGGAGTGAGGAGGAAAGGGAGAAAGAGAGAGAACGTCATGTTTCTCACCATCAGGAGTTGGTTTTGCTTTTAAGTTAAATATGCTGATCTCTTTTTTGAAGGCAGTTGGACATCAATTCTATTTTAATTAAAACAGTTCCTAAAAAAACAAACAAACAAACAAAAAACCAGTTCCTGATTTCAAATTTTGGTGCCACCTGCTATTATTAGCAATAATTCATTGCAATAATGTTTACCACTTGTGAGTATTCACTTTGAGTCCAGCACTGAGTTGTGTTCATCTCATGCATTATCATTCTCACAGCGTCACTGGCAGTGGACCCTGCTTGTGTCTACATATCACACGTCAGAAAAATGAAACTTAGAAAGCTCATAAGTTGCACAGCTTGGTGGAGAAGCCAGAGCACAGTGGCTCTCAGAGTCTAGGCTCATCACCACTGAGATTTACTGCCTCCCACAGATTTCCTTTCTCCTTTTCCTTCTTTCTTTATTTAGGGCTGCAACCCACTTTGCTGTGATGGGACCGGAAATTGTGGTGGGTTTAGCATGGGGGAGGAGAAAGGGGTAGAAATAGCAGACTCTGAGGCTTAAAAAGAAGGAAGGAAGGCCTGGAAAGAAAGAGAGAGTGAAGAGGGAGGAAGGGAGGGAGGAGAACTGAGAGGAAGCTGCTTTGTTCCTGCATAAGGAATTCCTGGGCTCCCAAGGTTTGAGTTCCATGGCATCCTAAGTATTCCACATGCCTTCCAGGCTCTTAGTAGTATCAGTAAACCCACCTCACAACCTATTTCACTGGCTCTCTCCATAAAGTCTCACCTGACTGGTCCTAGACTCTCAGATTTCTCTTCCCTTCACACTTTGAGAAGCATGCCGTAAGCACACTTACACGCTTAAACCAGGTGCTACGAAGCAACACAGCAACAATAATAAGTACTAGTGTAATTCCTGAACCTGCCAGATGTTCAGGAGCTACGTTACAGGTCACCTAAGCTAACTCCTTTCCCAGCAAAAATAAAGCAAACTCACAAAATAAAGCAGCAACAACAGAACAAATGACGCTTCCCTTGGATTCAGCGGACAGTAGCAGCCCATTGTCATGTATTTCGCCCCTTGTGACTAAGGTGTCTGCTCTCACAGTTAAGTTCTGTTCATGCCAAGTCTTTATACCATCCCAGCCTCACAGTGAAGAGATGGAGATGTAGGAGGTTTCAGTGTGGCCCAGGTCCTGTAGCTAGTGGGGCTTCCCGGGTGGTGCAGTGGTAAAGATCTGCCTGCCAAAGCAGGAGATACCGAAGGCGTGGGTTCGATTCCTGGGTTGAGAAATGGCAATTTCACTTGGAGAAGGAAATGGCAACCCACTCCAATATTCTGGCCTGGAAAATCCCATGGACAGAGAAGCCTGGCGGGCTACAGTCCAGCAACTGAGCACATATGCCATGCCTGCAGCTAGGACTCGATTCCTGTACAAACTGAGGCTTGAATTCAACCACAGCTTCTCTAGGCCCACATTAACCACCATTGTACATTCACTGGGTTACCTTGCAGGAGGCAGGTCTTGTTTCTGGAGCATGTCAGCACATGATTGAATTTCTCAAGGAGTTGGTATAACTATTTGAAAACATTTGGTTGTGCCAAGTTTGGCCTTTTACTTGGTATAAGGCAAGGGTTCCCTAAACAAAATAAGAGTGCAAACCAAGCAGAGGGTGATGCCAAACCGTTTAAATATTTTCTTACTTTCTATATAAATACATGTCTTTATGAATTTATCAATTTATTAAGGCTGTAACAGCAGAAGGCTTCATTGTCTAAACACATTTAACATTTGTTGGCAAATGTGTGATATTCTCAAGCCAGTATAATCAGGGGATTTCCAAAATATTTTCTAAGTATAAATCAGTATTCCAGAAGTCTCTTGCTAAAAGACATAGGGCATTAGCCAGAGTAGATATGTCAGATTAATTAGTCTTCTGAGATGGGCACGAAGCAGCCAGCCATACTTGGTGCCCTGCACAACTTGCCTGTTTCTCTGTGACCCCCAAATCTCTTTGCGGCCCATGAACTCAGGACTTCTTAAATACTTCAGATCCAATTTATCATTAATCCATGCAGCACACTTTTCTCTGCACTAGGTTTTGCTGATAACATAAGCTAAGGGTGAACTATTTCTAATATTGTCTTTACCATCCTACTTAGTGCTTAATGTATTAAGGAGAAAGTGCTCTCTTATGATTTATCTTTTTCCTGATATAAAAGAAGGCTTCATTCTATTTAGAGGTTTTTTTTTTTTTTTTAGCTATTGAAATGGTGACATTATTTTCACCTGAATCACTGTCCAGTTATGGTGATTTATGGGAGAGGAGTTTGGGGGAGAATGGATATATGAATATGTATGACTGAGTCCCTTTGCCGTCCATCTGAAACTGTCACAACATTGTTTGTTAATTGGCTACACCCCAATACAAAATCAAATCTTTAAAATATATGTCTTTTCCTTCTCAGGCTTTAGCCAGACAAGCCAAGATTGATTTTGAAGAACAAGCCCGCAGAGATAAGGAAATTCATGAGCAGATTGCCATGGAAAGAGCTCAAGCTCGTTACAAAAAGCATTACTCAATATGTGCAGAAATTTTGGATCAAATACTTGATTTGTCCACTAAGGTGGCAGACTATCGGTTGTTGACAAATAAGTAAGTGTTGTTTTTTTATAGTTAATACAATAGAGACACCACAGAAAATGAAAAAAGGGTAAGATTGTGGCACTAAATTGGGGAGTAAAGAGAGACAGTGATTATTCTTGGAAGACTAAGAGGTGGGGTCCAGAATACCTTGATTACAGACTTATTTCACCCAGTGGCTAGCCTGATTTAATTTGTAGTTATGTCTTTTAACATTTAAAACTTGTGTCTAAGTTCTCTATGATTTACAAGATAACTATAATAATTTATTTAAAATATTAGGAACTTCCTAGAAGACTGGAATTACTTAAAGTTTTTTGTTTTACTAATCAAAATCACTTTTCATTGCACATTCTTTCTAAAAGGAGTCAACCTATTTGTAAGGAAACATTAACAGTACATAAAATATTAAGAATACACTGTATGCCAAAATCAGAACAAAGGATAGGACTTCCCGGTTTTCTAGTGGTTAGGATTCTGGGCTTTCACTGGCGTGGCCTGGATTAAATCCCTGATTGGCAAACTGAGATCCTGCAAGCCATTTAGCATTGCCAGATAAAGTAGAAAGTTAAATACAAGGAATACATTAAAATATAGTTATACAGGTGTCAGTAGATATGCCAATTCCTGCAGCTGAGCTGCAAATTTTATCTGCGCTTCCAGGTAGAAAAAGCAAAAAGGGCAACACAGTTTGTCATATGATGTCTAATTCCCATTTCTAGCTCTTTACAGAATACGTCACTCTTCTTGGTTCTCAGTTTAGAACAATGGTTTTCTCTTGTGGCCCCAGCTAAGATGCAATGAGTAGTGTAGTGGATCTGTGGAGAATGATCTCAGCAACAGCTTTTAAGCAAATATGCCATCTGGCTTCCGAGACCTATTTCTTGAGATGTCCTTTCCTGGAAGCTGAAGGGGAGTGATATCACTGCAGATTTCAGTGAAAGCAAAAGCATAAGGCACTTCACTCAAGTCTGTACACTTTTGATGTTATCCAGACTGAGATCTTCTTGAAAACCCACAGTGAAAAGAATGAAGGCCCCATGATATTCAGGGTCAACAGAAGATGGGGAGACAATCCCATCACCTCTGGCCTTGACAGGAACTTTCTCCACTGCTCTCACCCTGACAGCCATGTTTCTGACTTCAGTTCAGTTCAGTCTCTCCTTATCTGACTCTTTGCGACCCCATGGACTGCAGCACTCCAGGCCTCCCTGCCCATCACGAACTCTGGGAGCTTGCTCAAACTCATGTCCATTGAGTCAGTGATGCCATCCAACCATCTCATCCTTTGTCGCCCCCTTCTCCTCCTGCCTTCGATCTTTCCCAGCATCAGGGTCTTTTCCAGTGAGTCAGTTCTTCGCATCAGGTGACCAAAGTATTCGAGCATCAGCATTGGTCCTTCCAATGAATATTCAGGACTGATTTCCTTTAGGATTGACTGATTTAATCTCCTTGCAGTTGAAGGGACTCTCAAGAGTTTTCTCCAACCCCACAGTTCAAAAGTATGTTTCTGACATAATACTGTATAAAAACTACTAAATGAAATAACATGATGATGAGGACATTTTGAAGATAAAACTATAAGGGTACAAGATTGAGAAAAGAAAAATAGGACTAAAAATGGAAATGAATTAAGGAGTAAATGTCTTAAAATACTTTTTCCTGTTAATATAAATTGAAAATTTTGAAATTGGAATAAAATTGTGAAGAAGTAATCTACAAAAGGGTTAAAAAGGAAAGGTGATACAATGCATTGTAATGATAAAAAATAGAGTAATAAGATAAAAAATAGAGTAATAGAATAAAAAATAGAATATAGTAGATTTAAATATAAAAACATAAAAAGATAATTCAGAGTGGGGGAAGTACAGCTTGATTTCTCTAAGTAAAAGCTCATAATTCAAAATTAAAACATAAACAGAAATCTTGTTCTGCTGTGGGAAAATGGAGTGGATGCCCCTTTCCTTATTCCCCCTACTAAGTACAGTGAAAAACCCTGGACGTTGTGAATGAAACATGCATAAGAAGGCTCTGAAGCTGGAAGGAAGGAGTGGGACTGGCTGATGACCTCAGGACTCTGTGATGAGCTTCCTCAGTTCTTTCTCTTTTTGCCTCACACATCCCAGATCAGAACTGAATATTCTGGAAACAGAGATACTAATGGTGTAGACAAAAAATAACCCCAACAAGAACCTGCTGTCTCTAGTCGGTTAAGGAGCAGCCTAGCAAGATGGAAAACTATCAGACGATAACCAGTCTTTTCCAACTATCACATGCAAGAAAAATGTAGCCCCACTTCCACCTCGGCCAGCAAAGGCAAGGAAGGAGCCTGTCTTCCACCCTCACAAGATTGTAACAAGGGACCCCATCACCCCCACCAGGGTACCATCCCAGAGGCCAGGTAGGAAGCGTGGACTTCCGCCCCCACCAGGCAGGACCGACCACTGCTCCCTCCCCACGAGGGTCATGTTAGAGGAGCCAAGGGAGGGTCAGGACCTTCACCATCGCCCGGCGGCCCCCACTGTGGTAGAGACCTTGTCGGGGGACAGAACTGCCACCTCCTTCATCAGCAACAAAGATGTGCTTCCCTCTGGTAATGAGGAGGTCCACATGGGGACTTCTGCCAACACCTGTCAGTAACATGATGGCCCCTTCTCCTTCCCTTGCTCAAGCAATATCAGAAAAAAACAGCTAGGACAGAAGGTTTATACATGATCCAGAGTGTTACAGCATAATCTAAAAATATGCAGACTTCAGTTAATAAAGAAGCCATGCATCATACCAAAAATCAGGGAGAGCTCAAACTGAATGTAAAAATGAAATATATAAAATGAAATTTCCAGAGATATTAATAGCATAAGCTTTTAAGGGTCCTTTACTTTGAAATTTTGTGTCTAAAAAAGGCAACATAGAAATGCTTATATACTGGTTGAATTGTTCCCCTGCCCCAGAAAGCTATATTAAAAGTTCTACCCCTCCCATACCTCAGAGCGTAACATTGTTTGGAAATAGTCATCACTGATTATTTAAGATCAGGTCATACCCATGGAAGGTGGGGCCTTCATTAAAGATGCCTGGTATCCTTATAAGAAATAGAAAAGATGCACATAGCGAGAACACCTTATAATCACATCAGGACAGAGTCACACAGTTGCCAGTCGGAGAATGCCAGAGGTCCCCTGACACCTGCCTGGTAGAGCCTGGAAAGGAGACGCTGAGAAAAGTCTCAGACTTTTCTCACACGCCTGTTCCGTGAACGCCTCTGTTGGGTGAGGCTGTGGAGATAGTCTCAGCCATGCTGGCTGGGGGCCAGCATGAAAGGGGCTAGACGGTAATCACCTGTCCCAGGAGCAACGTTGAGCTTTCTTTTCACCCACAGAAGGATTATTTCTGTGTCAAATCGGTGACCTAAAAGTCTCCTTACAGAGCACAAACTTAACTAGTAAGGTGAGGACTTCCTGTGTGTATTGTTTTTGACTATTATTTTACAGAGTCATATACTAGTCTGACTTCTGTTACTCTCTAAATCTTGCTTTGTGAAAATTAATATTGAGAGAACATTGATTATATGAAGTCATTTTTATTTTAATGAAATATACACAAGATTTTAAAATTCCAGAAGTATTAATATCAAACTTTGAAGGGATCATTTGCTTTGAAATTTTAAGTGTCTTTTACTTGCAAGTGAATACAGTGTTTACACATATATGTTAAGATCTTTTTAACCTCTACTACTGACCATCAAGATAACATTATTCTCTCTGTACTTTCCTAAACAAGATGTTATCAGCATTTTTTTTTCCAAGAGCACAGGGATATTCTTGGTATTAGCCTTCTTACATGAACTGACTTTTGTTAAGACTTCTTAACAAAATTATCAATATTCAGATAAGAGACTATTGATTCAGTAATTGCCACATTAAGTTTTTGACAATATATAGTTGTTAATCATTTACTTCAACACAAGAGCCCATGCCATTTTAATAATTTTTATGTTAGAATTTTTCTATGCCTGAGTATATTAATTTATAAACTTCACATCTCTGTAATCTCTAATAAATATAAATATTTTATTAATGGAAAACAAAATATATTATATTTGAAGTTTGCATTTAATGAAAACTGCCGTTGGGGAGAAACATAACATACATAATATAAAATTTATCATTTTAACCTTTTTAAGGTGACTTTCAACCCTTTTAAAGTTCACTAGCATAGGGTACAGTCACACTATTGTGCAACCATTCCCACCATCCATCTCCAGAAATTTTTCATCATCCCAAACTGAAGTGTTGTACCCATTACACAATAACTCCCCATTCCCCTTCTCTCCAGCCCCTTGTAGCCTCTGTTCTGTTCTGTTTCTATGAATCTATTTCAGGTACCTCATATAAGTAAAATCATATTTGTCCTTTTGTATCTGGCTTATTTCATTTAGCATGATGTCTTCAAGGTTTATGTATGTTGTAGCATGTCTCAGGATGAAATAACAGCTTTTTCGGTTGTAATTTCAAGCTCCAGTCCCACTATTTTTAGAGAAATGCATCTGAGTTATGTTAGACTCTTTCCTTCCTTTGCACATTTTGTTCCTCTTGGAACTATTTTTTGATTACTCTGTCCTGACTACCTCCAAGTCATTCATCTGACTTAAATAGAATAAGTACTGAGAAAGAATTGCAAAGGTTACAAGATGTTCAGTGACAATAAAAGCCACCATACATTAGATATTTTTGTTACAAATTACTTGCAAATATGCAAACTAGCTGTCATATTAAAGGGACCTTGGAAAATATTCGGTCTATTTTGCATAAGAGGACACTGATATTGGAACAGTTAAATGCTATTCAGAGTTTGCACAGCCATTTAGTATCACAGCTGGAAATCAAAGAACCTAAGTTTTATGATTAGCGGTCATTATTTTTAAGTACAGTGTGCTTTTAGTGCACAGTCAAAGCAAGTTTGGAGAACCAATGGCTTTAGGCAACATTTATTCATTCATACTACTAAGTTTCAACTATTTTACTGGCTGTTAGGAATGTCATAGTAAGTGGAACCTCTGGCCTCAAATAGTAGAGCCTGGGGAATGAACATGGTAATAGAAAGACTAAGATTTAAGATTTATCTTAACCTTTTTTTTTCCAACCTTTTTTCCCCTTTGTTGCTGTAGCCTGATCCCATATAAGTTGATGCATGATTGGAAGGAACTGTTTTTTCATGGAAAACCCATATATGAGCAAGCCTCTCTTAGACATTTACCAACTAAGCTCTCTGCAGAACACCTTGTAGAACTGGAGAAAAGGAACTTGCTAGATAACAATGATTATGAAGAATATAAGGTACCTATCAATGTGGAATAATTAAAGAGAATGCAACATAATAAATGCCATTGCTTTAGCATTAATTTTGTGATATTATTTCTTTTCATCTCTATTAAATAAAATGGGGTGTTTTGTGTTCCATTTTGCCTTAGTTTAATTTGTATTTATAGTAATAACTTAAAAGCCTAGCCTATTCATAATCCATTATCTGTTACTTCCAGTAATATTGGAGAGTGGTCTGAAATAAAATTAAGCATAATGCAGTAGGTAGATTTCAGAATTTTGAAGTTTTTAATTTATTCATTAGCAGTTTTCTTTGTGTGGCCTTCGCTTCAAAAGCCCTGGTTAAATGTGTTTTCCTAGTAACTTATCTACATAGCATGTTGCTTTTAGAGGAAAATAAAAGGGGAGAAGATCTGAGTTTTTGAGTGACATAGATGCATTTTTATTCAATAATTTGATTCAGTTTTTTGTTTTTTTTTTAAGTATGGGTGCCAGCTGTGCTTCTTAAAAGAGCTGCTGAAAGGCCATTGGGATAAACCAGGCTGAGGTCTCATTATTGGCACTACCAACTGCTAACTATGAGGCCTTAAGTGCTGAGAGTCTTGATTTCATATCCGATATATGAAATGGGGATAACAATATGACTACCTTATTGTGTTGTTGTGAAACTTATTTAAGATAATATGTGTTAAACACTTAGCCAAGTGCAATACATGTTGATGCAAATAATATGTACTAATTTCTTTCCTGACCACCTTGCCTTCCCTGTCCCACTTCATCTCACCTTTAGCAGGAAAGATATGAAATGAATAGCTATGGGATAGAAGTTCTGGGTAGATGATCAGCAATGGAATGGCAAATGAGGCTTTTTATTCTTAGAAATATGATTGAATGAGTTTTAGAAGGATAGTAAGTGCAATATGAAAAAAAGATAATTTGACCCAATCATTTTCTGATATTTAGCAAATACTCAATGTTTTTGAAAGAAGGCACAAATTAAATGAATGAGTGACAATAAACAGGGAAAAGTGTAAAATAGCACTAATATGAAAATATCAAAAGATAAGCTTTTTATAAAAAGATAAGTAAAGAAAGTGAGATTTTGTTGTTGTTACGAGAAACTAGATGTATATCATATTTTAATTGGATGACTCTATATATACATCTCACTAAAATAATTGTTTATTAAGGATTGACCAGAACCTTATAGGATATATGTTCATATTTATTTGAATGGTCATAGAATATTCTAGATCTAGTATGTCAACCTAATGTACAATGCTGTCTAATAAAATTCTTTGACATTGTCAACCTATGTGAAGGTATTTCTTTCCATTGTAGATTCAAAGTCATTTTATTTGACAGATTTTGCTGACTCATGAAATATTTGTTTCTGAATTATTTCTTAACCAGATCTATCTTGTTGCTTTCATAAATCAGGAGACCTGGTAGTCTAAAGCTTAGCAAAGACTTGTCTTTTTAACTTTTTTTCTTGTTTGGGAAATTGTTACCACAGGAACATGCTTGTCGTAGCCACATCCTGAAGCAGCTGGTATGTTTCTTTTGCAGCAAATTATAAACATTTTTTAGGAGTATGTGAACATCTGGTAATGCAGTGTATTTTGTTTTTGGATTTTGCTGTTGTCCTGGAAGTGAATATTACCTTAGGATATCTGATATGTGTTTATATGCTGTGTTCCTTTTGACTTTGTGATAGAAACTATACCATATACAGGTGTTAATGGATATACTATAAACAGTCCTTTATTATTCCCTATTATTAGAACTTTAATTTCTTCAGATACTTCTTAAATGTTTTGCATTTAAGTAAAAAATAAATGTTTCAAGTTTGAAAATACATTATTTGGCTTAAATCAGTTCAGTTCAGTTCAGTTCAGCCACTCAGTCGTGTCTGACTCTTTGCGACACCATGGACTGCAGCACCCCAGGCTTCCCTGTCCATCACCAACTCCCAGAGCTTGCTCAAACTCATGTCCATCAAGTCAGTGATGCCATCCAACCGTCTTATCCTCTGGCTTAAATAGTCTTTCACAAGAAACAGGGGATCCCCACATATGGCTTAATAAACATGGAACAGTTTTAGCAAAGTGCTAACTTTGCTCAGAATTTTTAATCCTTCAGCCAAACACACAGCTTAAAAATTGATCTTCAAAAAGTTTACATTCTTAGCATATTTTATTAATGCCTATATCCACCATCCATCCATCCAATACCTTGGCCACCTGATCCGAAGAGCCAACTTATTGGAAAAGACCCTGAGGCTGGGAAAGATGGAGTGCAGGAGAAGGGGTGACAGAGGATGAGATGGTTGGATGGCATCACCAACTCAGTGGACATGAGTTTGAGCAAACTCTGGGAGATTGTGAAGGACAGGGAAGTCTGGCGTGCTACAGTCCATGAGGTTTCAAAGAATCAGACAAGACTAACAACTGAACAGCAATATCTACCATCTATATAGAACTGATGCTTCCTGGTTTTGAGATCATACTTTTAAAACTTGGTTAGAGGAAGCTACATGTTTAAAAATTTTTAAATATTTCACCTAGAAACTGACATAAAAACAATTTTTTGCTTATGTCCATGTCATATATAGCCACCCAAAATTTGACTCCTTTTTCCTCACATTATTTCCCAATCATCATACTCTCTTTGTAGAATGGCTACATGTGAGAGAACTCTGGACCAGGAATGGTGTGGCCAAAAATATCATTTATCTCTCCTAAGAGGCAGGCAGAAGGCTCCTCATGGAGCCATACCCTACTGGGATTCCCAAGCAACCACTACAGGATAAGAAAGAGTTGTTTAGTGGAGAGTGGGAAGGAGTTCAAAATCCTATGGACCATGAACCACAGGCTAAGCCAAGAGCCCAACTGCTCCAGTTCAATTGACAGCATGGCCCTCACATAGCAGCCACTGGGTCTCAGTTATTCAGTGGACTCCTGTTGGTAAACGCCAAACTCCCCCAAATGCAAATCCCTTCCATGCTTCTTACTGGCAAATGACTCACAGGTCCATAGTATTTCATTTTAACGTAAGCTGCTTATTAGCAATTAGCTACTGAATGAGTTTGAGTTACTATAACTGGGTATTCAAACTAAATTTAGCTCATGGCCACGGTTTCCTGCTGTTGCAGATATTTCTAAGAAGTCCCTACCACAAAGCACTTGGCAATTTGAGGGTTCTACTGTGCATGCCCACGAGCAAGGTGTCATTGGAATTCCTACAATTTGGAGGGAGGATGTTTTGTGTCCAGCACATCATCCGTGTTGTCTGATGCTGGTCATAGTTTTTAATTGCTGTTATTTTTGTTTTCAATGAAAATCGCTATTTAATGATCTCTTGAGTTTGTTGTAGTTGTTAGGTTAACCCTACAATGTGTGTTGTAATGAACGTTTTTATCAGCAACACTTTGACTCATGATTTTACATTAACTAGACTTTAAGATGTAGCTGTATATGTTAGGGTTTAACATTCATACTCTTGTCACTACTGCAGATGTATCCCCAAATTTATTTATACAATAGCACTTATTATCACTGGGTTTTTTTTTCCACTAGAAAATAGGGTTGTGGAACTAAATGAGCCATGGGGGGGTCTATCTTCCTATATAAGTCTCATCTGACTTATTTGACCCAAAGGCACTATCCAAATACTAACTACTTCTTACTCTCCAACTCCAGCCTTTGTTGTTGATCCAGTGGCTCTTTAGATTTGACATTTGACAGTGGACTGTCCAGCCTAGCTCTTGCGTGGCTCTCTAACTTCCCAGTGAACAACCCAAATTCTTATGGTTCAGTATTTAATCAGGCTTCCCTGAGACTAAGTTGGTAAAAAATCCGCCTGCAATGCAGGAGAGCCCAGTTCAGTTCCTGGGTTGGGAAGATCCCCTGGAAAAGGGATAGGCTACCCACTCCAGTACTCTTGGGCTTCCCTTGTGGATCAGCTGGTAAAGAATCCACCTGCAATGAGGGAGACCTGGATTCAATCCCTCGGTTGGGAAGATCCCGTAGAGAAAGGAAAGGCTACCCATTCCAGTATTCTGGCTTGGAGAATTCCATGAACTGTATAGTCCATGGGGTCACAAAGAGTCAAACCCAACTGAATGAATTTGTTCCCTTTGGGCTGAATATCAGTTTGAAGCCTGTATTACTCAGGAGGCGTTGTTGGATAACCGACTGAAGCAAAGTGATAGATTTTAGTACATGAGTCTTAAGGTCATGTGAAGAGATCTTTTTTTTTTTTTAAGTTGTGGTTGCTGTGTTGTTTGAGTGTGTGTTTAAAGATATCCATTGTATTAGCTCAGGCTACCAAAAGAAAATACAGTAGACTTGGTGGCTTCAACAATAGGAATTTATTTCTCATAGTTCTGGGAAATCCAAGACCAAAGTCCCAACTGATTTGATTTCCCGGTGAGAACTCTCTTTCTGAATTTCTCACGGCCACCTTCTTGTCATGTCCTCACATAGAGGAGACAGGAAGAGAATTTTGATCTCTCTTCTTCTTGTGAAAAGTGAAGGTGAAAAGTCACTCAGCCGTGTCCGACTCTTTGCGACCCCATGGACTGTAGCCCGCCAGGCTCCTCCATCCATGGAATTTTCTAGGCAAGAGTACTGGAGTGGGTTGCCATTTCCTTCTCCAGGGGATCTTCCTGATCTGGAGATTGAACCTGAGTCTCCCGCGTTGCAGGTAGACACTTTACCATCTGAGCCACCAGGGAATCCTTAAAAGGTCCTTCTTCTTAAAAAGACCCTAATCCCGTCATGGAGCCTCCACCTTTATAACCTCATCTAACCCTAACTACCACCCAAAGGCCCCACCTCCAAATACCATCACAATGGAGAGACACAATATATGAGTTTTGGAGAGACAGGATTTAGTCCATTACCTGTGTGTTTATTCAAGACACTTATAAAATGTCTCAAAGTGCAAACTTACTAGTCAAGTAAGGAATCCCTAGTTTCAAATGAAATTGTTTCATGGCCTCTTTTGTGCCCTTCTGGGAAAGAAGTCTTAACTTAATGACTTACCTTCTGACTATGAATTTATGATGGTTTTATCTTTTAGTTTCAGACATGTCAGAATATATGTGACTGTTAAGTAGGTAGAGTAAGCAGTTGCTTATATGATGGGAGTGGAGATTTTCTGCTGGGGTATTGTGCTCTAACAATTCTGCCAGCCATTGTACCTGATGCCCCATATTATCATGTGTGCTGAAGACAAGGATGGATGCATCAGAGGAACCTGCTAAAATACAAACATTTCCCAAAATAGATAACCAGAATCATGATCTGCCTCTAAAATAGGAGCCAAGAAGGAAGCTTGGTACTGAACAGAATATTCTCATGTTTGCTATATGAATTTCATAGCTGTAATGTTCTTCTGTCTTTGCTTAGAGTTTTGCCTCCAACTCCCTAAGTGAAGTGTAAGTTGCTCAGTCGTGTCTGATTCCTTGCAACCCCATGAACTGTACAGTCCATGGAATTCTCTAAGCCAGAATACTGGAGCAGGTAGCCTTTCCCTTTTCCAGTGGATCTTCCTAATCCAAGAATCAACCCTGGGTCTCCTGCATTGCAGGCAGATTCTTTACCAACTGAGCTATCAGGGAAGCCCAACTCCCTCAATTTCTCCTCAAATGGTAAGGCTTTCTAGGCTAGGCCTCATCGTGTAGCTGTGTCCTGGTAGAATCACCTTTATGCCCTAGAATGCTCATTAATGGCCATCAAGTTTACTGATACTAACTCACAAAGCAAAAAATCATTGTATTAGTTTTCAAAGGTATACCTATAGATGGCTTAGGCCCAGGAATGCCTTCTGACTATTGTGGGCCAAGAATTTCAGATGACTGGGGTAGGCTTTGCAGAAGTCTGGCACTGTGCCTGTGGGATATGTGTCTTATGTAATGGAAGGGAAGCCTGGGTCACTGGTAGAGTATTTAGCTTCAAATTACTAGAATTGAAGACAAGCTAAGTTCATTAGAAAACCATGGTAGGAACAGTTGAATTAAGGTATCAAGATCAAGGCATTAGACCAGAATGGAGAAATGATTTGCAAAATTAAAGAATTGGTACCTAGATAGAAAGTGGAATGAAAAGAGGAGTAAGAAGGACGTAGCTAGAAAGAAGAGCCCTGGGTGACTGCTATGAATGAGACTAGTAGTGAAGTTCACCGTTCATTGTTATTTGCTCTAGATCACATAGAATAGGGAGAATCTAATTCTGCCCCGGGCTCCTTCTCATCTAGAACCAGCCAAGAAAAGGTGTTAAAAATCTTCCCTGGGCTTCCTGATTTTCTTGTTCATCCTTTGCCTATTTTGACAACTATAGGATCCAGCTTCTATACCACAAGTCTAACTTCTCTTCAATCAACTGCTCAGACTTCCCATCTAGTATTTTAGAGATAGCTCTATGGATCTGGTAGATAAATATGGCAAGAACACAGTGGTGTTAGTAACCTCAAAAAACTTTAATGGACCCAGGAAAGTCTTTGACTTTTGGTGTTGGGCAGATGTGTTGGGCTGAGAACTAGAGAAACTTCCATCCAAATGACGCCTTACTCTACCACTCCTGTCGAGTACCAGGGTCTGTCAGCCATAGCCTGGAGTATACTGACCCCACAGTAGTCTTTCTTACATTGGTCAGTGCCATTCCTAGGCTATTTTGGAGTGTTGTATACCTCTTTGATGGCTCAGATGGTAAAGAATCTGCTTAGAGTGCAGAGGACCAGAGTTTGATCTTAGGGTTAGGAAGATTCCCTGGAGAAGGGAATGGCAACCCACTCTAGTATTCATGCCTGGGAAATTCCATGGACAGAAGAGCCTGGCAGGCTACAGTCCATGGAGTCACAAACAGTCAAGACACACCTAAGCAACTAGCACTTTCACTTTCATACCTCTTTGAGATATCAACATTTAGTAGTGAAACAAGAAAATAGAGTGACAGTGGTCATTATTATGAGAGAAGGTATGCTATTTGGAAAACTCGTGTGAATTTTGCAGTGACAAGATTAGAACAAGTCATAGTGTCTTCTAACCAAGCCTGTCTGACTGTCCCTGGCTGGGCAATGGCAACAGATGGGTGAATTCCAGTGTAGAGGCCTCTGGAAAAGTTCTTTCTATGGTCTGCAAGATGATAGATATTAGTTTTTTTTTAAAAAAGTGATCTGGAGGGAGACTGCCACCTCCCTGATGATGAACAGAGCATAGTTTGAACATCTAAGGAATGAAGATTACTATTTTCATGAGGATAGCCACCACCACCAGAATTGTTTGTGGCACAAGTAAAGATCTGATATAAAGTCCATTGTGATGCTGTCCCAAGGGTACTTGGACATCAGGAGAAATGCAGTAACCTTATTCTTATTTTGTTTTAGACTCAGGCAACTGAGCTTTGAAAAGTGCTGGGCTACCTACACAGCTCCTGCAACTCCCAGGGTGCCATATTCAATGCCTTGGAGGGCCACGTGGCTTGCCGGAACATAGAATGAACCAGTAGTGGGAGCCTGTCATTTCAGGGCAAATAAGGTGTTCTTTCTCATGATCTCAGTGGGTCACTTTGCGTATGTGGAGTCAGACTGCTAAGCAGAATCTCCTGCCCATTGTTCACATCTGATTTGTCCTTGGGTTTCAGTAACACTGAAATGTGTTTGAAACAGGGGATCTCTTAGAGTGGCTTCATCTCAGTTACCCCTGGTAATCAAACCTGAAGACAAAGTATCAGCCCAGTGATTCCAGCTGCATGACATACAAGTAATTGGTAGCTCAGAGTTTTGGAAAAAGAAGCCTGCTGTGGCTCACAACTGCTGAGCTTGCTGAATTTCTAAACTTGTCAGAAGCTAGTTATTGGATTGCATAGGGAGGTGTCATGTGGGCTTGTAGGCTTTGACAGTGGTCTTTGTAACTTTGTTGGTGACTGACCATAGCCAGTTTGAATTTTCCTCCTTCCCTCCCATATATAGCCATATCATCCTAAACACACTTGATCTCGTCTGAATTTTCCTCCAAAAATAACCACAAGGTACATGGATGTTGTTGTCTTGGGTCTTTTGTGACAGACTAGAAGCAAACATGTCTGTTTCCATAGGATAATATCAGGAAAGATTGGGGAAGACTGCCCCTGGGACAGAAGTGAGCAGGCTTCTGAGTGAAAGCCATTATAGGATCAGAACCAGTTCTTCATATTTCCTGATGAGCCAGAATTAACCATGGGATCAATTGATAGAAAGGCGCTGGCTATTCACAGTGCTACTTCTAGCCAGAACAGTCTTCAGCTGAGCAGAGCAGGTGAAGCTGTGATAACATCTGCTTTTCCTTCGTTACCATGGGCAACACTTGCACTTCCTGGCCACAGATAAGATGTGGTCCAGACTGAGCAATCTAGCTTAGAGGGATGTGGTGGCATGCCTTCTCCCCGGAGTTGCACCTACCATGCCAACATCAGTGAGAGCTGCCCAGCACAATGCCCCTGCCTCATCTGGAAGTCAACGGCCAGTCTGTCTGGAAGAAAGGCATAGCCAGACATCTGACCATACTCTGACCTGACTGGAGGTCAGGTGACCTTAGAAAGGCTGCCAGTCTCACTTAGCAGAGCCAGCTCATCTTTTCATGTTGTTCTGAGTTCTTCTTGGAACTGGGTCTTGATACAGAGCCCATTCCATGACAGCTCTTGGAAGAGGGGTCAGGATTGAGCTGCCCATCACCTAACTGGACCTCTTTCCTTCCTCCTTGTTAGAGGCAGAAGAGCACAGCCTCCATTTTTCCATCAATCTTCCCCATCTTTGATAGGAACCTGCCTCTCAAACAAGTCCCACACAGTAGTCAAGCCCTGAGGAGCTGCCAGTTTACATGAGCTGAATTTCCCATCTGGCAGAATACCCAACCACCCTTTCTTCTTCTGAGAACCGTGGGTGGTTATAAGGAACTTTATAAAGTCTGAATTACAAACATAAGCAGTTCCTCCAGATTCCCTCAGGGTTTGGGGGTGGTTGGAGGAGAAAGTCTGGGAAAGCAAGGCAAAGGACAGAGGCTCCAAACCCACCAGGTTGTATGTTAGTACTTCCCTGTGGAATTTGGTGTCTTCCTGAGTGCCAAATCCTCCAAGCACAATAACTGGAATGCAGCTACTAGACTTTCCATGTTGCAATAATAATAGATGTGTTTCTATGATATCTGATTCCCTCTGGTAGGAGGCAGGACAGACCTGAACAGAGAAGGTCAGCCATGAGAACAAGCTCCAGGGCTCATTGAGTTCTCAGAGCTGGAACAAAGGTGGTCAAGATAATTTACCTGATGTAGTCAGAAAAAGGAAGACACAAAGGTGGGATCAAGCCAAGGCCTTTGAGCAGGCCAGTGATCAAAGCTGAGATTGGGTAAGAACCAGACTAGAGGATGGAGACGAAGCCAGCAGATTGGAAGCTAGGCAGAACTGGAACAGGCCAGGACTCAAGACGAAAGGCTTGGAAGTTAATTGCCACAAACAGAGCTAGAATTTCTGCAGCTTATTTTTATTATCTGCCAGTCATGTGGTATACCCTGGGTCAATGTAATCTGTGAGACCCAAGACAAATATCCAGTTAGGAAAATGAAACTAACCAGATCACAATAACTTGCCATAGAGCAGGCCTTACCTATTCATTCAGTCAGGCTGCTCCTTACCCCCTCAGCACCCTGTAAAAATCTCTGGCAGAACTTCTTACAAAGTCCCATTTTATAAATTCTTTATAATTTAGTACATTTTAACTGAAATGCTTCCTGCTGCCATGAAAAAGGATGCCTTGGTTTAATGGAGAAGCTCTTTGAAAATCATACTACAAGCTGTTACTTCTAGACATGCTTCCAGGGTTAGCTAGTTTCATACATTGTGGATTCTTCTTAACTTCCATCTGTGAGGGTGACTCTTGCTGATCGTATCCTAGATTTTAGGTTGGCTTGTGTCTATCTTATTTGGAGAACTAAGTCATCCTTGTACAACCTTGTACTTAATCAAAATTAATAAGATGCAATATCCATGTATTCACTCATTTATTTAGCTCACTTATATTGAGCCTGTACTACCAATTGATTGATTCACTCTTTCATTCATTTCATTCACATTTCATTCACTCATTCATTTCATAAATATTGAATGCCTATTAGGTTCCAGCATGGTTCTGGAAATTGGGAATGAAAAAAAAGAACCTTCAAAAACAAAGTCTCTTTTTCCATTGTCCTTAAACTAGTCATCTTTATTCTGGCCTAATTTCCCTCTTTTTTCAGTTTTCCTTTTCCCTCATCATGTTCTTATTCCAACCTGACACATCTCCCTTTACTTACCCTTTATCTTTAGTCTTATTAGGAATTTCACAGCTGTATTTTTAAGGTGATGCTGTAAAATATGTTCTACCAAATCCTCAATCTGTCCATCTCCACTGGTCAGGCTTCAGTTCTCTGCCTGACCTAAGCCTTCAGTTCTCTTCATGGTCAACATTCTATCCCATTGTGTCTGACCACATTCTGCAACTAACCAGTGAGGGAAGAGGGCTTCATTCTGACTCCTTTGTGAGGAAGCATGCCTTTCTGCTTACAGTGCACTTCTTGTTGGGCAAAAATGTAGCTGCTGTCTCCCTTAAGGGTATTGCCATGTGTGCTTCCAGCAGCAACAAGAGAACTTCTGTTAATAGTTAAGCATTCAGAGTCAGTGGTCACACAAGCCTTTCACTCAACCTTTACAACGACCCTGTAAAATAGATATTGTTATCATACAAAGATGAAGGAATTGACAAGAGTATAAAGCACTGAGTGCTCAGTCATTCAGTCATGTTCGACTGTTTATAACCACATGGATTGTAGCCCATGAGGCTCCTCTGTCCATGGGGTTTCCCAGGCAAGAATATTGGAGTGGGTTGCCATGCCTCCTCCAGGGGATCTTCCAGAACCAAGGATTGAACCACATCTGTTTCATCTCTTGCATTAGCAAGTGGATTCTTTACTACTGCGCCACCTTGGAAGTCCTCATAAGTTATTAATAAGTGCTTTACTATCTCTGGTTAGGCAACAAACCCATATTTCTTTCCTTTTTAAGTACATATTTTTATCTGTACAGTTCTTTTTATGCTTCAACTTTAGAACCATATGTGATATCCTGAAGGAAAAATAAATAAATAGCACTAACACTTTCGTTTCATTACATTAAATCAGATTAATTTGGAGAAGAATTCAGTGGCTTATAATTTTGGACTTTTTTAAATTTCCCTTTATTCAAGTCATTTTTCTTACATTCATCTGTAAAAATGCGAGACTATGCTTAGGTTATATATTTCCCATCAATTCTGGTGATTTTTGTCAAAGTTTCTAATTGCAATAAAAAAAGTTGACTTATGCTAAGTAAGCAGAAAAAATATCCAAAATATGTTAGGTCGTTCAGTGACTCTGTAGGTTAAATTCAAGAACCATGCTCAAGGTTAAACTTCCAAGAAAAATTATCAGAACCATCACAGCAAGATCTGATGAGAAGACTGTCAGCAGCACAGAGCACTGGAAATTCAGGTTGCAGCAGCTACTTCTGCACCAGGAACTCACCTGCTAATTCTAGGAGCACAACTACTTTTTCTTTTCTTTTTTTAAAAATTTTGTTGATTTGCAATATTGATTTACAATTGTTGGTTTACAATGCTGTGTTAACTTCTGCTGTCCAGCAAAATGATTCAGTTATAAATACATGTGCATTCCTTTTCATATTCTTTTCCATTATGCATTATCACAGGCTATTGATTATAGTTTCCTGTGCTATACAATAGGACCTTATTAGTTATCCATCCTGTATATACTAGTTTGCATCTGCTAAGTCTGCTAACCCTAAACTGCCAGTCCTTCCCTCCCTCCCTTGCCTCCCCCTGCAACCACAAGTCTGTTCTCTGTGTCTGTGAATCTGTTTTGTAGATATGTTAATTTTCTACTTCTTTCTTTATCTTACTTGCATTGGCTATAACTTCCAGAATAAGGTGACTATTAATGTAAATGATGAACATCTTTTCCTTATTCCTACCTTTAATAGAAAAATGTGTTGCACACTTTGGCTCACCATTATATATTGATAAGATATGTAAAAAATGTTAGGCCAATCATCTTCAATTTGTAACATACTAAGAAATTTGTTTAATTTTTTTCTCATCAGAAATGAATTTTGAATTTATCAGATGCTTCTTGGTCAAAATGATCATATGCTTGTATTTTAACCTATTAATGTGATATATGACAGGTTTTATAATTTTTAACCTTCCTTATATTCATGAAGTAACACTTATTCAGTCATATAGTATAAAGGTTTTGAGCATATGTTCTGCAGTCTGTCTGCCTGAGTCCTTACTAAGCTCTGCCATTACTACTTATTGTGACTATGAACTTCCCAGGTGGCAGTATAGGTAAAGAACCTGCCTGCTAATGCAGGAGACATAAGAGACTCAGGTTTGATCCCTGAGTCAGGAAAATCCCCTGAAGAAGGGAATGGCAACCCACTGCAGTACTCTTGCCTAGAAAAATCCCATGGACAAGGATCCTGGTGGGCTACAGTCCATGGGGTCACAGAGTCAGACATGACTGAGCATATTGCAGGCAGACGCTTTATCCTCTGAGCCACCACGGAAGCCCCATGAGCACACACACACATAGACAAATATAATTTGTTTCTATAATTCTAAGGGTTTTCTTCTGCAAAATTGGCAAGATAATTATACTTATGTAAGAGTTGTGTGAGAATCATTAGAAATAATTCATGAAAACAGCAGTATATAGGATATACTGAATGTGTAGTAAATGTCAATTAATATAATTGTTTTGTCTTAATATAGGCTGATTTTTGTCAGTATTTTATGCATGATTCTTGCAGTATATTTCCAAATGAGATTGGTTTGTTATATTCTTTTTTGAATGCTGTTTTTGTCAATGATCTTTGACACCTTTTCTAGTACCAGTGTTACATTAGTCTCACCAAGCGAACTGGAAAGCTATCTTCTGCCATATTTCAGAAGACTTTAAATAACATTTAAATATCTGTTTGAGAAAAATTTTCTTTTTTTTTTTTCTGTTAACACTGTTATCAAGTTTCCTAGATACAGTTCTTCAATAATGTTTTTCTTTCTTTCATGCCTTTAATATTTACAAATATTTCTTTTAAATTAATTTTAATCATTTGTACTTTCTTAAAATATCATTTTATCACACATTAATAAATTAAAATTTATCACAGTAGAGTTGTATATAATATTTTCTTAAGGATTTTTAAGTCTCCTAAAAATCTGTTGTTACTGCCTTTCCCATGTTACAAAATTGATACTTGCTATACTTCACCTTTGTGCATAACTGGTAGCAATTTCATTATGATTAAAATGAATAAGTTCTAGAATTATATCAATAAAAATATCTTAATAGTATTACTCTCTAATTTATCATCTCCATTATCATGAGTTTCTTCCTCCATGTTCTTTTCTGGTTATTTTTAAATTGTTTTTTTTCCTATTTTCAACCTTGGTTCATTTATTTTCCTTCTTTTTATTTTAGATCAAATCATTTTAAACTAAGAGACTATGAGTTTTCCTCTAACTACAGCTTGATTTTGTCTCATATTTTAAAATAAATCTATTATTTTAATATTTTTCTCAATCTGTTATTTACAGATATTTACAGTTTTAATTTTTCATTAAGAATAATTAAAAAATGCAATGTTTAATTATTAAAAATAAAATTTATTTCTAGTTTTAGTGCACAGAAGTCAGAGAATGTGAACTATATAGTTGTTTTGTCTTTGTTTTGCTTTTCCTCTAGTTGTCAGATCATTTAAGCCAGAAGCTTAAAGAAACTGGAAGACAAATATAGGAAACAACATATTGGTCATGAAAATTCTCTTTTATCTATCTTTAAAATATTTAAAAATAAGTTTAGTATTTGCATACAGTAGCCACATACTCTTACTGTCTTTTATCTATCTACTGATAGCACCAATTTAAGTGTCTTAATACTCAACTTACATTACAATTTGTCTCAGCTCAATATGTCTACTTTCATAAAGTGTTAAGTATTTTAGAATTTATTTTTTATTTCTATATGGGAAGCTTATTTTTCACTAATATGAAAGTATTATGTTATTATTCATTTATGTAACAGAACTATTTAAATATCAATTCACTTTTGTTTGTTATAATTTGTATTTACTTTCAATTTCCTACATGCTTAAATTCCACTTTTAAGAATATTTCTGGTTTTTTTTTTATTATTTTTATAGAACATGGTTGGAGAATGGGCCTTACCAGAAGAAATGGTTGAAAACATACCACCCTCCAACAATTGCATATTGGGCCATGTGATTCACAGACTAATTGAAAGTTCTCTTCCTCCTCAAGTTGAACCTACAGAACCTGAGTTACCTTCATTTGCTATAAAAGGATGCTTGTTGGGGAAAACCTTTAGTGGAAAAACTACTGCTCTAAAGGCTCTAGAAAAAAGTAAAATTTATTTTCTTTTTTTTTTTTTTCCTGTATTGATTTCTATTTACAGTGAATATAGCTGCAAATGGCTCTGTCTGTAGAAAACATACATGAAAATCTGCTAATATATTGGGAAGTTCTAGCATTAAGAATATTGTAATAAAGTGAGCACATAACTTATTGTCCGAGGCAGACACTTTTAAGAGTATAGAGTCATGAATCAGAACTGTCCTAAGGAAACCTGGATCTATGGGCTTGCTATATAATGATGATGTATAGTATAAAGGGAAATAATATCTTAAACCTTTCATCATAGGGTTTACTTACTTTGCCAATAGATGAAATAGGAAAATAACAACTTGTCACAAATAGAAAAGATATAGACTTAAAATTGTAAATGTTTTAATCCTTCACATCAATTGAGTTCTTTCCCTTTCATGAACTTTTGGCTTTTTCTCTAGAAGTTCTTCCAATTAGAAGTGAAATCACAGATTTCCATCTATTTAATAGTTTTTCTTTGATAATACTTACCTATTACTGTTGTTAATAAGTGAGTATTATCAAAGAAAAGCTAATTAAATAGAATATGCCAACAAATTTGGAAAACTCAGCAATGGACACGGGACTGGAAAAGGTCAGTTTTCATTCCAATCCCAAAGAAAGACAGTGCCAAAGAATGTTCAAACTACCTCACAATTGCACTTATTTCACATGCTAGCAAAGTAATGCTCAAAATTTTCCAAGCTAGGCTTCAACAGTACATGAACCAAGAACTTCCAGATGTTCAACCTGGATTTAGAAAAGGCAGATGAACCAGAGATCAAATTGGCAATATCCATTGGATCATAGAAAAAGCAAGAGAATTCCAGAAAAACATATACTTCTGCTTCATTGACTGTGCTAAAGCCTTTGACTGTGTGGATCACAACAAACTGGAGAAATCTTCAAGAGACAGGAATACCAGACCACCTAACCTGCCTCCTGAGAAATCTGTATGCAGGTCAAGAAGCAACAGTTAGAACCAGACATGGAAAAATGAACTGGTTCCAAATTGGGAAAGGAGTATGTCAAGGCTGTATATTGTCACCCTGCTTATTTAACTTATATGCAGAGTATATCATGTGAAATGCTGGGCTGGATGAAGCACAAGTTGGAATCAAGATTGCTGGGAGAAAATCAATAACCTCAGATATGCAGATGACACCACCCTTATAGTAGAGAGAAAAGAGGAACTAAAGAGCCTCTTGATGAAAGTAAAAGAGGAGAGTGAAAAACATAGCTTAAAGTTCAACATTCAAAAAACTAAGATTATGACATCTGGTCCCATCACCTCATGGCAAATAGATGGGGAAACAATGGAAACAGTGACAGACTTTATTTTCTTAGGCTCCAAAATCACTGCAGATGGTGACTGCAGCCTTAAAATTTAAAGACACTTGCTTTTTGAAAGAAAGCTATGACAAACCTAGACAGCATATTAAAAAAGCAGAGATATCACTTTGCTGACAGAGGTCTGTATAGTCAATGCTATGGTTTTTCCAATAGTCATGTATGGATATGAGAGGTGGACCATAAAGAAAACTGAGCGCAGAATTGATGCTTTTGAACTGTGGTGTTGGAGAAGACTCTTGAGAGTCCCTTGGACTGCAGGGAGATCAAACCAGTCAATCCTAATAGAAATCAGTCCTGGATATTCATTGGAAGGACTGATGCTGAAGCTGAAGCTCCAATATTTTGGCCACCTGATGCAAAGAGCTGACTCATTGGAAAAGACCCTGATGCTGGGAAGGATTGAAGGTGGGAGGAGAAGAGAAAGACAGAGGATGAGATGATTGGATGGCATCATCGACTCAATAGATATGAGTTTGAGCAAGCTCCAGTCGACAGTGAAGGACAAGGAAGCCTGGCGTGCTACAGTCCATGGGGTCGCAAAGAGTCGGACATGACTGAGCAGCCGAATACCAATTACTGTTTTTACTGGAAAATTCAGAATTTTTACTGAGATCAGTCTGTATTAAGACTGTAGGTCATTATTGAGATGTTAAATAGACCTGTTTAAAGCCTGACAAAAGTTCAGTGAGATACCACTCCACACCCAATAAGATGAGTATAATTTTTTAGGAAATGGAAAATATGTGTTGGTCAGGATATAGAGAAGTTGGAACTCTCATACATAGCTTTCGAGAATGTTAAAATGTCGTAACCACCATGGAAAATAGTTGGTGATTCCTCGATAAGTTAGATAATTACCATATGACCCCAGCAGTTCCGCGACTGGTATATATATACTCTAAAGAGCTGAAAACAGGTGGTCCAAAAAAAAAATAAATCCCATGTACAGAATATTCATAGCAGCATTATTAATGATAGAGAAAAGGTGGAAACAACCCAAATGTTCATCACCAATGAATCAATCATGAACAAAATGTGTTATATCCATACTCTGGAATACTGCTCAGTCATAAAAGGAGTGAAGTACTCTTATGTGCTACAACATGGATGGACTTTGAAAACATCATACTAAGTGAAAGAAGTCAGATACAAAAGACCACATATTGTTTGATTCCTTGGATATGAAACATCTAGGATAGGCAGATCTCCAGACAGAAAGCAATTTGTTCTTGGGGGCAAGGGTAGGGAGATAGGAAGTGACTGCTTAATTGATGCAGGGTTTCCTTTGGGGTGATCCAAATCTTCTGGAAAAAAGATATCAGTAATGATTGAACAACATGGTAAATGACCATAATATTGAATTGTATCTTTTAGAATGGTTAAAATGGGTCATTTTATGTCGTGTGAATTTTTGTTGTTGTTTAGTTGCCAAGTTGTGTCCAACTCTTTTGCGATCCCATGGACTGTAGCCCACCAGTTTTCTCTGTCCATAGGATTTTTCAGGCAAGATTACTGGAGTGGGTTGCCATTTCCTTCTCCAGGGGATCTTCCCAACTCAGAAATCAAACCCACATCTCCTGAGTCTCCAGACTCTTTACCACTGAGTCACCAGAGAAGCCCCATGTGAATTTTACCACAGTATTAAAAAAAAATCTCGACCCAAAAAACATTTCTGCTGCCGCTGCTGCTGCTAAGTCACTTCAGTCGTGTCCGACTCTGTGCGACCCCATAGATGGCACAACATTTCTAGGAGACCCTAAAGAGAATGTTCTAAGTTTGAAGTCAGCACTGAAGAACAATGATTCGATTTCCTAAGTGAAAAGCTATTCATAAAATAATCTTTTGTATTTTAGGCTTTCCTATTCAGGTACTTTCTATCGACACTCTTGTTCAAGAAGCTATCCAAGCATTTCATGACAATGAAAGTGTCAGTGGGGCCCAGGGACTTCAGAAAGCACCCGAAGAAAAGGCTTTACCAGTTAGGCAAAAGAGTGGTAAAGAAACCCAGGCAAGTGTGGCTTTAGTTTTCTTCCATGCGCCTCATACATTAGAGATTTCCAGCTGGATAGCATCTAAGAGATCTTCTAGACCAGAGATTGGCAGAGTTTTCTGTAAAGGTCCAGATGGTAAATATTTTAAGTTTTATGGGCCCAGAGGCAACATCAAGGATATATTACATGGGTACTTACATAACAAGAGAGAAAATTTCAACCCCCATCCCTACTCCTCTAATACATACACACAAACACACACATATCATTACCTAGGTGGGCCATCCAGTATGGTGGGCTAGACTTGAGCTCAGTTACCATCAGCTCAGGCATTCTCCTGAAGAAAGAGCCACTGGTTGGTAAGGGGGTTCATTCAGTTGCTAAGTCATGTCCAGCTCTTTGCAACCCCGTGGACTACAACATGCCAGGTTCCTCTGTACTCTACTGTTTCCTGGAGTTTTCCCAAATTCATGTCCATTTATAAGGTAAGGGGGTGGAAGGCTCAATTGCAAGGGCTTGGGGAGGGGTGAGACGTCAGTGTTTTGGGAAAGTTCACAAAGTTATCAGCTCTCAGAGTAGAATTCCACTACTGAAAGCTTGGCAGTGGCCAGCAGCAAGTCACCATCTTGTAGATGCAGCCAGTGCCAGTCCTGGGCAGCAGCCAAGGAAGGTGTTGGAGAGGAACAGACAGACGGCAAGGGGGATGCCTTGCAGTGCTATCCCCTGGAGTGATACTCATGGACCATGTATAAACAACCAGCCTATTCTGGTCCAGGGATCATAGTTTGCAGACCTCTGATCTAGACTAGTAGATCTCAGTTTTGGGGGGTGGCTGGTAGGGGAAGATCTCTTATGGTTTACTTGCATTACTGTTTCCATCAGTGTTGCATTTTGCTTATTACGTAAAGATTCCAGGGCAGGAACTTGGAGAGTATGGCCCCATGTTGAGAATTATGATGTGGTCTTGTTGTTATTGTTCATTCTCTAAGTCATGTCTGACTCTGTGACCCAATGGACTGCAACATGCCAGGCTTCCCTGTCCTTCACCATCTCCCAGAGTTTGCTCAAACTCATGTCCATTGAGTTGATGATGCCATCCAACCATCTCATCCTCTGTTGTCCCCTTCTCCTCCAGCCTTCAATCTTTCCCAGCATCAGGGTCTTTTCCAGTGAGTTGGCTCTTTGCCATCAGGTGGCCAAACTATTGGAGCTTCAGTTTCAGCATCAGGCCTTTCAGTGAATATTCAGACTTGATTCTTTTAGGATTAACTGGTTTGAACTCCTTGCTGTTCAAGGGACTCTCAAGAGTCTTCTCCAGCACCAGATATAGTCTAATCTGCTCTTTTAAAGGGAAACAGTAGCAGTTCTAAGCATGAATTGATGTATTTCCCATCAGAGGCTTGTTGATGGTTAGGCTTTGACTGGAATCCCAGATTCTAAATCCAATATTCTTTTCCCTACCTTATGCTGTCTCTGAAATTGAATAAATTAAAAGAGACTCTAATCCAGGTCATTTGCATGAGCTGCAAGGAAAATACCATTTAACCATGATTCTGAAAATAACTGGGAGGGTTTTTCTTCATTGTGGGCTGCCTCTTCTTCTGTGTTGTGGTACTCTGTATTCTAATTGATGAGGTAATAGATAATGTACATATTTTTTCTTTATTTCCATTATGGCTATGACTGACCCCTCTAGGTCTGATCTTTCTAAGGTGGTTTTCTACAAACTCTTTCTCTTTCTCAGCTCCCATTATCCTTTCCAAATGGCAGTTGTGTATTTTACATAGAAGCTGAAGGCCAGCTGAAAGACAGATTATACCATGGGTTACTATGTGTTTCTCTAAGTACAATTATCATCAAACTGTGTTCATTTCCAGAACTCATTCAGTTCTTCCTAATATCATTAATGTTTTAGATTAATGAGTCTATGGTTGTAAACCTTACTTATAGAAGTAAAATCAAGAATGTTACTAAAATCTGACAATGTTAAAATCTCTCCGTGTGTGCAGGCATGTACTTCCTCCCCAGAGGATGTGCAAGATGTATCTTTAGCTGAAGCACTGCCAGAAAGAGAAGATAAAACCAGACTTGGTAAGTAAGATATCGAAACAAATCATCCATCATTTACATAAGTGAGACTAATAGTAGGAGCACATGGATGTGAGCACAGACCAACTTTCAGGACAAGAGAGGGGAGATGGGGAGGGTTACACGATTGTGTGAGTGTTCACAGGACAAACAGAACAAGATCAACACAGCTGTCCCTAACCACTGTCTGCTGCTGGCGATAAGAGATGACAATTTCAAAGGAATCTTCTCACGTCCCTTCAAGTAGTTGCTCAGTCTTGTTGTGGTTTTGAAAACAGCCAGGCTAAATCATCGTCACTCTTCCTGGCTTTGCAGGGAGACAGTAGTTAACTGTTTCTTCTCACCTAGGCAGGTGGGCGTGTACCACTGTGCTGTCTGCACGCAGCTGCTTTTGTTCACTGTGGTGAGGGAGGCTGTGGCTCTGTCTCATCCACCCACCTCAACAGTGGTTCCTCAGATACTATAAAAGTTAACGTTTATTCTCAGCCTTGCACAAAGCAAATAGAACCAAGCTTCTCAAACCCAGCAACACATTATCTTCCTTGGGATCTGGGCTTCAGTCCTTCAGATCCTTGGTAAAATCATTGAAGGAAAACAGTTTTAAATCTTGAATATGTTTTCTATTTGTGCTAGTTAAGGCTTTGCTATATTTAATCATTGCATAAAATTTGGTTCTTCCTGTACCATCACCATTGGAGAAGGAAATGGCAACCCACTCCAGTATTCTTGCCTGGAGAATCCCATGGACAGAGGAACCTGGTTGTCTATAGTACATGGGGTCGCAAAGAGTTGGACACGACTGAGCGACTAAGCACAGTACCATTACCATAAGAGCCATCAACCTTGGACAACATGCTCGTTTATTATGAGCAGGCAATCCTGCCAGAGAGGCCAAGGTTCCTGTCTTTTAAAAGAATATAAGATGTCCCTTGTTTCAGTTATTTGTTTCTTACAGGATAATTCTAATTGATTTTTAAACTATCGTAAAGTATTTTGTGACATTCTATTGTGAAACTCCAGCAAATTATAAAAAGACTCTGAAAACTAATTTTTTACATAGAATTGAACTAAAAAACTCTCTGACTTCTAGAATTTTCCACCTTCAGACATGTTTATTACCTATAATTTGATAACCCAGGAAAGTAATGTGAACGTGAAAACCACTTAGTCATGTCCAACTCCTTATGACCTTGTGGACTGTGGCTTGCCAGGCTCCTCTGTCTGTGGGATTCTCCAGGGAAGAATACGGGAAAGTAAAATTAACTAACTATATTTTTGGCTTGTTTTCCAAGAGGAGAAATGGCACTAAAGTATTTCTAATGATTTTGTTATGAGTGAGCCACACTGGAAGAAAGCAAATAGAAAACATGGAGCCACACAGTGGCCGGGACTTAATGTTGAGAAATGAAGGTAAATGCCATGCTGGGCTGCCGCGTTCACTTCCTTCCTCTGCGTATCTCAGACACAGCTGAATCCAATAACCCACAGGTCCAAAACCACAGATGGTCAAATACTAACATGGCTGTTAGTTGTCAGTACCGGAGTATGTTCTCATCCCTTTTTCCATTGCTAGATACCGATGCCAGAAAAACAGCGAAAGCTGAAGAAGTCGTAGCAAGTGATAGTTTCTCTGAAGTAAGTACTATAATCTAATTTTGGCTACTAGTATATTGAAATGTGTTGTGAGTCATAGCTTTTCGTAGTGTTTTCATCTTCATATGAAATAGCAATGTGCTTCTCTTTGGCTTAAACCTGATGATGAAATACTAAACCTGGGTTTATTTGATATTTTTTGTATCTTTAATATAGTTTGTACCTAAAGCAGTGGAAATTGCTTTCAGTTTTGCCAAGTAAGAAAGCAAACACATGCTTTTAAAAATTTTAGACTTATACCAAATTTATATTGATGTTTTTTACCACTTAATTTATTATTTTTATTTCCTTTCACAATCTCTTTATCTTTACATTTTTTCCAGGATTTATCCTTAGACTTATTGGTGACTGTGCAGAATTTTTCATTAATCCCTGAAAAAATGTTTACAACAATTTGCCAACTATTACTTTTAATGAAAACTAATATTTCCATATATAGGATTGCCTTACTGTATATGGAAATATAATGGTCAAATAGAATGGTCAGATTAATCGAGTAGGATTTTATTAAATATAATTAAAGTAAATAAAAGTACATTTTAATTTATTGTTTTTTTCCCCCAAGGAAATCAATTTTATAATATTTTAGATTTTAAAACTCCTTTAAGATAGAAACAGTTTTGGAAGAATATACACCAAGCTATAAATATGATGACATACAGGGAGAAAAATGAGTTTAGAGAAAATGATCAAAAGGGACTTATAATTTTTTCTCTGTATTTTTGAAATATAAATTAGCATAAAGGCTAAATATGTTTTTATATTAACATTTATTGAGTTACGAATCTCCTGCATTCCATATTCAATTCAGTTCTAAGGGCATACTTTGTTCCATGCATTGTTGTAATCTGAGGGGGGAGTGTATATCAGGGAACAAAAGTGACAGGGCTCCCAAGCTTTAAGGAGTTTACAATCTAAAAGAGAGGGACCATAAACTCATATGTAAATGAATTTATATGAACCAGCAGATGGTGGTGATGTCATCTGAAAAGAAAAAGTAGAGTAAGGGAGATGGCTTCGAGAGAGTGCGGTTTAAACAGATTGAAAGAAAATTGACAGAATCAACCACTGGCCCTGGGGAACCATTTCAGGTCACCAGAAGAGCTGGATGATGGCCTTGAGGCAGAAAGGTGCTTGTGCAGCAAGGTAGGGGAAGAGAAGGGAGGAGGTTAGAGAGATGAGCAGGAACGGAGAGGAATCAGGTCAGCCAGGGTCATGGAGGCCACGATGAGGACATTGAGAGTACAGGGGAGCCTTTGCAGGGTTTAAACAGAGACTTCCCCGATGGCTCAGCAGGTAAGGAATCTGCCTGCAATGCAGGAGACACAAGAGACACGAATTCAGTCCCTAGGTGGGGAAGATTTCCTGGAATAGGAAATGGCAGCCCATTCCAGTATTCTTGCCTGGGAAATCCCATGGACAGAGGAGCCTGGTGGGCCACAGTCCATGCGGTTGCAAAGAACTGAGCACTCTAGCACATAGTATCATTTGACTCATAAAATGCTCACTCTAGTGGCTGAGTTCAGAATAGACGTTGGGGATGTTCTGTTCATATGACAATATAAATGCTGGAAGAAATAGAAAAGCTAATTATCTGAGGGCCAAAATCAGGCATCAGAAAAGTAAACAGTATTATTCAGCCATAGAAAAGAATGAAATAATGCCATTTGCAACAACATGGAAAGACCTAGAGATTATCATAATAGGTGAGGTAAGTCAGAGAAAGACAAATATTATATTCTATCAAATGAATTTATTTATAAAACAGAAACAACTTGCAGACTTAGAAAACAAGCTTATGACTACCAGAGAGGAAGATAGGGGAAGGATAATGTGGGAGTATGGGATTAACAGATGTATGCTACTGTATATAAAGTAAACAACAAAATTTACTGTGTAGAATAGAGAACTATATTTAATACCTTATAATAAACTATAACAGAAAAGGCAGAAATATATCAGATTTCACCATTGATAGGAGAGAACTTCAGTGGGCAAAAGTCAGGCTTACACAGGTTACCCCAGAAGGCATGCTCCCTCTTCGTGGCATGAGTGACTAGAACTCAAGCCAAAAGCCCCAATCTTTTTGATTTAACATATTAGAGGCTGAAATCCGGGGACACCAGAGCAGCTAAGAATTAAAGAGGAAGATCTTGAAAAGGAGGGAGCTAGAGGAGGAGCTCCCAAATCTGTAAATACATTTTCCTTAACTGCTTGCTGGATTCCAGAATTGTACTAAAGGATCAGTGTCTTCACCAGAGGACACGACCATTTAATTTTTTTTCCCCTCCAGATATTTAGAATCTGACTTTTAAATGAACTCTTCCTTACCATTCCTTGTTTATTTTCACAGCTCACTGTGCGTGCTCAGCTTGGTGCAAAATCAGAAAGGCTGCTGAAGAAAGGAAAGAGCATATCTGATATATTGCTAGTCAGCATCATGGTAAATGCCATTAAGTATGTATCTATGTACCACACTTCCTTTCTTATGTCTATTTAATATATTAGTAGGTAGAACTTTATCAAGAATAATTTGGAGTCATTTTAATTTTTAATATCTAATGAATACATACAGAAAGAAAAAGATGTATTTTGTGATTTTCATGCCTGTATTTCACTTTCCTCCCTTTTTTAAACTTGACTTCACTCACCCAGATGGGAATTCAAGTTAGGTTCTATTCTCTTTTTTTTGGCAGTGCTGGGTCTTCCTTGTGATTCTTGGTCTTAGTTACCCCAGGGTACGTAAGATTTTAGTTCCCTGACCAGGGATGGAACCCAAGTGTCCTGCATTGGAAGGCAGATTCTCAACTACTGGACCACCAGGGAAGTCCCAAGTTCTATTCTGTATGGGGAATTCAAGGAGAAATTAGACAGTTGGAAAAGCCATGGGACAGGTTTGGGAGAGGAGAAACCTTCACTATATGGCCCTGGGCCAAAATGCTTCCTCATTTTGTGTTTCTGGAGGAGAGAGTGACCCCAGGGGTCCAAAGGCTGGGCAGCACAGGATAGGAAGGCAAGGAGAAATTAGAGGTTGCACAGGCAAGGAATAGCATATGCATAGCACAGAGGTAATGTGTGATAGGGTAAAGAAAAAATTTTAATAGACTATAATTTTGTGATTCCTCCTTTCTAAGAAAAAAGGATTCTCATCAGCCCTCCTTTACAATTGGGAAAAGAGAGAAATTTTAAAAAGCCATAGGGGCTCGGTTAATTAATTCATGCAGTCAAGAAATGAGGCAGAGCAGGATGGAAAAATAAAAAAGGCTCTTGTGAAAGACCTTTGCAGAGCATCGAGTGGGTGAGGGGTTGGGGGCTGTGCTGCTTGAGAAACAGTATGACCAATAGAATGAGGACAGGAGGCTTTGGAGAATTTTTCCTGGGCGTCTGCAATGGCGTCTCCCTTTTGAGTTTGCTTAAGAGGTTTCATTCAAGGTTTAAGTTGCCTCTCAGTGGTGATATATCTTGGGCTGACTGCTTTTTTGAAGAAACTTGGCCACAGGGATGCTATTCTCAAAGCTGGAAGGGATCTCATTCTAACAGTTGCAGCCTTTTTCAAAAACTGGAATAAAACATGTTTTAGCCATGGCATTCATCATTCAAAGAAAATTGCGTATGCAGAGCATCAGCTCTAAAATTGATCTTAGCTTTGGTTTCCATGGAGTTGGAGTGTCTGCACCCCACCCTCAGAACTCTGCTACCTTCCCACTACCACCATCCCCTCTGCCTCTGAGACATGTTCAGGGAACTGCCATCAGCCTGAGAGCCTTCCAGTTAGTCCAAGTGCATCCTTCTTCGATGAGGAAAGGCAGGCACGTGGCAGTTCAGCTGGGCAGTTCAGTCACATGTCTGGTTAGTGGCATAACCAAAGCGGAAGTCTCTTCATTCCCTGTCATCTGGTGTCCTCATACTAGAGCCTGACAAGCAAGGCCTTGGCCTCCTCCTCCCCTTGAAGTAGCTCCTGAGACAGGAGGTGGGAGAAGGTTCCTCAGATCTGGTAAAGTGCTCAAGAAGTTTCTTCTCCTCAGACTGAGGCCAGTGAATTAAAAATCCCATTCTCTGCAGAATGCTTCCCATGCTCTGGAAAAGCCATAAAAGCAAAATGCAGGCTTTCCTTGCCCTTCATAGCCTAATAGGAGTAAGAGAAGCAGTGACCTGAAGGCAGCTTAATACTGTGGAAAGATCACTAGATTTGGGGTCACTTGCAGTTTTGTGACTTTGAACAAGTAATTAATTAAACCTCTTTGAACTTGAGTTTTCCCATTCCTTCCTTGCCACACTGTCAGAAGGATCATACACAGGTACCAAAGCATACTTCCAAATGTTTAGAAAGGGAATTCTAAGTGTTTGAATGAGTTTTAATGGAGAAAGAAAATGAAATTATAATTTTTCATCCAAAAGTCAAAGTCTATTTTTTAAATTAATTTATTTATTATTTTACTTTACAATATTGTATTGGTTTTGCCATTAATTTTACATAATTTAAGGATTTTGCAACAGCAAAGTTGAAGTTGTTTTCCAATTTAAAGAAATAAAATAATAGTTTTTGGAGCACCTATTCTCTTTAGAGGATATGACACTGAATGCAAAAACTGAAGAAATGATCCTTACATTTCAGCAACTTAGAATTTAATTGAGATAAAGAAGACTCACTTAAATTTTTCTAAGTCAAAGAATTTAAGAGTTAACCAATTGTGTGATGAAGTGATTGAGATTCCAGAGGAGTTCAGATCAGGCTGTTATGACTCCACGCTGGATTGGGTGGGGTAGGAAGAACCTTCCAGATTGGCGATGTGAGTTTCCACCATATGCTAAATTCTGTGCTGAGTTCTTAATATGTGTCATTTCAGTTCATCCTCACCAGCATCCCGTAAGGTATGTTATGTTATCCTGCTTTATAAATGAGGAAATTGAGGTTCTAAAGAGGAACAGCCTATGAACGCAGCTAGAAAGTACTATTTATATTCATGTAACAGCGAGGAGATTGGTGTGTTCAAAGTGAATGGTTCAAAGTTGTGAGAGAGAAGTTATAGGGGAGCAGGTTGTGGCTAGCTCGTTTTAAACACCACCTTGTGGCTTCTGGAATAGACTTGGAGGGCAGCAGGGGCCCACAGAAGGATTTTGAGCAAGGCAGTGTTTGTGGTACAATAGGAAGCCTGATTTTGACTGTGTGTGTGTGCTAAGTCGCTTCAGTCATGTCCAACTCTTTGCGACCAGGCAAGATTACTGGAGTAGATTGCCATGCCCTCCTCCAGGTGACCTTCCCAACCCAGGAATGGAACCCCAGTCTCCTGTGGCTCCTGCATTGGCAGGCAGATTCTTTACCATCAGAGCCACCAGGAAGCCCAATTTTGGCTGTAAAGAAGTAAAATTTATGCAGAAAGAGGTTACTGTGGAGTTGAAAGAAAGATAAAGGAAAGATTCATTGTGTTATTATTTCTAAAGGGATTTGTGTCTATCAAACTATTAATTATTTGTCCTTTGTTTAATTTAGTCAGATACCTATACATAAAGGCTGGATCCTGGATGGCTTTCCAATGACATTAAACCAAGCAGAACTTCTGGAGGAAGCACTCACAGGCTACAACAGAAGCCTCATAGAACTGCAGGGAAAGAAATCACAAACATCCACATTAGCTGTTGACCCTACAGCTTCCAAAGAAGTGCCTCGTCCCCCTTCTGCATTTGATTTTGTCATGTTATTAGACATTTCAGATAATTCCTCACTGAATCGCATGAATGACATCATGGGTAAGCTGGACACCTTTCTAAAAATGTCCTTTTATGTAATTCAGAGTTCTTTATTTTTCTTTGAAATGGTGAATATGCCCATCTACAACTGTAAGTGGATAATAAAGAATCCATTTCAGACTTCCAAAGAATTACCTAACACAGCTTAGTTGCCTCCTGCTCTGTCTGTATTCAGCACTCTAGCCCAAACCTGAAGCTAGTAGAGAATTCCATGGGGACCGCAAACATCTCATTCAACCCTTCCCTCAGCTTGGCAGCTCACCTGGCCCTGAGGTGCCCTCTTTGAGACTTGCATGAATGAAGAAGCTTCTTATGGCTACTTTGTGTATCTTGGTGTGTTACTCTAGTGAAGTTCATGAACCACACTGGGGCTACAAGCAAGGATTGCTAACATCCTTCTCTTGGATTGTGTATTAACTGAGGAGCACTTATCAGTTGACTGAAGTCCTTACATCATGAGGTCAAATAGTCTTGCCAAGATTCATGGTTTAACTACTTTTCATTGTTGAGATGAAAATATCACTTTATTCCATAAATTAAGTAGTTACGAGTAAAAGCACACATTCTTAGGTTTGCAAGTTATTAGGCATTTGACCTTTGGAAAGCTAATTCTTTCTTTCTTCTTAACCTCCACCTCACAATATATATAATAGAATGGCTCATTGCATTATTAATGTATAGTTAAAGGAAAACTGTTTCATTACTCACAACACTTCTGACACCAAAGGTGTATGGGTTTTCCATACCACCCAGTTCTTCAGTTCTTAATAAACACCAAGTGGGTGTCCTAGAATTTAATTCAATCCTGGCAGTAACTTCCCAGAGTTATCACAGATTTTCAGTTGGCTCAGACCTACAAGACTTCTTCCCACTTCAGATGTCTGCCTCAATGCAGTGGATCCCCAGGTTATCCACACTTCTGTCTGACTTGACTATAAATTAGGGGTTTCCATGACCCTGCTTCAGGTCTGATAGATTATCTATAACTATCTGTGATGACTCAGAATACAGGGAAGCACTCTGCTTACTATTACTGTTTTATTGCAAAGACATAGAAGATACAAATGAACAGCCAGTTGAAGGGGCACATAGGGCAGAGTCTGAAGGAATTCCAAGCTCAGGCCCCTCCCCCATGTAGTCTGGTGTGTAACACACTCCTGGCACATGGATGCATTCACAAACCCACGAGCTCTCTGAACACCTTCTTTAGAGTTTTTATGGGAGTTCCATTATGTAGGTATGATTTACTATATAATTGAGCATTGGTGATCAGTCTCTAGCCTCTTCCCAACCCTAGAGACCTGGGGGTAGGACTGAAAGTTCTAGCTCTGTGGTCAGTTGGTTGCTCAGGCAGAAGGGCTCCACCCTCCCAAGAGTCACCTCTTTGGCATAAACTCAGATAAGGTTGAAAGAGGCTTATTATGAAAAATAATGATAATAGAAAAACCCTCCTCTTACCACTATAGGAAATTACAAGGGTTTTCAAAGCTCTGTGTCAGGAGACAAAGACCAAATATATATATCTTATTGTCTCACATATATTAAATGAGATAAATGTTAAACACTTAGTACAGAATCTGGTACATGCATCAGGAACAATAGTGGCAGGACATCAGGAAACACATCAGGAAAAATAGTGGAAGACTTTGAAATGAACAAAATATTATTGGATATTCTTTCAACAGAAGACTGAGTATTGTCTATGGGACCCCTTGGAGTATTTGGTTTCATAGGATTCTGTACCTTTCATTGGCTTAACTCATCTCTTCTGTAACCATAAATTGTAGAAAATTGATAGTAATTCAAATGATTCTTGTCTATGGACATAGAAATGAATTTTATTCAATTAAGATAATTTCTGTATGCTAAAAAAGATAATTTCAAGTATGACATTGTTCTATATACATAGTAACCAGTTTTTTCATAGTTGAAATAGATGAAATAGTTTTTTCATCTATTATCATCTATTTTATCATTCCTCTCTGTGAATATGTCTCTTATTCAGCTTTTCATTTGAACTAGTTGTAATATCTTGCTGATTCCCTCATTAATTAAAGAATTAGATGATGTTATTGTACATTGTATATGTACAATATGTTTGCTGTTATAACTAATATAATGACATTTGTGGCTAAGAGAGACTTAGGGAATCATTTCCTCCTATATTTTTAGGTGGACATTTAAAGCATGAGCACTTGACTCTTCCTTATTTTGAGTTTGTATAATTTTGAGATCTTCCTTTCACTGTATTTAAATAAAAGGGCAAAACCATTAGATACTACTTCAGCTCTTGAGCACAGTACTTTACACTGAATGCTGTCCATCAAATTCCAAAAGGGAGAATTTACTTCTCTCCATACAAGGAAGTAGGGACTATACTGATAGTAGTGATGATTGTTCAGCTAACTTCCTATTCTTGTTGAAGGATATCTGAGGATTAGTGAAGAATATTGCCAATCCATGACTGTTTATTGGCAGAACAGGGCCCACAACTCAAAGCAATCCGACTTGCTTTCAAGATATGATAAGGGTTGATAATGTTTATTTCTTGATATCGGTGCTATTTATGCTATTTTCAGTTTGGGAAGCCACTGAGCTGTATATTCATGTATGCATTCTTTTTGGAAGGTGTGGTTCAATAAGCAGTTTGAAAATTTAAAAGGAAATTCAGAACTTGGAGTGAGATAACTGGAATCAAATGCTTTTTCTTTCATTTATAAACTATGCCATTTGGGGCCAATTTTAGAATCACAGTCCTACTTTACAAGTTTTGTTGTGGATATAAAATAATGTAATATAATCTTCCCTTAGTATTCACAGGGGATTAATTCCAGAACCCCTTTGGATACCAAGAGGAGGGCATGGCAAGCCACTCCAGTATTCCTGCCTGGAGAATTCCCATGGACAGAGGAGTATGGCAGGCTACAGTCCATGGGGTCACAAACAGATACAACTGAGCAACCAAAATCCAAGGATGCACAAGTTCCTTATATAAAATGATATGATATTTGCATATAACCTGTGCACATCCTCCTGTATACTTTAAATCATCTCTAGATTACTTATAATACCTAATACAATGTGACTGCTATATAAATACTTGCCAGCACCTGGAAGAATCAAGTTTTGCTTTGGGGCCCTTTCTGGGCTTATTTTCCCAAATATTTTCAATCTGTGGTTGGTTGACTCCACTGATATGGAGGGCTGACTGTATGTGTAAAAACATTTAAGAACTGTGTGCTAAATTTTACCTATAAATCAAGTAAGACAAAGACTGAAACATTTCCATTGAATTGATGTCTTTGATAACGAGAAGGGGAGCTGTTTCAATGGAGTGGGGGACAGGGAAGGATGGATTGCTACGGAACGGAATGTGAATGGGGGTGAGGAGGTGGACAGTGTGAGTAAAGATACCTCTCAAGAAACTTGTCTCTGAACAAAAGGAAAGAACTATGGAAACAGAATATTTTTATCATTATTGTTTTAGTATTCCTTCTCTCTCTCCATCTCTGTCTCTCTCTCTCCCTCCCACCCTGTTTTAGGAAAGGGTACACTTATATGAAAGCGCTCAGCTGATTTTTGAGCCAGAGAGTCAGTGAGGTTATAAGTCAAAAAGAGAGATGGATATCATCTAAGGCTGATGCAGCAGAAGGATATAAACTGAAGTTGTCAGATGAGGGAGAGAAGTTGAAATGTTCAATCATGCAACTCAGGTTTGCTAAAATAATAGTCAAGTCAGGATAATGCTTGTCAATTTGGGGAAAACGATGTACAAATTTAGGGGGTTGGGTCATAGAGATTCATCAACTATAGAGGCGTGCTGGCAGGACAAATGATAAGGGTATAGATCATTACTATTATAGAGATGGGACCATTCCAGAGGTGGAGCACTTCAAGGTGATCAAAAAATCCAAGATGTGGCCATGTTAGTGAAGTGGAGAGAAGAGGAAGGGACCAAAGCCTGGGTGCAGTTTGGGAAGAGAAGAATGCTGATACCTGTTCTGAAGTCCTTGACAAAAATGAGCTAGTGACCATGGGATGGTTCGTGATAGTTCCCACAGTCTTCTTCCATCACTCATTGTCATCAGCGTCTTTGAGTTTTCTGAATAACCTAAAAGCATATTCTGTTTTCTGAACTAATTTCCTCTTTTTCTATCATGAATATAGATGGAGAACAATTGATTGCTGTATCCTATGAGGGGCCTTCATCTTTCTGAGCGCTATTAATTTCCTCTTCAGTGTTCTCTTGCATTAACTGAGTAATCTAATTCCTTTTAATCTAGTTCAAGGCTTTCTTTCCCTCTTCATGATTTTCCATTTATCCTAAATTCATAAGTATTCTGGACATTGTTCCTTAATCCTGGCTAGGACTCAATCAGAGGAGCTGGAATTGGTTTTGACTTCAGTTTCCTGTGGTATGTTCCTTTCTGTCTCTTCTACCGGGAAAAACCATAAAGTCTAGAAAGATAAATTACTGTGTTCTAATATAATATTGACAAATAACTTGCATATTTGACTTTATGGTTACCCTGTTATTTCATTCTTAATTTTTACATCATGGTGTTGATTTTCTAATTGTTTCCTTGTTTGTTATTTATGACAAACCATCATTTCTCAGTACCTTCTCTTCATGGTCAATCCCAAGATGCTCTACCTTGGAACTAGAGCTCCTCTTTAATGTTGTATTTTACCTCTTTCTCCTAATTTCTAAGGGAAATTTGAATTCTGACCCCCAAACTATACTTTACTTTTTCAGTATTTTGTTAAACATTTTAATTAATATTGAACCAAAGAGGAAGACCAGATTCATTTGGCTTTTTTGTATCAGTATATTTTGGCAGTGCTACTGCAACTTTGATTGGTGTAGCAGATTGTCTAATTAAGTAATTTCAATATCATAGCTGAAGCATTTTCAAGTGACGCTCCTCATGAAGATATCAATCAGCGTGTAGCGGCTAAAAACAAAGATACCGATGAGGACCAGAATTTAAGAGATCAAATACAGCACAGGTTAGTTTAAAACTCATTGTCTTCTTGTTTCTTGCCCTGTGAACAAACTGGCAACTAGTCACTTTAGAATCATCAGATCTAGGGGGAAAATGTATTTCCTAGCGTTCACTGTTTTATAGGTAAAACAAAACGAAGTAGCTTTGATATTGAGTGAAATATTTCTGTGCTAGCTTTTATATTCAGAGTATAAGTCATCATAGTCACAGAAAAAAAGAATTAAACCAAGCAACATTCCCCTTTATGGCTACATGAACTTACAAGTTCATTAGAGAAAATCCTAATTCAGCTCTCTTTCAACAAATGCCAATAAAGATCTTGGAATTTGAAAGATCTAGGCATCAGATTATAGAGTGTAGTTCTAAAACTAAAATGAAATTATGCTTAATAAGCATTCTTTTGGTTGTATGCAGTTTGCTCATTGGAAAGAAAAATTAAACAAAATTAAACAATGTTTTGAAAACTTGAGAACTCTGAAAACATGAGCTGAGGCAACAAAGAGGAATTTGATTCATGAAGCCTATCTACTCTCAGAGGACAAAACTCATTCCAAGAGTATGTTTGAGTAAAGCAAATTCCCATGGACAGAGGAGTCTGGCAGGCTACAGTCCACTGGGTCACAAGAGTCATATATGACCTAGTGACTGACTAAACCACCACCACCACCGACACTTACTCAAGGGTCTCTTGAACTTCTCTATCTATGAAAAAGTAGATAACTTATGTGGCTCAGGCTATAGCGGCCAGCAGAAGGGTACTCAGTCTACTATATGAGTACAGGTGATGGTTCCTTAGAACTTCATTTAGAAAACTAAACCCACATCAAAGGTTTCCTGAAATGGTAGAATTTCCAAATCTTCTCTTACTCTCTCCTATACCTCAAAACATATGGCTAGTTGGCATTAACTGATGTCTTCTTTAAAGTGGATGTATTTCATTGCCTGTAGACTTCTTAAAGTTGCTTTTTTCAGATATGTTGGCAGCTGGTTTTTTCATCATGTACATCAGTTAAATCATGCTTAATGTTACTCCAACATTTCAATCAGTATATGATATTCATATGTGATATATATGATATATTCAATATGTGATATTCACATCTTCAGTATGTGATATTCATGTAATTCATGATATTATATTCATATAATATTTGGGTTTTGCAGAATTGTAGGCTTCCTTGACAACTGGCCTTCATTGGAGCAGTGGTTTACAGAGCCAGAAAACATTTTGATAAAAGTCAATGCTGAAGTAGATAAACAGTCATTGTGCCAAAAAGTAAAGGAAATGTTTATGACTGAACTAATGAAAAAAGAAAATAAAGGTAATTACAATTCTTTTATAATTTTGAGTTTATGTAGCAAAAATGTAATGTGTGGTTTTGATGAGCTTAGGAAGAAATGAAATGTTACCCTTTTGTTTATCAGTCATCCCTGACTACACTGACAAGTGTAATTTCTTGGTATAATAAAAAGTGGTCAAAATTAACTATCACAAAGGTTCTAAAACTGCCTTGGTAGAATGCTTTCTCTCATCCCCAGATTTGTGACCTAACTTCTATGATTTATCAGTGAACTGACACCAAAATAGTGCATAAGTGTAAGCCGCAATCACCTTGGAAACCCCAGGAGTTCACACTTAGAAAGACAAGCTTCCACATCTATATGTCCACTCCCCCAAAACATCCATGTGAAACTTTCATACAAAGCAAATATATTTTATAAAAGGCTTAACATGTTATTTTGACAGTCAGAAATTAGGCTGAGAGGAGGAAGGTAACCTCTAGAGTTGAGATTGAAAAGCAAAAACAAATTGAATCTAGGTTGTAGCTTCAATAAGTCTAACCCAGACTTGCCTGGGAGTGTCCAGGAGTCTCCAGTAGAGGCGTGGGTCAGTGGTGGCCTGATGCTGGGTTGGGGACAATGAGTGTAGCAGTACATGCATGGAATCTTTTAAAGGAGATCACCATTATCTGCATGACCTCCACCATAGTTTGGCCCCAGGTAAATAGCAGGAAGGGAACACATCTCCACCCATCAACAGAAAATTGGATTAATGATTTACTGAGCATGGCCCCGCCCATCAACAAGGCCCAGTTTCCCCCTCAGTCTCTCCCATGAGGAAGCTTCCATAAGCCTCATATCCTTCTCCATCAGAAGGCAGACAGACTGAAAACCACAATAACAGAAAACTAACCAATTGATCACATGGACCACAGTCTTGTCTAACTCAATGAAACTATGAGCCATGCCATGTAGGGCCACCCAAGACGGTCGGGTCATGGTGGAGAGTTCTGACAAAAAGTGGTCCACAGAGAAGGGAATGGCAAACCACTTCAGTATCCTTGCCTTGAGAACCCCATGAATAGTATGAAAAAGCAAAAAGATAGGACACTGAAAGATGAACTCCCCAGGTCAGTACATGCCCAATATGCTATTGGAGATCAGTGGAGAAATAACTCCAGAAAGAAGAGACAGAGCCAAAGCAAAAACAACACCCAGTTGTAGATGTGACTGGTGATAGAAACAAGGTCTGATGCTATAAAGAGCAATACTGCATGGGAACCAGGAATGTTATATCCATGAATCAAGGGAAATTGGAAGTGGTCAAACAGGAGGTGGCAAGAGTGAATGTTGACATTTTAGCAATCAATGAACTAAAATGGACTGGAATGGGTGAATTTAAATCAGATGACCATTATATCTACTACTGTGGGCAAGAATCCCTTAGAAGAAATGGAGTAGACATCATAGTCAAAAAAGATTCAGAAATGCAGCACTTGGATGCTATCTCAAAAATGACAGAATGATCTCTGTTCGTTTCCAAAGCAAACCATTTAATATCACAGTAATCCAAGTCTCTGCCCCGACCAGTAATGCTGAAGAAGCTGAAGTTCATCGGTTCTATGAAGACCTACAAGACCTTCTAGAACTAATACCCAAAAAGATGTCCTTTTCATTATAGGGGACTAGAATTCTAAAGTAGGAACTCAAGAAACATCTGGAGTAACAGGCAGCTTTGGCCTTGGCATACAGAATGAAGCAGGGCAAAGGCTAACAGAGTTTTGCCAAGAGAGCACAGTGGTCATAGCAAACACCATCTTCCAACAACACAAGAGAAAACTCTACATGTGGACATCACCAGATGGTCAATGCCAAAATCAGATTGCTTATAGTCTTTGCAGCCAAAGATGGAGAAGCTCTATACAGTCAGCAAAAACAAGACCGGGACCTGACTGTGGCTCTGATCATGAACACCTTATTGCAAAATTCAGACTTAAATTGTAGAAAGTAGGGAAAACCACTAGACCATTCAGGTATGACCTAAATCAAATCCCTTACAATTATACAGTGGAAGTGAGAAGTAGATTCAAGGGATTAGATCTTATAGACAGAGGACCTGATGAACTATGGACAGAGGTTCATGACATTGTACAGGAGACAGGGAGCAAGACCATCCCCAAGAAAAAGAAATGCAAAGAAGCAAAATGGCTGTCTGAGGAGTCCTTACAAATAGCTGTGAAAAGAAGAGAAGCGAAAAGCAAAGGAGAAAAGGAAAGATATACCCATTTGAATGCAGAGTTCCAAAGAACAGCAGGGAGAGATAAGACTTCCTCAGTGATCAGTGCAAAGAAATAGAGGAGAACAACAGAATGGGAAAGACTAGAGATCTCTTCAAGAAAATCAGAGATACCAAGGGGACATTTCATGCAAAGATGGGCTCAATAAAGGACAGAAATGGTATGGACCTAACAGAAGCAGAAGATACTAAGAAGAGGTGACAAGAATACACAGAAGAACTATATAAAAAAGATCTTCACGACCCAGATAACCACAATGCTGTGATCACTCACCTAGAGCCAGACATCCTGGAATGCAAAGTCAAGTGGGCCTTAGGAAGCATCACTATGAACAAAGCTAGTGGAGGTGATACAATTCCAGATGAACTATTTCAAATCTTAAAAGATGATGCTGTGAAAGTGCTGCTCTCAATATGCCAGCAAATTTGGAAAACTCAGCAGTGACCACAGACTGGAAAAGGTCAGTTTTCGTTTCAATCCCAAAGAAAGGCAATGCCAAAGAATTTTCAAACTACTGCACAATTGCACTCATCTCACACGCTAGTAAAGTAATGCTCAAAATTCTCCAAGCCAGGCTTCAACAGTACGTAAACCGTGAACTTCCAGACATTCAAGCTGGTTTTAGAAAAGGCAGAGGAACCAGAAGTCAAATTGCCAACATCCGATGGATTATTGCAAAAGCAAGAGAGTTCCAGAAAAACATCTATTTCTGCTTTATTGACTATGCCAAAACCTTTGACTGTGTGGATCACAACAAACTGTGGAAAAATCTGAAAGAGATGGGATTATCAGACCACCTGACCTGCCTCTTGAGAAATATGTATGCAGGTCAGGAAGCAACAGTTAGAACTGGACCTGGAGCAACACACTGGTTCCAAATCGGGAAAGGAGTACGTCAAGGGTGTATATTGTCACCGTGCTTATTTAACTTATATGCAGAGTACATCATGCTAAACGCTGGGCTGGATGAAGCAACAAAGTGGAATCAAGATTGCCAGAAGAAATATCAATAACCTCAGATATGCAGATGACACCACCCTTATGGCAGAAAGCAAAGAAAAACTAAAGGGACTTTTGATGAAAGTGAAAGAGGAGAGTGAAAAATTTGGTTTAAAGCTCAACATTCACAAAACTAAGATCATGGCATCTGGTCCCATCACTTCATGGCAAATAGATGGGGAAACAGTGGAAACAGTTTTTATTTTGGGGGGGTCAGACTTTATTTTTTGGGGCTCAAAAATCACTGCAGATGGTGACTGCAGCCATGAAATTAAAAGACGCTTATTCCTTGGAAGAAAAGTTATGACCAACCTAGACAGCATATTAAGAAGCAGAGGCATTACTTTGCCAACAAAGGTTCATCTAGTCAAGGCTATGGTTTTTCCAGTAGTCTTGCATGGATGTGACAGTTGAACTATAAAGAAAGCGTAGTGCCAAAGAATTGATGCTTTTGAACTGTGGTGTTGGAGAAGACTCTTGAGAGTCCCTTGGACTGCAAGGAGATAGAACCAGTCTGTCTTAAAGGAAATCAGTCCTGAATATTCATTGGAAGGACTGATGCTGAAGCTGAAACTCCAGTCCTTTGGCCACCTTATGTGAAGAACTGACTCATTTGAAAAGACCCTGATGCTGGGAAAGATTGAAGGCAAGAGGAGAAGGGGACAACAGAGGATGAGATGGTTGGATGGCATCAAACTCATCATGAGTTTGAGTAGGCTCCAGGAGTTGGTGATGGACAGTAAGGCCTGGCGTACTGCAGTCCATGGGGTTGCAAAGAGTCAGACATGACTGAGCGACTGAACTGAACTGAACTGTAGCTTCAAATATCTACAGATTTGTATCAGTGTTTGTGCGGGCTATCAGACTCATTTTCTATACCAGTCACTTATCATGTGAACAGTCTCCACTGCCACTTATCTAAGATTTACGTTCCAATCCATTAATTATTTTTAACAAATATTTTGTCATTAAAATAATAAACATTCACCTAGTCCAGTGCTCTGTACTAAACATCCCAATTAAGTTAAAAACAAAAAATAAAAGGAGATGGTACTTCTATGAATAGCCTGCTGTTTTAAAATAATCATAATATACTGTTAAGTGGGAGAAATCAGGTTATATTTAAATTGTCCCTTTTTTATTTTTAAAAGTGTATCTATTATTAAATTTGAGCTTGCCAGGTGGCTCAGTGGTATAGAATCTCTCTATGCAGGAGACATGGGTTGTGTCCCTGGGTTGGGAGGATTCCCTGGAAGCAACCCCCTCCAGTATTCCTGCTTGGCAAATCCCATGGACAGAGGAGCCTGGTGGGCAACAGAGTCAGACATGACTAAGGGATTAAAACAACAGCAGCAATTATTAAATGTATGTGCACAGAAAATAGTGACAGTATATGCTAATGAAAAAACAAAATTCAACCCAGTAAATCTGAAGCTCTAACTGGCTTTATTCAACTATTCCTGACCAAACAGTGTCCCATCTAACAACTAGAAGACACTCTGAAGGGAAGTAAAAAGTAGAAGTTTTCATTGACACGAGGGTGGAACAGGGAAGTCTTTAGCAAAAGGGGGAAAAAATGGTTATTTTGGGCCAGGACATCTTTTGGGGGAAGGGAACTGCAAGGGTCTTTGCCATGCAGATTGACTCCTCTTCTTTGATAAAGAAGGGAGGTGATATAGAGAGGGCCCACATGACAGATCATCTCATTGGTGCCAACCAGAAAATTCCAAACTGATTGATTAAAATTATACTTCTGAGGAAGTTAGAAACTGCAGCTGAGGCAGGTAGCACAGGTTTGGTATCATGGACTTTATTTATTTAGCACAAGTGATGCCATTTTGGGCTTATGGTTTTCTCTTTAACAATAATACAGTCTTTGATGAGGGAGGAAGAAGGAGGACGAAGAGAATTAACAAGAAATTTCTCTTTCAGCTTATTTATCTACACTGTTGAAATTTTAAAGGCAATAATTGTATATTACTTTCATAATCAGAAAAGATATTAATTTCCAGTTTGAAAAAAATCCAATAAAACAAATCCTCCTTATCTTGCCAAGTTGAAAAGAATGATCTGAGGGCAACGGGAGAAATAGCCATACAAGGGTGCAGGTATTCACTGCCATTGGTACAGGGGTAAAGTTGTGGCCATTTCCAGGGTGGAGCACTGGGAAGTCAGGGAGGGTGGGAAGGGCATGCTGGGTAAGGTAAGCCTGAATCCAGAAGGGCAAAGGGCCCTAACAATTATAGGACCCTAGACAATCCAGAAACGTCCCCTCAGGACCCCAGAGCGGTCTCCTCTGCCTGGAATGCACACTCCCTCAATCTCTTCAAGTCTTTGCTCAGTTGCCACCTTCTCAGTGGGTCTATCCTGCCAAGCACGCCATTGAAACAAACTGTGGAAGCTGCCCCACAGCACTCCTGACGCCCTTCCCTCTGCTCTATGCATTTTCTCTGGAGCACTTACCACCTTCCAGCTTCTCACGTGACTTACTTTATTCATGTTTATGGTTTGCAAGCTTCACAAGGCAGTGATTTTTCTCTTTTGTTTTCCTTTTGTATCTCTGGCAGCCACACCGGTGCCTAGCGTTGTTTGTATTACTATTATTATTATTTACAGTATTGCTATAGTTTTACCTATTGATGGTATTGGCACGCATGCATGCTCAGTCCCTTCAGTTGTGTCCAGCTCTTTGAGAACCTATGGACCATAGCTTACCAGGCTCCTCTGTCCGTGGGATTCTCCTGGCAAGAATACTGACTGGGTTGCCATGCCCTCCTCCAGGGGAGCTTCCTTACCCAGGGACTGAACCTGTGTCTTTTATGTCTCCTACATTGGCAGATGGGTTCTTTACCACCAGTGCCACCTGGGAAGCCCACAGTATTGGCATAGTTTTATCTTACTGTTGTAAGGCTTCCTTTCCTTCAGGGCACAACTGAGATTGAATAACTAGCTAGTGCATGAATGGATGAATTCTGTTAAGCCCTATTTGAGTACTGAGCACCATTCTAAATGCTTTATATGTATTTACCCCTAGAAGTTAGTGCCGCATGCATTTCTTTTCCCTTCTATGTCCTCCCGATCTCCACCTCTTCTGTCATATTGCTCTTCATCTTCTCTTTAGGCTTTTTTCACCTCGTTTATCCACTAGAAAATTTGATGTAATTCTTTACTTTCCTCTCCCAGTATATTAGCTAATTCTAGATTGTTAGTTTTATAGTTGGCATCCTCTCATCAAATCTTCTACCTGCTATAGATACACACACACACACACACACACACACACACACACACACACACATCATCACCATCTCCATCAGAGGCAGGGGTAATGGTATTTCTAACCAGACAGAGATGACTTCAGATGTCGGCTTTAAGGACTGGATAATTTAAAACATGAATTTAGCCTTAATTCAGAGAGTAATGAGAGCAATTTGATATTAAGTTAGGTTTACCTTAGTTCACGTGAAATAGTAGGTGTCTGGAGTTGCTAATAAAGATCCATTCTTATCATCCTGCTTGAAGTGAAAAAGAAATTAGAAGAAAAGGAAGCTGAGAGAAAAGAAGAAGTTTCCCTGACTGAGAAGACGTCCCCGCCTCCTCCTCCCCCTCCCCCTCCGGAACCGGAAAAAGAGAAGGACGTCCACCTTCCACAGGAGCGGTCCAAAACTCCCGCTGCAAAAGGAAAGCAAGCATCAGGTGACTGACAGAGTGATTGCTACCCCTGTCTACCAGTTTCTCATTTTCACTTAGAAAGGAATTGTAAACGATAGTACCAGTCCATTTATCTATCCGTAGATTCAGGCTTTCACCAGCGTCAGTCACGTGAAAGGAAGCTGTCTGCTCAGATGAAGTGGAGAGGCAGCAGTAACTGAGGGCACGCCTGTCCCAAAGCGCAAGCACCTGAGCGTGTGGGATCCCTCCGTGTGGGCAACCTCAGGCCCAGATCTACTGGGCGTGATTAGAATAAGGCCACGGACGAGAAAAGGGGAGGCACAGAGAGAACAACCATAAGGAGCGTAGAGCAGATCAGGGGCACAGACTTCTGTTTGCTGGAGCGGTAGAGCTGAGTTTATGAAGAGTGAGACCTCCTTACCAAAATGAGGACATAACCAGTTGCCCACAAGAATAAGGGAAAAAATCAACAGCATCCATTAGAGACTAGAATATATATGTAACTGTTATTCTTTTGTGCTATGCAATTCTAAAAGGCCAGAAACAAGCTCCTGACATCTCAGTAAACTTGTATCTTTATAACATATAGCATACATGGAGAGTTTATATAGAGACTATTTTTTAGCTTAAGTTCTTTCTGTATCCTTAACCACTATGGACCATGAAGTGGTAGAATATATAATGTCAAAAGGGAAATGCTCAACTGTTGAAATGTATGATACTGGGAGCATGACAGGATCGACTTAGTGCTGTGTATATGAAGCAAACGTGACTTTAGTTTCTGGTTTCGGCTTTGTAAGTGGTCAGCTGTGCGGTTACACAAGTCTACCTAGGTTTGCTTGTTATTGTGTCATGATTGCATTTTTAAAGGCTATAATCTTTCTTCTTCATGGAGGTCAGAGATGGGTCTGATTTTTCAAAATTAAGTTTGCTTATATTAAACAAATAAATTTGAAAACTTTAATAACATTTATTATGGTCTGCTGAAGATCATTATATTCCACAAAATGGGACTTAACTAAAGACAAAATACACAAAAATGTTTTTATCATATGAACAATAAAGCACAAAGCATTTAATTAAACATACATACTTTTTCCCTTTAAAAAGCAAAACAGAGGTCTGAAGGACTAATGGAAACCTTAAAAATGCTATTTAACTGGGAAAGACAATTTCCACAGAGGCTCAAGGGAGCCTGGCATTGTCCACCCAGGCCTCAAACCCAAGACCATGGCCTTCCCTCCCTTTCTTCACCTCAGCCTCATGACCAGGGGTATCTATGTACTGGAGTCATTCCCTGAAACCAATCTCTAGCAGTCTCCTAAGTTTCTGAAGTTTGCTTGTGAATTTAAAATTGTATAGTTGAATACTGTGCATTTGGAGGAATAATAAAGCTGTTGTTGCTTCAAAGAGTGGTTGTATCTGTCTCCTTCTTCCAGCAAGGGCAGGGCTACTGCCTGAGCTTTTAAAATGCACAGAAGGGTTCACCACCAGAGGCCTAATTACTGCCTTCCAACCGCAAGGCATCACTGTGAGATCTCAGTGCTCGTAGACACTGATGGGGCCACAGCACAGGGCACACTGCCGTTACAGCTCAGGGAAGGTGGGCTAAGTGGTTTTATGGAGGGAAGTTCCCAGTGGGTTTATTTATATTTATATTAAAAAATTTAGTGTTTTTCAGAAGAACACATTTTCAGAACTGAAAGCCAGAGGCTTCTGAACAAGCCCAAAGCGAACATCCAATTTCAATTTTCTTTAAAAGTTGAGAAGAAAAGAGAAATGATTTACTAAAAAAAAAAAAAACCAAGGTGGAAATGGGGTAAAGAAGGAAGCATTGTACACTTAAGTACTAAAGATCATTTTGCTCAAATACAGTTCTACAGTGGAAACAGAGACTATTTTTGTGGGGCTCCAAAATCACTGCAGATGGTGACTGCAGCCAAGAAATTAAAAGATACTTGCTCCTTGGAAGAAAAGCTATGACCAACCTAGACAGCATATTAAAAAGCAGAGACATTACTTTGCCAACAAAGGTCTGTCTAGTCAAAGCTATGGTTTTTGCAGTAGACATGTATGGATGTGAGAGTTGGACTATAAAGAAAGCTGAGTGCCTAAAAATTGATGCTTTTGAACTGTGGTGTTGGAGAAGACTCTTGAGAGTCCCTTGGACTTCAAAGAGATAGAACCAGTCCATCCTAAAGGAAATCAGTCCTGAATATTCATTGGAAGGACTGATGCTGAAGCTGAAACTCCAATACTTTGGCCGCTGACTCATTGGAAAAGACCTTCATGCTGGGAAAGATTGAAGGCAGGAGGAGAAGGGGATGATAGTGGATGAGATGGTTGGATGGCATCACCAACTCAGTGGACATGATTTTGAGTCAGTTCCAGGAGTTGGTGATGAACAGGAAAGCCTGGCGTGCTGCAGTCCATGGGGGGTCCCAAAGAATCGGACACGACTGAGCGACTGAACTGAACTGAACTGACAGCTTTACACTGTTTATGGGTTTGTTGACCTGAAATGAATAGAGTGTCAGATATTTCTCCAGTGAAGATGGGTTTATTCAGAATTAGCAGGGAATGATAATGCAGGGTCTGCAACTATGGCAAGCCCTATATAAGTCCTCGTATGACAAGGGAAGGAGAATGCTTCTATAGAGGGAAAAGGAAGTTGGAAGGTCTATAGTACCCCCATGAGTCCATGGCTTTTCATTGGCTGAATCCGTGTCAGGAAAGAAGAGGAGTCTTTTTTCCTCCTATTGGGTAATACTATCCTCTTAGGACCAAAGATCTCCCCCTTTTGGTTTCTCAACTCTGTTTAATTGCGATTTCTGTTTATTAATTTTTTACAGTTCTGCATTTTTTATCTTCTTCAAGTACCCTTGAGATTAAATTTTTAAAACTTCACAATTTTGCTCCATTAGAGAGTTTATTATCAAGTCCACTATCAAATGTCAGAATGTAATTTAAAACTAAAGTTCTGAGTGTGACAAAGCATGGTAGTGCTATCCATGCTGCTAAGAATATATTTGGAGATTTCAGAATACATTCTGGAAATAATTTTTTCAAACAGGCAGAATTCATGCTACTCCCAGCAGAAATTAGACTTGCTCACAATATTTTATAAGTTCAGCAGCTTAGGTGTCCCTATTTTCACCCCCTTTTCTGTTGCCTTCTGCTGAAGTTTAGAGCTAAAAAGTTGGTTACCCAGAGTATTGTTATTAAAGGTACTAAGAGGTTATCTAGACTTTTTTTATTAACCTTACCTCTAAAAAAAAAAAAAAAAACTAATTCATACCTTTGGATTTATTTATTTATGAATGAGTTGGTGTTTAACTATTAAGCTATTTGGATGTTTAAAAGTCCTTTTATAGAAACTAACAAAAGAGGTTGTCTTATTTCTATGGAATCTTTGTTTTTGGAGCTAAGATATTTAAACATAAGTGATATGTTATGCATTTACACATTCTTATAACTGTCACTTCTAAACACAGAGAATAGGTCAGACAAACTCTATCACAGACATTTAAATTGCCCCATATGTGCATCCTTACGACGAGGGGGAACAAACTGTAACCCAAGACAAATGGAGAAAGGTGACTGAACTTGTTTGGTGAATTATGTGGGATGTAGTGATTTTTTCAAAAACCAAATTATTATTTGGGAAATCTTATTGACCTCCAGGTCATCAGTTTCCCATTTCCCCCTTCCCAGCATGTCTTTTAATTAGATTCCAGGGAATCCAATGTATATATTCCCAAACCATCCTTTGTATTACAAGTTAATAGTCAAGGCACAATGGAATGTAAATGTCACAAGGCAACCAAGTATGGGGTCAAGAGAACTTCAAGAATGTGCCATATCAAAATAATGTGTTTATTTAACTCTCCTTCAAAGTGTTTTGGCATCATTCTTATTATAGATCCAGTCATCTTATTGTATAACCATCATTTCAGTGAACTATATCCAAATACTAATAGAGCCATCTGCTTCAAATGTACTTGTGACTAACTTTTAAAATTCTGTATGTATGTTGCATTAAAGAGTTTATAATCAAACTCACTGACAAACCTAGACAGTGTGTTAAAAAGCAAAGACATCACTTTGCTGACAAAGGTCTGTATGGTTAAGTCTATAGTCTTTCCAGTGGTCACGTACTGTTGTGAAAGGTGGACCATAAAGAAGGCAGAGCACCGAAGAATTGATGCTTTTGAACTGTGGTGCTGGACAAGACTGTTGAGAGTCCCTTGAACAGAAAGGAGATCAAATCAGTCAATCTTAAAGGAAATCAACCTTGAATACTCATTGGAAGGATTGATGCTGAAGTTGAAGCTCCAGTACTTTGGCCACTTGATGGGAAGAGCTGACTCATTGGAAAAGACCCTGATGCTGGGAAAGATTGAAGGCAGAAGGAGAAGCGGGTGACAGAGGATGAGATGGTTGGATGGCATCACCAACAGAATGGACATGAATTTGGACAAACTCTGGGAAATGGTGAGGGACAGGGAGGCCTGGCGTGCTGCAGTCCATGGGGTCAAAAATAGTCAGATGTGACTTAGCAACTGAACAACAACAAGCAAATTCACTACCAAATGCTAATGTTAAACTTAGGACTCAACTTCTCAGTGTCACAAAATAGAATAGTCCTATCAGGGTTGTCATTCAAGAATTTTCAATCCATAGTCCAACTTCTGATTAATTTTAACTCACAGTAAAGGTCTGAGCCATTTTAGGCAGTTCACAAATATAGCTGTTTTGAGAAATCACATTTGATTGCTTACAAATCATAACCCAGCTATCAAAAAAATCATAAATGATATTTATGTGTTAAATTTTGTTTAGAGCCCCCGCATGGTAATCGAGAACCTCTTCAGGAAGGAAAAGGGAAGAAAAGTGAAACTTCACTCAAAAGAAAAGGTACAGATTAAGATAAATATGATTAAATATAATTCTGCATTTTATAACTCTCAGTGAAAATAGTGATATTTATGTAGTAATGTATGTTGAGCCCTTCTTTCAGGCATTTGTCAATCATAAACCCTTGCCAAAGAAAACCTCAGTCTTTCTATAGCCTGGCTCTTACCAAATGTCCTGCTGAGGAAAGTGATGCTTGTGAGGAATAATTTAGAGGATATGCAAGAGTACTGGAGTGAGGCACCATTACCTTCTCTGATATCTAAGATACAGAATATTCAATCATAAATATTATAAGTGTTATCCTTAGGCTAAGTTATGCCATCAGAAAACTACATACTGAACCATATTTTCTTGGAAAGATTCCATGAAATTGCTTTCACTGATAAGTTCTTTGATATAAAGTCCTCAACACAGCAGCAGTGGAGATAGTTTCATTATACTACTAATAACCTGGTATTTCATTTTCTGAAGGGATAGAATGCCCATTACATCATTCAGTAGCCTCTGTGTAAAATCCTAGGTGGGAAATTTCATTCAGAAGAAAGGGACTGGAGAATTTTTCTTCCTCTACATGGCTAAATAATTAGTACCTCTAAATGATAGCACTGCCTTTTCCATATTGGCTGTCTAGAAATTCAGAACCAAATTAGCATCTAAGATTTTAGTTTCTAAGCAAGGACCTGTATCCTGGAGTCTGCTTTCTAATTCCTCTCCTTGCCTTGCCCTTCTAATTTAGGTTGTATTTTTCCTGATCTAGTTTCATTTATTTTCTATCTTAACTGTTTCTGTGAAATAAGGGGAATAAAATTTTGTAAATAATTGATAGTTGGCAGGAGAAATACCAGGCTCTTAAAAGCATATTAGTTACATTGTATGTTGAACCCACTGGGCTTCCCAGGTGACTCAGTAATAGAGAATCCTCCTGCCAACGCAGGAGATACAGGTTCGATCCCTGGATTGGGAAGATCCCGGGGAAAAGAAAACGGCAACCCACTCCAGTATTCTTGCCTGGGAAATCCCATGGACAAGAGAAGCCTGGTGGACTACAGTCCATGGGGTTGCAAAAGAGTCAATCATGACTTAATGACTAAACAACAATAGTGTTGAAGCTGCTACATATGTGCCTGCTCAGTCTTTTTTTTTTTTTTCCTTTATTTTTTATTAGTTGGAGGCTAATTACTTTACAACATTGTAGTGGTTTTTGCCAGTCTTTAAGTTGTGTCTGACTCTTTGAAACTCCATAGACTGTAACCCAACAGGCTTCTTTGTCCATGGAATTTCTCAGGCAAGACTACTGGAGTGAGTTACCATTTTCTTCTTCAGTTAATCTTCTCAGCCTAGGGATCGAATCTACATCTCCTGCATTGGCAGGTGAATTCTTTACCACTGAGCCACCAGGAAAGCCCTGGAGCTGATACAGCAACAAATTAAAGATTGAAATGCAGTTATGGATACATGCAGTTGACTTCTGTGGAGTACATGCTCAGGGGGTTGTCATGAAGTATGTGCCACTGCTTAATTTTTCATTACAGACTGCCAGTGCAATAGCAGCCCCAAAATGTGCAATGTTCACAGAATGATGGGCTTAAAAGGATCTCTATTTTGGCATTCGAAAATGCATATCCATGATTCTCAAAGAATCTCACCCTTTTCTGATTATATAACCTGATAGGTTTATGTAACTAGTCATTGTTGAGTTAACATTGGTAAGATTATAAATTTAGCTAGAGTTTTGGCTATAATTTATGATATGCTTTCTCTCACCTGTTTACAAATAGGAGAATAGTTTTCACTTTTACTTTACAAATCCCTTACTTTCTCATTGTGATCAGCAAAAGCAAATGAAAGATCTGCATAGAATCATCAAAAATAGAAAAGAAATATATTTATGCATTGTTGTGGTTTTTCAGTCACTCAGTCGTGTCCAGCTTTTTGTGATCCCAAGGACTGCAGCACACCAGGCTTCCCTGTCCTTCCCTATCTCCCAGGGTTTTCTCAAACTCATGCCCATTGAGTCAGTGATGCTATCTAACCATCTTATCCTCTGCCGTCCCCTTCTCTTCCTGCCCTCATTCTTTGCCAGCATCAGGGTCTTTTCCGAGTGGGCTCTTCACATCAAGTGGCCCAAGTATTGGGGCCTCAGCTTCAGCATCAGTCCTTCCAATGAGTATTCAGGGTCGATTTCCTTTAAGATTGACTGGTTTGATCTCCTTGCAGTCCAAGGGACTCTCAGGAGTCTTCTCCAGCACCACAGTTTGAAAGCATCAATCTTTAGGTCATCAGCCTTCCTGATGGTCCAACTCACATCCGTACATGACTACTGGAAAAGCCATGGCTTTGACTATACAGACCTTTGTCAACTGTCGGTGAAGTGATGTCTCTGCTCTTTAATATGCTGTCTTGGTTTGTCATAACTTTCCTTCCAAGGAGCAAGTCTTTTAATTTCATGACTGCAGTCACCATCCACAGTCACATCTTGGAGCCCAAGAAAATAAAATCTGTCACTGTTTCCACTTTTTTCCTTCTATTTGCCGTAAAGTGATAGGCCCAGATGCCAGTATCCTAGTTTTTTGAATGTTGAGTTTTAAGCTAGCTTTTTCATTCTCCTCTTTCTCCCTCATCAAAAGATACTTTAGCTCCTCTTCGCTTTCTGCCATTAGAGTGGTATCATCTGCATATCTGAAGTTGTTGATAATTCTCCTGACAATCTTGATTCTAGCTTGTAATTCATCCAGCCCAGCATTTCGCATGATGTACTCTGCATATAGGTTAAATAAGCAGGGTGACATTATACAACCTTGATATACTTCTTTCCCAATTTTGAATCAGTCCTTTGTTACATGTCTGGTTCTAACTGTTGCTTCTTGACCTGCATACAGGTTTCTCTGGAGACAGGTAAGGTGCACTGGTTTTCCCATCTCTTTAAGAATTGTCCACAGTTTGTTCTGATCCACACAGTCAAAGGCTTTAGTGTAGTCAATGAAGCAGTAGATGTTTTTCTGGAATTCCTTTGTTTTCTCTATGATCTAATGAACATTGTCAGTTGATCTCTGGTTCCTCTGCCTTTTCTAAACTCAGCTTGTACATCTGGAAGTTCTCTGTTCACATACTGCTAAAGCCTAACTTGAAGGATCTTGAGCATTACCTTGCTAGTGTGTGAGATGAGCACAACTATACGGTAGCTTGAACATTCTTTGACATTGCTCTTCTTTGGAATTAAAATGAAAACTTACCTTTTCCAGTCCTGTCCAAATCATCAAGTTAGACCTAATAATGCACATGCTTTGAGAGCATCTTTAGGTAAAAGTATACTCAAATGAACCATAAGCAAATACAACTTCACCCAGCAAAATATGTATTCATTTAAATCATGCAGTTAGCTCAGTTTAAGTAATTCAAGAACTCTTTTTTTCTTTTATTTTACCTGTCTGTTTCTATTTCCATAAACATAGTTTCTACTGTATTGAATAATATTTGAAATAGATGAACTCTTGATCAAGATTTAGAAGTCTTTCTTCCACGTAGAAGTACTGTTGTTTTGGCATGTATAATAGGATTTACTTCATTAAGAGAAGCCTTAGTAATTTTAATTCTTTATATTTGGAACTAATACCTTTGGGAGGTGAATACTATTAATTGGTTGTCTGTTTACTTCACAAGCTATTTGATACCAATTAATTATATGGAAAGCATGGGTTGAGGAGCCACCTCCTTTTTCCTTCCTTTAAACTTATCCTTGTTTCCTATTGTTGGCATCTTTGACTCATCTTTATTTTTCTCTGCGTATTAGATCAATCCCTACCCTTCTCCCTGCTAATCTTGACACTGAAATGCCATTTGCAATTGTATTTATGGTATTCTTAAAGAATTTATTATCTTCAACCATTTGTCATGGCCCTATTTTATTCCTTCATAACATAAGGACTTTTCTACTCTGTGATCTTACCTAGGCAGTATTACGTAAGGACTAATTGAAGAGTTTTCCTTAATCAACCAATTTCAGAAAAATGTTGTGTTACACCAAGTTAAAATATATTTACTCTCCACGGAGATAAATGTTGATATAGATGTGTATGTCCTATGATCATCTATCTCTAAGTCAGTGGGAGGCACACTATGTAATATCCCAAACATGTGACTGCAGAACTCTCTCAGAGGAGTATCCGCTGGGACTAAAAAGTGAAAGTGTTTGTTGCTCAGACATGTCTGCCTCTTTGAGACCCCATAGACTGTAGCCCACCAAGCTCCTTTGTCCAAAGGATTCTCCAGGCAAGAATACTGGAATGGGTTGCCATTTCCTTCTCCAGGGGATCGTCCCGACCCAGGGAATCGAACCTGGGTCTCCGGTATTGCAGGCAGATTCTTTACCATCTGAGCCACCAGGGAAGCCCCTGTTGGGACTAGAGTTCTATAAATAAATGCTTGGAAACCTCATCCTCTTTAGTTCTATCAGCCTGCCCATGTATTAGTATTGGGACTGTTCCAGTGCTAGCCTTCTGATTTAACTTATAGTTTAGGTGCTACCAAGTCACTTAGCCATAAATATTTTGTCAATGTTATAAACACTAATGACATTTCATTGTAAGGATATGGAAGAACAGAGGAAAAAAGATGAGAGTGAAATGGAATTGAAATTCCTAGATCATCTATATGCCAGGCACTATGCAAGATCATTTTTATGTATAATCTCCCTAAATCCTCATAACCACCTGTGAAGTAGCAATGATCATTTCCCACTTCAAAGATGAGGAAATTGAGAGTCAAAATAAATAAGGTAATATTCTGTTAGGAATGATTAATCTGAGAGAAGGGAAAGTCAGAGCCTCTTCACACTTTGGTGAATGCAATCTATACTCCATATTAACTCTCCACAGTGTTCTCAGAACTTCCTTGGATTTTGCCTTAACACCATCATCTAATTTAAATGAATTAAATAATATTATCTATACTCTATTATCTAGCCTTTCAATTAATTGATTTCTCAGACTGTAACTTTTAATAGATTTTTCACCACAAGCAGAAAAATTAAATTGTAACAATTATAATGCAATGTAAATAGAATAGTCTTAAAATCAATTTATGAGCCAAGTAAATAGTATTAAAAGGACAACTCTAAAACTTGCAGATTTCTAAATATCAGCCTAAAGAACACTTTTGAACATGAATTACATCAATAGACACTAAAGGCAATCAAATATGATAGTCAAATGTATGAACCCTGGAGTCAGCCTGCCTGGACTGAGATTCTGGCTCTGCCTGTTTACCATCTAAATGGTATCCAGGTGACTAAGGGCAGACAACTTAACCTTAGCCTGTTTCAATTCCCTTGTGTGTAAAATGAGGTTGTAAAAATACTTCCCTGTGGCTATTGCAGGGAATAAGTAAATATACAAAACAACAGGATCCTGCTCAGAGTCGTGGGACTAAATAAAAGTGGGATATAATTATTGATTCCAGATCAGGTTATTAAAGACTGTGGGCAGAAAGGCAAATCCTTTGCAAAGTTGACTTAAGGAATTCCCAGTGTTTATCACTGATTATAATTATACTAAAATCAGATCCTTTCTGTTCAGTTCAGTCGCTCAGTTGGGTACAACTCTTTGCAACCTCATGAATAGCAGCACACCAGGCCTCCCTGTCCATCACCAATCAGGAGCTTACTCAAACTCATGTCCATCGAGTCGGTGATGCCATCCAGCCATCTCATCCTCTCTCGTCCCCTTCTCCTCCTGCCCCCAACCCCTCCCAGCATCAGGGTCTTTTCCAGTGAGTCAACTCTTCGCATGAGGTGGCCAAAGTATTAGAGTTTCAGCTTCAGCATCAGTCCTTCCAATGAACACCCAGGACTGATCTCCTTTAGGATGGACTGGTTGGATCTCCTTGCAGTCCAAGGAATTCTCAAGAGTCTTCTCCAACACCACAGTTCAAAAGCATCAATTTTTCGGCACTCAGCCCTCTTCACAGTCTAACTCTCACATCCATACATGACCACTGGAAAAAACCATAGCCTTGACTAGACAGACCTTTGTTGGCAAAGTAATGTCTCTGCTTTTTAACATGCTAATATGCTATCTAGGTTGGTCATAACTTTCCTTCCAAGGAGTAAGCGTCTTTTAATTTCATGGCTGCATTCACCATCTGCAGTGATTTTGGAGCCCAAAACTATAAAGTCTGACACTGTTTCCACTGTTTCCCCATCTATTTCCCATGAAGTGATGGGACCAGATGCCTATAAGTGATCCCAAATAACCAGTCCTCATCACTTTATAGTAGTCTACATTCCACACCTCCAGCTCCACACAATATGCCAGCAAATCTGGAAAACTCAGCAGTGGCCACAGGACCAGTGGTCAGTTTTCATTACAATCCCAAAGAAAGGCAATGCCAAAGAATGTTTGAACTACCACACAGTTGCACTCATCTCACACGCTAGTAAAGTAATGCTGAAAATTCCCCAAGCCAGGATTCAACAGTATGTGAACTGTGAACTTCCAGATGTTCAAGCTGGATTTAGAAAAGGCAGAGGAACCAGAGATCAAATTGCCAACATCCGCTGGATCATCAAAAAAGCAAGAGAGTTCCAGAAAAACATCTATTTCTGCTTTATTGACTATGCCAAAACCTTTGACTGTGTGGATCACAATAAACTGTGGAAAATTCTGAAAGAGATGGGAATACCAGACCACCTGACCTGCCTCCTGAGAAATCTATATGCAGGTCAAGAAGCAACAGTTAGAACTGGACCTGGAACAACACACTAGTTCCAAATCGGGAAGGAGTATGTCAAGGCTGTATATTGTCACCCTGTTTATTTAACTCATATGCAGAGTACATCATGAGAAATGCTGGGCTGGATGAAGCACAAAGTGGAATCGAGATTGCCAGGAGAATTATCAATAACCTCAGATATGCAGATGACACCACCCTTATGGCAGAAAGCAAAGAACTAAAGAGCCTCTTAATGAAAGTGAAAGAGGAGAATGAAAAAGTTGGCTTAAAGCTCAACATTTAGAAAACTAAGATCATGGCATCTGGTCCCATCACTTCATGGAAAATAGATGGGGAAACAATGGAAACAGTGAGAGACTTTATTTTGGGAGGGGGGAGGTCCAAAATCACTGCACATGGTAACTACGGCCATGAAATTAAAAGATGCTTGCTGCTTGGAAGAACAGCTATAACCAACCTAGACAGCCTATTAAAAAGCAGAGATATTACTTTGCAGACAAAGGTCCATCTAGCCAAGGCTATGGTTTTTCCAGTAGTCATGTGTGGATGTGAGAGTTGGACTATAAAGAAAGCTGAGCGCCAAAGAATTGACGCTTTTGAACTGTGGTGTTGGAGAAGACTCTTGAGAGTCCCTTGGACTGCAAGGAGATCCAACCAGTCCATCCTAAAGGAAATCAGCCCTGAATATTCATTGGAAGGACTGATGCTAAAGCTGAAACTCCAATACTTTGGCCACCTCATGTAAAGAGTTGACTCATTGGAAAAGACCCTGATGCTGGGAAAGATTGAAGGCAGGAGGAGAAGGGGACGACAGAGGATGAGATGGTTGGATGACATCACCAGTGCAATGGACATGAATTTGAGTAATCTCCGGGAGCTGATGATGGACAGGGAAGCCTGGTGTGCTACATTCCATGGGATCTCAAGGAGTCAGACATGACTGAGTGGCTAAACTGAACTGAACTGAGCTCCACACAGAGTAACAACATGAATTCTAGGACAACAAGGAGAGAAAACTCTTCCGAAATAGCTTCTCAGTAAGTGATTTAGAGAAGAAGCTGGTTCATGTTCCATATCTGGATCCTTACCTATCACTGACACCCTTCTCTTCCTGGCCACGTTGCTTCAGAGCTAAAATTTTCATTTATCCAAGGCATCCTGAGTCTCCACTTCAGTTGCCAATGTTTGCAGCCCAGGCAACTATTAGCACTATCTGTTAACAACGAAATGTTTTCTTGCTGAAGCAAAACAATAAGGAAGCTGTCACTGTTAACCAATCTTCTAGTTTCTACCCAGTGAGGTTCTTAATTAAATCAGATTCTACTAGGGCATGTTTTAAGACTGAAAGGTAATAAAAATGCCTTTCTTTAAAAAAAAAAAATCAGACTTTTTACATCTTATCCTCCTTCCTACAATCTTAACTCATTGAATAGTGCCAACTTAATGTGAAAGTGTGCCAGTTTTTTCAGATTCCTTTCTTCAGTTGATCAAGTGTTTTTCTTACCTTTCCTGAGCTCCTAGTATGTTACTATCATTGCTCAAATCTGTTGCTCTGCTGTTTCAACTTTGACTATTTATTTACAGATAAAATCATTAAATAAATCCCATGTTCACATTATAAAATTTTGTTTTTCTTTTATACCTCATTTTATCTACTTGTTCTCACTCCATGGGCTTCTGCATGATACAATTAGATTCTAATAACTGGACTAAAAACTGCTAAAATCTACCTTTCCCATGTGCTAAGAACAGATTACGCTTCAAACTTTTCGTGCAAGAAGAATGGCTACCCTCAGGACTAATAATTCAACTTCCAATGAAAGCAAACATCTTAGAAATAGAAACCTTCACATGGTCACATGAGTAATACTTTAAAAGGACTGCCTTTTGTAAATTTGAGATGTTGATAGATTTTGTTCAAATGTGATATCTATTTTCACTCACTATGCCAATAGATACATTTTAATTCATTCACATCTTTTCCTCTTAGCATTTTGATTGTTTAAAACAATTAGATAAAATCTAAATAAGATCAAAGCACAGTGGTTCAAAAATACTTCCTAGCTTTCTTAGTTTTCACTGAATGATCATGATATGTAAGAAAAGAAGAAAAAGAAACTCATTCCAATCTCATAGTTACAAAGTTATCCTTAGAAATTCTCCTTAGAGAAATTCATCTTAAAGTAGTGATAGTGTTATCACATATTTTACCAGAAACTCAGGTCAGAGAATAAAAAAATTATCATTAGGAAAAATGTCTCAAATTATGAGCATTTTTGGTTATTACCTGAATAAAGATGTTCTTAAATTTTTCTAATTTAAAATAAAATCTAGATACAACTTTAAACTTGTAGATAGCCGTACCGTTTTTAGCACTGAACTGTCCACAGTACATAATTGATAATTTCTTGTCTACTTATAATCCATATATTTTTAACTCGTATAAAAATGGAAGATGTATTTACTTTCCTAAACAGCACATCATTAAATAATATTCACTAAAGAAATAGATTTTGAGGAAAGAAAGTGCTGCAAATTCTATAGGCATCTATAAACTGCGTCTAAAATCTTAACAACGAATCTGAAAGTAAGTTAAATTTAAACTGAATGAATTCCTAAATTATAACTTTGATCCTTTAAGGAAATATAGGTGCTTTCTGAGTTAAGGTAGTTTCTTCAGTCACAAGATCTTTCAGACCACATGGGTACCACTTCATTGGCCTGAAATCCCCCTTGATGTTCTCAGATAGTGCATGCTCTTTCTGGATTCTGAGCTAAAATGAGGCCTCTCTTTCTGCTCCTCCAACCTCCTTTTCTTCCTCCTTCTCTTCCTTCCCCTCTCTTTCCCTTCTCACTCTTACTCTCCCCTCCCCTCCCCTCTCCCCACCACTTTATGCCTTAATTCAGCCAGGCTTTTGGCACAGGGGTTGCCTCATCCATACAACCTGACTGTAGTAAGAAATATAGTTTCCCTGATTAGAAACCCTCTGTCTGATCCAGGGAATATGGAACTATTCAAGAGCTACAATACCCCTTCTTCTCCCCTCCATCTCTCACTGACTCCGGCTGACTCACAATAGCATCCTTTCTCCCGGCAGTTTCTCCTGGGTTTCAGTAAACACCAAGAGCACTGCTCCTGTTGTGACTATCCTCTTTCTTTTTCAAGTTGATAGTTCAATTTGCCAGTTTTTTGCAATAGTAAATTGCACTTTTCTCTGGAGTCTAAACTTTGTAAAAAAAAAAACCATGTGTTCATTGTGGAAGCAAGGACAGAGATGAAAATGAAATATCAAGTTGCTTTCCATAGCTAACTGGACAAGAGAAGTATAGTATTGCTTAAAATAAGTAAATAACGTCCTGTTGGTATCATTGGTACAATTAGGGGCTATAGAGAATGAGATTTTTTTTTTTTTTTACTTGATAAGGCTGCCCAAAGTTGCTTAAAGAGTAGTTAATGAATTGCCTGAAGCTCATAGCAATCATAAGTTTAATCCTCCATCAGAATTTGTCCCCATCCGTATCCTTGTAATGGCATGATTTTTTATGCATATTGAAGGTTCTCCTAGAGGAAAATCGCTAGGAGGGAAGATTCCACTCAAGAAATCACCTGCCGAGTCTACGGATGTTTCACCGGTCCCAGTAGCGCCAGCCCCATCGAAGCCTGGATCAGAGGAGTGGGTGTATGTAAATGAACCAATTCCTGAGGTATGGCAGTTTAGACTCAAATTAGTAGAATCTCTTCTTTCTCCTCTTTACAGTAAGATTCACATCATTATTTGCACCATCCAAAAGGCCTTTCTTGGCTGATAATATATGTATTTATCAAAAAGCAGAGATGACTGTTTGAGGATACTCAGTGAACCACATTCCATATTTTTCTCTGCACCCTTGAGTTTCTGAGTCATGCTTTGAGCGGCTGGTGAGTGACGCAATCAGGAGAGTAAATGGTCTCCGTGAGGACCAATTTTCTCCCCAAGGACGAGCAGAGATGCAATTTTCTGGAAGGACAGCTTCCCCAGAACACAGACGCAGCAAATTACAGCCCTCCAACCCAGCTCTCATGCCCACATCATAATGCTTTCATATGAAGTTTATCCCCTGAATTTTTAGAAATAGAAGGAAAATTTTGAAGCTAACTCAACTCATAAGTGAGTAGGGAGCTGCCTGGCCTGACCTCCTTAATAAATGGGTACCCTAGTGTCTGGCACAGAGAAGGCATCCCACTCCAGTACTCTTGCCTGGAAAATCCCATGGACGGAAGAGCCTGGTAGGCTGTGGTCCATGGGGTCGCTAAGAGTCAGACACGACTGAGCGACTTCACTTTCACTTTTCACTTTCATGCATTGGAGAAGGAAATGGCAACCCACTCCAGTGTTCTTGCCTGGAGAATCCCAGGGACGAGGGAGCCTGGTGGGCTGCCGTCCAGGGGGTGGCACAGAGTCGGACACGACTGAAGCGACTTAGCAGTAGCAGTGTCCAGCAAAGGGATGTCCAGCTGAGCCCTGGAGCTTCATTCGGTTCTTCATTCTCTGACAACTGCAAAGCCCAGTTGTCACCTTGGCAAACTGGGCTGCTTTTTAAATGATTATTACTAATTTTTACTGGAGTATAGTTGCTATGCCATGCTATATTAGTTTCTGCTGTACAGCAAAGTGAATCAGCTGTGTGTTTACATATACCCCCTCTTTTTGGGGATTTCCTTCCCATTTAGGTCACCACAGAACACTGAGTAGATGGTCTGCTTTAATAGATAAGTCATCTTGGGAAAATCACACAGAATGACCTTTCAAGACTTTTTGAAAGCCTTAGTCCCTGTCTTCTTAATTTCAGTCCTCCATGGTTTTCAACTCTTGTGAACTCTCAGCCCTGACAATCTGTGCCAGACACTTGAGACCCAGTCATGAGTTGTGTTATTATTGAGCATTCCTAGGGAAATGTCTTCTTTATCTCCCCAATTAAATAATAAACCCTTTGGAGGAGGGTAGAAGGATGTGAAATAATTCACTGCATTCAATACAGAGTCAAATACAGTGACGACTGTGTTAGAGATTCTTCATAGAGCTCTGAAGAGTTAATTAATTAGCCTTGATGGGGAGATTAGAACAGGAAATATTAGAAGATAAAAACTTTATATGATATCAATATAGATGTGTATAATTCACTCAGCCAAATAGTAGCTACTTTGAAAACTAAATATATTCAAAAACTGTCATAGAAGCAGTATACAGAAGTGGTTGATGGGAAGGAGATAAGATTAAAATATTATTGGGCAGGAGTTGGACAGTGAGAGACAAAAATAGTGAAATCTAATCCTTAACTCCAAACCTTGATGCCCTTGAGAGAAATAAATTCATAGAGGACAAGAGGGAACTAAAAGACAGGAGTACAAAATAAACATTTATACTGAGATAAGACGCAAGCTTCCCTTGTATTAGATCTTCTAGTCAGGGTCTTGGCAGAAAGCAGATGATAATTTAAAGACAACTGAACAAAAGCTGATTTATATATATATATGTAAGTGCTATGTCACTTCAATCATATCTGACTTTTTAATGACCTTATGGGTTACAGCCCGCCAGGCTCCTCTGTCCATGGAATTTTCCAAACAAGAATACTGGAGTGGCTTGCCATGCCCTACTCCAGGGGATCTTCCTGACCCAAGGATCAAACCCTCATCACCTGCACCACAGGTGGATTTTTTACCCATTGAGCCACTGGAAAGCCTGTATATATGTTTGTGTATATATGTGTGTGTGTGTGTGTATGAAAGAAAAAGTGAAAGTGAAAGTCATGTCTGACTCTTTGCAACCCCATGGACTATACAGTCCATGGAATTCTGCAGGCCAGAATACTGGAGTGGGTAGCCATTCCCTTCTCCAGGGGATCTTCCCAACCTAGGGATTAAACCCAGGTCTCCCACATTTCAGGCGAATTCTTTACTAGCTGAGCCACCAGGGAAGCCCAAGTATTCTGGAGTGGGAACCCTGTCCCTTCTTCAGGGGATCTTCCTGACCCAGGAATCAAACTGGGGTTTCCTGCATTGCAGGTGGATTCTTTACCATCTGAGCTACCAGGGAAGCTATGTGTGTGTGTGTGTGTGTGTGTGTGTGTGAGTGTGTGTGTGTGTATTCAATAAATAAGGAAATCTACAAGGGTTAGATTGTTATCCCCAGTTAGATTGTTATCCTGGGCCTGAGAAGGTGAGGCCTGGGAATGCAGGTGAAGACCTCAAGAAGACCTGTGCACAGAGAGAACCACCTGCCAGGGGCTGTGGCCTTCCCAGAGGATGCAGCCCCTGCAGCGACCAGCAGGGAGGAGCAGGGAAATACTTGACCAGGACTCATGTCCTTCCTGTTTTCATAGTCTCTGCCTGGGAGGAGGAAGGCAAGGGAGTTTCCTGAAGTAATTTACGTGAGTCGGCCTCCCAGGGCACCAAGCAGGGCGAAGCGTGAAGGATGCGGAGTCAGTCTGTAGGGATGATGGAAGGATACACAGCCCAGACCTCCAGTTACCTAAGTGAAACCAGGGACAGTACTCCTTCTGCTGTGACCGGAAGTAGCCTAGAACCTGGAAACAAAGCAGGCCACGTGCTCTCCTCTACTCCTCTTCCACTCTAAGCTTCTCACAGGTGAGCGGCAGGGCGTACCTGCATACAGAGAGGAAAGACAGATGCCCAGTTAAAAAATTTGAGTTTTAGATAATCAATGAAATAGATATATATGTGCATAATCAATTATACATACATACATACATACATATATATATATATATGTTCATCCTATACTTTATCAGGTAAACCTAGTTCCAAGCCTTCCAGGGACCCCAGATGTACTTCGATAGGCATGTGGAAAGACACAGAGACAGAAAGTTGTTGCTTCCACATCTGGTTCTTGCAGGTGGAGGCAGCAACCAAGTTCGAGGGGAACCTGGGTCCTTCCCCCTTTGCCAGCCACAAGGAAGGTGCAGAGAAAACAAAGGAGGTGGTGGAGTGAGGGGTCTTTGCTTTCTAGCTTCTCAAGCTTGGAGGATACTTGCCTTGGCTACCCAATTTCCTATTATGCTTCAGTCAATGAAGAGAAGACTATTTAATTGGAAAGGATAGGTCTTAGCATCTAGTCACGGCACATAACCTCAAGTCCCTAGACCCAGAAAAATCACATCCCAGAGAATTAAAGAAACTACAGATAGACATTATCAATAACTCACAGAAATCACAGAAGATACAGTATAATCTGGAAGATCAGATGTGGGCAAAGGCCTAAATATTGAAGGTGGATGAGATTTAATAGCATGTCTTCCCACATTGCAGGCAGATTCTTTATCATCTGAGCCACAAGGAAAGCCCAAGACCAGTGATCCAGAGATTAATCCTTGACAAAATGTAAAAGAAAATTATTAAACACATGCTTTCTGAACACTTATAACATACAAAATAATCACACAAAGCTCAGATAGGTTCATTAAGCCTGAGTCCTGCTGAACTGGCCCTTTCCTTTTCTCTGATAGCAAGGTTGGGTTGGTGGGTCAGGGAAGGACCATAAACATAGTATATTTTGATTTCAAAATAGTATTTGACAATTTCTTATGAAGTTTTTGTAGATAAATGAGAGCAGTGAGCAGGATATTCAACAAGGTCCATTCCTGGGTGGTAACTCTCCAAGTACTGAGTGTTAATGTCTTGAAGTCACTAGGAGGGAGTTTTGGTGTATGCATGCATGAGTACATGCTCAGTCATGTCCAACTCTTTTGTGACCCTATGGACTATAGCCTGCCAGGCTCCTCTGTCCATGGGACTTTCCAGGCAAGAATACTGGAGTGGGATGCCATTTCTTCCTTCAGGGGATCTTCCCGACCCAGAGATAGAACCCACATCTCCTGTATCTGTAGGTGGATTCTTTACCACTGAGTCACCTGGGAATTCTGAGGTTTAGTAGTGGACTTATGTAAAATGGTCTTAAGCACCACTCTGGATACCATATCTTTTAAGAGAGATTATTTTTAAAAAGTGGAAACCAGAAGGGAATCTATGTAGGTGAAAGGTATTAAAATGATATGAGAGAAGCATTGAAAGAACTGTAAATGTTTAATTTAGATAAATGAAATACTAAAGTATGGTTGAACATAGAATCATACATGGAGGGAGAGATAAATCAGAAGTTTGAGTTGAACACACACACACTATTATATATAAGATAGATAACCATAAAAGGCCTACTGTATAGCACAGGGAACTCTACTCAATATTCTGTGATAACCTATTTGAAAAAAGAATCTAAAACAGAATGAAGATACGTATATGTATAACTGAATCACTTTGCTGTACATGTGAAACTAACACAACATTGTAAATCAACTATACCCCAATAAAATATTGAAAGTGTTAGTCGCTCAATCATGTCTGACTCTGCGACTCCATGGACTGTACCCCTCCAGGCTTCTCTGCCCATGGGATTCTCCAGGCAAGAATACTGGAGTGGGTAGCCATTCCCTTCTCCAGGGGATCTTCCTGACCGAGGAGTTGAACCCTGGTCTCCTGCATTACATGCAGATTCTTTGCCGCCTGAGCCACCAGGAAAGCCCCAATAGAATATTAATAAAATTAACTTAAATAGAACTAGATGGAGCCATCCAGTCTCCTAAAAATTTAACTGATGATAAATTGGGTTTAATTGAGTCTACTTACACCAATATCAGTGTTTGTTGAGCACCTGTTATTTGCAAATGTTCTATCAGATGCCAGGAATACAAAAATAAGCAAGTTTCATCCTGAATGACTGCCTACATCTCCTCTCTCACATCTTCAAATATTTAACAGGCTGTCACAGGGAAGACAGTATGAATGTAGCCTGTCCTCTGAAAGGCACAGCTAGGGCTTATAAGTAGAAACTACAGGAAGGCGAATAACACAGAAAGAACTTTCCACTAACACAAGTTGTGTGACTCTGGATGGGAGTTGCTTTGAAATCAATGAGGTCCACAGGAAGATTGGATAATCTATCCCTGGATCTCTTTTCATTTCTCAGTTGGAGAGGAAATTAGCCCAAATGACCTCCAAGGTCCCTATGTGTGTGTTCCCTGACTAATAAATGCACAGCCAATAAGGGAATAACTACTACAGAAAGTTTGTACTAAATATAATAAATATCTTCAATTTTATTTCTTGTTTCATTATCTCTTGGTTTTGATGGTTAATTTGCATCATTAAAAATAACATAAAAGAAACTTTCTAAGTTTCATGGTACACTTTACAGCAAATGTGAAACCTCAAGGGGGAATTCAGAGAAATAACTCATCAATCACTGTGACATGAGCCCTTAGGTGTTCTCCAGCCTAGGCAAGATAAGATGTCTGTGATCATTCAATTCATTCATTCAATAAATATTTCTTGAGCACCTAACATGGCCCAGATGCTGTGCTAATTATAGGAAAAACTGTTCAGTGGTGAATAAGATAACCATTCTTCCTGGTTTTATGAGATTGCTGTTCTAGAGGTGAATATAGGCAAATAACATAAGCAGTTACAACTAATGCCATCAGTGCTCTAAAGGGAGAAGTACAGGGTGCTCAAGTGGGACACCCGAACTTCAGAGGATGAAGGATGACCCTATGCACTTGTGGGTTCAGGGAAGGATTTCTGGAAACAAACATGTCTGAGCTGAGATACAAAGAATGGTTTGAAATAGGAATTAGCTGGGGGAGGAGCCAGAAGTTGCACAAAGATGCTTTAAGTAGCCACAGTTGCATCTTTTTAAAAAATATTTATTTATTTGGCTGTGCTTGCTCTCATTTGCTGCATGCTGGATCTTTTAGTTACCATATGTGAAATCTAGTTCCCTGACCAGGGATCGAACCCAGGCCCCCTGCACTGGGAGTGTGGCGTCATAGCCTCTGGATCACCAGGGACGTCCCAGCGCAGTTGCATCTTGATCTCCCACTTAGTAGGGCCCTTTGACTCGATTATGCAGAAGCATTTTCCCTTTGAAATTATGATTTTTATGCTTTGTCATTTAACAGGAAATACCATCATTTTTAGTACCATACTGGAAACTGATAGAAAGTTCCTATATAAATTCCATCAAAACAGTACTCAGGCAGCTGAGAGAAGGCCAGCATACCGTATTTGCTTACTTATATGATATTAGGTAAGTAAAGTTCCCACAGTTCCAGCCATGTAGTTTACAGTGAGGACATGTAAGCTCTGTCTCATTCTGCCAATGCCTTACAGAACAAGCTTCCAGCAGTTTCTGAGGCGTCCAGACCACAAGCAAGACTTCGTGTCTCAGTGGCAGGCGGATTTCAACTCCCTTCCTGACGACCTGTGGGATGATGAGGAAACAAAGGCTGAGCTACACCAAAGAGTGAATGTAAGGGAATCTGTGACTCATGGGGCCCAGGTCTCCACACTCTCAAACCTCCCACTGCAAAAGCCTCATTTACCCCCTCATTACTTTCCTGAGGTGTGAGGTCATGAGGAGGGAAATGGTTTGAACACCAACCTGCCGACTTTCAAGAGCAGTGGCTCTTTAGCACTTTGAGTTCAGAGTGAGAATCCAGTGGTCCATGCTTCTGGAAGGAGGAGCCAAGGCCAGGGATCTAAAATCATTCCAGCCTCTATTAATTTTATACACTCTTAACCACTTTGTCAGGTCACGTAAGCCTGTCCAAGTCTGGTATTAAGTATGTACCTGTCTTGGATGCAGTTAAATGGTTGGTTGATGTCAATGATAAGGGGAATGAGGGAACATTCCAGAAAGCCTGAAGTGTTGCCTCTGTTGAATAGATCCCTTGAGGGAAGCTACCAAATCTAACACATTTTTGTATCTCCAGCAAGCACAGTGCCTGGTACTTGGTCGACAGGCAGATTTTCATAAATTCATAAATGGAGTATACATTTAAGTATATATTTGTATATATTACCCTGATGCTTTAGAAAATATCCTCTGATGTTTAAGAAGCCTGATTTCAATTTCTTACCATTTCCTGTCTCTTACCTTTTCCTGTCAGGGGAATTCTTTCCCTTGACACAACTGAAGCCCGCCAGGCTCCTCTGTCCATGGGCTTTCCCAGGCAAGAATACTGAAGCAGGTTGCCATTCCCTTCTCCAGGAGATCTTCCCAACCCAGGAATCAAACTGAGTCTCCTGCATTGCAGGAAGATTCTTTACCATCTGGGCCACCAGGAAAGCCCTAACTATAGGCTACTAGTGGTCAAATCTGATTGTAGTCTAAATGTTTATTTGTACAACAACAACAACAGATTGCCACGCTCTACCCCATGACCCATTCATCTGCTCTGTGAATATTTATTGAACATCTATCAGGGTCTCAGCACTGTTCCAGGGGCTAGGGATTGACAGTGGGAAAAAAGCCTGTGATGTCAGGATGTTTATATTCTGGGGGCCAGAATGCAAAGAATAAGCAATAAACACATAAATGTAAGGTGAGTATGTCACTGGTAAGAGCTGTGTGAAGGACAAAGAGCATAGAGGAAAAAGCACTGATGTACTATTTAGTATCCACTGATTGTGTAAAGGCCCACTCTGAGAAGGTGATATTTGAGCAAACTCAGGAAACGAGACAATGAATGAGTCAGGCAGATCTGGGGAGAAAGAGTGTATTAGGCAGAGAGAAAAGCAAAGGCACTAAAGGAGGAGGATGCTTGGTGTGTTTAAGAGGCATTGGGAAACCAATTGGAGAGCTATTAAAGTTAAGTGAAGGCATGACATAACTTGGATGAATAGCATACTGGTAGGTTCTATCAAGAAGGTATTGAATGCCCCAGTACTGAAGCATTTTACCTGTTCTTAATCCTAAAACATATCTGCCTTTTCTGTTTCCTACCTATTCCCAAAGCGAGCCCTCCGATCAACTCTTGCCCCAGATCAATCAGATGATTGCTAGTAGAATGAGAAGGTTTTTAGACTTAAAATATCTTATGAGCATTTTTCCCCTAGTTCCTGAAGTACCATTTGTTTATTGTATACAAGTTAGATGTGTAATTAAAACAAACAAAAATTTAAAATGACAAATCCATAATCCTATTTGCCAGTAGTTAACCTCTTTATTCAGGGTAACAGTCCTTGTTCTTGGCTTATTTCATTTAAATCCTAAGAAGTTAATGATGAGGCTCTGCTATTGTGTTATCCTCATCTTACCATTAGAAAACCAAACTGCGGAGATAGAGTACTTGCTAAGGCCCCCAAGTGAGTCAGAAACAGAATGAGAACTAGAAACAAGGCCCCTGCTTCCTCCTCTGTCTTTTTAAAAATGTATAAATGTGTGGGGAGTACAAGCCAGTCCTCACTGAATGTCTGATAGAGCATTTGTGGAAAGACCCCAGAGACACCCAGATCAGCTCTAAATAATAGTATATTCTTCTGCCGTTAGCACACAGCTATAAAAATGGTGGTGATCTTTTCATTTCGCATGAAGCCCCCACAAGATAACAAACCAAAACACTAAGTGTTCCATAAACACAGCATCACAGAAATAAAACTCTCTGTGGATACTGGAATAAAGCTTCTTGCTCTTGAATTCCTGACTTCACCACGTTGAAACCATCGGCAAGTGATTTAACCACTCTGGGCATCCAATTTCTCATCAGGAACTTCTCTCTTGCTTATTGTGGGGATGAATGAGGTAATCAATGTCAGGCCCTAAACACAATGCCTAGTGCACAGTTAATATTCAATAAATTACTAATGTTATGAAAACTGTCAAGTTTTATTGGACTATATATATTTTCTTAATGGGATTTTTATTAAACAGATATTTTACTGCTATGATTTCTATGATAGTGTTTATAATTGAGAAATTATTGTATGCTGAATACTGTGCTAAGTGCTTTATGCATGCTAAGTCACTTCAGCCATATCCAACTCTTTGTGACTCCGTGGGTTGTAGCCCTCCAGACCCCTCTGTCCATGGGATTCTCCAGGCAAGAATACTGGAGTGAGTTGCCATACCCTCCTCCAGGGATCTCCCCAACCCAGGGATCAAAGTGCTTTATAGGCTTAGGCTAACTACAGCACATCCAAAGGGTAAACAATATCCCCATTTCACAGGCCAAGTAACTGAGCCCTAATCTAGTGGTACATCTTACTCAAGCCCACAGGCTCATATCCTGACTCCACCACTTGCTCATAGGGTGACTTTAGGGGAAAAAAAAAAAAAACACCTCTCTGTGGCTGACTCAGATCCTCACCTGCAAAAGGAAGATAATAAGTGTACCTAAGTTTGTTGGGAGGCATTCAATGAGTCAATATAAGTTCACTGACTTCTCTTCTGATGCAGTGACACACACAGAAAGGTATTATCATCATTATTGCTCAGGATCTAGTAAATGGCAGAGATGGGATCTTTAAAAGATTTTATTTTACTGCTAGCTCTATAGTACAAAGCTTATCTTCAGACAGCCCATTATGTGTCAAACACCATTTCTTGGTGAATGACATGTTCCACCCATGATTCATTAACAAGCCTATGTGTGCCCTTGGACTCCACAGAGCTACAGATTTCTTCCACCAACAATACACCATTTCCTCCAAAATTCCCTGAGAGGTCTTGTTTCAACCAAACAAGTCTTATGAGGAAGGATTAGAATACAGAAACCATAGCCCCCCATGAAGAAAGTGAACTGCAGTGGGTTTGGACATGGGTACAGGGTATGCTGAGGGGGACCTTAGAAAGTGAGGACCTGACAGAGTAGAAGCAAAATAAATATTTGTTGAGCGAAAGGATAAAATACATGAACGCATTAGATCTAAATCTTCTTCAGGCACATTTTTAGGACAGACAAAGGATTTTAGTTTAATTACATGGAGGTCCTCCAAGCTTCGATTCTGAAGCCTCACAGCGTTGCTTCTCTGTGTTCAGGATTTACGGGACCGCCTGTGGGACATTTGCGATGCCCGCAAGGAAGAAGCAGAGCAGGAGCGTCTGGACATCATTAATGAGAGCTGGTTGCAGGACTCGATGGGAATCGCCATGAACCATTTTTTCTCACTGATGCAGGTAAGAGTGGCTGGTCAGAATGACACAGATTCTGCCCTCTATGGCCATAGCCCTCCTGTTAACCACCCCTCTGGGAATGTAAGGGGCTGTTTGGAGCTTATTTCACTCAGAGCACCCGACCCAGTCTTGAGCCCCAACTTGCTAAGGAATTCAGCTGAAATAAACCATTTCAAGCAAACACCAGAACTGGGAACATCTCAAGCAACACCTCACCAGTTGTTTCCAGGTAGCCTGGAGCTGTGGAGGGGACAACAGAGATGATGTCTGTCCTGGGTCACTACCTCGCCATCTCCCTGCAGTGGACACCTGAAGCCTTGCCGCAGAACATGGGAAGATCAGTCTCAGCGGGCACTTGATTCCTGAAAAACATTTGTGTCCAGATTGGCAACACAGACCATTCATCAGAACAACCTGATTAACTTGCTTTTGCAGCCCATTGAAATAATGAATCGTGCTGGACCAGCTAAAGAGGCAGACGTTGATTTTTATTCCAAGAAACTCATCAACAATAGGGGAGAGAGCACAGACCAAGTCTGGAGACCCAGCTCTCCCAAGAAGAAGGGCTGGAGTGTTTCTAAGAGCTGGAGTGGTGTGGGGTGTCATGGGCAGCCTGTGTTTCTCAACTGGCCTCACCTAAAGGAAAAGTAAACTTTCTCCTCTCTTCTTGACGCAAGTAGTTCTACAGCTTGGAGCAAGATGTCTTCCTAAGTCAGGCTCCTCTCCTCCCAGAGGACAGGGACTTAAGGCTGCTTCTTTCACCTCATATGCTTCCATCTCAAAGAGGTGGTTCCCAGGTCCTTGACAGAGACAGTTCTGGTTCCTAGAACCCGAGGAAAGATCTGAAGAGATTTACATCTCAAAGTGACAGACAATGGGCTTACAAAGACAAGTTTCCTAAAGTAAATACTCTCAGACAAGGAAGATCAGGAGCTTGGAGTTAGGGAGAAACCTGTCTATAATCTCTTCACACTGAGGGGAATATGAAGGGTTTCTTGGTAATCAAGCTGAGTCTACAGAAGTATTCTTTCCTAAGAAATAGCAGTGAGGATACAGTGGAAAAGGGTACCTTACAGGTCTTGAACTGGCTAGTTTACAGAAGTTATTGCCAGAAATGAGGATAGTTAGCTGAGGCTCACCAGACCTGTGCACAGGAGGTGTTCAGTACATTCTTGTTCAACAAGTGACTTTGACGGCGAGGACTCCCAGCACTCCAGGAGACAATCGTGGACCACTGGAGGCAGAAGCCTAAGACACAGGAGCTGCCTCACTGATTGCCAGCTCTGGGATCAGGAGAGAGCCGCAAGACGTGGATTGTGCTGAGTCTGAAGGCGAGACACCCAGCAGCCTAAACCCACTGGGGTGATGCCCCTGGGGTGCCACTTTGGGTCAACAGAGATTGAATGTTGGTAAAGGTGTGTCAAAAGCTTAGGGTAGAAATAACAGAAATCCAATAGTGAAGGGAAAGGGATTAGAGAATACTTGTAAATCATTCACAGAGGTCCAAGCAATATGCACCTCTTGTGAAAATGGCATAACTCTTACACCCCACAATACCTGCCTTTCAGACTCTCCCTGAGACACAGAATCTACATCTAAAACCAACTAGGGGGGAAAAAAAGAGGGTAAAGGAAAAGACAGCAAACAAAGGCTAATATGTATTAAATTCTTAATCTGTATGTGCCAGACATGGTTCTAAGGATTCTTCATGTGCAATACATTAAACCTTCACAGGAACCCTAGGCTGTACATTCTATCTTAATGCTCATTTCACAGATGAGGAAACCGAGGCAAACATAGATGAAGTAATTTGACCAATGCCACATGCCAATCGAGAGAGAACTGGGATTTGGACTCAGGGAGTCTAACTCCTGGGAGAGTACCTCTGACCACTGATTTGTCATCAGTGTTTCCATAGTTAAAGGCTAGCCAATAGAACAGAAAAGGCCTTGTTCTACATGGATTGACAGAATCCTATAAAAAAGGGAAAAAAACAAAGCTGCAAACTACAAGAGAGTAGTAGATTTCAGTTCAATAAGTGAAAAGAAGAGCCTAATGATTGGAACTGCCCATCAAATAACAGACTTTGCAGGCCCTTGAGCTGCTGGTCCAGGAGCCCATTAACAGTCTATAAGACAAAATTCACATGGCAAATAGATGGGGAAACAATGGAAACAGTGAGAGACTTTATTTTGGGGGCGGGGGGTGGCTCCAAAATCACTGCACATGGTAACTATGGCCATGTAATTAAAAGACGCTTGCTGCTTGGAAGAAAAGCTATAACCAACCTAGACAGCCTATTAAAAAGCAGAGACATTACTTTGCCGACAAAGATCTGTCTAGTCAAAGCTATGGTTTTTCCAGTAGTCATGTATGGATGTGAGAGTTGGACTATAAAGAAAGCTGAGCACTGAAGAATTGATGATTATGAACTGTGGTGTTGGAGAAGACTCTTGAGAGTCCCTTGGACTGCAAGGAGATCCAACCAATCCATCCTAAAGGAAATCAGTCCTGAATATTCATTGGAAGGACTGATGCTGAAGCTGAAACTCCAATACTTGGGCCACCTGTTACGAAGAACTGACTCATTGGAAAAGAACCTGATGCTGGGAAAGATTAAAGGTGGAAGCAGAAGGGGACGACAGAGGATGAGATGGTTAAATGGCATCACCAACTCTTTGGACATGAGTTTGAGCAGGCTCCAGGAGTTGGTGACGGACAGGGAAGCCTGGCGTGCTGCAGTACACAGGGTTGTAAAGAGTCAGACATGACTGAGCAACTGAACTGAACTGAACTGAAGACAAGGTTTGTACAAAACAAATTTTAGAAAATGCTATGCTACATGATTTCTAAGATTGCTTTCAAAACTGAGATTCTATGAAGACAGAAACAGTGAGAAAGCATTATTTACTAGCTACCACAAGTGTGAAAACAGTCTTAATTCTGCTTATATGGGTATTGTGGATGTACAATGGCATCTTATTTGTAGTTAGCTGTATGATGAGTCAAATTATGTCCCCCCAAAATAAATTAATATTTTATATAAAATATTATAACAGGGTTAGTCTGAGGCATGGATACCAACACTGTATGAAATACCAATTATATAAAATAGGACCTACTAACCTTAATCATAATTAAAGAGTTCAGTTCTCTAAGTTAAGGAGGAAATAATTTCCTGATTTCTAAATATATTTACCAAATAATGCTAATTTGATAAGCATTATTAAACCAAAATGCTTATAGTTTAATAACTAACAATTTTTATAGCCTCACAATACTTCAGTTCCCCGAATTTATTTGTCAATATCCAATTTGTACAAATTGGGTTCATTAATACATTTGCATGCCACACACTGTAAATGTGGTATCATGAAGATTCTCTTGAGTATCAGTTCAGTTCAGTTCAGTTGCTTAATCGTGTCCAACTCTTTGTGACCTTGTGGACTGTAGCACACCAGGTTTCCCTGTCCATCAGCAAATCCCGGAGCTTGCTCAAACTCACATCCATCGAGTCAGTGATGCCATCCAACCGTCTCATCCTCTGTTATCCCCTTCTCCTCCTGCCTTCAATCTTTCCCAGAATCATGGTCTTTTCCAATGAGTCAGCCACCAAAGTATTGGAGTTTCAGCTTCAGCATCAGTCCTTCCAATGAATATTCATTGGACTGATTTCCTTTAGGATGGACTGGTTTGATCTTCTTGCTGTCCAAGTTATTATCAAGAGTCTTCTCCAACACCACAGGTCAAAGGCATCAATTCTTTGGCACTCAGCTTTCTTTATAGTCCAACTCTCACATCCATACATGACCTCTGGAAAAAACATAGCTTTGACTAGACAGACCTTTGTCAGCAAAGTAATGTTTCTGCTTCTTAATATGCTGTCTGGTTGGCCATAGCTCTTCTTCATATTTTATCTTATCTTAAGATAACATATAAATGGTAATTTTATTTACAGTATAGAATTAACCAAAGGAATTTCTTCCTATTTCAATTACTTATCTAGAAAAGATTAATACTGCAGAGAGCAGCTTTTCAGGATCAATTTGGTTTATCCTTTCCTGTATCAAAAACGAATCTATTGAAACTATCCTTGTCTTTTGTTGTAGACTACAATGCAAAGCAGACATTTATTTTTTCCAAACTCAATATGACAGTACAAGACTGTTCCTTGATGTTTTATTACATAAATGACAACATTACTTGCTTGCTGAATATAGGAACCCCTTTATAAATATACTGCCATGCTCCTCTGTCCATGGGACTCTCCATGCAAAAATATTGGAGTGGGTAGCCATTCCCTTCTCCAGGGAATCTTCCCTGCCCAGGGATCGATCCAGAGTTTCCCACATTGCAGGCAGACTTTTTACATCTGAGCCACCAGGGAAGCCCCTATAAATATCCTGAGTTAGGTTCAGCAAAGGGCTTTGAACACCAGGTGAGTTTTGTTCTTTTTAGAAAAGATGCTTTCAATAATTAACTAGCTGTTGTGGAATAAGTCTGCATAAGAGCTTCCATCTTGAGAGTCCCTTGGACTGCAAGGAGATCAAACCTGTCAATACTAATGGAAATCAGTCCTGAATATTTATTGGAAGGACTGATGCTGAAGCTGAAACTCCAATACTTTGGCCACCTGATGCGAAGAACTGACTCATTGAAAAAGACCTTTATTCTGGGAAAGAGTGAAGGCAGGAGGAGAAGGGGATGGCAGAGGATGAGATGGTTGGATGGCCTCACTGACTCGATGGACTTAAGTTTGAGCAAGCTCCAGGAGTTGGTGATGGACAGGGAGGCCTGGTGTGCTGCAGTCCATGGGGTCACAAATAGTCAGATGTGACTGAGCAGCTGAACTGAACTGAACTGGTTTAAGTGACCCTACTAACAAAAGCAAAGAATGAAGGTCATGGTTCCACCACCAGAGAGAAGCACTGATATGCCAACTGATCTGACATCTAATAGGAGAGCAGGTTGGAAAACTCATGGTCTGTGTAACTGACAATATGCAGGATCTCACTGCACATATGTGTCACAATTGCCACAAATGGAAACAACCTGCTGGGAGGGAGTCATGAATAACTGATGCTCCTCTGTGCTTCTCCATTTCCTGTCCCTCAAGATGCCTACTGGCAAAGTTAGCAGAGGCATTTTATTTTGAGCTTGGAGGAGTGACCTCCCTTTCTGTTCATGTTGATCAGGAATGGAAACTGTGAGAAAAATATTCATTATCACTTCACCTCACCATTTGTTAGTTCTCCACAGCTACATTTCATAGTCCTACAGGACCAAAACCTAGTCTTATTTTGTGTTTCAGTTCTTTCATAGCAGTATATGTATGTATATTATGTATTTTATGTGTACTTTTAGTATTTCCCAAGTCAACTAATGTGTTATGTATGATGAAACACACTCAAATGTTTGTTAATGTATTGATTGGTTGAATATAGGGCACAAAGAATTCCTAATGTCAAAATAATGACTAATATGCACTATTTCAGACATCAACCTATCTTTTGTAATGTTATTAAGAGGCATTGGAATGTCATCTTGTTAAGTGGACTTATATTCAATAAGTAAAGAGAATGCAAACTCACCAACTTTCTTTAATTTTTATGAAATCTTAAATAAACATTTAAAAACCATTTCTCTTAGTTTCTAGAAAGCTGATTTCAACCTACTGTTTTTAAATAGTGTTTATAGAGCTTATATGGAAAATATGTGCAGATTATCTTGTTCTGTCTTGGATATTAACATTCATATTTGCTATTAAAGGCAGAAATAAACCGTTTCCAAGATACGAAGAGATTCCTACAAGATTATTACAGGGCCATGGAATGTAAAATTCCAATGGATGACACTAAGAGATTCACTCGAGTCCCACTGGTCCAACTGGATAGTAAAGATATTTTGGAAAGCCAATTTAGGTAAGGCAGACTATCATGTTGCACTGTAATTAGTCTGAAGATAAAGCTTTGTGATTTTAAATTGAATACCACTATAAAACCACACTCCTGTATCTGCTAATCCAAAATCCAAAAAAAAAAGGTCTGAAAACTGAATTATTTCTTTTCTAACTTTGACAAAGACTATTGATATGCATTATTTATTCTACTTACCTACTCATTGGTTACTCATTTTTGCTGCAGAGATATAATGTGTTTTGTTATGGAGTGCTTCCACCATGCTGCTGGGGGTAGTAGGGAATATATAGTATATACAGATTCTGAATTCTGAAACACTTTTGACCACAAGGCTTTCTGGTAAGGGATCATGACCCTCTACCACTTTTATGAAAGGTCCCATGCTGTTCTGTGTGTATGGATGTGTCTGTGTGTGACATCATGTAAATGAAACTTCAAGGCATTATGTGTCTTCTTTTATAGTATAGGAAACTGAGAAACAGTAAAGACTCAAACTTATGTGGTTATGTCTTTGTGAGACTGAAACTTCTTAGTGATCTAACATCAGATTCCCACCAGCATGAAAATAAACTTGGTGGTAAGGGTAGAATAAAAATTACATTTTAAGCCAATTACTAGTTATATGTAAATAAATTAAAACAATTTATTTGGGAAAGTCACCCCCAACTCTCTTAAGCCTTGGTTTCGTTATCTGTAAAAGTAGGGTGGTTATGAAGACTGCAGAAAATGAAATCCTCAGAACATATAGCACCATGTCTGAGAGTCAGAAAACTTGAGACCTAGTCCCAGTGACTCTCAATAAGTGGTAACTATTATCTTTATTGCATAATATGACAACGAACTATTCTTCCTCACATGCACTGTTTTAATTGTGAGTATCTCTTGTTTTACCCTCCCTTATGCCATCAAGAATTTGAAATGGCCTGAGCACAACGGGATTCCACAGTGATCTGAGACCCATTTCTCTGTAGGCTTCTTCCATCTAGTCCCATCATGTCCCTGTCAGGACCATGCATAAGCAAGAAAACACAAAAAGGAACATCTGTACCCTCTTTTTGACACAAATACAAGATAAATGTTTTAACTCAGCCAGTGCTGAAAGAGGACATTGCAATTAAAAACAATAAGAAAATTTCCAAAGTGATATGAACCATCAAGAGTCATCAAAAGAGGCCAAGGTTCAGTGTCCCCAGTGTCAGTGCATTCTGTTCTTAGCACAAAATAGCAAGTCAGGCCTAATGGGGAAGCTGTTAATGTTGGTTAGTAGAATGAGATGGGCAAAAGAACAGCCAGTTCTTATTTTCTGCAAAACAACTCTGCACCAGTCTCAACCTCAAATCACTGCTGTAAGTATCTCCTGGAACTCTCAGCCAATGGATGTGCCAGCCAACCAGTCCACCAGTCTCTTTAACATGGGTAGGGAAATGAGCACAGCGTCAAGCATTTTCACATAGTTTGTCTATTTTATTCCTCCAACAGCCTAATAGTAATAATAATGGTATTAACTAAAAACAAATGATGTACAAAAATAATAGTAATGATAATATTATTATATTTGTATTCTTCCAAGAGGAATGGAGCCTCAGAAAGTCAAGTGACATGCTCTAGTTCATATCTACTGAAATATCTACTGATATTGAGAGAACTAGCTAGACCAGAATTTTTCTCAGTAGATGAATTCTAAACCCAGATTCCTTTTTTAAATGATATGCCGCCACTGCAGTCCTCCAAAGCAAGGTGTTCAGAAATGCCTGTTGCCCCATCTTCAACGTCTAGAGATAATCACACAAACATTACCTTAACTGGTTAAACACATGAATCTAATATGTCTCAGTGACTGAGACTGAGCATTACTTGGTTATTAAAGTGTCAACTGGCCTTGTGGGTAGGTGGGTACTGAGTCACAAACACATGGCCTCCATAGGCACCGTATACTGTCAAAATTCCAAACACTGTGATAATCAAAGAGCCAGCTTCAGAAAACCTCATCTGATGCTTCAAAACATGTCCAAGCCAGTGATTTGCAAAAATTCACAGCCAGCTTTCTGCATCACTGTTCCATTCCCCAGCAACTTGAGTCTGCCAAGCTAAACACATGCTCTTCTCAAGTTTTAGCCAAGGCATCCTGGGAGCTCCTTTCTGCCCAAGCTGAAAGCCCTTCCTGTGTTCTATCACTGAGCGGGATCCCAGTCACAGTAAGCATTCTGATCTGTGGATCACTGCTTGCAGTTAGCCTCTGAGATCCTGGGATCCTTCAGGGATTGGACATTCCCAGGGGCAGCTCTAAAATCTCTACACAGGGGCAGCAGCAATATGATTGAGAGCAAGGGGAAAGCCTAACTCTGCGTTCTCACAGCACTTTGCAAAACCGTTCATCATCCATTCTTAAGGTGGGGGGAGGGCTGCTGGTGCTTTCAAACCTCAGTGAGACACCCCTTGCAGACTTCACGACTATTATAATATATACCACTTTTAACTTTTCATTTCCAGAAGCCGAGTGCTAGTCATATTAAAGAAAGTGAAGTCGCTCAGTCATGTCCGACTCTTTGCGACCCCATGGACTATAGCCTACTAGGCTCCTCCATCTATGGGATTTTCCAGGCAAGAATACTGGAGTGGGTTGCCATTTCCTTCTCCAGGAGATCTTCCCAACCCAGGGGTTGAACCTGGGTCTCCCTCACTGTAGGCAGATGCTTTACCATCTGAGCCACCAGGGAAGCAATCTCAAATCTATTTGGTTTGCTTTTTCATTCCTTGTTGGACGTTTATATCCCGACAAATTCCAAAATTGAATTTCTTCATAAAATTGCCTTCCTCATAATTGCCAAGAATTAGTCCTAAAGATTATGTTTTAGCATTGCTTGTCTCTAGTTTCCTCTTGTTAATAAGAGTCTCTGGATCATAAAAATCTGAATACAGTGTTTCATAGTCTTTTCTCCATCAAAAGGGTTCTTCTTAGAACAAGAGAACAAAATTTACTGAGTAGCATGGCCACAAAAATAGAATTCTGTTAAAGTCTTTATATTTCTTTTTTGTTGATTTTCCCAAGAATTCCCCTGGTTCCTCGAAGATCCATTTCTCCAGAGTCAGCTTTATCCAAGCCAAAAACAAAAAGCATCCTGAAGGGCAAGATCGATTACACGCTGGAAAGTGTAGAGTTAAACTTTGAGGCCGATGAGAAGATGGTGATGGATACGTGGCAGCAGTCTTCTTTGGCAATATCTCACATGGTAAGCAATGCTGGTTATTACATTTTCTTTTAGTAACACTCATTCATTGGATTCCAAAGTTGGTAATATGCTATGAATAGAAAATTTACACAATGTTCACAGTATACATTTATATCTCCCAGAAGTTTTTTTTTTTTTTTTCCTAGAAGAAATAAGAGAAACAGAGAGGTCAACTTTGCCGTTTAAGAATGGGGCCCAGTAGGGCCAGATTTTTAAAGTCAAGACTTCAGCCTACACTTTCTTTAAGTCTTAGTACTTCCTTCATTACCAACCAATTGGTTGTCTGTTTCCTGAAGCCCAAACCTTCTGTGATCATTTGCTCTTCCCATCCTTGTAGCAGTTATTGTCTCTCCTACTCTTGACTCTTAGTGTCTAGGTTATTGTTTATAATTTTTATCTCATTAATGTTTTCCTGAATACTTAACAATTCTAAAACTTTCTGTATCTGCCACACGTAGCATAATGCCCACATCTAACACAATATTGAGTCCTCAGTACATTCTTGAGATGCTTCTGCTGCTATGCTCATGACACTGATGTTCATATAAATGATGATGGCAGTGGCAATGAGCTGTAGTCTGCAAAGACCACAACTATCAAGCATCAGAGAATAGGAAACCAGATCTAAAAGTTCTAAGAAAAGAAGTTGATTAATTATCATTCTTTGTTTAATTGAACATAAACATATTTTACAAATCTTATGCATCCTACTAAAATTACCTAGGAAAATAAGTTTTAAAATATTAGATTCTTAGAGAGTATCCTACAGCACCAAGAGCCCTGGCCACATCTCTTGGGTAAGCTGTGTGATCTCAGGAAAATCACTTAACCTCTCTGAGTCTTCAGGTCCTTATCTGTAACATGGAGACATTCTACCTAGCCTTTCTTGAATGACTGAAAAGATCCAATGAAATAATGAATATGAAAGTTTTTTGGAAACTAAATATAATAGATCATTATGTTAAGAATTTTGTTTAAAACTGTATCACTTTGCTTGCAGACTTTTGAAAACCATACAGAAAGCATAGGAGGAAGGATTGTTTAGTAATTAATATTCCCAATAATTACATTTGAATCCTGATTTTATGACTTAACCCAGGTCTCCCACATTGCAGGCAGATTCTTTACCAGCTGAGCTACAAGGGAAGCCCAAGAATACTGGAGTGGGTAGCCTATCCCTTCTCCAGTGGACCTTCCCAAGCCAGGAATTGAACATGGGTCTCCTGCATTGCAGGTGGATTCTTTACCAAGTGAGTTATTAAGGAAGCCCTTCATATTTCTAGTAGACTTCCAAATGATTTTGACACTAAATGACCTTAAGAGAACTTTCCCTGCTGGCTCAGACAGTAAAGAATCCACCTGCAATGCAGAAGACCTAGGTTCTATCCCTGGGTTGGGAAGATCCCGTGGAGAAGGGAATGGCTATGCACTCCAGTATTGTTGCCTGGAGATTTCCATGGGTGGAGGAGTCTGAACCCCTACAGTCCATGGGGTCACAAGAAGTCAGACACGACTGAGCAACTAACACACACAAGAGAACTTTGAGTTTCAAATAAGAGAGGCTTGATTCAATAAAGTGATGCAGGGAGAACAGGACCAGCTGAGATCAGGGCAATTGAAATGACAGAACTTTAGCCTGGGCTTTTTCTGTACACAGCAGCTTTACCAAGAGCTATCTACTTAGTATGTTATGTTAATTTTTAGCAGAACTTTCTTCTAATTAGCAGGTATGCAATGATTTCAAAGAAACCAGTCATGTTTAACGCCCACTATATCAAAGCATTATTTCTACAGTTTCTTCAGCCTTACAAGCTAGATTACTAGGTATACTGTGAATTATGTTAATTTTTGAAAGAGACCCAGAGGTGTTTGAGGGAAGTGGGCTAGAAAAATGCAGGTAATGATAATCACCATCACCATTATCACAAGGCTGTTTACAGAGGAGAAAAATCCAATTTTAAAGGAAATTACTAACTTACTGTGCCTTGCAAGAACAGATTCAAAAATGAATTGCTTGCAATTTAGGGGAGAATGTTAACAGTTTTACCAAGAATTTGAAAGTACAGTATATATCATGAAATTCATTTTTATCAAAAGAGCATCTGATTAAAAAAATACATGCACACACACCAGAGAAACTGCCTTGCTCTTTGAAACCTTTCTGTATCCCTCCGAGGTTCTGCTAATACCGAAAGAGCTGTGGGTGGGTGTGTGTGCTCAGTCGCTCAGTCGTGTCCAACTCTTCATGATCCCATGGACTGTAGCCCACCAGGCTTCTCTGTCTATGGAATTTTCCAGGCAAGAATGCTGGAGCAGGTTGCCTTTTCCTATTCCAGGGGATCTTCCTGACCCAGGGATCGAACCTACATCTCTTGCGGCTCCTGCATTAGCAGATGGATTCTCGACCACTGCGCCAGAAGCTGTGGATATATTCTGTAGCATATGGTTATTTTTTTTAAAATCCTATCAATCAATAAGCCTTTCCTGGACATCTTCTATGAGTATTAACACAGATGCTAAAAGCAATGGAGATAACTAAGACACAGGGCTGGCTTAGCTCTTGAGAGCTCTCAGCCCATTTCAATATTGGAGATGAGAATTAACAGTCATAGAACAGTTGAAGGCTTCCCTGGAGGCTTTGATGGTAAAAAGTCTGCCTGCAATGTGGGAGACCCAGTTTTGATCCCTGGGTCAGGAAGATTCCCTGGAGAAGGAAATGGCAACCCACTCCAGTATTCTTGCCTGGAAAATCCCATGGACAGAGAAGCCTGGCAGGCTACAGTTATGGGGTTGCAAAGAGTCAGGCACAACTGAGTGACTAACACGCAGAACAGTTGAGGACAGTTACATGCTGAGCCGCGGTGGTAAAGCATGGTGGGACTCTGCGGCGGGGATCTGGAGAGCACAGGAATTGGCTGGTCTATGTTGCCCACAGGACAGCAAACTTCTTTGAAGGTAAACATTAGATTGTGCCTTTTTCATCTTTCTGTTCACCTCTATCCAACTCCCCCTTTCTCCTCCAGGCCCCCAACCCAATTCTCCCCAGAAATATCTTCAGACTTGGACACAGGAAGAACATTAATAAATAAACAAACTCCTTGGACCTCCATTTCCTCACCAGTTGCCTTACTGAGATTTTTAAGTTTTCAACCATTTGTTGCTACTGCCCCCTTGGTGTGTGCAAGTTTTCTTTCTCCCTTTTGGAGAAACGCCCTTGGATCATAGTTGATTAACAATCTTGTGTTAGTTTCAGGTGTGCGGCAAAGTTATACATATATACATTTCTATTCTTTTCCAACGGTTTCCCTGGTGGCTTGGATGGTAACGAATCCACCTACAATGTGAGAGACCTGGGTTTGATCCCTGGGTCGGGAATATCCCCTGGCGAAGGGAATGGCTACCCACTCCAGTATTCTTGCCTGAAGAATTCCATGGACAGAGGAGCCTGGGAGCCTATAGTTCATGGGGTCACAAAGAGTCAGACATAACTGAGCTACTAACACATACAGTTTTTCAAATTCAATCCCACTCCTGGACATATATCTGGAAGATAACATGGTTTGAAAGTTGCAGTCTTTCTAACTGCAGGTACAGCCGCAGCTGCACAAGCCCCAAGACAAGGTTTTCCTGAGGCCGGCGGGGCAGGGAGAGGGAGGGGTCCCAGCCGCAGCTCACCCCACCCCATTCATCAGCTGTTGTGTTGTGACCACACAGTTAATCTCTGATACCAGGAAATCTGTGAGAGCGAAAGAAGCACAGTACAGATATAGAGAGAAGCTCAAAATCTCCCAGGGAGAGGAAGTTAAGAACCAGCAATGTGGTTAGCTGGGGGACAGGCCGTCCTCCATGAACACTGTACATTCCTGGAGTGATGTCTAGTGTTAGAATAGAATGGGAGCCCAGGATTCAAGTGTCCGTGAGCCCAGTTAATACAGGGCATGGACTCCCAAAACTTGACTGAAGAACAAGACAGATTCTCACTATGTACAAAGCACAGACATATATAAAGTACATAGGCAGGTACACTTCTGTAGTATTCAGATTTCATGGAGGGGAATGTAATTAGGAGAAACGGACTTAAAAACAATCAATAACGAAAAACAAACAACAACAAAAAAGGATTGAGAAACACTGATTTAGGGGAATGCCCCAGATTGAAAGCCAAGAGATAACAGGAACTTGAAAGAATCAGTTCAGTTCAGTTCAGTCACTCAGTCATGTCCAGTTCTTTGTGATTCCATTGTCTGCAGCATGCCAGGCTTCTCTGTCCATCACCAACTCTCAGAGCTTGTTCAAACTCACATCCATCAAGTCGGTGATGCCATCCAACCATCTCAGCCTTTGTCATCCCCTTCTCCTGCCTTCAATCTTTCCCAGCATCAATGTCTTTGCCAGTGAGTCTGTTCTTCACATCAGGTGGCCAGAGGATTGGAGTTTCAGCTTCAGCATCAGTCCTTCCAATGAATATTCAGGACTGATCTCCTTTAGGATGGACTGATTGGATCTCCTTGCAGTCCAAGGGACTCTCAAGAGTCTTCTCCAACACCACAGTTCAAAAGCATCAATTTTTCGGCACTCAGCTTTCTTTATAGTCCAACTCTCACATCCATATATGACTACTGGAGAAACCATAGCTTTGACTAGATGGACCTTTGTTTTGCAAAGTAATGTCTCTGCTTTTTAATGTGCTGTCCAGATTGGCCATAGCTTTTCTTCCAAGGAGCAAGTGTCTTTTAATTTCATGGCTGCAGTCACCATCTGCAGTGATTTTGGAGCCCAAAAAATAAAGTCTGTCACTGTTTCCATTGTTTTCCCACTATTTGCCATGAAGTGATGGGACCGGATGCCATGATCTTCATCTTTTGAATGTTAAGTTTTAAGCCAGCTTTGTCACTTTCATCAAGAGGCGCTTTAGTTCTTCTTCACTTTCTGCCATAGGAGTGGTGTCATCTGCGTATCTGAGGTTATTGATATTTCTCCCGGCAATCTTGATTCCACCTTGTACTTCATCCAGCTTGGCATTCCCCGTAATGTACTCTGCCTCTAAGTTTAATAACTTGGAAGAATAGTGAGCATTCAATCCGTAGGTCTGAGATTGAGAAAGAAATGCTTGTATGACTATGGAGCTTTCCAGGTTTGGAGGCAGCAATGAGGAAATAGAAAGACGCATGGCAGGCAGGGCTTGAGAAAGTGAGTGGCTGCCCCACAGAGGGCCTCAGGAAGCCACATCTCGGGACAGAGACCAGTTTCCATTTAAGTGAAACATCGAAGTGTGTTCTGTAAAGATTCAGTACATGGCATGGTTGTTTCAGTAAAAAGAGGTTTCAATGACATTGGGTGATGACTCAATCCACATAGTTATCATCTTTCATAAATGGTGCACTAACTGAAGTATTGCTCTTATACAACCAGGTAGCTGCTGAAATTCATCAGAGGCTCATCGAAGAAGAAAAAGAAAACCAGCCAGCAGACACAAAAGAAAAACCTCCTCAGGCGGCTGCAAATAAAAAAGTGAAAAAGGAGCCTCCACCACCACCACCGCCACCCAAGAAAAAAAAAGAGGACAAAAAAGGAAAAGGTATTCACAGCTTTAGCATCCAGAACCATGGATGCTCAACTTCTCCTTGGTGGAAAATAAGGACTTAACAGGCACATGAGCCTCTGAGCTACTAGAATGCTGTTCATTAGGTTTTATTTAAAGACTCGGGCTTCTGTAAGCTCGAATGTTAGTTGGCAAACATTCTCCATGCCAGCCCCATCTAAGTTGTTTATCCACATAACCAAGTGTATTTAGGGTGAAATAAATCTCAAAGACAGTTTAAAACATGTGAAAAGAACCCCAAGATGACCCTGTGCAATCTGAAAAGTATGTGCAAGAGGACTGACAGTAGCTGCCTTAATCAAGAGAGGGTTACAAGCAACAGGTGGTAGTTTAGTCACTCAGTCATGTCCAACATTTTTGCTACCCCATGGACCATCGTAGCCCGCCAGGCTCCTCTGTCCATGGAATTTACCAGGCAAGAATATTGGAGTGGATTGCCATTTCCTCTTCCAGGGGATCTTCCCAACCCAGGGATGGAACCAGCATCTCTTGCATCTCCTGTATTGCAGGTGATTCTTTACCGCTGAGCCACCAGGTAAGCCCAAAAGCTAATTCTGTGTGTGTAAATTTCAGGCTTGAAGTGAAAGTGAGAAAGTGTTAGTCACTCAGTCATGCCTGACTCTTGTGACCATATGGACTGTAGCCCGCTAGGCTCCTCTGTCATGGGATTCTCCAAGCAAGAATACTGGAGTGGCTTGCCATGCCCTTAGGTTTAATTCAGATCTCAGGTTTAACTTAATCTCCTGGAGGCCTCCTCCTGCCTAAAACTCTTTAAGATAGAGTAAAAAGAGGAAAGAAAACTTAAGTTCGGAGACACCTCCAATAACTTTGGGGATGAGCTCCACCACAGATATACTCTGCCCTCTGAATGTTCCCGCTTGTACATTTCTGAAGTGACTTGAGGCAAGAGAGGAAGAGAGGAAAGCATATGAGCAGAAGTCCCTCCACTGATCAGTTGCTCCTGATGTGTTTGTTAGGTCCCTACCATGCAGAACACAATTAAGATGGGTCCGAGGAACACAATGGTAAACTTACATAAAAAGTCAGAACCCTGGTCCCTCCCCTGAAAGAACTGTAGTCTAAGGCAGAGACAGACATGTGACCAACCATTATTCTTTACGAAGAAGTACAGGTTCCTGGGGTCGCCATGGGGTTGCAAAGAGTCGGACATGACTGAGCAACTGAACTGAACTGAACAGGTCCCTGGAGAGCACAGTCACCTCACTCTATCTGAGGAAGTAGGAAGTGCTTTCTGGGTGGAGTCCATCCAGGTATCTAGGGTGGGAGTTACAACAAAGCCCTGAGGATGGGAGAGGCGTGAGGTGATGGCCCCTGGAGCAGAGGGAAGAGTGGCACTACAATTAAGAACTTGTGACCGTCATTTTTCTCAAATGGTGAACATAAAGGAAATAATCAGCATTTGAAGGAAATGATTCAATTCACTTTAATGGAATAGTTAGTTGCTTCCAGTTTCCTAATTTTACAGATGCTAATACAGAAACCCAGAGATATTAAGGGCTCTTTCATCTGTAACTTATACTTACATTCCACTACTGCAAATAAGTGCAACACATCTAATTACGATTTCTTTGTTGATATTTGTCTTCTTCCCAAAATTGAACCCCTTGACATCAGACCTTCAAGAAAAATTTATTGAACTAAGTAGAATTATATAAGCTAGGCTTGCAGCTAGAATCACACTGCCATTTCATATGGGTACATTCTCAGCCAAACACTGACAAATCCTTATTTTCTAATTCTCATAGACTATCTCTGAAGTACTTGTAGTTAAGTACTAGTTAAAAAATAATGAAGTAGGAGGGGCAGTCCTAAGATGGTGGAGGAATAGGATGGGGAAACCAGTTTCTCCCCCTGAAATTCATCGAAAGATCATTTGAATGCTGAGCAAATTCCACAAAACAACTTCTGAACACTGGCAGAGGACACCAGACACCCTGAAAGGCAGCCCATTGTCTTCGAAATGTTTTATCATTGGTGTAATATAGATGGAGACGTCTTGAGGCTACTGTAAGAATAACACTGATGGGCTTCTAGGTTGCTTCCATGTCCTGGCAATTATAAACAGTGCTGCAATGAACATTGGGGTGCACGTGTCTCTTTCAGATCTAATTTCCTCAGTGTGTATGCCCAGGAGTGGGATTGCTGGGTCATATGGCAGTTCTATTTCCAGTTTTTTAAGGAATCTCCACACTGTTCTCCATAGTGGCTGTACTAGTTTGCATTCCCACCAACAGTGTAAGAGGGTTCCCTTTTCTCCACACCCTCTCCAGCAGTTATTGCTGGTAGACTTTTGGATAGCAGCCATCCTGACTGGCATGTAATGGTACCTCATTGTGGTTTTGATTTGCGTTTCTCTGATAATGAGTGATGTTGAGCATCTTTTCATGTGTTTGTTAGCCATCTGTATGTCTTCTTTGGAGAAATGTCTGTTTAGTTCTTTGACCCATTTTTTGATTGGGTCATTTATTTTTCTGGAATTGAGCTGCAGGAGCTGCTTATATATTTTTGAGATTAATCCCTTGTCTGTTGCTTCATTTGCTATTATTTTCTCCCATTCTGAGGGCTGTCTTTTCACCTTGCTTATAGTTTCCTTTGTTGTGCAAATTTCTAAGTTTAATTAGGTCCTATTTGTGTATTTTTGCTTTTATTTCCAATATTCTGGGAGGTGGGTCATAGAGGATTCTGCTGTGATTTATGTCGGAGAGTGTTTTGCCTATGTTCTCCTCTAGGAGTTTTATAGTTTCTGGTCTTACATTTAGATCTTTAATCCATTTTGAGTTTATTTTTGTGTATGGTGTTAGAAGGTGTTCTAGTTTCATTCTTTTACAAGTGGTTGACCAGTTTCCCAGCACCACTTGTTAAAGAGGTTGTCTTTTTTCCATTGTATATCCTTGCCTCCTTTGTCAAAGATAAGGTGTCCATAGGTATGTGGATTTATCTCTGGGCTTTCAATTCTGTTACATTGATCTATATTTCTGTCTTTGTGCCAGTACCATACTGTCTTGATGACTGTGATTTTGTAGTAGAGTCTGAAGTCAGGCAGGTTGATTCCTCCAGTTCCATTCTTCTTTCTCAAGATTACTTTGGCTATTCGAGGTTTTTTTGTATTTCCATATAAATTGTGAAATTATTTGCTCTAGTTCTGTGAAGAATACTGTTGGTAGCTTGATAGGGATTGCATTGAATCTATAGATTGCTTTGGGTAGTATAGCCATTTTCACTATATTGATTCTTCTGATCCATGAACATGGTCTATTTCTCCATCTGTTTGTGTCCTCTTTGATTTCTTTCATCAGTGTTTTATAGTTTTCTATGTATAGGTCTTTTGTTTCTTTAGGTAGATATACTCCTAAGTATTTTATTCTTTTTGTTGCAATGGTGAATGGGATTATTTCCTTAATTTCTCTTTCTGTTTTCTCATTGTTAGTGTATAGGAATGCAAGGGATTTCTGTGTGTTAATTTTGTATCCTGCAACATTACTATATTCATTGATTAGCTGTAGTAATTTTCTGGTAGAGTCTTTAGGGTTTTCTATGTAGAGGATCATGTCGTCTGCAAACAGTGAGAGTTTTACTTCTTCTTTTCCTATCTGGATTCCTTTTATTTCTTTTTCTATTCTGATTGCTGTGGCTAAAACTTCCAAAACTATGTTGAATAGTAGTGGTGAGAGTGGACACCCTTGTCTTGTTCCTGACTTTAAGGGAAATGCTTTCAATTTTTCACCATTGGGGATAATGTTTTCTGTGGGCTTGTCATATATATAGCTTTTATTATGTTGAGGTATGTTCCTTCTATGCCTACTTTCTGGGGAGTTTTTATCATAAATGGATGTTGAATTTTGTCAAAGGGTTTTTGTGCATCTATTGAGATAATCATATGGTTTTTATCTTTCAATTTGTTAATGTGGTGTATTACATTGATTGATTTGTGGATATTAAAGAATCCTTGCATCCCTGGGATAAAGGCCACTTGGTCATGATGTATGATCTTTTTAATATGTTGTTGGATTCTGTTTGCTAGAATTTTGTTAAGGATTTTTGCATCTATGTTCATCAGTGATATTGGCCTGTAATTTTCTTTTTTTGTGGCATCCTTGTCTGGTTTTGGTATTAGGGTGATGGTGGCCTCATAGAATGAGTTTGGAAGTTTGCCTTCTTCTGCAGTTTTCTGGAAGAGTTTGAGTAAGATAGATGTTAGGCAACCTAGATGCCCATCAGCAGACGAATGGATAAGGAAGCTGTGGTACATATACACAATGAAATATTACTCAGCCATTAAAAAGAATTCATTTGAATCACTTCTAATGAGATGGATGAAACTGGAGCCCATTATACAGAGTGAAGTAAGCCAGAAAGATAAAGACCAATACAGTATACTAATGCATATATGTGGAATTTAAAAAGATGGTACGATAACCCAATATGCAAAACAGAAAAAGAGACACAGATGTACAGAACAGACTTTGGGACTCTATGGGAGAAGGCGAGGGTGGGATGTTCTGAGAGAATAGCATTGAAACAAGTATACTATCAAGGGTGAAACAGACCACCAGCCCAGGTTGGATGCATGAGACAAGTGCTCAGGGCTGGTGCACTGGAAAGACCCAGAGGGATGGCGTGGGGAGGGAGGTGGGAGGGGGGATCGGGATGGGGAACACATGTAAATCCATGGCTGATTCATGTCAATGTATGACAAAAACCACTATAATATTGTAAAGTAATTAGCCTCCAACTAATAAAAATAAATGAAAAAAAAAAAAAAGAATAACACTGAAAAGCAGAGGCAGGAGGCTTAAATCCAAAACTTGGGAACACCAGAAAACTCCTGACTCCAGGGAACATTAATCAACAAGAGCTCATCCAAAAGCCTCCATCCTACACTGAAACCAACCTCCACTCAAGAGCCAACAAGTTTCAGAGCAAGACATACCAAGCTAATTCTCCAACAATGCAGGAACATAACCCTGAACATTAAAATACAGGCAGCAAAAAGTCACACCAAACCCATAGACACCTCAAAACTCACTACTGGACACTTCATTGCACTCCAGAGAGAAGGGATCCAGCTCCACCTACCAGAACACTGATGCAAGCTTCCCTAACCAGAAAACCTTTACAAGCCACTCGTCCAACCCCACCCACAGGGAGGAACCTCCACAATAAAGAGGAACCACAAACTTCCAGCATACAGAAAGGCCACCTCAAACACAGCAATCTAAACAACATGAAAAAGCAGAGAAATATTCAGCAGGTAAAGGAACATGATAAATGCCCACCAAACCAAACAAAAGAGGAAGAGACAGGGAGTCTACCTGAAAAAGAATTCAAAATAATGATAGTAAAAATGATCCAAAATCTTGAAAACAAAATGGAGTTACAGATAAATAGTCTACAGACAAGGATTGAGAAGATGCAAGCAATGTTTAAGAAGGACCTAGAAGAAATAAAAGAGTCAATCAATAATGAATAACACAATAACTCAGACCAAAAACACTCTGGAGGGAAACAACAGTAGAATAACTGAGGCAGAAGATAGGATAAGTGAGATGAAAGATAGAATGGTGGAAATAAATGAAGCAGAGAGGGAAAAAGAAACAAGAATTAAAAGAAATGAGGACAACCTCAGAGACCTCTAGGACAATGTCAAACACCCCAATGTTCGAATCATAGGAGTCCCAGAAGAAGAAGGCAAAAAGAAAGGCCATGAGAAAACACTTGAGGAGATAATAGTTGAAAACTTCCCTAAAATGGGGAAGGAAATAGCCACCCAAGTCCAAGAAATCCAGAGAGTCCCAAACGGACAAACCCAAGGCAAGACAACCCAAGACACATATCAATCAAATTAATGAAGATCAAACACAAAGAACAAATATTAAAAGCAGCAAGGGAAAAACAACTAATAACACACAAGGGCATTCCCATAAGGATAACAGCTGATCTTTCAATAGAAACTCTTCAGGCCACAAGGGAATGGCAGGACATACTTAAAGTGATGAAGAGAAAAATCTACAACCCAGATTACTGTACCCAGCAAGGATCTCATTCAAATATGAAGGAGAAATCAAAAGTTTTACAAACAAGCAAAAGCTGAGAGAATTCAGCACCACCAAACCAGCTCTTCAACAAATGCTAAAGGATCTTCTCTAGACAGGAAATACAGAAAAGGTGTATAAACTCAAACCCAAAACAACAAAGTAAATGGCAATGGGATCATACTTATCAATAATTACCTTAGGTGTAAATGGATTGAATGCCCCAACCAAAAGACAAAGACTGGCTGAATGGATACAAAAACAAGACCCCTATATATGCTGTCTACAAGAGACCCACCTGTAACAAGGGACACATACAGACTGAAAGTGAAGGGCTGGAAAAAGATATTTCACACAAATGGAGACCAAAAGAAAGCAGGAGTAGCAATACTCATATCAGATAAAATAGATTTTGAAATAAAGGCTGTGAAAAGAGACAAAGAAGGACACTACATAATGATCAAAGGATCAATCCCAGAAGAAGATATAACAATTATAAATATATATGCACCCAACATAGGAGCACCAAAATGTGTAAGGCAAATGCTAACAAGTATGAAAGGGGAAATTAACAGTAACACAATAATACTGGGAGACTTTAATACTCCACTCACACCTATGGATAGATCAGCTAAACAGAAAATTAGCAAGGAAACACGAACTTTAAATGATACAGTGGACCAGTTAGACCTAATTGGTATCTATAGGACATTTCACTGCAAAACAATGAATTTCACCTTTCTCTCAAGTGCACACGGAACCTTCTCCAGGATAGATCACATCCTGAGCCATAAATCAGGCCTTGGTAAGTTCAAAAAAAATTGAAATCATTCCAAGTATCTTTTCTGATCACACTGTGGTAAGATTAGATGTCAACTACAGAAAAAAACTACTAAATATACAAACATATAGAGGCTAAACAACATGCTTCTGAATAATCAACAAATCACAGAAGAAATCAAAATATGCATAGAAATGAATGAAAATGAAAACACAACAACCCAATACCTATGGGATTCAGTAAAAGCAGTTCTAAGGGGAAGGTTCATAGCGATACAAGCTTACCTCAAGAAACAAGAGAAAAATCAAGTAAATAACCTAACCCTACACCTAAAACAACTAGAAAAAGAAGAAATGAAGAACCCCAGGGTTAGTAGAAGGAAAGAAATCATAAAAATTAGGGCAGAAATAAATGAAAAAGAAACAAAGGAGACCATAGCAAAAATCAACAAAGCTAAAAGCTGATTCTTTGAAAAGATAAATAAAATAAATAAACCATTAGCCAGACACATCAAGAAAAAAAAGGGAGAAGAATCAAATCAACAAAATTAGAAATGAAAATGGAGAAATCACAACAGACAACACAGAAACACAAAGGATCATAAGAGACTACTATCAGCAACTATATGCGAATAAAATGGACAACCTGGAAGAAATGGGCAAATTCTTAGAAAAGTATAACTTTCCAAAACTGAACCAGGAAGAAATAGAAAATCATAACAGATCCATCACAACACAGAACTCAAAACTTTAATCAGAAATCTTCCAGCAAACAAAAGCCCAGTACCAGACGGCTTCACAGCTGAATTCTACCAAAAATTTAGAGAAAAGTTAACACCTATCCTACTCAAACTCTTCCAGAAAACTACAGAGGAAGGTAAACTTCCAAACTCATTCTATGAGGCCACCATCACCCTAACTAATACCAAAACCAGACAAAGATGCCACAAAAAAAGAAAACTGCAGGCCAATATCACTGATGAACATAGATGCAAAAATCCTTAACAAAATTCTAGCAAACAGAATCCAACAACATATTAAAAAGATCATACATCATGACCAAGTGGCCTTTATCCCAGGGATGCAAGGATTCTTTAATATCCACAAATCAATCAATGTGATACACCACATTAACAAATTGAAAGATAAAAACGATATGATTATCTCAATAGATGCAGTAAAAGCCTTTGACAAAATTCAACATCCATTTATGATAAAAACCCTGCAGAAAGCAGGAATAGAAGGAACATACCTCAGCATAATAAAAGCCATATATGATAAACCCACAGCAAGCATTATCCTCAATGGTGAAAAATTGAAAGCATTTCCCCTAAAGTCAGGAACAAGACAAGGGTGCCCACTCTCACCACTATATTCAACATAGTTTTGGAAGTTTTAGCCACAGCAATCAGAGAAGAAAAAGAAATAAAAGGAATCCAGATTGGAAAAGAAGAAGTAAATCTCTCACTGTCTGCAGATGACGTGATCCTCTATATAGAAAACCCTAAAGACTCCACCACAAAATTTCTAGAGCTAATCAATGAATATAGTAATGTTGCAGGATATAAAATTAACACACAGAAATCCCTTGCATTCCTATACACTAACAATGAGAAAACAGAAAGAGAAATTAAGGAAACAATCCCATTCACCATTGCAACAAAAAGAATAAAATACTTAGGAATAAATCTACCTAAAGAAACAAAAGATGTATATATAGAAAACTATAAAACACTGCTGAAATAAATCAAAGATGATACAAATAGATGGAGAAATAGACCATGTTCATGGATCAGAAGAATCAATACAGTGAAAATGAGTATACGACCCAAAGCAAGCTATAGATTCAATGCAATCCCTATCAAGCTACCAATGGTATTTTTCAGAGAACTAGAGCAAATAATTTCACAGTTTATATGGAAATACAAAAAAACCTCGAATAGCCAAAGCAATCTTGAGAAGAATGGAACTGAAGAAATCAACCTGCCTGACTTCAGGCTATACTACAAAGCTACAGTCATCAAGACAGTATGGTACTGGCACAAAGACAGAAATATAGATCAATGAAACAAAATAGAAAGCCCAGAGATAAATCCACACACCTATGGACACCTTATCTTTGACAAAGGAGGCAAGAATATACAATGGAGAAAAGACAATCTCTTTAAAAAGTGATGCTGGGAAAACTGGTCAACCACTTGTAAAAGAATAAAACCAGAACACTTTCTAACACCATACACAAAAATAAACTCAAAATGGATTAAAGATCTAAATGTAAGACCAGAAACTATAAAACTCCTAGAGGAGAACATAGGCAAAACACTCTCTGACATAAATCACAGCAGGATCCTCTATGACCCACCTACCAAAGTAAGAGAAGTAAAAGCAAAAATAAACAAATGGGACCTAGTTAAACTTAAAAGCTTTTGCACAACAAAGAAAACTATAAGCAAGGTGAAAAGACAGCCTTCAGAATGGGAGAAAATAATAGCAAACTAAGCAACTGACAAAGAATTAATCTCAAAAATATACAAGCAGCTCCTGCAGCTCAATTCCAGAAAAATAAATGACCCAATCAAAAAATGGGCCAAAGAACTAAACAGACATTTCTCCAAAGACATACAGATGGCTAACAAACACATGATAAGAGGCTCAATATCAATCATTATCAGAGAAATGCAAATCAAAACCACAATGAGGTACCATCTCATGCGAGTCAGAATGGCTGCTATCAAAAAGTCTACAAACAATAAATGTTGGAGAGTGTTCCCACTTTTGTGGGAATGCAACCTAGTATGGTCACTATGGAGAACAGTGTGGAGATTCCTTAAAAAACTGGAAATAGAACTGCCATACGACCCAGCAATCCCACTGCTGGGCATACACATGGAGGAAACCAGAATTGAAAGAGACACGTGTACCCCAGTGTTCATCTCAGCACTGTTTACAATAGCTAGGACATGGAAGCAACCTAGATGTCCATCGGCAGATGAATGGATAAGAAAGCTGTGGTACAAAAAAAAAAAAAGAAAGAAAGAAAGCTGTGGTACATATACACATATTACTCAGCCATTAAAAAGAATGCATTTGTATCAGTTCTAATGAAGTGGATGATAATGGAGTCTACTATACAGAGTGAAGTAAGTCAGAAAGAAAAACACTGATACAGTATGCTAATGCATATATATGGAATTTAGAAAGATGGTAATGATGACCCTATATGTGAGATAGCAAAAGAGACACAGATGTAAAGTACAGTCTTTTGGACTCTGTGGGAGACGGCAAGGGTGGGATGATTTGAGAGAATAGCACTGAAACATGTATATTATCATATGAGAAACAGATCACCAGTCCAGGTTTGATGCATGAGACAGGGTGCTCAGGGCTGGTGCACTGGGATGACCCTGAGGGATGGGATGGGGAGGGAGGTGGGAGGGGGGTTCAGGATGGGGAACACATGTACACCCATGGCTTATTCATGTCATTGTATGGCAAAAAAAAAAAAAAAAAAAAAAAAACACTACAATATTGTAAAGTAATTAGCCTCCAATTAAAATAAATAAATTAATTTTTTTAAAATGAAGTGAATTACAGATTCTTGACCATAGGTTACATTTCCACTGTATCTGCATGAGGCTGTTCTCTCGTCTTTCTTGATGAGGATCTGGGGAACACTGACCAGTGCAAATATCCTTGAAGACTGTTGTTTCTCCAGGTGGCCAGCACAATCTTGGGGTTTGTTAATTTCTGTCCCCAAACTATAAATTGCACCCTCTTTGGAGTCTGTGACCTTGTCCACACTGGCCACATATCTCATTTTTCCATGATGCTACATGAATGGGGCATTTTTATATGTGTCCAGCCAGATACCACATGGAGAATTCTCAAGGAAAGATTATTAATGTTTCATCACTCACACTGTCTGGCCCGGGGTCTCTCCCAAATCACTAGACATGTATAGCTCTACACACTCCACTTTGTATGCATTTTGTCCAAGTCCCTGTGTATGTACTTGCCCATTAGTAGATAACTCAGCGTGATTCATTTCCCTTTCAGGTAAATCCCCACCTATGGCAGAAGCTGCTCCTGTAGTAGTGCTGGCAGAAGAGACTGAGGAAGTGGAAGTAAAAAACGAACTGAAGCTCAAAATAAAGGAAGAGCATCTTGCCGCCCTGCAATTTGAAGGTAGCAATTGGGAAGAACTAAGATGATATTTTGAGTAGAAGATAGACCAGCAGGCAAGCAGCCCTTGGGTGGCTTTGTGTCTGTGAGGCACAAGCAAACTGACTGAAAGGCATAACATTCAGTTGGCTGTTTTCATGCGACCATATGAAGACTAGATCTGACTGTTGTATGATTGTCTCCTGGGATCTCAAAAAGGGAGTTTGGGAAGAGGTTAGAAGAGCATCAGCAGTAATTAAAATCTCAAAGTAAAAAAAAAAACAGAAGCAATATTTTAGAGTTGGTGTGCTCTTATAGGCTGAAAGAAGGCTTAAGGCTATGCTTCTATAATATAATAAGAATAATTTAGGCATCTTATTAGGCAAGTAAACCCTGACTAAAGGTCAACCAGTCCTGAAAGGGAGCTCTTGGGAGCAGACCCCATGGAAGAGTTAGTGATGGATCAATAACATTCAAGGGCCTCATTCTCAATGGAGAGTGACAATTTTGTATGACGTAATCTCCTGGCTCTTCCAGGTGTCTTAAAATACAATTCAAAACAAAATTTGAAAAGATCAAGAAATTGAACCAAAGTATCCTCATTGGAAAGAAGCCGTGGTCAATATACTAAATGTCAAATCTGTAAAAATGCAGCGTTGGATATGCTGGGACCCATTAACTACTCAGTGATGATTAGCTACTAAAGATACTTTCCATCCCTTGATTCTCTCCTTTTCTCCCCTCTCTTCATCCTCCTACCACCTGGTTTCTTATTTCCAAGAGTAAAATCTGAAGGATGTTGAACACAGAAAGTCAAGACACATGCTTGTCCCATTGCCTGTTCCCACAGCTGCTTTCAGTAGCTAAGTATACGTCATCCTTCAGTTCATTCCATACATGGTTCCTAGTGTGGCTGAATTCACACATTTACACAGTAAAGGTTTTCTGAGTTTCTACTATATGCCAGTCCTACAGTAGGTGAGAAAAATATAACATATATACACAAACACAAAGCATCAAAAGAAAAAAAATACAGAGGAACAGAACTGCAAATGATCACTATAATATCTTGTGATATTGGAGCCCGGTGGACAGGACAAAGGGCACAAGCAGGAAGTCAAGAAAGTCTTCCGTGCAATTGAATTCATGCTTCAGCTGAACGAGAAGAATGTTAGAAGTATGTGCAGGGGACGATGGGGGCACAGACTGGGGAGGGCAGCTAGGTGACCCACCGATAGGGAGTAGCTGTGGAGTCTGAGGCACATTCTGGAAACAAGGGATCTGGGAGGTGGAGGGTCACGTAGGCCCTGCCCAGAAAGTTCCATTTCCTGTATGGCAACTGGGAGCTAGTAAAGAATTCTGGGCAGAAAGTGCCCAGAAGCACGTGTGCAGGTGAGACGGGTCACTCTGGGGTGGGTGGATTTGGGTTTGAGGTGGGGAAGGGAACTTGGAGAAAGCAGGATGGAGGTGATTGCTGTAGTGAAGGCGAGACATAAATCAGTGTTAAAACGTGGCAATGGAAAAAAGCAAAGGAGAAAGATTGGACAGATATTTTAGAGGGAAATCACAGACCTCACTGTGTGCCCAGAGTATCAACGGGCCCTGGGACCATGGGCTTCACCTTCCTCTCACCTGTGCTGAAGAACATGGTGTCACCTTCCCAAAGTTCTAAGAAGAGAGATCAAGAGACTTAGTTAGCCTCCCCCTTTTTGAAATTCAGAAATTATCTATTTCTGTTTTCCCATTCCAATTTATCAAATGGTATATGACAAAGTGTAATTATATGTAAAATTGAACTATAATTTTGGTTTAAGTAAACTGTCAAACAACTCTACTGCATACTATTTTGTTTCCAAGGTGGATAGGTTATTGATTATCCGTGTTGGTATATCAAAGATGTGCCAAACATTCCACAAGCTAAAGCATAATTGGTTCAAAATTGAATTTGGTTCATCAGAAGGTTCATGCCACATAACACATTAAAAACATCTTTATTTCTCTTTTTTAAATAGAGATAGCTACACAGTTCCGACTTGAACTGATAAAGGTAAAGGCGTTGGCTTTCCTGGAAGAGTTAGTAATAAAGGCGGTCGATGTATATAGACTCATGGAAAAGTGGCTCGGTGAGAGGTACTTGAATGAAATGGCCAGGTAAAGAACTGCATGACATTTTAAGTATTTTGAATATTTACTTTGCTAATCCCTGAAGACCACAATTGATCAAAAAAATGTTAAATGTTTACAAATGTGAATTACATTTATAAATAGAATTTTGACCTTTTAGGAAATCACCTATACACTGGTGTTGCTTCTTTTTAACCACAGTTAAGTCATGTATCCAAGGGCACTACTGCACATTATTTATGATAGTTTGGTTTTCCCACTGCTCCATGAGGACCTTAGTGTACGAGGTAAGCATATAAGCAATTTAAAATTATTCTTTAGATGTGATATAATGTTTCATATCTTTCTAATGCCAGGCTGCTTATTATTCAGGGCCAGTGAGCAGGAGATGGAGAAGGCATTTATAGGAATGCTTTCCCCATTAGGCTGATTCCCTTGTGACAGCCAGTTAACTTTTCTGTTAGATTCTAAAAGCTTTCTAGATCCTCATTTCTAGTGAGGAACAGAACTGTAGTCTAGAGCAGAAACATACCTGTGGCTGATCATTGTTCTTTATGGGGAGGTACAGGTCCTTAGAGAACATCTCATCCTCTTAATTCTCCCCGGAAGGTGTAAGAAAGCAGCTCAGCAGAGCAAAAATGCCCTCAACAGTCAGGAGACCAAGAGATGGGGACTCTCTCCTTGTCCACAAATTACAGCATGCCTAATCACTTCCGACCCCACAAGCCTTATCTGTAAAAGAAAACACTCCAACCAAGTTCTTCTAGAGGTTTCTGCTAGATTCTGGGCCACACCACAGTTTGCAATAAACATTTACTGATAAGTTGGAAGTCATGGCATACCTAGAATACAAACAGCAAGTGTTCTTAGAAGCAACATGGGCCAGCTAGAAGATGGTTGTTATGGTTAGTTTTCTCCAGTTCTTGCCTCATTGTGAAAGTTCTGTTGTAAAATCCTCAGCTTCATTGTTTGTATCTAAGTTGTTGCTCTCTCTCTCACACACACACACACATGTACACACACGCACGCACACACATACCCCTCAGCCTGGTCACCTCATTGCCATAATGCTTAAAATAATTAGACAGTTACTCATAGAACAGTGATGTACAGTCCTGATCTCTGCCTGCCACTTACAAATGAAAGTGTACCTTCTTCATTCTTAGGGTTCACAGCGCCCATCCTTGTGGTCACTAAGTGTAAATGCTTATTTTTATCAGACGGATACATATTTCTCAGATGGATTGTGTGTGTATGTCTCTCTCTGATACCTGAATATGGCCACAAGAAATGAAAACCTGGTACTCTTCAGCTATGCTCTTGGTTTTGGTTCTTGCAAAAATCCTCCAGTGACAAGAAAAAATGAATAGGTAGAACTGCTGGATCTCTTTCAACTTCGAATCCCACTTTTCATTCTGGCATTTCTCCTTACCCTACCCTCCTTTTGAGGTTACTCTTCATAACCTTCCACTAGATGGCACACTTATTTTGATATCCTGGTTCTGGCTGGGTCTCTGCATGCATTTGGTGTCCCTCCTCACCCAGTGCCCCTTCTCTGCCCCAACCTACAAACACCATCAAGCAGATGGTGAACTATATCAGTTCAGTTCAGTTCAGTCGCTCAGTCGTGTCCGACTCTTTGCAACCCCATGAATCGCAGCACGCCAGGCCTTCCTGTCCATCACCAACTCCTGGAGTTTACTCAAACTCATGTCCATCGAGTCGGTGATGTCATCCAGCCATCTCATCCTCTGTCGTCTCCTTCTCCTCCTGCCCCCAATCCCTCCCAGCATCAGGGTCTTTTGCAATGAGTCAATTCTTCGCATGACGTGACCAAAGTATTGGAGTTTCAGCTTCAACATCAGTCCTTCCAATGAACACCCAGGACTGATCTCCTTTAGGATGGACTGGTTGGATCTCCTTGCAGTCCAAGGGACTCTCAAGAGTCTTCTCCAACACCACAGTTCAAAAGCATCAATTCTTCGGCACTCTACTTTCTTTACAGTCCAACTCTCACATCCATACATGACTACTGGAAATACCATAGCCTTGACTAGACGGACCTTTGTTGGCAAAGTAATGTCTCTGTTTTTTAATATGCTATCTAGGTTGGTCATAACTTTCCTTCCAAGGAGTAAGTGTCTTTTAATTTCCTGGCTGCAGTCACCATCTGCAGTGATTTTGGAGCCCAAAAAAGTAAAGTCTGACGCTGCTTCCACTGTATGGGCACTCACAAATATAGGATGCTGGAATTAAATTCAAGATTGTCTCTTGAAAGAAAATGACTAATAAGATTTTTTTGTTTGTTTGTTTGTTTCTAATATACAAATATTTTGGTGTTCCTGAGTTATATAAAAGCAGATTAAATATGCACTTTTCTGCCATGTTCAATCTTTATTGTAAGATATAAGATTCTTTCTGTATTACAGTGATATTTTAGTTGTTGTATAAAACTTCTCTGGCCTTTAAAGTAGCCTTTAGTTAAACTTATAACTATAATCCCTAGGAAATCCTAAATCCATGCTCTATGTGATTTCACATTAATAACCGTAAGGTATGGAGTTATGTGTTTTGGGCTCCCTTGCAAAGATGAGGAAATTGGAGAGCTTAAGTCACTAACTCAAGGACCCAGGGCTGGAGACGGTGTACAATGAGAGCTCAGCTTACAGGGCTTTTTCCAGCACACCACAGTCACTCCAAACCTGCTTATACCATGTGATTTAGCTGGGAACTACTATTCACCAGGCTTCCCAGGTGACTCAGTGTTAAAGTATCCGCCTGCAATGCAGGAGATGTGGGTTCAATCCCTAGGTCAGAAAGATTCCCTGGAGAAGGTAATGGCAACCCATGTCAGTATTCTTGCCTGGAGAATCCCATGGACAGAGGAGCCTAGTGGGCAACAGTTCATGGTGTCACAAAAGAGTCAGACACAACTAAACAATACCAACAACGTTATTCTCCATAAACATAGGAAAGCAATTTCAATGGGCTATCTCGTCAGAGTCCATTCTGTCAAATGGGTCTTAGATAATATCAAACTTCTTGATATAAAGTTGGAGAAAAGCCATTTTTCTTGAAATCCATTATCAACTTTAATTCATTTTACATACAACTTGTCCTGATTCCAAATAAATGCATTATACTAATAGTCATATTTTATAGGTTTTTCTGTCATATAACCTTATTCTGGCCCATATTTAGAATGAAATATATCTCTTGACATAATCTTGCCTAATACCAATAAAATCATTTTAGTGGAGTCTCTTTTTGTTCAGTTTTTTATAAAATGTGAAACTATTAGCCCTGTAATGAGCATGTATTTTATTTCTAATCTATGTTTATTTATTTTTACTGCCTTTGTACAAATGGACTTGAGGATAAATTAGAATTTTTAAACATGCAGATTGAATTTTCTAACTTAGCTATATTTTCTAATGTGTTAACTCTGTGTATGTCTAAGAAGAAAACACTATTAATCTGATAGTATTTTCAATGGGGATAACCCTATTCATGTTTCCACTTTCAGTGTGGAAAAACTAACTGGGGTAGCTCGCTATCACATTGAAACATCAACCAAAATTCAGAATGAACTTTATTTAGACCAAGAAGACTTCTTCATTAATGGCGATATCAAAGTCTTTCCAGATCCACCTCCTCCGGTACGCCCTCCACCTGTGGAAAAGGAGGAAAACAGCACTCTGACCATCGAGCAGCTTGACAGCCTCCGGGATCAGTTCTTAGATATAGCACCCAAAGGTAAGAAAAGTGATTATTGTGAAAAGAGGACAAAAAAAAAAAAAAAGATTGAGGTTAACCAGGAAGGCAATCACCTGTCCACAAGTAAAACAGCCTTCTGGGGTCGTGTGGTGCTGAAACGAGCCCTTGCTTCATTCTAGTTTATCTAGTATTTGCTTCATACAACATAGATCTGAATTAAACAGAGCAAAACAGTGTCTAACACTTTGGCAGTACGGCGACCCTCACCCCTGGTAATTCTCTCCTGCTCTCCCTGCCCCTGGCTAATTTGGCAAACTTGAGCATTACTCCATCTGGCGGTTGAGAGACAGGCTTTGTGCATCCTTCAAGTTTAAGTTTCATTGGGAATTTACTGGGATTATGAGCTATGTTTCTATCTCCCCAACTAGTCTAGGGAGGGAGACCAGGGAGTAGAGAATTTCCCATTTATGTATGCCTTTTCTTTCAATATTTTGTAGACCAAGAGCAGAACCTTTGTTAACACACACTCGCCTAATCAATTGATTAATTAATCTGTTCACATGTAAGTGTACACATTATTTTATGCACACAAATTCTTGACTTCCTTCACATTTTATTATTATGACTCTGTAGCACCTACACAGGCTTTTTAAAAAAAGTTTTGGGTGTTTCTACGTATAGATATTCAACAGTGAGTGCCATCAATTGACGCACACGTAATTTCGACAGAACATGGAGGGTCATCATCTGCATTTTACGGGTCAGGATACTGGGTGGTGGAGCAGTTGAGAACTTGCCTATGGTCACATATCCCTCAGGACACTTCAGGTTCAAAGGTCTTGTCCCTTCTCACTGAACTAAGTTGCATCACATAAAGAGGTTTGTCTTCCAAATCTCCTACTTACTGGAAAATCATTTGCTTTTCCCTAGAGAATAGTCAGCTGACCTTTGTCCATTACTAACACAATGTCACTTTCATAATGGGTATACTTCACTTATATATTTTTTTAAGTTCAGTTATTTCCAGAAAACCACATTAGATCTCATTAGTCAAGAGAGTATTGCTTTACTTTAAGCCTAAAGACTTCCTTGCTAAGCCCAGTGGGTGAAATAGGTGTAACCACTGTATCCCTGGGTAGTCCCCTACCCTGGGAAGTGTCACCTCAGATAATTAGCTTGAGTGGGTCTACACCTCCAGGATACAAGGGCATAGTAACTCAGGTTGGCAGCATTTGAGTAGGGGGCAGAAGGCCCAAAAATATGGCTATCAGCAGCTACAGGAAAAAAAAAAAATCTCAATTTTATACAGCCAGCACATGAAATTCCTTCAGTCCTTATCAAGCAGATTCCAGCCTCTTTGCCATTGTGTGGGCTTACGATGTCTTTTTATTGCATATTTCCTTCTTCAAAGTTGCTTTTGCTTTTCATTTTATCCAGACTATTGTTTATATATAAAATAAGACAGAGCTATAAAAATTCAAATATGAAATATAATTTGCTTTAATCCTAAATGAGGGTGACTGGAAGCAGATCAAAATTTAAAGCTTTGGGGGACATTTGAGTAGGTGGAAAATTATCAACCACTCATAGTCCCTTTCAGAAGAGACTTCATATTTATGATGATAGCCATAATACATTCTTGGATCCAAACTTAAAATCAAGAGTTTGCATTTCAACTAAAAGTTTAAAAATAAATTACAGGGACTTCCCTAGTGGTCCAGTGGCTAAGACTCTGCACTTTCACCACAGGGGGCGCTGGTTCAAATCCCTGGTCCAGTCCTGCTGCAAGGAGTGGCCAACATGTAAAAAAAATAAATAAATTACAAATATCAGTTATAACTTGACATGTGTATGTCTTAGATTAACACTAGAAACTGGACTAAAAGATATCAACTGATTCACTATTTTCAGAGTATGGTAGGAAGAGGAAGGAAGGGAGAAGAAAGAAAGGGAGGTAGAGGAGGAAGGAGATAGTTATATATAATATATATATTTTTAAAGTAGATGTAAAAGGAAAACCACTTGCCCTAGGGACTTAGAGCATAATTTGAAAAGGCATCCAAAGAAGAAGAAAATATAAACTTCTGTTTAGGTTCTTTCCAAAACAAAATCTGAACTTGATAAACAAAGAAAGTGCTCAAGAATGCAAACAAGGGAGAATCAGTGTGCAAAGAGGTTGGTCAGGAAAACTGCGCAGAAAGACAGCTTGGTGGGAGGAACTGAAAGAAGTAAAGAGTGACTAGATGGCAAGGATACAGAGGATATTTAAAGTTGGGGGAACAGTCCCCAGAAAGCATGGAGCTATGAGGCTTGAGTACAGATGCTCACGGAAAGGTCAGGGACGTCTCTGCTTCTCCTTCACCAGTTGTGTGAACTGCAGGAAAATAGATACAGAGATCAACTCTTTCTGTGAAACCACCTGCACCCACCTGTGCTGGAGAATTATCCAGATTTAAGAATAACAGTTGTAGTTGACACAGAATTGACAAAGCTATATAATACTGTGGGATTTGGAGATCTTGGTTCAAAATGAGTTACGGTCTATAAGCAAAAAGTTTAAACCCTTTCTTTGTTATTAGCTCAGTCATACTATTTGAAAAAATATATGTTGCATATGGCACTTTTTAAGTTCATGTGAAATACTTAGCACAGAGTCGAGCGGTCTATCAACAGAAATAATTTTCATGGTTGTCATTTTGCTCATGTATAAAAGGTAATACAAAATAATAATCATTCTATTTCCTGCATCCCAGAGTCACAGAATTAGAGGTTCTCTGATGACATCTTAGAAGTTAATTACCACTCGCCCTTTCTCCTAGTTCCTTTGGCCCCCAAAACATCCTCGGATTTAAGTCTTTCTTCTTCGATTCTTGTGATTATTAATGGATACACATCGATCTGTCTTTTACATGAAGTTTTTGTCATATTTTTTTCAAGAACTAGAAAATCTTTTAGAATACCTCTTATGGTACTTACCCTAAAAATCTACAGTTTAAAAAGACCATCTTAACTGAAGTGATAACCATTTTGAAAATATAGAGCAACTGGCTGAAAGTAGTACCTTTCTAAATGTGGATTCCCACAAAACTTCCTGCTTGAACTTGAAAATTGCTGTTATATCTAAGCCAAGAAATGTGAGCATTTTCTTATACTATTTCACATAGTCCAATGCAACCTATGATATCTAAGATGCAAGCATCAAGCTCACTAAAATTAATTAAAATATGATGAATAGATTAATCTTTTCTAGGAAAAAAACATATATATTTGCATGTAACAATCATTATGTTACTAGGGCTGTAGTAAGAGTATTTTAGCAAATTTACAAGGGCTATCAATGTCATTAAGTTACACTTTGTTACTTTTAATTATGCTACATAAATAAAATTGAGTGAAATGGATAATCTTTCATTAAAACAAGTGACTGAATAAATACTTTTGAATAACTAGTATCAAAATATTAATAGAACTAAAGCTTAAAGAGTTTTTGCTGAGTACTGGTTATCCACATGAAAATTAAGTCATTAAGATAGTGCTTACTGAAGATAACAGAAAATTGAAAGTGTGTCATATACTGTCATGCTGTTATTCAGCCCTTCTTTCCTCATCAAATTCTGCATGTGTCATATTTCTATATCTCCTTTGATAAAGGCAGTCATTAGACATAAAATACCATTTGTTGATTGTCACAAATATTCCAGGGAAAAAAGATCTTATATGTGATAATCATACAAAATTATGCAAAATGTAATTAAAGGACTTGTCATGCTAGCATTTTTATTGCCACCCAGCAAATATCTATACTTAAAATTTTAGGAGCAGCTTAAGTCAGTAAGAGAGCCTGAATCATCAGGACCTTTCCACTGCCTGTCCCAGGAATCATTCCCATGAGCATACTCCCAGCACAGAATGAATTTTGTGCGTATTCTCTGAATTATGGAAGTAGTCAATATTGGAATGGTGTCAAGCCCTATGTGTCAGCCCCTACTCAAGCATCTCCACGTTAATTCACTTCTTACCCCTGGCTGGATGAGGAAGAAGACCCATCCGTGGGTAAGAAGGGTCAGACAGCTCTTTCCAACTCCCCCTCTTGTCAAATGACTGTAATATGATCTTGAGCAAATTATTTAACCTCTTTTAGTCACAGTTTCCTCATCTGAAAAATGGGGTATTTCACTGTTATGAGCATTAAAGTAATTAATGTTTGTAAAGTGCTTTAAAAGTGTCTGGCACACTGAATGTGCAATTCAGATGTGATATAAACCATTATCACTTAATTATATAATTACAGTAATTTATATTCTTATGTAATATATAACATGATGCAATATGGATACAAACTCTGCTTATTATCCAGAATGTGAGCTCAGTATCCTGAAGGTGCACATGCCCTAAGAGGTCCCTGCATAGCTTTGCCAGTGGTTCACCGGGTAAAGAATACATATTCAATGCAAGAGACACAGGAGACACAGGTTCGATTCCCCAAATCCCCTGGAGAAGGGTATGGCGATCCACTCCAGATTTCTTACCTGGAGAATCTCATGGACAGAGGAGCCTGGCAGGCTACAGTCCATTGGGTCACAGAGTCAGACACGACTAAGTGACTGAACACATAGGAACACAGTGTTATCTTAAAACGATTCCAGAAAGAGAAAAGAAAATTCACAACACCGGGTGGAACTGAACCATGAGGTATGCAGCTCCCTGGGGACTGTAAGCCTCCAAACCAAGAACACTCAGCTCTGTACAGAGTGAGCTCTGAGTAGGTACATATTGTCCAAACATCAAGTGCCAAGCACATCAGGAAGAGAGTCTTTCTCCAATGCAAGCAATTTGGAGTCTGTTGAAGCTGGAACACTTCAACAGTGTTCCAATGTCCCCACTTAAGCCATAAGGACTCCTTTTCTTTGTAAGCTCATCAGTACTCGATGTAATATCTTACAGAGATTTGGTTCATAGTTATTTTGATTTCTGCTCAGAGGCTATCCAGAGAAAACACAATTCAGCAAATTCTGTACCCTCAACTTCTTCTTCAAGAGAGGCAGTGCTTAGTTTTTCAAGGCCTGCAACTTTGTTCTAAAAAATGACAAGTGTTCCTCTCAACCCCCTCTTGGAGACCCTTGGATTCAGTGACTGATCTCAGAGACAGGGCACAAATTCAGGAAGTCTAGGCTGTAGTGGCTGAGCTATATCACCCAGCTCTGTGGTTTTTACAAGAATCCAAGGAGGAAGTAGTTGTTGCTCCTGTGTGGGTCAGCAAAGAGTGTAGTCCACGGGAAACTTCTGAACAGAAGCTTACAGGAAGAGAAGCAGGGGCAGAGTCTTCTAGGCACAGAAGAAAATGGAATTAACACTGAGATTTTGAAGTTGCATGACCTATTTAGGGAATGGGCAGTAGACCAGCCAGGAAATAAGGGCCACAAAGAGCTTGTGGTCAAGCTGTGAAATCTTAAGATTGTGTGATCAGTCACTCAGTCATGTCCGGCTCTTTACAACCACATGGGCTATAGCCCATCAGGGATTTCCTAGGCAAGAATACTGGAGTGGGTTGCCAGTTTATCCTCCAGGGGATCTTCCCAACCCAGGGATTGAACCCTCATTTCCTGCAGTGGCAGGCAGATTCTTTCCAACTGCGCCACCTGGGAAGCCCATGTGAAGCCTCAGGCTGCCCCCAAAGGCCACACTGGAGAGAATTATCGAAGCCATTTAGAGCCAAAGGATGTGGAGATTGGATTGGAGGGAGGATAAGACTGTGTCTGAGAGCAGCAGACACTACTGTCTCCCTAGAAAGCCTCAGCTACCCTAGAGGCACCTGGTGATTCCCTGAAAGGAGTAACTAGACAGTTGTTTGGGTTTTCCCAGGCTCAGGTCTTTGAGAAAATTCTAGAACTATGACACCATACTTTGCAGGTAAGTAAGCTCCCTATTTTGATCTGAAAAGTAAATTAGTCTGACATTTACTCAAATCAAAAAATACAGAAAAATTTCTTAGAAAAGTGGAGAAGGAAATGGCTAGCCACTCCAGTATTCTTGCCTGAAAAAATCCACGGACAGATGAGCCCAGTGGGCTACAGTCCATGGGGTCGCAAAGAATCAGAGACGACTGAGCGACTAACACTTTCATGCTTCTTAGAAAAGGTAAAAGAAAGGATTGATGTTATTAATAGGAATATCTAAGCAGGTGGCAAATCCTAGGGATTAAGGCAGGAAGGAGTGTGGCACTCAGGAGCCCTATGTTTCTCTCAGCCTGGAAACTCCTTCTACTCGCTCAGAGTCACATCATAGAAATGCAGTAGTAAATCTAGAAGCCTTTGGACCTGGTAGAATAGTCTGTGGGCACAGTTCCAAGTATCTCTTCAAGGGGAATGTAGTCTCATGAAACCAGAGAATTTACATGAGGCCAGTGAAAAAGTGTGTGCTCAGAATTCAAGATAGCATTTCTGTAAAATCTGGCCAGAAAGCTAAAGATGTAAAAACTAGCTAAATTAGTGGAGAAAGTTAAAAGTCTTTTCATTCAACAACCAGAGTCTGCTTTTTTCATGCAGCTGTTCATGTATTCACCAACTCTCACGCGTTTAGAGCAGGCACCCAGCATGGTGCTGAGGGTCTAGTGTGGGAAGCTTAAAAGTTACCCAACTTGCGGGTAAGATAGTGGGGGCAGTGGGTCCCAGCTATAAGGAGACTAGGTTTAAATGAAAAATGGAAAATTTAGGATCTAAAAATAAATAAGGATTTGTTTTAACAACAACAATTGCAAAAGGATTGGTTAAAAGGCAAAATATAAATTAGAAGCCAATAAAGAGGCAGAAGCAGATTGACATGAGTGCAAAGGTTTTCAATTTAAAGATGTTAAGAGACATGAGCTCCAAAATATCAATTAGGAAAGGAGATTTATTTTCTTGAACATCTCCCTAGTGCTCAGCAGTCATCTGTCATGTGACAAAGCACAGAAGAAGGGTGGTTCTGTCTGTTGAAGAGGGAAAGCCTGGGACCCTAAAGCCTTAAATTGAAGCAAACACCAAGTGTGTGTGTCAACATGAGTCATTTTAATATCAAGTCACACAAGCACATGTTCCAGATTTCATTGTGCTGTGAAATAGGACAATGTCATCTCATGACCAGGAGTTTCACAGAAGTTGTAGGAGAAGAGAGAGATGTTGGTCTAGGCTCTCTGCCTTTAGGAAGAAATGTATTTTAGGAGTTTTGTGTGATTTTAATTATTTTGTCCTTCTGTCCAGATAAATACATATTCCTCTGTCTGGCAGATAAATGAGTGTCAGAAATTAGACCTTAAGGGAAAGGAAAAAGATGAGGCACAGCTCCTTTGCAAAATAATCTAAGGATGCCCTCCCCCTTTTTCTTATAGATCTAAATGTAAAATCTAAACTGTATAACTTCTTTTAGTATCAGTAAATTTTTTAAATTTATTTTTGATTGGAGGATAATAGCTCTACAGTGTTGTGTTGGTTTCTGCTGGACAACAAGGTGATAAGTATACACATATCCCCTCCCTCTTGAGCCTCCCTTCCACACCCACCTCCCCTCCACTCAACCCACCTCTAGGTCATCACAGAGCACTGAACTGAGCTCCCTGAGCTATACAACAGCTTCCCACTAGGACACCCCATTTGTAGCAGCCAACCAGTACCAGCGAAGGTGGGCCCGAGGCGGGAGGGGAGAGGTGTCCAAAGCAAACCCTGCTGAGGCAAGGCCCTCCGTGTCCTGTGATTCTCGTGTTTTCACCCAGAGAAGGCAATGACAGCAAAAGACCCTGCCCCTCTCCTGCCTGGAGAAACAGATTCTGGGGAGAAGGAGACCATAGCACCCTTTGCCCACAGGAGAAACCTGTAATATGAAGTGTATAACAGAGGGGGCTAAGTAAGACCACCTGCTAGCGAACCCCAACTCCACCATGGATGGCCACTGTGACACTGGACACATTAATTACCCTTTCTGTGTCTTAGGTTTTTAATCTACAAATTGGCTGTCAGTGCTAGTAACTGACCCACCTTCTTAACCATGTAAAATAGGGATACTGGGTGATGACAAGTAAATGATACAAAGCACTTGGAGCACTACCCAAAATGCCTGGTAAGTGGTAAGCCCTCCCTAGGATTGTTCTAGAAATAATAAGTTCGGAGTGGGGGACAGGAATTAAAATTGCCAGTAGGCATCGGAAATGGAAATCGTTTAAAATAACAACATGGAGTTATTTTAAAGGCAGGGATCCTCCAGATGATGTGAGTGGATTCACCAAGAAGCAGAAAATGCCTGGGAAGCTTGACCATTACCTCCCAAAGAGGAGCAGTCAATTTTTGAAAATTTGGCTTAAAAAATACCCTTGGCTTGTATACGATGAGATACTAAATCTTATGTTCTGCGGCCTGTGTCGTAAACATGGAGTGACATCAAAGGGAAATCAGGTGAGTTTTTTTTATGGCACGGATAACTTCAGGACTGAATTTCTCAACGCGCATCATCTGAGCGAGGCTCACGCCAAGGCGTCCCTCATGGAAGCCACGAGTGATTCTCCAGGGAGCAGAGCGACCACGGAGCTGATGGTGAGGACCATGAGCAAGGTGACCCTCGGCCGGGTGGAGAACCTGTTCCGGTCCTGCCACGCCATCGCCAAGACCGGACGTCCCCTCAAAGACTTCCTCTGGATGTGTTCGCTGGACGATATGAAGGGCGTTGATATCGGCCCCGTGTTCAGAACCAGTAAATCTGCCAGAACTTTTACCTACTTTATTGCTGAAGTGGAACGGAGAACTCTAAGAGAGAAGTTAGAAAAAAGTCAGTTCTTCTCCGTCCTCAGTGATGGGATCGCAGACAGTTCCGTTGAGGAAGCTGAACTGGTATATGTGCAGTTTGCACGCGCAGGGAGAGTGCACTGCCAAATCGTCGGGGTACAGACCGTGGAGAAGAAGGAGCCCCGGGCGATAAAACGCGCCATCGAGAAAACTCTAGAGAGAAATCTTCAACTTCGACTGTCGAACCAAGACTGGGCAAAGAAACTGGTGGGTTTCGGAAGTGATGGAGCTCCGGGTTCAGAGGGAGAAGACGGCGGTGAGGTGGCCCTGCTCTTAAGGGAAATCCAGCCAGGTGTGCTGTCTGTATACTGCTTTGCCCATCACCTCGAACTGTCTTACCAGGCGGTGTTCCAGAGCGTTCCCCTCTACAACCATGTGAAAGACCTTCTTCATAGCATGTACCGCTTCTATCACGATTCTCCTGCTCACAGGAGTGCTCTGGTCACTGCTTTTAAGGGCCTCCACCTTCGACCTGTGATGCCCTCTCAAGTCAGAGGCCGGAGGTGGCTTCAGGGATTGCAGGCTGCCCTCCAGAACTTTCTCAAGGGATATCCAGCAATTGTCCAGCAGCTGCATTCAGTAAGTAATTTTGAAATATGGTACTATTTCAGATTTTCAGAATTTAAAAAAAAATACTTTTATTGAGCAATTTGAGATAATTTTGAGAAAGATAAACCACTGTTTTATTCCCAACCTGTGTCACAGGCAGAAGAAAGCAGAAGTGACAGCAGTCATCAGAAAGCCAAAGAACTCCTGCAGTCTCTCCTCCAGGCAGATGTTGTCAAATTTGTCCACTTCTTGGTGGATGTCGTCAATGTCCTTAGCATACTGTCCCACGTCAATCAGAACAGAAATTCCTCAATTGCTGATATATTTGCCACCTTAGAGTCAACACTGGAAATGCTCCGAATTTATCAGACAAGGTGAGGCATCTGGGATGATCTGAGAGTCTATCAAAACCAGACAGCTGGACTTGGGAAACCATTTGCCAGAGGCTTTTGCATGTAATCATCTCTTGGGGCATTTTTTCCCCCTCCCAGACCAGGGCCAAAAGAACGTGGGGTGGATTCAGTCACACACTTTCATGATAACTGCCTGGAAGGAAAGGGAAACATTTCTGACATGAGAAACACGGTTTTAACACATCTTATCAAGAGGCTGCGAAGCTGTTTCAGAGATGCCAACCAAGATGTGGTGAAGGCAACCACGATTGGAAGCTTTAAACTGTGGCCAGCAAAAATAAATCAAGGTAACCCATGAGCACTGGCTCTGATTCTGTTGTTCTTTAAGTCTGTACACATGTCTGTCAGATATGTGACTTTTTCTTTGGCATATCGATTGCAGAATTTGGAGAAAAAGAGGTGGCCATCCTGATTGCACATTATGAACCAGTATTAGAGGCAGCCAAGGTGAAAATTGATCAAGTAGACACAGAATGGAGCATGATGAAATTGGAGATCTACTCTAGGTAAGCATAAGTAACCTAGTTGATTTATAAATATTGGGGTAAAACTTAGGAGTCTCCATCCTTCACATTTTTTCATTTTTTTCTCCTAGATTTCAGAACATTCGCAAACTGACCTGGGATTTTGTGAATTCTGTTTATTCACACAAGTATCCAAACATCCTGACGCTCATTGACCTCGTGCTGAGCCTGCCTGCCAGTTCAGCTGAGGCAGGACGCGGCTTTGGTCAGATGAAGCGCACCAGGTCCCAAATGCGTGCCAAGGTCGAGGCTGACAGCATGACGGATCTCCTGATAATCCAGTTGAATTCTCCGGACATTAACAACTTTGACCCTAGGAAAGCCATTCATTTATGGAATACAAGAACACCATCCTCAACTGATGACACAAGACCTAACTCAGATTGCTCATCAAACTCAGAAAGCCTTGGTGAAAGCGACTAGTAATGTGATAAATATCAACCTCATCATTGATCCTAGCAAAAAGAACTGTTTTCAAAAACCTGAAATTTAAAAGTCACCAGTCCTCACATCAAACACAAAAGGCATTTGGCATCATCCAGACATACAAAGCAAAAACCCAAAGATTGGTTTTCCTATAACCTTCTAATTCTAGTTCTATATTCACACATTCTTTCACACTCTTTGGGTGAAGTGTATACCTAAGCAATGGTACTATCTTGACATCATCTTTCTGAGAGTTATTGCTAAGGGTAACCAGACTATAATTATGATCAAGAGTGCGTCTAGGCCTGGCTTACAATTAACTGTTTTTCCTGGATAATTCTAATGGATGGCTGCATTAGATAAGTAACTTAGGGCCAAATGGAAATAACTTTTTTTTAATCTGTAAATAAAATGTGTAAGCTTATCTATTTCCATTACTGCATTATTTGTGAAGGTCATATTATTATATGCCTTGATCATTTAAGAAACAAGGCCAAAGATCAAAATAGTTTTTGCATTTCACACTAAAGTCCGCAGATAAATAAACCCTATGTGAACTGAAAGTATTTTCTTAGAACACTTTGCTTGTGCCATAGGTATTAGAGACAGTGGAACTATTTTACAAATCTACCAGAAATTTTAAATACTTTGAGCCTCTTCATGGTTTCAATTGAGTTTATTTCTGGTTTCATTTTAAGGAACATGAATGATTTATTTCTAACTTATCTGAAAACCAATGTAGTATCACATACAAAGCTCATTTTACCAAAAATTCCACTACCTGGAAAGGTTATTCTCATTTCTATAAAATTGGATATTCAGGTTTGGTCAAAAAGGATAGAGAATTTGTTTCTGAACAACTTGCTGAATGGCCAGTCACATCAAAGAAAGACATATTCTACTCTTGCTACACAGGAAATTACCTTCCAGATCTGAAACTTGTGTATTTTATTTGAACCACTGAAATTTTAAAATGATTACTACATTTCCCCAAAGGTTAGAGGAAATAACAAAGTTCATGTTGGACTTGAGAAATGCTAAAAACTTAGATATAGGAAGAAAAATGTGAGACTCTACACCTGTTTCGCTCTTTTTATTCCTAAACAAAGAAGAATAGCTGTATACTCTGGACCTGACAGTTACCCGAATACATGTAGGAGTGTCTCCTGGCTCTAGAAGGTACCTCTGCAATGGGATTTAGACATATTTTAAGCAGATACACTTATTTTTGCTTTCCTACTTCTTTTTTAATGCATGTGCATGCAATTTGAAATGAGCAACAGACTAAGCAAACATCTCATAGTAAAGTAGATTCATGTATAAGAGCAAAAGCCTTTGACATATTAGTGACCTTTTATAAAATATATCAGAATGTTTGAGCCAATTAGATAACTAAATTAGCACTTCCAACCCAGTAATTTAGTAATTCAAATATCCCTAAATTTAACCCAAACAAATATATTCTGATCTAAAAAAAGCAAAATGAGGATAAATGTGTTATTTTGATCACAGTGGTGATATGCATGCATTTGAAACACCTTTATCCCATATTTGCCAAAATGTTGTATTCTAGTGCCCTACTGCATAACAGGGATATTACTGTAAATAATAGTATTCATTTTAATAATATAAATAATAATAGGAATAATGGACTATTTTTTAATTCAACCTATTCTGAATAAAAGGTCAAAGAAGACTCCAAACCAAAATACAAAGTCCCAGTATTTTACCCAGTCTGGAATGAGTTATTACTAAGCCAAAAAAGACATGTTGACTTAGACAAGAAACAACCATGAAAAAGAATCAGGAAATTGATTAATATTTTTGTATTTTCAGAATGTTTAATGTTTCTCTAAAGGTTGCAGTTTTAAATAAAATGAATAAAATGATTATACAAATATCCATTATTTATCCCATTTTTAGCAAAAGAAACAGTTCATATAATAACACCAAAAAATATTTCTCCTTGTATTGTAGGTATAATAGGTAATAAAGCATTTGCTGACATTCTGCTGGATTTGGTAACCCTGAACCTTGGGACAAACAGCTTTCCTAGTAGTTGGATGCACCTCACTCAACCTGAAGTAAGCTTCAATTTTGTTTGGGTTTCAAGCCTTGAGAATTCTCTTCTTTTATCAATAAGTCAATAGTTTTAAAATAACCAATCCATGCATGGTATCTGACATTTAGCCGAAAGTGAAGTCACTCAGTCGTGTCCGACTCTTTGTGACCCGATGGATTGTAACCTACCAGGCTTCTCCATCCATGGGATTTTCCAGGCAAGAATACTGGAGTGGGTTGCCATTTCCTTCTCCAGGGGATCTTCCCAACCCAGGGGTCGAACCCAGGTCTCCCGCCTTGTAGGCAGCCAATAAACTTGAATGAACAAATAAAAGAACTTCAAGTTAAGACATGTAGTATATTCATACACAGTATTCGAAAATAAGTGATGATGCTGACAGTCGGTGAAACCTTACAGAGACTGTGAGGGTCAGCCAATGAGTTTGTTTCTATTACTACCAGATGGAGTGATCCTAACGAGTAACAGTAGATGATTCAGGCTTGCTTTCATCATATTCTGCTCCTTAAGAAAACAAGATGGTTAAAGAATATTTCCCTACAAGCTGTCAAGCCCTCCCACATTCATATCATCTTTATTCCTCCTCTGTTGGAAAGGTACAAAGTGTACTGTGGTCACAAGCGTTAATTCCTTGTGTGCGTGTGTGTGTGCTAAGTCACTTCGATCATGTCCGACTCTTTGTGACCCCATGGACTGCAGCCTGTGAGGCTCCTCTGTCCGTGGGATTCTCCAGGCAAGAATGCTGGAGTGGGGTGCTATGCCCTCCTCCAGGGGATCTTCCCAACCCAGGGATCAGACCCAGGTCTCTTGTGTCTCCTGCATTGGCAGGTGGTTTCTTTACCACTAATGCCACCTGGGAAATCCAATTCCTTGTGTAACAGTAAGTAAAACCTACAAACGTCAAGGAAGCAAAAATGGAAACACTCTCTAGGTTCTGTCTGGCATGGATTGCTTGGTAGAATCTAAGGGAGCAAATCAGCTCTGACTGTATTAACCAAGCTGAAAATCTTACTTCCTTCACCAGAACCTCTCACTATGAAATGCACACAGGTGGAATGTCACAAGAGAATCATGCAAATATCCCAATGGCATTTCCTGTTTTCTTCTAGTTGCAGGAGTTGGCATCTTTGTTGGTAACAAACTCGGAGTCCGTGGACTGGCGAAAATTCTTGTTAGTAGCCGCACTGCCTTGGCCCATCCCCCTGGAGGAGGAGCTCCTGGAGACCCTGCAGAGGTTCAAGGCCCTGGATGTGAAGCAGCTGGGCACCATCACTTATGAACAGTATAAGCAGGTCACTCCCGGCCCCTGGCGGCACTAATCCTATCAGAGTACTTTTGACCTAAGAAGTGTATTACTCCCTGATCTCACCATGCCAGATCTCATGGCCCATGTTTAGGCTCCCAAAGGCAGCACAGGTACTGCCCAGGTCCTAGGCAGAAGTCTGCTCCCACCTACCCCCACCTCACCCCCTGGGAAAGGGAGGGTCTGAAAAAGTCCAAACTGCTTGCAGAGCTAAGGGCTCTTAAGAAAATCACAGGAAACATCATTGTCCTCCTCCCAACTTCTTAACCTTGACTTTTCATTAGACTCGCCCGCAGAGATCTTAATCAGCCCAATGCCCAATACCCAATACTCTGTGAGTAGCAACAACAGTTACAGTGAACACAGACAGGGAAAGGGTAGGTTTTTGTTTCGTTTTTTTCCTTTGGTCTTGAGCATGCTGAATGATGAGATGGTTTTTGACAAGTTGACTTTGAAATGTCTGTGGGAAATGCAGGCAGAAATGTCCCATCTGACATGGCAGATGCAGAAGTCAGTCACTATCATCTAGGCAAATGTTGAAGTTATGAATGGATGAGATCACCCAAGGGAAGTGTGTAAAGTGATGGGTAACCCAGTAACATGGTACCTGGCCAATGGATTTGCAGATAGGATGTAACTGTAACCCTCACCAGAACAATTTGGAGAGAGTACAGAATCTAGATTGCAGAGGATTGATGGAATAAATGGTTCTTTAGGAAGTGAAGATAAGACAGTCGATTCATCTTTTGAGAAGTTTGAGTAAGAAGAGAGTGAGTTAGAATGAAATACCGTAACTAAGAAGGGTGTAAATGACTTATTTTGTGTCTGCTAATGGAATTTAAGGTTTCCCTAAAGTGGTGAAGAATCCGCCTACCAATGTAAGAGACACAGGGTTCAATCCCTGAATCAGAAAGATCCCCTGGGGAAAGAAATGGCAACCCACTCCAGTATTCTTGCCTGGAAATTCCATGGACAGAGGAGCCTAGCGGGTTACAGTTCATGGGATTTCAAAAGAGTCAGACACGGCTGAGCAACTGAAAAACAAAGAAATTTATCTTTAGTGCCCACCACTTCACATAGCTGGTAGACATGAAAGGTTCATAAGGTTCTGATTTTGAATCAGGGTGATAATCTGTCAGTGCCTGTATCTCCTGTGTATTTCACCACTGAAAGATCACATCTCTTCCTGCTTCTTTTCTTCCTCAATTAATGGATGATGTGCTCATAGACAACCCTGACATTCCCACACTCAGACAGCTGAGCCAGAGCAAACAGCACTGACACATTGAAGAAGTTCTTCAAGGCTGATGAAGAAAGACATACAACTGACTGGGCTGACTCACTTCCCAAGTAGAGCAATTTGTGAATTCTTTCACTGTTCTGGACCTGGACTTACAACTTCTAAAGATGATTTTGTGTAAAAACACAAACAGCAGAGCAAAACTTGTTGGCTTAAGATTTTAGCAAGCGTGCAGTCACAAAAGTACCAACCTTCACTCTGCAGTATGTGCCAATGAACACAGGATATCAATTTAAACATCTTTTTGCACAAACATGAGATGAACATAGGTGTTGGTAAATTGTACCAACAAGTGCTGAGCAAAACCAGAAAGCTCCTTCACCAAAGGAGTGAATTTCTTAGAGAAAGTTGATTGCTGCATGAAACAGAAACTCAAATATACGTATTAGATCACCAGCTGGGTTTGGGAGCAGTTGATTTGTGAGCTCTTCCCTCTCCCCTGGCTCACCCAGTGCCCACTCCTCAGAAAGCCCATGACAAAGAAGCCATTGGAGAGGCCTACTTGACCTCCCCACATGACTTACAGATTCCCAGCGCTTGCCAGATCACACCACAATACAGAGTTCTTTTATGGGAATGTCAAAACAGCACCTTCAGCAATGTGTTATGATTTGTGGAAAATGTCACCTTAGAATAGCCAAATAGTACAATTGCATTGCTGAAATGAAGTTCTCTGGGGGATGGGAGGAAGAGGCTCTCTACTCTGCTTTTTATTTTGTTTTGTTTTTTTCTTTTCTTGACTAATTGCACATTCACCACAACCACCACTTGAGAATGTGTTGACTTCCCCAGCTTCTAAAATGGAATAAGGCACAGGGTTTGTGAAGCTGCTCTGACTGTGTACCTGGGCTGAGCCACGCGAGCGTGAAAGTGCCTTGCCTCTGCTCCCAGCCCCCGGGCAGCCATGACACGCTGGCCTCTGTCGTGTGTGGGTGTCTAGTCACACGCTGAATGCTTTGATGGCGAACTCTCTCGGCTCACCTTCTGTCAGTGAGAATGCATGTTATCACAGGCTTAGTGAGTCAGATGTTCTAGGATCCAAACAGCACAGCACTTCATCTTTAAGGAAAAGTAAACCTCAAATTCCTTGGCCACATTTTAGCAAGAAAGTACAAAGGGACATTTCCACATTTCAAGGAGAAAGCCCCTGATTATCCACTGGGGCAGGATGTGGTTGACTGAACCCTGCTTGATCAATTTAAACCCAACCCTACAGTTCACGTGTACCATTTCCCACAGCAAAATTTTCTTGGGTGACTTTTTAAAAAGTACAAGTTCTTCTCTAATTAGGTTCTTTCTTCTGTGGTGCTCTTGTTCTGTGAAACACTGTGAAACAGCTTGCTAATTTTTAAAATACATCTGTTATATTTTTTTTTGTATGTGACTGAATGAATTCTTGGTTTTAAGAATCAGGGGAAATTCCTGTGTGTTGAAACAACTGGATGTGGAATTGACAGTAGAGAAATTGAGGATGAAAATGAATCCTTCTTTTAACATTTCCCCTTTATTGCTGGTTTTCAGCTATTTGATTATTGTGTCCCTTGGTGTGGTTTTCTTCACATTTATTTTGCTTGGGGTTCACTGAGCTTCTTGAATCTGTGGGTTTGTAGTTTTTGTCAAATTTGGAAATTTTTCAGAAGTTTTTTTTTTTCATACTCCCCCCACTATCATTTTCAAAATCCAATCACATGTATGTCCCAAAGTTGCTGATCCTGGATTCTTTTTTTTTTTTTCAATTTTTTTCTCTCTGATTCAATTTTGTATTCATTTCTACTCCTCCATTTTTCCCATTCACTGATCATTTCCTCTGTAGCACCAAATCTGTGATTAATACAATCCAGTGTGTTTTTATTGGAAATATACTTTTATTTCTTGAAGTTTAAGTTGGGTCTTTTTTATATCCTTCATTTCTCTCTTCATCTTATGCATTTTTCCCTCTATCTCCTTGAACAAATGAAATTTATTTAGAAGAGCTAAATGAACATCCTTGTCTGTTCATTCTATCATCTGTGTATTACTGTGCTTGTTCCTATTGATTGATGTTTCTTCTGACTATGGGTTATATTTTCTGGCTTTTTTGAATGCCTTTGTATGGAATGCCACATGTTACAAATTTTATATGGCTGAGCACCCAATTTTATATGCCTTTAAGTATTGTTGGGCATGCAATAATGTTATTTGCAATCAGTTTTATCCTTTCAAGGTTACATTAAGATTGGTAAGGGTGGGTCCAGAACAGCCTTGTATCATAGGGCTAATTGGGCCCTGGTTTCCCAGGTGGCTCAACGGTAAAGAATCTGCCTGCCAAACCTGCAGGAGACACAGGTTTGATCCCTGGCTTGGGAAGATCCCCTGGAGGATGGTATGGCTACTCACAGTATTCTTGCCTGGAGAATCCCATCGACAGAGGAGCCTGGCAGGCTATATAGTCCATGGGGTCACAAAAGAGTCAGACATGACTGGGCCGCTAAATAACAACAATCTGGCCCCAATACTTGGGCAGTATCTTCCTGGGGACACTACCCAATACCTTGTGCATCAGAAGGTCCTTCCCTGCCTGGTAGTCACATTTTCCCTGGTGGTAATATAGTCCCAGCCCTATATAAGTTTTAGGAATTGTTAAGCTTACTCCCTTCCTGTGATTCTTTCTCCCACTTCTGGTATTTTCCATACACATCTGCACAAGTCAGCTCTCAACCAAGACTTAAGGAGATCTTTCTGCACATCTTTAGGGCTCACCTTCTCTTTCAGTGCACCTCTAGTGTTTTGCCCTAAATTCTATTAATAATCATCATAGTGGTTAGTGTTGTTAATGGCTCAGTCGTCTCTGACTCTGCAACCCCATGGACTGTAGCCTGCCAGGCTACACTGTCCATGGAATTCTCCAGGCAATAATACTGGAGTGGGTTGCCATTCCCTTCTCCCAGGGGTCTTCCCAGCCCAGGTCTCTGGCATTGCAGGCAGATTCTTTACTGTCTGAGACACCAGGGAAGCCCAATAGTCATGATGGTAGTGGTTGTTTGGTGGCTTAGTCGCTAAATCGTGTCTGACTCTTGTGACCCCATGGATTGTAGCCCACCAGGTTCCTCTGTCCATAGGATTCTCCAGGCAAGAATACTGGAGTGGGTTGCCATTTCCTTCTCCAGGGGATCTTCCCAACCTAGGGATCGAACCCAGGTCTCCTACACTGCAAGCAGCTTCTTTACCAACTAAGCTACCAGTGAAGCTGCCCTTCCCTCAAATCCAAGTCTATGTTCTCAGCCCAGCAGGATATCCCGGTTCGATTCGGATTCCTCCCCTGGTGCTGTAGCCTGAACCATAGTTGGGCTCCTCATTGTTCTCCTTATTTCAGGAATCACCGTCCTGTGTTGCCTATTGTCCAATGTCTGAAATAATTATGTTATTTATATATGTGTATATATATATATATATATATATATATATATGTGTGTGTGTGTGTGTGTGTGTGTCATTTTTTTATTTTTTTAGGCAGGAGGGTAATTCTGAGCTTTGTCACTCCATCGTGTCCCAAAGCATGACTCTTACTTGTGCTCCTCATCTCTCTATTCTTCATGGAATGGTGAAGGTGAAAGTGTTAGTTATTCAATCATGTCTGACTCTTTTTGATCCCATGGACTGTAGCCCGCCAGGCTCCTCTGTCCATGGAATTCTCCAAGCAAGAATACTGAAGTGGGTTGCCATGCCCTTCTCCAGGGGATCTTCCTGACCCAGGGACTGAACTCAAGTCTCCCACATTACAGGCAGTTCCTTTACCATCTAAGCCACCAGGGAAGCATCCATGGAGTGGTACTTACAGTTGTCAACAGTTTAGCCACTGGGCAAAGCAAAGCACTTACATTCAAAACTTGAGCCCATGCTGGACCCTCACTTCTCCTGGATCTTCTCCCTCACACGCTTATTCATGGCCAGGATCTCCCACCCAGCATTCCTCTGTTCTAAATGAAAACTCAGTCTCCACCTCTGGAGGCTGCATCCTCTTAGAAGCTACCCAGTGCCACTCCAGCCTTCTCTCCAAGCACAGATAATTCTCGGAAAGAAAGAAGGCACAGAGCATAGGCCAGAGTCAGGTTAGACCTGCCAGTGGTTCTTGGCAGTAGGCAGTGCCAAGGGTAGGTTGTCAGTGTGGAAAGCAGCAAGGGAGCAAGACCTAGGAACAAAAGGAAGTACTTGCCATATGTAAGCTTGGCAAGACACATTCTTCAAACCCAAGGAATTAATACCTGATGTTTAATAGCACATATGAATGAGGCCACCCAAAATGTACTGAATGCCCAAATGTGTGATATAAACAAGTCAAACTGGAGTTTAAAGGAGAGAACAAAGAAGAGAGGACCTCTCTGAGGAGGTGTAATTTAAGCTGGGTCTGGTGAGATAACCAGGTTGACATTGGTGGACAGGTAATCACCTGGAGGAGGAATGATGTGAGCAAGAGAAGAAAATGGTTCTGAGTAGAGGCTGACATGGCAAGAATCAAGTTTGGGGAAAACTGATATGGTCAAATGGTCTGAGTTGAAACAAACAAGAGGGAGACTGGAAATGAAGACAGCTTGAAGGCTGCTGGGGCAGCTCATGATAGAGGCAATAGGGCTGTACACCAGCATGGGAGCAGTGGGGTGGGGGAAAAGGAGAGAGGGACAAGTTATCCCCAGATGGCAATCAAGGGGGTTGGTAATTACTGTCAGACATGGGCTGAGGACAAGTGCTGTCTTTTCAAAATCGGTCCTTGAGCTCTTGAGTCAGTCAGTCACTCACTCAGCCAAGATTTCCAACACCAACAACACGCCCCAGCAGGACACTAGGCTCCAAGACACACACAAACACGGACAGGACACGTGCAGCGTGATGGGGACACAGACACCAGTAGAGTGTGCTTAGTCGCTCAGTTGTGTCCAACTCTTTGCAGCCCCATGGACTGTAGCCCGCCAGGCTCCTCTGTCCATGGGATTCTCCAGGCAAGAATACTGGAGTGGGTTGCCATGCCCTCCTCCAGGGGATCTTCCCCACCCAGGGATCAAACCCATGTCTCCTGCATTGCAGGTGAATTCTTTACTGTCTGAGCCAGGATATGGCTGTGCAATCCACATCCAGGGTGAGGACCTCCAAACTTCACTGCACATTCCAACAGCTACAGTATAGTCATAGTGTAGCTGGCGCCCTGGCCTGTGGGTTTTCATTTATAAATCATTCATGTGTACTACTGCACTAATGCATTCTATACATTATCACTTTTTTAAAAAATAATTACAAAACGATGAGATCTCATATACGTGAATGGAATTTCTAGAATTTGCTTCAGCACTCCCATGGTTTCTGCACCTTACTTTGTGGACCTCTGCTCTAGACACCTTGCAAAGACCAATTCAACCTTTGTGGCTCTGAGAGCAGCAATTACATCTCAGCATAACTTTAATGATTCTCATTTTTGTTTTTTGTGTAGGCTGGCCTGTGGTTTACAGGAGATGAAGATATAAAAATTCCAGAAAATCCTCTTGAACCCCTGCCATTCAATAGGCAGGAGCATCTTATAGAGGTAATGACTGAAGTATTTTTTTTAAAGTGTATGTATGTAGCACCATATCACAGTAATATTGATCAATTTCTTGTGTAATTAGTCTTAGACTCCATCCCCATCCCCTGTTCCTTTAATGTATTCCCAAAGTGCATAGTTTAATATTCACCCAGGTGGCACTAGTGATTAAGAATCTGCCTGCCAATGCAGGAAACGCAGGAGACTCAGGTTCAATCCTGGGGTTGGGAAGATCCCCTGTAGAAGGAAATGCCCAACCCACTCTAGCATTCTTGCCTGGAAAATTCCATGGACAGAGGAGCCTGGTGGGCTACAATCCATGGGGTCACAAAGAGTCAGACAAGACTGAGCAACTGAGGACAAGGCGGCAGTATAGAGGAGTCTGGAGAGGAGGCAGAGGTCAAAATCTTAAACAGTCCTCCTGTTAACTCCCTGTGTGATCTTGGACAATATCCTTAAGCTCCCTGGGCTTCACTTTTCTCCTCTAGCAAATCAGCTGTTACTGAGCATATTCTTCAATTCCTTATAACTGTAAAAGCTTTGGATAAGAACTGCCTTTTACCAATATATGCCTTTGCTCATTTCTCTTTGATTTTGACTAACTCATGTTACATTCCAAGAGTTTGCATACCCATCAGATTATTGCTATCATCAAAAATATCATCATCATTTTTGGGTTGGCAAAAAAATTCATTTGGGCTTTTCATATCATGTTATGGAAAAATCTGAACGAACACTTTGGCCGTTAACTTCTATCGTTAACTTGTATCCCTGAGGCCACAATAGTATATAAGATCTTAAAATCTGAAAACTATTCTAACTTCGGTATAAATGTTAAAAATATGAAACTATATCCAACACAATCAAGTTTGATAAGATATGAGAAACATTGAATGGTAGATTTAGACATGACAGTAAGCTATGTGTATTGATTAATCAATTCAGCCAGCCATTGGTATAATTGCAATGCAAAATTGAACATGACTTGTTGTAACATGAAAGTGAGCAATTCTCTTCCATTGGACGCATATTTCAAGCATATCTGCTAGATGCTAGCAGGAGAAACAGGTGAAAGAAAGGGGTCAGGGAGTTACCAAAAAAGTTCAAAACATGAGGCTGGCAGTTGTGGGGCAGCTTTTTGTTTTGGTTGTTGTTGATTGTTTTTTAACCGGAGGACTTAGTTCAATTCTCCTGTATAGCTTTGGAAAGCATATCTATATATAAATAGGTTCTTCATTCCGTGGGAAGAGGCCAGTAGTCTGAATAGGATGTCAAGTACAAAGCACTTTCCTTTTCTGTGAGAAGTTGTTAGAAATGTCCATCACAGCAGAGCCTTTCAGTTGCTCACAGAGCTGCTGAAAGCAGGAGGCGGTCTATGCTGGTCAGCCCTGAGGACTGCAAGGCAGGGAAGCCAGAGAGGCCTCTGGGTGCCAAGGAGGGGTATGGCTCCCATCTCCTGCTGCCCAAACTGCTGGAACAAAGTGTGTGGGGGAGGGTAGAGGCAGGACCACAAAGTCTGAGAAAGATGTGCTCTATGAGGCAGATTCATTGGAGAAGACCCTGATGCTGGGAAAAACTGTGGGCAGGAGGAAAAAGGGGCAAAGAGGATGAAATGGTTAAAGAGCATCACTGACTCAATCGACAATGAGTCAGAGCAAACTTTTTGAAGGACAGGGAAGCCTGGCATGCTGCAGTCCATGGGGTCGCAAAGAATCGGATGTAACTTAGCAGCTGAACAATAATGGGGCAAAGGATGGCGGACAGATGTGTGTGAGAGTGTGTGTGTAGTGTCCATAAGACAGAAGGGAGTGGAATTTTCCATGCCTCTCTGTCCCACAGACTGGATGCTCTACATTTCATAACTCTCAATACCCTTCAACTGGGACTGAAAGCACAGATTTCCGTGGCTGACAAAGCTGTGCGGTCTTGATGGAGCTACCCAACCTCTCTGTGCCGTGGTTTTATTTTCATCCTTTGCTGCTGGGGTTGTTGTACAGCATGAGTTCATATGTGTGGTCCTTTTAGAACAGTGATCGGCACACAGTAAGCCCTATGTAAGTGTCAGCTAAACAGAAGCTAAACACGCTAAACCCTACATGGTGAAACAACACCTTAACGGTTAACATCCTGAAGAAGTTGCACAAAGGAAAAACATAAAACAATATAATAAGTTTACTTTTTGGCCATTATTAGAACAGTAAAGACCAAATTGGGGGAAAACACCCCATAAAGAGGAATTCTAAGCGTCAGGATCCCTGGGCTCTGTTCCAATTCTGCCAGGAATCACTGTAGGACCTTGAACTGTAGGTTCTTTCACCTGCCAGGGCCTCTGCATCCTCTTAAGAGGGCTTAAGTAGAGGGCTTGGCCTACAGTCTAGGGCCACACCCAGCTCTCCTGCTTTGTCACCTGTATTCTCTATGATCCAGGACTGGCAGGGCTCCTGGAGATAGGTCATTATCACTGTCCATGAGTTCGGATGAGTCCAAGGCGCTGGGTAAAATGTCTCTTTACATCCAAAAAAGGATCCCTGAGAAACATCTGTGTTGCAGTCACATTGTTATCTCCTGGCAGTGACAGTGCATTTCCTTATAACTGATGAGGTTCAGCCATGTCCTGGCTTCCCAGCTGGCCACACAATACCAAGTGTTTTAAAAAATCTATAGGGATGTTCTTTATCTTTCTGGCTTACTTCACTCTGTATAATGGGCTCCAGCTTCATCCATCTCCTTAGGACTGGTTCAAATGAATTCTTTTTAATGGCTGAGTAATATTCCATGATGTATATGTACCACAGCTTCCTTATCCATTTATCTGCTGATGGGCATCTAGGTTGCTTCCATGTCCTGGCTATTATAAACAGTGCTGCGATGAACATTGGGATGCACGTGTCTCTTTCAGATCTGGTTTCCTCAGTGTGTATGCCCAGAAGTGGGATTGCTGGGTCATATGGCAGTTCTATTTCCAGTTTTTTAAGAAATCTCCACACTGTTTTCCATAGCGGCTGTACTAGTTTGCATTCCCACCAACAGTGTAAGAGGGTTCCCTTTTCTCCACACCCTCTCCAGCATTTATTGCTTGTAGACTTTTGGATAGCAGCCATCCTGACTGGCGTGTAATGGTACCTCATTGTGGTTTTGATTTGCATTTCTCTAATAATGAGTGATGTTGAGCATCTTTTCATGTGTTTGTTAGCCATCTGTATGTCTTCTTTGGAGAAATGTCTGTTTAGTTCTTTGGCCCATTTTTTGATTGGGTCATTTATTTTTCTGGAATTGAGCTGCAGGAGTTGCTTGTATATTTTTGAGATTAATCCTTTGTCTGTTTCTTCATTTGCTATTATTTTCTCCCAATCTGAGGGCTGTCTTTTCACCTTACTTATAGTTTCCTTTGTAGTGCAAAAGCTTTTCAGAACATTACAGCATACTGACACATGTATATGGAATTTAGAAAGGTGATAACGATAACCCTATATGCAGAACAGAAAAAGAGACACAGAAATACAGAACAGACTTTTGAACTTTGTGGGAGAATGTGAGGGTGGGATATTTCAAAAGAACAGCATGTATGCTATCTATGGTGAAACAGATCACCAGCCCAGGTGGGATGCACGAGACAAGTGCTCCGGCCTGGTGCACTGGGAAGACCCAGAGGAATCGGGTGGAGAGGGAGGTGGGAGTGGGGATCGGGATTGGGAATACATGTAAATCCATGGCTGATTCATATCAATGTATGACAAAACCCACTGGAAAAAAAATAAATAAAAATTTAAAAAAAAAAATCTATAGGGATATCCTGAGAAAAGGCAATTTAATTCATCATACTCAAATTCACACATTTTTTGGTCATAATCTCTTCTCCACATCTTCCATAATGAGAAGCTGATGATCTCACTGAAGCTGATGGCTCACCACAGTGAGCTCTAGGTCTTGTTTTTGCTGACTGTATACAGCTTCTCCATCTTCGGCTACAAAGAATGTAATCAATCTGTTTTTGGTATTGATCATCGGATGATGTCCATGTGTAGAGTTGTCTCTTGGGTTGTTGAAAGAGGGTGTTTGCTATGACCAGTGCATTCTCTTGGCAAAACTCTGTTAGCCTTTGGCCTACTTCATTTTGTACTCCAAGGCCAAACTTACCTGTTACTCCAAGTATCTCTTGACTTTCTATTTTTGTATTCCAATCCCCTCTGATAAAAAAGGCATCTTTTTTTTTTAATGTTAGTTCTAGAAGGTCTTGTAGGTCTTCATAGAATCTGGTCAACTTCAGCTTCTTCAGCATCAGTGGTTGGGGCATTAGACTTGGATTACTGTGATGTTGAATGGTTTGGCTTGGGAATGAACCAAGATCATTCTGTCATTTTTGAGATTGCACCCAAGTACTGCATTTGGGACTCTTTTGTTGATTATGAGGGCAGTTCCATTTCTTCTAAGGGATTCTTGCCCACAGTAGTAGATATAATGATCATCTGAATTAAATTCATCCATTCCCATCCATTTTAGTTCACTGACTCCTAAAATGTCGGTGTTCACTCTTGCCATCTCTGTTTGACCACTTCCAATTTACCTTGGAATTTATAATTGACCTAACATTCCAGTTTCCTATGCAATATCATTCTTTACCACATCACTTTTTTTTCACCACCTAACACATCCACAACTGGGCATCATATCCACTTTGGTTCAGCCTCTTCATTCTTTCTGAAGCTATTTCTCCTCTCTTCCCCAGAAGCATTTTGGACACCTGCCGACCTGGGGGTTCATTTTCTGGTGTCATTTCTTTTGCCTTTTCCTACTGTTTATGGGGTTCAGAAGTACTGAAGTAGTCTTCCATTTCACCCTCCAGTGGACCTTGGACTATTACCATTTGTTGAAGCCAGGCTTGTGTTTTGAAATACTGTCTATTTGCTAACAAATCCCAAGAGTCTATTTCAACCCCAAATCTCTCTCCCAAACATTAGACTCCTAAACATAGCTGCTTATTGGACGTCTCCACTTGGATGTTCTAGCAGACATTTCAGACTTACTGCATCCAAGTCTAAGTCCCTGATCTCCCATCTCTACCACCCTATTGCCCTGTCTTCACCTAGAGCCCTCTTCATCTTGGTCAGTGGAAGTTATGACCTTCCTGTTGGTCAGGCCAAAACCCTAGAAGTCATCCCCAGTTCTTTTCCTTTTTTTTTTTTTTTTTCCAAATCTCACATCCAATCCTTTAGGAAGCCTTAGTAGTTCTACCGTCAAAACACAGGGTTGATTGGTTCCAGAACTGGCTACTGGCAGAATTATCTTGTAAGACTGAGAACTGCAGCTCCGAGAGGCTACCTGTTGTTCCCTGCCAGATGGCCTTTTTACAGTTTGAGATTTGCTTCTTCACCAGCAGGAGAGCATCTCATTGGCTTCAAATCTCTAATCTCTTCCTTAAGACCTTCCTTTAAAATAGTCCTTTTAAAAACACCTCTCACATGATTAAATCAGGGCCCAAGTTTGGGGTCTCTTTTGATTAACTCAAAACCCACTGATTAAGTACCTTAATTGTCTGCAGAATCTCTTTGCCTTTACTCCTGGGAATGACTTTCTCATCACATTTAAAATCCCTCACACTCAAGGGGAAGGGATTATACAAGATATGTATTCAAGGGGGTACTCTAGCGGGGCGGGAAGCCTCAAAGCCTTCTTAGAATTCTTTCCATAACAACATTTTAAATGATATAGCAGGCCTTACCTTTTTTACATGTCTCATCCACTGATTTAAAATCAAGCCTGTGTAATTAGAGAAGGAGTTCACATATCAGCTCACTTTATTTTTTCACATCTTCCTTCAATATATCATATTCAGCCTCTTTGTTAATAGAAATAATGTGTTGCACCTACATAGCATTTTCAAGAGCATTTCAGTGGAAATAATACTAAAAGTCAAGGATTCATATGAAAGAAATGGAAGATAAGCATGAAAGGACAATGCTGTGGTTATCTATTGGTGTCAACACATTTCTACCCCATGTCCTGCTGGAAATCCCTGAGGACTTCCAATGACAAGTGGGAAGAGGAAATAAATACAAGGTCCTGAAGGAACCCAAATGCTGGATCGTGACTCTTGAAAAATCTAAGGCTGCCTGACCATCTGAGCCTGGTTCTGTGCCTGCTTACAGCAAATACTCAATAAACTTTTGATTAAGATATGACTGAATGATTGAGCTTGCAGAGTCCATTGACCTTAAAAATTCTTTTCTGCTTCATAGCATAACTTTAGTTTATGCTATGAAGTTTAGTTGGTGCTATGCTTTAGACTTTAGTATCTTCCTATTAAAGTTATTTTTAATTAAATTTGTATTAGGTTTGTCAAATATCAGGAATTTATTTTTCCAATTCGTCATGGATGTCTAATTGAATTTGCTAATAGTTGTAAAGATTGCTAGTAATAAGGAATGACACGATGTGTAAAACAGATAGCTAGTGGGAATCTGCTGTGTAGTATAAGGAACTCAGCTTGGTGCTCTGTGATGACCTAGAAGAGTTGGGTGGAGGGGTGGGAGGGAGGCTCAAGAGAGAGGGCATACAGCTGACTCACACTGTTGTACAGAAGAAACTAACACAAAGTTGTAAAGCAATCATACTCCAATTAAATTTTTCTTTTTAAGAATGACATGCTATCTCTAGATCTAGACACTTGCTTCTCAAAGTGTAGGTCAGAATCAGCAGTTTTGGAATCACCTAGGAGCTTGCTAAACATGAAGAAACTTAGGCCATCTGCTAAACATCCAGAAAAGAAAGAAAGAAAATGTGAAAGTCGCTCAGTTGTGGCCGACTCTTTGCGACCCAGGCCAGAATACTGGAGTGGGTAGCCTTTCCCTTCTCCAGGGGATCTTCCCAACCCAGGGATCAAACCCAGGTCTCCCACATTACAGGGAGATTCCTTCTCAGCTGAGTCAGAAGGGAAGCCCAAGAATACTGGAGTGGGTAGCCTATCCGTTCTCCAGGGTATCTTCCCAACCCAGGAATCAAATGGGGGTCTCCTGCAAACATCCAGAACCATCTACTTAATTAGAGTCTACATTTTTGAAAGGTTACTAAACACACATGTTTGAGAAGAGCCAGTCGCCTCCCAGAACAGAAGTCCCTAGGTATTTAGGTGTGGCCTCTGTGTCCCAGGGTTTGGCCTGGGCTTTGCCAGGCCCCAGAGGATGATATTAGATCCCCAAGCACCAACTCTTCACACTGTCAAATGCATGAGACAATGCGTCTAGAACTGACTGGAAGCTCAGTCATTCAGGATGTGGGAGAGACCTGCTGAAAAAGCTGGTATTCAGTGATGAGCACACTCTTCCTCTGAGAGTCCTCACTGGAAGGAGTCACATTACATCAACAGATTAGGGAGTTTGGAGTCAAGTGGCTGAAACAAGGAGGCTAATGGCTGGAGTCCCAGGGGCTTTGGGCATCATTCCCTTCCCTCTCCCCACTTCCTACCAGAAGCTTCATGATTGGGAATCAGGGCCAGTATGTCAGGATGGAGTTGAGGATAGACAGAAGGGTCCTTGCTCTCTTTTTCTACCTAATATGCACCACTTTAATTAGTACATGCATCTTGTCTGTCTCTTTTCAAGTCCAGGGACTGTAGCTCACTGGGCTCCTCTATCCATGGGATTCTCCAGGCAAAAATACTGGAGTGGGTTGCCATTTCCTACTCCAGGGGATCTTCCTGACCCAGGGGTCAAACCTTCATCTCTTGTGTCTCCTGTATTGCAGGCGAGATATGTATATACACACACACACACACACACACATATATATATATACACACATACACACACATGAATATTTGTCTTCCTCTTTCTGACTTACTTCATTCTGTCTAATAAGCTCTAGGTTCACCCGCCTTATTAGAACATCAGAATTTTTAGAGCCCTACTTTTTTTTTAATATTTAGCTTACTTTTCAATTAATACCATTCATTACATGTTAGTTTTAGTAATTCAGTCCTCAGAAAATGACCTTATTCCAAAACTCCTGGAGAGATTCTTCATTGCCTGTTCATCCACTGTCTACCCGACGGTTTGCATTTTCTCTCTGGCTGAAATTCTTTTTTGTGTGACAGTTTTTCTTTAGGTTGTTTGCTGACTGCGAGAAGGATCCACCCCAGCTTGACTACACACAGATGCTGCTTTATTTTGCTTGCCATCCAGACAGTACAGAAGGGGTCTACAGGGCCCTCAGCGTGGCCATTGGGACTCATGTCTTCCAGCCAATTGAAATGCCTAATCCTGTTGCAGAAAAGGTAATTGTGTTCTAGAAATAGACTAGCTTAGCGTTGGGGTCTGGAGGAGATCCCAGAAGATCCTGAACTTTTCCTCACACAATGCTTTACTAGGTCTTGGATAGACTTGGCCGGACTCAGCTGGATTAAGAACTTGGGGTCAATTCTCCAAAAAAAAAAAAAAATGCTTTGGTAGTAAAATCCAAAATTTGCTCAGAGTTTCTCAGTGGAACCAAAATTTCTCTGTCAGGGATAGTCTTTATTTTGCATGAAGTGCTAATCCTGATAAATGAGAACAAACTGGGTGTTAATCCAGGCTGTTTGCCACACTGTGTGGAAATTCTATGTAAAACAAGTTCAACCTTCGAACATATACCACAGATTTGTAACTCTTGATAGGGTTTCAGGCCCAAACTTGGCCACCTAAGATGCATGGGCAATCTTTGTGTCACCTGCCTCCAGGGACAGAAAACCTTAATGTCCAGTAAAACCTCACATCCCACCATAGATTTATAAAGGGTTAACATTCCCTGGCTTTGGTGGGGGTGATGGGGCAGATAGAAAAGTCTCAGAACAGGGTACTAACAGGGTACTAACTTATGAGGTGCCCACTGGTCTGACTATTTAGCCTGCAGTAGACCTTGTGAGGTGAGCTGTGACCCTCATGGTGGAACGCTTTCCTCTGTTCTTCTTTGTGGACACGGAGGGCAGAGGGATACTATGCGTCCAGACTCCTCAGATATCCCAGCCGCAGTTCTTTTCCTGTCTTTTTTTTTTTTTTTTGGTGGAAAGAAAAGTTTGCTTTATTTCAGATGCTGGCAACTGCGAGGGGTGGGGGTGTGTGGAGGACATCTGTCTAAAGTCTGACTCCCCCTGTGACAAGCAAGGAGTGGGAGCTTTTATAGACAGAGTTAGGGTGGGGGGTTACATGCAGAAACAGCATAGTCATCTCTAAGAGTCATCTTCAGATTGGTCTTCACTGATCTGACTAACATCATCTTGGCCAGGAGGATGTCCTACCCCTTCTATCAGGACCAGGGTGAGGCTGGACTATTGTCTAGGAAGCTGACAGCTCAGGGCTCTTCACCCCAATGCTCTGTCAATGCAGCATTAACACTGATTCAACAACACAAAGTCAGCAGTGAATTATTGTTATTCCCACTTGAGAATGCTGTCTTCCTAGACCACAGAAGGACCGCTTACACTTTCCCAAATAAATGACAAGCCAGATGCCGTCTGCCTTCACTTGGGACTGCTTTTGCCACTTTCCCAGGGCTTCCCATGTGGCGCTAATGATACAGAACCTGTCTGCCAATGCAGGAGACATAAGTGACAGAGATGCTGCGGGTTTGATCCCTGGGTTGATCCCGTGGAGGAGGAAATGGCAACTCACCACAGTATTTTTGTCTGCGAAATTCCATGGACAGAGGAGCCTGGCAGGCTGCAGTCCATGGGGTCGCAAAGAGTTGGACACAACTGAAATGACAGCACGCACACACACAGGGGTGTTTCTGCATCTCTGTATGGATTGGGCCTCCTTCTCCCATCTCTGGCGTGGATCATGACCTACCTGAGGTCTCTGTGGAATGTCTGTCCTCTAGGAGACCTTCCCTGACCTGGAGTGGTGGCCGCACCCTGCCTATGTTCCCATGGCTCCCTGCACTTCCCCCCTCATGGGAACCCTCACAGATAACTGCTTTACATGGTCAGCTTCCTCAGGGAAGGGCCATCTGTCTTGTTCTGCATCCCCAAACCTGCATTCCTGAACCTGAATTACTGCTACAGAGCTCAGTAAAGACATTTCATTGAGTGGGACAGTCAATTAACTCATGATTAGCTTTGTAAATTATACCCTTTGTGTAGTCCTGTGATCTGCAAGGGTTACAAATCCAGTTGCCCATATCCATACAGGGCTTCCCTGGTGGCTCAGACTGTAAAGAATTTCCCTGCAATGCAGGAGACTCAGGTTCAATTCCTAGGTCAGGAAGGTCCCCTGGAGGAGGAAATGGCTACCCACTCCAGTATTCTTGCCTGGAAGATCTCATGGACAGAGGATACAGCTGAGTGACTGACACTTTCACTTTCACTATACAAGAAAGAATGGGAGGATGAGGGACTGATGGCCCAAACACAGAGGGAACACAGAACAAAAGACAGATTAGCATGGGGCTTTACTGATCCAAAGAGGGGTCTTTGCCTTCTTTTTTGCCCCCTCTGTGTCTTTGCTCTTGCTGTTACCTCCACCTAGAGCATCTGCCAGCTCATCCTGAAAGGTTCAAGGCCTCTCCAGTATCCCAAGGCCTATTTCCTACACCAGCTCATTCATGAAGCTCCCGCTGACACCCTGAGCGCTCCCTTACCTGAGCCCCAATTTTATCCAGATCCTCTCTGGCAAGACTGAGAATCATCCCAGGCATTTACCCAATTACTTATCCAGCACCTTGGTGATGTGGGAGCTACCCTAGACCTGGGAATAAAGCAAGTGAAGTGAAGACTTAATCAAATGGTGATAAATGCCACAGGTGAAAAAGAAGATAGGGAAAAATGCAGGAGTCTGGGAAGGAGTTGCTGTGTTAAATAGTGTCATCACAGAAGGTGTCTCTGTGAAAAGACGTATAAGCAAAGGCCCAGAGAGGTAAGGGAGAGAGCCTTGCAGATAGACCTCTGGAGGAAGAGCATTTAAATGAAGACCGCAGTGGATGCAAAAGACCTCACATGGGGCCGTGCCTAGAGTATCCAAAAGAACTGCAAGTCAGCACTTGCAGAGCGCTGAGCTGGAGGAGAGCAGCAGGAAAGGGCGGTGATGGGGAGAGGACTCCGAGGGCCCCTGGAGGGACCTTGGCTTTGGCTGTGCCGAGAGAGGAGATGAGAAGGCGCTGAGGCAGGGTCATTTCATGCCCATAGAGAGCAGACTGCAGGGAGCACGGGAGGGAGGAGGACTAGTGACGCACGCAGCGGGTGGTTTATCCATTGACTCCTCCGGTGCACTGGAGACAGCTTGTTACCCTCTTTGCATCCTCTAAAGTAGCAGGCGCTCAGCAATGCACATAACAAGTTCTCCAGGAGTGTTGGTAAAAGGGAAGAAAGAGCGGAAGAGAGAAGGAAGGGGTGGACTCCCGTCTCTGAGGCAGAGAGGAGGAGAGCAGACACTCCAGAGGCAGAGGCAGTGGCAGGTTCGGAGGCTGCACTGCTGCTGCTGTCGCGTCAGTCGTGTCCGACTCTGTGCGACCCCATAGACGGCAGCCCATCAGGCTCCTCCGTCCCTGGGATTCTCCAGGCAAGAACACTGGAGTGGGTTGCCATTTTCTTCTCCCGGAGGCGGCAGTGAGTCACCAGAAAAAAACCAGGAAAAGGCAGCCTGTGCTAGAACGGTTGCCATAGCAACAGACAGCTGTCTGGGTGGGTAGCAGCCAGGCCAGCTAGCACCAGCACCCTAAGAGGCTGCATCCCTTCTGGCCTTGACCCCTGAGCTAGTGCTCGCCCAGGAAGCAGCTCCCTGGGTTGCTTCTCTCAAGAGCTCTTTTAAATTCCAAGGACACTGGGCAAGAATTCTCCCACAACCACTGCACAGCAGCGAAGAAGCCAGGGTAGGGGCAGGTCTGTCACACGCCACACACACAAGCCTGCTCCTGGCTGGGAGTGAAGCATAGGAGCTTTTGATATACAGGACCCACCGCCTCCCTCATTCTTGCCTCCTCCTAGCTCTCACCATCCAGGCTCCAATTATCCTGCTGCCTCCCTGTGCCCTTTCAACTGTGTTCCAGTTTCCTGGGCAACCTGATCCCAGGATGTTAAAATGAACCTGCTCAGAAACAATACCTCTAACAGGTCTGTGTTTACTCCCAAGACATTTAATCAGATCTTGGTTTTTGCTTTCCAAATAAACAACTGGAAATCTCCCATTTGTTTCATTCTTCCTCACTCTCTTCTTCCTTACATGCTGGTTTATTCATTGTGGCACAGACCTCCTGTTTAAATTCACAGCTTCTTTGGGTAATTTAAAAGAAGTTCAAGGGCCAAGCACTCATGAGCAGGCACTAGTCAACGTGAAACATCAAAGAAGTTGATGTTTGTTCATCCTGGTCTATGGGATTTGGGGTTATGATATTGGAATTTAGTAAATTATGAGCTTGAACCGTCCACATTTTGAGAGTCTTGTTAAGACATCTTGACAGGTGGGTTGGGGCCTTGGGGTTCAAATAACTTAAATGTTCCTCCCATTCTGCTCTTTGATGCTTTGTTCACATTAGTCCCGAGGACTGAACTTCTGTTCTGCCTCTGAGATGTGGGGAACTAAACAGACTGAATGGTAGAAATGCACACTCAGGCACCATTCTGAGGACGTGTTGCTGGGAATCTTCAAGGGCTGTCTCTGAGAGTGTCTCTGAGAGACAAAGTGTTTGTCAGCCTCACAGTCTGCCTGCTGCTTAGAAGATAATGTGACTCACACAGAGTTTTGATGCCATTAACAATTGCTCATTCAAAAGCCCTGGCTTTTCTCCAAACTGGCATGCCTGGTTTTGTCCATACATCCACATCCGCAATTGCGGCCTGTTGGAGAGCGCCCCCGTCCCGCGCACACCCTGCTGTCCCGCCAGGAGGCTGATCTGGTTCCTTCGGCCCTGATCTCGGCCTCCCTCGGCTCCCTCCCTTCCCACTGAACCACTAAGTCTATTCTCTCCAACCCCCTAGAGAGAAAAACTAGCAAATGCTTATAAAGCATCCTCTGACCTAGTAAGACCTAATGACATAATGCCATTTGAATGAATAAACATTTCATTCAAATGTTTAACTCGTTATCTTTTGGCCAAAACAAAAAATCCATTTATCCCATGAAGATATTATCAAGTCTTTGAGTCGTTGGGCCCTCTCTAGTTCCGGAAATGGTGAAGAGAATGGTGAAAGTTCTTGCTCTTTAATTTTGGTATCGCCTGCTCATCCAGCCCAGCTCATCATGCGCTCACCCACAGGTTCTGTCTGAATAGAAATTCACTCATTCTTCATTCTATCAGCAAGATGTTCTATGTCTCAATGGTGTTCTTTTCACCACACTCAGTGTTCTGTCACTCTGGGGAATTATTGATGGGAAGCCAGTGTGATGATTCCCAAGTTTCCTAGGTAGAGGCAAAAAAGTCGGTTTCACATTTCTGCCAAGTAAATCAATATTGCAGTTGTTTAAAATGGATAAGAGGCTAACTGGATAGGTAGGTAGATAGATAAACAAGAAAGACTAGATAGATAGATATATTCAATTCCAAAAACTTCAAGATTAGATTAAATTTCCAATTTAGCAAAGGATACAGAAACTCAACTAAAGCAAGGTGACCACACAGAACTAGGGCAAATGCAACCTGTCTCCATTGCACCACCCTCCACCCCTGCACATCCTTCAGAGGGGCTTACGATGACCAGAGGCTTAATTCTGTGCCATGGTATAGTCCTTTTACACTTGGGACTTCAGTGGCTATTTGGAAAGAACTTGTGTGATCTATGCACTTAATGCTTCTACTGAATTGAGTATTTACAAGCAATGGCACCCTCTTCTAATTTTAAGCCTAAATTAGCATTTTTCCTTCCTCAGAATAAAAGAGAACCAGCCCTTAGGTGTTCTATGACATTGGGCCAGTCAACATTCTGAAAATGCTCATTTTTCTATGGCAAATCATTGAATATCTATTACCTCATCATCAGAAACACATGCACACATTTATTACTATAAATATTATAAATGCAAATCTACTGTAGAGAACTTGCAAAGTACAAAATAAAGTGAAAAGTAAATCACCTGTTTGAGCAATCAGAGGTAACTACTGTCAGTTCTTTAATGTATCGGTTTCTCTTCTTTTTCTGTAATAAGTATTAGATATATAAGGAAATGAGGACCCTGGTGTATTTATTATTTGTGTTTTGTTCCCTTTTTGCACTTATCCCATGATTGCTTTTTCACTGTCATTTGGTATCCTAAGCTAAAATGCTTTCAGCAGCATAGCATTCCATCACAGACCAATACTATCATTGATGTCACCATTCCCTGTTGTTGGAATCATAGGTTTTCTATTTTTGCTGTAAGTAACACAGAATGAACATCCGTATACAAAATATTTGGTGCACCTGAATATTTCTTTAGAATCAGTTCCTAGATCAGTAACTACTGGGTCAAAAGGTAGGCATATTTTTCAGGCTTTTAAGAAACTACATCAGAAACAGTTTACTTTTTCCCATGCTAAGAATGCCAGCGTCTAAGTTCATAGCTCTTGGCCAAGTTTCAAAGAGCAACAATATGAACCCCAATCTGTCTGTATTCAAGCTGTTTTCTCTTTTACCTTCTGAATGCTTCATTGAGTTTAATATCCAGTATCCAAACAAAGGCTGTCAACGTTTCTCAGAATCTATCAAACTTGAGAAATTAACCTGCCACAACCTCTAGACTGCACGCAGTTTCCAAAGCAAATCCTGTCAAAAAATCTAGATTCATGTGTAAAAGTTTGACAGAAGTCACACAATTCATTTCAGTGTTCTTTTATTGAGTAATACAGTGTATCTGGGGCTTCCCAGGTGACACCAGTGGTAAAGAACCTGCCTACAGGAGAGACGCGGGTTCTGGAGAAGTTGGATGGAGAAGATCGCCTAGAGAAGGAAATGGCAGCCCACTCCAGTATTCTTGCCTGGAAAATCCCATGGACAGAGGAGCCTGGCGGGCTGCAGTCCATGGGGTCGCCAAGAGTGGGACATGCCTGAGGGGGCTTAGTACGGTGCATACAGTGTTATCTGGGAGAGTGATAAGCGAAAGCATGTATGAAAGTAAATAAAACTCACCCCACACTAAGGCCTCTGTCAAGTACCAGCAGAATTGGTCTAGACTTTCGACATGATTTCCAGTGCAGCTGGCATATTCTACTTCTTTTTATTCTTTTTATTTGTTATTTTTTATTGACGTATAATTGATCTACAATGCTGTGTTAGTTTCAGGCATACAGCAAAGTGATTCAGTTATACATACATATATATTTTTCGGATTCATTTCCCTCATAGGTTATTACAAAGTATTGAGTGTACAGTAGGACATTGGTTATCTATTTTATAGATGTATTCATGTATATATGTTAATTACAAACTCCTAATTTACCCCTCCCCCACCCTTCCCAGTTGGTAACCACTTTTGCTTCTTCTTGCTGTTGTTTCTGAGTTGGAGAAGGAAGAAAGACTTGTCTTATTGTCTAGCATATTCTATCTTTAGACTTGTTTAGCTAGTCTGTGGTTGTTGCTCAGTCGCTAAGTCGTGTTCAGCTCTCTGCAACCTCATGGACTGTAGCACACCAGTAGGCATTACTATCTCAGGGCATAAAAAGTTTGGGATGAAATTGGTGTTTTCTAAATATCTCTATTAATGGAAAGACTTCATCTTCTCTTTATTTAATTGCACAGACCTCTTCCTTGACTGATATGAGTCCCATTGAGGAATATCCTGAACTCGAGGACAATTTTATGAGTGAGGAAAGGGAATTACAAGAGGACGGGGAGGAAAAGGAAGAAGAACTCCCTGAAAATGCGAATAGTGAAATGATTTCCATGCAAACATTACTCCGAGTGTTCCGAGGAGGAAATGAAGTACTGGACGCTAACAGATTTGCCAACCACCAAAAGATAGAGAACATTTATTTAGAGGTTGGTTGGGTTCTTTCATTAAAGGGACAACCTATACCCAAGAAAATTTCCGTCAATTTTGAGTGTATGGTCATAGAATTTCTCCTGAAATGTCTCAACGTGTAGAAATTATGATGATTCCTTTAGGAAATAAAATCATTTTTAACAGCATCAGGATCATAGATTTAATTAAACTTATTTTTTTTTTCCTTTTAAGAACTTCATAAAAGTGTTTCAGGACCTAGGTTCCAAGAACCTCGAGCCAGTTGAAGTTGCTGTTCTTCTGAAGCATCCTTTTATTCAAGACCTGATTTCAAGTTATCCAGACTATAAGATCCCTGTGAGTATTACCCAAAGATCCTAATACAGTCTTTTTTAAAATTGCCATTACAATTTTATTTTATTTTTATTGGAGGATAATTGCTTTGTAAATGTTGCATTATTATATATATATTAAATATATGTGCATATATATATGTATATCCCTTCCCTTGTGAGCCTCCCTCCCCCACTGCATCCCACCCCTCTAAGTCATCAGACAGCACCAGGCTGGGCTGTCTGTTATATAATAGCTTCCCACTAGTTATCTATTTTACACATGATAGTGTACATATGTCAATGCTACTTTCTCAATTTATCCTACCCTCTTCTTCCCCCACTGTGTCCACAAGTCCATTCTCTGTGTCTGCGTCTCCATTTCTTTCCTGTAAATAGGTTCATCAGGACTGTTTCTCTTGATTGTCTTAACATGGTTGAATTCAGGTTCAGGGCTTGGTGGGATAACACAAACGTGGAGGAAGAGGAGGGAAGAAGCTGGACTAGGCTTGACCAGGGTCTCGGGAAGCTAAGCTGGTAACAGCATCAGGCCAAAAAAGGCCAGCCCTTAATACCACAAGGGCAGTGAGTTCAGGCAGAGTAGAAGTGACTATTAGTACACCATACCAGTACATGGGTACCATGATAGTTAGCACTATCAATATATGGGTAACATGGTTGGTACCACCAATAGGACCGCCAGTACTAGGGATGATACCATAGAGCTGCCCCACCAGGACTCTGAGGCCTTGAGTCTACCACAGAAGGCTGGAGGTAGATGGCAGTAAAAGCTGAATGGGTGGCTATATTCGTGTTCTGCGTTATTCCAGCCATCGAATGACCCTGGCCTATGATTGAAGAGCATGGGGAATAGAATCCCCCTGCCCAAGAGGACAAAGGAGACCCTGATCCCCAGCCAAGCGCTGATTTATTCACCAAACTCTCATCACGATACACATTGTTGCTGTAGCTTGTGCAGTGGCCGCACTTCTGAAAGAAAGGATAAGGGTTCCATCAGAGAAACTGTTCAGGGTGGGAACACTGCGGACCCAGAGAGGCTGGACCAAGTCAGCAGAATAAAGGAAGGAAGAGAGGAAGAGCGGGGGCTCAGAGCTCACACCATCACCTCGCACATCAACCACACATGCTGAATGTGCATCTACCTGGCAAGTGCTGGGTCCCCAACAGCAAGGGCTATGGAAGGCTGGGGGTGACCACCTTTCAGAATGTGGCAGTTTGCTACAACTTTCTCACAATCCTCACACACTTAATAGTATGCAGTCTCCCTATTTGGCTCCTGCTAATTGTTTATTGGACTACAGAGAGTTAGCCGAGTTTTCGATAAAAGCACTTTCACTTTGATAAGATGCAAGTGATCTAAAGCTGAGCGCTGAAAAATTGATGCTTTTGAACTGTGGTATTGGAGAAGACTCTTGAGAGTCCCTTGGTCTGCAAGGAGATCAAACCAATCAATCCTAAAGGAAATCAGCCCTGAATATTCATTGGAAGGACTGATGCTAAAGCTGAATTCTCCAATACTTTGGCCACCTGATGCGAAGAGCTGACTCATCAGAAAAGATCCTGATGCTGGGAAAGATTGAAGGCAGGAAGAGAAGGGGATGACAGGATGAGATGGTTGGATGGCATCACCAACTTGATGGACTTGAGTTTGAGCAAGCTCCGGAAGTTGGTGATGGACAGGGAAGCCTGGTGTACTGCAGTCCATGGAGAGGCAAAGAGTTGGACACGACTGAGCAACTGAACTGAACTGAACTGAAGTGTTTCCTTATCTCTAACCGTTGTTGTTGTTGTTGTTGTTGTTGCTTAGTTGCTCAGTTGTGTCCTACTCTTGCCCGCCAGGCTCCTCTGTCCATGGGATTTCCCAGACAAGAATACTAGAGTGGGTTCGTCAGAGGATCTTCCCAACCCAGGGATCGAACCCATGTGTCTCTTGCATTGGCAGATGGTTTCTTTACCACTGAGCTACCAGGGAAGCCCTCTTAACCATATCACATCATTATATCTCTACATTTAACCATCCTCTTTGTAAAATTATTTGTGTCTCTTTATTTAAACAGGCCCAAAATACTTGGATATGTGGTTGGCAATATTCCAAGTAATTGTACTCATACATCCCACAAACATTTACTCTTCACAATGAAACCCATATGTCACAGGTCCCTTTTCAGCATCTTACACTCCTACTTTCACTCGTAAAGACCAGCTTTCTTCCCCACTTAAGATGAGACTGGGATAAATCAGTGTCACCCTGGAATTAGTGGGAACAGCACACATCAGAACTAAACAAAGGGGTGGAGAGAGGTGGGTGGGTGAATGCATGGTGGTCACAGGCAGAATGGGGGGCAATCTGCCAATTGTGGGGTCTCCCTGCCTTTGCTGTCCTCTGGGCAACCATCATTCTGTGTGAGGTGAGTTCCAGAAGCCCATCTCTTTAGACTGCATTTCATCCTGCACATTGTGTTCCACATTTCAGGGAACAATCTCCCTATTTTAAACCAGCAAAATAATTTTCAAATCCTTAGAATAATGTGCAATAGGGTTTACCTTATCTTACCAACAACAACTAGGACCCTAAAATGATGCCACCATCACTTCCTCCTGTTATGGGAGAAGAACTCCCTGCAAAGTCAGGACGATTTGGGGAACATTTTTACCCTGGCCAGAATGTCTAACTATTACTGACTTTTGCAGAGACGATTCTATCTGGCATGTTCCTGAAGAAAAAACTCCGTCAACAGATGACTGACTGCCTTCGAAGGTCAACCCCCTGAAGATGGACTCTGATCCTCAGGGAAAGTTGGAGTCAGCAGGGTGCTTGTCACTTCGTGCATTTCTCTGATTTAGGAAGGAGTTTTATCAGCGTGCACCCCAACTGAAATACTCCTGGCATTTTGAATAGCACAGGACTGACTCTGGCATGGCAGAACATCTAACATTCTGAGTTGCTGCCCACTATATTCCAGGAGCACTTTGATGCTTTGATGACCAAAAAGATCTCTGCACGTTCCCCAAATCCTGTTTGGTGCACAGACCCCTCGGGGTGAGAGCACCCACCTCCCTCCCCCCACCCCCACCCCACAGCTGGAGCTTGTTCTGACCTCCAGCTTCAGAGCATGAATGTCACCTGACACCCTAATAGAAAGAGAGCTTGTCAGTCTGTCTAGCGGTCCGATGGTTCGTTCCTTCATTGCCAGAGTACTTCTGCCAAGTCAGCTTCTTCAACCTTCCACCATCCTGGTCCTTCATCTCTCTTCCCTGTCATTACTCCACCCTGGAATCTGATGAGAGGACATTGAACCACCTGCTAGAATCTAGTCAGGGCACCATTCTGACAAGAGTTGAGCCTTTGACCTGAAAAAACTAAATGTGATGCTTGAAAAGGAAAGAGGTTCCCTTTCCAGTAAGATGCTCTATTCTCATTTTTGCTAAGCAAATAAAGAAAAAGAAGAAAGGAAAAGAAAAAAAAAATCTCTGAAGACTCAGTTACTAACACTCTCATCCTGTCATCAATTTTTTTGCTCCAGATATCCATGTGCAAGTAAATAGATCACATTTTTAAAATGAACTTTAACCACAGTGATGTTGTTTGAAGATCTTTCAAGATAAGTAGAGCAAAAACTAGAGTGTGGTTTTTCGGGTTAAAATGTTGTTTGCTGTTATAAACAGTGGGAAGTAAAGGTTGTCACCCAACAGCTCTGTGTTTACAAGATTCGTGTTTGGAACTAGCAAACATTTAAAAATACATATGAAAAAGGCCAGTTTGGGTAATCATTTTGATATGTGTTATTTTTTGCTCCTGTGGAGAGGTGGCCTGGCTTTGTGGTTAGGAGAGCAGACTCAGGAGCCATGTTGATTGGGTTCATAGCTACTAACTGTGTGACCTTGGGCAAGTGACCCCATGGTGCCTTGGTTTCCCCATATGTAAAATAGGGTTAATTCTCAAACATGCCTCTCAAGGTCCTTGTACAGATTAAATGACCTATTCCATACAAAGTGTTTAGCTCCGTTCTTGGCAGATAGAAAGCCCTCACTACGGAGTAGGGGCTTCCCTGGTGGCTCAGATGGTAAAGAATCTGCCTGCAATGCAGGAGACCTGGTTTGATTCCTGGGTCAGGAAGATCCCCTGGATCACTCCAGTATTCTTGCCTGGAGAATTCCATGGACAGAGGCGCCTGGCAGACTATAGCCCATGGGATCGCAGAGAGTCAGACACGACTGAGTGACTAACACTACATAGTAATTATTATTACTATTATTATTACTGCTCGTCTGTTGGTGGTTCCAGTGCATAAGGAATATTTCTGAACAGTGCAAAATTTACACACATGAACTAAAAGCTGGCATTTCATCTACCAAACTCAGTGTCTGTTCTCTGGAATGAAAGGAGACTTTCACTGGAGAGTGTCATGATGACAGGGGGTCTGAACCAAAGTCCCAGGAATCCACATGCGGTCAATTCCAACTCAGAAGACCCATGTTTTGTTCTGGATTTTATAGTTGTTCAACTCAAGCTCATTTATTTAACTTCTTCTTTCATAGATTTTTATATAGAGAGGTTATTTTCAAGGAAGCTTCCTAAATTCTTAAGAAAATGCTTTGCTTAAATGTAACAAGATCATTGAGGACACCGTCAGTGGGTGGTTAGTGAAGAAAGTCAGTTTCCTCCGATAAGTAGATTTACAAGTGTAAGTGGACGTTGGATTTTCTGCACCAACTCACCAAATGTAGTTTCTTGTGATGCACACGTATGCTGCATAAATGTGAGTCTCTTTTAGCAAAACCTGTACATCCAGCAGATAGCCTTAATATTAAGGGTTCCATTCACTAGGAGATAAAAATAAATCTCTCAGTGTTAAAGTCAGAATGTCACAGGAGAATTTCTTAGAAACAAATGAGTCAGGACCTGATTACATGAGGGCAAAGTACCTATAAATATACATGTAACTGGAAGGGACACAGTCTTCAAGGTATCTGACTTTAAGATACACTCCAACTGCCTCCATTATGTTTATAACAAAATACAGTGGCTGCTTCAGCGCTTTGTGTTTTCAAGGCACCCATGCCAAACTTTTCTAGACTTTCTCAGCCTTTTCTCGACTAACTGTTACTTAAAATTATGGCCCTTGATTTCAGCTATAAATCTAACCAGGACTGATTGAAATATCTAGAGCTTATAATTTTCCCCCATGCTATGGAGTGTCAAATAATCACAGGTCAACTCATTCCTTAATCCCCAAGTAAATGGTCACTAGTCAGCAATAGCTGTTACAAATAATATTCTCTGCAAAGGAGACCTGTCAGTAAGTACTGTGGAGGGTAGGACCAGAAAGGTCAATGGCAAGCAGCTGTTCTTTTTCACTTAACTTGCCCAAGATTGCCCTTCAGCTGTGGGAGATCTATATTTTCAAAGAACAAGCTCCTTCAAGAAAATGATTCACTATGTTTCCTGGCAGTGACTGATACAGCCATGTGGGTGTCACTCAGCAGGGCTCTGTTCAGATGCTGAACTAACTCATGTTTTCATGAGTAAAATGACGACAGTCAAATAGAAACTTTTGGAACTCAGGTCTGAAGTAAAGAAACTTATATTCTTAAAGAGTTCCCTGAAAAAAAAACCTGGAAACGGAATAAATGTAATTTTACGTTTTCCCCTTATGCTAGTACCCCTTCTATTAATACATTGTGATAATATCTTAAATTTATTTTATAAACATCTGTGATTTAAAATGTAGCCTAGTTGGATATTTTAAGTGGACAATAAACAGATCATTCTATCCCTAATATTAAAAAAAAAAAAAACAGAAAGGAGATAATTCCCCACCTCAAAATAATCTGCTGTTCTAAAATTCTACAAATCTGTAAACATGATTAATTTAGTGTTAGAATTTTCCCTTAATAGAAGGTGAATATTGTTTTTTATTGATTAATAGGGAAATAATGTTTTGCCTTGCCTATTTTGTGCCAAACTCTGTGTAATTGCCAGAGAAGGAAATGGCAGCCTACTCCAGTATTTTTGCCTGGAGAATTCCATAGACAGAGGAGCCTGGTGGGCTACAGTCCCGGGGATCACCAAGGAGTCAGACATGACTTAGCAACTAAACAAGAACTGTGTAATTGCTTTTACAAATGTTATCTAATTAATCTAATATGACAACTCTATTGTTAGATCTTATTAGATGGGGAAATGAAGTCTCTAAGATCTTTGATCTCTGTCCACTGGCAAAATTAATAAGTTGCAAGGCAGGATTCACACTAAATAGAGAACAATTTTCTCAAAGGAAAAAACAAAAACTCACTGTTTAATCAGTGCCACATATTGAAGCCCATATTATTAATAATCATTACTTCTAATTCATTTATTAAGAGTTGTAACTTCTCTTTGAATCTCTTCTCTTAGGATGTTAAGATAATTCTCCAAAGGAGTGAGCATGTACAAGGAAGTGATGAAGAGAGGTCTCCTTCAAGACTTACAGAGGAAAAGAAATGAAGGCACAGGGGTGGCAATGAATTTCCAAACAACCCATGTAAACATGGTGTTTGTTGTATACATTGTCATTGTAAGTGAAGAGATGGCCCCTATCAGCCTATGAGGAGCACTGTAAAGGGAGTCTTCCTTACTTAACTCAAAGAATATTCTGTAATAAACCTTAAATTTCTGAGCCAAAATCCACAGTAAGAAGGAATGCATTTTGAAGTGATTCTGAAAACAGAAGACAGCAAAACAATATTCTGAAAAATAAACAAGCACAGATGTCATGATGTGTCCCTGTGAGAAGTTTCTGCATTAGGCAGATAGATTAAAAATTCCCCCAAAGCTCAAATCAGGGCAGCAGGGCTTCATACAGTTCGTATTAATAGTTCTTGCTCCGTAAAATCCCAAGGTGTGTCTCATCAGTCAAGGAGAAGGCTTTTGTCTCAGCTGCGGGTATAGTCATGATCCTGTTATCTATTCATAATCCTTTACTAATAGAATATGTGTCTTGTAGAGATTGATGTACAATGATAGCTCTTGTGTAAATTAGTGAATCTAATTCAGTGATACTTATCTCAAGAAAGTTCTTTTGTTTTGTTGTATTTTTTAGCTTCTTATTTTATTACTATATAGCCATTAACAATGTTGTGCCAGTTTTAGGTGGACAGCAAAGGGACTCAGCCATATATACACATGTCTCTATTATCCCCCAAAGTCCCTTCCTATCCAGACTGCCACATTGAGCAGTGTTCCCTGTGCCAGCCAGTAGGACCATGTTGGTTATCCATTTTAAGCATAGCAGTGTGTACATGTCCGTCCCAAACTCCCCAACTATCCCTTCCCCCCTGTCAACCATAAGTGCGTTCTCTAAGTCTGTGAGTCTGTTTCTGTTTTGTAAATAAGTTCCTTTGTATCATTTCTTTTAGATTCCACATGTAAGGGATGTCATGCAGTATTTCTCCTTCTCTGCCTGACTGACTTCACTCCATGTGACAACCTCTAGGGCCATCCATATTGCTGCAAAGTGAACAATAATGTTCTTTTCAGTGGCTGTGCCTCTTTGAAACCCTTCTGGGTCCCCTCTCTGGCTACTTCTTCTGAGAATCTTTGCTGGACCTCACACACACCTCTTCTATTCAGCCCCTAAGAGTTGAAGGCCCCAGCACTCAGCCTCCTCTATCCACAGTCAATTCCTGGAAGACTCATCCTTCTCCAAGACTTTATGAGGCCAAAGTTGAAATTTCTCTTCCCATCTTCTTTCCCCGAAATCCAAACTTCTTTCTTGCTGTGGACTTGATTACCACCTGGATGGCTTATGATCATCACAGACTCAACACAGCCAAGCCAAGGAGAGGGAGCCTTCAAGCCACCCCACTGCTCTAACCTCCTACTAGAGCCCCATGTCATGCAGAGGTTCATCCAGGTCCTCACCTGGATCTTACCCCTTGCTGCCTCTCTGATCTCATTTCCCACTCTTCTCCCCACAGCTCACTCTTCATAAGCAACAAGTACACATTGTTTATTTTGGAACACAGCAGACACATGCCTGCCTCAGAGCCTTTGCACTTGCTTTTCTCTCTGCCTGGAGTGATTTTCTCCCAGATATCTTCATGGCTTATCCCCAGTTTCCTTCAGGCCTTTGTTCAAATGACGCTATGTCAGTAAGGCCTTCCCTCAACACATAATACAAAATAGAAATAACCTACCATCCCCATACATCTCAAACCCACTTTAATATTTTTTTCTGTTGTGCTTATCAACAACTGACAAATTGTGTGTTTACTCTTGTTTGTCTATCGCTCCACTAGGTTTAAGTTCCATGAAATCAGGGATGTTGTGAATTTTCTTTATTGCTGTGCTCCTTAACCTAAGACTATAAGCATAGCCAACTTTAAGTTTCATTAGAATACACTTGCGCAAAATGTGTAGGCAGATCACATTTTGATTGATCACTAAAACAATGAGTGATCCAATGATGATTTCAATTATCAGTGAGAATGGTATTCTATTTCTGGAGAGTGACACATTGCCTAAATCTGCTTCTTGTCAGTTCCATTCCCAGAACCCTTGCCTTCAGGATTATGGGGGGGGGGGGGGTGGTGACACAGAAGCTTGGGAGGTGGAGAGGAAACACAGCTAAAGGTTTCACAATTTAAATTTAGTTGGTCCAAATGTAGTTCTAGTTATTCTAGAGAAGGAAATGGAAGAGTATCTGCAAATAGGATTCAAATAAATAACATATTGTGATAAGGACACAGGCAGTCAACTAGTCCACTTTTTATTAATGACTAAACTAGACAAGGCAACATTATATTGCAATGGAAAGAAATGAAAAGCAGAGACAAGGGCTCTTTAGCAATTCCTTGTTTATGTCCTTTTAATTTCTTGCTCTAATAATGTTCTTGCCCAGTGTAAAGGAGGAAATGGTAGAATTCCCCTCCTGAGGCCCATTATCTCATCTAAACAGTGGGAGAGCCCCCACAAAGGTCTCCCAGGTGGGTATTTGCCACCATGTGAGACTTCAATCATCATCAGGATTGAGCGGACCTGGGGGAGGAAGATGACCTCCCCAGGAAGGGGATGGATGAAAACAGAGGACCATCCAGACTTTCTGGGGACCATCCATCCTCAGGAAGATGGATGTAAACAGAGCTCTTGCATTGTGCAGATTCCAGAGCAGGCAAGGGCAGAACTTCACGCTCAAACCAGAGGCTGCACAGGATTCTGCCAGAGAAAGAAAAACTGTTCTAGGAGTTCATCTCCCCGAGGGCCTTTCAGGTCTCATAATTCTAGTGAATGCCCAACCGTCTTCAAACCATCTGGTATCGCTTTTGCCTTCCACATCACCATGTCCCCCAGCTATTGCTTTCCTAAGATGTCTCTGAAGTCTCTGATCTGGGTTGCTCTCTTCTGGATACACCACTATGGCATCCCTCTTAATGCACCCGAGTGTCAAAGCCATTGTGTATGGATGTGCGCACGCGCGCACACACACACACACACACACACACACACACACACACACACACACACACACACTCACACTCTCACACACACACATACATACCAGCAGTCTATGATGACCAAAAGAAACTGATGACTTATATTAAATTTATAAGTAACTAAAACTTTTAAGTCTTTGTTTCATGTGCTTTAGTTTAACGACCTTTTCACCTATCTTAAGAGCCCACATTAAAGAAGAAAAAAACTGAAGTACAGGTATTTTCACATAACCCTATTAAATTCATCTCTAACATATGCTCTTGTATTCTGTTGTCAAGGTGTTAGAAGACAGTTTCCAATGTAGTCCTACCATATAGTACAAGGATTTTGTCCACTTAAAAGGTGACATAATGTGTCCTGGTCTCGGGACCCTGAGGCAGGAAGGCTCTTCACTCTCCTTCCTGGGAAATTCATGGTTTTTTGTCTGCCTTGGTGTTTTGTCTGCCCTCTCCCATGACAGAACCTGTGCTCCCCTGCAAGTCCTCATCTAATTCAAAACTAAAGAGTTGATTTGATTTTAAATCTCCCAAAGGAGGCTCTCCATTTCAGGACTCTGGACATTCAACCCAAACACCAGTCTTGAAAAGCCAACCTTCAAGAAGCCATCTGTCACATGATAAACAGCTGAGCCAACCTTTCTACCAGGCAACGGTTCTTATGTACATCACTGCACTTTTCCTATAAGTTAGATGACAAAATCCAGGGATCACCCATTTTAAAACTGTCTTGATAATGTTATAGCATTTCCTATGAAAAGGAAGGGAAGCTGATGCTGTTCTCTTCTAAAATAAATATTGCACTAGTGATGTCTCAGTGAAGGGATCAGCTGGATAAAAGATGGTAAAGGAAACAGAATGACTGTTAACCTATGATACAATCATAAAATGCCTCCTTCACCACTTCCATTGGTTTCCACACATCTAACATGAATGACGGCAGAGAAGCTGGGAAAGTCCACTACTTGACCATAGTTTCTCTTCTCTTTCTTCCCCTGATTGGATAGCTTCCTCTTTCTTGCCTAGCTATCCATGTCCACTTATTTCAAAGATCCATTTCCTTCTCTTTAAAAAAATTAGTATTTTAGATTAATTTATGGGAAAAACATGAAAGGGGGCTACCATTTCTTACAAATTGTAGGTCAAGGAGATATTGGCATGGACTGCTAAAATAGCTACTTCCAAGATCATTTCCTGCCACAGTAAGACTGGCCTCGTTGGATGTTCATGCCACCCAGGCCCACCTTCTCTCCATCCTCATCCAACTCACCCACCAAACTGTCACCCTCTTCAGTATCTACATTTATACTATCTCCTCTTTTTTGGCACTAAATAATACTCTGTCCTCCAACTCTAGCTTCTATGAGATGAATCTGAATCTTTTCCCAGTTGCTCTCCTCTGGATAACAATGTGGCATTTTACAGGATTCTCCATGATATCTTCATGATATCCTCAGGAACAAGGTAAACAAATAAGGACTGAATGACAAGTGAATGTGTAATTGTGGAGTGAGTTTAGTGAACACAGAAGATTCATAACATGAATTATTCATTCTCCCTCTCCCTCGGTGGACTAGGACTAGTTAGATATAGGAGAAACTGACCATGTCTCTGTTACTCACTTCTGTGATACAAACCATCAACAAAGAAATCCAAAGAGAGAGAGAATTCAGATTAATTATAATTGTGGTTGACACAGTGTTTGAAGAAATTTGAGTTGAATAATGCTTAATAAGCTTCCTTGATGGCTCAGTGGCTGAAGAATCTGCCTAAAATACAGGAGATGTGAGTTTGATCTCTGGGTCAGGAAGCTCCCCTCGAGAAGGAAATGGCAACCCACTCCAGTATTCTTGCCTGAAAAATCCCACGGACAGAGTAGCCTAGCAGGCTACAGTCCAAAGGGTTGCAAAGAATTATACATGACTGAGCATACACAGACATACATGCTTAATAAGAAAAAGAGGAACCAATAACAAAGTTATAAGAATAATAATAGTAACAATAGATAATAATAGCTAATATTATTGAAAATGTTCTGTGAGTCAGGTGCAGTGATGAGTGCTTTAAAGGCATTATCTCATTTAGTCTCATAACTGTGAAGTAAGTACTCTTAAGATGTACATTTGTACATAATGAAAATGACAACTAGAGAGATCATATAACTTTCCCAAAGTCACAAGCTTGTAAATTATAGACATAGATTAGGAACCCAATATGAACTCCCAAAGCCATTGTCTTACCTAGTTTGCTCAACTGCAGTACAAATATCCAATTGCACAAGCCCAGGATGGAGGAAGTATGACTTATCAGTGTTTAAAAATAAAAAGCAGAAGGTTTTCAGTCAAAGTAAATTGCATCTAATTGGCTGTGTGATGAGTCCCCGGAATAATCTGGTGTCCTCAGAGCATCAGAGGTAGGAAGGCAGATGCTGATTTTCCTCTGATCAGAGCTGGTTAGACCTCACCTGCAATTCTGTGTGCAGTTTGTAGCCACACACTTGCATATATGCACCATTTATTTATGCAGAGGAGCTGATACATATGCTCAGAAGGGAGGAAATTCAAAGTCCTGTAGCTTTAGCCTTGAGTAGAAAAGCTTCCAATGTAAGGGACAAAGGAGCCATGTCCAAACTATATGAAAAGCTGTCCAGATGAAGTAGCTTTTCTGTGGTCCCCAGGGATGAACCAATACTAGTGGCAGATTTCAGCTGACCATGAGAAACTACAAGCTCCCTATTACAAGAAGTGTTGACCATGAAGGGTACCATGAAGTGGGGAAGTTGGTGGCTATGGCAGGAACTTAGAATTTGATCCCTTTGACCTACCCTGACTATAATTCTCTTTCTACTCCTCAATTTCTCTTTCTATTTCTCAGCTCTACTACTCCAACTTCCATCTCCCAGAAAGATGACTCCCATTCTCAGAACTGGGGCTCCATCCTTCCCTTCTCATCCTCCTCCCCCTATCTATCACTTCTTACAAGCATCTTTCACATCTCTCCTTTCCTTTCAGTGCACACTCACCACCCTATTTCAAAATCCCTCCAAATCCTTCTTCTAGATTCTGGAAATAGCACTCATCTGACCCCCTATTTTCATATCTTCTCCCAAAGCCTCCATCGTTCAATCCAAACCCAGCCTCTACATTATTCCCAAACTAACCTTTCTGAATCTTTACTTAAGCATGTCTCATTTTTGCTTAAAAACTTTCCCCCTGACTCCTTACTATCAAATAAATTCCACATTTTTTAGGATGCTATTTAGAGTCTGATTCTATCTCTCTATGCTTATCATCTTTTTCTACTCAATTTTACACAGCTTCCCTTAACATAATTTCTCAAACTTATTTGTATGAGACAATAAATATTAGATACTCAATAAATATGAAATGGATTAATGAATGAAGAGGAGTGTCTCCTTTAACAGAAATTCTAGCAAGTGGAGAGTAACTTTTTGCAGTAAAGATATTCCCATAATCTTGCTTGGGTGTGTGCTCAGTCGTGTATGAGTCTTTGCGACCCCATGGACAGTAGCCCACCAGGCTCCTCTCTCCATGGGATTCTCCAGGCAAAAATACTTGACTAGGTTGCCATTTCCTCCTCCAGGGTATCTTCTGGACCCAGGGATCGAATTCACATCTCTTGGACCTTCTGCATTGGCAGGTGGATTCTTGACCATTGTGCCACCTAGGAAGCCCTCCTATAATCTTATATGTTCCCTATTCTAGATCTGTGGAGAGAACCGATTTCATCTTGTCAGTATTATTTGTGTGTGTGTGTGTGTGTGTGTGTGTGTGTGTGAAAGGGTCGCTTTCCTCTTCCTCAAGTGGCCCCCTACAGCTCTGGTGGAGGGAGGCTACTTGACATCAGGGTACATCTGCTAGAGGCCTAATGACTCTGGAAACTAATGAGAACCAGGACTTCTATTATAATCAGCTCCTTCTAGCACTGGGAACCTAGTCTAACCCCAAGCACATCAGCCCAGCAACCGGCCTCCCCTCTCATCTGCGCTCCTTCAGGCCCCTCCCCCATTCCTACTCCTTTTTTTCTCTAAACAAAAGATTTCCTAAATCTGCTTCCAACACCTTTTGCACCTTAATTCTGTCTCCTCTTCTACTTTGCTGGCAAACTGGACTTACTAACAAATGTACATTGCCTGTTGGAACAGGTCCTTCTGCCTCCAAAGTTTTCTCCGCACAGACATAGAGCATCCTCCATTGCTCAAGGCATCACCAGAGACTCTGTCGCGCCAGGGCTAAACAAATCTACAAGCACACTCCCTGTCAGATTCTTTTCAGAAGGACAGAGTGAAATCTTGTTTTCGAGTGAGCGTCAAAACAAATCTGGAAAGAGATGCCACTAGCGTCTTGTGGCCGCAGTTCAAAGCCCCAGAAGGGCCGCATGGGGCTCAAAAGCAGCACCCCAAGCTCTTGAGCTCCAAGCACAGGCAGTTGTGTCTTTGCTCACTTCATGCTAACCGCAGGGAGACAGCAACACAGCGCCGTCTGAAGCAGCTTCACCCGGCTGTGCCCCCACAAACCAGGCTGAAACCACAGCATCCTTGTGCTCTGCGTAGGGCAGACCGAGCCGTGCCCTCGCGCGGGCGAGGGCTGAGTCGTCTCCCACCCGTGTCGCCACTGGCCACCGTTTGAGCCCCTTTCATGGTAAAGCTCCTGTAAATCAAGGAGAGGCTTTGCCACCAGTCTCCTTGCATCAGTGTCTGCAGGAAGAATGCCCCGAAAAGGAAGCCATCTCCTAGCTTCTCACTCTCCAGAGGAACTTCATGTCTCCTTTCTGAATGGAGTGACTCTGAATATACGCTGCTCTCATTTCTTTCAGAGGGTGACTTCCTCCAAGCTGATTAGCCATGTTTCTGAATATTGCATTTTCCTAAGGTAGGTGGGAAAGACAGCAAGCTGGTGGTAATTAGTGCTTCTTGGGTATTTGACATGTGCCAGCCACTCTTCTAAGCACTTTCTAAGAATTAACTCAATTCTCATCTATAGGCAACCTTATAAAATAGATATGTACCTATCCTCATTATAAAGCAGGTGAAATAAGGGACAAAGAGGGTAAGGAGCTCACCGAACTCGCATTGCTAAGTGAGAGGCTAGGATTCCTACCTGGGAGGGAAGGAATCTGTTTTCAGGGTCTTTGCCCTTGACCCTTGGACCACACCACTTCTCTGCCATGTGTGGGTCAGGTAGAGGCAACACAAGGTATGAACACAGGTGTCAAATTCCCAGTGGTCCCCTCAGCTAAGGACTGGTCTCTTCAACCCTCCGCCCTTTGAGCATCTCCTCCCTACAGACAGAACTTGACCATCAGGGCTTATGAAATCTGACACCATTGACCTAGATACCTGATTTTTTTGTGGCCACCTGACTTGTCTTACCTGTGTTCAAATTTTCTCTGTCCTTCCCCACCCCACCATTTAGATTCCATATATCTGATCACAGTATCTTTCTATCTGACACTTGGCCTGGCCTTGTGTGTTCCACTCATCAGCTAGCCCCACAGCTCAGCAAGAGGGTGAAAACCCTCTGTCCTGGCAAACACTGAGAGCAGAGGGACAGGTCAATTTAGTTTAGTCACTCAGTCGTGTCCAACTCTTTGTGACTCCATGGACTGCAGCACGCAAAGCTTCCCTGTCCATCACCAACTCCCAAAGCTTGCTCAAACTCATGTCCATCCAGTTGGTGACGCCATCCAGCTGCCATCGAGGTGACAGATGGATCCCCCAAACACACCTCCCAAGCTAAACTCTCCACTGCAGAGGAGTCATGATAAGCCAAGATTCTTCTGTCAGCCTAGTCGCTTAATATAACAGCCCAAGGAGGGAGTGAGGGCTTTAAGGGAACTTCTCCAATTTTTTCTACTATGTGTTTATGAGATGATCTCGCATGACAATGCAGGGTGGAACCACAAATGCCAGAGGGACTTGGCAGGTATTTAAAAAATGTATCAACAGAATTTTTTTAAAGTGGCTTCTTAGTCTACCTTTAACGTTCCCGCTTTTCAAAGACAGTCCAGGATAGATTTTACTTGTCTCTTGATTCTACGACAAGAAAACAGAGCACAAGTACTATGATAAACATCAGTTAAGTCTCATCCTCAGTGCTGGAGAGTCCACGGGGCCCGGTGAGGACTGTCCCACCCTAACTGCCTGCAACCGCATGTCAGCTGGCTGTGCCATGGGAGGGCAGGAATTCTGATCCTCATGCAAAATCTCTTGCATTGTAAATATTGACATTAATTCAAATAATTTAAAACATGGTGTGGGCCAATTTTGTATAAGCTGAATGGCTACACTCGTGGGACATGTGTGTGGTCCGTGGCCTCAGTTTTCCACCATCAGGTTTTCTAAAGGCAGTCTCTCCAAGCACATCAGAGGGTTGGTTGGGGCAGCAAGAATGGAGGTTGCTGCCAAACTCAGTGCTTCACAGTTTCCATTAAACCCTGCACAGAGGGCCACCACTAACTCATGACATCACCTTCATCTGACTCCACCAGGCCCCGTGCAGGAGACGTCCCTTCCTACAGCCTGATACAGCTTCATGGCAGGCCTCGTTCAGGGCTAATGGAGCCCAGCCCCCATTCTCCTCTAAGCTGGTTGCATTTTCACAGTATACAAACTGCCCAACCGTACACAGCTGCCTTGACACAGTCTCAGCCAGCTTGTGTGGACACTCCAACCATGTGGGTGAAAAGATAAAATAATCTGAAGGAGGAAGACAGTAAGTGTCCAAGGTTCTCCAGCTGGTCCTTCTGCAAGTCCTGGGCTACCAGACATTTGACCCTTTGGGAAGCTAGGAGTGTGTGTCTAGACCAAGATCAGAGGTACAACCCTCTCTGCAGCCCATCTTCTTGTCGCCTGCATCTCCTGTCCGTGCTAGACATAGAATGGTGGAAGAGAAACATGCATGAGACAGATGAGGCTGAGCCTTGAAGAGACCTGGAGGTGGTGAACTAGGGCAGGTCTGAGAATAAGCACCCAAAGCCTCCAGCCATCTTCCCCATCATTTGCCCACAAGTTCCTTTGATTAGGGGGTGGTTTAGCCATGCACCTCTTACCTAACTCTCAACTTCACCTGCAAGACTGAATCTAGATGGAAGAACCAACACCGCTTCCTGTCACCACCCCTCCCCCTATGTCTAGGAACAGGCAAGGCCACTGAAGTGGTGATTACTACAACGCAGGTATCAATTGTGATCACACTATCGTTCCGGAAACCACAGCTTGTGGGTCTCTCCCGAAACTGGCTGCAGACTCACTTTGTAAGGCACCCCCTTCTTTTCACAGAAATTCCCAAAGACAGAAGAGCAGGGTCGGGAGATGTATTCTCCATGCCCACCATGTCACCCTGTCCCCTTTTATTGCCACCACCTTCACTCTTTGGGGAAATTAAATAATACTGTATAAAAATAAAATGTATCCTTTGAAAAGCTCATTATGAATTTCAGGGGCGCTGTGGGCAAAGGTACTCCCCCGTTCTCCTCCCATCCTCTGATTCCTCACCTCCACCCCAGCGCCCACGCATCCACCCACCAACACCAAACATCCCCACCGCTGAGCTGAACACACAGTAGCAGCTCTGAAGCATCGTGGGCCCAGAGAAGAGCACAGTCTCTTCTCCCTCAGCTTCTCTATGAGGCAGTGAGGCAGTTCTCTCCCACACAGGATGGAACATCTCCACTTCCATGCTAGAGAGGGCAAGAGAAGTGGCTGAAGAGTAGGAAGAACTGGCCTTGCCATGAAGCCCATGACTGAACAGCTGGATGGCCCCCTACCCCAGAAACTCCTAGAGAATTGAGTAGGTGGCATCTGTTTGGCCATGGAAACCTCTTATTTAAATGCCAAATCCCAGAAAGGTCCTGGCAATAAACCATTGTTTCTCATGAACCTAGAGTTTCCACTGAGGATATAGCAGGAACCCCAACATAAACTTGGGTTTCTGGGAAGCAGAAACCCATTGGCAGAAGATAAAATCCTAAGACAACAATGTACGTGGAACATAGAAAGAGCTAGAGAAGCTAGATTCAATAACAGTGAAATGGCCATGAACTCAAGACAGAGGGAACTCTAAGGACATCTAAAAGGGCTGTTTCACAAGAACCCTGGGACACAGGGCCTCTAAGGGAGACTAACACTAAAAGAAGACTAAATTCTTTGCTCCCATCCAGAAGAAAATCCTGCAGCCTCAACCCCTTCCACTCCCCACACTTGCAAGGGCTCCAGTGTCCCAGATACATCTGGAGACAGATGCCCACTAGGAGAAAGGAGATACAGTAAGTCCCCTACCTACGAACCTTCAAGTTGTGAATTTTCAAAGATGCAAACTTTCAAAGATTCGAACATGTGTGCCAGTCCCTGTAGGTCAGCTGTTGTACTGTATGACTGTACTTTTAAAGGTACTGTACTTCAAGATTAAAAATGTTTTCTTTATTTTTTGTGTTTGTTTTCCATGTATGTATTGTTTGTGTGAAAAGTATTATAAATTTATTACAGTACAGAAGTATATAGCCAATGGTGTTAGTTGGGTGCCCGGGCTAACTTGCAAATTGGACTTACGAATGCACTCTCAGAACAGAACTTGTGCATATGTAAGGGACTTACTGTGAAAGTGAAAGTCACTCAGTCATGTCCAACTCTTTGTGACCCCGTAGACTACAGTCCATGGAATTCTCCAGGCCATAATACTAGAGTGAGTAGCCTTTCCCTTCTCCAGGGGATCTTTCCAACCCAGGGATCGAACCCAGGTCTCCCACATTACAGGCAGATTCTTTACCAGCTAAGCCACAAGGGAAGCCCAAGAAGACTGGAGTGGGTGGCCTTTCCCTTCTCCAGCAGATCTTCCCAACCCAGCAATTGAACCAGGGTCTCCTGCATTGCAGGTGGATTCTTTACCAACTGAGCTATGAGGAAAGCCTTCTGAACTTACTGTCTGCAGAAAAAAATATAAGAAAGAAATTCCTGACGTGTGGTGATGCTCAGAGGAAGGGGCCAAAGTCAGTGAACATTAAGAAATGGAAAATTTTTGGTGGCTCACCTGGTTTACTTGTGAGCATATGTAAACCAGGAACCCTCCCAAAAGTTCTCCAAAATACCTGGGCAACATTTTTCAGGAGGCTGGTGGTCCTGAGAGAGTAGGTGGATTCAAGGGCTAGAGAACTTTGAATTACCATGCTTATTATAAAGCCAGTTAGACCCACAAGGTGGCGACATCTGGAGAAACATCTGGAGAAGATTCATATATTTTAACCTTCAGAGTCTGTTTAACACTTCCATATATTTTCACTGTAGCCTGTATGAAACATTTCCCAAAAACACATTGCACTATATACAATGGATCATTGAGGAAAAAGGGGATTCTTGTCATAAGAAGATTCCAGGCACCAAGAGGGCAGTGAGGATGGTCCATTTCTAACCTCCCAAGGTGAAGCTGCCTCCCATTCTCCTTGAAGCCTGCGGCCATCCTGGTGTCAGCAGATCCAGTGTGAACTCTGAAACTGAGATGTTCCAAACCAGTTTGCCAGCTCTCTTGATTTACAAGAAACCCAACAATTCTTGTATTTCAAGAAGTTAAATCAGTCACAACACTTTAAGTGCAATTTTCTCTTGTTGGGGAATTGTATACTATTGCAACATGAACACTGGGATGATGATCACAGTTCAGACTATGGGGATGTTACAGAAAAATTTCAAAGGTGCCCCCATGACACTGACTCACTCTGTCTTCCCTGTCGAGGTTTCCCTTGTCAGACAAACCCCCACTGACATCATTACGTTTTCATATCCTCAAAGAGCAAGTTGTGTGGCTTGGAAAGTTTTTCTCTTCCACCATGCTGTTAAACTGGAGGCCACTAACAAGACAAAGTCAGCAGGAGGGTGTGAGGAATAAACGTGGAACCACTGGGCAACCATCTCCCTGGAGATTTGTGGGTGGAAAGTAATCGTTATATTTGTAAGAAGGTGTTCTTAAATATTCTTCATTTAGATCATACATGCACATGGAAAAGTTTAAAGCTTATGAGACTATATGGTGATGAACAAGTTTCCATCTCAGTTGTCTGTGCCAGTCCCACAATGCTCCACCCAAGAGTCAATTACCACTACCAATTTCTTAATTCTCCTTCCAGAAAAGATATTTCATCAATACAACCCCTGTCAATTTAACACAGATTGCAAGTGATTAAAAACAGAAATTTCCAAATGGTCAAGTATATATGAATCACCCAGGCATCTTAATAAAATGCAGATTCTGACTGAGTCAGACTTGAGTAGGGCTAAGATTCTGTACTTCTAACAAGTTTTGAGGTGATGCCAAGGCTGCTGGTCCTTGGATCACACACTGAGTAGCAAGTATTTAAAACATTATATTGACTCTAATACATCCTGGTAGAAACATGAACTACTTTTTGTAAAGTGATCTGACAAAATTTATTAAAATCAGAAGTATTAGAAGTCTTCAACCCAACAATGCCATTCTGAGGCTCTAGCCAAGAAGGAATAAATTATAAGATAGGAGTCTCTGATATATTTAGAACATGGTTTTCTTGTCTTAATTACTTCAAAATGACTTGCATATGAATGTTCAAGAAGCTTTTCTTAGCTCGCTGGTGATTACATGGTACTTTCCAGTTTGGTTGCTTCCAGAAGAAAAAAAGAAAACATCATAGTGAATATTGATACATCAATAATGACCAGAGAGGATGTGATTTGGGATTCCCAAAATCAATAGCTCCAAAGGGTAGACTCCATAGCTGATTAAATCCCGTTGAAGTTTTCACCAAGCAGTATCATTAGGTTCTCTTCATAGAGCACAGAAGTTGTCACCTATCTGTAAGTGTGCTTTTTTCAAAGTTTGTTTTCCCCCAAAGAAATAAACACCGAATTAGCAGCATCTATCCCACATCATGGCGCAGAATGTGGGGCAGATTACCAAAGCATGTGAAGTGCATCTAATTTCAGGTCTTTTTATCCTCAGAGTTAAGAAACATTATTTTTTCCTCCCCACCACTTACCCACATCTGAGTGCAATCAGACAGACACCTAAAACATGCGTACGGCAGATCATCTAGAAAAAAAAAATACGGCCACACTTGCATTTTGTTTTGAAGATTTTCAGATAATATCAAAGATTGTTTCCAAGCCACAGTCCTGGTTTTAGAATCCAGGGCAATGCTTTAACCGTTTCAGAAATGAAGCAACGTATAGATTTCTAGTCCCTTCATCCTTCCAAAATGCAGAACACATTTTAATTCCATTTCAATGGCAAAACCATTAAATCTGGACTTCTCTGGTGGTCCAGTGGTTAAGAATCTACCTTCCAATGCAAGGGACATGGGTTCCATCCCTGGTCAGCGAACTAAGATCCCTCATGCCTTGGGGCAACTAAGCCCATGTGCAACAATTACTGAGACTGTGCTGCAGCAAAGATTCAGTCTGGCTAAAATAAGCAACATTTTTTTTAAATAAAAAAACCATTAGACCTAAACAAACATGTAATCTGATATATTCAGTTATTAGCACCCCAAATGTTTATTTTTATAGCAAATTGAAAAGTACTAAGACATCTAGACCAGACATCTAAAACATCTGCTATCTGCTTCCTTATTTTTCTGAGAAGTTTCCTTCATGAAGTAAAAGATTAGGACAAAGATAGTCTTCCTTGTCTCATTTTTCTTGTCACCTGCATTAACTTTTCTCACAGTAGTGCCGATGGATAGCATACTGTTTACTTACAGATTGTTAAGGCAAGTCCTCGAAAGTTGATGTTCTGAGGGCTTCAGATACCTACCATTGGTAAACATTTAGTCTTCCTTGGCAAATACCTTTGGGGCCTTCCCTCCATCCATGGGAAATATCATGTAGACAAAGAGTCCCCAGCTTGTCTGAATGAGATGATGGGGGCCATCGGCAAGGCAACTGGAAGAACCATAGCCTCTGACTCATTATAACTTTCCCTTCCAGCCACAGACTGAACTACCCCCATGCGGTAAGGATCTGGGACCACCCCTTCCAACAGAGCATTAGCCTTCATAGATTAAGAAGGCACCAGGGAGACAAAGTTCCACTCTGACTCTTCCCCATCACCTTAAGAACATTAAAGTCAATTGGGAAGTCGGAGTTCTAGACCTGTTGCTAGTTCCTGGAAATGCAGTCCAACAGTATTTCAGGGGACAATAGGGTGAACCATGGGTTGAGAGGGACAACTCCTGATAAGACATAAGATTTGGCACATATGAGTCATGTGCTTTTACAACTTGAGTGCACCTTGTCTTACAACTTCATGGCATGGTACATAGTAATTTGTATTAATTAATATGGCATCCTCTCTGAATTAAGGACAAGAGTAAGAAATATGATACTCTCCAAGCAGTACCATTCTATAGTTCACAAATATTAAAGACAAACATTTACAGTAACTGGGGGGACAAAAGTGCTTCCTAATCAAAGGACAGTTTTTAAAAGACTAACTTTTTTCCCCACAAGTTAACATCTATGAAATTGGCATGAACCTTCTAAATAATGTCATCTAGATTTGGTGAATTGCAATAATTAATTCCAAATTCACATATGAATGTTTTTGATTCTAAAGCAATTGTAAATATTTGTAAAATTCATGGTTCTCTTAATTATACCATCTCAGGATTTTTGGTTTTTTCTTTTAAAAATATTAACCTAGGAAATATTTTATTTATTGATAGCACCTCATTAAACATCCTTCTAGCTTACATAATTGACCAACGTTTTGAAATATTTGGTGCCACACTAAAGATATTTTCCTTTAAAGGTAATTTTTCTGTTACTATGGTTGTCTCTCTCTTTCCATCTTGGCTTGAAGCCTTACTGGCCAGGTCATTCTACCCAAATTCATTGACTGGATTACAACTCATGCTGCATCACTGTAGAAGAAGAGCTATATAACTCTAACTTTATTCTTCCTTGTTTTCAAACATTACATAGATTTTTGTTGTGAGAGCTGAGCTCCTGCTTGTACAAGTAGCATTGTGCTCAGCAGGACACTGGCCTGACCTACTTTGATGGGAGTGGGTCGTACCTGTGCATTTCACTTATCGTCACTGGCTGACCTCTTTCCAATTATATAAGGCTTCTCTGGAACACTTACAAGACACATGGATTAAAATCATTATGGAATTTCCTCTTCAATCAAACAGAAGCAAAGTGACAGAAAATGCTACTATCAAAGCCTCTTCTACTCGGTTATTCAGATGTCAACATCTTTTCTGTGTTCTTTTTTTCCCTTCCTTGTGTATTCCTAATGATTCATTAAGAATTATCCTTAGGAACCAAATTGCTCCTGTAAACAGCTTTTATCTCCTCTTAATTGACCAGTTTAATTCATCTTTCTGGAAGGATGACTCATAGCAGAACAAACTTATTTAATCCAAGTATTAAAAAGCTGCTTACAGGACTTGATCAAATTATCTGACAGTGTTTTTGTTTTTGGGGGGTTTTTTTAGTATCATGTCAGATATTGCCTGAATATCACTATTTTGATCCTGAACACTGCAGCACATAAAATATTCTCTACTTAGGCCACATAAAAATACAACTCAAAATGGTACTAGATTAAGCTTTTGGAGGGTCTAGTGTTTGTAAATTCTAGAATTACCCAGATAAATCATCCATCCATTCATTTTTATTATATAATTACCAAAGTGTTATTTTACATGCATTTTGGGTGTTCCCTTATTGGGGAAAATGTTTCTAACACCTATAAACCACAAGCAGAGTGTCAGATTAAACAAACTCTTTGTTCCCGCAGTTTGTTCAAGAACAATTTGTATCCGTAAGCAAAACTTGGCATCAATGTGGTTCTGACCCAAGCTGCTGACTTAAGAGAGATGCTGGTTAACAGCTGAAAAGGTAATGAGTCTATGAAATAAACAGTTTAGGATTAACTGGGCTTCAAAAACCAAGCAGCCGTAAAGTGTGGAGAATCATTTTCATTTCAAATCAAAATTGGCTCAGGATTTTTATTGTTTTCATTGCTTGGTAAACAAGATCAAATCCATATCTTTGAACTCAGGCTCACAGCATGCCACTACTTCAAATCAACTGCTGGTACATCACAAAAATAAAAGCCGATGTGTCAAGATAGAACTGTTGTCTAAACTACGTAAACAGGAAAACCTAAAGTCTCTAAAACTTCCTACCTGAACACCTTTTGTTGTTGTTCAGCAATCGTGTTGGTAAATCAAGATGCTGCCAGCAATGGTTGAGATTTTGCTTTTTTAATGTAGCAATTTAGTAACTCATAGCAAGATAACAAGACAGAAATAGTTGTAGCCAATCAGACAAATCAATTGTGTGTTGTCTGCAAAAAAAAAAAAAAAAAGCAGGAAAGGGACAAAAAGAGGAGCAAAAATATTTTTAAGATTATGACTTGCTTTTATTGATTGAAATAAGAATGAGAGGGCATACTGAACTGGGTTGGTTAATAAATATCTTTTTAAACTCAAAGTCAATCCATTTATTTTAATATTAAAGTCTTTATATAAAAAACTACTCTTTCCCTGAAAAAAAAAAAAATGGAAAAATTGTTCTTTTCTATTTATTTCATTGAAATAATATCAACATATGCATTTGCCCTCATGGAAGGTACAGGAGTATTTTTTCAGATTATAGCAAATATGGTAGGACTTTCAAGAGACTCAGTGCTAATGGGCATTTACTGACATTCCAAATCCCATTCTGTGATCTTAATCCAGGCAGAAGAATTTGTAGAAACATTATAAAACCATTCAGAGAGCTAATGGAGATGTGCATGTGTGCATGCTCAGTCGCTCACTCATGTCCGACTGTTTGGGACCCCGTGGACTGTAACCTGCCAGGTTCCTCTGTCCATGGGATTCTCTCCAGACATGAATACTGGGATGGATTGCCATTTCTTCCTCCAGGAGCCCTTCCTGGCCCAGGGATCAAATCCATGTCTCCTGAGGCTCCTGCATTGGACAGTAGGTTTTTTAACCACTAAGCCACTAGGGAAGGCCTAATGCAGATGACACAGCAATAAAAATACAAAGGATTTAAGATTTGTGCATCCTTTAGTTATTTTCTTCATATATATGAAGGCTCATCCAAAAACCAATGAATAGCAATTCTTGATGTTTACTGACCTCAGGAAAACAAAGTGAGCCTAAACTGCTGCATGAAGGAATGAGCCTAACGTTCAAGAGCTTTCGTTACTCAGGGAACTTTTCATAAGGAAATAAACTGGAAGATTTCCAATGAAGTTCCATATGGATACAGTTCTGGGACTCCTGCTTCACAACAAAAACTACAAATATTCACCAATGTGTTTGTCTTGTCAATAGTTATTGAGTACCGGTCTTGTACTAGATACTATAATGGTACTATGGAAATGGACATGGCATCAAGCTTTTTTCCAGAAACTTCCCACCTACTAAAGGACACTGACCAATAAACAAGTCATTACTCCCCATTACCATGAGCACTTAGGAGGCAATGGGAATGCAACAGAGGGACAATTAAAGAGTGTTTTTGCCCAGTACAAAAGGATTGTCTAGCATTGGAGTCAAAGAAGCTTATGGAGTCTATTTTTCTGAGATAGAATTCAGTTTTCCCTTACTGGGATGGTTTTCAGAATCTTTCTAGGTCTAAACTAACTTTTAGAGTTTGGTTCATTCCAAGGTATACCACATCTCTAAGTTGTGTACTTTGGGACATATTAGTATAGCACTGGAGAGAATGGGTTTGAAATCATACAGATTTGCATTCTCCTAAAAATAGCAGTGTGGTCCTGGGAGGTTATTTAACATCTCAAAGTCCCAGTCCCCTGCTAAATAAGGCTATAAAAATTAAATGAAATCAAATAAGGTGCTTAGCACGTACTAGCAATGATCCTGCTGATGACAATGAAGATAATATAGGAAAGTGAACCTGGTGCCTAGGCACATGCTAATTTGGCTCTATTGCTATTTGCAAGCCTGCTAAGAGTTGCCCTTCCTCACTACAATGTCGCTGATCAGGGAATTGCTTTTTCACTGGTAGTTTTCCTACTATGAGCTGTATTTCTCTCTTCTGCCTGGAGTTCTTTCCACTCACTTTTCAGAACTTTCAGACTTTTCTTTTGACAAAAGTCCTCATGATTCTCCACCCTCAATTATAATCTTAGTGATCCCTGTCTGCTAGCATTCATAAAGGATTTTTACTTTGCATCACAGTCAACCCCTTAAATACTTCATAAACAAACACTTCTTGTAATTGCAAAACATCTACCTAGAAAGTTGAGGGAAAGGAGTAGTTGTACCAGTTTCTTTTTTCAATGTTAATCAGAGAAAGACTGAAAGTGATGCCTTATGACTAAACTTTTGAAGAAACGATACTATTCAAGTTGAATGGAGTTGGTGGTTAGCATTAAGTACATACTTCCTACATTCTTTTTCACTAATTAAATTTTTTATTAAATTTTCCAAGTGAAGAAATTTAAAGTTTCCAAATAACTATAACTTTGAACATAGTGAAATAAACTCTTGGATCCCATTTCTCTGTGAATGTGAAAAACAGTGATGAATTACCACATCGGTGACCAAAAAGGAGAAAAATGTTCTGTACAACAGAGAACAAAAATTGATAGGAACACTAAAGGGGAAAAAACTCTATTTACATTCATAAAAACTAACAGTATGACAATACAAAAACATCTTTATTTTGCCAAGTGAGAAGCAAATAAAAACTCATATAAGAAGAAAAGATAAATGTAGGAAATATTTGTCTACCATGAAGTGTTGAAATAAATTTGGACCATCGTGAAGACTGCTTAATCCATACCCTCCTTCTGTCAAAGATGATTTTCTAAAATCATTCCAGACACTGAGCAACTTTGTTCCTTCTTCCCCGGCTACCCGTCTCCTCCAACATTGTGGGGTCAGGTTCACTAGCAGACAAGGCTTAAATGTTGCATCTGTTATCAGAGGCAAGTTTGTGTACCTGACACATAGAGAGGCTAAACAAACTGAAATGTTAGAAGTTAGAGCAGAGAAAGGCTCATTGTGGGGTCAAGCAAAGAGAATGGGTGGCTTGTTCTCAAAAAACCTGAACTCTGATGGTTTCAGGGGAAGAATTTGTATAGGAAAAATTTGAGGTGAGAGCTGCATGGGACATGACTTTCTTCTGATTGGTTGGTGGTGAAATAACAGGGAGGTGGTCCAGAAATCTCAACCATCAGCTTTCTGGTTCCAACCAGTCTAGGGTCTCAGCATGTAATTACTATCCTCCACCTAGGTAACCACCTTAGTTCCTATAGATATACTTTGCATATATTCAAAGATATACTGTTCCTATAGCCATACTTTGGGTGCATTCAAAGATATATTTTTTCTATAAATATACTTTGGATACGTTCAAAGATATACTGCTCCTATAGATATACTTTGGATACATTCAAGGATATACTGTTATACGTATTCCTTGAGAAGGAATCAGGACTCTGCTTTTTTTTTTCTTGACTGTTCCTCCTTCGTTTTTGCACCCCCTCACTATCCTAATCAGAAGCTGTTTGAATCTGCCCTTTGGAACTCAGCAAAATTCTCAGAGGCTAAAAGAGACAATTTCCTACAAACAAGAAATGAGACAAGGAAAGAATTTGTACCCAAAAGGTACCCCTAGTGTCCTGTTCAGTTTCAAAAATAATAGAGAGTAGAATCACTTAAAACTCATAATCTAAACTTTTTTTTTAGTTAAATTACTATGTATCCATTTACCAATATCTTGATATAAGACCAATATCTTGATATAAAGACTATAAGTTTTTTTATTCTTTTGTATATGTCCTCTTACTGAAACAGGAGGGAAGAGGACAGAGCACAGCTTTTAAAAGTTTGACACACCCATTGAGGATACAACATAAACTGGTTAGAACCAACCAGGTCCAAGATTGCAGGAGATTCTACTTCCATGGACCCCTGAGACTCATTACACACGCATTGTAATACTTTACTGTGCTAAATGACACACACCCCCATCACCATGACAGTTCCAAGGCTACCTACGAAAGACCAAAAAGTGGGTGGTGACCCAATTCCTGGAAATCCCTACCTCTTCTCCAAAATAGTTGGGATAATTCTCCCACTCATTAGCCTATGAAATTATCCAGTCCATAAAAAGTAACCACCCATATTTGGGGGCCTCTCACTTTCTGAGATGGCCCACACTCTGTCTATGGAGTGTGTGTTCTTCCAAGGCTGTCTTGCCTTTTGAGACAGACCACATTCTGTCTGTGGAATGTGTATCTCTCTAAATAAATCTACTTCTTACCTATCACTTTATCTCTAGCTGAATTCTTTCTGTGATGAGACATAAAGAATTTGAGCTTCCTTAAGTCCTGAGACCAGGTGTGTGACTTCAATTAAAAGACAGTGGGTTCAAGATCCAATCTGAGTTGCAGTTTCACTATTGGAGTTCAGTGTTGTTTTCCACGTACACACCCAAGGCTTCATCCAATAATTTCGAGTTTATATTTCTTTTAAATGGACTAATACACTAATGTTACTTGTGAAACCAAGTGAAGAATATGGTTAAATGTTTATGAATTTTCCTTGCGATCATTATTAGTTGTCTCACCGAAATATTTCAATGCAGTGAATGAATAAAGTTCTTTTTCAAATAATCCAAATGTGTCTTCCTAGAAGTAACTGTTCATATATTACATTAATAGTTCATCAGTTTATGTAACATTCTAACTAATCTGTGTAATTACAAGAAGTACATCTGACACAAACAAGGTGGCAGACAAATACAATTTATCTTCAGTAAATAAACAGCTCTGCTGATCAAAGTAGAGTTTCTGGAGTGGTCAGTGTGCCCCAAGTATGTGTTTATAGAGGAGTGTATGGATTTACAGTATGTGTTTGCAAAGACCATTGGTTAATCTGAAGAGTCAGTTATGGGAAGCACCTGTTATATAAGGTTGTTATTACAGTCGGTTCCCTCTCTTTGCACACAGCCTAGGACAGAACGTATTAAACACTCCAGTCAAAAGAAGAGCAGACAGCTTAGTCTTACCTTGTTGGATCAGTTTATCAGATTATTGATACTGCTGTGCCTCCCGAGTTTCATGTTGAATAACAGGATGCAAAAGAAGGCAGATGGGAAGATGTAGGCAGTGTCAAAGCTTCAACTAGACAAGAAGGGAGTCCAAAGAATGGAGGCACAGGATAAATAAATTACAGAAATAAATCTCACCTCTTTAAGACTTTAGATTGTCTCTCTTGAGTGTTCACTGCCCCCCTCTGTTTCTCCCTTACCATTGCTAATAACAAAAATGCTAGAAAATTCAAAAGTTCAAATCTATTTTCTGATTTCTTTCTTTAAGGTGTTCACATTTTTTCTGTAACTCTACGGCAATGACTTTGGAGATCATCTACTTCCTTGTTTTTCAGTCAAAAGCTCTTAAGAGTGAAATTTTCTCTTCACGTTGTAAAAGGAGTTCTAGTATATCAAAAAAAAACTAACAGGGGACCTGGACTAATTACAGAGGAAGCAGGTGGTGCTGGCGCTATACTCTTCCCAGGTCTGCTGAGGACCTCCACAGAGGCATAGAGCTCTGTGAAAGTCATCAAATACTTTCATAACTTTGTTCCTGCCAGCCAGTCTAAACCTCATGGCACTGCATACACACACACTCACACACCACAGTAAAAGTGAAGTAAGTCAGACAGAGAAAGACAAATCGTATGAAAAATGTCATATGGTATCATTTATAAGCAGAATCTTTTTTTAAAAAGTGATACAAATGAGTTTATCTACAAAAGAGAAAAAGACTCACAGACTTTGAGAATGAACTTAAGGTTATCAGTGGGGGAAGGTGGGGGGAGGGATAGACTGGGAGTTTGAGATCGACATGTACACATTGCTATATGTAAAATAGATACCCAACAAGGATCCACTGTATAGCACAGGGAACTCTGCTCAATATTCTGTAATAATCTAAGTGGCAAAATAATTTGAAAAAAGAATAGAAAAATAAATTTTACTGAAGATTTATTAGGAATTTGGAGCAGAGCTATTATATGCTACAAAATGCCATAGCATAGCCTGAGATTCTCAATTAATCCAAAGGTCTCTGCCATATGGTGGTTGTCACATCAGCTCAATGCATCTCTGTCTGCCCTTCATCCCTCATTCCCTTCTCTTCTCTCGCTGCTTAAGTTCTCCACATCCATGCCCATGTTTTCTCCTATACACACAGCAGCCATTTATTTTTTAAAGGAAAACAGAGTAAGTCAGCTGTCCACCAATACTAACACCTGGTTCTCAGCTGCATGGGATCACCATGCCTGTGACCAAGCCCCTGGAGAACCAGTCACCATTCTCTCAACCACACACTAATCCTGTCCAATTTCTCAGGCCCAAAGAGAACACATCAGGGGCCTATCAGTCCAGTATGCTTTCCAGCATGCTTGTGGCCACCACGAAATAAAATGCGGTTTGAAAGAAGAGAGGCCCCCATTTGCCATGAACATCTGTGAGCTCTATCAATGTGAAAGGAGAGATTTTCAGTCATTCTCACTGGAGTCCCATGAACAATATATAATTCTTCAAATCACATCATCTTAACTATGACTCATCTCTTCCTGTATTTGTGCTGTGATTCTAGCTAATCAGACTAGAGTATTAAACTATGACTCTCTTGTTAGTAATACTTAACCTAGTCAATATGAGAATGGAACTTTACAGAATATCCTCTCCTCTTTTCTCCTCTCAACTATTCTCTTAAAATATATACATATGGTAAATTAGAAAAACATTTGACAAGATCAACAAAATTTACACAGACTTCTAAATAGACCAGGAAAAATTCGAATTACTAAAATCAGGAATGAAATCAAAGACATCACTATTGATCTTAACAACAACGGAAAGAATCATAAGGGGAATGCTACTAACAACTGTATGCCAATAAATTAGATAATGTAGATGGTGGACAAATTCCTAGAAAGATGCAAAATACCAAAACTGACTCAAGAAGAAAGAGAAAATCTGAATAACCCTATATAAGAGATTGATTTAGTAATTTTAAAACTTCACACAATGAAAAGCCCAGTCTTAAATGGTAAATTTAAGTCTTCACTGATAAATTCCACCAAACATTTAAAGATTTAATGCTAACTCCTCACAAACTATTCCCCCAAAACAGAAGAAGATGGAAGATTTTTCAATTTATTCTATGATGCCAGTATTACCCTGTACCAAAACCAAACAAACACATTGCAAGAAAACTACAGACAATGTTTTGTATGAATATGTATGCAAAATCCTTAGCAAAATACTAGCAAACTTGAATCCAGCCCCATAATTGGGCCATGATCAAGGAATGCAAGTTTGGTTTAACATCTAAAAATTAATAAAAATAATAAATCATATTAGTAAAATAAAAGACAAAACATGCATAATCACCTCAATAACTTTTTTTTAAAAAAGCATTTGACAAAGCACAACTTGCTTTCATGATTAAAATACTCAACAAAGTAGCAATCAGAAGAAAATTACTCAACCTGATAAAGATTATTTATGAAAAAGCTGTAATTAAGGTCATGCTTAATGATATAAGACTGAATGCTTTCTATCTATAGCTGGGAACAAAACAAGGACGGCCACTATCTTCAGTTCTATTCAGCATTGTACTGGAGATTTTAACTGAGGCAATTAGTAAAATAAAAGAAATAACAGTATTCCAGACTAGAAAGAGAAAAGTAAAACCATCTATGTATCAATGATATGATTTTGTATTATCAAATCTTTAGAAATCCACAAGAAAAAAATTAACTGTAATAGCTAATGAGTTCAAAGAGATTGCAGGATATTCAATCAATTTTCTGAAAGCAATTATATTTTTACAATTAAGCAATTAACAATATGAAAAGGAAATTAAGCAGATGAGTCTTTGATGTACAAGACCATCAAAGACATTAAATATTTTGGAATAAAAATAAGAACAAAAGAGTGTAAGACTTTTAAACTGAAAACTACAGAGAAAAGTAAGAAAAAAAAACAAAATTGAGTTACAAAAATAAACATCTCTTGAATATCAAAGCATTCTTTGTGACTCCACGTGGATACAAATAAAGACAAGTTGCAGTAGAATCGGCACAGCATACAATGCTCAGCGGAACTCATCAGGAATCTCTTGCTTGCCAGAAGGTCTCACTGAACCAAAACAATTTCAGGTAACATCCAAAATCGTTTTCTTGCAGCAGTTAAAAGAGTTCCACCTTGATTTGCTGAAGCCAATTTTTTTTTTTTTTTTTTTTTTTTTATTAGTTGGAGGCCAATCACTTCACAACATTTCAGTGGGTTTTGTCATACATTGATATGAATCAGCCATGGATTTACACGTATTCCCCATCCCGATCCCCGCTCCCACCTCCCTCTCCACCCGATTCCCCCAGGTCCTCCCAGTGCACCAGGCTGGAGCACTTGTCTCATGCATCCCACCTGGGCTGGTGATCTGTTTCACCATAGATAGTATACATGCTGTTCTTTTGAAATATCCCACCCTCACATTCTCCCACAAAGTTCAAAAGTCTGTTCTGTATTTCTGTGTCTCTTTTTCTGTTTTGCATATAGGGTTATCGTTACCATCTTTCTAAATTCCATATATATGTGTTAGTATGCTGTAATGTTCTTTATCTTTCTGGCTTAGTTCACTCTGTATAAGGGGCTCCAGCTTCATCCATCTCATTAGGACTGGTTCAAATGAATTCTTTTTAATGGCTGAGTAATATTCCATGGTGTATATGTACCACAGCTTCCTTATCCATTCATCTGCTGATGGGCATCTAGGTTGCTTCCATGTCCTGGCTATTATAAACAGTGCTGCGATGAACATTGGGGTGCACGTGTCTCTTTCAGATCTGGTTTCCTCAGTGTGTATGCCCAGAAGTGGGATTGCTGGGTCATATGGCAGTTCTATTTCCAGTTTTTTAAGAAATCTCCACACTGTTTTCCATAGCGGCTGTACTAGTTTGCATTCCCACCAACAGTGTAAGAGGGTTCCCTTTTCTCCACACCCTCTCCAGCATTTATTGCTTGTAGACTTTTGGATCGCAGCCATCCTGACTGGCGTGTAATGGTACCTCATTGTGGTTTTGATTTGCATTTCTCTAACAATGAGTGATGTTGAGCATCTTTTCATGTGTTTGTTAGCCATCTGTATGTCTTCTTTGGAGAAATGTCTGTTTAGTTCTTTGGCCCATTTTTTGATTGGGTCATTTATTTTTCTGGAATTGAGCTGCAGGAGTTGCTTGTATATTTTTGAGATTAATCCTTTGTCTGTTTCTTCATTTGCTATTATTTTCTCCCAATCTGAGGGCTGTCTTTTCACCTTACTTATAGTTTCCTTTGTAGTGCAAAAGCTTTTAAGTTTCATTAGGTCCGATTTGTTTAGTTTTGCTTTTATTTCCAATATTCTGGGAGGTGGGTCATAGAGGATCTTGCTGTGATTTATGTCGGAGAGTGTTTTGCCTATGTTCTCCTCTAGGAGTTTTATAGTTTCTGGTCTTACATTTAGATCTTTAATCCATTTTGAGTTTATTTTTGTGTATGGTGTTAGAAAGTGTTCTAGTTTCATTCTTTTACAAGTGGTTGACCAGTTTTCCCAGCACCACTTGTTAAAGAGGTTGTCTTTTTTCCATTGTATATCCTTGCCTCCTTTGTCAAAGATAAGGTGTCCATAGGTTCGTGGATTTATCTCTGGGCTTTCAATTCTGTTCCATTGATCTATATTTCTGTCTTTGTGCCAGTACCATACTGTCTTGATGACTGTGGCTTTGTAGTAGAGTCTGAAGTCAGGCAGGTTGATTCCTCCAGTTCCATTCTTCTTTCTCAAGATTACTTTGGCTATTCGAGGTTTTTTGTATTTCCATACAAATTGTGAAATTCTTTGGTCTAGTTCTGTGAAAAATACCGTTGGTAGCTTGATAGGGGTTGCATTGAATCTATAGACTGCTTTGGGTAGAATAGCCATTTTGACAATATTGATTCTTCCAATCCATGAACACGGTATGTTTCTCCATCTGTTTGTGTCCTCTTTGATTTCTTTCGTCAGTGTTTTATAGTTTTCTATGTATAGGTCTTTTGTTTCTTTAGGTAGATATACTCCTAAGTATTTTATTCTTTTTGTTGCAATGGTGAATGGTATTGTTTCCTTAATTTCTCTTTCTGTTTTTTCATTGTTAGTATATAGGAATGCAAGGGATTTCTGTGTGTTAATTTTATATCCTGCAACTTTACTATATTCATTGATTAGCTCTAGTAATTTTCTGGTAGAGTCTTTAGGGTTTTCTATATAGAGGATCATGTCATCTGCAAACAGTGAGAGTTTCACTTCTTCTTTTCTTATCTGGATTCCTTTTACTTCTTTTTCTGCTCTGATTGCTGTGGCCAGAACTTCCAATACTATGTTGAATAGTAGTGGTGAGAGTGGGCACCCTTGTCTTGTTCCTGATTTCAGGGAAAATGCCTTCAATTTTTCACCATTGAGGGTGATGCTTGCTGTGGGTTTGTCATATATAGCTTTTATTATGTTGAGGTATGTTCCTTCTATTCCTGCTTTTTGGAGAGTTTTAATTATAAATGAGTGTTGAATTTTGTCAAAGGCTTTCTCTGCATCTATTGAGATAATCATATGGTTTTTATCTTTCAATTTGTTAATGTGGTGTATTACATTGATTGATTTGTGGATATTAAAGAATCCTTGCATTCCTGGGATAAAGGCCACTTGGTCATGATGTATGATCTTTTTAATATGTTGTTGGATTCTGTTTGCTAGAATTTTGTTAAGGATTTTTGCATCTATGTTCATCAGTGATATTGGCCTGTAGTTTTCTTTTTTGGTGGCATCTTTGTCTGGTTTTGGAATTAGGGTGATGGTGGCCTCATAGAATGAGTTTGGAAGCTTACCTTCATCTGCAATTTTCTGGAAGAGTTTGAGTAAGATAGGTGTTAGCTCTTCTCTAAATTTTTGGTAGAATTCAGCTGTGAAGCCATCTGGTCCTGGGCTTTTGTTTGCTGGAAGATTTTTGATTACAGTTTCGATTTCCTTGCTTGTGATGGGTCTGTTAAGATCTTCTATTTCTTCCTGGTTCAGTTTTGGAAAGTTATACTTTTCTAAGAATTTGTCCATTTCATCCAAGTTGTCCATTTTATTGGCATAGAGCTGCTGGTAGTAGTCTCTTATGATCCTTTGTATTTCAGTGTTGTCTGTTGTGATCTCTCCATTTTCATTTCTAATTTTGTTAATTTGGTTTTTCTCTCTTTGTTTCTTAATGAGTCTTGCTAATGGTTTGTCAATTTTGTTTATTTTTTCAAAAAGCAGCTTTTGGCTTTGTTGATTTTTGCTATGGTCTCTTTAGTTTCTTTTGCATTTATTTCTGCCCTGATTTTTAAGATTTCTTTCCTTCTGCTAACTCTGGGGTTCTTCATTTCTTCCTTCTCTAATTGCTTTAGGTGTAGAGTTAGGTTATTTATTTGGTTTTTTTCTTGTTTCTTGATGTAAGCCTGTAATGCTATGAACCTTCCCCTTAGCACTGCTTTTACAGTGTCCCATAGGTTTTGGGTTGTTGTGTTTTCATTTTCATTCATTTCTATACATATTTTGATTTCTTTTTTGATTTCTTCTATGATTTGTTGGTTATTCAGAAGAGTGTTATTTAGCCTCCATATGTTTGAAGTTTTAACAATTTTTCTCCTGTAATTGAGATCTAATCTTACTGCACTGTGATCAGAAAAGATGACTGGAATGATTTCAATTTTTTTGAATTTTCCAAGACCAGATTTACGGCCCAGGATGTGATCTATTCTGGAGAATGTTCCGTGTGCACTTGAGAAAAAGGTGAAGTTGATTGTTTTGGGGTGAAATGTCCTATAGATATCAATTAGGTCTAGCTGGTCCATTGTGTCATTTAAGGTTTGTGTTTCCTTGTTAATTTTCTGTTTAGTTGATCTATCCATAGTTGTGAGTGGGGTATTAAAGTCTCCCACTATTATTGTGTTACTATTAATTTCGTCTTTCATACTCGTTAGTGTTTGCTGCACATATTGCGGTGCTCCTATGTTGGGTGCATATATATTTATAATTGTTATATCTTCTTCTTGGATTGATCCTTTGATCATTATGTAGTGTCCTTCTTTGTCTCTTTTCACATCCTTTATTTGAAAGTCTATTTTATCTGATATGAGTATTGCGACTCCTGCTTTCTTTTGGTCTCCGTTTGCATGAAATATTTTTTTTCCAGCCCTTCACTTTTAGTCTGTATGTGTCTCTTGTTTTGAGGTGGGTCTCTTGTAGACAGCATATATAGGGGTCTTGTTTTTGTATCCATTCAGCCAATCTTTGTCTTTTGGTTGGGGCATTCAACCCATTTACATTTAGGGTAATTATTGATAGGTGTGGTCCCGTTGCCATTTACTTTGTTGTTTTGGGTTCACGTTTATACAACCTTTCTGCATTTCCTGTCTAGAGAAGATCTTTTAGCATTTGTTGAAGAGCTGGTTTGGTGGTGCTGAATTCTCTCAGCTTTTGCTTATCTGTAAAGCTTTTGAATTCTCCTTCATATCTGAATGAGATCCTTGCTGGATACAGTAATTTAGGTTGTAGGTTATTCTCTTTCATTACTTTCAGTACGCCCTGCCATTCCCTTCTGGCCTGGAGGGTTTCTATTGATAGATCAGCTGTTATCCTTATGGGAATCCCTTTGTGTGTTATTTGTTGTTTTTCCCTTGCTGCTTTTAATATTTGTTCTTTGTGTTTGATCTTTGTTAATTTGATTAATATGTGTCTTGGGGTGTTTCGCCTTGGGTTTATCCTGTTTGGGACTCTCTGGGTTTCTTGGACTTGGGTGGCTATTTCCTTCCCCATTTTAGGGAAGTTTTCAGCTATTATCTCCTCGAGTATTTTCTCATGGCCTTTCTTTTTGTCTTCTTCTTCTGGAACTCCTATGATTCGAATGTTGGGGCATTTCACAGTGTCCCAGAGGTCCCTGAGGTTGTCCTCATTTCTTTTGATCCTTTTTTCTTTTTTCCTCTCTGCTTCATTTATTTCCACCATTTTATCTTCTACCTCACTTATCCTATCTTCTGCCTCCGTTATTCTACTCTTGGTTCCCTCCAAAGTGTTTTTGATCTCATTCATTGCATTATTCATTTGTAATTGACTCTTTTTTATTTCTTCTAGGTCTTTATTAAACAGTTCTTGAATCTTTTCAATCTTTGTTTCCAGGCTATTTATCTGTAACTCCATTTTGTTTTCAAGATTTTGGATCATTTTTATTATCATTATTCTAAATTCTTTTTCAGGTAGATTCCCTATCTCCTCCTCTTTTGTTTGACTTGGTGGGCATTTTTCATGTTCCTTTACCTGTTGGGCATTTCTTTGCCTTTTCATCTTGTTTAGATTGCTGTATCTGGAGTGGGCTTTCTGTATTCTGGAGGTCTGTGGTTCCTTTTTGTTGTGGAGGATTAACCCAGTGGGTGGGGTTAGAGGATTGGCTTGTCAAGATTCCCTGGTTAGGGAAGCTTGCATCAGTGTTCTGGTGCGTGGAACTTGATTTCTTCTGTTTGGAGAGCAATGGAGTGCCCAGTAATGAGTTTTGAGATGGGTCTATGTGTTAGGTGTGACCTTGGGCAGCCTGTATGTTGATGTTCAGGGCTATGTTCCTGCGTTGCTGGAGAATTTGTGTGGTATGTCTTGCTCTAAAACTTATTGGCTCTTGGCTGGTGGTTGGTTTCAGTGTAGGTATGAAGGCTTTTGGACAGTCACTTATTACTTAAAGTTCCATGTAGTCAGGAGTTTTCTGGTGTTCTCAGGTTTTGGGCTTAAGTCTCCTGCCTCTGGATTTCAGTTTTATTCTTCCTGTAGTCTCAGGACTTCTCCAACTATACAGCCCTGATAAGAAAACTTCTAGGTTAATGGCTAAAAGATTCTCCCCCGTTAGGGACACCAAGAGAGGTTCACAGAGTTACATGAAGAAGAGGAGAGAGAGGAGGGAGATAGGGATGAGCAGGAGGAGAAAAAGGGGGACTCAAGAGGAGAGAGACAGATCTACACAGCTGTCTGTTCCCAGAGTGTTCTCCGTAGCCCAGTCACCTACAAAGATTCACAGAATTGGATTGGGAAGAGAAGGGGAAAGGAGGAAATAGAGGTGTTCTGAGGTAGAAAACAGAGAGTCAAGATTGGGAGAGATTAATCTTCGGTTTAAAAATAGGGCTTCTCTTCTTTTTTTTTTTGTAAGGTTATAGTGTATTGAAAATGAAAATTAAGGAGTAGTAGAGGAGTACTAGAGGACTTTAAAAGAAATAAGAGAAAAAGAAAAATAGAAAATAGAAGAGAAAAAGGAAAAAAATAGGAAAAAAAAGAAAGAAGAAAAAAAAGGAAAAAAAATTTTTTTTTCCCCCTAATTAAAAAATCATAAAAGTCTATGGAAATGAAAGTTAAGGAGTAATGGGGGAGTAATAGGGGATTTTAAAGGAAAATAACAGAGAAAAAATAAAAAAGAAAAAATTTAAAAAAGAAAAAAGTAAAATTCTATCTAGGAGTTTCTCTGGAGCTGTTGCGGTCAGTGTGGGATCGGCTCAGTTTCAGATAGCTCCTCGTTCCAGCTTACGCTTCTCGATATCTACAGGCCCCTTCCGGTGTAGTCAATGTTTCCTAGAGGGATTTTAATCTGTTGCACCAGTCCCTTCTGAAGCGGTTCCCTTTGTTTATTTGGCTTCTGTTTGCCGGTCTCTTCAGAGCCTCATTTCCGCCCTGACACAGGCGGGCGGAGGTGGACTCTTATTCAGGTAGCTAGTTCCGTCGCTCTGCGGGGAGGGGCTTGCGCTGCTGGGACAGGCTTGCGCCGCGGGGATGGGCTGGGGCTGCCGGGAGGGGCTGACGCTGCTTTCTCCGTCTGCGCTGCTCAGGCTCCCGGCTGTTCTATATGGAGCGCGCCCCGCGCTGTGCGAGGTTCCAGCCCTCGGGTGTTCCACAAAAGCGCGGAGCAAAAAGCTGCGCCTGCTCTCAGTGCCTTCCCCGTCAGAGCGGTCCAGGCAGCCAGGGGCTTGGTGGGCGCACTCTCCCCAGGTGTGGCGCGCCCACTCCCTTCCACGGACCCAGTTTCAGTTTCCGCTGGCGCCAGTTGGGTGCGCGCGCCTTCCGCCCTCCGCGTCCCCAGCCCCAGTCCCCGCCCGCGCCGGTCGGGTGCCTGCGCCCTGTGTCTCGCCGCGACCTTCCCCTCCCCCCGCCTCCTGCCTCCGGCAGGGCTGGGCCGGTCCGCAGCCTGCGAGCTCCTCGCTGGACCCTCTCGGTCTCCTTGTTCTGCGAGCGGCCGGCCGGGTTACTCTCTCTCTTCTGGTCTCCCACAGTTCAAGTTGGCAACTCACAGAAGCTCCCTCCGATTGTTCTCAGGGCACTCAGGCCCAGACCCTACCCCAAGCAATGCCGCCTAAGACTTCCCGGGACGGATCTCCGTCCTTAGCTCTTTTGTCTCACTCTTTATCTTTTATATTTTGTCCTACCTCCTTTCGAAGACAATGGGCTGCTTTTCTGGGCACCTGATGACCTCAGCTAGCGATCAGAAGTTGTTTTGCAAAGTTTGTTCTGCGTTCAGTTATTCTTTTGATGAATTTGTAGGAGAGAAAGTGGTCTCCCCGTCCTACTCCTCCGCCATCTTGGCTCCTCCCCTGTGAAGCCAATTCTTTAGACAAGCATTTAAACTTAGACTTCCTTTATTTTACTTCTCTCTGGTAAGAAAGGATCCATGTAAACAGTCTCCTAAACACATCGTGTCCTACTTCCAGTTTTGAAATTCTACCGTTCAGCTACAATGATTCATTTGGGATTTTCTCTTTTCCCTGCTCTTCTTCTGTGGCTGACTTTTAGTTTTGTCTGGGGTTTGACATTGATAGTTTTGGATTGTCATGTCATCAGAGGAGTAGCCCTTGAGCCCATGGGCCTCCAAAAGTGTCTTTCCCCTTTCTGGAATCCTCTAGAATGTGTTATTTTACCCAGATATCATGCAGATTATCTCTCCCAGTGGCATCTGCAGAGGTGTCTGAGATCCTACCTGGTCCCCAACATTTCCATGCTTATGAAATCTGTTGACAATAGTCCCTCACCCCAGAGCATCTCAGTGTCATATCCACATAGCTGTCAGAAACAGAGAGAAATCTCAGGCTCTTCCTGGGACTTTGGGACACAGAGAGACTCTGAGATAAGCTCAAGCCTCTCTGCATTGGTACCCTTGGCACCCATCTCTACTCTCTTCCCCAACACCCTGATGGTTTAGGGAAACCTATGGGTGGTCCAAATTCCATCATGCAAGTGAGAATTGGAGCATAGGTTCCCTCTACTCTTACATCCCCCAAGCTTACTTCTCCTTCTCCTTGGACTTATTGCCCAGTGCAGGGAGGTGTTGGGATTCTAGACTTCTTCTCATAAGTGTTCATCAGCATGCAACTCTTTATATTCCGGTCTTTTCTCCTCCCCCTTTCCAGTTAGAGTCCCTTTATTTAGTTGAAAGAGAGAGAAGTGGATTGGCTTAGGATGAGGGAGGGAAGGGAGAAGTGTCTTGCCTGACAAACAATTGTTGCAGATCTTTCTTGTCTTATGGAATGTGGCTTATGAAATGGAAAACCAGGAATTTAAAGTCTCTGTTTTCTAGTATCACAATTTTCACTTGGGGCAATAGAGAACTGCGGGAGGAAGGGCTAAAAGTTAATTGGGAAAATGTTCATTGCAGCACTATTGACAGTAACCAAGACATGAAAGCAACCTAAATGTCCATCAACAGATGAATGGATAAAGAACATGTGGTACATATACACCTTGGAATATTAATCAAACATTAAAAAGAATGAAATGATGCCGTTTGCTGCAACATGGGTGCACCTGGAGATTGTCATACTGAGTAAAGTCAGACAGAGAGGAAGAAATATTGTATGACATCCCTTACATGCAGAATCTAAAAAGAAATGATGCAAATGAAATTATCTGCAAAACAGAAACAGACTCACAGAGTTAGAGAACAAACTTATGGTTGTCAGGGAAGAATGGGGGGATGAGACAGTTAGGGAGCTGGGGATCAACATGTACACTCTGATATATTTAAAATGGATAACCAAAAAGGTCCTACTGTATGGCACAGAGATCTCTGCTCAAGGTCATGTGGCAGCCTGGATTGGGGGAGAATGTATACATGTATATGTATGACTGAGTACCTTTGCTATCCACCTGAAGCTATCAAAGCATTGTTAATCAGTTATACTCAAATATAAATTAAAAAGCTTTTTTTTAAGTTAATGGGGAAGAGACACATGGTTTAACATTTTACAGTATTATTTGCCACATTTGTTACCTTCTTGACTAAAGCAGATGGTGAGGAAAACTTATATGCACAGAATACTTGTGTGACAGGCAGGGAACCATGTGCTTCAACAACAGAGCAACCCTCAGAATCAGATACTACTGTCCCGTTTTGCAGATTAGGCAAGCGCAGGTGGACGAGACCGCCAGGGACAGAATCAGAACCCAAGCATGATTCCAAGCATGTGCACTATTTACTAGAACTCGGAGGTTTTTAAATTTTAAGCAGTGGAACTCCTTTATTTTTCAAACAAGATCCTACACAGAGAACTATACTATGAAACAGTCTTTTGTGCAGGAGGAAGGTTACCATTCTGTCTCAGAGCACTCTGACATTATTTTCGTCAGTTCTTCAAGTATAGGTTCATGGTGAGGATAAAAGAGGGAGACTCTTTTCTTCTTGTATTGTAGAATAGTTCCATTACAATGCTGTGTTCATTTCTGCTTACAGCAAAGAGAATCAGCTGTAGGTATACATATATTCCCTCTTTTTTTTATTTCTTTCCCAGTTAGGTCACCACAGAGCACTGAGTGGCGTTTCCTGTGCAGACAGTAGGGTCTCATTAGTTATCTCTTTTATTCGTTGTAATGTATACATGTCAATCCCAGTCTCCCAACTCATCCCACCCCTCTTCCCTCCTTGGTATCCATACATTTGTTTTCTATGTCTGTGTCTCTATTTTTGCTTTGCAAGTAAGTTCATCTATACCATTTTTCTAGATTCCACATAAATGTGTTAATATTTCTCTTTCTGACTTACCTCACTCTGTATGAGAATCTCTAGGTCCATCCACATCTCTGCAAATGACACAATTTCATTCCTTTTTGTGGCTGATTAATATTCCATTTTACATGTACACTATCTTCTTTACCCATTCCTCTGTTGATGGACATTTAGGTTGCTTCCATGTCCTATCTATTGTAAATGATGCTGCAATGAACATGGGGTGCAAGTATTTTTTTTGAATTATGGTTTTCTCTGCTATATGCTCAGAAGTAGGATTGCTGAATCATATGGTTGCTCTATTTTTAGTTTTTTATGGAACCTCCATACTGTTCTCCATAGTGGCTGTATCCATTTATATTCCAACTAACACTGTAAAAGGGTTCCCTTTACTAGAGGGGGATTCTCTTTTCCCTATTTCTAGTCTCTTTTCAATGTCTAAGGTTGTACTTTTCTTCTTCTTGGGACTTTGCAACTTCCTGAAACTTTTTTGGGAGAAAAATCAGACCACCTGCTGTGTTGAAGTAAACTCTTCATTGGACCCATGGGAACGACAGATGGCAGAGCTCTGAGTTATATGGTGTGTGGAAACCCCAGAGGGGAGAGATGAAGGTCTGGCGCTCCCAGTAAGGAGGCTTTAAATAAAGGTGGACACTTTGCATCCCTGGGCCCCATCACTTGCCATCTGATCCCCTCTAGATTCTCCCTCTTGGCCTAGGAATCTGCCATCTTTTCCCATCCTCTCTCCATTCACTTCTCTCCAACATGAATCCTTTTCTAGTCTGAGGGATGGATGGGATGGTATTGTAGAGAAGTTGATAATCCTTTCTTTTGTCACCCTGCTTATGCCACTCTTCTCTTTAATTACCTCCAAGTCTCCAGATTTTTGAAATTCAAATGCCTGGAAGATTTTTCTCATCAGTGCTTTCAACTGGCATCTTTCTTCCTCAAGTCAAGTGTTCAGAGTGCCTGGCTCTTACACGAGAAGTGGAGGATGAGAGGAAGAAAAAAAAAGGAAGTAAAACTCATGGGCAGGGGTAGGGAAGGACAGTGATTAATAGTTCCAAAACACCAGCAGACTGGAGCTAGACCCACAGCATACTGGCTCAGCCTCCTCCCCTTCCCTCCCACAAACTCTGGTGGTTCCTAAGTCCTTTATGAAGGACACGCTGCAAATGTGGGCACAAAACACTGCTCACAATGACCTGCATGTTACTTAAAATAGATTCTTTTCTTTTGGGGAAGGCACTCTAAAATGATCAGTGTAGGCAAAATTCAGATTCCCGTAAAGAACTGGCAAAACTAAGAGTCCTTTGAGTGAAAGAAAAAACAAGTACGAGATATGCACTGATATAAACTAGTTCCCTGCCTGCCCCTGCTACTTTATTATTCTACATTTAACAGAGAGGAATTCCCTCCCTTCTGCTTCCGGCAGAGAAGAGAGTTTAGCTAAGAAAGCACAGGACTTAAGCAGAGTTGGGGAACAGTTTATGCTGCTTGTAGAGAGGAAGACAGTTGCTTTGGAAATGGCACAGGCAGCATTTACAAAGGAGAAAATGGTGAGAAGCTTCCCCAGGAGCAAGGCTAACCTCCCTCCAGTCATGGGGCTGGAATAAGAAAGGGCTGTCTTCTGCCATCTCCTGAGTAGGGAAGGTAGGACCAGCACACGCACTCAATCAGTGAGTTGCACTCTTGTCCCTACCTCCCTTCACCTGCCAAGATGGAGGGGAAAGAACCAGCCAAGATCCTGCAGGATCTCAGTACACAGAAACACAAATCAAAAGTCTCAGACATGGCTGCCCAGTCTCTCACAGTCCAGGGTCCCCGTGATGACAGGTCAACTGCTTCAGTATGGAGTTCCCCTCTGGGTCACTGTGGGAGAATTTAAAGTTTTGTATCACTCACACCTTTGAGATTCTAACAAAAGAAAAGACCTTTTACCACTTCAAGTTTTAGGAGATTCATGGAGTACACAGATTTGGAACCTTGGTTTTAGACTTCTGATTCTCTTTGGAGTTTCTCGGGATCCAAAATTGGAAATTAGAGAAAATGGCCCTGATATAAGCCTTAAAGTTTTGTTTCCCTAGAGACCAAGTGCAAGCTCTGCCCTGTCCAGATCTAAGTCCACTCATCTGATAGGTCATTCAGAATCCTTTCATCCCAAGATGGGATGCCTACCCCACGTCCCACAGGTGGAGAAAAATACTATTACATGTGTTCTTCCTCCAGCACAATTTTGCAAAACTACTAAGTGTACAGCTCTTGCACAGGCTACTTGTTCTCCCCAAGAGTCATTCTCTTCCTCTTCGTTTTACTAATTGAATCTCCAGTTTTACTCAAGGACATAGTTATCCCTTTGCAGACTACATTTTCCCTTTTCTCTTGAAGCTAAAGATGAAAGTGTGTTGGCCCCTCAGTTGTGTCCGATTCTTTGCGACCCCATGGACTATAGCCCACCAGGCTCCTTTGTCCATGGGATTCTCCAGACAAGAGTACTGGAGTGGGTGCCATGCCTTCCTCCAGGGAATCTTCCCAACCCAGAGATTGATCCCAGGTCTCCAGCAGCTCTTGTATTGCAGGCAGATTCTTTACCGCTAAGCCGCCAGGGACACCCCTTGAAAATTTGGCCTAGGGTCAAATCATCTGGGAACTGTGCTGCCTCTCTGTGGCAATTCCATGAGCAGTGTCAGTCAGGGTTACTTTTCACTGGGACTTTGCCTATTCCACTAGCTGTTCTTGGAGGTGCCAGGATCTAAAAGAATAGGCAGAGCATGGGGATGTAGAACTGAGGACTCTTGCTAATTCTCCTGGTTGGCTGAGTTTAGAGGCAGGTATAGCCATCAGCACAGCAGTCCTTCCAAAAGTGTTCTGTGGGGTGGTAGGAGCTCTTCCCAAGGCAAAGAAATCTGTGCAAGGTCACAGCCTAGGATAGTGTCAATCCAGATTTTTCTCCAAAACACAGCAGAGGTGCTGTGCCTGACAGTTATGAGTAGGAGCATGCCATGGACCATCTCAGGAAGGGCCTGGGAGAGACCAGAGGCTGTAGGTAGACCCACAACTTGGCAGCTGCCCATGGGAGCTCTGGAGCCTATAGCCATAGCCAGACAGTGTCCCACTTTCCTGAAGGCTCAACACGCTTGTTCACACTTCTATTGAAATTTGGGTACCTCCTGCTATCAAAACTATTTCTGACAGAAACATCTTTAGCAGAGTGTGACCAACTGGCACTCGAATATTTCCTTTTTGTTGCTTCCAAAGACAGGGACTAAAGTCTTATAGAGATACAATAGCTCTGGCATGTCATCTCTGCCCAGAAAGAACACAAGCAACAGCAAGGCATGAGGCTGAAGACATGGGGTAAGGAGGAAAGGGAAATGAAAGAAGAGCCACAACAAGGAAAATACTGTGCTCCTGGAAATGAAACTTCACGGTGCTGGGACTCCCCCTTAGAAGCCTGGGGCCTGACTCAGCACACACTGGTAAATGCTAAAGAGGATCTGCTCAGGACGAGAGCAAAGTGAGACTTCCCCACAGCCATCTTCGCCTACTTGATACACTTTGGGTGTTTTCCTTTCTCTCTTCCCATAGTGCTCGGGGCTCCCCAGTCACCCCACTGAGCTGGCCTGGATGTCTCTTTTCTGGCAGAAGGCAGGGCCCATTGTTGCTTTCTACCTTACAGATAAAATCTAATCATTAATCAAAGAAGGTAAGTGACAGTGAGGGGGGAGGTTAATACAGACCTCAGAGAATGTCTTTTGGGACTTTCTGAGTATTGTTTCAACAACAGATTTTAGCCGGTATATCTCTATAGCAACGTACTATCTATCATTACTATTGCTGCTGTTATTTCACTTTGTTGTCCTTTAATATTCAATCTCAAGATAAATGACTTTTACATTTTTCTCATTTGGGACAAAGTACTAAGTGTTTAAGGGGCTATTTTATAGGCTTCATTTAAAAACTGACTCAGAGAAATACTTTTGGTCTTCAAGCAGTTGTTTCCCAAGGGTATTGAAAGAGGCAATACATTGATGTCTGTCCCACTAACTCTAAAACTTCTGTAAAAGATGGAAAGAAAATTTCTGTTCATAAAAGAAGAGTTGAGATTGTGAAGATTAACAAGAAGTTAAGATCTCAGCCTGAATTTTCCCAGGAGCATCTTTATCCTTATTAATCAGGGAAGAAGAGAAAGCATGGGATTTCCTGAAGGAACTTGTACGAAGTGAACAGACAACGAACAATCCAAGAGCGCACTCCCCTCCAACTGGAATACAAATTTCAAATCTTGCTAGAAGGTCAACTCTCTGAGCTCTTTAGGACTCTAACCAGTTATACACAAAGGGCACGTAACTTACTACAATGTGAAAATATAAGAAAATCTTACTTGTGTGCTTTGTCAGTTTCACAAAATGGTCTGAACGATCACCAAAAAAGGGAGAAAGGAGAGACAGGATCAACTGATCCTGGGAGTCTTACAGAGTCACTCTATTCTGCTTGTATTTGAGAAAAAAATAAAACACCTTTGCTATGATTCACCACATCACAGGGGACTCAAGAAGCTAGAGGAAGACAACATAAGAAGGAAGAGAAAGGAAGCAATGAGAAGAAATGATGAGAGACGAGAAGGAGAAAATGTCAGCTCCAGTCAAGCTACCCCATCAAAGGACTGCTTGCTCAGATCCTGATTCCATGGTCAGAGGCTCTGGTGCCCTGAACATCTTTCCGCTTTTGCTGTTCTCATTGCCACGCTTCTCCCACAGCCAATAATGACAAGAAATTCAGTAAATGTCTCTGTTTAGGTGGTAGGTAGAGCAAGGGATTTTCTAAGTTTCTTAGAAACTTAGCTTTTCCAGGTTTCCAAAAGAGCAGTGAGATCTGGGTAAAGAAAGTAGAGAAGGTACCGTTGCTCCCCCAGAATCTCTAGAGGGACAAGTGAAGCCTCTCATTTCTTTGAGCTCTCCACATTTAATATAGGTTTCTCTCTGAGGTCCTTCAGCATCTCCTGCCCCACCCGAAGAGAGTTAAGTATACCCGTGGAAATCCCCTGAGCCAACTAGCACATGCTGTACCAAAATATTGTGTCTTGACTTTGTTCTTTTACATCTTCACAACTAAAGGAAAGAGATACAATCAAAATGATAGTCCACTTGAATGATAAACAAGAGAACTTAAAGAGACACGACCCAATTACTCACCCGTGGAGTGACAGTCTGTGAGCAGTTCACGAGGTCTGTGCTGCTGGATGGCTATGATTTGTGATTTCTCTTTGAACACTTAGTTCATGGAAATTTATAATTGCAGCTTTCTTGAAAGGATGTTCAGCTCAACACGCAAAACACACCAATTTTTGTAAATCAGGCTTATGATTGTCTGAGCATTCAAAGAAAAATCAGAAGTGAGAACACAAATTATCATTTGATGCACAAAATTGTCACCGTTTATTTATGTTACTCTTCATGGAAGATGTGTGGAAAATGCCAAAATCAGCAGATGGAGGAGGTAGATTGTGTCCCATTCAGCTGGCTTCTTGCTTTGAAATATTCCTTGAATTTGTAGTCCAGTATATGACGTTATGAACAGGGCACCCCATGTCTGACACTGGATCTGCGTCAACTCTGAAGAGGGGCTCCCAGGGACTAACACAAATGCCCCACCTCTTCTTTTCACCTCTTACGAGATTGTCACAGTACCTGTAACAATGTGCTTAGTTGCTCAGTCTTGTCTGACTCTTTGGGACTCTGTGGACTGTAGCCCACCAGGCTCCTCTGAGCATGGGGATTCTCCAGGCAAGAATACTGGAGTGAGATGCCATGCCTTTCTCCAGGGGATCTTCCCAACCCAGGGATCAAACCCAGGTCTCCTGCATTGCAGGCAGATTCTTTACCAACTGAGCCACCAGGGAAACTCACCTGTAACAATAAGACAAGCTAGCCCATGTGGCTTTCAAAGACTGTTTTACACTGAGGCAAGGGATGTTATTCATCTTGGTTACTGTAGCCATTCTTGGGGCTTCCCTAGTGGCTCAGAAAGTAAAGAATCTGCCTGCAATGGGGAGGCCTGGGTTCAATTTCTAGGTTGAGAAGAGCCCTTGGAGGAGGCAATGGCCACTCCAGTATTCTTGCCTGCAAAATCCCATTGACAGAGGAGCCTGACTGGCTACAGTCCATGGGGGTCTCAAAGAGTCCAATACGACTGAATGACTAACACTTTCCAACTTTCCCATAATATTCTTACAGGTCGATAGGACTGATGCTGCCCAATAACAGTGAATTGAACAGAAGTTTATAAGTCACTGTCCACTCAGCATCTCTGTAATTGTCACCCTATATTCACGGTCTTGCAGATTTTTCTAAAAAAAATGGTGAATCAAGGCAGTGGTGTTTCATGGCCAGAATCCAGGTTAGATTATCCATGACAAGACGTGAGCAAAACTGTGTTGATGACAGAACTGCTATCTACCTATGACTTTGAACACAAATGATGTGGAAGAACATCCAACAATTACTAAGAAGTCATCCAGGCTTGGGCTTCCCCAGTGACTCAGCGGTAAAGAATCTTCCTGCAACATAGGAGTTGTGGGTTTGATCCCTGGGTCAGTCAGGAAGATCCCCTGGAGCAGGGCATGGTAACCCTCTCTAGTATTCTTGCCTGGAGAAGTCCATGGACAGAGGAGCCTGGCAGGCTACAGTCCATAGCAAAGAGGTGGATATTGAAGTGACTTAGCATGCATGCAGCCAGGCTTGACAAATATCACTGTTTTAGCCGTGAGGCTGTGTTGAGAACAATTTTTATGGACAAGCTAGTTTAAGGAGAGTCTGAATGACCTCTGTCATTTTTCAGAATTCTGTCCTGTATACGTCGGTACCAGTGTGGCATGCGTGTAACTTATGTTCTTGAAAAGTTGTGTGGCAATCATATTATCACAAATGGAAACCTATTTTAAATACACAGAGAAAACTATTTAATCCATTAAACAAAGGGTCAGCAGATTTTTTCTGTAAAAAGCCAGATAGTGAAGATTTCACACATTGTGTGATGTACAGTTTCTGCCTCAGTGACTTTACTGTGATGATACAATCACAAAGCAACCATGTTTCAACACAACTTTACTTACAAGACCAAAGTGTATGTTAGTTGCTCAGTCATGTCTAACTCTTTGTGACCCCTTGGACTGTAGCCCACCAGGCTCCTCTGTCCATGGAATTCTCCAGGCAAAAATACTGGAGTGGCTTGCCATTCCCTTCTTCAGGGGATCTTTCCAATGTGGGGGTTGGACCCAGGTCTCCTGCATAGCAGACTGATTCTTTACCATCTGAGCCACCAGGGAAGCCCATTACAAGAGCAGGTAGTGGGCCAAATTTGGCTCCTGGGCCCTAGCTTGCCAACTTCTACATTAAACAAATAATTCTCAAGTGCCTACTACGGTGGATGAGGCATAAGTAACCACCAGGGATACACAAAAAAACACAACAGAAAAGTGACTGTGCTTGTGGAACTCTATCATGTATGTTCAGAGATGAGAGGTAGATAATTTAAAATATACCTGCAGTAAATGACTTGATTAAGTGCACAATCTTCCTTTATAGCAACACTCACTCAGACAAGCAATTGATAAACTTTGTCTGTTTAGATTTTTGTCTCATGATTCTTTTAAAGTGGATCTAAGCTAGTTCAAGCCTAGATTTGAATCCACCACCTCCATCTGAAATAAGGCCAGTACATTTGGGGGCAGCCAGGGATGCCAAAGAGGTACCAGCCTCTGAAAGGCTCCATCCCTTCTTTTCCTCTGCTTCTGCTTACAGCAGCAATACTTTTACTCACACTTCCTGTTTCTGGCACTTGCCTTCTTTTCTTCTGTTTAGACTTCCCCCCTACTTCCCCCCTGTGGTTAAACAAGTATAAAGTCCTAAAGCTATAGACTTAAGTTGCTCGCACTCTCTCTCTCATTCATTCCTACGCATAGGCTCATGCGCTTGCTGTCTCCTCTATTTCTCTCTCAGAATGACACTTCTAAGTACTGCTTTGGGTATGCTTTTCTATTTACTTCAAGCCGTTTCTGGAGAAAGTGGCTATGCAGAGAATGGTGAGTCATTTCTGATTTTTCTTCAGGATTTCAGATGATCCCTAGCATCTATTTCAGTTGCTCAGATCCATAATAGACTGGAGTGGGGCACTGGGTTAAATATAAGGGAGTTAGAGGACTTACCACGTACTTAACCCTTTTGCCTGTTCTAACCACCAGGACAGGGGGCCTGGGGCCAACACTGCAAGTGGTCCACAAAGGCGTAGAATTGTCAAGGGATGCACTTGACTCTCCCAATGTGAATCTTAAATATTTGTTGATGCCTCTGATCTTACAAAAAGAACACCCCATAGAGACACAATGGTTATGCTTGTTAGAGAACCTTCAAGGTAACTTTACCTTGCCAAGAAAAGCAGCTCATTTTGTTTTGCTTTAGCTTTTAAGAGGCTCCAAAAACATCACTTTCAAGATAAAATAATATCCAGAAACAACCACTTTGTCTGCACTTACCTTTGCTGTTTTCTCAATACCTACTCCAGTATCCAGAACATAGTAGACATTTAACAAATATTTGAAAATTTCCTCAAAATACTTTAGTTTTGGTGTGATCATGTGGTATTCTTAGTGAATAACTGAATAGGGGTAAGATCTGAATGAGTTCTCTTTGAAATATACTTAACTGTATCCAGGCCAACAAATTTATCATCATATAACAATTTTCTTTAGTATCCTTAAATACTTAGTACCTAGAGGCAGATGCTGTCTACTTTGTAAACCTATTGTAATTACAACTGAAATTGCGCCAAGGTGAAGTGGCCCAGAGGAGCCACCTGGAAACTTGGACCACCTAATTGTTCCTGAAAATTAAGTACTTTCACTTTAAGATTTAAAAAGTATTTGCCTAGTGAAGATATCAAGCACGTCAGCCTAATGACTCAGCTTAGATAGCTTAAGTCATGTAATCACTAAGGATGGAAATCCCTAGCATATTTTCATTAATGGAATTGTCAGAGGGTTGACATTTTTCATAGCGTGACTGTGAATGTGTGGGGGATGATAATTAATTCATGGTAAATGTTGTCTTGTGTCTGTACAGATAGATGCTTGGCAGGTAACACATAAATCTTCCCCTTTGGAATATAATATATCCCTTCTGCTTCACCACTCCCCGAAGTGGTCATTTTATTTTAAAAACAAATTAAGGATTCTAGTTGAAAGCTGAGTTTTCACTTCAACTTTTTAAATTTCAGGGTATTTTTTTAAGAGATCTGTAACCACCCATCCACATGATTACATCAAAATACTTCTCAGTTTGAGGTGTCAGGAATTCAAAATAATCAACTGCTCTCTGTTAAAGATAAGTTAGTTCTCTGATAAGCATAAGAATGATCAAGAGAAGAAGATACTTTTTAAAAATCCAAATCATTTATACTTTTAATTAACTAAGCCCTTCCAGTAGGAAAACTTCTAAACCACATTCTCTTGTCTATAATACATATTTCAAAAATTCTAATTTTTATAGTGAGAATTTTTAAAAACTCACTGTTCGTGAGCTCTGTGTAATTTCAAATCTGTAGTCATAATAATACCTTTGACAAAACACTCTTTTTCAAAGGAGCCACCAAAGGTTTCATGTATATCCTTCGAATTAGAATTCTTTTTTTACCTTTTCTTTATTTCTCAAAAAATGTGATAATAGTTTTAGCTAGCCCTTATTGAGTACTTTCTGTGTTCTAAGAAATATCTTTGTATTCAGTGACTCCTCATAATAACACGAATTTAAATATCAGAACCCTGAAGCTTAGAGAGGACCTGATGAAGGATCACAGCTACACAGTGGAACAGCCAGGATTTAAATCCACATCTGTCCAGCTCTGGTGCTGGAGGTCTTAACCACTGTGTATATGACTCTTAACTAAGCTGAGAGCAGATATGACATTCTCTTTGTAAAATGCCACGCAATTTTGCAGGTAATTGAGGGGACTTTTCTTGTTTACAAAGCAACTTTGGCTCAGAGTCAACGAGCTCCGAACCTGTTAAAGAACCAATGAGCTTTTTCTCAAAACACGGCCATTTTAACTGTATGACCATTATTTTCTTCTCTTTCATGGAAATATCATTAATTTACAATGTGTGTTAGTTCCAAGTATACAGCAAAGTGATTCAGTTATACATATATAGAGAGAGACACACACACATATATATATTTTTTTTTCAGATTCTTTTCCATTATAGATTATTACAAGATATTGAGTATAGTCCCTGGGCTTTACAGTAGGGTTTTATTATTTGCCTATGTTATATATAGTAGTATGCATATGTTAATCCCGAACTCCTAATTTATCTGCCTCCCCCACCTTCCACTGTTCCCTTTGGTAAATTAAGTAAGTTTGTTTACTATGTCTGTGAATCTATTTTTATTCTGTAAATAATTTCATTTGTATCATTTTTTTAGATTCTACATATAAGCAATATCATATGATATTTATTTTTCTCTATATGGCTTACTTATCTTAGTATGATAGTCTCTAGCTCCATCCTTGTTGCTGCAAATGGTATTACTTCATTCTTTTTCATGGCTGAGTAATATTCCAGTGTGTGTGTGTGTGTGTGTGTGTGTGTGTGTGTGTGTGTGTGTGTGTAGTATATATGCTACTGCTGCTAAGTCACTTCAGTCATGTCTGACTCTGTGTGACCCCATAGACAGAAGCCCACCAGGCTCCCCCGTCCCTGGGATTCTCCAGGCAAGAACACTGGAGTGGGTTACCATTTTCTTCTCCAATATAGTATTAGTATATATAGTATATATAGTAGTATATATATATATACACACACATATATATATACATACAACATGTTCTTTATCAGTTAAACTGTCAATGGACCTTCAGGTTGTTTTCATGTCTTGGCTATTGTAAGTGATCACTGCTGTGTAAGAATATATAGCAAATTATACAGGAATGCTTTGTTCTGTTGATACCAGAATCTACTAAAGTCTGCTCACTCTGGCTTAAGTTGTATGTTAAACAGTTTTGGAGACAAAGTTGATCCACAAGTGTCTGAATCCAAATAGTAATGTAGGTTCTGTTGTACCAGATTGGTGGACATGCCAGCAATTAGCGGACTGGATCTCACTCTATAAGATTAAGAGCGAATATATTTTGACATGGAAGCCCCAAATAGTGGGCTGCCCCTCATTATTTAAAACTGCCATTAAAAAGAGGGCCATATCCAGCTGAAATACAGTTCACTTCAGTTACTCAGTCATGTCCAACTCTTTGTGACCCCATGGTCTGCAGCACGCCAGACTCCCCTGTCCATCACCAACTCCTGGAGCTTGCTGAAACTCATGTCCTTTAAGTCAGTGATACCATCTAACCATCTCATCCTCTGTTGTCCCCTTCTCCTCCTGCCTTCAGTCTTTCCCAGCATCAGGAGCCTTTGCTGGTGGCAGAATTGTGAGCTTGATGGATTCTAGGTATAGTCAGAAACAGCAGTGCCTGCAGCTCTTACCTTGGTGTGGCTTTTCAAGATTTGTTGCTTTGACTGAACTGACCTTTCTCACAACTGGTTGGTCCACTCACAACCAGCTTTACTAATCATCCCAAAGAACAACTGGGTTGTTGAAGTAAAGAGGGTTCTGTCTGTAATCCCACGGCCTTCGGGGTACTCAGTTGGGATGTAATTTTCAGTATCTTCTCTCTCCTATTTAAAACCTGTGCTGTGTTGTGTTGTGTTTAGTCGCTCAGTCATGTCCGACTTTTTGTGACCCCATGGACTGTAGCCCGCCAGGCTCCTCTGTCCATGGGGATTCTCTAGGCAAGAATACTGGAGTGGGTTCTTCCCAACCCCTAGAGCTTCAATTTTCTAGTATCAGTGGCCAAAGTAATTTCAGTATCAATAGACCTTGAAGCAGTCTCTCTGCTTCAAGGTCTCTCTCCTTCAAGAGACTGAAGCACTCAATCTCTCCGAGAATGGCTTTGGTTACTCTGGATTTTCTCAGATCCCAGTTGGAGTATCTTTGATGATATATTTTTCTTTATTAAATACTATTAAATATACACACAAAATATATATTTAATCTTAGGGGCCTCAATCCATCTTAAAAAATCAAATGCTATCTCTAAAAGACAGTACTTTCCAAAAGCAATGGCATAAAAATTCTGGTTTCCCACATGCTTCTAGAATTTTGCTCATATTCATAAAACACAATATCTCTAAAGGGAGGATATACAAGCACAGAAGTAGTATCTTTAAGATTCATGGGAAGCTCCACCAGGTCTGAGTCCTGTGATGTAATTTTTTCTGATCCTGTTTGCCTGTTAGTAGCTTAAGACAAGTGGCCTTAAATATATATTCATACAATGGGAAAAATCAATGGAACTTTTAGGTGGGATACCTGTTTAGGTAAGGGAAAGCTACTGTTTTAAGAAGTGAACTTCTGACTGCAAGATAGCTATCATCTTCATTCATTCATTCAAAAAAATTTCTTGGGAGGCAATAAAGGAAGATTAGTAATAAAGTATAAGACTAGATTAGGTGGCACATGAATAATAGAGTATCTCATTTAAATGTATAAACTAACAAAAGAAATACTCATTATACAAAAGAAAGGATGCATTTAGTGTCTCATTCTAGATCTCCAATGCTCTTACCCAACAGCAGAGATATTTATAAATCTTTGGAGACTATTTATTAATTGTGATGACTTTTTTCTATTAGAAAAAAATCTGTGTTCATTAAGTTTTATTTGAGTTTTGTCATTTTGTTTGCTTTTATTTTTGTTTTTTTGAAGTCCTGTTTCTTGTCTTTGCCCTTGGGCTTTCCATCTTTAGACAAACAATCACCACTCCTTCATGTCTGCCATGAAAGTCTGCCATTTCGGCAACATTAGTCCAGATTGCACAAGAGGCACTTATTGGCTTCATTAACATCTATAGGTTTGTTCCTTGCCAGGAGATTTTGACGATGCAGAACTGGATGACTACTCATTCTCGTGCTACAGTCAGCTGGAAGTGGATGGACTCCAGCACTTGCTGACCTGCACGTTTGATGACTCGGACATCAACACCACCAACCTGGAATTTGAAATATGGTGAGGAATGGCGCCTTCAATGGGTGCTTATAAATCCTCCGTCTCTCTTTCTTACACTGCACGGCAACAGCTGCAAAGGAGAGTGTGGGGGCTAATTATCAAATGTTAAAATTGAGTAAATTCCAAAAACTTCCTCAAACTCCTTGTCTTTCACCAAGAGACTCAAGCAAAGAAACACTCAGGAGCTCATCTTTCAGGTCCTCGCTGCTACAGCCAAATGATGGTGTGGGTGTGGGAGGTCCCACATCCCTCCTGACTTCATGGCAGAACTTAAATTCTGATTGTCCTGGTTCACTCCTCCCCTGAAGGCTCTTTGCCCAACATGGAACAAGCTAGTGTCTTCAAGCCACACTCAGGGCAGGTGCCTGGTTTCTGATCCTAACACGAGCACTTAACTGGTTTTTTAACCTAGAGTAAGTTGTGTAACTTATCTGTTCCTTTGTTTCTTCACCTGTTAAATATCACCTCATAGGGAGACGTGAGATTAAATAATTTAATACTTCAATTATTTAATTGGATGACACATCCAGTATGTAATAAGTAATGAAAAAAAGGCATTAAGTCAAAACTCTGTGAATCTAGACCCAACTGCCACCCAGCCAGTTGCCAATACCAGTTTTCTAAAAATCCACAGGAAGAAATTGTCTCTGGGTTTCATGGAGCCACTAAGAAAGGTAAAAAGAAAGAGAAAGTCTCTTAGCTGATTTGAAAGTTTAGTAAAGAGCTCAGAGAACTTATCTTCTCCCTCTTCCACAAATCATCTCTTGTTGCCAAGAGTTACTATCTCTGATGACTTGAAAAAAAACTACTCTGTCATGAAATTCTGACTTGTGGCTATTTCCAAATTCATATCAGATGACCTAATTTTAGTTAGTTGTGTAGTAAGGAAAATGAGTCAAAATCTACCAGTAGTAAAAGAGGGCTTCTTATATTCCATAGACAGCCAATCTCCCACAATACTTGGTCTTGACAAGCCCTGAATCCCATGTCTTATGTTAATTCCCTGCCTCGGTGCATGCAATGTCTCCTGCTAAGGTCTTTGGATAAATATGACCTTGGACTTGAATGCCATAGTGTGTTCTCAGTCTGCCTCTGTCAGTTCACTTCTATCACATGCTTTCCAGGAATAACATACATCTAGAGAAGAAGAACCTACAATGTCCAGAGTCTGTGCAACAAGTAGACTCCACTAAAGCTGCTGAACAACTCATTCAAAATACGCACATCATTTTTGTGGGCAAAACCCCCTCTGACACAGAGGTCTGCTTTGCCTCTCCAGCCAGCTGGGTGGTAAATGGCAGTGGTTTTAATTGGGGAGGCAGAGGTTGACCTTCTGTCCACTTTCACTCATGACAGTACCTGACCACTTCCTTGGCCACTTGAACAAACTTCCCCGCTTCCTTTCACGAGTCTCTTGATTTCTCCTGTCATATTTCAACTTGTCCGTAGCCTCCGTTTGGGTTGTTAGGTTGGATTCAGATATTTCCATTGGAAAGGGATTATTTTAAGACATATCTTCTGTGTTAAAAAGTAACTATGAAGCCCTTAGTAGGCTAAGATGCTTCTAGAGGGCAGTCATCTTCACAAAGTTAGCCACACCTTGAGGGGAAGATTTGTGCAACTCCTGGGTTCTGAGCAGCGGTGTAGCTCAAGTTAAGTGTGTGTTAAGTCATTTCAGTCATGTCTGACTCTTTGTGACTCTATGGACTATAGCCTACCAGGTTCTTTTGTCCATGGGATTCTCCAGACAAGAATACTGGGGAGGGTTACCATGCCCTCCTCCAAGGGATCTTCTAGACCCAGGGATTGAACCTGCATCTCTTATGTCTCCTGCATTGGCAGGAGGGTTCTTTACCACTTAGGGCCACCTGGGGCGGGGGTGGGGGGGGGGGGGCGTGCTCTAGCTCAAGTTAAAGCCCCTTAAACAGTGTTGAATTTGTTGCTAAGTTTGGATTTCTTTCCCCCAAAATTGCTTTATGCAAGCTTTTTCTTTTTTTCTGTGAATATAAATTTATAAAGAAAGAAATTGGAAATCACTGAAAACTGAGTTCTGCTGAAGTCTTTACACAGGTGGAATTTTTGATGGAAACCAGATGTTTCCAAGAGGGATCACCAGGGTCATTTTCCAACGAGCACTTACCACCTGCCTGATCTGGCCGCCAGACTGCCAGGCTTAGAAACCAGTAATTTAGGATTCAACATGCAGATCCATCTCTCGGGGATGGACTTGGATTAGCCAAAATCACAGAGGCGAATGACCAGCATGCCAAGTGACAACTTCACATGGATAAATGCAACTCTTATAGTGAACCAAATATTCGTCCCACGCTCAAATCTTTGAGGGGAGGTGACAGAGAGGGCAGTAGATCGTACATCAATATAAATCCACTCTCACTGGGGGACCTAGAAATTTTTTGTTCACCAGCACCCTAACAGGCTCCCAGGTACTGGCAGGGACAAAGCTGAAGCTCCAGAAACAGGCAGGGAGGTTGTTATCTCAATGATCAATATAACCAGTAACCCAATAACTAGCTCTGTGACCTGAGAATCACATTTAAAGTCTGATCATAACAACCGCTCACACTGAGGTAGAAGGATTAGTGTCTGGCTTATGGTTGGTGCCTGTAAATGATATTTAATTTTGTGTCATGGGATTTTCATTTAAAAATGTGATCCAAAGGTTCAGTAAAGATAGAAGCAAAACAAAGGAAATCTGTTTGTTGATTTTATTGATAAAACCTATTATCTGATTCAGATCTCAAAGTGGTTAATTTTCTTTTTTAATTTAGTTGCTAGCCTTTAAAAATCTAGCTATCTCTTTGAAAATCAGATTTGGTAATACTGGGCCCAGACAGCAAAAATTAACTGAACAGAATTCTGATGGCTTCTACAGATGGAGAATTAAATCTCAGTCATGAAGTTAGCCCACTGTTCTCATTTTCATTACCCACGTGGACACCATAGGCATGTAAATTTGGGCCCCTGCTTTTTAGCTGTTTGCATAATTTTCACAGGCAGCTCTCAGAAGGTAATTGTATTTCCTTTATTTCCACATTGGTGGAGGCGCCACAGTCACTCCCACGTGCCACCTACAGATACCACTTCAAATATGTCATTTTTTTTTTTTCATCAATTACCACCAACATCACAGGTTGCATCTAGCCCAGGCTACCTCATGTTCATGACCTAACTAGCAACATCTGTCAAGTGTTGTTAATCTAGCCCTTTCTAAACCATATTAACTCTTGAGAAGATTCTGTCTTTTAGGACCAAATGAGGAATAACCTTTGGGGTTTGTTTTTAGTATTTCCATGTAAATACCTGCTTGCACCAACAAGAGAAAAGTGTTTATCACACTAAACTACACAAGTTTATAAGAGATTGAGGAAAGTGGCATTGAGGTGAAGAATCCTCTGGTCCCCAGCAGTCTCTATTTTCAGAAAAAAAGGAATTTGTGTAAGTAGCTGAGGGTTGATGTCCTCCACGGGACCAATTTTGCTAGCCTATGGGTCTACTTGGGTACCTGTAGTGATTCTTTTCTCCCCACCAAAATACCCTAAAACAGCTCTATCCAACAGAAATATAATATGACCCACAAATGTGGGAGTGATATATGTAATTTAAATTGTCTAGTAGCCACGTTTAAAAAAAATAGGTGAAAATTAATTTTAATAACATCTTATTTTATGCAATATTGCCAAAATATTATCATTTCAACCTACATGAACAAAAAATATGAACAGTATGAACATAAATATTCATGAGGTATTTTGAATATCTACATCTTCAAAATCTGGTATTTCATATTTGGAGAACATCTCAATTTAGACAAGCCATATTTCAAAGATTCAATATCCACACATGGGGCTGTGGCCATTGTGTTGGGGAGTGTAGTCCTAGAACATTCCTAATCCTAGCAATACACACTTAGCACCAAGTAAGTTGTTTTAATTTAATTATGTGAATTGAAATTAATTGGATTGACTAGAGTTGAGCCACTCACGGGAGACCCTGAGTTTCCTCTGATCACCTGAAGCCAGAGTCAGGGGCACGAAACGAGGCTGTCTGTTCTAGACCACAGTCGTCTCTTAGTCTCCTATCACGGCTTCCCCTCCACAGAGAGCAGGCCCTAGAGCTCAGCCCTTAAAGGGTGCCCAGCCTTGTAAGGCAGCCATATGGTGATGCTTCATTGTTGTTGCTCATTGCTCACATTTCTTGAAAAGCAAGAATGAATTGAGAATATCATTTTAGATTCTTCTCAAACGTCCAACAGTCCTGGAACATTCCTACATGCTAAGGATCTGCAATTGAATATTCCACACACGTCTGCTAGAGAGCTCAGGAATGATCCTGGAAAGGGCTTATATGTGCACATGCAGAGAAACGTGTACACACATCCAATTTCATCGCAGAAAACCAACACACATTCTACATTGTGGATAGCAAATGACCTTTGGAGAATATACTCTCCATATTTTTTTTTCCTAAAAAACATCTGATTAATGAGAAGAATTCTCTTCACAGAAGCCAACCATTTTCTACCACAATCCTCACTTCCAATTTGACCCAGTTTACTTCTTTTTAGGACTCTGTGGCTGGATTTAAATAGTATGTAGGGAAAACAAACTGGTAACCATGGTTATCACAAGAGATGTGAATCAAACTGGGGATTGAAGGAAAGAAGAGAAATGAGTAATTTTCCTTTTACTCTGCATTGTTTATTTTTACAGTGAGAATACATACTTTGCTTTACTTCTTTAATTTTTATGTCATTTGTTAATTTCATTTTACTTTCTTTTTTGATTACAGTTCATTTGGAGGGTAAAGTTTACCTATGGTAAAATGTAAAAATACTAAATGAATTTTGAGAAACATATATGACATGTTGCCATCACCTCAGTTGAGATGCAGAAAATTCCTTTCACCCTAGAAGGATGCATCGTGTCCCCTTTCAATCTCTCATCTCCTGTGAGAAATCAGTTTTGAATTCTATCACCCTTTGGTTTTGCTGGTTTCTGATAGTTCTTATAAATGAAATAATATACTGCTCCCTCTTTTCTGTCTGACTTCTTTCACACAACAAAATGTTTTTGAGATTTATCCATGTTTATGCTTATCTCATAGCTCATCTTTCCACTTGCTGAGTATTAATTCCACTGTTCAAATATACCATAGATTTTTTTTAAGAACTTTTACTCTTGTCCTCATCCATCTTTATAAATTATTGATCAAAGTTAGATGGTGAGATTTTATTTATTTACCTAAATATACAAGTTAAGCAAATATCTCTCTATAAATAGCAGGGAGGAAGGGTTGAGGAGAGGGATAGTTAGGAAGTTTGGGATTTATGTACACACTGCTATATTTTAAATGGATAACCAACAAGGACCTACTGTATGGCACAGGAAACTCTGTTCAATATTATTTAAAAACCTAACTGGGAAAGAATTTGAAAAAGAATAGATACATGTATGTTGTTGTGGTTTTTGTTGTTGTTGTTTAGTTCCTAAATCCTGTCTGACTCCAAGACTCCTCTGCCCATGAGATTTCCCAGGCAAGAATACTAGAGTGGGTTGCAATGACTTCCTCCAGAGGATCATCCTGACCCAGTAATCAAACCTGTGTCTCTTACATTGACATTACATAAGGACAGGAGGATTCTTTACTGCTGAGCCACTGGAAAGCCCTAGATACATGTATGTGTATAACCAAATCACTTCATTGTACACCTGAAGCCAACACAACATTGTTAATCAGCTGTACTCCAACAAATAAATCAAAAATTTTTAATCCTTTTGTTTTTTAATGGACATCTGAGTTTTCTCAAGTTTGAGATTATTTTTTTTTAAATTTATCATTAACATTCTTTCACAAATCAGTTTAATATAAACTTTCACTTCTTTAAAGTAAAAGTCTTGAAGTGGAATTACTGTATCACTGGGGTAGGTGTGTTTTTACCTTTATAAGAAAAACTGCCCAACAAGTTTTCCAAAATGGTCATATCACTGTACTCTTCTGCTCTCAGTGTATGAGAACTGCACATCATTCCCAATATTTGACATTGAAATAGTATCTCATGATTTTATTTACATTTTGCAAGACAAATAATGTTGACCACCTTTTCATGTACTGTTGGCCATTTGTATATATTCTTTTGGAAAATAGCTGTTAGATTTTTGTCTTTTTTCATTGAATTATTTGTCCCTTGGGTGTGAGTTCTTCATATGCTCTATATACAATTATGATGTTAGATATATGTACTACAACTATTTCCTGCGATTTCATTTTACTAATGAATTGCTATCAATGAATCTGCTATTGTCATTTCATTAAGGCATATTTTAATAAGCAAAAGATTTTCATTTGATGCAGCCCAATTTGTTTTATTTTTCTTTTTTATATTTAGTGTCATATTTGTGTCTACCCTCAAAGTTAGGAAGATATTTTCTCATGTTTTCTTCTAAACAATTCACAGTTTTAGTCTTTATATTTAGAACTATACTCCATACCCAATTAATTTTTGTGAAATTGAGGTTCACATTTTCCACATTGTTCTAGGACTATTTGCTGAAGAAATTTGTTTCCACTGAATTCATTGGGTGCATGTATTTACTATATGTATGAGTCTATTTCAGAACATTATGTTATCCATTGATCAATATTTCTATCCTTGTGACAGTGCTAAGCTGTCTTGATGGTCGTAATCTTATAGTAAGTTTGAAATCAAGTCTCTGAGTCCTTCATCTTTGTTCTACTTTTTTTCAGTGTTGTTTGGCTATTCTGAGTTCTTTGTGTTCTCTGTTTAGATTTCCTTTAATAGCTCTCAGGAATGTTTTGTAATTTCCTTTGGAAAGGGCTTAAACATCCTTTGTTAATTTTATTTCTAAGCATTTTATGTTTTATTGCTATCATCAGTGGAGCTGTTATTTTTTTAAATTATTTTCCAATTTTTGGACACTAGTCTATAGAAATAAGATTGACTTTTGTAAACTGACCTTAATGAAATCACTATATTAGTTCCTGTAATTGTGTTGGAATATCCTTATGGTTTTCCATGTGAACAAGCATGTCTGAAAATAATCAAAATTTCTTTTCTTTCTTTCCAAACTAATGATTTTTATTTGTTTCTCTTGCCTTATGCACTGGTTAGAACCTCCAGTATACTGTTGAATAAAAGTGGGGAAAATAGATATTCCTGCTTTGTCCTTATCTTAGGAGAAAACTGTTAACTAGTTCACCACCAAGCATGTTCTTAACCATAGACTTTTCGTTAAGTACCCCTTATCAGGTTGAGGTGTCTACTGAGATTTTAGTTGTAATGGATGTTGAATTTTGTCGTATGCTTTTTCCACATCTATTGAGATGATCAGATTATCCATGTTTTTTATTTTGTTCATGTGGTGAATCATATTGATTGATCTTTGATTGTTGACCCTACCTTGATTTCCTGCAATGCATCCTACTTTATCGTTATGTGTTAGCATCAATATATTAACATTTAATTGAGGAATATTAATTTATAACTTTCTTTTCTGTAATATCTTTGCCAGCTTTTGGTATCAGACTTGAGCTAACTTCATAAAACAAGTTGGGAAAGATTCATTTCTCCTTAATTTTCTGAGAGAATTTGTGTAAGATTGGCACTTATGATAGAATTCACCAGTTTTATCTGGACATAAAATTTTCTTTGTAGGAAAACTTATTAGTAATCAATTTAACTTCTTTGAAAGAAATAGAACTAATGAAACATTCTATGTCTTCCTTACTTACACATCTGGGCACTATTTCTTTTTATATTAAGTGTTGCAATATTCAACCATTTCCTATCAGAGTTTAGAGTTAATGTACTATTTCATGAAAAACATAAGGAACTTGGAACAATACAATTGTACTTAGCACATTCTAGCCTCTGTACTACTGTCATATGTTTCATGTCTATGCATACCACTAATTCCACAATAATATTACATTATTTGTTTTAAAAAATCCTTTGCTTTTTTCTGTCACACTGTGTGGCAAGCAGGATCTTAGTTCCCTGACCAGGGATTGAACCTGTCCCTCTGGCATTGGAAGCACAGAGTATTAACCACCGGACTGCCAAGGAAGTCCTGAACAATCTTTATCTCTAAAGAATTTATGAAAAGAAAATATGTGGTGTTTTTTATGTTTATTATGGTACACCTAATTGCTTCCTGTAGATCTGAAATTATACCTATATTATTGCCCTTTGGTCTAAAGAACTTCCTAAAACAAATTATGTAAATTTTTATATAGCTAAAAATATCCTTATTTTGCCTTCACTATTGAAGAATATGTTATACTATAAGGACTCAAAGCAGACAATTTCTCCCCTTCCAGAGTCTTAAATACATTATTCCAATGTCTTCTGGGTCACATAATTTCTGATGAGAAGTGATCTACTTCTCTGCATATGCTTTCAAGATTTATTTGCCTTTGCTTTTCAGCCATTTGACCATGATGTACCTAGGTATGGCTTCCTTTGTACTTATTCTGCTTGAATTGGCTGAGTTTTTTAAGCCCAGAAGTTGATATGCTTTCCGACATATTGGAAATTTGGGAATATTATTTCTTTAAGTATTTTTCAGCCAAATTCTTCCTCTCTTTTTATTCTGAAACTCTAATTGCATATTTATTTGTCCCCTTGATATTGTCCCACAGGTCAACAAGACTTTGTTTCTGTTGTTTCAGACTGAAAAATTTCTATTGATCTATCTTCAACTTCACCAACCTTTGCTTCTGCCATCTTCTATCTGCTATTAAGGCCATCCTTTAAAACTTTACATTTATACTTGTCAGTTATAGTATTTTCATTTTGTTCTCTTTTCTAGCTTCCACTTCTCCACTAAAGTTATAAATTTGCTTAATGATTATGATAGCATTTTTTGTTTAGCCCTTAAACATATTTACAAAAGCTGCTGAAAAGTTCTTTTCTGCTGGTTCCGATATCCAAGTCACCTTAGGGTCAATTTCCATTGACTGCTTTTTGACTTGACTATGTGTCATGTTTTTCTTTTTCTGCTCTTTTGCAACAGCTTTTGAATGTAGGAAGGGTGCTTTTGAAAATAGAGTGGTTTATTTATTTACTGGGTTTTGATAACTTCCTCTGCTGCTGCTGCTAAGTCGCTTCAGTCGTGTCTGACTCTGTGAGACCCCATAGACGGCAGCCCACCAGGCTCCCCTGTCCCGGGGATTCTCCAGGTAAGAACCCTGGAGTGGGTTGCCATTTCCTTTTCCAATGCATGAAAGTGAAAAGTGAAAGTGAAGTCGCTCACTCGTGTCCGACTCTTCGTGACCCCATGGACCACAGCCTACTAGGCTCCTCCTTCCATGGGATTTTCCAGGCAAGAGTACTGAAGTGGGTTGCCATTGCCTTCTCCCTAATTTCCTCTGGCAAGCATTAATTTTAACTCTGTTACTCAGTTAACTTAGCTGGATTAATCTCCAAATTTTTCTTTTCAGGCAGCACCAAAAATATCTGTTTAGTTCTTTCTAGAACTATCTAGCTATTTTCACAGTTTCCTTGGAGCTTCCTCCACATTAGCATAATTAAGGGGACATATAATAATTTAAACAGAGTTTATGTATAGACCTGGTGTCTTCTATCTCTAAAGCTTCCTCATTTCTAGGCTTTTCCCCCTTAAAAATACCCAGCCATTCCGGCCAAATGAAATTCTGTCCTCTAACTTAAGACAGTAAAACTGTGGCCTTCTATTAGATTCTAAATGCCCACCACAAAGTAGCCTTAGATAAAACAAAACAAACAACATAGAAAGAAAGATTCACCCTTTTCTAAAGAATTAAATTCCCTTTAGTTACTGCCTACTTTTGATTATTCTCCAATAGTATTTAAAGAGTATTTTCAAAAATATCTTGTTCAAAGTTTATTGTAGTTTTTTGTTGAGGGTTAGTGTGATATAAGCTATTCTGGAACTAAAACATATTTTTAAAAAAAACTTTTTGTATTGAGATCTAGCTGATTAATAAACAGTGATAGCTTCAGGTGAACATCAAATGGACTCAGTCTTACATACATATGTATTCATTTTCCTCAAACTCCACTCCCATCCAGGCTGCCACATAACATTGAGCAGAGTTCCACATGCTATACTGTAAGTCCTTGTTGGTTATCTGTTTTTAATACAACAGGGTATACATGTAGGCTTCCCTGATGGCTCAGTAGTAAAGAATTTGCCTGCAGTGTAGGAGACACAGGAGATGTGGGTCCCATCCCTGGAGGAATTTTTTGAAAGAATACAATTTGGAGCTTTCGATGGAGTTGCATTGTAGGCAACATTCTCTTTTCTTGCATTTCCTGAAAGTCTGATCTTTTAGGGAATAGGAGGTCACAGAAGTGACAGAATTCAGTTCCTAGAGCATTTAACCCAAGAAGTGTGGGGAGAAGGGTTGATTTAACAATCTGTTGATTAATTAAAAGTGGAACTCAGCCAAAATTAACCATAAAAATTCCAAAATTACCTACTAAGTGTATTTTTTTAAATATTTACTTATATGAGGGGTAGGTGGGGGGCAGGGGTTGTTTTTCCCTGGTGGATCAGACAGTAAAGATTCTGCCTGCAATGTGGGAGACCTGAGTTCAATCCCTGGGTTGATAAGATTCCCTGGAGGAGGAAATGGCAACCCACTCCAGTATTCTTGCCTGGAGAATTCCATGGACAGAGGAGCCTGGCGGGCTACAGTCTATGGGGTTGCAAAGTGTCAGACACGACTGAGTGATTTACACACACACACATTTTATTTTATGACTGTGCTGGGTCTTATTTGTGATGTGCAGCCTCAGTAGTTTTGGCACATGGGTCCAGCTGTCCCAAGGCATGTGGGAGCCTATTACTAGTTCCTCAAACAGGGACTGAATCTGCATCCCTGGCATTGGAAGAGACTCTTAACCACTGGACCATCAGGGAAATCCCTGTAGTGTATATGTTTTTTTGTATATAATCCTTTAGATTAATTTAAACTTTTTTGTCAATATTTCTTTACAGGCTTTTTTTTTCAATATATTTCTGCAGAACATCAAAAAGTAAAAAGAAAGAAATTAGCTTCCCACCTAAACAAAGTATTTATCTTCTAATAATCAAGTCTAAAAGTTAAGAATATTTCATTATTTTCATGTACGTGTTTGACTATTTCAGGTTCACTTACATCTAGAGCTTGAGTAAATCAGCACATTAGAATGGCAGCAAAAAGTTATTTTATTTTAATTTTCTCTCTCTCAAACAACATATTAAAAAGCAGAGACATTATTTTGCCACCAAAGGTCCGTCTAGTCAAGGCTATGGTTTTTCCAGTAGTCATGTATGGCTGCGAGAGTTTGACTATAAAGAAAGCTGAGCACAGAAGAATTGATGCTTTTGAACTTTGGTGTTGGAGAAGACTCTTGAGAGTCCCTTGGACTGCAAGGAGATCCAACCAGTCCATCCTAAAGGAAATCAGTCCTGAATATTCATTAGAAGGACTGATGCTGAAGCTGAAACTCCAATACTTTGGCCACCTGATGTGAAGAACTGACTCATTTGAAAAGACCCGGATGCTGGGAAAAATTGAAGACAGGAAGAGAAGGGGATGACAGAGGATGAGGGGGTTGAATGGCATCATCGACTCAATGGTCATGAGTTTGAGTAAACTCCGGGAGTTGGTGATGGACAGGAAGGACTGGCATGCTGCAGCCCATGGGGTCACAAACAGTTGGACACGACTGAGCGACTGAACTGAACAGAGCTGAACTCTCGAATGTGGCTCTACCCTATGGACAAATTTAAAGCCACACAACTGAAATGTAGATGTGACGCTATTCCACTCTATACAATAATACTTGAATTAAGACAAATTCCTTTTTTTTTTTTTACAGTGGGGCGCTTTTGGATGTAGATTGCCTGAATTTTAATAAACTGCAAGAGAGGTATTTCCTCAAGACAAAGAAATTCTTACTGATTGGAGACAGTAAAATATGCGTGAAGCTTGAAAAAAAGAACATGACTTGCAGAAAAATGAACATAGTCAAGATAGGTAAGAAGTTGTATATGGGGATACGTTGTCATTTTTCTGATGTTGGAAGACAGATAGATATCTGTGTCTAAAGTTTTGGGATGTTAAAAGTGGACAAATCATGAAAACTGTTTACAATAGAAAAGATAAAATTCTCTAATGCACATAGTTTTTTAAGAGAAATGAAAGTTTGAAGCTGATGTTATTAATTCTTACGGTGAGAGAACTCTGAAGGTCTTCAAATTCAGCTATGAAAGAGGGTGACTGGCACTTACAGCCTGCAGGAAGCGTTCATCTGTTCTAAGTGTCTAGCTGGAACTGGGCCTCCAGTACTTTACCTACTCACATCCTTTCCTACCTCACTTTACCTTTTCCTGAATTCCTTGTAATCTTCTCCCATAAGCCTACTATATTCTGAATGTGTTTAACTAAATTACCAAGTTTTTTGTTTAAGTAAATATACCTTTAAAAAAAAAAAACTTTTTATTTCTCATTGGAGTATTGCTGATTAGCAATGTTGTGATAGTTTCCGGTGAACAGTGAAGGGATACAGCCATACATATAAATATGCCTACGTATTAGAATTCTCCAGAAGAAACTGAAACAATAGGATAGATAGAGAGAGAAGAGAGAAGAGAAAAAGAAATTTATTTTAAGGAATCAACCATCATGATTGTAGGAGCTGGAAGGTCTAAAGCCTATAGTGTGACCAAGAAGACTAAAAACTCAGGCAAGAGTGGATATTCCAGAGGGTAGGAAAGAGTTGAAATTCCAGAGGGCAGACCAGGCGGTCCTGAAACTCAAGCAGTGATTCTATGTTGCATTCTTAGGACAGAATTGCTTCTTCTTCAGGGAATCTCAGTCTTTGCCTTTAAAGCCTTCATCTGATTGAATAAGGGCTACCAGATGTTAGAGAGTAATCGATTTTACTCAGTCTAATGATTTAAATGTTAATTATGTCTTTAACGGGGCTTCCAAGGTGGCAGATGGTAAAGAATCCACCTGCCAAGCAGGAGACAGGGGTTCAATTACTGGGTTGGGGAAGATTCCCCAGAGAAGGAAGTGGCAGCCCACTCTAGTATTATTGCCTGGGAAATCCCATGGACAGGGTGCCATTTCCTTCTCTAGGGGATCTTCCTGACCTACGGATCGTACTCATGCCTACTTCATTGGCAGGCGGACTCTTTGCCACAAAACCACCTGGAAGCCCTGTTATGTCAGTATTAATTACCAATTCGCCATTCAAATTCGCCAACAAATAAATCAATCTGATAGATTGGGAATATAGACACAAAAAGTTTTTTTCCCATTACTTACGGATTTATGACACTGCGGTAACTAATGTTCTTCTTCCAAACCTCAGAGATACCCTGGTGGAGGGGAAATGTCTAAGCCAGTTTTGATATGTTGGTGCAATGGAACCCTAACTTAATGTATTCGTTCTGCCTATGGAGATTGACAAGTGAAACAACACATGTAGGGGGGAAACTATTCAAAGTGATTGAAGGGTGCATTTTTTTTTTTTTTGGCTGGTTTTAAATACTATGGCTCTGTCTCTCCCTATTTGCAATCCCTCCCTTCACCCTTCTAAAAGAAAATTGAAGGTAAGAGAATAATACTCATCAGAGACAACAAAGAGAAACTTAGAGCCTAGTTCTCAGCTTTGTACCACTAAGATGAAAGACGGTAAAGAGTAAACACAGATGCTTCATGTGTGAACAAGCATCTTGTGAAGAAGCAGAGGTAGAGTAGAAAAGAGGCTATAGACACAACCAGTGCAAGTGCCTCGGGTGGGTGGCACGACTGGGTGTCTCTGAGTACGGGACACAAGCAAGATGCATTTTGGTCATTTGGGGGCTCGGCCTCTGTGGATGGATGTTCAGTTTGTGCACAGGGCACTATATCTAAAGGTTCACCATTTATACTGTAAATCCATGTTCAGTCCCGGAGAGCAGGCAGAGAGGGCAGAGACTCTGTCCTGTGCCAGAGTCCTGGAACCCCAGAGGAGATCCCCTTCCTACAGAAACTCACCCAGTTCACAGGACTCACAGGTCTCTTAGAGCTAGAGCCTGTGAACACTCAGGGCACACTCCCAGGCTCCTGGTGGCAACCTGTCCCCTGGGAAGCCCCCAAATTTCATATACCCAGCGTTTTTAGAAGTTCACATTCCGTACCACCCAGCAGACAGCAAACCTGATCTGTTGCCTCCTCTGAGGGGCCAGGGGAGAGACAGGGTGTGCACCCCATTGATAGCATGGATCTGTGAAGGGGTGGTTTGAGCACCTCAGGGCTTCAGAAAGCACAGCTGGGCAAGGATGAGTGGTGGTGAAGACATGTCCCCCAGTAGCATCTTCTTCTGGTTCCTAATGTGACATCTCATTACTAGAACTGTCATTTAACTAAACTGAAATTGGATGCTTCTGATTACTCCCCAGAGCCCAGCTCCCCAGAAGCCACCTGCCCTGTTACTTATACTCCCTTCTCTAGGTGTGAGCCCCAAGTAAAGTCTGGAGGGGCAGTTTTCTATTTCTCCCCTTTTCTTGTCAAGGTAAACTGATATCATAGTTCAGGTTGTGTCAAGAATAAATAAAGTTTTTTTAATGTTGCTTGAGGGATGAACACCTTTTTCTAATTTGCTCAAACACATCTTTGAGGCTAGAAGCATACCTGTGTGGGAGAGCCTGAGGAAGCCAGTGGGAGAGAGTGAGGCACAGAAATGAAAGCTAAATGAAGGAGAGCAAGTTCATTTGTATCCATTTTTTTTTTAGATTCCACATATAAATGCTATCACGTATTTGTCTTTCTCTGTTTGACTTACTTCGTTTAGTATGATCATCTCCAGGTCCATCTGTGTTGCTGCAAATGGCATTATTTCACTCTTTTTAATGGCTGAATAATATTCCATTGTATATATGTATCACATCTTTATCCATTCATCTGTCAATGGACATTTAGATTGCTTCCATGTCTTGGCTATTGTAAACAGTGCTGCAATGAACACTGGGGTGTATGTATCCTTTCAAACCATGCTTTTCTCTGGATGTACACCCAGGAATGGGATTGCTGGCTCATATGGTAGCTCTATTTTTAGATTTTTGAAGGAAGCTCCATACTGTTCTCCCTACAAATGAACTTATTTACAGAAAGAGACTCACAGAATGAACTTAGAGAATAGATTTATGGTTACCAGGTGGGAAGTGTGAGGAGGAAGAACAGATTGGAAGGTTGGGATTGACATGTACACACTGCATTATTTAAAATAGATAACCAAAAAGGAACTACTGTAAAAAATAAATAAATAAATAAAATTTTTAAAAATAAATAAATAAATAAAATTTTTAAAAATAAATTGAAGGAGATGAGACTCAGAATGAAACAGATTTAGCTTTATACCCTAGAAGACTTGGGTTTTCTTGGGAAAATCAAGAAGACTTGATTTTCCTGGGTCAGGAAAATCACCTGGAGAAGGGAATGGCTACCCACTCCAGTATTCTTGCCTGAAGAATTTCATGGACAGAGAAGCTGTCTGGTGGACTACAATCCATGAAGTCGTGGACAGGACTGAATGACTAACACTGTCTTTCAGCTTATCTTACTGGGGTCTGGAACCTCTTATTGGAGCTAATTAACCTCTTAGTTTCCTCATCAGTATAGTGGCTTTGAGTGATCATTGACTCAAGATGGTATAAGTAAATTTGACACTGAATATGTGTATAATCAACATTGGTCTGTTCTTCCCTCAATTCTCCCATTACTGAGAGGCCTTGGGAGATAAGAATGAGGCAAGGAATTCAGTATCAGATGTTTTGTTGAGAATGTGAGTCTTAATCACTGTCTCGAATGGCAAGAAGGAACTGGCTTGGCTGGTGTCAGAGGGTTGACAGTCTTCTCTGTTGGTCTGTTTCTCTACACCCGTGACCTCTCCTCCTGCTTCCCTTTGGGGTATCTTGCCTTTTTATAGTACCTCTGAGGGTGAAAAAGGGTAAACTTCCCCTTGCACAAGATATCCAAGGGTAAAGACAGAACCACTTCCTCTTTTTCAGTACCTCTAGGGGAATCAAGGATGGAAACACTTAGGCAACCACCACTATAAGCAAGTAATTATGACAACGGGGTTAAACTTCAACATGTGAGCTCATTTAATGGGTCAGTAAGTCAGTCTTAAAGCCCAGCTCACATAAGCCTGAAATCCAGCTCAATCTACTGAGTGAAATTTTGATGAACACACATTCTCTCATGAACAATAGGTTTAGGTTAGATTTTAACCTATGCAACCCCCAAGCTCTGTCTGAAATCAGCCATGCAAACAAGTAGCTGTCCAATCCCTAGACAACTAACTTCCCAGGCATTAGTGAAAGACCAGCAAAGAGGTCAAGACAGGGAAGCCCCAAGTCAAGGGTGGGAGGTAGCCTGACACACTTGGACTCCTAGGATTTCAGCACCTTTCTCAGAATTTGTTCAGCCTGAAATAATACCTCTTCCTGCAACAGCATTTCATATCTAATGCCTATGATCCTAGGTATGCAGGAGGAAGAAGCCAGAGAGGAGCTTAGAGCTAATGCAGACAAGACTGAAGGAGCGGGCAGCCTGCAGGCACACTGAAAGTTATGAGCCAGAGCTGGGGTGCAAACACCCAGCTTCCATGTAGCTGAGATTAGGCCTCCAGTTTTATTGGAACAATGTATAAGGCCCCAGTTTTATTGGAATAATGAATACTCAAAGTTCAAATACTCCTGCTTTGGGGTAGTTGGTTACAAGTTCTCTAGTACTCAAAAGGAGAAGAGAATGTGTTTTCGTGTAAAATCAGTACCAGCAACTGTAACTAATAAGCCCTAAAACAGATTTCTCCAATACCGTGAGTTTGTTTCTTGCTGATGTGAGAGCCAAAATGGGTGTTTCTAACCTGTGGGAGGTGCTCCTTCAAGCAACATTCAGGATTCCTTCATCCTGTGGCTTTCCACTCTCTTCCACCTATGACGCCAAGTAGCAAAAGGGGATCCAGCAGGTAGTCATGCATGTGGGGGCCCTGGGTCAGGATGGGAGATGGTACACATCACTTCCACCCACATCCTTCACAAGACCACACCCAGGACTCCCAACTGCCAGGGAGTCATGCTTTGAACCAGGAAAAATAAGAAATGTTTTTTACTGATCCAAGAAAGGAATGTGATTTTCAGAGTAGATGAACTTTAAAAATTATAATTGTTTCCTTGATTACCCTATAGAATGACCTCATTTCTTTTTCCTTTCCAGTTAAACCTGAGGCTCCTTTTGACGTCAGAGTCGTCTATCGTGAGGGAGCAAATGACTTTGTGGTGACATTTAATACATCACACTTGCAGAAGAAGTATGTGAAAGTATTAATACATGAGGTAGCCTACCGTCAGGAAAAAAAAGAAAATAATTGGATGGTATGTAGGTCAACTATATTTATGCATTGTAAAATTTATGCAGATGTGTATAAAAGTATCTTAATAAGTAAGTTATATGTATAGATTAAAGTATATAAAAACTATAAAATAGAAACTTCTTAATGCTATGTATTTTATAATCTCAGAGGTATCTTTACCTGAGAAATGTCCCTAGAAATTGTATGCTTGAAATGAACCTTTTATTTAAAAAATCTGCCCCCCCTCAAAAAAAAAAATCTCCCCAAAGTGTAAAAGGTTTAGGCTGCACAAAACCTGGATCTTCTCTGGTGCATTCTTGCCCTAGCTCTCATTTTTTCCCTTGCCCTATTTTTTGTCTTTATAATGTTTCTTAATGACATATATTACCCATTATAGATTGAGACCAAATTCATCCTCTCTATCTGGGAGCCTGAAAAAGAATCACATTTAGCACAACTCTCACAGGCAAACCAGGCAAAAAAAAGAAAGAAAAGTCATCAAGTTGTAGCCACGATCTGGTTTGATGGAGTTGTGGAAACAGCCTGAAGTAAGTAGGAGAGGAGATGCAATATGTCCTTCAATTTTTCTGAAGTCTGAGTTCTTAAATGCTTGAAGTAACAGCCTAATTTTCATCCTTATAAGCTGGATGGTTATTTAGACACCATGAGTCGCTGCAGTTGGAATAGTCTGACTGGCTCCACAATCTGTATTGAGGAGAAAATGAAAGAGAATTAGGTCTCAGGGCTTTGGGTTCCTCTGAAGTCACTGGCTTAACTTTCATCCTTTTTGTACCACACTAACGGAAGACAGATGACAGTTGCTTTCTCAGGGGGAAAGAGATCCTACTTATCCATACTATTTTCTTTTCTCAGGCCACGATCGGTCTTTTGTGTTTGCAATTTGCTGCTATAAACTACTTACATAGGTGTAATGCCCACCCCAGACCTCCTTCTATCTCCACTGACACATACACACACAGACTAGTAGGTGCCCTTGAGCCCATCCTCTTCTGGGGTTTATCTGAAAATTGCATCAGTGGGAAAGCAGAGAAAGGAATAATTTTGAATAAATGGTACCAGGACAATCAGTTAACTGGGAAAAATTAAGTTTAATGCTTAACTTGCCCCATATAACAAAAAAAATTAAAATAGAAGATGATTTAAAGAAATTATGTAGAAGTGAAACTCCAAACAGGCTGAAAAATTTACAGATAAATGTTTATATAATCCTAAGATGAAGAAGAACATTCTAAGCATAAAAGCAGTAAAAGAAAGCATAACATGGAAACATGTAACTACATAAAAATAGATGTTTATAAATATCAGCACATGCAATAATCAAAATCATAAGGAGAATTAGAAATTAGGCTTAAATTGCCACACATACAACTGACAGATAGTTAATATTCTTAAAATAGAAAAGTGTCTTATAAAATATTAAGAAAAGGACAAATAAGGTGATAGAAAAACTAGTAAGGAAGTTGGAAATATCTCACAGAATAGGAAATATATAATTTAAACCAGTATAAAAAAACTAACAATCCGATAAATACAAATGTAAGTAACAATGGGTATTACTTTGTCCCCATCAAATTGATAGAACACTTTTTCCTCTTAAGGATTGTAGGCGGTGTTGGAAAGACTGTGTCTCTGTATTGTTTTTCACAATGAAAAATGACATCTCTCCAGAGGAAAATGATTCTTGCTCACTAATCTTACCATTCCCTTTCATCTCTCCTTGGGGTGTGAAAAGGGAGAGAAAGAGAAAGAAGATACTGGAGTGTAGAAAGTAAGGTGGGAGCCTGGGAGTGACGGATACCCGAGTGGAAGAGCCCAACTCACCGAATAAAGATAGAGACCCATTGCCTCACTGCCTTCCTTGACCACCGGCAGCATCGTTGGTGAGCTCACACGCTCGCTCTGCCCCAGTTCTGCTGCTGACACCACCACTTCAGAGCCCCTTTGTCTAACTAATGTGAGACAAAGCCCACATGACCAAAGACACTCAGCTCGAAATGATTTGGGAATCATGGCTAGCGCCTCTTTTTCCACCTTAAAAATGTAGTGCTTTTTTTTACTCCTCAGCGTGTGAATTTAACTAGCACCAAGCTGACACTCCTACAGAGAAAACTACAACCCAATGCCATGTATGAGATTAAAGTTCGGTCCATCCCTTATGCCAACTATTTTGAAGGCTTCTGGAGTGAATGGAGTCCAAGTTTCCACTTCAGAACTCCAGAGACCAATGGCACAGGTGAGAAGTGACTAGAACTTGTTCCCCCTGGTACTTTATCTGTCAAAGTGTGTGAGTGACAGTGAGAGGCAGAAACACGAAGCGAACCCGCAAGTTAGAGCTCCCAGAGGGCATTCTTACACTTTCTTTGAAAAATGACCTGCCGTCTTTGCCCCTTTGTGAAGAATGTAGGCAGAGTGGGAGTAGGACTGTCAGTAGCTGCTTGGCTGACACAGGCTGTCAGGACTCGACTGTCCCTAGGAGCTCCTGGGAGCCTCTTGTTCTAAACAAAAACACCACCAATGCCTCTAGTTTTACCAGTTCAGACTGGGATCCCAACGCTCCATTTCTCTAAGGCCCTTCTCAGGGAATACCTTTGCAGATGGCAGATGGATAGGCTGATGTGGTTTTCCCATCCCTCCTTTTCTAGAAGAATGAAGATATCCCACGGGTCTAAGAATTTGAGAACATCCAGAAGAACCAAAGAAACACAGCTCAGGCAGACCACTGGGAACCCAAAACACCCCGCCATATACCTTCCATTTAGGGGATGAGCAGAACCACTCTGCTGTACCAGCCTCCTCTCGTCACCCTGGGAATTGCTGAGGCCACTATAGGGAAGAGCATCCCCTCATTATCCCTTGCTTGTAGCTTCTTTCTCGTGGTGGCGGGAGTCAGGCAGGGGGTGCTGCTATCTTTAATGCTGAGTCCCTTTTAAATTTAAGGTAACAGGTGTTCTGGACCTAGTCACCTAAGTCAGTGCTGAAACTATGTACAAGCCCCTGTATCCTTGTCTTTTGAAGTAAAAAGCTGACTCAAGAGTTAACAATTGGCACATGCAAAGATGTATAAACATAAAATAGCTGTTGGGCTGGGATGTGCATGAATGCTCAGTCGTGTCCCACTCTTTGTGAACCTATGGACTGTAGCCTGCCAGGCTCCTCTGTTCATAGGATTTTCCAGTCAGGAATACCAGAGTGGGTAGCCATTTCCTCCTCAGGGAATCCTCCCAACCCAGGGATTGAACCCATGTTTCCTGCATTGGCAGGCAGATTCTTTATCACTGAGCCACCTGGGAAGCCACTGGACTGGTGAACTGGAAACAGTTTAGGTTACAAATCCACCACAGCAGAATTAGCATCTCACAGTTTCCTGAAAGATGCAGATAAAGACCTGATACACATTCCCAAGTTGTTTTTAATAGGAAACAGACCTCTACCAGACGAAAACTGCCAAACTCCAGAACATAGATCCTAGACTGATTGGAACCAGAAGGCTGATGATGCTGACTCCCCATTACCTCATCACCAACCAATCAGAAGAATGTCCACAAGCTGATTATGCTCTGCTCTTTGAATACTATAAGACTTCTCATTCCCCCATCCAAGGCAGGTCACATAGTCTTGAGGGCATTAGCCCACTGTGACCCTCTTTGCCTGGCAAAACTATAAAATCTATCTTTTGTAATTCACCCAAAACACTGTCTCCGTGTTTCTATTCAGGACCAGTAAACAGAGGCTGAGTTTTGGCAACAGTGCCACTTACTGAAGCTAAAATTCCCCCATAAAAGCTAGTACATCATCCTCTTTACTGAAAAGCAAACTTTCAAGAAATATTAAATGGGCTCAAGTTATTCAATAAACTCAAAGCATCCTGAAAGTCTCCCCCATCACATGCTTAATGACTACTAACCAAGATCTGTCCTTGCCTTCCAGGGGAGACGGATCCTGTGTTACTAACTATCAGCATTCTGAGTTTCTTCTCTGTGGCTCTGATGGTCACTCTGGCCTGTGTGTTATGGAAAAAAAGGTGAATTTCTTTTACTAATCAAGAGAGTGGTTATGGTTATTTGTGATTCCAGACAGAACTCTAATCATATTTATGGATAAGAAAACTACAAAGAGAAATAAGGTATTTCAGGAATTACAGTACCCATCCTCATCCTCAGGCAGTGATGAATTTCCATAGTTAATTTCACAAGAGGTAAAAATATATAAACTGAACACAAGGCAAGCCCTCCCCTCAAACCTTTCCACTAAAGTGTCCTAAGAGACTAAGAGCCATCCCTCCAGAAAGCTTCTGCAAGTGAAGACACCCTGGGAAATGCAGATGTTTTTGAGTCTTCAGCACACAAACTCAAGGCCCTTTTGCCTTCTGCCCCATGAGAAGGCCATGCTTATTTCATCATTTAGACATGACCCATCAGGTTATTAATGTTTTAGCAAGATATCCTCAGAGTGTCACACATCCCCAAGATACTTCAGTTTGGAAAGTACCAACCTAAAGCAATTTCCCTGGGCAACTTAGAAAATATGTCTCTCTTCCACCAAAATCAGCACAGAGGAGTTGCTGCCAGTGAAGAGAAGAATAAAATGACAATGCCAATTCTGGGAAGTAGATGAGCAGATCATATTTTACTTTCATTGCTACACCATTGCCAAGCCTCATTGTCCCTTTTCTCTGGGGCTCCTTCCCAGGGGTATATCATTGTTGTGTTGTTCACAGAATAGATCACTGACCACGGTCTCTGGTTCAACCTCTCCATGGACCAATGGGACACTGAGGCCCAGAGAAAGCAGGTCACTTGTCCAAGGTCATCCACATAGTGTGGCAGAGCCAAGGGAAAAAATCTGCTCTTCTGACTGCTAGCTCAGAATAAGTGGGAAGATCTATGTGTCTGCTCCTTACTCCTTCATCTCATCGTCAATGTCCTCTTATTTCAGAATTAAGCCTATCATATGGCCCAGTCTCCCTGATCATAAGAAGACTCTGGAACAACTGTGCAAGAAACCAAAAAAAGTGAGTGTTTCTGATACTTCTGTCACTCTGTCAAAGGCATCCCAGTTGCCAAGAATGACATTGTAGGATGCAGACAGGCTGAACCTCAACTGGTCTTTTGTGCATCACATAACTAGGGTCCCTCAGATGATGCCAGCAGCAAGTTTCTGGAAGTAGGAATCTAAAATGTAATACAAGTCTCAGAATTTCCTGGGCTCCCCCAGGGATGGAGGGCGTGGCAAGTGGTCACTTTAGACACTGAAATGTCACAGCACCTTCAGAGGCAAAGAGTCAGCTAGAACGTGGGTAATTCTCTGACATTCCCTATAAACTGTTGTCAGAAAGTTCTTTAGCTCTTTTCCTGAACAGATCATTTGGTGATGTGTCTGTCTGGTGCAGTCTTAATGTCTTCTCTCTTTTTTGATGCAGAATTTGAATGTGAGTTTCAATCCTGAAAGTTTCCTGGACTGCCAGATTCATAAGGTGGATGGCATTCAAGCTAGAGATGAAGCAGAAGGCTTCCTGCAAGACCCTCTTTCTCTGCAGCTAGAGGAGAGTGAGAAGCAGAGGCTCAGAGGCGGGATGCAGGGTCCCAGCTGGCCTTCCGAGCAAGCAGGCATTACCCCTAAAATTTTCCGAGGAGAGTCACCATTCAGATGCCTGGCTGGGAATGCCAGTGTGTGTGACGCCCCTGGGCTCCCCTCCTCCAGGTCTCCTAATGGCAGGGAAGGTGGTAAGAGCAGACCTCTAGTGTACCAGGACATGCTGCTTGGACCTGGAACTGCAAACAGCTCCCTGCACCCTCCGTTTCCATTCCAACCCGGAATCCTGACATTGAACCCTGTGGCCCAGGGGCAGCCCATCCTCACTTCCTTTGGATCAAGTCAAGAAGAAGCCTATGTCACCATGTCCAGCTTCTACCAAAACCAGTGAGTTGTAAGAAACCCAAGATCAGAACCATCACGGTGAATGAAGATGACTGAGTCCTACTCTCCCCGACAGCACAAACAAACAAATTGAACGTGGTCCCTCTACATGGTCAAGGGTTCTGAAGCAGCACTTCTGGGGCAGGAGGCAGGAGACAGGGGCATTCTGTTTCAGGCAATGCCATGATTCATTTATTTCAGAAAGGAAAAAAGGGAAAGAGGGAAAGGAAGGATGGAGGAAATGACAGAGGGTTGGGGAGGACAGAAAGGGAGCAAGGGAAGAAAGAGGGAAAGGAGAACAGGGTGTTGGATACCATGACCAGGACTCACTATGTACACAGCGCCGTGCTGCGTGCTCTGCACATCTTGTCTCGCTGCATCCTCACAGTAATCCTGGGAGGTGGGCTCAATTAGCATTATTCCCTGTGTCACAGATGATGAAACTGTGGTTTAAATTAATCTGTCTGCAGCAAGAGGTAGAATCAAGTTTTGCTGCCCAGGAGTCTAGCTGGAGTCTCTTCCAAGTCACATGCCTTCCTCAGTCAGGGACTGTCCTACTCTCCAGTGCCAAACTTCACCTAGATCCTGGTCACTCTATAATGTAGTTGTCTCCAACCTTTTTGGCACCTGAAACCAGATTCATGGAAGACAATTTTTCCAAGGATGATGCGGTGTGGGTGGAAATGGTTTCAGGATGGTTCAAGTGCATTGCATTTATTTTGCACTTTATTTCTGTTATGATCACATCAGCTCCACTTCAGGCATTAGATTATGGAGGTCGGGGATCCCTGGTATAATGCATTGTCCAAACTGGGTCACTTTTGCAGGTGAAAAGGAAAGTTATAAGTTATCACTCCAGGACAATAATTGTAAACTGAAATGTCCCAGGAAAATGGGGACCTATGTTCACTGGAACTAAAAGAGCTACAAGGAAGATGGTGGGGAGGAATGGTCTCATGATGTATGAAGCACCACAACCAGCCATGTCTACAAAAAGCTACAAAGCTCATTTTATTCCATTTTTCTTAACAAGTGCTTAAAGGAGAATCAACTAGAAGCCCAGAATTTCTATTGTTACTTACTGTTAGGACCCTCTTGCTCCTGCCACCCAATGACCTCCCTTGATAATGGAAGAACCTCTTACTGACTCTGGACACTGATGTATTTGAGCAACGAGCCAAGGCAAACTCTCCTCTGTGTGTAGAGACTCCCCAACCCAAATACATCTGCTGTCCCCAATTTCTACCAGTATGAATGCTGCCAAAAACTTCAGGGAGAAGGAATTACAAGCCCATGCTGCACGTGAGCCAATTGTGGCCATGTTCTTGAAGGTTTAGAGAATATATGATGTGTGTCCTCTTGCATTTCTTGGTCCAGATAAATAATTAGAGACTGTCTCAAGCCAAGTCAAGAGAGCAGAGCACTCTCAGCTCAGGGGAGTACAGTTGATCCCTTTCCACAGATCCCCAGACCACCCCCAACACAACCCTGACTCTGGGTGTACATAGACCAAGAAGGACACCAGTCTAAGATCAGTGTTGCTGTTTAGGAGTTGGTCCTTGTTGTTCTTGTTGCTGTTGTTTACATTTTGCATTTTTTCTTTGTCTGTTTTTAGTTTGTTTGGGTAGGAGACTAAGTTTTTTATTTTTTTTTAGTTTTTGTGTTGGTTTTGTTTTGTTTTCTGATGTCTCTGAAGGGAGTTTTAAATAGTGGACTAATAGACCTTATCTTTGGCTTAGATGCCTAATGATAATCAGATCCGTGCAGAGTTGTGCCTTCCAAGGCCTTTTCTCTGAATCAGTAGGAATGACTATAGTCCCATAATCCCTTAGATTTGCTCAGTGCTTTTGTGATTTTTCAAAGCACTTCCATAGCATTATCCATTTAGTTTTCTTGGTATGTATTTATGGAAATCTTGCTCTGTGCCAGCCACAGTGGTAGTCTGGGAGGTCTAAGACAAACAAGATTGGGACCCTGCCCTTAAATATCTAATAAAAGGTAGCTTTCAAAATGAGTGGTTATAACAACACAAAATGCTGTAATGGAGATATGTTTAAAGTGCCCTGTTGGAAGACAGTCAGGGAAAATGCCACAAAAAGGGGTGCCCATCTGTGTGGAGGAAAAGCAGAATCTGCCTGGCATGTGAGCAGAAGACATTTGCCAACAGATGGACGTGGGGTCTTTACCTTCTGCAGAAATGTGAACCAAGTCTCAAGGAACAGGTTATCACAGGAAACCTCACAAGCCTCTTGCGCCTTAGTCACAGAGGTCCTATTTACTTATTATCATCATCTTTGCCTTATGTGAAAACTGGGACATGGACAGGACAGGTAAGTTACTCAACCTTACATGTCAAGTCAGGACTGGAAGGTGTAACTGTATCCCTCATGTAAATAAATCATCTCTCAAAGAAAGAAAGGAATAGGTCTCAAGGAAGATCAAGTTCCCTCCAGCTTTAAAATCTGTTTTAATGTTGTTTGACACAGACTATCATTTGAATTCAGTGTGTGAATGTCTGTTACCAGAGATGTGTAAAATCTATGTATCATACTCTTATAATCATAACTGCTGCTAATGCTTGATTATGTACTCAGGGACTGTGTATAATGTAAGATGACAAGTTTGTTCTGACCAACCCCCTTTGGGATTTCATTAAAACAGAAAAACTCCTGGTCAGAGACAGTGTATAAACCAGAGATGCAAACTGTTTGTTCTTATAGCATGAAATGAAAATTGATAATTAGGCAGCAAAATTGGTCAATTAAACAACCATATCTGAAGCTAGAAAACCTTGGCTTATTCGACAGACATTTTACCTTCATTTGATTTTCAGGGGAATTGTCTTCAGAAAAGTCAGGCATGGACTGTTTCGAGACAGACTACAAAACTTGGAATTGGCTAGGAAGATGGTGAGCATATGTGATCAGACAGCTAGAATGATGCAGATTGGATGGCATTTCTGTCAGCCCAGTGGTTTTTCTTTGAAGTTATTCTTTAACATATCCATTGTTCACTACACTGAAAGTCTCTGATTTGACTGTGTACTTTCCACATGCATTACAAACATTCTGCAGAGCTGCTAAGTATATTACATATATCCGACGTGTGTTACAATCATATATTTAATTAAATGCTACAGAACTCTCTGTGACTGCCTTTGTCTTCTTGAAATAGGAATAGAAGGCTAACTAGAATGGGCCACACTTCTCTTCAGCCACTGGAGACATATCAGGGTCATTTGCTGTCTTTTTATGACCTGGGGTTTTCATAGGAAACTTTTTTCATCAGTTAAGTCATTCATTTGTAAATTAACGAACTAGCAATTTGTTGAGGATCTGCTCTGCATTACTTTGCCCTAGGCTGAACTCTGGGGTTACAGAGATAAGATGGGACATTTCCAGCTCATAATCACACAGGGACAAAGACTCAGAGCAACAACGTTGTACCAGAGCAATGAGTCAAAATATAAATCATGAACCTTAGTTTTAAGCTATAGAAGCTAACTCTGGCTAAGCAGAAAGGAATCAATCCTAAAGGAAATCAACCCTGAATATTAATTGGAAGGACTGATGCTGAAGCAGAAGTTCCAATACTTTGACCACTAAGAGCCAACTCAGCGGAAAAGACTCTGATGCTGGGAAAGATTGAGGGTAAGAGCAGAAGGGGGCAACAGAAGTTGAGATGGATGGATGGTATCATGGACTCAATGGACATGAGTTGAGCAAACTCCGGGAGATGGCAAAGGACAGGGACACCTGACATGCTGCAGTCCATGGGGTCACAAAGAATCAGACACAAATGAGTCGCTGAACAACAACAACCAAGAAGTAGCGTGAAGTCAGTGCAAAGTAGGAAAGTATCAGCTAACAGAGCCTGGAGCAGAAAGAGGGCATTTCCCAGCAGAGGAACAGCTTGTTCAACAGTGATGGAGCTGAGGCAGCCCCTGAACCATCTAGGGAGTTACAAATACAGGAGACGCTGTCTTCTCATCTGTCTCAGTTGGGAAGAGCAGGGTGTTGGCAGTTACTTCTTTAAGTTAGACACAGGACTTTTTCATGAAAAATAATACATAGCTACCTTGAACATCTTATTTAAAACATATGAGTGCATGCCCATTCGGCCCTTTTTTATTACAAGGCCAAGGCTATTCCTCTGGGTCATTGATTGTAGTTCCACATTGTCTTTCTTAAGTGACACGTGCCAGTAGCACCTCATCTACCCCTTCTAGTTTTGCTTTCTTTAAAATGGAAAACGATTTTCAAACACTTTCCAAGGTACTAAGTGTAGATGCATAGGTTTTTAAAGTGTCTCTCCACTCCAGTCTTTTCCCATCACTTTTCCTACCCTGTTTGCTAGCAATAATCTTTCAACACGACTTCAGTGAGTCTTTTCAAACCATTTGAGGTAGTTCTCCAGGATCAACAGCAGTCTTTCCATGCATACTTACATTTCCCCAGCTTGCATCCTGTAATTACAGTATAAAGTCCAACAGGCCTAAACGAGTTTGGGAACACAACTGACTTGGGTGAGTTTATATCTTACTTGTTGGGCCTGCCAGCACCCAAGTTCCAATATATGAGTCAAAGTATCTCAGAGAGAGAGGGGAGTATGACAGTTCACTCAGCACATGGTTCAATGGAAGCTGTCTTTGGGCATCTCCTTAACTTAGCATCCTTGGTCCAGAGAATATGCTGAGTGATGGATGAGATGGCGCTTGGTAGTACTGGTGGGACCAGTGGTCAAGCATTTGGCATGCCAGTCTAAGATTTTGATATAGTGTACGGGGGAAAATTCTTCAAGAGACAGGAATATCAGACCACCTTACCTGCCTCCTGAGAAATCTGTATGCAGGTCAAGAAGCAACAGTTAGAACTGGACATGGAACAACAGACTGGTTCCAAATCAGGAAAGGAGTATGTCAAGGCTGTATATTGTCACCCTGCTTATTTAACTTATATGCAGAGTACATCATGCGAAATGCCAGGCTGGGTGAAGCACAAGCTAGAATCAAGATTGCCAGGAAAAATATCAATAACCTCAGATACACAGATGACACCACTCTCACAGCAGAAAGCGAAGAAGAACTAAAGAGCCTTTTGATGAAAGTGAAAGAGGAGAGTGAAAAAGTTGGCTTAAAACTCAACATTTAGAAAACTGAGATCATGGCATCTGGCCCCATTGCTTCATGGCAAATAGATGGGGAAACAATGAGAGACTGTGTTTTCTTGGGCTCCAAAATCACTGCAGATGGCGACTGCAGCCATGAAATTAAAAGATGCTTCCTCCTTGTAAGAAAAGCTATGACCAACCTAGAAAGCATATTAAAAAGCAGAGACGTTACTTTGCCAAAGGTCTGTCTAGTCAAAGATATGGTTTTTCCAGTAGTCATGTATGGATGCGAAAGTTGAGCTATAAAGAAAACTGAACATCAAAGAATTGATGCTTTTGAACTATGGTATTGTAGAAGACTCTTGAGAATCCCTTAGACTGCAAGGAGATCAAACCAGTCAATCCTAATGGAAATCAGTCTTGAATATTCATCAGTCCTGAAGGACTGATACTGAAGCTGAAGCTCCAATCCTTTGGTCATCTGATGTGAAGAACTGACTCATTGGAAAAGACCCTAATGCTGGGAAAGATTGAAGGCAGTAAGAGAAGGGGACAATAGAGGATGAGATGGTTGGATGGCATCACCAACTCAATGGACCTGAGTCTGAGCAAGCTCCAGGAGTTTGTGATGGACAGGAAGGCCTGGCGTGCTACAGTCCATGGAATCACAAAGAGTCGGACACAACTGAGTTTCTAAACTGAACTGAAGTGATGGGGGAAAAGGATACTTGGGAGGATTTTAATTAGACATAAGACACAATAAATATCATATATGTGTCAGAGTTTATGAAGGAAACTTATAGCACTTTATATTTACCCCTACAGTCACCACACTGATTTGTTTTTGCCTATCTTGTCTGATGGGCTTCCCTGATGGCTCAGTAGTAAAGAATCCACCTGCTGATGCAGGAGATGTAGGTTCAATCCCTGGGTCAGGAAGATCCCCTGGAGAAGAAGATGGCAATCCACTCCAATATTCTTGCCTGGGAAATCCCATACAGAGGAGCTTAGCAGGCTGCAGTCCATGGGGTCGCAGAAGAGTTGGACACAACTGACCGACTAAACAACAATTTGTCTGATGCCCCTACTGTCAGGGTACCCCTTCTGAGTACCCTGACAGGACTGTGACTTACTTGGGGTTTATGTGTGCTGCTAAACACAGTGTCTAAAATCTATAAGGCACTCAATCATAAATCTAGAGACAATCATAAACATATTGAATGAATCAATGTTAGTGAATGATGTTGTATTAGTCAAGGTAATTCCTCATCACCATTCAAGACAAAAGAAAGCCAACTTAGGCAGAAGCAAGCACAGCATCCCTGAGAGAAGAGCCCATCTGGGCAGCCACATGCAAGGAGGCAGTTTTCTCTTCCACAGTTACCTCCCCAGCTGCGCTCTTAACCACCATAACCACAGAAGTGGAGAAACAAGAGGGTGGGGTGAGGAGGGGAAGAGTTTTCCAAAGCTTCCTTTCTTTGATGAATATCTACATTTAATTTTGTTTGCTCATTTATTTAGTGTATTTTAGATCCATATTTGAAGTCTAACTCAACTTTTAAATTTTGATAACTTCTGGCATTTGTGTGGGATTTGTATACAGCTTGCAATGAGGCAGTTTTTCAGACACAGAAAGTGTGATGCGTAAAACCTAGTGGGTCCAAGAGACATGTTAACACTGCTCAAGACACTGGTGAAATGAGACGCAAACAACTTGCAAAGCCACAGAGGTTTGAAAAGTAAAGTTTCAGTGCTTAACACTTGAGTTTTAATCTGGTGGATTCCTAAACCGTAAATCATGAGGGCCTTCCTACTCTGGGTAAAGATTACTTATTAAGGAGGAGAAAAGAACTTGCAGAGACTTTTTCTTTTTTTTAATAACAAATTGGTTGCTGCAAAGTTGCTGCACTAGTCATTAGATAAAATGCGAAATAATCAGAAAACATTTTGGTATGAAGCTAAAAACATTGTTACCCTCTGAAAACACTGAAATATTACTTTATATCCTATGAAATAGTTTAATTAGATAGGGGTTGAATACATGCTTCAGCAAAATACTGGTGAATATGCTATGCTGTAAAATCCCTTTTTTAACATATCAATCAACTTTTATGAATTACAGTATGAAACTGCCAAAGTAGATCTGAGTGGCATTTAGGATTTTTTTAAACATAAAGCTTTAGTAAAATAAGAATAGAACATAAACTAGGATCATGCTCAATGGCAAAATGTTAAAAGTTATACTCCATTGAATTTAGAGATAACACAAAGGAAATTCCATTGTCATCACATTTAACATTGTCCTAGAAATTCTGGGAAATGCAGGCAGACAAGGAAAAAAGTAAGAAGTGTAAATATTACACAGAAGGAAATGAAATGATCGGTATTGGCAGATGAAATGATTGCATATTTGGAAACACAAGTGGATCAAATTTTAAAAATACAGTAAAAGGCACAAAGACTTCATTAAGGTCTTTGATTACAATATTTTCATATGCTGAGTTACTTCATTAAATATTTATTAATACTTTATTACTAAAATGACACTTGCCTCTTCCCTACAATTTAAGAAACATAGAAATATATTGTATAACATGTACAAGACCTTGCTCCCCAATATCCCACTCCCAGGAAATAATCATATTTAATAACTGATGTGTAGCCTTCCCTTCCACAACATATGTGTGTGTGTGTATATATATATATATACACACACACACATATATATATATATGTTATTCCAAATATCATATAGAAAAATACATGTTGAAGAGGAGCCTGCGTGACTCTGCTGGTCTGTCCTAGTGAAAAAAAATCTCACAATACTGCCAAACAGAGTCCTTACAAATCTGTGTTTTTCTTTATTTATTTGGCAGCACCCTATGCCAATGTACTACATCACTAAACAAACCTTCACTTCGAGTCCTCCACTGAATCTCAGTCCTTCTCATTCTCAGAAGATGATCATGCCGTTACTTTAAGAAAATCAAGTCATAACTTGGGTTTCCTCTTTGTCTACTATTTCTATCTACAAAACTCCCAAATCCCCATAAACCTCTACCAACTCTTTCCCTCATCAAAAATGAGCTGCCCCTCCCTCGGTAGAAGACAATATCACTATTAATGTCCTTTAATTCAGTCCTTCCTTCATCTCCAGAAACTTGCTCCTTCATTCATCCAATCTCTCCTGTATATCTGCCTTTTTATTAATTAATTGGCTCTTTCACCTTCAAGATTTTCCTATCATCCAGACCTACACTTTGAACTTTAGAATTTTGCCTTCTATATTGAACTTTCATAAGTAAATATATCATATTTCTTTTGCTCAAGGCTAAATTCCCAGCACCTAGAGCAGTATTTGCTAAATAAGTATTTATTGACTGAATGAATGAATGAATATATATATATATACATATATATATATATATATATACACATGCCTGAAATCCAAATGCCTGTTGTATTTCTCCCTTAAATACCCATAGCTTTCTCAAAAGTGAACTTCTCACTTACTCCCTTTGTCACCTCTCAATGTTGGCAAATTAAATGTTCATCAGTAGAGGAATGGATAAAGATGTGGTACATATATACAATGGAATACTACACAGAGATAAGAAGAGTGAAATAAGGCCATTTGGGCCCTCCCTGGTGTCTCAGACTGTAAAGAATCTGTAATCAGGAGACCTGGGTTCGATCCCTGGGTTGGGAAGTTCCCCAAGAACAGCTACCCACTCTAGTATTCTTGCCTGGAGAATCCCATAGACAGAGGAGCCTTGAGGGCTACAGTCCATGGGGTCACAAAGAGTCAGACACAACTGAGCAACTAACACATACACAATGCCATTTGCAGCAACACAGATGGATCCAGAGATTGTCATACTGAGTGAAGTCAGACAAAGAAAGACAAAAAAACTCATGTGATATCTCTTGTATGTGGACTATGACAAATGGCACAAATGCATTTATTTATAAAAGATATAGAGTCATAGTTGTAGAAAACAAAGCTATGATTACCAAGAAGGAAAAGAGTAAGAAAGATAAATTGGGAGATTGGGATTGGCATACACCTGCTGCTACATATAAAACAGATAACTAATAAGAACCTACTATATAGCCCAGGGAACTCTACACAGTACTCTGTAATGGCCTCTATGGGAAAAGAATCTAAAAAGGAATGACTATGTGTACTGATATATATATAACTGTTTCACTTTGCTGTATCGTAGAAACTAACACAAATTTGTAAATCAACCCTTGTATTTGTTGTTCAGTTGCTAAGTTGTATCTGACTCTGTGACCCCATGGACTGTAGCCCTCCAGCCTCCTCTATCCATGGGATTCTCCAGGCAATGATACTGGAGTGGGTTGCCATTTTCCTCTCCATGTAAAACAACTATACCCCAATAAATACTAATTTTTTAAAAGTTGTCATTTCCCAAGTATGATTGGCAAGCCACTGAGATTCACTCTGTATAAGAGACCCTGAGAAGAGAGACAGCAGACATCTCAGGAATAACCCGTGTGATCTGAGTTACACCCTCCCCCACCACATACCAGACTGAAGAACCATAGAACAGCTTAAGGTGGGAATCCCAAGAAAGACTTGAGTTACCTCCAGCCAGAACTGTATTTGAGACAGAATTGTGTTTGTCTCCTGTGGAGGTACGGGTCAGCAGTGGACTGCCTCAGGGGCAGGGGCTCTGGGTGCAGCAAACCTGGGTAGGGCATAAGACCTCTTGGAGGAGGTCACCATTAATCCCACCATGGAACCACCAGAACTTACACAGGACTGGGGAAACAGACTCTTGGAAGGCACAAACAGAACCTTGTGCACACCAGAATCCAGGAGAAAGGAAGAGTGACCCCACAAGAGACTGACCCAGACTTTCCTGTGTGTGTCCAGGACTCTCTGGCAGAGGCATGGGTTGGTGGTGGCCTGCTGTAGGGTTAGGGACACTTAGTGTAGAAGTACATGCATGGGATCTTTTGAAGGAGGTACGCATTATCTTCACCATAGTTTGGCTTCAGGTCAAATAACAGGGAGGGAACATAGCCCTACCCATCAACAGAAAATTAAAGATTTACTGAGTAGGGACCCACCCATCATAACAAGAACCAGTTTTCCCCTCAGTCAGTCTCTCCCATCAGGAAGCTTCCGCAAGCCTCTTATCCTTCGCCATCAGAGGGCAGACAGACTGAAAACCACAATCACAGAAAACTAACCAGTCTGATCACCTGGACCACAGCCTTGTCTAACTCAATGAAACTATAAGCCATGCCATGTAGGGTCACGCAAGACAGACGGGTCATGGTGGAGAGTTCTGACAAAACGTGGTCTACTGGAGAAGGGAATGACAAACCACTTCAGTATTCTTACCTTGAGAACCCCATGAACATTATGAAAAGGCAAAAAGATAGGACTCTGAAAGATAACTCCTGAGGTCATTAGTTGCCCAACATGCTACTGGAGATCAGAGGAGAAATAACTTCAGAAAGAATGAAGAGATAGAGCCAAAGCAAAAAACAACACCCAGTTGTGGGTGTGACTGGTGATGGAAGTAAAGTCCAATGCTATAAAGAGCAATATTACATAGGAACCTGCAAAGTGAGGTCCATAAACCAAGGCAAATTGGAAGTGGTCAAACAGGAGATGACAAGAGTAAACATTGACATTTTAGGAATCAGTGATCTAAAATGGACTGGAATGGGTGGATTTAACTCAGATGACCATTATATATACTACTGTGGGCAAGAATCCCTTAGAAGAAATGGAATAGCCATCATAGTCAACAAAAGAGTCTGAAATGCAGTACTTCGATGCAATCTCAAAACAACAGAATGATCTCTGTTCACTTACAAAGCAAACCATTCAATATCATAGTAAACCAAGTCTATGCCCTGACCAGTAACATTGAAGAAGCTGAACAGTTCTGTGAAGACCTACCAGACCTTCTAGAACTAACACCCAAAAAAGATGTCCTTTTCATTATAGGGGACTGGAATGCAAAAGTAGAAGTCAAGAAATACCTGGAGTAACAGGCAAATTTGGGCTTGGAGTACTGAATGAAGCACAGCAAGGCTAATAGAGTTTTGCCAAGAGAATGCACTGGTCATAGCAAACACCCTCTTTCAGCAACACAAGAGAAGACTCTACACATGGACATCACCAGATGGTCAAATACCAAAATCAGATTGATTACATTCTTTGCAGCCAAAGATGGAGAAGCTCTATACAGTCAGCAAAAACAAGACCAGGAGCTGACTGTGGCTCAGATCACAAACTCCTTATTGCCAAATTCAGACTTAAAGTGAAGAAAGTAGGGAAAACCACTAAATCATTCAGGTATGACCTAAATCAAATCCCTTATCAAATCCACTTAAGTGGAAGTAACAAATAGATTCAAGGGATTAGATCTGATAGAGTGTCTGAAAAACTATAGACAGAGGTTCATGACATTGTACAGGAGTCAGGGATCAAGACCATCCCCAAGAAAAAGAAATGCAAAAAGGCAAAATGGCTGTATGAGAAGGCCTTACAAATAGCTGTGAAAAGAAGAGAAGTGAAAGGCAAAAGAGAAAAGGAAAGATATATCCATTTGATTGTAGAGTTCCAAAGAATAGCAAGGAGAGATAAGAAAGGCTTCCTAAGTGATCAATGCAAAGAAACAGGAAAACAATAGAACAGGAAAGACTAGAGATCTCTTCAAGAAAACTAAGGATACCAAGGGAACATTTCATGCAAAGATGGGCTCAATAAAGGACAGAAATGGTATGGAACTAACAGAAGCAGAAGATATTAAGAAGAGGTGGCAAGAATACACAGAAGAACTTTACAAAAAAGATCGTCATGACCCAGATAATCACGGTGGTGTCATCACTTGCCTAGAGCCAGACATCCTGGAATGTGCAGTCAAGTGGGCCTTAGGAAGCATCATTATGAACAAAGCTAGTGGAGGTGATGGAATTTCAGTTGAGCTATTTCAAATTCTAAAACATGATGCTGCAAAAGTGTTGCACTCAATATGCCAGCAAATTTGGAAAACTCAGCACTGGCCACACACACGAAAAGGTCAGTTTTCATTCCAATCCCAAAGAAAGGCAATGCCCAAGAGTGCTCAAACTACCATACAATTGCACTCATATCACATGCTAGCAAAGTAATGCTGAAAATTCTCCAAGCCAGGCTTCAACAGTATGTGAACCGTGAACTTCCAGATGTTCAAGCTGGATTTAGAAAAGGCAGAGGAACCAGAGATCAAATTGCCAACATATGTTGGATCATTAAAAGAGCAAGAGAGTTCCAGAAAAACATCTACTTCTGCTTTATTGACTATGCCAAAGCCTTTGACTGTGTGGATCACAGCAAACTGTGGAAAATTCTTAAAGAGATGGGAATACCAGACTATCTGACCTGCCTCTTGAGAAATCTGTATGCAGGTTAGGAAGCAACAATTAGAACTGGACATGGAACAACAGACTGGTTCCAAATAGGAAAAGGAGTACATCAAGGCTGTATATTGTCACCCTGCTTATTTAACTTATATGCAGATTACATCATGAGAAATGCTGGGCTGGATGAAGCACAAGAATCAAGATTGCTAGGAGAAATATCAATAACCTCAGATACACAGATAACACCACCCTTATGACAGAAAGCGAAGAACTAAAGAGCCTCTTGATGAAAGTGAAAGAGGAGAGTGAAAAAGTTGATTTAAAACTCAACATTCAGAAAACTGAGATCATGGCATCTGGTCCCATCACGTCATGGCAAATAGATGGGGAAACAATGGAAACAGACTTTATTTTCTTGGGCTCCAAAATCAATGCAGATGGTGACTGCAGTCATGAAATTAAAAGACGCTTCCTCTTTGGAAGAAAAGTTATGACTAACCTAGACAGCATATTAAAAAGCAGAGGCATTACTTTGCCAACAAAGGTCCATCTAGTCAAAACTATGGTTTTTCCAGTAGTCATGTATGGATGTGAGAGCTGGAGGTAAAGAAAGCTGAGCATCAAAGAATTGATGTCTTGAATTGTGGTGTTGGAGAAGATTCTTGAGAGTCCCTTGGACAGCAAGGAGATCCAACCAGTCCATCCTAAAAGAAATCAGTCCTGAATATTCATTAGAAGGACTGATGCTAAAGCTGAAACTCCAATCCTTTGGCCACCTGATGTGAAGAACTGACTCATTTGAAAAGACCCTGATGCTGGGAAAGATTGAAGGCGGGAGGAGAAGGGGACAACAGAGGATGAGATGGTTCGATGGCATCACCAACTCAATGGACATGAGTTTGAGTAAACTCCAGGAGTTTTTGACAAACAGGGAGGCCTGGCATGTTGCAGTCCATGGGTTTGAAAAGAGTCGGACAAGACTGAGTAACTGGGCTGAACTCTAGCAAGCAGTGCACCAAGTCTGAATGAATCTCTACTAGAGAAAATAATATTTCTTATAGATCCAACTAGTAGACTATGATGTAAAGATACATATATCCTTTACAAAAGAGGCATAGAAAAGGAAAGAGCAAGTCAATCTTGCTAGAAGATTGAGGAAAGCTTTATAAAAGCTTTAAACTTTTGAATTGAACCCTGAAATATGAGACAGTTTAGCAAATAATGACTTAACTTGTCACTTAGTTTGCAACCCCACAGGATGTAGTATAATCCACTCCTGGCACTAACTACCCAGAGATAAAGTTATACTGTGCTTAGTCACTCAGTCGTGTCTGACTCTTTGTGACCCCATGGACTGTAGCCCACCAGGCTCCTCTGTCCATGGGGATTCTCCAGGCAAGAACACTGGAGTGGGTTGTCATGCCCTTCTCCAGAGGATCTTCCCAACCCAGGGATTGAACCCAGGTCTCCCTCATTGCAGGAGGATTCTTTACCATCTGGGCCACCAGGAAGTTAAAGTGGGTCCCAGAAATTAAAGAGCACAATCTCCAACAAGAATCTTCTTCTTTTAAATATTTTCTTAGTTCAGGGATCCCCAGGCTACTTCTACTTCTGTATTAGTCAAGATTCTCCAGAGAAACAGAACTAATTACTTGTGTGTGTGTGTGTGTGTGTGTGTGTGTGTGTGTGTAGAGAGAGAGAGAGAGAGTGACAGAGATACAGATAAAAAGAGAGAGAGGAGTTCTTTTAAGAAATTGGTTTACATGATTCTGAGGACCAGCACTTCTGAAACCTGTAGGACAAGCTGGCAGTCTGCCAGCAGATAAGAGTTGATATTGCATCTTGAGTCTGAATTCTGAAGGGCAGGCCAGGTCACCTGGAAACTCAGGCAGGGTTTCTATATTACAGTCTCGAATTTATAGCCATTCAGTTAGAAACGAAGGTTCCCACAGCACCCTCAGATTCAGTGATTCCCTAGAATGACTCACAGAACTCAGGAAAGCACTTTACTTACAATTAGTTTTATTATTAAAGACACAAATCAGGAGAACCAGCCAAATGAAGATTCATTGGGTGAAGTCTGAGGGGAAATTCAGGGAGGGACTCTTTGCTCTTCTCTTGGAATCAAAGTGTATCATCCCCCAGCACATTAATTTGTTCACCAACCAGGAAGTGCTACCAAACCTCAGTGTTCAAAGGTTTATATTGGGACTCCTTGGGTGGACTTGCTTGATCAAATCACTGTCCATGGAACTAAATTCAATCTCCAGAACACTTCCTCTCCTCAGAGGTTGGGATGCCCAAAAGTTTCCACTCTCTAATGATATGGTTAGTCTTTCTGGTGACCAGCCCCTCTCCTGAAACTATCTAGGTGCTCACCCCTTGCCATCTCCTCCCCATGATGTGTCAAATCACATCATTTGGTTATTCTGATGAAATATCTGCAGATAAAATCATTATCTTCTGATTTAACTTTGCCCTCTAAGATGAAACAATAATGTACCTTATTTCTATTGTTGGTTCACTGGGGCTACAGTAAGTTACACTCCAAATAATAGAAATAGAATAGCCCTGAGAGCAACATAAAATGACTGTGGTATTTTATACACAATGAATTAGAACAGAGGTATATAAAAGCAGCCTAAAGAGAAAAAATCACCCTCAAGCAGGCAAGGCAGGCCAGATCCTGAGTTACTGAATTGACATGCTTCATTAACACATCCAAAGTGAAGTGTATGTCTCTCCTATGGGCTGTTAGTCAGCTATGACAAGTGGAAAAAAGGCAGGTCAGAGAAGGCATCTTTGTTAGCCCCTCCATAGACTGGTCTCTGGAGGGTCTCACTAGAAAATAAACGCAATAAATTGTCGGTCTAACTTCATTAAATATTTTAATCTTCATGCCCTATGTTCTGATTCCAGTGACTAAATAACTTCATGATTAGAGATCTGTCTCAGGGGGAAAACTTTTCTCATTTTCCAACATGAATAACTTGGTTCCAGTATGTGTGATGGGACATAGCTGCACCTACCCACAGAAATCCCTTACATAGATAATGTAGGGGAAAATGAGATGGAAAATTCCTAGGCCTTGAATCACAGGGGCAGATAAAGGATGAGTCACCTCAGTGTTGTGATGCCATGAGTATCAAAACCTGGAAAGGAGCCAAGAGGTCCAGATGACAGGACTTGCTGATTAGAAAATGATTACTTTATATGGGGGGCACCATCTTTATGACAGAAAGTGAAGAGGAACTAAAGAGCCTGTTTATGAAAGTGAAAGAGGAGAGTGAAAAAGCTAGCTTAAAACTCAACGTTCAAAAACCTGAGATCATGGCATCCAGTCGCATCACTTCATGGAAAATAGATGAGGAAACAAAAGAAACAGACTTCATTTTCTTGGGCTCCAATATCACTGCAGATGGTGACTGCAGCCATGAAATTAAAAGACACTTGCTCCTTGGAAAAAAGCTATGACCAACCTAGACAGCATATTAAAAAGCAGAGACATTACTTTGCCAACAAAGGTTTGTCTAGTCAAAGCTATGGTTTTTCCAGTAGCCATGTATGGATGTGAGAGTTGGACTAGAAAGAAAGCTGAGTGCTGAAGAACAGATGCTTTTGAACTGTGGTGTTGGAGAAAACTCTTGAGAGTCCCTTGGACTGCAAGGATATCAAACCAGTCAATCCTAAAGGAAATCAATCCTGAATATTCATTGGAAGGACTGATGCTAAAACTGAAGCTCCAATCCTTTGGTCACCTGATGCGAAGAACTGACTCATTGGAAAAGACTCTGATATTGGGAAAGATTGAAGGCGGGAGGAGAAGGGGACGACAGAGGATGAGATGGCACCATCAATTAGATGGATATCAGTTTGAGTAAGCTCTGGGAGTTGGTGATGGGCAGGGAAGCCTGGCATGCTGCAGTCCATGAGTTCACAGAGTCAGACACGACTGAGCAACTGAACTGAACTGAACCTTATATGGTTGTAGAGGTTGTTTTCTTCATTGCCATTATGCCTAAGGATAGAGAGACCTCCATTCTACCTCCACGCTGGGAGGTATCTTACTCCATGTTGGTTCCCAGACCATGAAGCATGCCTCCTTAAGGAAGTGGAAGGCAATGAGGCTCCTATTTCAAAAGTTGCTCAAAAATCTAGTTGTCCACCATAATTTGTACTTTTCTGAAATTAGGTAAATTTTCACTGGTGGGACTGCCTGGGACTACACTTCCCAGCCTCCTTTGCATATAGATGTAACTGCGTGGCTCTTTATCATCAAATGGAGTGCACGCAGAAGCGACATGTGTCACTTCCAGACCAAAGCTTTTCAGAAAGCTCTTCAGCTTTCTCTATACCTCTTCCCCTTCAGCAGTGTGGGTATCGTTGATGATGAAACCCTAGAGAGCAGCAGAAACACAACACGGAGGAGTCCTGCAACCCAAAATCCCTGCATGGTCACCAACCGTGAACAGCAGATACATAGTACTGCTTCAGGAATGAAAAATAATTATATAGTTTATGTTTGAGCTTTTGTTTGGTTATATTTTTAGTTAATTCTTATTGGAGTATAGTTGCTTTGCAATGTTGTATTAGTTTCTGCTGTACAGAAAAGTGAATTTGGTGTACAGATACATACATCTTCTCCTTTTTAGGTTATTTTCCTGTATATGTCATTACAGAGTATTGAATAGAGTTCCCTAAAGCAATAAAGTAGGTCCTTGTTAGTTATATGTTTTAAATATAGTAGTGTGTGTATATCAAATCCAATCTCCTAATTTACCCCTCCTCTCTACCCTTTTTTTTTTCCTACATCTGTGACTCTATTTATGTCTTATAAATAAGTTCATCTGAGCTTTTGAAAATGTGTAGGTTTATTTATTATAGCAGCTGCTATTACCCTAAGATACCACATAAATATCCTCTTGCACTGCTCTGTCATATCTGAGAACAAACTGCTAAAGGCAACCTTGAACTGAGAGCAAAGCTATTCTCTCGTCCTCAAACCCAGATGAGGTCTTCTGTTGTGGTCTAAGCAAACGTAAGAATTGCATTCTCTATAGTCAATGAAGGATTTGGATTCCAGTTTTAGCATCAGTTGCCATGAACTTGCTCAGTGGAGGTCTCTCTTAAGAGATAAACCTACCCTTGGTGGCCTGGCACCCTCCGATCTTTGAGCCTGGAAGGCTGCAGGACTAGGTCTTGGACTATGAGAAATTATCCAATTGAAATGCCACCGCACAAGTGCTACTTCTCTCCTACACGTAACTGGGAAGCACTTGCTTTCTTTGGCACTTTCTTCAGATTTTCACACCTTTAAAGTCATGAAAGAGGATGGCCTAGCAGTCAAAAACCATAAATTAGCATGGCCAACAAAATGGGCAAATAGTAAGCCAAATGCACTGAAAGTAACCAAGCTGGTATCTCTTTACCCTCACTGCTCAAAGTTTTACCCAGAGACCAGAGGCATCAACATCACAGGGAAGCTTGTTAGAAAGCCTGAAGTTCAGTCCTCACCTCAGACTTCTGAATCTGAACTAGCAAATTAACAAGATCCTGGTGACGTGTAGGCTCATTAAGGCCTGAGAAGCCCAGCTTTAGCCTTCTGTCTCTTCTTCCACCCACACTTCTTCTTTTCCAAAATGAAGGACCTATGGGTATGCCCAGCTGTTTTTGTTCCCTGGGAAGCAGTCATTAGAGGCAGAAAAAATGAGTCAGAAAATCTGACATCACCTTCCTTAGGGAGTAGCCTAGAAGCATGAGTTCAAAAGATGAATTCCAGGGACTTCCTTGGTGGTCCAGGGGCTAAGACTCCACACTCCCAATGCAGGGGGCCCAGGTTCAATCCTTGGTCAGGGAACTAGATCCCACATGTCACAACAGAGTTCACACACTGCAATGAAGGTCGATGACCCCACATGCAGCAACTAAAACCCACTGCAGCCAAATAAATAAATATTTAACAATAACAACCAAAAAAGGTGAATTCCCAAAACAGTTTCAAAGTCCCCCCTCCCCAGTTTGCCACAAAGGTCCAGAAAGCCTCCCTGGCTTCTAAAAGGCACTTCTCTTTCTGTTTGCATCTCTCTCAAGCAACCTAACAGGCTGATCCAGGAAGTGAGTCACTCCAGGAAGCTCCACCTTCAGTCAGGTGAGCCAGTTCAACTTACCTTCCTTTGGTCACAGGAGGTGTTTAGGTCCTCTGTTCAGGCAAGTGTGGCAATTTGCTGAATTTACATCCCCTATTAAAGTATTAAAATAGCCCCCCAAAAGCCCTTGAATTTCAGAATAAAATAAATTTTATTTGTAAAGTATTCACCAAGAGAAATATTAAAATGAGTAAGCTCAGGAAATTTTACACGGATGGATTTTCCTCCAATTCTTTTATTATCACCTTCTACTACAGACTCCAAAGACAGCAGATAAAGTGAAGGTGTAGACAAACAACTACATTTACATCTAGAAGAGGCACAACTATAACAAGGGCATTATTTCACTAAGAAACACCTCTCAGTCTCACTTCACAGTTTTCTTTCTTCCTTCTTTCTTTCCTTTATTTCTGATTTGAAAATAGATCCTCAGGCATTTAAGGAAATGAACATGTTCCAGGTAAAGAAATAAGATGACTGAAGATCTATTGCTTCTAAACTTCCAGATCTCCCAGAAACTTCAGTTTATCAAAATCTACAGCATTGGACTTCTTTCAAACTCATTCCATTCTCTGAAAGTCCCTGATTTGCAAAAGAATTAATAGACAAAAGTCATAATCTCCAGGATTCTCTCATCATTAAAATGAAATAGGCATCGGTGTCAATAGACGCACTAACACCAGCATAATAGTTCAAGAAGTCTTCTTTTGAAACCTGAGAGGGATAAAGGGCAAGGGAAAAGAAGGAAATGGTGTCAAAACATGTGGGTCATTGTAGAGCAGTTTACATCTCCCTGAAATCTTTTCTATTGAGTTTGCTTTGCAACTGGCCACCAGTCAAGGTCAGGCAAATCAGGCGGGGAAGCCTGGCTTGCCTTTCCCCTCTGACTCTGAAATGGGGCGTCTGCAAGGGCCTGCCTGCCCACTGGCCAGCTATAGTTCCCCTGTGACCATCATTTCTTGCATTAAGATAAAAATCTCTAGAGCTGTGTTATCCAATGCAGTAGCCAAATACAGTGTTTTAAATCAATTAAAATTAAGCATAATGAAAAATTCAGTTTCTCAGTCACACTAGTCATCTGTGACTAGTGGCTGACATCTCAGAGAATACAATATAGGACACTGCCATCATTACAGAAAGTTCCATGGGACAGTGCTACTCCAGAATTTACTTTGTATGATCTTATTGGTGGTTGTTATTAATACTTTAAGGCAGAGAAATTTATAGCATAAAATAATAGGTGAAAACCTTTTTAGTGAAGGAGAGGCTAGACCAAACACTTAGATAGGGATAGAACTAGAGAGTGGGGTACTTCCCAGGATCCTTGAGTACCCAGGAGTATATGATGCTTAGGGTTCAGTAGCAGGTGCAGGGGACTAGCCACAGGGGAGCTGCTAAAGGCAAACTTGTCCAGCTTCTCAATTTGGCAAGGATATGTGTTAGTGTTTCATGCTTGGCCCTGAGCTTCCTATAACAGGCAATAGAGTTAAGAGCAAAGATACACAGAGTAGTAACCAACCTCTAGGTTCTGTCTCTCTCCCCAACCCTTAACCTCCCCTATTCCTTAATACCAGCCCAGAGAGTAATAATATTCCCCATAGTCTTGGAAGCATCGCTCAGAGGATGAGCATTCTGGGAACTTGCTTGGCCCATCAGATGGCAGTAATCCAGCCCTGCAGGAAAAGGAATATTAACATCACATTTTCAAACTCTCATTCTTGGCTGTCAAAAAAAAGTGGTGTTTATGGGTAATTAAGTTCTGTTCTTTTAAAAGCACAAGAGAGTACAGTCTGAACAGGGCCTAATCATTTTCAAAGAAATTTCATTACTGTAACTGAAACATCACTCAGGTAAATTTTTAAATAATTCAGAAGCATCATCAGGGAAGTAAACCTAAAGAAGCATGATATGTAACAAGTTCGTTAGTAAAAAGAAATATATTTTGGAAATACTTTAAAATGGAAATAGAAAAGCTAGATGAATTCTTTTAAGACTAGTTAATGCTTCAGACTTCCCTGGTGGCTCAGTGGTAGAGAATCTACCTGTCAATGAAGGAGAGGGGGGTTCTATCCCTGGGTCATGAAGATTCCCTAGAGGAGGAAACAGCAACCCACTCCAGTATTCTTACCTGGGAAATCCCATGGACAGAGGAATGTGGTGAGCTACAGTCCATGGGGTCACAAAAGGGTCAGACACAATTTAGCAACTAAACAACAACAACAGTTAATGTTTCAAGCCTAAAAACTGCAGAAATCCTACTAGATCAGAATCAAGTTAACAGCAAGGCACAGTCAGATAATGTAACAAAATGACAAGGGTGGTATTGTAAATTAAGCCATGTCTAACTTTGCAGCTCAAAAAGTCTCAATCTCTGGTTCCTAGAAATGAAATCCTAATTATTGTTATGAAAGACAAGCCCTTGCTTTCAGTGCCTGTCTAGCCTACCTCTAGAAGCATGCACAGCTTTTGAAACAGAATATTTAAAATTTTATTTGATAAATATCTTGGGAAATCTGCTTTATAAAACATTGTTTTGGAGCATAATTCTATTCAATTTCTATTTAAAAATCTTATCAGGAGAGGATTTGCATATAGGAACACCTCACTATCTCGAAATATCTAAAAACAAAATAATTTTTTTTTCAGTTATGCAATGAAAGCATTGTCAACTAACTGTTGGCCTGGGATTGTTTTATATGTAGGAACTTTTTGTGACTAGCATAAGTAATTACATTCGCATGCAAATATTAACAGATATCTCCAAGCACCTGCAAAGCACATATGAATATAGATGGGCCCAGCTTTCACCATTTTCTTTAGGTTACTGACTTGTCCCACTTGTTTTAGTATAGATGAAACAAAAGTAAATTGTCACTCTATCTAAATGAGCTCAATTATTGGAGCCTGAATTAATGGTGACTTACTACATTCACTTTGTAGTTTCAGAGATAACCTGAAGCAAATGGATAGTGAATGATATCGCTAAATGAGATTTTTGGCAGGACTGAGTATGAAATTTGTAGAACGGTATTTTATTTCCCAATATCCCGGGAAACTAAAGTACCAATCTGGGTTTACCTGATGTAATGCCTGACATTTGATAATTTCCTGCATTCGTGTGGCACTTTATCCCATCAAAGTGGAAGCACTTGGCAGAACAGGCCACTTGGCATCTGTCGTTTTGTCTCAACTGCAGGTCGTTGTCCTGTTCTAAGGCTCGCTCAGAGGACTGATGGCCTTCAGCTCTGCATGGGGCCTGAGTGTTTCTAGGACATCAGCAACTCAGACATCCCAAGTTTAAGATCAAGATGTTCCCAGATTCAATACCAGTTCCTGAGTGCAAGGGTTAAGATGAGCAAAGAAATAGGTACCCGGGACTTCCCTGGTGGTCCAGGGGTTAAGATTCTGCACTTCCACTTTGGGGAGCAGGGGTTCCATCCCTGGTCAAAGAACTAAGATCCCACATGCCGCCCTGTGTAGCCAAAACTTTTTTTAAATAAGATAATAATAATCAAGAAATAGGTACCCAAGGCTTTGATAACAGGATTACAAACTACAGGCTCAGATTTTGATTCAAATTTCAGGTGCTTGAGCTCTAAGTCACAGTTCAGTTCAGTCGCTCAGTCATGTCCATCTCTTTGTGACCCCATGGACTGCAGCACACCAGGCCTCCCTGTCCATCAACAACTCCCAGAGTTTACTCAAACTCATGTCCATTGAGTCAGTGATGCCATCCAACCATCTCATCCTCTGTCGTCCCCTTCTCCTCCCACCTTCAATCTTTCCCAGCATCAGGATCTTTTCCGATGAGTCAGTTCTTCACATCAGGTGGCCAAAGTATTGGAGAATTCAGCTTTAGCATCAGTCCTTCCAATGAATATTCAGGACTGATTTCCTTTAGGATGGACAAGTTGGATCTCCCTGCAGTCCAAGGGACTCTCAAGAGTCTTCTCCAACACCACAGTTCAAAAGCATCAATTCTTCGGCGCTTGTAAATTTACTACGAGCAGAGTGAAACTGGAGATGAACAATGGTTACCTCGCCAGCATAACATAAAGCTGGGTGCGACCCTTTCTGCATCTGAGCTGCTTACCTCCGGTCCACTGTCAGGAACCAACACAGAGCCGGAGACCCATGGTGCTCATGGGACCCTGGGTGAAACAGAAAATTCATCTACAGAGTTCAATGGCTACTAGGACCTTTATGATACTCTAGAGCAATAATGAATGAATTCCATTCATGAGGAAGAGGGAGAAGAATCCAGAACAAAAGAAGACAGGCCATTATGTTTGGAGATGTCCTCTCCCTGGTTCCGTATACTTTTCTGGTGGAGGTGAGGTCCAACTTCAGCTGCTGGTTGATTGTTCATGTTTTTCAGGGAGGGGTTCTCTCCTGAGGAGCACCTTCCACTCTGTTTTATGAAGGAAAATACTGGCTCTGGCAAAGCAGGTGTGAGAATGAAACAAGAAGATGGTGCTATTCTCAGAGAGGAAGAGCTGTTTCACCACAACCCCTCACCGCACCAACTGAGACAACAAAAAGGCCCCTTCTCACACAGCTCTGTTCTCAAAACCCCCGGCAATCATGTGTTCAGGTGTCTGTCAACAGATTTCACCCATCATCTGCTTTGGAACACATAATTTTAAGAGATTCATCTATTGTGTTTTTATTATAACAAATAACTAGCTATCTCTATCAAGGTTTATGTAGTTTTCATATAAGCAACTTGGAGAAGTAAACTGTGCTTAGAAATACAGCTCTCAAAGGATCAATTACATATAAATAACATTATATGACAGTCTATCAAATCCTCAGCATGTTTGTTTTCCCTTCAGTCATAAGCATTTCTAAAATTTCAAACTTGTCTATGTCTTTCCACCAAGCTCTTCATTTAAGAGAACAGGCTATAATTTCCAGGAAAGCAAGTTTGCTGACTAATCTGAAAAACTGGAAGCTGTGAAGTTGTTTATTTTATGCCCCCAAGAGATACCCATAAATCCAACAAGGGATAGTCCTTAGAGCATGTTAGTAGAATTACATGAAGAAAGAGTAGAAAGACACCCACACACCATCCAAGAACATATTTGGTTAATTTAATCTCCACTTGATTAAACATCAGCTGAAAAAATTGCATCTGTAAGAAGCCTGATGTGGGTGGAAGCATCCATCACCTGCTGGTACTCTCCAGGTTCAATGAGGCAATCCATACCCACTAAGTGAAGTGAAGGGCCAGTGACCTGCCTCCAAGAATAGAGGGGTATTTTCCTTGATTGTCTACATCCATCAGATTTACAATGGAATCTCCCATATACCACTGTGTGAAGGGTCCCAACTGCCCTGCTTCAGAAGCTAGACAAGACAGAGAGGCGAATTTCAGTGCCCACCTTTCCCTTCCTCTCTGATTTCTTAAAGACTGTATGCAGTTAGACTGGTCTGAGAGCCAGTAGTTTTATTTGCATTTATTCTGGCACATTGCTTCCAGTTCCAGTTCAGTCACTCAGTCGTGTCCGACTCTTTGCAACCCCATGAACTGCAGCGCACCAGGCCTCCCTGTCCATCACCAACTGCTGGAGTCCACCCAAACCCATGTCCATTGAGTCAGTGATGCCATCCAACCATCTCATCTTCTGTCATCCCCTTCTCCTGCCATCTATCTTTCCCAGCATCAGTGTCTTTTCAAATAAGTCAGCTCTTCGCATCAGGTGGCCAAAGGATTGGAGTTTCAACTTCAACATCAGTCCTTCCAATGAACACCCAGAACTGATCTTATACCACCCCTTAAAAAAGCTCCAATACTTTGGCCACCTGATGCAAACAGCAGAGTCATTGGAAAAGACCCTGATGCTGGGAAAGATTAAAAGCAAAAGGAGAAGAGGGTAGCAAAGGATGAGATGGTTGGATGGTATCACTGACTCAATGGACATGAATCTGAGCAAACTCTGGGAGACAGTGAAGGACAAGGAAGCCTGTCGTGCTGCAGTCCATGGGATCACAAAGAGTCAGACACGACTTAGTGACTGAACAACAACAACAAAAATTGCTTATCCCCACAGCCTTGAAAAGAACATGGCACGCGGCAGTGGCTCAAAAAATATTTTTTGATGGGATATCTCTTTACCCTAAAACCATGATGCATATGGCCTACTTGGAGGGGGCCCAGCTCTGCCTTAAAAGCTGCTATTACAGTATGAAATGTGACTCTGTGCTTGGCCACCAAACCACAAAGAACCATACATTGTCCCCCAGAGCACCATCTGGGCCTGGGAAGAAATCCTATCAAGGTTGACATGACTTTGAAGATCAGCCCCATTGACTGGCTGGAGGAGATCTGTCTCAGTCCATAATTCTAGTCATGCATTGCAGGTTTCTTATTTGCCCTCTAACTGGAATTCAGTCAGGATGCCCTGCAGCTCTTGACAGCAGCTGAGTCAAGGTCTTCTCTTGCCTGGCCTGGGTTTGTTTGCCTTGGGAGGGATTAGAGGCCCAGATTCAGTGCAGATACTGGCGGCCTGTTCTCACCAATCCTGATTTGCAGAATGTTTCCATACATTGTTCCTGCTTCATGAAAAGCTGCCAATTTCATCCTCTTCTCTTAGGCTTGCTTGTCTAATATCATATCTAGGGTCTAGGCCCAACCTGTCCAGGTCCAGGTGAAGTGCTCTGAAGTGTTCTTTTGGAGACACTTTTTTTCTTTTATCTTCTGACCCAAGTGGTCAGTTTATCTTTGCTTTTAATTGCAAAGGGAGTAACGTTTTAACTGTATAAGTTAACTAAAAAGAAAATATATACTGAAAAATATTAGCAAATGATTTTTAATGACTCTTCTCTGTTCTTCCCACTGATACGAGAAGGAATAGATTTAAATAATAAGTGATTTCTGGCCTAGTCACAGGTTAAGGCTGAGAGCAGGAATGGAGTGACCCTGACCAACAGGCTATTAGATCTGGTTTCTGGAGGGTGGCAGGGTAGAGAGGAATGTGGGTAGATTCCTCACTGCCAGTCAGAACCAAACCTGTTAGAAGGGAGGTAACTGAATGTGACCAGCTGCCCTGTGAGGCATGAATGATCAGAAATCTGATAGTGGTGCCCTGCACCCCAATTAGACAGGAAGCAAAGTACTACTGGGCAAGACAAAGCTGGTAGCTGCAACCTAGTCCTTCTAGAATCACATGCTTATTCTATGGCCCCAGTTAATCAGAGGCATGAGTCATCCCCAGAATCAAAGACACAAATTATCTAGAGCAGCAGGCTCGAAACCAGTGTGCCCAGCTAACTGGGGACCCCTTCTTTAGTCACAATATGCAAGGCCCAGGCTGCAGAAAACATGAATATTTTTCTGTCCATTTCTTCATAACTTCCTCTGGTTTTCTACTTATATTTCTTTATAATATTTGGTGCCTTTTGGACAACCACTGTCTACATAAGCTTTGATAATAAGTCCAATAGAAAATCAGACTTTTGCAATTAATTTGCAAAAAAGCTAGCTTCCCATGACATAGGGTTGCTCTCACCCTAAAGAAAAAGGTCCTTTTTCCAGCCTGTCATCAGGGTAACTCAACAACAAACAAAGCAATGTGTCCTCTTTAACAATTGCTATAATTCTCACCCGGAAACTTTTGTTTTCACAATTTTTAAATCAATATATATCCTGATCTCAGATTCCAAATTCACCAAGTAAACAAGTGAACTGATAAGAAAAATGGCAAGTCTGTTCTGACCCTAAATCCAGAGCCACTTGAATACATAAGATCTTGAAGGGGACCAATACCCCAGTCTATGTCCCCAAACCAGGGGAGGAGTGCAGCCAGGGTCAGAATGGCTGACTGTCTTTGAGTAACAAGGTCATCACCTCCAGCACGATAGCCAGAGGACTAGTCTCTGTGTTTTGATCTCTGGCCCAGGAACAGAAAACAGGCAGAGAGAGCTGTGGTTTCAGTATCTACTCTCCAGCAGCAGGCGCTGCCTTTGCTTAGAAGCCTCTCCTGGGGAGATGCTCACACGTCAACAACATGAAGCCAGAGCTTAGACCTGAGAGGAGGAGACTTTGAGCCACAAAATGTCAGGATGGAAACTCAGCTTTGGGGTGTGCCTATGGTCCTCGTCTATGCCTCACTCTGTCTCTTCGTGCTGGTGGGAACTTCAGCGTGATGGGCCCACAGCCGGGAGGGCGGAGAGGAACCTTCCACCAGACCCCCAATGTGCTGTGCCCACTCACAGGGTGAGATGTCCCACATAAATCCTGAGAGCACAGCCCAGTTTCAGAATTTAACCACAGGCACTGTCCTGACTCTACTGCTCAAGGAAAAGGTGTCTAGTCTCACATCAGCCTTTAAAATGACCCCAAAAATGTCATTTTAAATCTATTGGCCAAACTGAGGCTTACTGAAACTGCAAGCAGAGAAACTCAAGTTTTGAAACTTGAAACTTTGAAACTTGAAACTCTCTGAAAATAGAGGCTAACGTGGGGTCTCCTTCTGATCCCCAGATTGGGACTGAGACTCATGAAGATTTACCATCAGTCTTAAAAATAGATAAATTCTTCAACCTAGAAATGCACCATCTAATTGGAGGTGGAGAAACACTCTGGGTACCTGTGTGGGATTATAATTTTCGAAATTTTATTAATAGCCAAGGAAGAAATCTAATTTTTTTTAGCCTGGTTCTAGGAGACTTATGGACCTTATTTTAACTGATATATATTTTAGAACTAAGGAAACAGCCTCAGAGAAGTGACAGTTAAATACTTAACACCTTTATTTCTTCTGCCCTAGAGAATGCAGTATATGTAAACACGTAAGAAACCCTGGAATGAATATGAACTCAGCGCTGATCCTGGTTTTGAGCTGATGTTTAATCATTTGGAGCCACATGGCAGCCCTTAAGGTCCCCTGTTCCCAGGTCATACATTCAGAGCTTCCAGGCGGTTCGCATCATGACGATGAAATACACATCAGTGTCAATGGACGCGCTCACCCCGGCGTAGTAGTTCATGAACTCCTCAGGAGTCACCTGCAGTGTAAAAGTTAGGAAAAAAAAAAACACACAAAGCTTTGCTTCTCACCATTTCAGTTGAGGGACATCTCCAGGACCTGTAAATGGGAGGGTAATTTCAGTCAAGGGGACTTTTTAGTGACACCACTGAGGAACAGATCTAGAAAAAGAGAAAAGATGAGGTTGAGGATGGCCATGAGGGAGTGGCCAAGGGGAATAAAGGAAGAAAGTCTCAAAAATTTCCAAACCAACCTAAATGGAAAGTGAGATGCAGGTCTCATCTTCCTATAATAGAAGAAGCCCATCTGTCCAGGTAAGTGAGACTGAAACTGAGAATAAGAGACATGGGTTCATTAACTGCAGTGTATACCCTCTTTTGGTGACATGTCAGAAATACCACCCTCATGTTCTTGTGTCAAGACAAGACATGTTTTTTACCTTTCAAAATGGAACGGAAAAAAAAATAAAAATAAAAATGGAGCTCCGTCCTACAGATAAGGAAAGAGATTTCTTGTTAAACACGCCTTGGCTTCATGCTTTTTTAAGATATATATGATTCATTCCAGGCACAGAGTAAGTTCTAAAAGATCCCCCCACTCCATCCCCACTTGGGTTCTCTCTCTTTCCATGCCTGTTTCAACTAATATGTTTACTTATGCTAAGATTTTACTTTGCTTTCCTTTTCAAGAGAAGAAATGCAGTTACCAATGTATTTTTAAATAGGTGCATGTGACAAGTGCACTCTAATTCAACTGTATTAGCAGACACAATTAGTTGACTCAGGGAAATAATTGTTCTTTGGTTTGATCTCTGTGACCAGTGAATTTAGCCCCAAGTACAGACCAGCTTAGCTCAGACGGTAAAGTGTCTGCCTACAATGCAGGAGACCCGGGTTCAATCCCTGGGTCGGGAAGATCCCCTGGAGAAGGAAATGGCAACCTACTCCAGTATTCTTGCCTGGAAAATCCCATGGACTAAGGAGCCTGGTAGGTTACAGTCCATGGGGTCACAAAGAGTCAGACACGACCGAGCGACTTCTCTTTCTTTTTCTTTCTTTCTTTCTTTACAGACCAGCTCATATGGGAGGACAGACACAGTAATGATGGTTGTCTGGGAAAGTTATCGCTTTTCCAGCTAGCCCTCAAATTTCAGTGTCATGAGGGATTGAAAAGAACACAAAAAGTAAAATCCATAAATAATTCAAAACCCCTTTCTAGTCCCTAACAGCAAACTCCTTTCTTACCAAGTCTTGGGGAACATTCTTATCTCTTCCAAGAATCATGAGTTGACTGACCCACTTGCATTTTGTGCTGAAATTATAAGGGAACAGAGAAAAAAGTCATAGGATCCATCCTTGTCTCCTTTTCTTCTCACCTCTCTCTCTTCCTCCTGCCTCTCTGCTCTCACCCCACCCCATAAAAGAGTAAAAAGCAGTAGGAAGAAAGACATTGAATGGAGCTAGTAACTGAGCTGTGCCTGTCAATGCCTGGAAGTAGAAATAAAGAATACACGTACAACAGCTTTTGTTAATAATTATAGAGTACCATTAATGTGCTTCTTTCTTGAGTTTCTTTATTTCTGGCCTGCTTTGCATTCCCCAGTTCTCCAGCTTTCAGCTCCATCTGGAGTTCCTTTATAACAACAGCTCTTTGTTCATTTAAAATGTGACTCAATATAGAAAAGTCTGAATCATTCATCAGGTGTAAGAAACATTTTCATTACTCCTATTAAATGGAATATCCCTGGAAAGTCCTTGGCACAACGTCTGGGCAATAATAAGTGCTCAACAAATACTATTCAGATTTATAATTATGCTAAGTGAAGTTTCTGTGCATAATATGTGCATGTGTGCATTCTAAGTCACTTCAATCCTGTCCAATTCTGTGACTCTATGACTGTAGCTTGCCAGGCTCCTCTCTCCATGGGATTCTCCAGGCAAGAATACTGGAGTGAGTGGGCTGCCGTTTCCTCCTCCAGGGTATGCATAGTAGATTTAGTCATTAAATCAGGTACTTCTGAATCTTTGAGAGGCAAAGATCTCGAATACCAATGTGAATAAGAGTCATTTGCGACACTTGTTAAAACTGTAAATCCTTGTACTCCACCTCCCGCCCCGCCCCTCTTTAAAACAATCAGATTCCGCAGTTCTTCAGGGCCAGGGCCGCTAGCAACCTGAATGAATAATCCATTCCCTGGATGATGAGCACCCAGAGAGCTGGGGGTTTATGCAGAGTCTGTGAAATTCAGATGACATCAAATGCTATAACCGCTAAAAACCCCAATAACCCTTACTTTGAGTATTTGAGAACCTACTGTGGCTTGCGAAGATAAATGTCAGAAGAAACGGGGTGGGAACTTGAAATCAGCTGAATCACAACAACTGGCTATTCTGACTTGGGTTAGAGAAAAGGGCAGCTGAGGTTTCCCCTGGCAAAGGGGAGGAACCACCTGCAGAGGGGGGGTAGATACAGCCTGGGACCCCGCGTCAAGATGGGCTAATTTGGGGAAATGACAGTTGACTATTTTTCCACTGCCATCTCAGAGATCAAAGGCCAGCCTCAGGGGAAGAAAACACGGTTCTGCTGTTTCTGTCCCCACGCATTTGACTGCCCAACAGAATCTAGGCTCCTTTTTTAAATCTACTTCTGCAATCACTTCAGGTTAAAATGGAGGGTATTTCTCTGCCCCGGCAGGAAAATGTCAGCAGAAACTACAGAAAGATCTTCCTCCCCTTGGTCATAGGGCTCACCATGAAGTTTCACAGAAAAAAAATGTGGGGGGGGCGGGGGGGAAGAAATTCCCTTTAGGACAGGAAGGCTTGTTTCCTCTCCCTATCTCCAGCATCTCCGCTTCCAGCCCACTGCCACACTAAGCCTTCCTGTGTGGCAGAGGTCAGGAGTCACTGTCCCCAGGGTCCTGCTGCCCCAGCCACACAAGGAACTCCCTTCCCCATCACCTTAAACCTTCAGGGCATCTCAGAGCAGAACTGATCCCGGGTCAAAAATCCCTTTTCTGGATGTTGATAAAAGACAGACGACATTCTATCTTGGACTTCCCTGGTGGCTCAGATGGTAAAGAAAGAAAGAAAGAAAGATTAGTCACTTAATCATGTCCAACTGTTTGCAACCCCATGGACTGTAGCCTGCAAGGCTCCTCTTTCCATGGGATTCTTCAGGCAAGAACAGACTTTTGGACTCTGTGGGAGAAGGCGAGGGTGGGATGTTTCTAGAGGACAGCATCGAAACATGTATATTATCTATGGTGAAACAGATCACCAGCCCAGGTTAGATGCATGAGACAAGTGCTCGGGCCTGGTGCACTGGGAAGACCCAGAGGGATCGGGTAGAGAGGGAGGTGGGAGGGGGGATCGGGATGGGGAATACATGTAAATCCATGGCTGATTCATGTCAATGTATGACAAAACCCACTACAATATTGTAAAGTAATTAGCCTCCAACTAATAAAAATAAATGAAAAAAAAAAAAAGAATACTGGAGTGGGTTGCCATTCCCTACTCCAGCAGATAGCAAAGACTATGCCTGCAACGCAGGAAATCTGGATTCCATCCCTGGGTTGGGAAGATCCCCTGGAGATGTGAATGGCACTGACTCCAATATTCTTGCCTGGAGAATCCAAAGGACAAAGGAGCCTAGTGGGTTACAGTCCATGGATTCGCAAAGAGTCAGACATGATGGGTGACTACCACTTTCAATTTTCTTTCATTCTGTCAGGGGAGTGTGTAATTTCCTCAGTTCTGTCTCGTCATAACAAAAATTTGAAGCAACGGATGTTAAAGCCGTTGGTGCATCACAGCTCTTGGACAGTGTTACAGCTCCGTGTTACAGCTCAGTTTTATTTAGAAAATAAAGAAAAATATATCCTCGAGGTGTGAGGGCATGCCAACCCAAAAGATGCAAAGAGAAGAGAGAGAGAGAGAGAGCACACACGCATGTGTGCGCACAGGAGAGAGAGACCCCCGGCCCTTTGGCTCCTCTTTCTATATGTTTTTTTCCTCCCCTTGGGCCTGCCCTATGTAAACTGGGCTAGCCAGGAGTGCTGTTTGTTCTACCTGAGGTCCTCACTCCTGTCCTCTGGTCTTCCTTTGTTCTATTTTCATGGGCTTTTCCCTTTCTTGTCTTTTAGCCACTGCCATTCTGGACTCCTTTTTCCTATTCTAGCTACCTAACAATTCCATCTCAGTTTAAATACATTTATGGAAACAGTATTCCTTATCCTACCAAGCAACACATTTTGTCACTTGAAGACACGAGTTATTGGAAATGGGTGGTTGCTTTTGTCTTTAAGTTGACTGGAGTTTAGAAAAGGAAGTTCATCTCAAGGCCCACCAAAGATTAAATCAGAGTGAACTGTTATCTGGCATTCCCTTAATGAATGCTTCCCTGAAATGACATTTTCATGTAGTGAAGTGTGATGACAAATGATGCTCAGGAGGATGTGTGAAAAGGCAGGCAGCATCCCGAGATGCCCTGTGAACCATGTTCCCCAAAATTGAATTATGGTCTCGTTTCGAAGTTAAATATGTATTATCATCAAGTTCGTTGAAATTAGGCTATCTGTGTATGGTAAATATGGCAACCAAGAAACAGAACATTTAACCAAAATGCCACAGTCTTCAGATGATGGGTATTTAGCTGTATATGGCTCCCCTACAAATATATGTGCATACACACACGAACACACACACACATTTTTATTACTTTTGTTCTAAGCTTTCTAGATAGTCACCAAGGAAACATTTTACTTCTATTTATAAAATAATATTTTTAAGACTTGGGGCCCATTTCCCATTTATAATTACAGAAAGAAATTTCACTAGATTAAGTTCTTTCACTCACCACTCCATCTTTGTCGTAGGGTGAGTCGAAGTTATCCAGAAATTTCCGGAACACTTGCTCCTCCGTCCATTCACCATTCTGATACTTTGGATGGTGTTTTGCATTGTACACCTCTCGAAGGTCTTCAATTGTTATCACACCATCTCCAGTCTTGTCTAGCTTTCTAAAAGCTTGCATTATCACCTCTTTTCTGGCTCTGGACATTGGAGGCTAGAAACATAGGGGAAAAAGCCACAAACATAAGTCGATGAGCTTTCCTTGTATCATCTGCAATGAAATATCTGATTCCTCTCAATGATGTGCAATTGCAGTTGTATGTGTGCCTTTAAATGATGTGCATTGTGACTGCTCCAGAAAATCCCTAAGCCTGTATTGTCTCCTGCCCATCTCCTCCGTGGTGTGCTATCAGCTTCCGAAAACCAAGTCTCACGATAGCCAGTCCAAACCACGTTAGGCCAAACCCAGTGGATATAGTGATTCGTGGGACCACTTACTCTTAATGTGAGAAGAAATTCATTGAAGTCTATTGTTCCATTTCCATCTTTATCAAACCTCCGGAAAAGCTCTTCTGCTTCCTCCTTTTCCATGACCACAGCATAATCATTTAACCCTTTCACAAATTCTTTGAAATCAAGGGTTCGGTTGTTATTGTCATCCATAATTCGAAACACTCTGAAGATAATATACCCATACAAAATGGAAGAAAAAACACAAAGAACAAGATATAAGAATAAAAATTCAAAGAGCAAGCCACTCTCAAGGTTTTTTGAAGTAAAGACAAAAGTCTTAGGTTCTTCTCTGGTGAGCTTCTTCCCAGCCCCTCAAAAAAGAAAATAAACATTTAAAAATATACTGTGTGCTCTAATTATATGACATTCTGAAAATGCCAAAACTGTAAAGGTGGTTAAAAAAAAAAAAAGATGCAGGGAAAGGGAGAGAGATTCTGGGCAGTGATATTTCTCTGTATAGCACTAGAGTAGAGGATACATGATGTGCATTTGCTAAAGCCCATAGAACCTCACAGCACAAAGAGTGAGCCTTGATGTGTACATTTAAAAAAATTGTTTAGCACATCAGGGAATCCCAGGAAGGAATACAGATTGTGCTACGAGAATTCAACTGTTTTATAAAAGTTTGAGACCATCTCACTAAAGGGGGATGGAAAGATGAAAGTGCTGACTTAAGTAACTCTGGAAATGAGTAGAGTTCATAAGACTAAAGACAAAATGAGCTGCACATAACCTCTGTACTCCAGTTGGTAAAGATATTTCTTGTGGAGATACAAGTTGACAGTTTCCTTGTTGCTATATGGGTGCCTTGGATCCGAACAATTAAAGGGACGATGGGAGCTAAGCTTCTCACTGTTGGAGTCGGGATTTATAGATAAGCTAGGACAGGAGGCTAGAATGATCTGATCAATAAGGATTGAGTTGGAGACATCAGTAGGAACTCACATTTATCTTAATATAAACATAGATGAATACATATAAAATATTTACAGATATGTATATATAGAGAGGGGTTAGCCTGTACATCTGTATCTCCTTGTTCTGTCAGCCAAGAGAATCTAGAAGTAATATCTCCATAAGAACAAGAACATCTAGAGTCTAGATCTTGGTTTATAATACAATTCTCCAATAAAAGGAAATGAGCTTCTTGGAGAAATGTCTGATTCTAGAACTGGGACGGGAAAATTTGCAAGATAAGCTTGGAGTATCTTATACCAAAAGCTAAAGAAGTGCTCAAAGAAACTCTACATTGATGGAGATACATCAAACGGAAACAGAAGCCAACCAAACGAGCTCCCAAAGCCAAAACTGAAACAATTTGAACAATAAAAAAGTGTTGGGTTATAACCCAAAGTATAAAATGCATATCCATGAGTTAATAATGGCTTAAATAAATGACTGGATAAGTAGATAAATGCGGGAGAAAAGATAAATTTCTCTTGCCAAATTTCAAATAAATTATGCTCATACTCTCTCCTGAAGGAGGAAACGATGCTCCCCAGGCCCTAAGTGGGGCTCTGCATAGACACTTCCCTTTGAAGAGTCCAATATGGAGAGGCAGAGGGGAAAGCAAGTTTACAGAGGAGAAACCAGGCACTGTCTCAGCCAGGAGACCAAGATCAATGCCAATGGTGATAAGCCATTCTGATAGTTGGAGAAGGAAATGGCAACCCACTCCAGTACTCTTGGCTGGGAAATCTCATGGACAGAGGAGCCTGGAGGGCTACAGTCCATGGGGTCACAGTCAGACACAACTGAGTGACTAAACCACCATCACCCTCATGTTGATAGTATGCATGCATCCTTGATTTGATATGATGAGAATGTCACTTTTCTTCTGTGGACCCCAAAGAAACATAATCCCAGTCTAACTATAAGGAAAAAAAAAATGGGGAAAGGGGCAGCCAACCCTTGAGGAGAAATGTAGGGAAGGGCAAAACCAGTAAAGGGGAGGAGGCAGAGGGCACATTCACGCAGAAGGCCAAGGAGGAGACAATGTCTGTTCACAGTAGACTGGTTCACAGTGGAAGGGCTGATAGAGGCGTGGGGTAGAGGTGGCATAGACGGCAGCAGAGATTCAACTGAATGGGCCAGGGAGTAGATGAGACAGTAGTAGTCACGAGGGGTCTACACTGAGGACAAGAATGTGACCCCAGCACGAAGGTGGAGGGTGGATTAATACAATGTTGAAGGGAAGTGGGCTGGTCTTCCCACTGGACCGTGACAGCCTGGCCACCAGGATCCATTTGCCCACATCCGGAGCATCTGACAGAGCTGGGCTTGGTCTGAGAGTGGGGGACTGTTGAAAGTGACATTCCAGTGCTCAGTAACCCGTGGGAAAGGAAACCTCTCAGCCACCAGATGGGAGGTTGGAGTTCCCCAGCGCTGGCACTCTGTCTGTCTCTAACACACAACTTCTCACACCAGGAGGATGCCCGTCCTTGTGACTCTTGGTGTCCTGAGTTCCCCATGAACCCTGGAGAAGCCTTGCTTGACCATGAAAGCCCTGAGATAGCACGATGCCCCACCCATGGCAGGCAGCAGGTTTGGTCTTTGGAAATAGGTAATACTCAGGACCCACCCTTAGGAGGCTTACAATCTCTTTCCACTCAGGTTTCCCAGGCCTGAGGACTAATCCCACGATCAGAGGGCCGGGAACAGGAGCTGTTCTCCTGTGAAGCTGAGGGAATCCCTGGGTGGCAGGAGATTCCTGTGTCCCTGGAAGTGATGGAGACACAAAATCTGTAACTGCCTCTAAATCCCTATTGCTCCCTCCCTATTCTAATTCACTACCCCCCCCCCCCCCCCCCCCCCCGTTGAGGGAACTTTCAAATTTTACTCATGCCAAACATCTGATCCTAAGCTCAGTGAATACTTTAATAGCACATCCATTGCTTTCTCTGGACATACAGAGTCATTTCTCCGCCTCTCCTGAATCCTACTGAGAGCTTGAGGTCAGCAGAGGCAAACTATTACATTTAGCATGGCTAAACAACAAGGTCCTACTGTAGACCAAAGGGAACCATATGCAAGTTTCCTGGGATAATTCAGCCCTTATTGTCACAGCTTTAGGGGCTGTCTCTCTCATTACGCTCCTTGTTGTTCAGTCGCTCAGTCATGTCTGACTCTTTGCAACCCTGTGGACTGGAGCACGCCAGGCTCCCTTGTCCTTCACTGTCTCCCAGAGTTTGCTCAGACTCATGTCCATTGAGTCAATGATGCCATCCAACCATCTCATCCTCTGTCACCCCCTTCTGGTGTCTCCAATACCTGGATGTGCTTCTCCCTTCACTTTGATTTGTCCCAGTAGCTGCACTTAAGAACCAAAAATTGTCACAAGGGACCTCAGAGATCAGTGCTTCCAAACTCTGCATTTTACAAAGGCGGAGCTGAGACCCAGGAGGAAGTGACTTGCCCAAGGGCCCATGGCTGGTCTCAGCCTCACTTGGCCGCACTCTGCCTTTCTCCTTCATCTCCCTGCAGCCTACAGACCGGGTCCTACCTGCCAAGCCCTTTGATGCCCGCTGAGCCCCTGGCCAGGCACTGCAAGCGGAGCCTCTCGATGGGGTCAGTGGTCACGGTGAGCTTCTTCTTGGCCTGGATCGCCATCTCTCGGTCATGGCGTGCGGTCCCTGCCATCTGAGAAGGAATACACACTGGTCAGTGGGGTCACGCCTCCCCGTGTGCCTCTGGCTCAGCAGGGTGACCACAGCCTCGCTGAGAAGGACACTCACAGCACACTCGCTCACCCACTTCCTGAGAACCATCTCAAACCTCCCAGAATTTCCAGATTTCAGCTGCAGCAACCATGTCCTAGCACATTTATTACTGGCTTACCTAGTCCTGAGAACATCAGATCTCTGCAGCCTGGACAGCAGTTTTAAATATACAGCCATCCCTGTTGATGATACACTTTCATTTCTCAGAAGCTCTCTTCCCATCACACAAAAATAAGTCATTTCTCCAAACACTTTTTGAGCCAGTCTTACCTGCTTTATTCTTTTATCTAGAAGTTTCCATATTCCCTTTGACTGCAGATTTAATATTCTCCTTTTTGGCCTAAAGATTAATTTTTGATGCTTCTGTCTTCATGGAGATTCTCAATATTGGGCTTTGATGATTCCTACGAGTAATGAGTATGTTTTCCTGGGTTGACTGGGCTTCCCTGGTGGATCAGTGGTAAAGAACCTGCCTGCCAATGCAGGAGACACGGGTTCAATCCCTGGATTGGGAAGATCCCCTGGAGAAAGGAATGACAACCCACTCCAGTATTTTAACCTGGGAAATTCCCTCAACAGAGGAGCCTCTTGGGCTACAGTCCATGGGGTCACAAAGATTCAGACATGACTGAATGATTAAGTACACATGAATGCCTGGATTGACCGGTTAATGTCCATTAACACCTAAGTAGGTTGTCAGGACAGAGAAAGGTAAATAGACTCTCTCTCCTGAAGAAGAGCTATATTTTTTTTCTACAGTTTGCCTTTTGTGTTTTAAACATTTTAAACATTTAAACAGGAGAGAGGGCGGCTGCAGGGAAGCCCTCCACTTTTCAAGGTCCACGAGCAACATACAAACTGTGCTGACACTGCAGTCAGGCACTGAGATCCACACAACCATGGAAAAGCCATGGAGCTGGGAGCCCGGAGACCCAGGTTCTAGGCCTGACTGCAACCCACTCCTGCTGAGGTCTGAGCAAACCTCAGGGCCCCTGATTCTTCCTCCTCTGTTATGTGAAAAGATGAGATTAAAGAATCTTTAAATTCCAGCTCTGCTCCAAGAAACACGAATCTTCCTATGAGCCCACTGACCCAGTTAATTGGGGAGATTCTAGAAATTTCTTCTTCAGGGTGAGCTGTGAATAAAAGGAACAAGAGAGCTTGATGGATATGCAAAATAAATAAATAAATAAATAACACTCACGGTGCAGAAAATACTGGTGTTACAAGGGTACTGCCCTTGACTCAAAGGCTCCCCTCTGCCCCCAGGCCCCCGGGTTCTAGCACTTCCTCCTTTCATCAGCAATGATGACCCTCTTTCCCTCCAAGGCTGCTCCCTCCAATACAACCCAGAAGGTCTCCCCATAAAGTTCTCAACCTGAAGGTTTGTGTGTAGGGGACACGCTGCATATGAAATATCCAGTAGAGGCAAATTCATGAACAGAACACAGATGGGTTGCTGCCAGGGCCTGGGAGGGGGGCCGTGGGAGTGGCTATTTCATGGGACAGGCTTTCCTTTGGCAGTGCTGGCACGTGATGCAGGTGATGGCTGCACAACAGGGAGACTTTGTACATTTTTAAATGCCTGATTTTATCAGGTGTCGATTTCGCCTAATTGTTTTAAAACCCTATGAGCTAATTACTCCTATGATTCATGTTTCACAGATAAAGAAATTGATGAGCACAAAAATCAGGCGACTTGCCCAGCTCCCACCATTATCGTGGCTCACGGAAATTCACACACCGTCAGGACTGCAGAACCCCGAAAGGTCATCCAGGGCCACCCCTTCCTCTGGCAACTTGGAAACTGGAGCTTGTTGGTTAAGGAAGCTGCCCCCAAACCTTGGCCAACAGTGAAACTGGGGGCTTCAGACCAAGCAGGGCTCCACCAGCTTTGTGAATACTACAAAAGCATTTCAAAGTATAATTTGATGGCCCCCAGGCAGAGGAGAGCAAGGTAGAGTCTGGGAAAACACCCTACCTGATCTGTCTTTGCAGATGTCCCTACCCAGTGACCCCACAAGCAGTTACCTCCAGAATCTAAGCTGATATAGCCTGGAAAAAAAATGACATTCTCTCCTGCCATCCAGCCTACCATGGTACTTGAAATGCCCATGTTAACTACCGTTTTTAACAATTTAATGAACCAGTTCATCAACAAGTAGCTAATATTCATCCTGTGATAGTTTCAAAAACTGGAAGTGTTAGTTGCTGAATCGATCCAACTCTTTGTGAACCCGTGGACTGGAGCTCACCAGGCTACTCTGTCCATGGGATTCTCCACGCAAGAATATTGAAGTGGGTTGCCATTTCCTTCTCCAAAGGATCTTCCCGACCCAGGGATCAAACCCAGATCGCCTGCATTGCAGGCAGATTCTTCACTCTCTGAACCACCAGGGAGGCACCACTGGAGCAAATTACTCCAAGAACCAAGCCCTTGACTGAATAGCTGAGAATCATGAACTTTGAGTACTGAACTCCTCTAGTTAGCAAGGCAGGAAACAAAATTTGCTAAGAACTGAGAGCTTTGGAAGAAGGCAGGATGAGTCGAGTTTTGGCGAAGGCCACACTCAAGCTTCTGAAGTTTGCATGAAGGTACCAGGGCAGGAATCTGTTCCCAAACGTATGTCACCGGCATCACAGAACTGAACAAGCGTCCCTGACTCCAGACGACCCTCTCTCAGCCTGGAGGAGCCCGCGTGGGGACAACAGCCGGACCAGCCCGGCCTGCGCCAAGCAAGAGGCTGCCCTCCGAAGCGCGTGGCTGCAGCGCCACCTTGTGTTGGCATCGCGTCTGCGCAGGTTGCCGGGTGAGACGCCAGTTCGGTCCATTCCCTCAACAAACGTCTAATAAGCGCTGGGCACTGAGCTAGCAGTCGGGGCGGAAGGGGGAAGACAGCTGAGCCAAGGAAACTCAGGAGATGCGGCCAAGCAGCCTTGGAGTGGGGCTTTCTCAGGATTTGTCAGAGGAGGATGAGGATGGTAATCACCCAGGCGAGGGTCGTGGGAATGCGAGAAACGAGAGAGTTTGTCTACTTCCCAAGTGCCAAGGCCAGAGTGAGGGGAAAAAAAGAAAGAAAGAAAGAAAAGAAAGAAACGATTATAACTAGAGAAACAAAAGTATTTAAGTCTGATTGAAGACTAGGTGTCTGTAGCGGCGGGAGTGAGAGAGAGCCATGGAGATTGGGTGGGGATTTGGGAAGGGGAAATTGGGAGAAAGATAGAACTGGGCAGGTGGGCAGGCATCGGATCCCCTAGAGCCTCGGACACCGTGGTATGAGTCTGGAGTCTGTCCTGAGAGCGACAGGAGGCCACAAAGGGTTTCAAGCGAGGGAGCGGCCCCTTGTATGGAAGACCCTTCTGGATAAAGTGTGGGGAACGGACAGGAAGGTGGGACAGGCTGACTGCGGGAGGTGAAGCCAGGCTGGCAACAACCAGATGAGAGCTCATGCTGGCAGGAAGGCGATGTTGGCGGTGGGAGCAGAGAAGACAAAGAGATCCATCTGAGATGGAGAAGAGCCCACGGGCTGCGGAGGGAGAGGCTCCCAGGCCCCAGCCAGAGCTCTGTCTTGCAGCTTCGCATCCCAAGCCCCATGGGGGCGGGCCTGGATCTTTGGGGCACAGAATGAGTGGAAGCACCAGCAGCAAAGCACAAGGGGACTGGCCATGGTCACCATATCTCCTGACATCAGACAGGGTTAAAGGCTCTTCATGCCACCGTCCGGAGATGCAGCTGCCTGCCGCTAGCTAAGTAAGCTCTCTGCCTGCATTCCGAAAACCGTTGTGGAATGGGTTACGGAAAGCTGAACGTGCATGGAGGTCTGTCTCTTCATAATTCTCAGCGAGGTTCATGGAATCTCTCTTGCTGGAGTCAGAGAAAAACTTGAACAGAATCTTCGGGGAAGAGAGAAACGCTCAAGTCCCGGGTTGCTCTTTATTGGGTTGTCTTTGGTGCC